>NC_071482.1:4125000-5500000 GCF_028500815.1 Rissa tridactyla
GTCTCGGGAAGCCAGGATGTACAGTCATTCTCATAGACACCGCCCTTCTGAGCAATGGAGCAGGAAGGCAGCTTGTTCAGGTTTCTATGCTTGTCACAGCTAGCAGGTGTTGAAACAACTTCCATAGTGCGTTTTCTCTTCCTGCAAGCTCATGCTCTTTTACTGCAGGCAATATGAAAATCCCTTCTGGGAGACAAATGCAGGTTGTCTATGAGTTTGCACCTGAGAAATCATGCTGACCCGCCATACAGCTCAGAGCTCACGGAAGCAAGGAATCCCACAGCAAATTTAAGTGCTTTTAAAAGGTCACTTTCAAAATCTAAGTCCTACTCAAAAAATGTCTGGCCTGCATTCACAGCATTACCTGCTTTATTTCGCAAGCAAGCTTGCTCATGAAGAAGCTCTGTTTTCTGGCTGGCACCGCCACAGAGCATGTTGGGAGTGGGGAGAGCCTCTCAGCAGCAGACTAATATCCCCATACGACAGTCCTAAAACACATGCCTCAACTCCCCGAGAGTGCAAGATGAAGAGGGCTCTGGGATCACCTTGCAGAGGGAGATGCAGAGAGACAGCAGATCCCCCGGAGAATTTCTCCATTCAGGACTATGGTAAGCCTGGCTACACAACTGAGCCGTACACAAGCAGGCAATGTTGGCCTCAGCCATCCTCTCGGGTACCCTCTGGGATGCTCAGCAGCACCCAGCCCTGTACTGTCCGACTCCTATGCTCACAGGAGCCACACACATGTTCCCAGGAACCACAGTTTGACTATCTACAGAGTGTACTATCTCCAGATATCACCAGACACCTTTTGTTGTTGCTGTCCCTGCCTTGTCTCAAATATTCTAGGATCCTCTTTAAAACAGCCTGGCATTGTCAGGCTTTTATGCTGATCAGCAGCAACATACCACTCAAAGACAAACAGCTGCCTCCTAGATGCAACGGGAAATCAGCAGGGACCACTGTGTCTCACAGTGAGAAATTTTACCTGTTGGATCACTCTGGGTGACCCCAAAACCCAACAGGGTCCTGCAGGTACGGCTTGGAAGCTATACAGAGGATATGCTCCGCTGACAGCAGTAACTTGCCACAGTGAAAGGACATTTTCTCTGCCGTGCCAGCAGGATGCGAGAGGGAACCAAGAACTGCTGCCCTTGCCAGAAGCTGTTAATCAGTTGGGTTTTGCCCTGGTGCAGAGCAGTGGCTCCTGCTGAGCTGAGAATTATAAACCTACATTTTCACTCCCACTGCCCCCAGCTTGCCCCTCATTTTGAACACTGGGTTGTAAATGATGCATAACCCTTCTGGGCCTTCTGCCTGGGCACAGAAACTTTCCCATATCGAGGGAATTAAAAACTAGGTTAAACATACTTGTCACTCCAGTACGTTCCTTAAAGCAGATGCAAAAGACTTTTTTTGGTCATTTCTCATTAGAGTTTTATGACAAGATTCCCTGCAAAAGCTGGAGGTGTTAAATCACAGCTGAAACACAGCAGAGAAGGGCTTGTGGTGGCCCATCCGGACAGCCACCTCCATGTGTTTAACAGGCTCATTCCCCAACAGCTATCAGCCCTTCCAGAATTTATCAGAATAAAGCCATAAAAGTCACGTAAGAGATTAAACTGACAGCATACCTGAGTGCACACATTCATTACCCTGAATGCTTGATCCTTAACTGAGCATATTGTAGCTCCATCACCCCTAAGGAAAGCTGGATGCCAATACTGATGTTTGGATATGAAGCATCCCAAAATACAAAAGATCGGGTTACCACATGGGGCATCTTCTCTGCCAGCTCCACAGTATTTAAAGACAAGGTAGAAGCATTCAGAAGATTCTTTTTTAAAGGCCTGTTCTCAACACATGGTATACATGTCATTGATACACAATTAACTGCATGTGTGCAATGACGGAGACATTGGCAGAAGAAATGTACGTCTAAAGGAAAAGAAAAGCAAAGAGACATGCCGTGACATGTTATCATTAGGGAGTCATAATTTCCTTCCTGTAGTCATACAACAGCTGTCACTAACATCTTGAACACAGACCATGTATTAGAATACCATAGCAAATGCCTTTTCAGGCAAAAGAAAGAGAGGGCATGTTAACTGGGTGAATAGCAGGAAGAATATTTTGACAGCTTGAATGCATTAACCTCCCCGTAGAACGCCCACAACCTTTGCTAGAACTTGGCTTGGTAGATACCTTCCACATGCTGGGTGAGGAGCGAGGGACTCCAGCAGCTCTACTGCCAGCAGTCCCAGAGGCCTCAGGTGTCCAGGGGCCCGTTTTGGTAGACAGGGAAGATGCATTCGCCCGTAGTCACCTCTGGGGTGCATCTCTCCATCTCCACCCGCCCAGCTTTGCACTTTTACCTTGGACTCAGAAGCGCTGAAGCGCATGTCTGAAATAGTGCGAATGTCCAGTCTTGTAGACAGAGGGAATGACACCACAGGTTGACCTTACGCATGAGAATATATCCTCTAGCCTTGTCTTCAGGAGGAGGGAAGGCATTTTCTTACCTACTAGCTACGACTGTTAACCACCACAGAGGTCCCACCAAAGATGCTATAGTTGCTGTTTCAAAATGTAAGTAATTCAACTTAAGTAACTAGATTTCTCATGGTTTCTGCCTTGATCTTGTAACTTCTGAGAAAGCTACGCATCACCATCTTTACTAGGAATCTGCCTTCTCTTAGAAATGTCAGCCAATGCACCTTAAGAACACATTTTCCTCACATGGATGAGGTCCTCAAAGGTTACCATGATAGGACCATGTTCAGGCACCTTGAATGTTTGCCGTAAGTAGTTTATCTAAGGCAGACTGATTATTAAAGCTTTCAGTGCAGCTTTTCCAGGAACAGTAGTTCTCATTACAAGGCAGGCTGCAACAACTCATCAGTCTTGGGCAAAAGATAATTAATCAGCACCCAGAGCCATTTTTGCAAATACAAAGCCTGGTTGAAACACAACAAAATAAGGGGGGGGGGGGGGGAGGGATGACCATGACAGAGCTGTTGGCACTTGCCAACTCCTCTTGATTAAACTTATTTTCACCTCCAGGTGCATACACAGGATGAGTTTTGTTAATTAAACCTGCCAGTCAACTCATTATGCATTCAATTAAAAAAGCCTGATGCCTTGATTTTATGCAGCTGGTGGGCTGCGCAGTGACAGGCCGTGTTGTTATAGTGCATAACTTCTAATGCAAAATGGAGACAAGACACTCCAAAATACGGCTAAGTAGGATATTTGCTAATTGGACATCCTCTTGGTGTTTTGTCTTTTTTTTTTTCTTTTTTTCTTTTTTTTTAGGCTATAACGGATGGGGTTGTTTATCAGACATACAGCCTGGCTGTGTAAAGTGAAAGTCGAAGCAGAGAGCGGAAAAGCGTGTTCAACTCATTTGGAAACCCATCTAGATGCTCGGAATATTCATGATAGACTCTGGCAAGGTTAAGAGATGAGGAGAGTGGCACCTAGATGCCATGGTGATGAATGCTATGTGCATAGATTAGACAGAGGCCCTGAAGCTTCTATAAAATTGTGGGGTTTTAATTTAGATGAAAGATAGCCTTTATTCTTAAGGCATCACGCTGAGAGTTGGCAGATCTGGATGCAGGCCCTGGCTCTGTTACAAACTCCTTGCATGACCTTGAATAAATCGCAGAGGACCATGCTTTAAAGGTATCTACCGTTATATCTTTCAAGTGGCAACCCTTAGCCACCTCTGTGTTCCTCGTCTATCCACCAGTTACTGAAGCTATTGCTTCTGCTGTGCCTACCACTCTCTGAGCTATTTATATTCAACTTCCTAAGAACAGACAGTATCTCTTGTTATACACTGCAAGAAAACCTGTTACAATGGATCTCCAATCTCAGATGACAGACACAATGAAAACCTCTAACATTTGTGACAAAAGAATTTGTGGTTGCATGCAACAGTTTTACAGTTACCTCACACTGACATTTCTAAGTCTGCTTCATGCTGGCCACAAATATGAGAAATGACCTATAACAGAGGTGACCCATCTGTTGCGCTCCAAGGCAGAGAATTAATTTCCTTTCCGCTGTTTCTGCTGTTTTCTTCAAGTTTGCAGGCTTTCGATACAGCTGCTTGTACGGACAAGAGGTATACTATTCCAGTACTATGTTAATATGTTAATGACATCTCCCTCTCAGACCATGCTCCAGTTCCTGTGATAACCTGGGAACTTTATTTCATACATATACCATCAATGGAAAGACCTTAGGACACTGGCAATAGCATTGATTTCCTCCTTTCTTTTTTTTTTTTTTTTTGTATGCAGTGCTTTGTGATTGTGACTTTTCACATCTTTACCGCAGCTCTTCAGTTTGTTACTGTATATTTTGTTAATGACGAGGAATGACCAAGATGTTCTGTGAAGCCCTCTGAACTACACCTCTATTCCAGAGTTGACTGTAAGTGTGAGGAACTGAACTTTGACCAAGGAGATCCCTTGAGTCTTGTATGTTTTATTAGACCACGAAACAGAGAGAGTTTTGTTATTATTATTGTAACCTTCTTTGCTATCTGGTTTCAAGCCCTCTGCAACTGCTGGAAGCAATAGCGCAGATTCACAAGGATGTCTAATGTCAAAAAAGATGCACCAAATACTTGGGTAAATCCCAACAGATATCTCTAGTGACCTGAATCCCATTGTCCACCAACATATAAGAATTGGTCCAAATCCAGAATGACTCTTCCAGACTCCAGCTAAATACAAATTAATAGTCAAGCCTCTTTTCCCTTGCTGGACTTTTTTTTCCATTAGCAGCTGTGTCCCTATCAAAAAAAACCTAGCAAGGCAATTAGTCGTTGGCAGCAGCTATTGCAGCTGGTCTGAATTTTTTATTACAACTTTCATTGAGAAATACTAGTTTGTCAGAACAAAAAAAAGTTGTGAAGGATGTTGAGTCGGATAGTCTCTGCTGGGATGAAACCATGGGACAGCTCATAGTCTCAGGGAGACACTGGCTCTTATCCAGCCAAATGCCCTTGTGATTGAGTCTGTTATTTGGAAAACGCCACGCTTAGGTTCAGATCTGTTTTCTGACTCAGACTTGGACTGGAGCCTTCCACATCCTGGGTGACAACCTGGCCCACCGGGCCAGCAGCTGCTCTGTTCAAGGAGTCTCATTTCCCTATGAAAGTTTTCTAAAAGTCAAGGCTTAGCCTCACATCTGGATGGAAGAAAGTGATAAAATCTCAGGCTTTTTTAAGCAAACTGTCATTTTTGAATTCCAGCCAACCATAGATGTTTATCACCTTTTCCAATCGATGATGGTTTGCAATTCACCCATGTGTGAACAGCTTATTAACACATCCTAACACACACAGACCAGCAGCTACTGCTAACCAATTTTAAGACAGAACAGAATTTTCTGCCCCTCCTCAAACTTCCAGTACATGAAAATAGTTAGGTTTTCATGGGAGATCTTTCCATGCTCTGTCTTTCCAGCCTGGACACCAGCACTTTAGGGATTTTCTTAGACAGAAGTTACAGCAGGTTAAGACTTGACACCTCAAAGGAAATTCAAAGTGAATATAAAATAAAAATAACAGATAGTCCAAGAGAATTTGGAAAGCCTTTTTCCATCTCATCAGTGTAATTGCTGCTGTCCTCTACTCACATTTATTTGCAAGGATAAAATAGAAAATTATTGGTCTACAAGTAATTGCTTTCTTCCCCTGACCTAGAAAATAATAATAGTTTGCATTTCTGTAGCTTCTTCCATCCAGAGATCTCAAAGCACTTTGCAATCACTTACTAATCACTGCTCTCAGACCCCTGCAAGGTAGGTAACCAAAGTACAAAGTACTTTATATGTGGAAAACACACGGCACAGCCACAAATAAGCAACAGGGAATCTGACAAGAGTCCCCCTCACCGAGCAATAAACTATATACCCAGTCAAACGGAAGCAGCCCCATTCCCCTGTACGCCACTGCCAACTAGCAGCACAACGGGAGGTGCATGTCCCCTCTCTCCAGGCTGGAGCAGTTTAGGGCATGGTCCATCTCCAGCATCCATGAGAATGGATTTGCAAGGCTGCTCCTCAAGTCCTTGGAAAACACAACAGTTCTCTTGGTGCTGCTCATCTCTCATCTGATCTTGCTCTCCACTCTATGGACTAGAAAGCTGGATGGTGTGTGAGTTTTATGTCACTTTTGCAACGAATGGGGACGCTCTAGCTGTATGTTCAGCATGCCTTCCCAATGATCAGCCTTCGGGCAACTGAAAATTGAACACAGGATCCAAGAAGGGAAAGGTAGGACGTATCCAGGGTCTGCATAAATTCGTCTCATCCTCTAAAGACCTAATGTTGTTATTTCCGTTCCCTATTCCTGTAGGCAACAATTGAACACACAGGTCATCAGCAGCAAATTACTGCTTTCTAAAGATGAGGAAGGTGACTTAAGCAGCAAGGAAAGATTAACATAACCAGAACAAATTCAGAGTTACTGCTCTTCACAATGGTAAGTCCTCATTCCTCTACCTCTTTCCTACTTGAAACACTGTTATTACCCTTATGCTGTATTGTGTCCAATACTTAAGCAGATTAAAAGTATGCCTGAAAGAAGACTATCTGTTTTAGCGTATTAGAGTAAATGAAATAATAATTGTTCCCCTACCACTCTGACTTTTTATCCAAGAACTGTAATAATATTTTACATGTATTAAATTAAGACTCAATCTCTATAAGGTAGGAAATATTCCCACTTGGTGGAATCAAGAGACAAGGAATCAGACACTGTACATAATGCCTCTATGCACTCTGCTGGGTAGGAAACACAACTGATTTGCAAGTGTTACTGAGTCATTAGCAGAGCAGCTTAGGAAAGCACAAAACTGAACTAGGAGCTTCAGTTCTGTTTTCAGAAGCGTCTCCAGACCTTGCAGTTCATGTTACTTTCCAGTGACAGTGGGGTCCTTAACTACTGTGTGGTCCAAAGTGGTTTGGTCCAAACCACTTCTGGAAGTGAAGCTGTCCTCCTAACCCACAGTCACTACCCTCAACCCTTGCACCACACTGATTACGCAGTTTTTTCCATTTAAAATCCTCTACCGACCCTCAAGCCAGATGGCCCTTTAGTACCAACTGACCTCTTTGGGTCAGGAACTAAATGTGTTATTAAAATTTCTTGCAACAAATATCCTTCTCTCTACTGAGGTCTGAAAATTATTTCTCCCCTCCTGGCAGATGGCAGAGCTGCCATATAATTCCCATCTTGGCACCACTACAGGCTGGCCCTGCCGGGCGTTTTCTGGAGCACAGGACCATTACAAGCTTCACAGAGAAGTCTGGAGGGAGTCAGTGACACAGAGGAAGATGGGGAGGAGCCTCCAGGTCTCAGATGTCAGTTCCATAATGGTATTGCAAAATACCAAACAACGTTGAGGTCAAATAGGGCATTTCAGACATTAAGCACACTTAATAGCATCCCCAAGAAAGCAAGGTTAATTTTGTGCCAGCATTTTAATAGTTTACCCTGGATCCAAGTAAATTAGCTTAACAATTAAGAAAACTATTTCATTCTTATTTATTCTCATAAATGCCAAGAATAGCCCCATTGCACACTGAAGAGTCCCCTTGCACCATTTAAAACTGCAACATGAATATAAGCCCTTAGCATTAGCTTTTTAAAGGATGGACCTTCTCCATGTGAGAAATAGCTGTTCTGGAAAACGGATGAGGAAGGGGAAAGACCTCTCCAACCCATACATGAGGGAGAACATGCAGGACTGATACAAAGACCAGGCTACAAAAGCTGCAGCCCAGGAACATCTACCTTGTCTGAGCCGCCTCCAGTGGACATGATCAACTGATCCTCTCCTCTTTCTGTCCCTCACTAAGGTCTTCTGGGACTTCCCAGCTCCTCCTCGACAGGCCACGCGCTCACACTAAGTAAACAGGACAGTCACATGGGCCAAAGGACCATCAGAGCTCACAACTGCCCTCCTGTTGCAGTTGGGCAGAGGTCAACAACATGGAAAGGCTCACACACCCCCTGCTCGGTCAAACAGTTGCTCTCCTGGCCAAAAAACAGGGGTCTCAGCTTCATGGTCCAAATTCTCATCTTCCCTGCAAGCCGAAGGGCAGGGAAAGACCCATAACACACTTTCCATGTCTACGGTACATCCCTGTTTTCCCCACCTTGTCTTGCCTTTTGCTCTGAGGCACAGCAAACCCTTATGTCTTCAAAAGCAGAACACATACAACTGTGGTACACACCAGAGTGTCACCACCCCGGCAAGGTTACAGCCAGAGCCACCAAGCATTTGTCATTTCAACATCCTTGATTAACAAATCCAAACAAGAGAACTCTTCCTCTGAAATGCATTGGGTTGGAAAGGCACGTTTTATATTCTCTAAGCATCCTTTTGGTTTGTGCGTTCCCAGTTCTGTACACCCATCCTTTTAAACCCATACCTTCACCTAGATAGTCTTAACATTTTCCAAACTGTTCGCTTTGTAATCTCAGTCTGCCAAAAATCGTGCCCTATTTGCTCACCACTTCCTTTCAATAACTAATACTTCAGCTATTTCTCTGTGTGAGAACTAACTCTCTCTGTGTATTTAACATGTACAAGTATTGCTCAAACAGCCAGAAGGCAAACTAAAATTGGGGACTGAGAGCTGCATTAGATAAATTTAATGTTGGAATTAAAATACTACAACTCCAGGTTCAATACATAGTGCACCCACTAGATGGGGCAAAAAGCTAAATTCTGTTTAAAAAAAAAAAAGGCAAGCTCTCCAGGTGCTCCTTTCAGGACAGTTTCGCCTGGGCCATCCAACTAGGGGGAAGAACAAGGCAAAAAGAGCTCTAGGCACTAAACTTCTTTTTTCACTTCTAAAACTGCTCCAGGCTGGCAGCCCAGCACCTTGGCTGTGCCCCCATATTCCCCACATACACGCTGACCTGCCAGGCCTGAATTACTACAGCCAGGAATTAAATAACCCAGCCAAACCTAGCCTCCACGTCAAAGCCATCGCACAGGACACAGGAAAGGGATCCTCTGATGAGGCTGATGTGCAGGGGATGTTGCAGAGGAAGGAAGGGCATGATCCTTTGAAGAAGCATGTGTCCATGACACAGAGCTGCCCCGACTGACAGCTCAGCGTGTTGTAAGTGCCATGAACCCCATGCAAACCCTCAGCTCCAAAGAAGCTGAAAGTAGCTAGAAGTAACAAAAGGACCTTAACTCTTCCCCTGCCAAAAAATTTCCCTTCTGCACAAGCGTTTTACATAGCTCAATGCACCAAACCATTTGCTGAGCTTGGACCGTGGCCTTCGCTTTAAGGCCCTGCTGCTTTGGTCATAGGAGAGCCTTTTGTCCAGCCAGTGTTGTGTTAGGGAGTGTTTTAGGCTGGGCCCTGCACTCAGCTGCACTGCATATGGAGTAACTCTGTTCACCCCTGCGGAACCGCACCAGCCTCACACCGATGGCCCTCTGGGTGGGATCAGGACACCTGCCTCATAGGCAATTGCTCTGGAAGCTGCATTTCTCCCCCTTCGGCATCACAACTATGCCTTTCACGGAATGTGCATGATATTCTAATCAGAGCAATTTCAGGTACAGAATAGGAACAAATTACACATATTCACTAATACTGCACTAACAAGATCCCAAAGTACGCAACCTCCTCTGGTTTTTATGCTTCTAGGGCGTAGGAATTTACACACAGCAATGTTAGCAAATGACACATTGACGTGGTGAGGCCACAAACACAGAGCACAGAATCCTGATCCAAAGCGCAATAGAAACGAGTAAGAATTATGGAAAAACTTCCACTGATCTCCCACGGGCCATCCAGAATGAAGCTCAGGGTTGCTGACGCACTGGGAGGGTCCTTTCCCAAAACCTTCCTGGAAAACACGTGGAGGATGAAGTTCATGATACCTCAGGTACATTTTGCGGGCTGAAATCGCATTACCAATCACACCGTAATTCCAAACCCCACAGTCCCAGGCCAGTACCTTGTTCAGCACGTAGAAACCAAGGCTTTACAGGCACGCTCATCCCTTATCTCTCCTCCTAGCAATTTCTGCAACAACTGGAGTCGACATTAGACCCCACTCTGTACGTAACGAAATAATGTCAGTATTTGCTATGACCACATACTACAAATGAGCTTTCTAATCACCACAGTCTCCTCTCCAACGGAAAGGCCACCAACCCACACCCAGAATTACCAGCCGATTAATGAAATTTTCCCACCTCACAAGGTTTCTGTTCTTCTTTATGCTTTAATGAGACCACGTTACAAGAAATGAAATAAAAATTGGCGAAGCTCCACGAACAAAAACAAATAAAACCTCAGTTTGAGTTACTGTGAACTTCCACTCTCCGAAGCCAGGAAGATCTGATTCACCAAAACAGTTGCTGTGTCCCTGTAGCTCTTTTTATAGCACAGCTCTAGTCTCTGCTGGATGCCTGATTGCCTGTTTCTTGTTATACTGAACACCTGTGCAAAACCTGGCACAAAAGTTAACTTTTTGCTTCCTTCAACATGCTTCGTGCCTTCTCCCTCCTCCTGCAGTGACTCATCACTTCCAACACACACTTCTTGAAAACGACCCGTTTGCACGGAAAAGCCTGATTCAGCACCCAAAATAGAACGAGTCAACTCACTGTAATCCTGTACGTCTCACTATCGAAACGCAGCTGCTCCTGATCAGAAGTACGCTAATATTTTAATAGGGGTTTAAGGCTGGGAATAAGAAATCTTCAGTCCAGAGCCAGTGGGACTGACGAACAGGCTGACTGCTAAATCGCAGACTGAATCAGAGCACATATGAATGAAGCCAGTTAATTTAGTTTGCCTTGCCTGTGGCTCAGACTGGCTTGGGTTTCTTATTTCTGTGCTGAAAGCTCTCGTGTACCTCCAAGGATGGCAATTCATCGCTAACAAGCCACAACCCTTTCTCCGCCGCTACCAAAGCACCTTGCAGTACTCTCAGAGGCAGCATGTGGCTCACCATCTCATTCTAGCTAAATATACTAATGCAGTCCCATTAAAGGTCTCGCATCATGTCTAAAAACCTCATCTTCAATCACACACTTGGCCTGCAGATACTGTACCTCGATTCATTTTTTCCCCTCCTTGTTTTGTAATAAATAATTGCCAGGCTTTCAAGGAGGAGGATAAATGGAAACAAGTCATTTGAGGCCTGCATTAAAATGAAGTGTTCTCATCTCTCTTTACCTGACCTGCTGGAAACTTCCTCTTCGGCCCTGCTCCAAATCAATAGCTGAGAGCAGCATGATGCACGCTAAATGGCATCAAGCAAACCTACTTTGTATGGGAAGAATAGAAAGAAAAGTCCATATTTAAATGCCCTAGGGGAACTTTTGACAAACAGGTAACTGCATCTCACCACAGAGACAGATAAATTTCAGCAAAGCAACTCCCAGTCCTTTGAAGACATGACTGGAAGATATTTCTATACAATATTCAGTGTTAGAAGTCCCTTTCAGCATAGTTAAGTAAGGGAAGCTGGTCCCAACTCATATGTCTGCCTGCCTTATGATGTCAAATCCAGAGCTGAGGGAGGGAGACAGGCATCTGTCTGTATATACTCTAAGGATGCCTGATCTTGTGTGCCCCATCTGCTACAAAACGATGCATTTGGATTTGTTGGGGGGTTTTGATTTGTCAAAAAAGTACCCAAACATTGTGCAGAATGCAGTGAAATCTTTCAGAAATAAAGCAGAATTTCCATAAATGCCATGGTAACTCCCCCTCTGTGGGAGTACTGCTGGTCTGAGACCTTAACCTCTGGCAAATAGCTCAGGAACAGTAAAACCAGGAAAAAAAACACTATTAGACACCCTGCAATTAAGCAGCTCCAAGCTCCTTATTCATCCTGGTGAGAAATAATTTACTGGAGCCACCGTAGTTCTGGGTTTTTCACTATTACATGATTTTTCTTTAAAGCAAAAGTCAGAAAAATATGCTGGAACACAATTGCTGATAGAAAACCTCATTGCTTCATCTCTTGCCTAAAAAAAAAGGCTATATATATATATAGGGTATACAGGGTATATAATCATAATTCAGACTTAATAGCTCTGGGACCAGATCCTGATTTTGCCATTGTCGACTGGCTGTTTTAAACTCCATGGACTGGAACGTGAAAGGACAGACAGGACCTTGCCCTCTTGAGAGAAATCAGTGTTCCCTTAAATGGACTTTTCTGTCATAAAAAAGTCAAAATGTCACCATCCCAGGGCAACTCCTCTTCTTGTGACCTCAGCCATATGGTACACAAGCTGGCCAGAATTATCTCATGCTATATTCAGCACACAAAACCAGGGCTCCCGCCTCAGGAAAAAAAAAAAATGGCATGGGGAATAATTCAATTATTCCAGCAACTCTTAGGAAAGAAGAAAATCAAGGAAGGGCTCACCATTCACCAGGATTTGGGGGGACACCCTTGAGGAGTGCTTGCCTTGCAAGCAGGAGGGAGGAAATACAGTATTATCAGCAAACACAAGAGGGAAGTGCGGCACCAAAATCCAGCCTGCCGCGGGGAAAGAGCAACAGGCTTCCAGCCTCAGCTGAGAGGTTTGTGCTTGCATGCTGGGGCACGATGGCATAAAAGAGGGGTCATTTCATGGTAAAGTCTTTTTCCCCCTCCCCTTGTACTGATGCCTGGACCCTTGAAGAACCTCATTTGCTTTACATGGCTTTAAGGAGGCCATTTTAGTGAACAACATTGGAAGCTCAGGCTGAGTGCAAGGTGTGTTATAGCCACAGTCTCCCACTACATCGGCAAATGCTGTCATTTAAGCCCAAGGTTAAATTAAATTGGACAGCATGAAAGTACACTTGTAATTACCCATATTTTTCTTGTCTAAACTCAACTCTTTCATCAGCTACTCTTTGACATAATGCCTCTAAAAAGACAACATTATGAGACCTTAGAGCAGGAATCTGAATCCAGCCACTTAGGACTTTGTCTTCAGTATTTCAGCAGTTGATACAGGAAATCCTACAAGATTTAATGGAGATAATGAGCTTTCAGACTGTACTTTGAAGACAACAACAATTCTCCATCCTAATGATGGAGAGTTTTGTTTTGGTTTTTTTTCATTTTTAGATTGTAAAGAGGATTTCTGCAGGTTCCCTTTGCATTTCGAGAAACCCTGAAGGACAACTGTACTCTAGGAACTCCAACAGTTCTCCGAAGACCCTCTCTCAGAAGATGAACATCCCTCATGGAACAAGATGGTCTTGAAGGTTCCTTTCAACTCAAACCATTCTATGATTCCTGCAGGGCCATGGGCCATTTACAGAGATCTGAGAGAAACAGGAATCCAGCTCAGAAGTAGGAAGCTCAAAGCGTTCATCCAGACTTTATGTTCTTTAAAATGAGATGTATACAGTGTGGAAATGTTCCCTGGAGTCAAACAGAATGAGAAACAGATGGGAAATTATTTGCAAACAGGAACTCTTTTCTTTCCTTGTTTGCTTGCCTTGTTTTGTTTACCCCTCAAAATCCTAACAAGAAACACAAGTAGGATAATATGACTGCAAGCTACTCCATACTAGCAGAGCTAGATAAACAAAACTACAAAGCACTGACAAAGCAACACATTTATTTTTACGTGATGTGTTGAGTAAGGCATCAAGTCTTACCTTGGGCCCCAGTCCAGCAGACGCTGATGCATGGACTTAATTTCATTGCTGGGAGTACAATGGGGCTACGCTGAGCAGTAAAGTTAAACATATGTGTACACTTTTAGGACTGTGGCCTTAACCAGTAAATCTTAATTACACTTTTCGCAGCTGACAAGAGCAAGCTTTATGCTAAGTACTATTAGTAGAGATTAAAGTTTTGACTGAGCGTATTTAATTCGGTGCATCGTTCAGTCCTATAAAGACAGTAGCAGCTGAAATCAAAGCACCATGGAAATTTATGCTCTAAGTATGAATGTAATATTTTAGTAAATGATTGCAAAGAGTTACACATGGAGCCACATACGGTGGAATTTAATTTACAGAGAACAGCCTCTATCTTTTAGCCATTCATATAATGAAGATTTAAATATGAAATAAATTGCAAACACTTGCAGCTGAAGCAGGATGTTGGATGATGTTCATTCATATTGAAATTACATCTTTAAGTTCCTCTCAAGCTACATAAATGTGTCTATTATGGACTTACACGTACATGTAAAACAAGCCTCTTCTGTAATAAAAACATGTATTATTAAAGTGCTGTTTTCCAGATAAAATTCTTATCGTAAACATTAAAAACTGGTCTCTCATGCTTCTAAGCATATTTCATGACTACATTAGAAACATTTTTTCAAATGTTTATCTCTACCATTCCTGCTTTATTGCTCTTTTATTATTTCTATTTCAATGAACTTTGTGAAACTTGATTAATCGTTTTAACTTTTGCTTGGAAGCACTTTCACTCTTCTCAATTCAAAGGCTATTGCTGTATCCAAAGAGATGAAAGTTAAAAAGCAAAAATAACTAAAGAAAAATGAGAAAAGGAACCACAGCAATCCTCAGCGTCACTCAACTGCTCTTAGTTTGTAACTGCCTGTCTTTGAGACTAAACCAAATCACCAATCTTCATATCTTTTCAAACAATTCTACAAAAGAATTAGGAAGATTACAAGTGACCGTAAACACCCCCTTCCCTTCCTTTTCAATATTATATCAAATGAATGCATTTTTCTTGAAGTAATCTGACAAGGGCTCCCATTAACGATACAGGAATGCAGCTAAACACATCACAACAAAAAAAAATAATTACAAGAAAAGCAAAAGTCAAAAAGAAAGGCCTTTGCAGAAATGCTGCAGACTTTGTACAACCTCCTGCAGATCAGCATATTTTACTGTGTGGGAGTGGGGGAAATCCCAGCAGCTTTCTATTGTATCATGTTATTTCTTGGCCCATTCCCAAGCAAATAAATAATCATTGTAATGAACTAGATTCATACAACATAGCAGAAGTAGACATAAAATCCAATAGATAAGATAACCAATGCTCAAAATGTTTCTTACACATGGGCTAGAAGTTGCACATGGCTTGCCTATTAATCTTTCATTTGCTCAACTGTCCTTGCACTAACAAAGAGCAGGATTACAGAGAGCAGACCATGGCAGGAACTGGCTAACCATACTTCCCAAGCCCAGCCTAAGTGGATTTCATACTGATACGCTAATTCATCAGTGGCTTTAGTTCCCTTTGACAATCCCACCTATGTTACTGAGCAGAGACTGGAAGCGTTTTCCACAGCACACCGTACATGTGTACACATGTGAAGCACACACTTCCCCGATCAGCTGCGCTGCTGCAGCAAACAAGTCTGCAAGGAGAAATTAAAAGGAAGATTTGCTGCCTGCAACTATTTGTCATATATATGAAATACTCAGCACTGCACAGGTTAGGAGAGGGTGAAGCCTGTCTTTGCAAAGCCTCAGCTACTCACTACTCCTACCTTTTTTAATGACCCATGAAAGGCCATTCTGCTAAGACTGCCAAATGAAGCTGCCATCCTTCCCACCAGGCAAATGTTGCTCTCATGTACACTGAGCACCCTCGCTCCACCGGGCCACCGAATCAAGAGAATGAGGGCCTCCAGAGGAGAAGAACTGGCACAGTAAATCATTTCCCAGGCATATCCAGCGAGAAAGCCAGGAGTCCTTCCTCACACAGAATCCCCTGTTGCCTTCTAACCAAAAATAGCTCAAAGCTTTTTAAAATACAGATGTTATTTTATTTTTCTTTTCACTACAAAATGGGCCTGAAAGTTAGGCAAGCCGCACTGGATGGCATCTCCTGCCCTCTGCTCTCAGAGTGAAATACCTGAAGGACACTTTGCCTCTTGGCTCATACCTGACGGTCCTGCTCAACGCCACAGCACACATGAAGGGATTATGATGAAATCAAAGTGGATTTTGTTTGTAATGAGGAAAATACACTCCAAATTTGAAGGAAATCCAAGCTAGGAAAGCACATTCTCCTGTGCCTGTGGCCAGCTCGGATCCTCCAGGCCCAAGGCCCAGCTGCTCTCTAATGAAGCCAACAGTGCTGTGACCAGCGCTAGCCCCGAATCCACCCCCACACCTCCATGGCTGCAGCAGGGCTTCGACTTACAGCCTCAGGGCAATAAAAACTGGAGATGGATAAAAAATCCCTGCTCCTTAGGGAGTGCTCTGCAGCCCTAACGAATCCTCACAGAGCCCAAATCTCCTGGCAGGGGTTTGAGGTGAGGTGGATATGGTGAAGGGTGAGAAAGTCCTTTCGCGGCCTTCTGGACAAAATGCAGAATCCCATTCTCCTATAAACCAGCTGCTCTTTCTATTTTTAAATACTCTGGAGGGACTCAAATATTGCAGTGATGAGAGAAGAGGAGGCTCATGTAAGTACCTAGGCAGATGGATGCTTAGCAAAGGAAGGAAACTATCCCTGCGGGACAGAGCCACAAATAAAAGTTCATTCCAGCTCAGTTATTGAAGCCCAAACAGGTAAAATATCTGGACAAAGGTGTTTTAGGCTTTAAGACTAAGCTGCTTTCAGGAATGCTGTTCTTCCACTTTCAGCAAGGCACAGCAGTTGTTAAAAACGTGCTTAGATGGGTGTTATAACACAAAGCCCAAGCAGCCACAAAACACTGCCCACAGAGCAATTACCCACAACATAGGAAACGGGCTGAAGTTTGCTGAAGTTTCTTTGGTCTTAGCTTTGTAAAAACTCTGACTAACAATTTTTGACTGAATTTTCATGTTGTTTTGAATCAAGTGTGAGGCAGCTGTTCATTTTTCTCAGTGATAAATCACCGTTTCTTGACATTTGGAAACTTGGGAGACAAAAAAAAAAAAAGAGGGGGAAAAGTGCTGAGGGTGGACTCAATTTTAGTTTTAATCATTTAGCGCATTCAGATGCTCAGCCTCAAAAGTGTGTTGACACCACGTCGACGTGCAGGCAAATAATGGGAGGATGGACTTGCCAAAGCAAGATGAGGGGGAAGGCGGTAGCTGTCCTTCCCACAGCTGCCGATGGTCCTGGAGTTCCCATGCAGAGTACCTGTGTATGTAAAATGGCAGAAGCATGCAAATCCATGCAAGATTAGCCTCAAAGTCCAGGAAACGGCGATCTTGCTGTGTCCTTCATTGTTCAGCTTTTACTCCGTGTTTGCCTTATGGCAGACTTCTCTCTTTCGCGTCTCTGGGTTTGGGAGGGAGAAGGGACAGTCTTTCCCTTGCTACTCCTACAAAAGAGATGCTGGCCAAGGAGGAGCTCCACATCCTGTCCCTGTCCCTCCCTCCCCCCCGGGGCAACAACGCAATTCAATTGGTAATAATTCAAAAACAGTGTCTTGAACAAGGACTTTCTGAAAGCATCTGACCCCATTTTCAAGAGAGGAAAGTTAGGAAAGCAAAACCCCTGCTCGGTTTCCTGCTGTTGTGCTGTTTATTTCAGAATATTTCCATTGTTAGAGAGCAAACCCTTTGCATGCGAACGTGAGGAGGTAGCATCAGCCTGAAAAGATGGCTAAATCTGGCTCAAATTCCTTAGGAGCCTGACCTCTTCCTATTGAAGTACATAGCAACACTCCCACTTGCTGTCCAGTGTGGCATTTTTACACCCCTATCCCCCAAATTAATTCTGTGTCGCATTGAAGGAAGTGATATAAATAATCCCCTAGGAACGCATTTTCCTATAGGTAAAGGGATAATATTTGAGTTTCACCCAGGAAAAGTGGAAGAGTCACAGAACACACGCAAGCCTGTTGCTGCAGGAACTCACACGCTTGCCGGGCTCCGTGCACCCGAAGGCCGTTGCACTGAAGTGAGGAAAATGATTAGCAGGAATAAGTTAAGCACAGATATAAATTTCTAGGACCAGGCCAGCAGAAGGAAGGGCATGTGAAAAAAAAGAGAAAGGTTTTATGTGAAAATATGACAGCATTTTAAAATAAACTGCAATACCACAGGTTTCATATAGGCACAATTGTTTCATATATATCAGTTTTTTCATTAAAATTATTGTTCATTTCAGGGACTGAAACACAATTTTCTGGGTGTTTGCTTTTCTTAAAATCTGCTTTCTACTTTTATTTTCTTTCCTTTTTCCTAGTTGATCAGTAAAACAGCTTCCATTTTCAGCTTTCCATCAAAAAAAAAGGTGGGAGGAAGCATTATTTCAAGGCACATATTTAATTGTTGGGAGGGAAAAAAAAAAAGGACTGCTTCCCAATGAAAGGATTTTAATGTAAAAAAGCACAGTCAGATCAAATGCAGAGGCACTCACCGAAGTTACAAGGACATGAGGCGGTTTTCTTAGCAGGCTTGAAAAATCATTTCAAGCCAGTACGCATCCAGTTTCACTGATGGAACTACGAATTATACACTCAGCTAGCTTGGAAGTGTAAACATCCTATTTCTGTTCCTTCTTGTTTGTTGTCACATCTTTGATACTTCCAGTGGAGTTAGTTGCAGCAATTCATCCAACCAACAGAACTTCAATATTATAACTCCTATAGTGTGGATTTTTTTCAATTGCTCATGTGAATCTGTCACAGCTAGAGGAAAGTGATTCTCATCTGGGCAAAGTCCCTGGAAGCTACTTCCATAGCAAATTACATTTTTATTGTTATTTCCTGATTGAGTAATACAGCTGGAGCAAAAAAACATGCACAAGTGAAGCACATCGAGTTAAGTCAAAACACAATAATCCTCGCAGATTTCTCTTGGCTGCAAATCCCTGTCCATTGATCAGATTCTCCTGGGAACAGCCTGCTTGTGCTTGTTTGGGAGGTGGGAGGGTGGGGTCAGCATTAATCCCGGATTTTCATCATCCCTTTTCACAGATCCAAAACTAGCTGTATCTTTGTGGTCCTCCCAGCATGGCTGGGTATGAGTTCGTCGGTGATGAACACTTCTGGGGGCTCTGGCAGTACATGTTTCAGTGCAAATATTGTTATTAATAATTCTTAACTCTCCTCCTCTGTTAAAATGGAACAGATTAGGTGCCTGATCCTGATTTCACGGCTGTGAAATGGCTAACACGGCTGAAATCCATGACTAAACGCTTCTTGGTTTCACCCACTGACTTTAATGAAGTTCTTGCCAATTAATAGTGGGAGTAAACGACAGAATCAGTGCCTCAGCAACATCAAAGGAATTAAAAGTGACTTAAAGAAATGAACAAGTGTGCTTTGTGCAATGCCCTTCTGGAGCTTGAATTTTCATGGCGCTTGTTAGTTCAGCCAGAGTGAGGATGACTTGCCGGGCTGTTGTCCCTGTGGGAACACAGACCCCAGTGTGGTACGGGAGCGCTGACTGCAGCATGTGGCCGCTTCTCATCACGCCTTTGGATAAAGCGGCTGAAAATAAACTGGCACGGGAGGGGAATAAGCAGATAGCTGGGAGGGGATTTTTTCCCATCTCTGGCTTCATTGATACAACAAAATGGAAATGGGCTGTTTGTTTTCCCTAATGCTTGTAATAATAACTGTAGTGATACATTTGTCGTTGCCAACATTGCTTTCCTTCCCCAACATAAACTATTGTATTTTTAAAAAATGTCTCTTAATGGCTTTTATTTATTTGCAGGGTTGTAATTTCATGCTGTTCTCCACAGCCCTGTGAGCTGGGCCCACTCTGGGGACATCAGTAGTGGTATCTGCTCGTCTTTAAAAGTGAAGGGGAAAGCAGGGAGGCTGTGGGGTGTGTGCTGAAGGAGGGGAGAAGGGGATGTCAGAAAAAAGATAGAGAAGGAGGAGGCCACATCTACACCCCAAACATACCAAACTGAAGTCTGAACTGAAATACAACTAGGAAGAAAGCAGCATAGGAACATGGAGCTTTTGCGTGGGAAGGAAGCAGGGGAGAGGAGCAGAGCTGTGTGTCACAGCAGACCTTACACTGGGTAGGGCAGTCCCTGCCCTGCAACCGACAGGCTCTGAGGCCATTGATTCCAAGTGACGGCCTGGAGAGGGACGAGAAGGATGTAGAAATACAAGATTGAGGTGGAAATTTTGGAGCGCAACTCCTTCGCCTCTAACTACACCTACTTTAACCACTAGTGCTACCACATCAAAGTGGCGGATGAAGCAGCCCCTGACACCATCATAGAATGGTTTGGGTTGGAAGGGACGCTGAAGATCATCTAGTCCAACCCCCCTGCCCTGGGCAGGGACAGCTCCCACCAGACCGGGTTGCTCAAAGCCCCGTCCAACCTGGCCTTGAACCCCTCCAGGGATGGGGCAGCCTCAGCTTCTCCGGGCAGCCTGGGCCAGGGGCTCACCGCCCTCAGAGTGAAGAAGTCCCAGCGTTATCATGCAGAGCACCCTACCTCCCCTTTGCTCTCTCCCCTGCGTGGTCAGGTCACTATCACACAGAGCTTTTTCTCAAAAAAACCCCACCCAAACTAAGTCAAAAACCAAAATAATTGTGCACGTGCTTTTGTTTTTTAAAGTAAGCCTTCATTTCTCCTGCCAGCTCCAGCCGTGGCCCTGCTCAGCGCATCCCCCCGCTCCCTGTGGGGCAGCCCCAGAGCAGCTCCCGCGGCGGCTGGGCACCGGGACACCCCCCCAACTCCCCCCCTCCAAAAGTCCCACGCCCCGATCCCCCGTGGACGCCGTGGGGCTTGGCTGCCGGCCGGGGCTGCACCCGCCCTCCCGGAGGCGGCTTTAAGAGCGGGGGCGGGCTGCTGCGGGGCCGCGGCTTCTCCTCGCCGCCCGCCGAGCCTTTCGCGAAGTCGCCGGTGGCGGCGGCGGCGGCAGCAGCAGCAGCGTGGGCTGCGCGGGGCGCGCACGTGTGGCGGGGCCGCGGGTGGGCGCGGCGGGGCGGCCCGGGGGCGGCGGGGGGGCCCTGCCCCGGCCCCCGGCGGGTTGTGCATGGCCCTGCGCGGGCGGCGATGGCTGCGTGAGGATGGCCCAGCGCGGGCAGCCCGCACCGCACGCCATGGCTGCCAAAGAGGAGCTCTACAGCAAAGTCATCCCCCGGCGGAACCGGCAGCACCGCGCGGGAACCATCAAACATGGCTCGTCGCTGGAGATCCTGCTGTCAATGGGCTTCCCCAAAGCCCGGGCGTAAGTCGCCTGCACGGCCCCTTTTTCCCCGCGGCTCTTCCCCCCCCCCTCCAACACCCCCCCCTTTCGTTTTACGGCGGCGAGAAGCGACGGGCGCCTTTCTGCTTCGCTGCTCCAGACCGCCACAGGCGGGCGGCGCGGCGCCGAGCTGCGGGAGGGGATGCCGGCCAGCGGGGGGATGCGCTCCCGGAGCGGCCCGGGGATGCTGTACGGGCCGAGGGATGCTGCGGGTCGCATCCCTCGTCGGCCACAGCAACCAGGCAGGAGCGCTGTCACCCCGGCTCCCGGGGGGGACCGAGGGAGGTGGCTGGGGGGGTGCGGCAGGTGCCGTCCCCGCCGCCCGCCGGTGCTGAAGGGCCTCGGAGCATCCCGCCTGCACCGCCCGGCAAGCATCGCTGCAAAGTTTGGGATCGGCAGGGAGGCAAATTTTTGCACCCCCAGCTGAAATCAAAGCCCTGTGCTTTGAAAATAAGGAGCCCTTTGGCGCAATTGCTGTGGCTAACTCGGTCACCCGGGAGATTTTCTTTAATCCATGTACAAGTAAACCAAAAAAGGAACGGAGCTATAGAAGAAAATTTCCGTAGTCCAAAGTGGTAGGTTTTTCTTGCCCAGTTTAGCAATGCCCTGGTGTAATCTCCCTGCATGTGCTTATGCTTTAAATTAATTAGGCAGCAACCTAATGATAACTTCATAATGACTCTCACAGTTTTAAACATAGTGGCTCCTGAAGTGGGACTGTGCGCTTCAGGATGCAAATTAAACCAGCGGCGATTTGGATGATTCCTTGATCTGCTTAAGTTTTACTTTTGCTGTTGATACCAATCAGAACTCAGTGGTTTTGCAGCCTGGCTTTGTGCAATTTTTTATAAACGTAGAGGTATACACATGCAGTTTTAGGGACGTATGTCATCTGTGGATTCATGAGGTTCCCTTGGATCCACTAGCACATACAGAAAATCTAGTGTGTATTCCATTGTCCTACTTACGCTCCTCATGTCTGTCAGTGATCTATAGTTATCTACCGAAATCAACATATAGCATTTATATACAATGCCTGCAAACGGAGATAGTAGGAGACCGGTGACTGCATGCGCTGCACGTTTGGAAAAACAGACGTGCAGCTTTCAGTGTAGCTAGAGAAAAAAGCAGCTTGATACTATGAATGAAACTAGTTATTACCTGTACAACAATGCCATCAAGGCTAACAGTCAGCCCTGGTCTTGCCTAACCATTAGCCGAGGAACTATGTCTATCGTTCACATTCTTGCCCAAGAAAATGCTAACATTTGACAAAAATGGACCCAAAGCTTCATCATACAAGACAGGGAACGTTAAACACAGAGAGCAAGCCACAGAAAGAGGTAAAATATCCCCAACGGCAAGGAGTACTTATAACAAATATAACCAGCCAGATGTTTAAAACTGTCTTGGTTCTAAATTCAAAATACTGTGATATAATATAACCCTGTTTGACACTTCAGCTGTCTGCTGGGAGGGGGACCACTTTCCCAATCTGAGGTACCAGTTACTGCCTCTATTCCAGCCTGCTGGAAATACTACAAATAATTCATCATTAAGATTGAGATAAGAAGGAAAAACAGAAACAAGCCCAAACCCTAAGTACTGACACCAAGGGCACACTAAGGAACGGCACACAGGTTCGGAAGCGTGAGAGACAGGACTGCATAGCAAAAGGACATTCCCTAAAGGTCACTGCTTCCCAGGAGCTAATTTTCAACTCACGGCATATTACTCTGCAAGTGTGAAGGAAAGAGGTCACAGAGTCACCAAGGAGGTGAAAACACTCTGTCTCCCAAAGATGTTATTGAGAAGTAGCCTTAGAGTAAAGCCCTTCTGAGTCTTCTCCCAAAACTCTCCAACTCCTGTTTTCTACCCCAAAGCCACAGTTACAACAAGAGACAGAGATTTCAGCGAAACAGGAGATTTCAGATCTGTGCCTGTAGATCCTGCGTACAAATACAAGCCAGGCTGATACTTAAAAAGTGGTGACCATCTGTTTGGATGGCTTATGCAAAACAAAGCTCCGAGTTGTCAGACTAGTCTGTCAGGCATGTCACAAAATGCCATCGCTGTTGGCACCAGTGGCCTCCCAGCTTCTTGTCAGAGCCAGGGGGATTAATTGGGGCAGGGGACGGAGAAGACTGTTGAAGCCAGGGTAAGAGACACAGGAGCTACCCTGAAGATCACGAGTGCTGTTTTCAGATGTGGTATTGAGACAGTACCGAGATCCTGGGGAGTACTCACATTGCCTAGCTTTCATCTTCTAATTCAGTTCGAGTAACTTCACGTGCCTCGCACCCCTACCAATGGACAGGTCAGCTTCTGTCTCTTCAAAACAGAAATCATTAATTATTTGATAATATTTATCCATGCTTACAGTTTATAACAGCAATAAGAGCTCAAATGGCCAGGATGATCCTGGGCTTGCGCTGCTGACAGGAGCTGAGGATTCTTGTGTTCATTTTATTTTCCTGGTTCTGTGTGACTTTGGGCAAGACACTTCCACACTATGTATGCTAAAATAATCAAAGGTGAAAGACTAAATATGATTCCCAAGTACTACTGGATGGTTAGTGAAGACTAGCTCGGGTAAAGGTAGAAAATAGCATGAGACAGGCTGAAACCAAGAGAGGATGTCATAGGCATTTATGCTTCATGTATCAAGTGCAAAACTGCCACGGATCTTTATTCAAATCAAGGCGTTATTAAATAAGCCTTTATTTGTCCATCTTGCATGTGGTTTATGGGGACCGGGGATAAAAGGTCCGTCAAAGAAGGATATATCCTTCCTTTCTGAACTAAGGTAAGATTGAGAACAGGTATTGAAATTAACCGAGCTCCACTGACATCAGTGTCCCATCACACAGCCTGAGACCCTGGAGGTTTTCCCCAATCCCCCACTAAGTCCTTCTCAGCACAGGTAGAAAAGCAGCTCTGCTGTGTGCTCCTGGACAGACGTCTGTCTGCCTCTTTTCCTCCTTCCCAGTGACAGCTTCAATTCAGCTGGGCTACTCTAAATTACGTGGTGATGCAGCGATGTACAAACCACCTTTGGATGCATTTACCTGTGGCTGGCAATTGCTGTAGTATGTCACTGTAGTATGTCATCACTTTGGACTATGACCGTGAAGAGCTGTTCTATTTTGTTTTGGTTTGGTTTTTTTTGTCAGCACGCAACCATTATTTTCTTTATTTTGCAATTAGCCCATTATATTACGTACTGTCTAGTCATGCAGCAGGAGGCTGTCTTTATCCCAAGTAGTTTCTGATTTAAATAAGGAAGGCAAAGGCAATATTACAATTGCCATTTTGCAATTTGGGCACCAAGAGAAACATTTTACCCGGGGTCACACAAAAGTCTAACCAGATCCCCAGTGTCTCAAGAACCTACAGACAAGAACAGGCTTCATCTAGAAAAAGATTTTGCGCAATTATTACTTCCCAGTTGTCCCAAAATACTGTACCTCGTCTTGGCAGTGGTTGCACCCGCACATCTAATCTGACTGACAGCACCTCTCATTCTTGTGTGATCATCCCTATAAAGGGGTTGATAGTCTTCCTGAGAGTAAATGGAAGGGGAAGCACAACGTAGCTCACAGGCCATGGAAAACACAGGGGATCACTTAAAACCATTATACATATACAAGCAATTTAAAAAATCTGTGCATAACATGTATCTCTGTAAAATGCTAAACATAGGAATATTTAGTGATGGACTGTTTTTTTCAGGATGGAAGAAGGCCTTTGACCAAACTAAAGTTGTTGGAACTAACATAGGGATAAGCAGTTGAAATCCTCTAGCCTGCACACAAATCAGTGTGGCTCCAGAATCTGCAAGTTCAGGGATTCAGTTTTAAAAGTTTCATGCCAGAATTTAAACTCCTCCAAAACATCCTCAAAACCAGAAAGTTAAAATTCTACTTTGAGAACAAAATCCTCCTTTCTTTGTTGTAATTCTGGGTGTGTATATGTTCATGAATATGTAAATATATAAAATTTAAAACATTACTTGAGTTTCTGTATACAATTCTGAATTAAAGCCACAGCCCTGAGGTACTGTTTTATAAGAGATCCAGACATAGAAAAATTAAGATAATTCTCTGGCCTCTGTCATTACTCAAACCAGGTAAATCACTGTCCATAAACAGAACACTTTTATTAGAGGCATCGTGCTTTTTTGAATGCCATGCTGTGTGTGATAAGCCTAAGAGATGAGCGCTGTTCTTGACTAAGGTGGCAAAGCTTTCCAAAACTAAACTGATGTTCCTTCCCATCATCTCAGCCTGAAAAAGGAGGACCATCTTCTACAGACAGGTCATAATGCTGGTTCAGTGCGTAATGCTGTGCTCCTGGGTGAATCTGCTGACGCTAGACATAATTGCAAACACTTCCCCCTCATAAAAATGGGATAGACAGGAATATTATACGTTTTACCATGAATCAACTTCACTGCTTCCCCTATGCTACACATTTCCTCCTTCCTCCCTCCCACAAAAGACCACCTGGGTTTAACTCTGTGTTCGTGGGCATGAAGAGAAGTTAATTCACAAAGCCGTACCGCATTTCCCCTGGTCCTGAATAGAACCAAGCCAGCCTGATTTTGATTTGCTTTCTCAGTAACTATGAGAATTTAGGAGTATTAAGAGTTTCATTATTCTCAAAGAAAAGAAGCTCAGATCCAGTTTACAAACAGTAAAATCTTCTCTTGTGTTTTGAAAATGTTTTCGAGGCTGCTAAAACATGTTTTGCCTAGTAACAGACTTAGCAACATAGCAGTACTTCAGCACAGAAAGGCTGTGAAGTCTCTCATTCCTCTAGGGTTTGAGCTGGGTTTGGGAAAATACTGCACGGAAAAAAAGTGCTGCAGATAATCTTTCAATTTTGAAGTGGTTTCTGTTCCTTCACGGCCTTGCCTTCAGGGTATTAGTTTTCTGCAAATACTCTTGGTTGAAATTCATCCTACTACAAAGGACCAGCCCAAAGCGTAGGCATCCCCTAAGTCCCACTTAAGCTCCTCAAGCTTTAGAAAGGTTTTCATGATTCAGTGACTTGTGTTGGCCTGGTGCGGGGAGGGAAACCCCATCCCAAGTGAAGAAGCTGATGGATAGAAATGTTTCTAGAAGCAGCAGTTCAGAGGGCTACGCTGAAAGTGGATTTCCAAGTTTGTTAACAGCACTGGAGGAAATCTTCAGCTACCAAATAGAAATTCCAGGTGGTGTAGCCACAGGGGCTTAGCAAAAGCTTCCCTTAATGATCTGTCTGTGCCCATGACTGAAGACAGTGGGTTTCAGGCTTGGATAGAGCCACTGGATCATGCAGTGGAGAAACCATCTAACCAAAATACTTCCATTTCCAGTACTGCATATCAGCCGTCAGACCGATGGACATTTTTAAGTAGGAGCTTCGTAGGAAGTGTTTGTGACCTATTTACACTCTACGAAGAGTACAAGAGGAAGAACTTGCTGGAAGTGAATCCTTTGGCAGATCACTTGGACAAGACCTGCTTCCCCTACTGTGACCCTCCCTTTTCTATGTGCCTGTGAAAGCTTTGGTGAGAAGTGGTGGGGCAGGCAGCTCTTTGCCCACGGTGGGGTTTAACGGATGAGAGTCTGCATTGTAACTTAAGCAACAGTTTGAGCAATTAACTGGTCTAGTTCATGTATTGCAATTCCTGGGTTCAGCACTGAGGCCTCTGAACAATTTTGTACATCTGTGCTGGAAGGGCTCCAACAGGTCTGCACTGCGCCGTGGAACATGGATACTGCAATTGAGTTAGCAGCTGCCAGGAAGGTGCACTGGAGAAAGGCAGTTGAGCAAACATACATTTGGGACTGAGTCCCGTGGCTGCTCTGCTTACGGATTATTTTTTTTACATTGGCTTTTTACAAAATTTTACATTTTACATTTTTTTACATTTTACATTTTTTTACATTTACAGATTTCTGCTGTGGGACTGAGAGATGATTACTGCATTATTCAGACTGTTACGTGCCAGCGGCTCCATTGTGTTTGGTGTGGGGGAGATCTCTATCAGATAGTTCCTTACATTAAAGATCTAAAGTGATAAAACATAGAGGGCTTTTTATTTCCACTGCATAGTCTGGAAACTGAGGCACAGAGAAGCTTAGATATATGAATCAAATCTGTAGTTAGGCTGGCACTGGCACCTAAATCTGTACAGTTTCAGCCTAGTAGCTTAATCACAAGACTTAGATATCTAGTCTAAGTAGAACATCTATTTCCATGTCATTGTATAAAAACTTCAAATGGAGAGAGACCTTCTCTTATCAGAGGCTGAAGAAGTCATTCCTATGATAAGATCACACTCTAGAATGATAATGGCAGCAGTAAAACTCTGTATTACCTCAGTGATTCAGGATACTGTATACAGAACTGCCATTAATCATATCTGATATTTGGGAGAAGTGGAACAATCAGCTATTCAGGTCTGATATCGACAAAGGAAATGCTTCTGCCACAAACATCGAGAAAATTGTTTAAGGACCGAGCATCCCTATACAAAGATTGCTGACAGTAGAGCCAAGTTCAGCAAGTCACTGCAATGCTTGTTGTTTAAGTGCTAGCTACCCAGAAAGCAAGCTTGTACGTGTTCAGGGGAGAAAAAAAACACCAACTATGCCTTTATAGTGCCTTCACACACCGCGCTTCATTGGGATCTCATATTTAAATGTCTAAGTAGCATCACTGGTAGCAGTGAGTTCCTGGTTCAGTGGCAAGTCAGCCAGAAGACGGCAATCCCTGGATTTCTGAGATGTGTTTTTCAGGGCTATCTAACTTCGGCAAACACTGTAAGTGCTGTCAGAAAGTTTCCTGATGGTCCCTGAGGACTTAGCTCGTTTTGGTATTAAAGTGACACAGTGACAAGAAAACATTTGCTTGTGCTTCTGTCTCTTCGATGATGTTTTTGTCTTGGAACAAAGGTCCTGAACTTGATCCTACCCTCTACACGAGGAAGGAGAGGAGCTTCAGAAAGCGCGACCCAGACCCCATGTGTCACTGGCAGAGCCCAAAAAATGTACTTTGTGCCTTCTGTGTCAAAAACCCATGGAGTTAATAACTTGATCCTTAGTATGCAATTCCCTTTCAAGCTACATATCGATTCCAAGTGGTACAGATATCACTGTTATTTTTTCCTTTTCTGTCTCTTCACAGACTTCACTTCACAGACCTGATACTATTGTCAGCAGCCAGTCTAAATTTACTGACGAGATTCTCAAGACAAAGACTCGCTGGAGAAACCCATGATTTCAGATATCCAGCATGGACTATTTGAATGGAGCCTTGTTTGCATAAAATGCTGATTATTCTTCCCCTCAGAGGCTTGGTGACAGTGGCAGTTTGTTGGCCTGTTTCTGCAGAATTCTGCAGCACTTCCTTCGAAAGCAGTCTGGGAGTTTACCCCTAGATCACTGCTGCCACTTCGCTACGCAAGAGCCCATGCTCGAAGGGTGCTGACAGCCCTCGGGACCTCCTGAGTAAATACACTGACAGAAGTCAGGGGGGAATCCCGCTCTTCTGAAAGATCATGAGCAAAAGTTTCAAAACAAAAAATTTGGTGGTTTTAAATGTCAAGTGCTAACCCTGCTGGCTCCTGATGAGACTTGCGTTTTTAAGTCACCTTTGAAAGTGAATCTTAGACTCCCGAGCCTTGCTCACACTTGAAAACGTTGCCCTAGGTTTTAACTGGTGCTCATAGTGGATTCACAGCATGTGCTCTGCAATTGCAAAAAGAATAGAGACATCCGTGTGTGTGTCTGTACTGCACCAGTCTAATTATCCTCAACAAGCAGAGTCATCAAAAGCGCTGTAGTTTAGCAGCTGACAGCGTTTTGGATTCCATCACCAAGACTGGCTGCAGGCTTTGTGCATTACAATGGGGTGCGCCGCAGCGCCTGTGTCTTACTCACCCCCTATATAAACAGACCTGAAAAGAATAGGCCTCGGCTTTGCTTGGCATTATTCTCTCCTCACCATATCCTCCACTGCCAGGTCGTGCACAAAGACTGAATCTAGAGAGCAGTGTAAAGTGGAGGGGAAAAAAAACAACAGCAAGAAATAACAGGATGGGTTGAGGGAATTGCTAAAGTCACCGCAACGAAGCAGCTGACAACCTACATAAACAGTGTTTTAGACATCCTGTAAACTCTTGTCTGTGTTCATAAGACACAGGTGCTGCCCTTTGAAGTCCACTCTCCCAATATTTCTCCTGAAGCTTTGACAAGTCCCAGCAGCCAGAGGCGCTTTCTAAGGTACTCCCGAAATACCCACAGCTCAGTATGCAGCTACGAGATGTCGATCTCGCAGACCTCAGGAGCAGGAGCCATCGCTCCTCTGTTCTCTGGGAAGCGTCAGCCTTCCCTTTTTTTCCACAAGGATTCCCAAAAGAATAAAAACAGGCATGGAGAGCAGAGTTGCACGTGCAGATATGACAATATCCTGACAGGTATTGTCAGGACCTGAGTGGTTTCTGTCACCCACTAAACATCAGCGTAAAATTTAAACAGAAAGCAAGCAATTATAAACTGGAACCTAGAATGAGCGACGGGAGATGCGTCTGATGTCTTTGCTTTCCCCAGATACCAGATTCAGGTCCTTGGGACTGAAGTCCCCTGTCGTTGCCAGCACAAATACCTTGGTGGCCAGTCCCTGTCAGCAGGAGATGAGCATGGAAACGCTAGCGAAAGGTTACGCATGTGGCTGAGCAAACAGCAGCCCTGGGTAAACATTGGTTATCTGTCTTCTGTGCCAGAAATGCAGAGACATACCCAAAGACAGGTAACTGATAAACACCCTGGCCTTACATAGCCTGACACTGAAAGAGGTTTTAACTGTATTTCGCTCACACCCATCACCCCCCTGCTATTAGCAAATGCAAGGCAAGTGCCACTTTTTTGCCTTTCGTGTAGTATTAGCTAGGCTCTGCAGTTCATGATAGTGCAGAATTAATCATTCGTGGTCGGTGACTGTGAAATAATTGCCAGTGTAGAGGCGGGTGTGTTTCAGAGAGATTTCTCATCTCCTGATTGGTAAAAATGACTATTTTCTTTCTCCTCTACCTAATGAAATATAGCAAGTTCTTACATGATACAAATTTCATTAATGGCCTGACTCAGCAAAGCCCTTGAGCATGTGCTGCTCTTGAACGGCTGGGATCAAGATGTTCGATACATTTCTACCCAGCATGCTGGGGGATGCGTCAGATGGCATTGGAAATACCTGGAATAGATAAAGTGGTACTGTTTTTCTTCTAAGCTGTTCCTCATTTTATTGAGAGCGACTGAATCAGTTTCGTGACGCAAATTTCAAGCCCCGAGTTTGTGCTGACATGAAGCACTAGTATCGTTTTTCCCTTGTATGGCACCAGTGTGTAGAAGCCTGACTTTTACGCACCACAGTCCTGTTGTGCTGGGGGCTGTGCAAACAGAAAAGGAAAACACCATCCCTGCTCCAAGAGCCGGTAGTCTAAATAGGAGCCAGAAGGAGCACCTGTCTCCACAGAGGAGGATAGGGAGAGGGCACATGAGGAAGCAGACAGTATCATCTCCTGCTGACAGGCAGTGATCCCAGCGCTGTCTCCAAAATCCTGTACTCCCAGTCATTACCCGTAGTTACAGTGAGTTAGATTGATGGGTGAAATTCACAGCTGCATGAGAATGGCACTGTTACGAACAGCGGCTTTGAAATAAGTATCATTCCCGTTTTACAGACAGAAAAATTTAAAATGAGACAATACATCAAGTCGCTTGATGCCAGAGAGGGCACCTTAATTAACATTTGTCATCCACTCGAGACAAAGGGCGCTCCAGAATTGCAGGCTGTAAACGGTGTCAATGATGTCCTGCTCCCTTGTTCCACTATTATATTGAATTTATTCTTCACAATCAATATTTCTTTCTGAGAGCAGCTGCCAAGTCCTAGCAAGTGTCAAATCACAATATATTACCCATGAATAAGTTGTAGTCAGTTCTCCCAGGCACCGTTCAAAGAAATCCCAAACTAAACAAGAACTGGATCTGGTTCATATTCACACTAGTCCATGGGCAACGAAAACAAGCCTTGGAATAAATGTAACTTACAGCTGCACCTTACAAGACACATGTATATTCCGGTCTCTTTGACCCCCTCCCAATGCGTAGCTGTATCATAAATGCATTCATGTTCTAAAGGGCAAAGCCTCCGGTAATCAGCCCAGCACCATTTACTTTGTTGGAGCGACACTAATACACACCAGCCGAGGATCTTGCCCAGAAATAACTCGACTTTCATTGCTACGAAAGCTTCCTTTAGAGACCCAGTTTTTTTACACCATTCAGGCAATGCAAAGAGCCTGTGTGTAAATAAGAGTCAGTACCAAAGCCTCTGGGAGAAAAATATAAACCTCAGGTGTTTCTCGCCTATTCACAGCCATTTTTCTGTTGGGGCCACAGAGTCTTTTATAACCAGCGACTCGCTGCTGTGTGCCGAGGGAGCACCGGGGTTCACAGCGCTTTCCAGAGCTGGTGCGTGTAACCATGTTTTCCCAGGCAGCGCGGGTGCAGCTGGCTCCCCAGGTTATCCTGATTTTTTGGGTCTGAAATGCGTCAGCCAAGCGCGGCAGGCTGAGGAGGGGATGGGTCAGGATGGGTCCACTGAGACCTGAATCGTGCACGCACCCCGCAGCAGGCGGATAGCTTGTGCTGGAATGGCACAGGACAGCTGAGACTGTTTCTTTCCAATATTACAGTGATTACAGGTTCGGTGCTCCATGAGCATCCGTGTCTCTGCTGTTTAACCCTGTTTCTTCTCAGAGTTAGCCCTGATGCGTAGCCTCCTGTGGGGGGGAGTTGCACAACTGGGACCTCTTACACCAACCTGAAACCAGCTGTACGGGGGTATTTAAATCTCACTGACCTGCTCCCCCATGGTGTTCCCTCTTTTCTCCTCAGGGTAAAATTTTCTACTTGAAAATGGGAAGGTCAGCCTTTATAAGAATTCTCTATTTCATCATCCAGCTTCCCAAAGACACTCATCAGGTGCCATCCCTGAGAGAGGAATTAACTCCCTATGAAGACCCTGACTTTGGGGGTCAATGTATCTTTCCACCTTCCACCAGTTCCTGCCCCAAAGCTGCTGATCCTCATCGGGATCAAAGGACTTGGGGGGAGAATGGTGCATTAGATGTGCATGGTTTGACTGGGGTTTTGTTTGATTCTCATAGGCCTGTCAGCATTTGACAGCCATCATTCGCACAACCCTGAACTCCTCTGAAAGTGCATCGCACAGAAACTTCTGCTGGGGCATCGCCCCTGTGATTTCAGCCTAGGCTGTGTCTTAGCGACTTGAACGCCCAAGAAACGTGTCTTGCCAGGCTTCTTGTGTGAGTCAGCCTCACCAAGGGCGCTGGGCAGCCTGCTGCGATCCTTTTCATGTTCTCCTAGGAAACTCCTGTGACCAGCTGCTGATTTCTTTGCTTGCGCTTGGTGTTTAGACAGGCCCATCTGCTGCAAAGTGAACTTTAAAAAGGGTAGAGCCAAGGCCGCCCAGCTAAAATGTGACAACAGGCAGGAAAAAATGAATAGGTCTTTTAGGATGATGCAGAAATGGGCTGCAAAGAGCCTGGGGCCAGGTTGGCAGAACACCATCTGGAAGTAGGTACTGGGCTCCTTCAGGCTTAGAGATCCCTTAGCATGGGAAAAGAATTGCCATGTCTTAACGGTCCTTCCTCCCTCCACTCCGTCCCCACCTCCACTCCACCAGTCTGCATTGACAAAGGGGGGTAAAATTCTCCCGCTGTTGCTGCTGCCACTGCCTCTTTTCGAGCATAGGACCAGGAGCTTGCTGAGGTGTCATAGGATTTCCCTGTACAACAGCTTAAGAATTTCACATACTTGCTGTCAGCAGCTTGTTCTAGGGGAGAAGGGTGACAGAAATGTCATTTCAGTCCTTCCTGATGGCCAGTGGGGTTATGCAGATATGGGATGGGATGAGGGCAGTGTATGCCAGCGCGTGCAACCCAAGCTGAGCACCTAACACCCTCTCTTACTTCTGTGGGAGTGGGGGGCAGTGGAGAGGACAGTCACCAGGGTTTGTTTATCATCCTTTTCTGACATCTAAAGGTCACTGGAAAACCTTGTCCCATCTAACAGGAAGCTGAAGCGAGTAATGCAGCAAGAGCCGCTGCAGAGCAGCCCGCCCAGCAGATTGGCTGCTGCCTTAAGAGAAGAAACATCTGCCTCGGTTCCTTGCACCACAGCCAGCTTCAAGGGCAAGGTGCTGCCTTCTTTTGGCTTTAGGTGCCCATTGGTGGAGGAGGATAGCAACTCCATGTCTCACAGGGGCTTCCAAGCATAAATACATTAAAGACTGGGAATATAAAGGGGTGAGCTATGATAGCAATGGGGTACAGGGTTTGTATATGGACCACAAAAAAGGCATGATTTCCCCCAGATCACCAAAATAAAAAAAAAACCAACCCAAAAAACATTACTTAGCAGCACATGGGAGAAAGTTGTATTGCTACGTTTGGGGGATTTTTTCCTTGCAAATGAGAGTTGATTCACTGAAAGAAACTAACTATGAAACCTGAGTGCTTTGCTGCGTCTGGAAACCAAGCCCTTCTCAGAGGTCCAAAACAGATTACCTGAAGTCAGCAACCACTTTGGAAAATCTTGGCTAAATGATGCTCAGTGTCTCTGCAAATTAAACACCTCCCAACAAGCATGAAAGCACTGTAAGGTATTCGCCTGAGGACACAAAGAGAGTCTCTTGCAGTACTGGGTTTAGATCTCGGTAATTTGGATTTGCCATCAGGCCATAAATAACACCAAAATGTACTCTTATGTGCAAATTAGATACTGTTTCAGGCGTCTAGCTCAACTTTTCACCTACTAAATATTATTTCAATTTTGCTGCAGCATATCCCCAAGTCTTACAGGACCTTTGATGTGACTTTCATTTCAGTAATAGACATGAAATTTTGTGGTTTCTTAGGTTGGGTAAGGAAGGAATCCTTTTTCTATGCTGCTTTATCTTTCCCTTACTTGCAACACATCAGTTTTGAGTGTCAGGAACATGCAGTCAGTTTATTTGTGGAGTATCTTTCTAATCACAAAAGTATTTGAAGCAGTTGAACAATTTAGATGAGATTATGCAAATGGGATTGAATGTTGTGACTAGATAATTGTGCCTTTGCTTCAAGGTACGCGTCAAAGCAGAGACAAGTTTTCAGTTGGAATGAAAATTCCTGAAAACTATGGCTTTTTTGTTATTGTTGGTGGTGGTTGGTACAAAAACAAGTGGCGAGTCCTAGAAGCGTCCTGTCTACACCCTGCAAGGTCTGGGCAGAGTTGTTTCCACTGCTGAAGAGTAGTTTAAGGCCTGGTATACAAACATCCCTGCGGCTTTCGAGGTTTAAGGCAAAGCTGAGCTTTGCAGCAGCACGCCAGGCAGAGGGAACGTCATCCTCTGAACAGCGCGCTCCGAGGAACCACACAGGTTTCCACAGGTTCAAGGAGGAAACCGGGATGAATTTAGGTGCCAATCTGGCAAAGGATTCAAACGTGTTGCTCAAGTTCAAACACATGAATAATTCCATTGGTTTCAATTGAGATTACTCAGGTGCGTAACTCCATGGCTAGCTTGTGGCCTTTGAAACAATTTTGTTTTTAAATACTGTGGTGCAGGGTGGAGTTTTGCTGATAGTCCTTAGCTGCTGTTGTTACCATTAGCTAACTGCCATCCCACATTAGAACTGCTCGATTTGGTTATCTGGATTAGCGTCTCTCTAATTTCATTTCCTCTTGGGTGTTAATCAAAAAGGTTTTTTCTCTTATGTGTCTATGTGCATCCTGTTTGTTCTGAAATGTGCAATTCCATTATTTGGCTCTAATTATGGCTGTACCCGCTGCCCATGATGTTGCCCTTGCCCCTGATATGCTACTTCTGAAGGAACAGGGTTTCAAGTACAGACGTTGCCCTGTGATAACTGTGAATGTTCTGCCGCCCACTGCAATGTAAGGAAGGCAGAGAAATTTCTGGCAGCTTGCTTTGCCATCAGCAGGGTGATAAGTGTTATCGCCATCCCCATTTCACAGATATGGAAACTGCAAGTACAGAAGGATTAAGCTTCTGTTTTCAAAACTGGCTTTCAATTTTTTGGTTTTAAACATGTAAAAACAGGCATGTGTGAGCACTCACACATCCAATCCCAGATGCATCATCCTCACCGTCTTTGAAAATCCTTGCACAACTGAAATGGAAGCATTCAAAACCAGCACCTGCTTTTGACAAACTGAGTCTATGTAATTTGTTGAAAGCCAAACTACCAGTCCAATTTGCATATACAACCTAGTATGACATGTCTAACATAATCTACGAATACAATAGCTATTTTCAAAAATAATTTAGGGCTAGATTTTCAAAAGTATTTAGGCATTTAGACACGCAACAATTCCATCTTGTTTCCCACTATCTTTTTTAAAAGAAACTGCAGGTACAATCCTGCCTTTGTCCCCATGCGAAACCCAGGAGCAAGCTGGGATGGGTTCAGCCATCGCCTCCTGTTCGTTCTCAACATTCTCTCGGCACCGTCTTGGCTGCTACCACATACCGTTTTGCACTTTCCTGCCTGCCAGATTTTGCTGTACATCTGAAATGGCTCCACTCATACCTGTGGTGTTACATTGCATTAACGCAGCATATAAATCGGAAGAAAAAGAGACTTATATTCTACCTTATTCAGGTTAACCTTTCTTTTTCAATACTAGAGCCTAAGATCTAATCACGTGGAGGAGGCAAGGGGATCTAACATCTAACAGAAGAGCTTTCTTTAAAGATGTAGATTGCATTATAGGAAATGAGACGCAATAATCAAAGGAAGTTCTTCATTCTCATTATCAGTTCTCACCATCTCTTTTCTCACAATAGAGTACTTCTGTATATCCAGGACAGCCCCTCTCAATTCTCTTCATTAGGGACTGGAACCTGCCTGCCTCTCATCATCGCAACCTCTGCACAGCCACAATCACCTTCTCCAAGCCAGCATGGATTTTGCCTTTACTGTTAAACAACTCATTTTCAAACCTAGCAAAAGACGCAGCTCCTTTCCCTCAAAAATCAATCGCTATCAAAGCTTTCTTTTGTCTAGCCTCATTCAGAGCATGCTGGCTTGAAGAGGAATCATTCCCTTGGATTCAGCAGCCTTTGAATTGGGTTGTAAGCATTGATTTTCCTCCCTTACTTGTGTGCTAGTGATACCCAAGTCATCTATAAACCAGCTTCAGCCAGGAAATGAGATTAGCCTGGCCAGTGAGATTGGCATGGCTTCAACTGGTCAGAAGACCAGGCTGAGAAGAGAACGTGTAAATGTTTGCAATAATTGGTGACAATGAATCTTCTGTGCTGATGGCTGAATGGGATCTATTAAGATGTGCAGAGAAGGACATTTAGGTTCCCATTCAAGAGAGCCCTAAACACATGTTGACATCCCATTGATTTCAGTGAATGGGATGGACTGAGAGAGAGAAATACTTTGCTCTCCCCCTCCCTGTGCAAGCTGACACAGCGAGCAGCCTGGCAGAGTGGGAGTCGTCCCCCCACTTTGCATGTGTTCAAAATGGCTGCGTTAAGCAAATGGCAGTAGGAAACCCAGCCCTCCGGGTTTCAGAGAGCAGTGTGCTTCACTGATACTGGTTGGAGTTTTCAGAAAGCACTGTAGTAACGGGCGGGTTTGACTTTTAGGAGGTTTCTGAGTCACAGTGAGCATCCAGCTCTGTGCCATGTTCGCCCCCCTGGGGCTTGCCGTGCCAGCTGACATGTTTGCAGAGGTTTGTGTAAGCGAGCGACGTTTGGGGAAACAAGAAGCACAGATGTGGAGAGGGCCGTAGCCATCGCAACCTCCCGTCCAACTGCAGAGCCTGTCCCTCAGCGCCTTCCCTCCCTGCAGAGGTCGTTCAGCATTAGTGTAAACACACGGCAAACCTTTCCTCCCCATTGTGCTAACGCTTTCCAGGCATGCTCCAGTGACAGCTTTTGCTGGGGTTATTGTACCTATAGTTTCCCTTCTCAGGGTCTCTGCTTTTGCAGAATATCTCATGTTCCCGCGATGTGGTAGCTCATGGCAAAGCAGCACTGAACACGTCTCAGAAACACAGGCCCTGGCTTCCTTCCCATCCCTTCCCTCTCCCAGGAGCGCGTCGGACAGAGCGCAGCACGCAACTGCCCTTGCTCTGGGCGGGAAACAAAGGTCAGAAATCTGGAGCTGTAAATCTGGCACCAGTGGCCATCTCTGGTTTTAGCTCTGCTTACAGAAATATGCTCTGGTGACAGGTGATTTTGCTGGCCCACCTTAGGTGAAAAGAAATGTGGAAATACAGGATTTTTGTGTTTTCCTCTCCCCTCCCCTTTGTGATGAATTCAAAGGAGAGAAACAATAATTCTCCCCCCCGAACTCTGCCAGTTTAAAACTGCTATGACTTTTTATAAGTCATATTTTTCTCGTTTCTTGCCAAGGCCAGCGCAGCCCCTGGAACACATCTGACTTTTACCCATTTCCATAATCTTTACAAGCCATAACAGGAGCACAGAGTATCTAGAAGACAGTGGAGGCCCCTTCCTCCACCCAAACACTGGTACTGGGGTTCAGTACCTGCTCTGCCTCCCCTACCATCCTGGGGAACTTGTCTTGACACAGCACAGGCACGTGGTCTCCTGTCTGTTTCTGAATCTGGAAGGGGAAGGAAAGGACTCCTTCCATCTCTGCAACCCTTCTGCAACTATGAAGCTCACCCAAAACATCTTAAGGCAATTGCATATCTATTCAAATACAACATATCTATAATGCTAAAAATCCCCGAGATTACTTAGGGTTAGTAGCTGTGAAAATACACAGCAATGTACCTACTTACTATATATATACAGACATATGCACACATTTGTATACACATACACAAGCATATGTTCCTACAATATATACAATGAAGTATGCAGGGTGTGTACACTTGAAGTTAGGCAGCATTTTGTGGAAAATATGTGGTTTTCTTTCTTCTTTTTTTTTTTTTTTTCTCCCTCTCTCCAATACAAACCAAACCATCACAATTAGCAGTAGAAGCCAGGAGAGCTTGTTGGTTCAGAAAAAAACCTGTAGACTGAAGACAAACACCGCTTACAAAAGCTGAACGACACATCCCAACCAGCCAGCCAAGTATTGAGGAGGGTCTGCAGTGTTAACCAGAGATTCAGACCACAAGCAAAGTATGTGGAAGGGCTGGCACTAGAAACACAAACCTGTCCTACAACATATTTGTTCTGATGAGGTATGTCTTCCTGACCACACTCATGGGAACTTGATGCCTGATTAATAAAATCTTTCGTTTGCACAACATATTACATTACTATTTCATCCATGCTTTGCAAGTTGTGGCCTGGATTAACAGCTATTGTCAAACAAATATATGGGACAGGACTTAAAAAGAACAGGACACTCAGACCCATATTGAGATGAACGGTGCTTTGGGGAGTGTGGTGTGTCTATATTGTCTTGCAGGGCCTCATTTTCTGTGGTTTCATCTAAGAGATGCACACCATTGCATGGCTGAACATGTACAGGATGTGAGCCAGTGGTTTCAGGAAATGAATGGGCTTAATTCTGATCACGTTTGCACAGTGATAAATGAACAGTCCAAATCCCCTGCTGCCAGTGGGGCTCTACCATGGTTATCATGCTGAACTCAGCGATCAGTCCTGGCCTGCTATGACACGAGGGATATCAGAAATCATTCGTCCACACTATAAAGAATAACGGCTTGCCCTTCCTCTAATGTGCATGCATAAAAATATAAGACTTGCACAGCCCGTTAGATGAAAGGTTCATTTAGTTTAATACGCCACTAAGCAGTTCTTCTGTTCTTAGTCTGTACTAATCAGCAACTTGGAAAATTCCTGAGCCAAACTTTGCATTTGGCCCAAAATGCTTGAAAGCCACCATTAAGCCAATCCTAATTTATATTTCCTTTTCTTAATGCATTTATACTTTAACCTCTGCAACACTATGTGCCAGTAATTTCCACCACTCGCTAATGCATTATCTTAAAAGCACTTGAGTTTGTTTGCTTACTTTGTATTTTGTATTTTAAGTACAGAAGACCTTCAATCTTTCTAGCTGAGACCATGGGTTGCCTGAATAACCATCTAAATCAACTCCAGAGGGTGCCCAAGACTCCTAAGCTTTTATTTTAGGTGGCTCAGTTAAACTCACCTAGTTATGTGAGAAGCATGCAACCCTGAGTTTAGCAAACAAAGATTCAGCAGAGGACTGAATTTTACTGGTACAAAAAGGCAAACATCTGCCTTCGCAATCTCCCCAAAGATATCTAAGCCCTTTATTCCTCAGCAACTTGTGTGGGTGCTGCTTGTATATTTTTAGAATTGATAGACCTGGGAAAAAACATGGATGTGGCATGCCCTTAGTTCTTTTAAATGCATTTGACAAAACTTAGTTATTAATCTTAGTATCAGTTTTGACAGCACAGAAAGTATTGGGTCACATACATTTTAATCCTGGCCTTCAATGTGCATTAACAAATCCATCGTTCATCTGGGCTGGGCATCTGCTTGCTGTAACTCCATCAAGTACTACGCTGAGGCCATGACCATGTCATGGAGAGATTTCAAAGACAGTACTGCAAAGCGACATGAAAATCAACGGGAGCACAGTTCTGACTTGTAATCAAATCATAGTGAATACAGTTTAGAAGAGTCCAATCTTACTGATTTTTGAAGGAAATGGAGAGAAACGAGGATGCAAGTTACTGCAAGAGTACAGAGATCGGTGGCTATTATTCTACAGCTGCATTCTCTTTTAATGGGAAGCATCCAGTTGAAGTGGGAAATCCCCTTTCTCCCTTGCAGATAAAAACATGAGCTTAAAGTTTCAGCGTGAGAATCTTGTCTCCTGCCTGCTGCTCGGTATTCCCCTATTCTCCAGTCTGCAACGAGCCCTGTGTAATACTTCACTATTAAAGTATTCTGAACTCAGCCTAGGTTGACCACCCCAGAAGTTCGTCAGGAAGACCAGGAGCAAGCCATTATCAGGCAAGAGAGTCATGTGTTTCTTCTTTGAGCCAGCTCTGGGATGAACAGAATTATAAACCGGTTTACAGAATCACATAAAAGTGTGATATAAGCAAATCCCAGTACCTAACTCCTTTGATTCTTAGCTGAGCTTATTATTGCATGGATGATAAAGGTTAATTGAAGGTGGGGGGAAACAATACAGGAATAGTAGGAAGCAAAGTCTGCCCCTGTTGTCTGTGCAGTTTATCCAGAAGAGAATACCTCCATGTGGCCTTACGTCTGCACAACCAAGAAACTGGAAGGGCCTCGCAATTTGTCCTGCAGTTAACATAGAGTACAATCTGAACAAAAGCCAAATTGTGAAATCACTGGGATCCCTGCCATTCCATTTCCTTCAACCTGAATGGGAAGGTCACAGCCTCTACATTTTAAAAGCAACTAAGACTAATAAACAGCTGGGCTATCTTTGGGTAGCAGAAGAAGGTGTCATTGTATCTGCTATGTGGGTGGGAAAACTCCCTACTTCTATTTGGTGTCTCTTTTGTCTATTCATTCATCCTGGATGTTTGATAACAGAGCTTGCTTTAAAAGCCGTGGCTTGTCCCCTGAGCAGCAGGCAGCATGTGGACCCTCAGCTGGGCCTGCAGGTGAGCGCAACGAAGGCCATAAAATCATGCTATAACCCCCAGTGACTTCATGCTAGCTGCACTTCTACCCCTCTTTCTTCAGAACAGGTCACTTAATTGCAAGAGGACTTTCCCTGAGCATAGTTTGCACGGTAAAGATGATCCTTGGCAAAATAAAAGAGGCCAAAAGGTTGAGGGACAATTGAGGGACCAGGATAAGGACTCTACCTAGAAGAGTTCGGGCGGAAGCATTTTGACAGTGAAGACTGAAATCTGCATGTGTAGTATGAATGAACCTTTATTCTGCAACCAGATGCACACCAGATGCTGGGATTAAAACTGAAACTTTTCCCTACGGTCCTAGGAAGGCAGGATAAAATCAAAAACATGGGCCACTTCAGAGCTCATCAGCGTCTGAAAGCTACTTTGCTGTGATCTCTGGTGGTTCTGCTCTTAGCAGGTGCATCGGTTGCAGTTGACAGGAGATTCGGCTGCTGACGGTATGGAAAAAGCTTCACACAAACAGGTCATTTTTCAGTTTGGGGGTGACGCTGAAAGTCATGTGAACGACCAAGTACTGGGCAGTTTTATAACCACTGCCTCCCCACCACCACAATCACACATCCTGCACACATCTTACACTGGGGCGGGGGGGTTGCCAAAGTCTACAGGATTACAGTTTGGGGAAATACTGGAGGCAGAGAATTAGTCCATTGGCTTCTCTTACAGCCTGCAGCTGAAACTATAGATTACAGCACCACATAGCCCACTTTCTTGGATGTTTGTACTGAGGGATGATAAATCGCAGTATTTGCCATATAAAGTCCCTCTACCTATTGTTGAGAGTGAGTCCACTGACACAACTGTCTTCTATGCAAGAGCCTCAGAGCATTTTACAGTACTGCTTGACCAGTCCATAAGAGTGCTGCAAGCTTTGCTTTCAATTCCTTGCAGCAACTTCAGGCATTATGGATTTACCTATTTGGTGGCTTGTCGGGCAGCTGAACACTCCCAGATACAGCCAAGGGCTGTGCTAGTTTATGTGGAAGGGGAATAACCAAAATGATAGTGCTACTGCAGAAATTACACTGCTTAGTGAAAGGGAAGCTTGGTAAAAGAAGGGCCGAGACCTATGCAACATATCTGACCCGCTCCCTCTTTGATCCTAGGAGGTCCCAAGGATGATATACTGTTTACTCCATTCTCTTTCTTCTCTGTTTAAGCTGCAAGTCCTTCAGGGCAGGGATTGTGCTTTATCCTTTGAACAAACAGCACCTCTGGGCCTGAAGGAAGTTAAAGCATCTCTCTCAGCCTGCATATTTTAGCATGCCTGAGGAGCCTGGCTGCGAAAGCTCTGAGGAACGGCACACCGGGATCAGCTCTTAAACTAACAGAATACACGAGAAGGGAGAAAGTATAGTAAACAACACTGGGTTAGTACTATTTATTTGATAGGGGTTTGGGGGATGTAGGTGGTGTGATATGGGGTTTTTTTCCCAGTCAAATCATAGTTTCTTGACTATTGGGTTGTGCTATGTTATAGTGAGAATTGATGGTTTGTTCCTGTGGAAATAGATGGAGCATTCGAAGAAACAACACCCTATTAGTTATGAGCAGATTTAACACCCCTGCAAAGCTACCATCTGCCACCAAGAAAGGGAAATTAAAGCAAGATGCCTGAGATTCAGACAGCTGCCAGGGCTCAACTGCTTCCTTGCCTTCTGCTTTCCCTGTAAGCACTGATTCGGTCTAGGTAAGCATCAGCAGAAAAGAAAGCTGACACATAGTTCAGGTTTTGTGCCATTAAAGAGCATTGATGTAACTTCTTGAAAATGAGAAACTGTTGGGTTTGTTTGGGGGTTTGTGTTTGTCATTGGTAATTGTCAGCCTTGGGGCTATAATTAGCTTTTCCGTACCATGTATTTTTACAGGGGAAAACGGTGCTTTAAAGATCATGATTTTCCCTCTGTTAACAAAATGGTTGTACCACATACTGTTTGCTCTTTGCTGAGTCTTTCAGGGCTCGGATGAATGCAAAACTAGCAGTACCGTTCATCTCACCCCATCGATAGCACAGGAAGTGGTTCTCTGAGTACTTCCTAGACAACTACAAGAAGGACGTACTCACCAAGGCAAGAGTCCCCAAATGTCACACTCCAGGTCCAGACCAAAAGGCAGAGGGGAATTATATTCATATGGGGACACTCACAGTATATCCCAGCCTACAGACAAGGGCAGTGCCTATTCCATAATGATCTTAATCTAAGCATGGAGGCAGAAGAAGGGAGCAAGAACCAGGTTTTATTCTACAAGTCAGATGGATTCCCTGCTGGCAGAAAGAAGAGATGCGTTGGTAAAGGCACGCAAAGGGACTGGTGTGAGCAGAGGCAGCGTTTGGATAAAGGAGAGAGGAATTTAACAGGATTTGAGGAACTTTGCATGAATTTATAAATATCTGTGTGTTTAGACTGTGATGCTTTTCGGTATTTCCAGAGAGGGTTGCCAGACTCCAGCCACAGCTGGAGACTGAAGGACACATCTGTGGCACTGCACTGGGACGTTATCTGTGCTGCGATATCTCCGCGGTGCCTCATTGCGCTGGAACACAGCATCCCACCATGAGGGCACTGAGCTCTTTCAGGGGGATGGGGAAAATGGTGCCAAAAGTATAAGTTTAAGTCTTCTCCCTTTTCTGGGGGTGTACTGTCTCTATCAAGCTGCAAGCACAGAAATGACCAACCAAGCTTGTTCAGTTTTTAGGTTTTTTTTCTCTCTTCCAAATCAGCCTACATGGTGTGGTAAAAAAGCAAGCATGCCAGGTCTTGGTTTTGTCAGCTCTCTTGCCCATTTGCAAGGTCAAAATGACTGGGCACCCATAAAAAACCTCACATTCGGGATTATTTCTATGCTGATAAAACCCAAATTAATTTCTACAAATGTACTGATATGCTCAGTACATGAAAATCAGAATTTCCTGAAAGTAGCTGGACAAACCGCGACCATTATCAAGGAGATGATCTTTACCGAAAAGGACAGACAATTCTGGAGACGTGAACTATTCACCATTATTAATAAAATTCACAGCAAGACTCAGTCAGATGTTTTCATCTCTAATGAGCTTAGGTAATTCCAACATGATATTTTTACTGTATAAATGTCCCCATCATTCTGCCACTAACATTCCTGGTTAACTTTTTGCCCTTAAGTCCCTGAATATATTATTATCTATGAAAAGACAACTCTTCAGGCAACAAACAATAGGAGCAGAGGAAAGATGAGAGATATTTTTATTCTCCTAATTTTCAGTAAGCAGGACAGGGGAATTAGCTCATTCTTTGTTCTCTCACTGAATTACCGTGTTCCAGGTTTAGTTACTAAGTGCATTTGCACCGTGGTTTTCTCTCTGTTAATAAGGGTAATGACTACCTGAGACAGCAGCGTAGAGTTTAATCCTCTGAGCGCTGTAAAGCATTCTGAAATTCTCAGAGAACAGGGTGCAGGAGTAATGCTTACCTTCAAATTATGGAAAATTCAAATTTATTCTGAAGCGAAACACTGTTCCTTTAAGTCATTAAATATGTAACTGCAATACAGACACACTTAAATAAATTATTTAAAGTTATTTCTAGTTGTGTGTGGGAGGTGGGTGGGCGATGAAGTTGATACTTCGTGGTTACAGCAGCCTTTAGCCTTTACGTTTCTCCCCGCTTTTGCACGGGTATGTTTTTTTGTTGTTTTTTAACTCCTCTGATACAGACAATTGAGCTGGCTTTGATCAAACTTTTTGGGGAGTTGCAAGAGGTTATTCTCATTCTGGAGTTTTTTCAGGCGTATTTATGCACCTTGAAAATGTTGGTTTGCAACAACACAAAAGCAGCTTCGCGCTGTCCCCTCGGTGACACGATGACAGGCCAGGAAGGACTCTTCATGCTTCAGAAGGCTTGTCAGGCTCTTGGCTTCTAGACTTTTATTTAAGGATTAAAACATACCATTTCCATGGGATCCTAGTGGCTTTTTTCATGAAACTTCATCTGTCTACAACCAAAACTCAAAAACTGTTCCTACGCCTGAGTTACAGCCCTGTGAATGGTCCTTAATGAACCCAAATTTCAATGCCAATTTCTCTCCCCATCTATCACACATCTAATCACTGCGATACCCAGGTACAAATGTTTCCACTGCAGGGGATGGAGTAAATTACACAAACCTCAACGCTGACTTCTCCATTTTGCCAGACTTCTTTACCTTCTATTTCTAACTAGAATTGTTAGGAAAAATTCTTAGCAATTTGGCCTTTTGCTTTTAAACAAGCAAACAAAAAATAAGATTTTAGTTTTGCCACTAAATTTAGTATGAATAGGATTTAGTTTCAGAGAGAATCAGGCACACAGAAATGCTAAGAAGATGAAAAGCAATGATTCACTGAAAAAAACCAATCAGAAAGGTTCCTACAGGACTGAAAAATACAGTTGCAGTTGACTGAGATCTGGACTGAGAAGGAACTAGAGACTCACGCACTAAGGACAGACACATACACTGACACCTTGAAAACTGAATGTATTAGTCCTGTAAATGGTTCTTCATGTGTATTTGTTTATGAGTTGCCTCCCTCAAACCTAAAATGAGCCTAACATACATTTTCTGTCGTTCTCCACAATCTGCTAGTCCCCATACAGCACAACCACAATCAGATTTTGTTGGCAGGATATAAAAAATGCTCACCATTTTAAAAACAATTTCTCAAGTTAGTAAGAAAATCTATTGAAGTTTTGAAAATGCCAGAGTTTTAAGGAGCTCTAGTTTAGACACAGCAAATGAAGCTGCTTGATCTATACTTTATACACCATAGGACAAGGGAAGAAAATTCTGGTTCCTCGCAGCGAGTTGTGATGATATTTGCATTAATAATGCATATGCTGGGGGAACCAAAAAGCCTCCTTCTGACATCAAGGTCACAAGCTAGTAAGCACTGTTCATACATTGCATACTGATGCCCTTTACTCCAAAAAGCTCCACCTAAGTAGCAGAGAGGTAACATCGTGTGAATACAGACAGGGAAAAAGCAAGGAAAGGTGGGGACTGTAGCACAGAAGGACTGCCCGCTTCATCATCCTTTACAGAGATGGGCTTTGTGCGGCAAATGGGAGTGCAGGACTTCCTAGAAAGACAGAAGCATTAGCGCTTGTAATGTACCATGTACATATAATGCAATTCATTTCCCTCTGCAAGTTCCTGGCCCCACACTGAGCTGCATTTCAGCATGCACAGCATGGATGTTATAGATGAGCTCTAACTTACGAAGTCTTTCACGGATGGGGTTTTCAGAGGAGGCTAAAGAAGTTAAGCAATTTAGATCTTTGCAAAACAAGGTGATTTGTAAAATCAAGCTGTTTTGGGAAGCTCACACTTCAGGGTGCCTGAAAAAATCCCAGCTCAGGTGCTCCAGAATGCACAGAAAGAAAAAAAAATCATCAAAGACTTCATTCTGCTGAAGTACCTACAGCAGAGAGCTATCAACAAAGCAAGGAAATTCAGAGAAAAGCTGCAATGAATGAATGGAGGGAATAAAACGTACATTGGCTGAGTGACAGGGATGTGAACCTCCTGCCCTTGCTGGAGCATCACGTGCTGGGGAAGTGGTGGGTAGGAAGGACTAACAGCCCAGTGCTGTTACCGGTTAGTGGGGACGCTCCCGTGATGTGACTGCCAAAGCTCTGGCTCCGAGGACCCTGGCTTCAAACCCTGCCTTCAATCCAGGCAAAAACAGTCCTTCCTTAAGCAGCCAGAAGGGAATGCAATTAAGGTTGCCTCATGAAGTTCATAAAGGCTAATGCAGGAAAATGAGCAAAGACAAATTACAGCGGAATATTAGGAAGAACATTTCTAATTGTAAGGTCGGCTGGCCTCGTTCCTTCAGCCTCTGAACACTGAGCTGAAGAAAGCAAATGAGACCATACTACCGGGAAGAATTCTGTGCTGTCTAGGAGATGGGCAGGATGAGTAATATGGAAACTCCTTCTCTACAATATAATGCACTTTTTCAGCCTTTCTTTAGAAATCCAGCCACAGTTTCTAACACTTATTTATGAACCTGTGTCCTTCAGAAATTAAAACCTTTTTTTGTTGTTTTTGCCAAGCTGTTTTCTCTCCCCACGGGCATGTTTCCTTAGCATAGTTTAGGATGGGCTTTACTGATACAGGAGAAAGAAATATCTCCTGTCCTTAAACTCTCATTCGCTGCTGGAATTGGTCTCCCACTCATGTTAACATATTTGGTTTTGGTTTTTTGGTTTGTTTTCAGAGATTGCCCATGACTTCAGCTTGAATTACAAAAATACCACATGCACACACTGAAAAAAACCCCATGTTCTCAATGTTTCCTGCCATGAAGAGACAGATATTCTGCCCATTCTGGCCTTTCCAAGCAGCTCTTGTAGGCTTGTGTGGTTCTTGTAGTTCAGTTCAAGAAGGGAAGCCTGGGAAACCATCACTTTGAATCTATTTCCAGTCTTCTCACTGCTTAGGATCACCCTCTAACTCCTTGCGTTTCCCCTCTATCTGTTTTCCGCACTGTAAAATGGGAATATCCCATTAGTAACCCAGGCACTCTAGCAAAAAACGGCAAGCTTTTTCATGAGAGTGTAACTGTGGGAACTAGCATATTTGTCACAAATGTACCAGTGATTAAAACTGTTTCAGGGTTCATTCATGCCTCAATGGGGAATGTGAGCTGAATATGAATATGTATGTACATTTTTATTCTGTATCTCATATCTTCCGAGACAGCTGCAGGGCAGGGGGATGGACAAATAGTAGCATTATCCTGAAGTACGTGTGAGTATATCTCACACACTGATGTACAGGGAAAAAAATCACAAGATGGTGGTTAAATAAGTCTTTGTGTCATTTTTATCTATGATTTTCCACTATGAGTCACCATAATTTACATGTTATCTAACATTGAGAGTCCCAAGTTTATGTTACTTTCTGTTCTTTCAATGCTCAGTGGGAGAAATCAACTTCTTGAGGCTTATCTAGCCAGCTTGGAAAAGGTCCTCTCGGGCTGAAGGAGTTAATGGTTTGCTAGAATAACTGTCATCAGCCGATTGTGTTATAAAGAGCAGCAGTTACCAAAATACATTTTAGCCTGCAGCATACAAGAACAATACAGCTATTGTATTGTAACCACAGAACTTGGCACACAGATAAGCTTGAAAGGGAATCATGTTTTGTTTATTACGGAAGTGATGGAATCCATTGAAAGGTTATTGTTTGACTCCTTTTGAAGCAAATTCCAGCCCCTTTGTGAAGGGTGTTTGCAATCTTTGGGTCAAAGGCAGAAGGGAGTTTGTTCAGTGGTGTTACCTTTCTTCCACCAGAGATAGTCTGGAGGATAACAAAATCAACCTGCCTCCAGGTGACCCTTCAGAAACCCCTAGTAAACCATAGTTTCTATTACAAAGGCAAGGAAAAGCTGAAATGTTCAGTAGAAGAGTTTATCAGAATTTTCTATTTGCATCAGAAAACCCACTCCCTAAAAATAAATTTGAAAGCAGAACATTTTCAGCTCTTTTCAACAACAACAACAAATGCATATTTTGTTGGCAAACTTATAGCTCTCAGGCAGGAAAAAAAAGTTGATTTTTCTACATCAAATGCTTACTCCTCATGGTAATGGACAAGGTGTGAGGCTGTCACTTATTTGGCTTTTACCCAGGATCATGTGTTCTGGTCTTAGTAAAGGTCCTCCATCACTTGATCTGCAGCTCCCTAATGTGTTACACTGACATTCTCAGTTACCTTTTTACACATTGCTTTGGCCACAAGGAACATTAAGAGGCTGCTTGGGTCCTACAGCTGGTGCAGGAGGTAAAAGGCTTAAAATAAGCTCAAGGAAGAACTTTTTTCACGCAGCAAATAACTACAGTGTAGAAGTCATAGGGGCAGGGTTGTAAAGGGAGAAGGCGAAAGTGGGTTCAGAGATCAGCTATCGCAGTCCTTCCGATGCACTTTTTGGCTCAAGAAATATTTAAACTGCCAGCTGCTGAATGCTGGGAAAGCACAAAGGTATGAGCAGAGGAAGATGACTTCTGTCTGCCTGCTTTTATACTGGTTTTAAGCACTCACTGCTGGCGACAGAATGGGAAAAAATAATAATCTGTAAGGGCCTTTTATGTGATCTAATATAACACTTCTCAACCATCACAAAGATCAAGTGTCAAATATTGCAATAAAAACAAAAAAAAAGGCAACAACAGATTAGAATGATTACAGAGAAGGTTTTTTCAGCAAGTACAGCCTTTTTTGCACTTTCTGTATAAGTAATGTCTGAATTAATTCAAGGCACCTTGATTTGAGAGAAGAGAGGAGGAAAATAATGGGGACTTCAATATAGTGAGGACATTTTTAAATGGTAGTGGATTGCCCCAAAAATGCTCTTGCAGGTCTCCCTGTTAATGGGACAGAGGGATACAGAAAATTAGCCACATCATCACGATAAACTGCTACATACTTTTACTTCGTGTGGGGAGCTGCCACAAAGTTTGATGGATGGAAGAACTTGAGTTTCTGAGCCCTTTTTCTCTCCATCTTGCACCTGCTCCAATAGAGGACTGCAAAATTTAGGGCTTATGACTAAGGACAGGAGCTCATGAGGTTGGCTTAAAGTGAGATTTAATAACCAGAACATTAAAGCCTGAACATTTTTTCGTCACAGTCTCTAAGGTTTTAGATACATGTAAGTTGTTTTCTTAAGCTTTTCTCCCCAGACTGGAAGGATATGGATTGACTTAGCTTTTTCTAATGAAACTCATTGATTCTGAAATAATCACTTGATATTAGGAGCTGTGCCATTAAAAAAAAAAAAAAGGAAGTAAAATTACAGGATTGAGGAACTCTAATAATACGAATATGAAAGGGCTTTTAAAATTCTTCAAAGGTTATTATGCCCTCAACGCTTTGCTGATTTTTTAAAGTGCATAATTTCATTTGAGTCACTTCCCCTATAAATTACATACTTAAAAACCTGCTGATGTTGCCTCCAATACTTAGAAAAAAAATCCCATTTTAGATTTTTTTCCTTCCCCCACTATATCTCAATTCTAACTCGACAGATAATTTCAGCCAATTTTTCTTTTTTTTTTTTAACCTCAGGAGCAGCACAGATGAACTCCGTTACAATTAGCTATCACATACAATGCAGAGACATCTTAAATCTGTGATTTTAATTAACTTTGGACATGGTACTAATAATTTTAAGCCAGGTTCAGTAGAGAGTAGTGGCATTTCATACACTGTGGGATCTCACCCAAAATGCCTACACCTTTAATTAGAAATACTAAAGCCAAAGACACTTAAGCTTGGGTTTGTTAAGTTGAGCAGCAACATCCGTATGAAGCAAAACAAAAGCAACCCGGTTTGACAAAAATACTGAGTGCCTGTTGGTCCTCAGCCTGTTGGTCTGTTGGTCCACAGATTTTAACAACACATTTGAAAATCACGGTGATTTTGTTTAGGTTCCTATTTGAGATGCCTGACCTCAGTGACTGACATTTGAAATAGTTAGCCCAAATAATCAAAATTCACAGTGCCTTCTGCAGCCCACAGCTTATAAAACCCTCCTCCATCTTACAGATGCTGAAACCAAATGCAGAGAACCAGCCCCCTCCCTCCGTGTAGCCGCGTTGAAGTGGAGCACACACATAAAACAATCCTTTATCCCATCCTGAAAGAGTCAGACCAATTTATATAGAAGTCCCAAAGGCTTTTGTAAGCCACTGCAATTTTCTTCTGTGGGCTTCAGCAGATTTTGGAAGAAATCTGTGGCAAGCTAAAGCAGCAGCCAGAGACCTCACTATCTCTATTTTGGGGGCGGTATAAAATGCACCCAGAAATACATAGATTTGTCAACATCAACCAGCAAAAGAGAACCACATCTAGCACTCGATCTAGCTACTCAAGCCCCCTCCCAACATTAATAGTCATGTTTATCCTTGCGTTTTGCTTGGCCCTCCTCTTCTGTAATGAAGAAGCTCCTCCATTAGAAAAAATGCTACTTCTAATTTCTCTTCCATCCATAGTCCATCCATCCATTCACTCATCCATCCCTCCATCAGGGTACCACAAAGAACTGTGATTTCATGACACAGGTGATGTGCAGCGGGAATTCATGAGTTCTCATCCGTGTTGGTGAATTTCCAAACAACAGAAGTGTGTATTCATGTAAACGCCCCAGAGACAAAAACAGGGAAAGCTCAGAGAAGTATAAATGTGTTTATATCCAGTACAGCCTCCACAAAGAATACTTTGTACAGTTTTATTATTGTTGTTTTTTCCCAGAAGCATCATCAGTTCCTTAGGCATGTAATTCAGAAGAGGCTAAAATCTAAATTATGCATCAAAAAGGGAGAGAAGCAACTTGAGGGTAATAACGCACTTCAAAAATAACTTCAAATGCGCAGTTCAGAGCAGCAGCCTATAGCTGGAAATGAGTGCCCAGTCAGCAAAGGCAGCAGAGGAGTAAAAATGGCTCTTCCCTACATGAAAAAAAACCTGGTAGAGTCCTTTATTTTTAAATCTGGCAGCAGCAGGGATGTATCCTGGAATTCGGAATCTATTTGAAGGACTTATCTGAGGGGCGATCCTTCAGAAATACTCGATACAAACTACACAATGAGGCTTCCGTGCGGGGCAGCCAGGTTTGCAGTACTGAACTCTTCCTTCATACGTGACCCAACAATGCAGGAACTATCTGAAATTATATTTCAAACCGAAAAGCGTCCCTTCTTTTTAACAGACACACCACTATGATACAGCCCAGGGCAGACGTTCGTACAAATACGCTGTCGCGTTGAAATCTCAGAGAGCTCTGCAAGAACGTGATCCCTTTTAGTCCTCTTTGAGCTGTTCTACACCAGGGATATAACTTGCTACTAAACTTCACTGAAACCTAGAGATGGGTGCTCTTTTACTAATAATTTCTACCAGGCTTCTTACAAGGGGTATTTAGCTGAGGATAAAGAAACTGTGAGTCACACCTACAAGCTGCTTGCATGGCTTGAGGTAAAAGAACTTCCCCCTCGGCTCTTTTGCGAGCTTAGAGACCACACTATGCATAGTTTGTCTCTCACAACTGATTTTTTTTTTTTTCCTGTCGGTTTGTACTGATTGGAAAGTATTGTACTGTTATTTTTGTGACAGTACTGCTGAAAGATCCCGAGATACCGTCACGCTGACGTCACGCGTTCCAGGAGTTTACAGCGCCAAGGGCAATTTGTGATCTAAATATACAGGAGGAAAGGATAGAGCGCACCGACAGGAGACGGAGAATAGGCACAGAAAACCAGAGGGCGAGAGTACTTTCACATAACCTTACATGTCAGGAGGCGATGCCCATGTCTGGACCAGTCATCTCACTCTTTTTCCAGGCAGTGGGGAGAAACAGGCACTTGCAGAGCGTGAGTCATCTGACCTATTTTAAATGCCTACCCTCACCAGAAGTAAACATGCCCTACAAGTGCCTCCATTGACTGTAAAGAGGAGTCTAGATGCAGGTATCTACAGTATGAATAACTATATTTAAAAGGAAGGATGCCACCACCACAAGATTCATTCACTTCCCTGAAACTACCCACAAAGTGAGCAACCGGTGCCACTGCTGTTGGTTAGATGGAGCGAATCCCCCTCAGTCTTTCCTTGAGGCAAAAGTCCGTCCTTACCCTACTGCCCTATCACGAGCCTTTTTAACTGTCCACATTTACTGCCACAAAGAAACAAATTCAACCTGAAATTCAGCCAGACAAAGGAAAAGTGCAGATATCTAGGCATAGAATGATGAGAAGCCACCAGAATGGGATGATACAGATTCTCCTTCCACGTTGTCTCACTGTTTCCCACTAACAGCTGGCACCCAAAACATAAACCAGATTCTGCTCCCGGCGACCCAGATGGAGTCACTCCAGATTTGCTGTGAATCCAGCACAGCTTCTGGGGATTCCTGCCAGGATAACTGAGAAGAACACATCCTCTTCAGCTCCCTTCACAACGCACTGCAAGAGTAAAAGTGTGAAACACTTGTTTGGGAGGTGGCAAAACCCTGTGCTCGCAGGTGGCCACCTTACACTCTCTTGGTAGACCAAAAAAACCCCAATTCTTTGTATTTGGGAGTGCTAGATACAGAACAATAGAAATAGGGAGAGCAAATAGCTCTGAGAGATTACTTTGGACGTGCAGTTTCTTATCTCTTGGGCTTTAGTTTCTCGTCGGGGCTGTGTTGCAAACTAAGGCCTTGACTATCACAGTGAGTAAAATTTTATCTTTCACCGATATCAGGGCTCCAGTTGAAAACACAGTTTGGTGTCAGGACAAGGACTGAAGACGGTAACAGATTGTTCCCTTCGTTTTTTAATGGAGTTTCTTATTCTCCTCCTGTGACTAGGATTACTGCTCCCAGGGAACACAGTCACATTGAAATACTACCAGAATATGTGACTGTAATGTAAGGAGATACAACAATAATCACTGATTAAAAAGGAAGAATGAAAAGAGTAAGAGCTGGTGGCAGGATTGCTAAATGCTGATCAGTGCTGTAAGACAGCCTTTGATTTTTTTAATTAATTATACATTCCCTCATACTTTGTACTGCTGTTGATTTAATTGGACTCCTTATTTTTAGAGAACTACAGCAAGAGGAAGATAGGGTACAGCTTTCAGAAGCTCAGTTCTAGCCTAATTCTGCCTCATTCAATACCACTGGGAGCAAAATTAGGCTAGTGCTGAGCTCTTCTGAAAGCCTCATGGTCTTGATGCAGTTTAGTATACTGCATGTTTATCTGTCTTGCAGGAGGGAGTAATTTCCATGCAGTTCAGTCTGTCCACACAGGAATCCATGCAGAACTGGGCTTAGCATCCGCAAACACCCAAAAACCTTAATGCAGGAAAGAGTAAGTGTTGAGCAGCAGAAAATGGTACCGAGGTCTGCCTCCTACCAACAGAATTTACCCTGATGTTCACTGTAGCCTCACTCCATGCAATTTATTTTCGCCCTATATAGAAACATGTCTGCCAATATGCTTTGCAGAGATAAAGTGTTAAATGTTAAACTGCAGAAGGGACAAAGAGGAATGCACTGAGGAAGATCTGTTTGCAGCTGCAGCCTGAAATCATGTATTGCTACATGTGAATGGGAGAGAGAGAAAATCCCTGCATGCACACAATAATTCATATTTCATGGAACCTCCTTATCTGCCCTTCCCAAGGGTGTTTAGTGAAATTGTTGAGAGAGGTAGGAGCAGTAAGAGGCTAGCAGAAGCAGGGCCGTTCAGAGAACGGGGAAGGACTGAGGAAAGGTTAGGTTATCTCATGTGCCTGCATGCACATGAAACAGCAGCCGCCAGCACTGGGAGCACCGGAGCCTGCAGATCTGCAGCTAGGAGGCCATCATCCTGCAATATTTGGTGACTTTCTCTAAGCCTCAGCTCCTGGAGCTGTGGGATCCACCAGACACATATGTCTTGTTGAAACACATATTCTGTTCTTTTGGCTTTCCCAGGATAGTAATTTCTGCAAAACTTTCTCAATATATCTGCAACTGTGGCAGTATAAATGTGCTCGTGTTGGTATAGTTCATGCACTTTCAGATCTGAACTCCTGTCCAGTCCCGATCTCACTTGGGCTTTCACTGTCTGCACAAAAGCCCTGCCTACCCTGATGAATCTACGGCAGAAAAATGTGTAGAGCATGCTGTAGCTGCCTTTGAACCTTCACTGTCTTTGAACAACCAGCTCTGGGAATGCCAGAACTCAACAAAGCCTGGTTTTGTGCACATGTCTTTCTGATGGTTGATGCTTTTCTTATGACTGCGGCATTTCTTAGGGCTTGTTTCTGTGAGGATCCTCTGATGTTGAGTAACGAGTAAGCTCACCTTACAATCTTTTCCAGCTGGTGCACTCCTAAGGTTACTTATGGCTATCCAGGAACCTGTATTTACAGAAGCTGCAAGACATGAAATATCCTTGATAGCCCTACATCTCTGTCACATGGGGTTTAAATATACTAGCAGGTTCAGAAGTTATCATAGGAAGTTGGAGAGACTCATAGACACACACATGGACACAGCACGGTCCTATAAGCCTCAGATCTTTTGAGAACTAAAGAAAGGCCTCACTACCAAGAAAAGCTTGAAAAGTGTCCCCAGGGTACCCTCCAATTTTAAAACCTAGGAAAAAATGCAAGAAGAAATCACAGCGTCTTCCTTTTTGATATTTTTGAGAACTGGGTTCCATTTTTTTGCCTCCTTCAACTTAAAATTTCGTATTTTCATTTTTTTGCCTTAGTCTGAGGATCTCTAAGCCCGTCTCCTGGTTTGGTGATGGCAAGCCTGCAGCTGACTTGGGCTGCAGACTGTAGGGCAGTGGCTCAAACGGGCAGTGGCTCCCTAAATGCGTTTGCATTCAGAAGGTAACGCTGGGCAGGGATAAAAGCTGGGCTGCAGCGTTCTGTTCCTGGGAGACCCACTGGAAAGAGTTTGTCTCTTGGAAGAATGGGATTCTGGACTCCAGAAGGGCTCTCCCACTTCTTACAGCACACTCACATGCATGATTTACATATGTGCCTTGCTATTAGCCTCTGAGATTTACTGCAAAGAATTATTCTGAACTGATACCTAGTATTCTCCTTTCATGCCTACTTTTAACAAGGCAGCTCTTAAGTATTTACCAAAGGAAGCTCATGTCAATCTAGGTCCTCTACCATAATCACACGAGCCTGCATGACAAAGTACTCTTTTGAAGCCAAGGGGACTTTATAACTGATCCTTATCCACACTAAGCACCTGCCATTCATTTAATTTATAGCTCTTTCTTATTTCATCTCCCAAGACCCCACTCTGCCAGGGCAGAGAAAGGGGGTCTTGCTGTAAGCACAGCTCGTATTTTGCAGCACCAATGCTGCAAAGTGCTCTACCAGGTTACTGCCGCTGACGTGCCGCACTTGCTAACGCTGCTGTTCGTGGCAGCTGCCTGGCTACCAAGAGCTGAAGCACATTAGTGACATGCAGCACAGGACAGGCTGCCTCGTCAGCGTGATAGAAAGAAAGGCCGCAATATTCTTTCCATTCCTTCTGCATTTAAGAAAAAATTGCACTTTTAGTATGCTTTCAAGATATCAGACACACACACAAAATAGATAAGATGGGGATCAGTTGTAAAAGATATGCATCATGAATAATTTTAGAAATACACCCCCACACCAGTACTTATACTCCGGCGCGGGGGAGAGCTACACTATGGAAATGAGGTGATGCTAGTGTGTATGTGTGTCTGTCTGGCTAACAATACCTGCCTGAAAAGATCAATCTGGATAACAAGGTCTTCAAGGCAAGCATCCAAGACTTGGCCTCCTACACAGCCCTGGCAATAGGATGAAGTGTGCCTCCACATGGGAGATGCTTCTGGTAAAGTGCTAAGGCGAAGTGATAGCTGTCTTTGGTGACTGGCAAAGGAAAAATCATGAGAAAATAACACTTTATATTCAGACAACACATCTCATCTGGGAATCCTGATGGTCTTCTCTTCACTAAAGGGAAGCCCCAAATCTCCCACCATTTAAGTACCCAAGCAGTCACAAAATACCAGTAGTCATATTGGTCAAGCATATGAATAGAGGAGGCAGAGGACAGGCCAGGTTATGTCTTGATCCTCATACACATACACAAGGAGCTTTTCTCAGGCAAAAGGAGCGAGGACTAAATCCTTACTTAATCCCAGTCCATTGCTCCCAGTACCCGACTTCCTAGGTGTCAGAAATTAAAATGACAATGCTGAGAGGAGGAGAAGGAGGGAGATATAACTAGACTGTGGGACCCGCATGTTGATTTTTTGATGTGCAATGCATAGAATAGGAGCTGAGCATCTTTATGGTCGGCACTGTAAAGTTTGCAGAGTTTCAGCAGTGCTTAGCCCCTGGGAATTCCCATCCCTTGCAGTCAGATGAAACTGTGTGCTGAGCATTTTTTAAGACCTAATGCTGCTCGCGCTTACTCAGATGGCTCAGAAGAGACTGATATGATGGGGAGAGAGACCTGCTGAGCTGATGTTTTATGATCTATACTGTGGTTGTGCCCTACTGAGGTCTCTGAGCTCCCCTGTGCCAGGCACTGGAGAATGCTGCAGCTGCAGAGAGCATTTTATGATGTTTAACAGGCATCTTGGAGCACAAGGTGAAGTTATTCTTCCACAAACATCAGAAGTGAGCGCTTGAGTAACCAGTGCATCACGATACCCGCTAGATTTGGGAGCCCTTAATTGAAGGCTATGAACTGGGTCAAGGAGAATCCCACGGCGAGGGGACGGAGCGGGGCCATGCAGGTGCTGTGCTGTGCTGAAGGTTGCACAAACCTTCGGTCAAGTATGCTGCTTTGGGGCTTTTTTGGGTTTGGGTGGGGTGTTAAGTACAGACCTGCTCCAGAAAATACACATCCGTTTGCTACTTGCTAGCATCAAATCCCCAGGTTTTCAGCGAACTGAAAAAAGATACTTTTATCATGGCAAACACTTGTTTTAAAATCCCTAGAAATTCTGCTGGAAGAAAGAATAGACCCAAAGCTTGATTTGCAATTACCTTTCAGCACATGCTTTGCAGAAGAGCAGTTGGCGTGTGCATATGCCTCGCTGAAGTCTGTAAGTATGTGCTTGAATTTAAATATATGCATAAACACTCTCTGGTGTAGGGATAATTACTAAATCCAGGTCTCATTAAGGTCTTCCTATTTTCTTTTTTTGTAATTCACTTACTTATTCTGCAAAAATATGATCAGATACAGGAATAAAGACTGTACAGTTAGAATTGACAGGCCATAATCAGCAAAGTACGCAGGGAAATATTCCCAGTCTGTGGTAAAGTTTTCTCATTACATTCTCAGATCCTTCTTTATCTCATTGTTTCTCAGTTTATCACAATTCTTCATTTCCTGTTCCCTTTTAGACTTCAAACATATATATTTTTAATGTGGCTTTTTTTAACCCTTCCATAGTTGCTGTTTAAACCACTCAGAGACTTTTGGCTAGACCTCATGTAGAAACTCCAGATAACTTAACCAGACACTAAAGGAACATTTTTAATGTATAATCTGGTATTAGAGTTTAAACTCTGGCCAAGATTTTATCACTTCTCATTGTTATTAATATTATAACAGCAAAATAATTGTGCTGCACATCTTTACAGCTTCTGCCACTTGAGGCTGGTGACAGATACAACGCAGCAATACTTCATTCCAGTTTGGATACCTTGCTTTACTTTAGCGTACAGGACCCTCAAAAGCATCCACATTTGTTTAAATTTCTTCCTCTTGCAACAAGAAGTAGAAGAGGCAAGCCAAAACGAAGCTACCTTAAACATCTCCACCAAAGTTTTTGTTACAGTTTCATTTGACTGGAGTTCTCCCGATTACTGTAGAGAGTTCATCACAACTAGCAAAGACTTACGTCAGCTGAGGACTACAGAGCGATCTGAAGGAGACAAAATACAGTCACCCAAATTGAAATTCAGACCAAAGCTTGCTAACTAACTTTTTTTTTTTACCTTTTTTCCCCTAATGGAAACTTTGACATTAGCTTTGGCTTACTGGTTTAACCACACACTTTAAAATCTCTGAGGCAAGAGGCTGAAACCTCTGTGCAATTTCTTACCCCAAGACGGGACTTCTAGTATCGTGGCACTCCCAACCCCAACACTGTTGGGGGGGTGTTTTAGCCTTAAGTCAGTGGCAAGTGTGCCTCACCATCTGCTGCATTAATCCTCCTTTCCCCCACTTCCTACAGCATTCTGGGGTTCTTGAACCGGTCTCCCACATGAATATTAATATTGACATAACTTGGTCCTGTCTAGATGTCAAGAAACAGTAAGCAAGGAATAATATTTGAAATATTTTGAAATATTTATATTATTGAAAACAGCAAGGCTTAGAAAATTTCCTGAACAGAGCTGTCTAAAGCAGGAGGCTATTTTGAGTATCTCTTTTTTGCCTTTAACCCAACTATCTCAGCACCCCACCCTTCTTCCTTCCACCTTCCTTAATTTCTTAGACTTCCTTCTTGTTGCTTTGTGTGAGTCTATTTTAGGTGTGAGATCACAGTTAGCTTCTCACTAGGCATCTGCTTCCCATTTTCTTTCTCTGAGGTTTGCCTTTTCAGCAAAGTTGTGACTCCATTAGTACATACAACATATAAGATTCCTCATGATAAACAGACATGACCATAAAGAAGAGAAAATAACCACTTGAGATGAAAACACGATGTCAGAATGAACACAGTTAGGCTATTCCAAATGCAGGAAATAATGCAAAAACTGACCAGTGCAAAGAATACCAAATTAAGTTGGCCAAGTCCTGCTGTCAGGACATGGGTGTCTTAACTCTTCCATCTCTGGCAAACAGATATTCACACTAACCACAAAATATCGTTGCTTTGATATTAATCATTGCCTTTCCTCTTGGTAGAAAGTTATTCCGTCTCATGTACTGACCAACTTGAACATTAAATTCCAGATAGGCCCATGAAGCCTTACTGTAGAGACAACCATGGGATTTAGTTGTGATATATTCCCTTCCCTCTACTAGATGGAAACAGACTGAAACAGTGAATGGATTTGGCTATGCAAGTCCCAACCTGATGCTTCACCATCTTTGAACAGTACTTTGGGAGCGCTTGTTGTTTGCACATTAAGTGGACGATATAGTCCAAATCTAAGTGGACGGTATAGTCCAAATCTCACTGCTGCCGAGTCAAAGTAAGTTCAGACAAACATTCAAACTCTCCCTCTGAGAATGTGCATGATACAAAGACCAGGACTCTAACCTAGAAGGAAGTTTGCATCACAAGTTTCATCACAAGATCCAAACCAAGCAGCTCAATGCTTTGTTTTCAGTCTTTAGCTACACCATGTTGACGTTGGTCTATGTTATCTCTACCCGCTTCCTCTCTGTCAGGCTGGGAAAACTTCCCCTTAGCACTGGGGTTTACTCTGTCTTTGGAGAAAAAGTCAACTCTCCACTGGCAGTCAAGATGAGCTCAAACCACATGGCTCCTACTAATAGGAGCAGCACGTCAAAACCTCCTCACATCGCACTGAGAATTAGTCCCAGAAAATGAGGGCCTTGGTGGCCTGCAGGGCTCCAGTTCCTGGTACAGCCCAGTGTCACCAACTTCACAGAACAGCAGCTTTTTGGCAAATTGTGCAACTGCACCGCCCCCAAACTTCCTGTTTTGAAACCCTAAGAAGCTGGAAAATGTTAACACCGGCACTTTAAAGTGCTAGTTGTGGCTTTTTTTTTTTTCCTTCTTCCTAAAGATCTACATGATACTACAAAATTCTACATATGAAGGAGTAAAGTGGCGCTGCCTTAAAGAACTGGGGGCAAAAAAAACAAGCGCATGTCTCTCCAGAGAGACCCAGGCCAGGAAGAGCAAGGCACGTTAGAGCATCCACAGCAAAACCATCCCCTCTTCCATTACCTGTGTGACATTACTGTCTCTCCACCTCCCATCTCACCCTCTCCAAATGAGACTCTATGGGGTGTGCTCCATCATTAGGTTTTTGGGCAGCGTGTCCTGGTGCTTCCCACTGGAGCTTTGCTGGACACTGTGGACACTGCCAAAGCAGCGGTTGCCAAAGGCGAGCTGTGCCACTCGGAGTAAGCGGGGAGGTGACAGATGGAGAGGCAGGTGCTGATGAAGTGGCAGCGAGACAATTGCAATTCACGTGTCGAGCAGCACTCACTGGGCACCACGTGCCATGAGCAGCCACCTGGCCCGGCTTCCTGCGCTGGCAAGCCGTGTGGCAAATCCACGCTCTGCCCAAAACCCACCCCCATGGGAAAAAGAGGCCCTAGCAATAAGAGGACCTTGATACAGAAAGCAGAGATACGGCAAATCTCTGTTCCATCCCAGCTCATTTCTATATAGGAAGAAGAGCAATTAGAAAGAAGAAAGCATCATGTTTGCCTTGAATGCTGCGAGGGAACTTACTTATTTCCAATCAGCATGACAACTGCTTCCTTTTCTGGCTATCACTGAAACTCCAGATGGTACATTTGAGCATACTTAAACCTCTAACTTGGCTCCTTGCAAAGACATTGTCTTCCTGGTTAGCTAAAAATGTATTAATAGTATTGGGATGAAAGCTCCTGCTCTCCTGCACTGCGCTATTTGAATAATGAAATCTTGATCGTTCTGCTGCATTCCAGCTAGTATTAAAATTAGGCATTTGAAGGGGACAAGCCTCTGCTGATTGTGCTCCAGTTATAACCACTTTCTATCTGAATTTATTTGTATTAGCTATATTTGACTATATTGCTAATATTCAGAATTCTGCAAACCCTTTACCAGCAGCGGTTATTACCACTGTCTTCCTTAACCCAGTCACTGTTTTCCAGTGATTGCTCTGCATCAAAATGTTGAACCTTCCTGAATCAGCCAGCTGAGGTGCTGCCAACTCTTAAGGTTTTATTAGGGAGTTGTGAGACATCGTTTTCTTGAATCTCCAACTTCAGGACTCCTGTTATTTTCAGACACCACTGCTCCGTTTGAGCAGCAGTATGTTTCTAGATTCGCATAGAGGGAGAAAAGCTTGAGCAAGTGAACTAGGAAGCCAGACAACAAATAAAATCCAAAACAAACACTGAAAAGAAAACAATACCATAATGGTAAGCAAAAATAATGACAAGTTTTTGCACCTTAAGTAGGGAATAGAAGGACAAAGAAATTTTGATGGTGGGGGACCAGTTCAATCGGCCAAAATACCTGCACCTCGTTTCTCCTCCATCATGCAGGGACCTGGTAGAGTGGCTAGCAACTGCAAGCTCAGGACTTTGACATCTAAGCCCATGCCTCATAAAACACTGTACTGTTATTGTTCCGAAGAAAATAATATCCTGTTTCCTTTTTAAACTGTGTATCTCTTTAAAAATGTTAAATGGCTGCTACATTCCTGCCTTTATCCCGGACACTTTTTATGAGTCTGTACTTCCCTCTTCTTTTGCTTTAACAAGCCGGCTAAGCAGAGGATTAGGGGAATGACTTAGTGCACATGTGCTGAAGAAGGTGGAAAAATCCGCCTTCAAAATCTTACATAACTTAAAAAAAAATAAACATGTAAAACAGAGACACACGCCCAAGACCTCACTCTTTGCACTTAAAAATAATCATCATCATCATCATGTGGCCAGACTGCAGTTTGCCAGCTGGACTGTCCTCTGAAAAAATGAATATTTTAAATGATGGAAACTAGAAATACAGAGCAGCAAGCTTCGCAAACTTATTTCTAATGGCGTTTCCCATTTCTCTCTCTTTCCAATGACCAGAGCTTGGTATTCAATAGCTGGGAGTAAGAAGCCACCCCTTGGGAAGGAGGAGGAAGAGAACTACCGAGCCCTATCATGCTGTCAGGCACCTTCTATAAATATTTATGTGACCTACAGGATATAGCACAGTTTGAAATCTTGCAGCCTCCGTAGCCACTGTGCAGTCAGGCAGTTCCCCGTACTCCTCTGAAAGTTCCTGTATTTCAGGCAAGACCTGAGTCTTTTCTTAGCTGTGATCTGCTTATAGCATTCGCTGACCTAAATTGGGGATGTTGTACCGAACAGCGTGTTCCTACGGGGATCTCGGCGTATAGCAATGAACTCGCGTTTTGCGGAGGATGTGGCTGCAATTAGAGTCACTCAGTAAACGTGAGGAGGACTTTATGTCCTCCATCATGTGTGGAAAGCAACAGAAGGATAAACTAAGGTAATACTTGAAGGATTGAGCCAAAGCTCAAGGGAAAAAAAGAAGGGGAAAAAAAAAGTAATTCTTCTGCCATGCATTTATGTTAAGAGTGGTTTCTGTCTTGTAAAAAAAGCCAGGTTTTTGGGTGTTTTTCTCTTAACAAACTGCAGAAAAGGAACCTACCCAGCCCCCTACCCTAAACAGGAACTTGATCCCTAGTGATACCTTCCTGTCCTGTCCCTATTTATAGAAGTAAGGTCACCCAAATAAGAACAGAAACAGGATCATATGATTTTTGGTGACCAACTGAATTCTGCATATTAAGAATTCCGAGGAACACATTTGAATAACCCACATCAGGAACCATTTGGAAAGAACACCTCACTGTGGCCATTTTTGTATGTAGAACAACTAAGCAGTTCCTGAGACATGCAGTCAGTTATTTGGAATTTGGTTATCTTTCCCTATATCAAATAATCAAGTCATTAGATGGACAGAAATTTTGCTTGCAAAACTGTTCTTCAATGTGCAATTGTTTATTGAAAGCCTAAAATAGACACATTGCCACTATTGTACTGTTAATGGTATAAACAATGAAAACTGAAAAAATTAAGGAATCTATAAAGTCAGTTGACAGGCAATTTGGAAACAAACACACACACCAAAAAAAAAAAAAAAGCAGGGAACTTTACTGTTTGCAAAGAATTTCTAACTGCTTCCCTATACATATTGCTATACAGCAGGGTTTGGATTCAGGATGTCCTGCACCAGGGCTAAGTTTCACATGTAAGCTAAGGGGGAATTAACTATTATGTTTCTGACTTGTACCTGGACTCACAGGCATGCTCCAAACAGCAACTGCAGCCACATCTAGAAAAGGCCTGTCTTTTGTCATTCCCTGGAGCCAGACAGCATTTTGTTTTCTATTCTTTTACCGTAAACCAGCACAGACTGAAAAAAGTCAAGCTTTAAATAGATACGTATACCTATTTGAATATATGTTTACATAAATACATATTTTATACGCACACGCAAGCAAAAATAAAGGTGCCTATTTTATAATCCTAAGAAAAGTGTTCTATTTGACAGCATTCTTCTTTCAAACTCATTTGGCATAAATTATGATCCATAATTCCTATCTTATCATGTCAGGCAGTCCTTTGAACTGAACCTAATGATGAGGAGAGCCAGTACTTCCATCATGTTTAATGCAGTTTCCAAAATAAATCTTTATTTACACAGCTAAATATTTTATGGGCCAAAGATTCAGGGCTACTTGAACTGATGAATTCATCCCTCCAAGGGGTTTTGTTCACGGATAAGAAGTTTGTCTAGGCTGGAGGCACTTAATGAAAGGGAAGATTTAGTCATTCCCTTTCTTTTAACAGGCTGCCCCCATCCTTCCATTGCTCATTCACAAATTCCTCGGTGCCTCTGTAGGCAGACAACTCGTAGGTGGATCTGAGGTAGAGGCTGCTGCTCGCATTTTCTACAGCAACACGCAGCAGAGCAAGCTCCCTCGTACAAACAGAGAGAGGTCAGCCCTGCCGATGGCAGGGTTTGAATCTCTGCTTATTATAGCAAAGGGAGAGCTGATGGAAACGGGGAAATTCAGTCCTAAGCAGCAGCCAGAGGGACCAACTTTCTATGAATTAGACATTGATTCTGGACAACAGTCCTTTTCTCTCAACTACACATATAGATAGGTGTATAGATATATGGAGCAACAGTGGGATATTAAAGTGGACAATTAAGAAGTCATGGGAAAAAACAGTCTTCCCACCATGGAAATAATGTGGTAGGTATGTTCAATCTACACTGTTAGTACAGCCTATCCTTTTCTGTCTGCCCAAATCTGATCTTAGAAACATACATCTTATACGTATATAGAAATAAATATTCAGCTAGACAGTGTTGATATGTTGGTATAAGCATAGATGAATGGGTACGTAAATATGTGTGTGTGTGTGCTCTCACAGCACATTTGTGAAAGGGTTTACTACAAATACAGCATAATGGATGCATTAAAAAAACCACAAAGCCAGGTTGAATGGGGCTTTGAGCAACCTGGTCTAATGGGAGATGTCCCTGCCTATGGCAGGGGGGTTGGAACTAGATGATCTTTAAGGTTCCTTCCAACTCTAGCCATTCTATGATTCTGTGATTCTACCAGACAGACTCTCTTGGCCCCAGGGTTCAGGCTCAGCCTTGCTGTATTTCAAGGTGTGAGTGGGACAAGATGTTACCGGCAGCAGTCTCTGTGCTGTGCATGCCTGAAGGGCCAGCGCCAAGGGCTTGAAGGTCCCGGCCCCTGCAGCCCAGGCTGGCCGCAATGGAGGCTGGGGACCCTGCATGGCCACAGTGCACAAAGGCACCTGCCTTCCGCACCCCAGCACAGAGCCTTGCACGTTGGCTGGTCCCTGCTCTGGGCATCAACACCCCAAAGTTTGCATACCTTTTTAGTGATAAAATATAATGCAGGTGCAGATAAAGAAATATCTCAAAGTAGTTCCCCCTGTCCCTTGCTCTTGTGCTGTTTGCATTAACTTTCCTGCACTGTCCCATGCACTACAACACCATCGGCAGCCACACACCCCCTCCTTCATTAAACTGGATGAAAATAAGAAAGCTGAGCACTTACAGAGGAAGGATTTCTGTGTGGTGCTTCTGAGACTGAAGGTCCTCTTTATGGTTAATGCATCATTCCCCATTACAGTCATTTCCTCTGAAGTAAATGGGATTTTGCCATTATACTTTATGTTTATTGATATATATTTCCTATCTGAATTGACATTGCCCTGCCTTTTTTGTCTACCCTGAAATTGCAGGAAGCCAAAAATCCTTCAATAGTAATGAGTTAAGTTCTGTAGCATGCAGAGCTGTGCGCTCTCCCATTAAGTGGGCTGGGGTTAAAACGGGCACCATTTACACATTAATATGTATTCCAGGGCAGCAACAAGGGTTCTGCTGTAATGTTTCAGGCTAAGGGGTCAACTGTTGAGCTGGGACGCTTCCTAGCAATATTTTGATACTGCTTAACTAGCGATTGAGTGTAGGAAGACTTTCCTTGGGATCTGACATTGAAGAGTGTCACAGGGAAGCCTTTAAATTGAAGAATCAAAAAAATCTGATTCTTTGTGGTGGCTTAAATACTTGCAGTACTTTTGGAAGACACTGCTGTTAGGATCTTCTTTCCCCTTCCCTAAACTCTCCATCTCCAGACCTGCAGTTGGACATAGCACCTCCCTTGCTCTCTATTCAAAATTGCTATTACGCATGGCTGTGCGTTGTTAAATCAACTCCCTGTACTTCATCTCAGAGGCTGCAGAATTTAAGAGATGGAGGAACAGGGTGGCTCAAGGGACTAGTAATGCTGCATAAAGCTTTTTACCCCCTATCTGAATCCAGCTGCAATTTTTGCTTGACCAGAAATGGTTACTGAGCGATGCTGGTTTGGTAGATTCTGAAAAATAAGTTATTTTCTGGCCCTTTTTTCTTTTCTGGTGCATCTGCATCACAAAACCACTTCTTAGCACTAGCTACAATACTACAGTCAACACTTGCTACCCAGCATGAGTAAATCTGAGCACCTAAGCCATAGCTAGTCACCTAATTAAGTGACCTGATTTTCTCAGGAGCAGAATATGTCTTCCAGCTCCCACTGCACTCAGCAGTTGTGAAAATCAGGCCACTTTTGTAAGTGGCCAAACATAGCTGTGACTAGTTTTGAGTACTCAACTTTTAAAAAGTTGATCTTCCAGGGCCGGGGGGAGCTGGAGCACCCGGAGGACAGGTCCTCTCCAGGTTCTGATGGTGCTACAGAGGCAGGTATTTGGGAGGGGTGCAGTGCATGCCCTGTTTTGTGACTAACCAGAGTCTATCAATCATCATCACCATTCCCAGCACTAAATAAAAAAGGAAAAAAAAAACAGTGCCTCTCAGCTTCAGGTCCCATGATAAAAATATACCTTGGCTTTTATTTGTTTTATGCAGTACTTCCTCCTCGCACTGAAAATTAAATTGAAAAGAGAGTTTATTGTCCCCATGGAAGAGATAGGCACCTTTTGAAATCACTCATGAACAAAAGCATGTGGGGCCCAGCCTAATGTTTTCTAATGCCCTTTTGGGTCCCGGGAGCACAAAGGCAGCAGAGAAGGAGCTGCAGTCAATTCCAGCAGAGCTCTATTGTGCTATTTGTTCCAAGGAAACATCAATTCATTAAGGGAACAAGTCAACAAGGGTGGGTGGCAGAACCGTCTGTCCTGCTAGATTGTGCATTACTCCTTCAGAGATCTGCTCTGGGGACTGGAGGGAGTAAATACTGAGTGCGAGCCAGCTTGTCTGCCCTCACTTTGCAACGGGAGAAACTGCTCATTTCGAAGCCAGAGCTTTACTGGGAGGACGGTTTTAATTCACTGCCATGGATGCAACACAGACAGACACACTTCAGTGGCAAGATGTATGGTTAGGAGAGCCACATTTTAGTGGTGTTTTAAAGAGCATAAACAACCCAGGCAAAAGCTACTTAATAGAAATGGACAATGAAACCAAGGCCAGGAAAATCCATGGACGGCCATTGCTCTGCTCAAGGAGCAGCCTCCTGAAAGGTTCCCAGCCTGTGCAAGGGGACAGCTTTTTGCTTTTTGCTCTTTGCTCCTGTCTGAACTACTTTTCAAAGCAAAGCAGTGGCTGTTTTGCATAGTGCACCTGAGCCAGACTAGGGAAAGGTCAGCAAGACAGAACAGACCAAACTACGATGTTGAACGTGCAAGATACATCCTTCCAGAAGGCAGGTGCTTGGACCAGCGCTCTGCTGATCTCAAATGAATGCTGGCAGATAAGGGCAGCAAAATGCTTCAGGAGGAAGTATTTTCATAATCACACATTTGCAACACAGCCCTTTTTTGCAGCATTATCTTTCTGCCTTCCTCTTACTCTCAAAATGAAGAAAAATATGTATATTCAAGGGGTGGGGAAGCCAAGGGCAGAGCTGAAACACAGCTGAGTCAACAACACATGTCTACGAGCTGGTGGGTAACGTTGCATACTCCCGCATGGTTATCAGAGTGCTTTCGAAAGTCATCACTGCAGACAGAAAGGGCAACAAAAGCGCCGTAAACATCCTATACAGCACTATGGGCAGAAACAAGAAATGCTGGAAGGTTCCAGCTGCCCTAATCCTCGAGCCATGGCCCTTCTCCCTCACTTGGACCTGCTTCCTATAACCAACCAGCAGCAAATATCACAGAGTGTACATTGATCTTGTCTCTTTGGTCAGGCACATTCCCTCTAGCTTGAAGATGTCAGCAAGTCTTTTGCACTATTATCAAGCTGTAACATACCATATTTAGTAAGATTAGGTTACGGCTTGAGGCCAACCGGTGTAAACTAGAAGTTTTCCTGTCCTCAGTCAGATTTTCTGTCGCTAAGAGCAGGCAGCTCTGAGACACGGCGTACAACCTACAGAGCAAAAGGGAGGCAGCTGCTTCAGCCAAATTAACGACTGGAGAATACAACTGGCTGTCGCCTTTCCCAGTCCCTGGGCTGTATCCCTGCTCGTGCTTCACATGCCGAACCGCAGCCAGCAGGGCTTTGCCTTTGGTGGGAGCTGCACTGATGCTTGAGCACATTCCTTGCTGTCTAATGCTGGGAAAGACACATCTTTCTACCAGCAGGGTCTGTAGGATGTAGATCCTTTTCTGGCACTGTCCATCTGTAGGATCACTTCCCTTTCCCTTGCTTCAGCTCCCTGGAAACCCCACTTTTGCCTTCTGCGAAGGCTTCTTGCTCTTCAGACCTTCCTCCACCCACATCATTTTGCATGAGTGTGTGCTGGTTAATTAGATTAGACCACCATCCCATTCGTTTTGGCCTCCTTCCTACCAGATCCACTTGTTTGAGAGCAATACTGCCCCTTCTTCCCTTAAGTAGGAATCTCTGAAATCACCTATTCATGGGGAATTTGCCTCCTGACGTCCAACTGAGGGCCTGATTTCTGCCCCATGACCCTAATGTTTCTATCCTTTTCTGTCTCCTTCATTCATAATTTTTGCTAAATATTTAAGCCTTTGGATTCTGGGTGAATTCCTCATGTTGGCAGTCTCTAGTGCTGCAAAGCTGAGCTGATCCACAGCTGCATTTCAATGCTCACATCCAGCATTTGGAAAACACAATTACATGTCTACAAGTTAAACAGCACTGTGCTGGTTTATTCTGCAACTGGAAAACTTGCTAAACAGACTTAGGTCTTCCTAGCTCGAGTGAAAGGGAGGCATCCTGAAGGGAAATAAGCAAAAGAGCATCTTCAATGTAGCAAGGACTGAAGGGAACTAGCAAATTTTGGCAGGTTATCGTAACCTGAAAAATCTCTGGTTTGTGCCCCCTGGTGGCAGTTGAATTTTTCTTGTCCTCGGTGCTATTGCAATGTCTGCACTTCCAGACCCAAACCTTTTGATTTTCGTGCTGAGGAAACGATCAGCAAAGAGGTCCTTAAATGCCAACAGGCGGTGCTTCACTAGCCAGAAAAGCACCAGGCCAAGCAGGGAAAACCCAGAGGTCGATATCTCATGCTTCAAACAGGCTGCATGACTTTGCCCCTCAAACAATTTGACAGGCCACTCATCCGAAAGAAAGCCCCAGGGCTGAGGGAATCCGTGTGGAAAGCGTACCCCGCAGGTTTCTAAACACACCGTTACAGCCCTTCCCCAGCAAGGAACCAAGGTTCAAGCAATAGATGTGACTATAGCCATAAAATCCAGCATCACTGAAGTATTTTTTTTATTTTGTTCTCTCTTTAGACAAAAAGCACTGGCATCGACAGGTGGAAGAAGTGTTCAAGCAGCATGCGACTGGTTGGTATGAAGTAATAAATGTTAAGAAGAGTAAAAAAAATTAGTGAATTTAATGTCTAAGATTTTAGCCATTAGAATGTGGGATGTTTAAACAGGGGCGTTATCAAAAGGCACTAGCAAAATCAGTGAGACATCATTTAAGTGCTGTAAATAAGCAATCCAGAAACAAGCCTTGTCTGGGAGTTTGTGATCTCGAGTAATAGCAAAAAAAGGTGAGAGAAAGGAACCACTTCTCTCTCCACTCTAGCACCTAAACAGAAAACTGAGAGCTGCCTTTTCAAAGATGTTGAGCAATTTCTAGTGCTCTCCTCCCTGTGTTTTGTACACCAAAAGTCAGAAAGGCAGAAGCAGTGACCCAGGTTAGATCTTCAGAGCCTCAGACTGAAACTAAAAACCAATTTTCTGTATTACTTAGTAGTGGTAATGGGCTGCAGGTGAGACAGTGCACCTCTCTGCCTGACCTGCCAGAACTGATTGTTTCCATAAAGGGAGAGTGAAAGGGAGTGAGGACAGGGGAAGCTGATGTTGCTGAAAAAATATGTGTCTTTATCTGTCCATCTAACAGTTTTTTCTCACTCTCAGGCTGTTCTCCCATGTGGGTGACCCATTCCTCGATGACACCCTGCCCCGGGAGTATGTCCTCTACCTGCGCCCCACGGGCCCCCTGGCTCAGAAGCTGTCTGAGTTCTGGCAGCAGTCAAAGCAGATCTGTGGGAAGAACAAAGCTCACAACATTTTCCCACATATCACACTTTGCCAGTTCTTTATGGTAAACCAGAGCTCCTCTTTCCGTTGCCTTTATGCATGCATTCATGAGCAGCCCTTGCCAGCTCCAGACTGGAGACCTTACATGCTTCATTCAGGCGCTGCAGAAGGGGCTGTGCTCGGGAGTTCGTGGCGGGGGGGGGGGTATTACCAGAACCGCCTGATGCCTGGGCTTGTTGAGGAGGTAATTGGTTTTTAAGCGGGTTGTTTTAAGGGAAGAGCAGCAGCAGAAGACCAAATTCTCATAATCTCAAGTGATCATTAACATGAGAATAGATGGGGGGTGAGGTTAAGAAGGTTACTCAGGTTACTCGGGGATAGCTGATCCTGCTTTGAGCACAAGGGAGGGGCAGATGATTTCTAAACACCCCTTTTTCTATGACCCTGTGCTTTTTCTCACTGCATTACCATTCACTCCCACCCACCCAAGCCTTTCCTTCCTCTACACTGGAGAGCTAAGCACAGGCATAAGGAATGCTTCTCCACCTGAGAAATGCTTGTCCCGTTTCCTTTGGCAGTGCGAGGACAGCAAGGTCGATGCTCTCACTGAAGCTCTGCAGGCCACCGTGATGCGGTGGAAATGCAAATTCCCTGCCCCTCTACCTTTGGAGCTCTACACGTCCTCAAACTTCATTGGGCTTTTTGTCAAGGAAGAAAGTGCTGAGGTCCTCAAGAAGTTTGCTGCAGACTTCGCTGCAGAGGCTGCTTCTAAAGCAGGTGAGTGACTATGCTGTCAGTCTCAAAGAGCTCACAACGTGGTCAAGGCTTGGGCATTTTCAGAGAACAAAGTTTTGATGGCACAAAGAAATGAAGCTTGTGAAGCCAATACCTGATTTTTAAAAGTGTCCTGAAGGCTAAGAGCCCGAGAGGAACACCCCGTCAGGTGCTTTGTGTTTCAGTGCTTTTTCAGTTGAAAGATCACCTCACACTTAGTCTCAAGTGTTATCTCCTGAAAGGGAAGTTGACATTTGGTGGTTCCTTAACCTTTCAGATAGACGCTCTGTCTGCAAGGCTGAGCATTTCCTGCTCCACTCAATGCCTCAAGCCACTGTCACAAAACCTTCCCCAGCCATGTAAAGGCTGTGTTCGATTTTTCACTGCATTTCTGAGATGCAAACAGGGTTCTGTGAGAAGACCTCAAGTGCCCTGGCAACATAGGAGGGAACCTTCTCAAATAGCCCTATCTCAGTAACACCACAGATGGCTCTGTCACCCAGTCCTCTGCTGCTTCTGGAGGAGGGAACCCCTCAGGAACTGGGAGGGGGAAATAACCAGAGCACCCCGTGCCCTGACGGTCTCTGCCACTGATCAGGCTCTCCAGGTGTCCTCCGATTACCTCCAAACTTGGAAGTCAGAACAGCATCAGAGCACTATAATAGCTCCCTGACTAATCCTCCCACCCTCCGTCACTGTAGCGCTCAGCCCAGACTAGTCACAACACAACCGGTTTAGTCCTTCAGTATCACAGGCTCATCCTGGAGTTTAAGTGCATCAAGATACAGCACCTTCTGAGTCCCTGGGGTGTTCCCGTGCTAGACAGGCACCCCATAATGACATGTAGAACAGCTACAAGTCTCTGCCCCGGTTCAGAGGAAGACATACAGACGTGACGTAGGTTCATCACACCTCTGAAATGCATTGCTTTCACCTGACAGTGACCTAGAACTTTTCTTCCCTTTAGAAGAGAGAGGAAATGGCTGTTATATTTCCACATGCACATTTTGGAAAGCAGCAACAAGCACAGAGATGTTAGACGGGTCCAGGGACTGCTGCAGCCATGTAAGAATGGTACAAATGTTCCCCTGCACAGCAGAGACATACCCTCCAAACCAACACAGTCAAAAAGGGCAGGTCTTACCCCAAAAACAGAAGAAAGAAGCATCAGTGGCTGCCAGCAAGCTTCTGCCCCTGCGACTGCTCCAATTCAGACCAAATTGCTTATTTTTTAGGGGAAGCCAATTGCTGCATTGCAGTCCACAGCTTGGTCAGGTTATCACATTAAAGTCTCTGGGGCTTTTTCACAGATACAGAGCACATTTTTTCTTGCTAATCAAAAAAAAGATGGATGAGCTTGCAAAGCTACCCCTGGCTGGCACTTGGAGCCAAGTCTCTGAATAGCTGCAATTTTGACTCAATAATCAGTCAAATTTAATTGCAATTTTTGGTTGAATAAGCAAGAATAAATTATATGCAAACAATGTATCCTATGATTTCCACATCTACTGGAAGAGTCTCAATATTGCACATACTTTCACCTTTCTGCTTCCTGGAGTCTTTTCCTAATACAGGTTCTTTTTCTGTAGGATCATTTTGAATCATTATCATATCGATGTCTGTTTCCACAATTCTGGAATACTTCACCCTCAGTGGGCAATCTGGTAATCCTACTAATGTCCAGGGAAAAGATTTAATCAATTCACATGAACATGTAAATTCCACGGATTTGTAATTACTACCGTAGGAGAGGGACCAGAGGAGGGAGAGTAAAAATTCTGATTTTTACCTTGCTAATTTTGGAGAGATCCTAATTTGCTAATGATAGAAAGGCCACCCTTTTCCTGGAAGAGTGTCTCTTTTTTGCAGAAGATCCAGTGGGTTCAAAATGGCAATAACTGTTATCACACCATCCAGAAACCCATTGTTTTCTGAATGCAAGTGAGCTTTGGCCATTTAGCAAGGATGCCTTGCCTACCACCCTGGTGTGACTCAGGACTGAACCAGACCACAAATCTTTAATAATTTGATCCAAGGTGCAACATACATAGGGAACTCATGTTTGACTTCCCCTGAGCCTTTTCAGAAACTGGCCTACAATTTGTTCCACTTAAGCTATCTTTAAAAGGTCTGCTCCCAACTCCTGTTCAGAGCCGATAGACACTCTTACACCTTCAAAAAGCTGCTAATCTCGACAGTCACTTGTTGTTAACGGACATCATCTCTTTGCAGATGTTCACGTGGAGCCCCACAAGAAGCAGCTCCACGTGACACTGGCCTATCACTTCCAGACCAGCCACCTGCCCACGCTGGAGAAGTTAGCACAGAACATTGATGTTAAACTGGGCTGCGACTGGGTTGCTGCGATATTCTCCCGAGACATACGCTTCGTTAATCATGAGGTAAATTTTTGGAGCTTGTTTCAGTCCAAAAATTTGAAAAAAGAGGATGTAGCAGAGTCACAGGCTGTTCTAGCTGCATTTGCAGCTCACATGTGCTCACAAGGAGCGAGCTGAATAAGGACTCCCATGTCCCCTGCTGAGAGTTGTACGGATATGCAGCACAGATTATACAGACATGAAGGAATTTGCCTCAGGTCCCACAAGGACACCCAGAACATAGACCTCCCCACATCCCACCAGTCATCTTAACCAACGGACCATCTTGCATTTTTTTTGCTTTTTGCTCATACTGCCTGGACTTGCTATTTTACCCACTTCATTTCTTGCTTCTTGCGGGAACAATGCCCTGCTGGATTAATTAATTCTAACAATGACTGTCCTGCTAGCTTAACGTAAACTGGTCTGATCTCTCAGGAACCAGGCCAGTATCATAAACCTGACCGCTATCTATTTCTTCTATACAGGCTTGACATTATTATTAACCACAGCATTTACTTTAATTGCGTAAGAAAAATTTACCCTCGTGGCCCATATACTTCAGTTACTCTTATGGATTCTATAACTGCAGTATCTAAGTGTCTTAACATAGTTTTCTTAATAATGTTGTTCTCCAACACAATATACAGAAAAAAAATATTCTATTTTGTAGATTGGGATCTTGGGCATAGAGAAACCATGCATGAAATTCATCTTACCTCCCTGTAAATATCCCCAAGTTAGACCTCTAAGTCTGAGCTGGTCTGTGGCTCCCTTTGCACTGAGGCTCAGTGCGGAGAAACAGGCACCTCCATAAAGTGAGTCATCTGACCCATCTAAGATGTCTATCTCAGGACTAGATGAATCAAATTCTGGAGGAGGGAACCTCCAAAAGGTGCCTGCTCAGGCAGCAAACTAGACTCCTGAGGCTGAGGTGATTAATCCTACCGAAGAGCATTGTTCAGAATCATGCACACAAAACCTGTGGTGGAGTGGAAAGAAGTGATTTTAGTCCAGTACACAATACACCTCAGAGTAAACAGATGCCAAAGCCTCCAGAGAGCTGAAGTCTCTCACACACGGTGCTCTGACCCAGCCCAGGCCATGCTTCCCATGTGAGACAGCCTCCTTTCCTATCCAAAGAGTCATCTTGTCCTTTAGAAGCTGCGAGTAGTCAACACTACCGCTGACTGCAAAGGGAGTTGCTGATGAAAACCAGCTCACATCTTTGCATATCAAACTTCAGGCAGCCATGTGTGAAACTTTTGGCCTTGTGATATCAGGTGACAGTGACTAGTTTCCATCTTCCTTTGAAGATGCCACAAATAGTCTAGGAGGATTAGTGAGCAAACGGGCTGACACCATCAGGAGATCAGAGCTGCTCAACAGATTACGGTTTTTCTTTGCATGATGCCATTGCAGAAGTTAGGCTTGGCCAGGGACAATAACATGTTCTCCTTTAAAACAGGGGACCGCTGTAGCCATTTCCAAGGAAAGTTACTGATAGACATTTAATACATGTGGATTCCTCAAGCTCCAGTGAAGAGGTTACAGAATTATACCCACTGATCTTTCCCCCACCTTTTAACTCGATCCTGTTCATGTTAGGTAATACAAAGAAAACAATGTGGCCAAATCCCAGTATTTCTCACCACCTGTATTTTTTCCTGTGCATTCTCATGAACAGCTTTGAGAGCAGGGTGTCACTGAATCAAACCTGTAACCCCCCCAGCAGTGTCTCTGCCATGTCTTCACAAGTAACAGCAACAAGGAGAACTGCTCTTTCAGATCAAGCACAAGTAGGTAAACCAAAAATAGTCACTAACCGCTAGAGCTGTGTAAATTCCAGGTCCCAATAAGAATTTGGTTCAGTTTTTAACAGGGCACTTAGATATAAGCACACAGTCATGTTTTTGCTCGCTCTAAAATAATCATCCCCCCTTTCCCTCCTGGTTATCAAAGACACAACTGGAATCAAAGAGGGAAGAAGGAGTAAATACCTAGAAAAGCTTTCCAACAGCAAAGAGTGGGAAGTGGCAGGAATTCCTTGAAGGTAAAGCTTTACTGGATAAAGCACAAAGTGATGCATTATAAGGAGAACTGTTCACACCTTGCTAAGGTTAAAGGTCTGGTATGGGAGTGCTCCTTCACTTCATTCATTTGTCCTTCTCTTTCTCCCCCAGACTCTGCAAGTGATCTATCCTTACACCCCCCAGAATGATGATGAACTCGAGCTGGTCCCAGGGGACTTTATTTTCATGTCCCCAGTGGAACAAACCAGTACAAGTGAGGGCTGGATTTATGGCATTTCCCTTGCAACTGGCTGTTCTGGGCTACTGCCTGAAAATTACATCACGAAGGCGGATGAATGTGGGACCTGGGTGTTTCATGGGTAGGTAAAGCTGCTCAGTCCAGTTTCCATCACTGTAAAACGGGGGCTCAGCACTGGGATTTCACCTGGGTAAGTGAAGAGTCTCCCAGGGCTGCTGAGAAGGTCACTTGGGGAAAATGTACTGGCACACAAAGCCCCGTCTCATAAGCAAAGGAAGAGCAGATGCTATCCCTGTGCATGGGATTAGAGGATGAAGTGATTTATTTAGCCAAAATGTTACAGCAACTATTACTCATAGAATCACCACTGCTGGTTAATGGAGCCGGAGCAGATGGCCGCTGTAGAGCCACTGCTGTGTAGACACCTCTGTGCTGGGACTAGGATCAGAAAGGTTTAAATTTGAGCATTAATTTGGGAAGAGAGATCTGCTGTATATAATTCCCTGGGGAAAGGGACTTGGGATCAGCAATGTTTCTTAAGATACTTAGCAAGATTTTCAGAAGCGCCTACTTGCCTGCCTGCCATTGGCTTCGATGAGAATGCAGACCTTACCTTCTGAATAAGGTTATGCCTTATGCCTCTTGATTTTTATGGGAATTAGTTAAACAGCAATAAAACACTAGTGCTTGAGGGGTGGGTCTTGGCACTCCTGCAAGGCTGTCTGCACCTCTAAGCACCCAAACACCTTTGACAAATCTGGAGCATTGGGAGTAGTTTGTATGTAAGAGCACAAGGAGAGGGGAGAGACACGTTCCTGCCTGCTGCCCCTCTGCTAAGCAATGTACAGGTACAGGAGTTTGGTTATGGTCACACCAGTGAGCAGGTTAGTTACAAAGGGGAGGGATGGAGATACAGAAGAAAGCACAGACAGTTTGCATCTCAAATTTCAGTGGGCAAACATGACCTGTGAGGAGAGAGTCTGAGCAGAAAGGGAAAGCATTCGGTAACCTATGTCAGCATGGCACAACCAGAGGAACTGACCTAACTCAGCACTTAATAGAAACAGATCTAACAACTCTTCAAATCAAGCAAAATGCAGGTAACAAAAAGAGCAAAAGCGCAAGCAGTCTTTTTCTTTGCCTGTGACTTTTCAGGCTTAACACATGCAACGTGGTGAATGACAGACGGAGAGCAGGCACAAGGCAATCGTAGCTTGCAGGCTGGCTTCCAGATGCGACTGCCACCAACCACTGCCCTTCCGTAAACCAGCTCTGGCTTAGCCCTGAATTCTGTCAGGCAGGGACAAGTATAGCAAGAGATCCTTCATTTACCCCTGCTGTCACAACCATTTATTCTTTTTTTGCCTGCCCTCTGAGAAATTAACACCACTAATAAAGGGCTTTCATCCATATGGTAGCCAAACAGAACAAACCTATCTATACCAAGTCTGTCACCATCAAACTTCAGCTCACCTTTCATTACGAGAAAAGAAAAGCCCTCCAGGAACCAGGGCTTAAAGAAATGAAAATCAAGGCACACGGGCAAAGTCAGGTAGAGAGTTTGCATGAAGACAGGACTTAATCCAGATCCTCCAACCTCCAATCCAGCAAGACCATCCTTTCTTCCTCTAAAATTTGCCAGCCAAAATGGTCTCAGGTCCACATACACTGACTGCAGCAGCCTGCCTCAGTGGATTCTGCTTTTTTTCCTTCCAGTGCCTGGAAGGGTTTTGAGGCCTAGGGACTAGCATGGGAAAGAACTCCTACGGCAGCAGCAACTAAAAAGAAAGCCAAATGTTTTTAACTCCAGCACCTCTGCCTCCAGACAAGCAAAGAAAGGAAATGCCCCTTCCCTGATTACCGCGAAAGACTATAAATCATGAATTGGAGCATGCAATATGGAGCATTTATCAAAAACATTATTACATACCCAGAAACAGTCTTGTTTTACACAACAGCTTCCCGCAGGGAATGTTACAGAATGTCATTTGGTCAAAACAATATAGCAAGCTAAAAGTAAGCCCCACTGCCATCTAGGCCACGGTATTCATGGTAGGATCCTTGTGGCAAGAGACGAATGGTGCACAGATACCTTCATTTCATAGACCTGAAAGTGAGCATGGCAGTACTCACCAGGAGTGCAGGAGAATCGCCATGGTGCAGGAGATGGGACCCAGATCAGGGTGTTGGACCAAGGCTGCTGCTGGCAAGCGATGCTGTGATCCTGGGGGTTGGTTTGTGCTGCCTCTGTGTATGCTGTGTATGCTGCCATGTCCTGTTTCATCCCTGCAGAGTATGAAAAAGAAATAACAGCCATGGAGCTTTCCCTCCTAGTCACAAGAGACTGCATTCTTCAAGTGAAAAATCATACATTATTGAGATCGTCACGAAAATACAGCTCACTCTGGGCTGCAGCACCCTGGCTATACCACGCAAGAGATATGACAGGCAAAATGCTATTTTGGGATATTTGATCAAATCTTTAATACAGCAAAATTAGATTGCTAGCTCCTGCACATTTCACCTGAAAAAGGTTTCCCTGTTGCACTGCTCAAGTGAGGCAGTAGCTGAACTGTGGCCTTTGCAGGACATGCTTTTTATGGCTAATATCTAAATAGTGCCTCAAAAGCCCTGCCCAGCACACAGACCTTCCTGGCTAACACTGTACAAACATACAACATAAAGATGTCCCTACCCTATAGTAAGGTCTCTACCTCAGCTGCAAACCAACAGGCTGCCATCACTAAAAAGAAAAGCCTGATGATCTATTTAATAGGGGAGAACAGGCTTTGCCTTCGGGGCAGAGTGACTGCCCATGAAACCAGGTTGTGTCTTGAGAGACTCCAGGTCTGAATCCTTTCACTCTCTACTAAAAATAGGAATGGTATCACTTCTATTCTGCAAACCCCAAGGATTTTCTGTACACCTAAACTACATTTCTTTGCTGGCTGTGGCACATCCCTTCATGATTTCTTCTTATGCCAAGGACTGGACCTGCTGGTAACAGTGAGGAGAAACTTGTTTCAGCATCCCACACAACACAACCCAGATCCTAAGTCTGTGTAACCCGTTCTTGCCATCCCCTCAGTGACAGTATGCAAATGAAAAATAACCTTTCTGAAACAAGCCCTGGACCCTCCTTAGGGGAGGAACTGGTTGTGTTTCTATCAATGTCAGGAGATCTGTTCTGACTGAGCCTAGGAGAGGACCTGGCCATTGGTATGTTAAAAACAAAATACTTTTTCCCCTGTATAGTATCAAGGTGGAAATCCTCTCCTGGTAGCAGTAGAAGCTACTGATGAGCTGAAGCTACTTGGAATGAATCCAAACTACAGATCCAGTATTAAAAATATATATATATATATATGTATATCCACCCTAAAAGCCCCAGCAAACTGCTTGCAGGGTATTTTCTAAGTTGCCTTTCGTGCCTGAAAAGTAGTGGGCTACCCAGTCAAAAGAAGAAACTCTCCACCCTCAGCACATGCAACCCAGAGGAGGTGGGAAGCCCAGCGAAGGTATAAGAATTTACTTGCCCCACAGAAGCCACAAAAAACAAGCATTCAAGACCACGGAGCTCTCCACCTATGCATATAAAGGCATACAGCAGAAGTCAGTGTGCTATCTTTGTATCTGTGGACCCAGCACCACCCTAAAGCTAAAACTTGTGATGGTTCCCTGCACTGCTTTTCCATTACCAGCAGAGACAGAAATAGTCACCTCCTCTGCCCCAAAATGGATAGAAGCACTGTAGATATTACACAGCCATCTATTTCAGCTCCCTATGAGATGCCAAAGCTATTCCTTGCCCCTTTAATAAGCCTGCAAAATCAGACTTGGCACAAGTACCAGAGGGAGGAAAAACAGCCCTAATTTTTCAAGCTATATTTGGGCCTCAGTAGGTTTTTTTCCACTCTGTCTTCCTCCTGTTCTGCAACAATGGCTGGTTCATTTTCTCCAGGGATCCCTCTCCTCTAGACAATGATGAGTGATGCAGCAGAGGAGCCTTTTCCTACACAGAGCGGAGGACCAGCGCTGTTATGCCATGACCCTTTCTCCATCCTCTGCTGCAGCACCTCCATTCTTCAAGGGGCCTTTCCTGCCTGGGAGAACATTACCTCCAGGGACACACAGTACCACTGACAGACCACTAAAGGCAAGGCATCATGCAGAAGACAGTAGATGCTGTTGTCTGCCTTCAGTCCCTGTTTGCCAAGCAGAGGAACCACAAGCCTTTGGGAAAAGCTTCCAAACAATGACCTATGCTTAGAAGATGACTAAGCTGAAATAGCTTCAGCAGTTTCTGTTTTCCAGCAACATCAAGGAGATACCACTGAAGTCAGACTGATGGCTCTCCTCCAGACACAGCAAGATAGTATGCCTTTGCCTCATCATCATTCGCAGCGAATCCTAGCATCTATAAATAGATAGTAAAGCATTCATGGCCTTTTAATAAGGGCTTGGAGAGAAAGAAAGTCTCAGAAATTGTGCAGCAGCTCCTGAGGGCAAAGGGAAGAAGGGTAACCAAACAAATCCTTAGTATCCTGCAGGCCAGTGTCCTTAAAAGACCATCATATGGGCAAAGCAGGAAAGGGCTGAGACAGGATGAGGGACTGGAAGCTGCAACACAGAACTAAAGGCAAAGAGCCACTTTGTACAGCAACAGCGATGGGTCCTAGCGAAGAAATTCAGGTTCTTCTCATATTGAGATATTCAAGTTTTCAGGTCAGCGAGGATGTATCTGCGCTAGCTGCACCCACACTCCAAGCTGACCACTTAATTCAGTGATAAATGTCTGTTTGTGCTCCCTGCTCAGGCTTAGCCGCCCTGGGCTTGGCACACGCAAATGCACTCAGGCAGCTTTTGGATCAGAGTTGGCCTTATCCTGCCAGCTGGAAGTGTGGTGTGACTGTACTTCTGCCTGCAATATATTGCACGCATATATTCTGAGGAGGAGGGTTAGACAAGATTTTTCACCCTAGCACCCAGTAATATTTCCCTCAGCCTATCCACAAAGCTCTCCTGCCTACGTTTAACTCTTCTTCAAGATTCACCACCCCTGTTGTGCCTGAGAGTCGTACCATGCCTAACTCAGAGATGTTTCCTGCCCCGACCTCTGATGCTCTATCTGCATTTGGGCAGTGAGGGGAACAGTTCCTTGGAGCAAGCCCGGCCCTTGTTGGGAGCTCACCATGAGTAAAGTAAATACAGTTACGAGAATCGGTAATGCTAGAAGGTCAGGTCTGAAAGAGTAAGAGCAACAGGCTGGAGAGGTTATTTGCTGACAGAGAGCTGTACCCACGGTGGCTGTTGGATGGGGATCAACAGTGCTGTCCCCAGCACAGCGGGTTCCCACCTCCTGCTCCCCTTCCCTGTCAGCACTCCTCTGCATGGCATCTTCACTGACTGAATAAGCCAGTAGCTCGGTCTCACCCTTGCACCCTAATTCCACCAGATAAGGGACCAACATCGGGACCAACAGTGGGGTATTGTTTTCTTCTTTAAACTGGTGCAAATCATATGATCTCACAGAAGATCAGTTCTTTACAAAAATGCAGATAACCTATTTTTGTTCCATTGGTAGAGGCACCTGATGTTATTTTAACAGCTATGAAACCCCTCTGAGATTTTGTCCTAACTAGGTGCTAGTCAGGAAGCAACTTCTGACATATTTAAGGCACTGAAAAGTGCAAGCAACAGCAACTATTTCTGTCAAAGTACATGACCATATACATTATTTGACAATGGGGTTTTTTTCATGACTAAGCAAACATAACCCATACAACGCAACTGAATCAGCAGAGGGTCACTGCAGATTCTGTAATTGCCTGTCAGAGTTTACTCCTGAGGGTCGTGGTTACAGTCCTTGAACGCCTGGGCATGAGAGCTTTATTCAGAGGCACCATCATTAGATAAGCCCCTTGAGGGAGAATGCGATCTATTATATCCCTTTGGCTACACTTACCAGGAAGCACTGGTGAGAATAAATTCCCACTGTAGATGGGAAACGGAATAGACAGCACTGAAAAATGTAGAAACAACAACTCAGACTGAATATGCCCTGTCCCTACCAGGGGATACAAGCTGTTTTGTGCACAGAAACCCTGAAAACTGTCCAGCATGAGAGGCAGGGCTGTGCTCCAGCTTTCTACTGAAGCAATAGCTTATGCTACAAAGGTGAGAGAAAACTCCCTGTAGCCATTAATTTCCAAACTTTGGTCCACAAGACCATCGTAAATAATGTGCAGCTGGTTCCCAGATGATGTTAGTGAGTACCCTGTGGCTCTGAGGAAGGTCTTGGCATTTTCCATGAGAATATTTGAGGGCTGACAGAGCCTCACAGACCAAAGTTTGGGAACTGTTGTTCTGTGAAACTGTTTCTAAGGAAACAGAAAGCCTGATGAGATGGGATTTGTCCCTTCATGTGTATACATCACCTAGCAAGGTGCTCTCTAGGCAGCACTAAAATACAAATAATAGCATAATAACATGACAACAGTAATTATCATCAGTTCCTGAAGACTACAGAAATGTCCTTATTGCAGCCTGAGTGCATGAAGTCCAAAACATACCCAAAGCCAACATCCTTCTATTTTTGGCAGGTCCTACTCAATTCTGAATACTACGTCTTCCCCGTCCATCCAAGCCTTCACTGACGGAGCTCTGGAAAGAAGACAGCAGGAAGACCAAGGACCCGGGGACGCGGGGCCACTCACTATCATCTGCCAGAATGTGCAGGTAGGGACCCACGCACACATAGAAATCACACACAGTTTTAGTGGCAAGTTTCCAGCAACTGGGTTTTCCCCAACAACTTATCCTCTGGTCTCCCTGCACTGCCTGCGTCAGAAGTTACAAGTTAAAGTTCTCTACAACCCTTTGAATGACACAATTAACCACAGGCACAGAAGACATTGCTGTCACCAAACCTACTCTTAGCAGGGGGCAGCAGGGCCCCATCCTCTGCTCCCTTTAGTAGCTTTATACCAGCATAAATTTACCGACTTCAGAAGAGTTTCCTGTACCCGCATTTACACAAGGGTAAAGCAAGCGGTACCTGGTCCTGACTCCCGTTAGTAAATCAGCTCTCAGAAAAACCCTTGCACTTTGATGAAGGTCAAACATCCTGTAATTTTTCTTCCAGCCCCTGAGAATAACCAGCCAGCCAGGGCCTCAGAAACGCTGCCTGTTCGTCTGCAGACACGGGGAAAGGATGGATGTCGTTTTTGGGAAGTACTGGTTGTCACAGTGTTTTGATGCCAAAGGTGAGTTGGCTCCCACCGGTCCCCTGGGCTCTAGGTTTAGATGAAGGAAGGAGAGCTGCAACTGCCTGGGGCAAAGCTTAGATGGAAGCTGTGATTTCCTAACACAAAACATTGCTTTGAGCAGCTACCAGCTGCAGAGCACCTCAGTGCAGAGCTCTGCCATGGCAGAGCTGTGAAACACAAGCCAGGGAATAAATACTACATTTGCTAATATTTGGAAAACTATTGCAAGAAAAGAGTCCATCAAAGTAACATTGCCAAAGAGCATTTTCATGGAAATGAAGTGATGGCATTGGTAGTCAGTGTCCAGTGCAAACATCGACTACAGTCAGAAAAAGCCTCTTTTGCCTATTTGGCTCCCAGTCCTAAAAGAAATAACAACACTACAGGTATATTTCAGAGTGCCTTTTGGCGCATAAATTGCAATTTGCAACCCAGTAATATGCTTGAGTTTCAAACTATAGTTAACAGACTATAACTTCAGGCACTATTGGCATTAGAGCTGATTGGGAATATATCAAAAGTCTTTTTTCGATTAAAAAAATGCCCATATCTTGTAGCCAAAATCATTGGAAAAAAGGACGACTTTACAACTACTTTCTTTCTAATTTATATTTGAAGAGCTCTGACATTTTAGCCTCCTGTAAAAGTGTCACATTTGAGGTTTCATTTGTTGTAGGATGGAAATTACTTTCCTTTGGGGCATTAAATGTGTCCTAAAGATAACTTTTAAAACAACTAGCAACATTCTCTGATGATTTTGGACTGATACTTAATTTTTTCAGATTCCTGCTAGTTCTACAGAGGAAAAACTGCCTGACAGCCAGGTGTAGGCATTGCCTGCAAGGTGCAGACGTTGTGGTGAAAGAGGGTAGAAACAGGGGTGATACCCTCTGCCTCTCGAGTAATTCCAGCAACTGCTTCTAACCTTTCCCTCACAGGAAGGTATATGCGTAGTAACCTGAATATGCCTCACAGCTTACCTCAAAGAAGCGGCGGTTTCAGGGATTATGAAAAAGATGCGCCAATCACCGTGCTGGGCTGTACACAAGCAAGGCTTGTTGGTAAGTTGTCCTCAGCAGAGGAGAGCTTGCCCGGGAAGCTTTGCTAACGTGGATGAATCAGGTGCCCTGAACTAACAGGGTTTAGATGTTTCAAGAACCTTTGCAAAGTCCCTTCACCTTCCCTGGCAAGCCCCCCCTTTCAAAGGAAAACTTGTCTCCTTCAGCTGCTACAGCTGAAGAAAAGACAAGGCACAAAATCCAGGACGTGGTATGAAATCAGAGCCATCAGCATTCCCTACCGCCCTGTAAACGTGCCACACTGGAAGATGCTGTTATTACCAATGTTGGTGAGAAATGCAGCAGCATGATGCTCACCTCGTGCAAAATATGCATTTTCCTTGATTATACAATCTTAAATTTAGACCTGCAGTTTTCTACACTAATATACTTTTATCAGCCTGTCTGGCTTTACGTTTATTTGGCAAAAACACATTTCAAATTATTTCCAGTGTTCTCCCCCCCTTCCCCGATCCTTGTCGCTGACTTCTGAGCCTGTTGGTTTGTGTATACACAGAAAATTATTCTGTAGTCAAAGAGCACATATTGACCATTGTGATTAGGGGAGCCCAGCCCCTTAAAGACATGAGCTTCAGAGAGCAGTACTTAACATTTTCTCCAATTCAAATCCTTTAGAGTACTTCATGTTGGTCACATTCAAACTAGGGCAGCTAAAATTATACTTGCTTTTTAAACAAAAATAAATCACTGTACAACAGCAGGATGCTCAGACTCCCGGCCACATGGCATCGGGGTTCGCAATATGCACGTAACAGAAGGTGACTCTGGGAGCAATCACGGCACACTTTGCTGGTATCATTAAATGGGTCCGAGTACGCAACTGCATACGTGACCCAGACGCCACCAACCTGCCAGCGCAGGTGCAGCGTGCCAGCCATCTGCAGACAACCGCTCCCCGCCGCAGCGGCTCAGGCTCGACCTTGACAATTGCCGGAGCTGTAATTCCTCTGACGACTAAAGCATCCCCGTGACGGAGGGCTGTTAGATGTGCCACTCCTTCTAAATTACACCACTTCTCTCAAGAGATTTATTGATCAGTTTGACATGGTTACAGCCATCATTAAACATATGAAGTCAAGGTTAATAACCCCTTCTTGCTCCCACTTCTTTGTCCTGCCTCTTCAAATATAACAAAAATATAACTCTTACTACAAGTCTGTGCAATGCTGAGCAGATTCCTGTTCTCATTTGGTTCCCTTAGGCATTGCAAGAATATTAATAACCCTAATAGTGGAGTTGATTCTTATCTCATTTTCAGTGATCTTCCACCTGTGTAATGAAATGGTAATTTATGCTAGCGCAGAATCAAGCCAATTGAATTAAGTTGGGTTTGAGTTAAGTTGAATCATTCTGATTTATGGCTTATAAATGAAATTAAATTAAATTCAAGCTCTCTACAATTTTTCTCAGCACACTGTTTGCTTTTTTGGCTAAATCTAAGAGAAGCAGAAACTGAGCAAAAGCTGCTGTGATTTCTTTGCATATGGGTTAAGTACCTAGGCGCACGTGGAGCAACACATACAGAACAATGTATCCCGGTTCCACAGCTGTGCACATCACAGTGCCCAACACACCGCTGAAATAAAATATGACGGGTACACGTATTTCCCCAAACACAAGCAGTGCAGCTGGGAAGCTGCTTTAGCTCCTTGCCAGGTTGCAGATACAGATACCCTGCATGCTGCTGTTGCGGTTACATTGCCATTTGTCTGTTTTTATTCATGGGTTGAAACTTGCTTGCAGGTGAAGCCTTGCTAGAAACTAATACCATCGTAGACTACATCTACAGCTCCCCATCCCTACGTTGTGTACAGACAGCGCACAATATCCTGAAAGGTAAGAACGCAACGAGCAGGAAAGGCTGCATTCTCCTCACTTTCTGGGAAAAACACTGCCAACCAGATAAAAGAGAGCCTGCCATGGGAGACCCAAGTAAATGGTAATTTGGGGTGAGGACTATTTCCATGGGAGTATACTTCCCATTAGCGCAACACTGTCCATAAGTAACCCTTCTCTAATTGCACGGTGTGATGAGTGCTTAGACAAGCAGCATGCTGGCCGTAACACCAGCTGCCGGCGAGGGTGGGGTTTATTGCTCCCCCTGCAGAAACCAGATGTGGGTTTGGGGCAGGTGGACACCTCCAGCTCAGCATGCCCCGCACCCTTGCCTGCTCACGCTCCTGCAGCTGCTCGTTGCACGCTCCCACCGCAATTGCTACCAGCGAGAAACTTGCTACCCCCAGTAAGAGTAATTCACTGCATAAACTTGGAAGGGAAATAGCAATAAAGGCATGAGACACCCTGGCATTGGAAACAGTTGAAAACCAGCTCCAAAATACAGTCACGCCTAGGTTCAGTATATTGCATATAGCTGCCACCCAGAGGTTTATGTTCCTTGGCATGTTATATGCTAAATACATATATCAAATGCTTCATCTTTCATACCTACTATTGATCAACTGACAACTTAGAGAGAAAAAAATATAATTTACAATCAAACTTAAGTATTAAAGCTGCAAAGTCTTGCTGCTTTCCTCCCCAGCTACTTCCAGTGATATCTGGTCTCTTTTCTCCCTTTTCCAGGTATGCAACAAGAGAACAACCTGAAAATTCGAATAGAGCCGGGCTTGTTTGAATGGACCAAGTGGGTCTCTGGGAACACACTACCTGCCTGGATACCCCCCGTGGATTTAGCTGCAGCTACTCTAAGCGTCGATACAACCTACAGGTAGCAGAAAGGGGGGTGACAGGGTCTTGCATTGCTTTTTGGCGTTCTTTTTGAAAAGTAACACTTTGCTGAGTTTTAAAATTTAAGCAGTGACTGGAAGAGCTGCTGAGGCTCCTAGAATAAACTTAGGGCAGGCTCGAGGCTGCTGCATTGAACATGACCTGAGAATGGCTTTTTATAAACCACATTTCCCAGACCACCAGCAAGGTCCAGCTATATTGCTGATCATGGAGGTCCTCTTTCCAGTATTCCTTCCACCCTGAGCATCTTTCAGGTGTCCAGGAAACCCTCAAAGTATTTTTGTTTGTTTTAACCCTTTTCTTAAAACTTAGAAGCTTGGTCTGAGCTAACAGAACTTGTTTTGCTGACTCAGTTCCCTGACCATCATGTTCATGGACTAAACTGGACCCTGGGCTCATTTGCACCCGCCCTTCCCTTCCCCAGAGAAAAAGCTTGTCTGTCTCTCTATTATGATTAGTATGGTGATGGACCTTAATCGTAAGTTTTGCATCACCCTGGGGAATATGTTTGCATCTGTCAGGAATCCAGCGTCTCCTGTGACATCAAAATTCAGAGGTTTTCTATCAAAGAGCTAACCACTAAGCGTTTACCACGTCTCAGCAATTACATTTGAAAAGTTTTTAATGGAAAAAATTGCAGGTTTCTGATTCACATTTTCATGGTATTCAACCCAAAAACAGTTGGTGAAAGCAAACAAAGTAAACGCCTGGTTAAAAAACATTTGAATGGCAAATGCATAAGCACCACTGATCTTTCCTCCCACTTTGCAGAAAAGGGAAACGCAAAGATAATTCACTCAGCTTTCAGGGTCCCTGACAGAGCTCCAAAAGTGCAGAGCTGACCTTGCCAGAGCTTGGCATTTTTGTCAGTCACCCCTGCGGCTGCACAGACCACTCCTGGTGCCTGCTTAGGCTCCACATCCCAAACTCATGCCCTTGCTGCCAGCCTCTGCTGCTTTCCTTTTCTCCAGCCGCAAGGCTATGCCTCTGCGTTCCCAGCAGCATTGCCAGCAAACACTGTGGGGCTGCTGGGAGCAACCTGCAGCCAGGGTCCAGAGGGAAACTTAAGACTCCTCTGACTCCCCGATGAAGCATCGCAGCCGTGGTGCCCTCCAGCCTAACCCACAAATGCTTTTTACTGTAAGCCACCAAGAGAAAGGCTAAATAAAACCCAACAGAAATAGTCATGTGGCAAAGAATAGACAAGAAGATCTGTTCAGGCTTCCTGCTCTCAAATTTATGATTCATTTATACAAGCCAGACTCAAAGAGCTCCCACAAACAAGGAAACTCCAGAAAGGTCACACAGTTCCAGTTTTCCACTGCACCTCACTGCTGAAATACCTGTATTGCTATGACTTCTTGCAGAGACTAGCACTTTCTGTCTCAGTGTGAGACTGATCACCAGCTGAGCAAACTCAGATAAAACCAAAACATTTATGATACACACATCGTATACATACACAGGAGTTCCACCTACGTGTGCTCTGTGACAAATACTTTGTGGCTGGGCTTTTGTGGTTTATGGTATCACCAGAAATGCTGGTGTTTCCCAGTGTCCCAGTGCACCCGTGTGTTTAAGAGCCCTCAAGTGGAATAAGCAGTTGAAACATTAAAAAGAAAAAAAAGAAGACAAACGTAAAGGAAAAAAAAACTTATTTTTTTTCATAGCTAATTATACCATAAACCACTTTCATTGCATCCTTCCCGCCTGCAGCTAAAATTCCAACTTAGATACTCTGCGGATATCTAAATAGAAGTCCTTACACTGTATTTATCCCTGAAAGGGTATCACATGGCTAGCACTCAGCAGAGGAGCTGGACCACAGAGAGTCTCTGCTTCAGAAAGCACGTGCCTTCTGGGAAGTCCGTAACAAATATTCTCGGCACAAGAAAAGAGCCTGCTCTTGTGTGGTCAGCTGCTGGGGGACTGGGAGACAGCCCTCCTGCTCTCTGTCTCCTCTCACAAGCATAATTCCTGTAGATAGATCAGATCACTGGACGGATGGAAGAGTTAGGTCTTTTCCTTGCACCACAGCATGAAAATACAGCCTTCCACTTGCTATCCCTTGCTTCTCTGTGCACATCCACCTACTCCAGCTGATACAATTGGCCGGAGTCCCACCAGGCAATTCACTGAAAAGCCCTGGCCCGGGAGGAGGCCGGCTAATTCCAGGCATTTCCCAGCAGCGCAGCTTCACAGATGGCCAAAGCAGCAGTTTGCCTCTGTCCTTCACCAGTGAAGCCTGAGCAGTGAAGAGAGCCAGCACCTGCCTTCCCCACGCTCCACATTTCTCCCTGGACCTGCCCAGTCTCCTCAGACAGACACAGATGTTGTCAGCCCAGTCGCTGAGCTGGAAGCCATGGTAGCACAGTGCAGATCTCAGTCTGCAAAGACAGCTTGGGTGATGGCTTGTCACCTTGTCACCTGCTAGGACCGCCTGTCCACAGGCGGCTGCATCAACACTGTCCTTATCCCTCTGTCCCCTCCTGCAGGATACAGATCTTGTTCTCCTGCCACTCGCTAACTTTACATAGGTGGGTGAGCCCTGGAATCTGCCGATCAGAGGGCACAAAACTAAATAAACACAAAGTGGCATTAGTATTGCTGCATGCTGTTGCAAAAGTCACACAAGTATAATCAGCACGTCGTATGCTGCCTCCACCAACACCACCAATTAGAGGAAGCAGTTACCATTTTCCCCAGCTAACTGATATACCTTAATGCAGGAATGGTAAACATCTCGGTCTCAAAGTTTAAAAATCATCATAGCGGTCTTGACACAAGATGCAGTTCTGGGGATTGGGGGAATTAGAAAAGTTAAAGAAACACATACTTGCAGATGAATCATAACTTGCACTTAAAACTTTTTCACTTCTTCCAATTCACCGCACTTGTTTTTCTGCTCACAGACCTCATATTCCTGTCAGCAAGTTAGTGGTTTCCGAATCTTATGATACATACATAAGTAGAAGCTACCAAGTAACAAAAGAAATCATCAGTGAATGTAAAGGCAAAGGTAAGTGCTACAGAGGGGGTGAAAACAAGACAGACTGTCTGGGGTGTGAATGCCAGTATTCCTGACCAGTCTTTCCCCATTCAAGGAGTGAATCCCCATACCTGAATCCCTCATCTCCTCTCACAGAGATATTGGAAACTCCTGGATGTGTCAGAACTATGAATTCAGATACGCTCAGCTTACAAGAAAGGTCCATAAACTTAAGCAGCCCAAGTATTTTAGGGATCCCTACCCAAATGCAAGCTATTTCTCAAGGGAACAAAGAAGCCATTTGTACTCTGCTGTCTGTTACCAGTATCAGATGGGGCACCTTCCATCCCCCATCTGAGCTACTCTTCTGAAATATATTTCCCATAAAGACTGTAGAACATTTCTCTAAACACAATATTGAAATATCTCTAGCTTTTATTTTTCATTCACAACAAAGAAATAGGATGTTTCCGAGTTCTGGTGATTTCACTAATTTCATTTCACTGTTCCGTCTCTACATTGTAAGTGTTTATTTTAATAGTTTGCACACAAAGCTCGAAAGCACACTGTGGCATTGGTTGTAAAGGATCTTCGAAATGGAAATCTAAAGCTATCGCTGTGGAAAACCAGCAACTGAAATTAAAGTGCTTGTTTTAATCAGAATTAATTTTGGGGTAGGAGAAAAGCATTTGCTTCACAAGACAGCTGAAATCTCGCTGGAATTCTTGTTTTCTTCTGAAAACCACTTTAAAACTAAGCAGCACTGAGTTAACCGTTATCCTGAAAATTGATAAATGCTCTAAATACATTAATAAACCATGCTTTTTCCCCCCTAATACACATAGTTTAATGTGTTGTTTTATGATAAACCAAACCCACTTTGAAAATGTAAATGGTCTGCTTGATCTTGGGCACCAGGTTTAACCTCCCGCCTCAGCCTGCATTTCTCACTTTATTTCAGGAAATAACATCCTGATCGTGGCACACGCGTCCTCCCTGGAGGCTTGTACCTGCCAGCTCCAAGGGCTCTCGCCGCAGAACTCCAAGGACTTTGTACAGATGGTCCGAAAGGTAATTACTGCCAAGGAGTAAAGCTCACTGGCTTTACATACAGAAATGAAATTTGCAATCTGCTTAACCAGGCAGAGGACAATTTGTTCCTCTTGTATGATCATTCCACCTATTACAGAGTTTCCCGCATTTCAGAAGTCAGGAGAATAAGGCAGATTGGTTTAAAAGGCGTATCTTATCGTGTCACTTCTGTAAGACACATTGTGGGATCAGATGCCCACCTAAAAATGGGCTTGCAGTGACTCTGCTTTATGCTTGGACTGTACAGAGACTCACACAGTGCCCTCCAGTGCCGAAAACACCGTAACCACAGTGAACAGGGCACTTCTGCCCTACACTTCCCCTTTTCATTTCACTCCAAAGAGCTCTTAACCATCAGAGAAAAGGACTGAAAATTATAATGGGGTCTTCTGCCTTCATTCCTTTACTCCAGCCCTGGCTAAGGAGGTGGCATTGTCCACTGCCAGCCTTGCAGATGCTCTCAGGAGTATTCATAGCTGATACTTGATCTGAGGACTATCACCCTCAGACTAGCATCCATATTTCTCCTCCATAGCTATGCTGGCCTTCAGATTTCAGGACCATGTCAGCCAACAGGACATCTTTGGTTTGAACTGGCACATATTTAAACTATGTCACAAGGGTATATAATCTGTCTTTCCCACTGTTTTGCATGTACAATGGTGCACAAAATCTGGCTGTCACACCCGAGTCCTACAATCCTCCTTTGAAAATGGACTTTGGGGAGACGGAAAGAGAGAGAAGACAGTGAAATGCTTCAGTAGCACAAGAGGACTTCAGCCCTTAGGGAAGCTCCCTCCTTGCACAGCTCGATGCCTGCTCATTGCCTTTATTTCCATCTCTCTTCACACAGATTCCGTACTTGGGGTTTTGTTCGTGCGAAGAACTGGGAGATACAGGTGTTTGGCAGCTTACGGACCCCCCCATCCTCCCTCTCACACACGGACCAACTGGAGGCTTTAACTGGAGAGAAACCTTACTACAAGAATAGGCAGAGCTACACAAACAAGGAAAACCCATGGCCTTTCTAAGCGTTTGAGAACGTCTCTTCTTTCTTGTGTTTATTGACAATGGAAAAATAGTCATAATGTGTTCAGTGGATCACACAAACAGCTGTTCTAGCATATCTCTTACACAGCCACAGTCATGCAAAAATTCTCATATACAACTAGGCAAATACAAAATAGAATTATTTGAGGGAAAAAATATTAAAATACAGATTGAAGCTCTTACACTGCAGGGAGTCTCTGTTTAGTCAGTAGCTTGGGAAGATTTTCTCGCCTTGAATGGAGCTCTGATAACACCAGTAACTTTCACTGCCTTTTGCACCGCGTTAGACACCACTAGCACTGTGTAAAAGTCGAGCATTCAGGATTCTGGGGGTTTTTTTCACTACTATTTTTGCAAAGCATTAGCAGGCTTGCTCAAGACCATGAGCTGAGACACCCCCCACACACACTCACCACCCCCAAATTCTCAGCACTTTCCATAAAGTGTATGACCAGCAGCTGGAAATGAGAGTTCAGCATTGCCTCTCCAGCATCAGATTATCCCTCTCCTCTGTTTGAGCACTGTGTTAGGGGTGGTGTTGGGCATACCATGGGTGCAAAGACTGACTGACGCTGATCTGTGTCAGAAGAAAATTCTGAATTTCACCTCGGTTACAGATAAAGTTTGCACACCAAAAGACAGCACCATTGTGAACAAAGACTAGGACCAGTTTTAAGTGGAGATGAAGTATGCCTTTTCGAACCAAACCTGAAGGATTTGGAAAGTTGGGGTTTGTTTTTTTTTTCCCTTTATTTAGGTTATTGAAATCCACCCTTGTGCACAGACCCAGCCTAAAGTGTTTGTGTCATTTAAATTCTCTTCAGAAGACCTTGAAAAAGGGTTTTCCCTTTTATACTGAGATTTTGTGCTGGTCATTTACACAGTGGTGGCTTTCCGTCCCTTGTGCGCTTTTCCGTCAGCCCTGGTGAGGTTCTGCAGTAAGCAGCTGTCTTCAGGAGCTAATGATGAAATCCAAAAGACGCTGAAATTCAGCCGCCGCTGCATGCTTTGCTTCCTTTTCCTTAATTCCTAAGTGCCATCTGTCATAAAGACAAAGCAGAGCTGAAAAAACAGTGCACTTAGATTTAGGAACAACATGCTTTGGCCTATTAAGATGCTGTTTATCTGGTGGAGAAAGCGTTATGTTTTGAGGAGAAGGGGAAGAGAAGGGTTTCCATCCGTAGCTAGTATCTTTGAAATCACAAGAAGTGTCCTCTTAGTGCAACAACCTGCAAGATCCCAATATCAGCTGCTTCACAGGAGAATGCAAAATGCACAGCAGTGGGTAGTTTATGTATAAACTGGCCTCAGAGCAGGTTTCTTTAATATTATCTTAAGTCATCAGCCTTGGGTCAAAGAGTTCCTGCAGACATTTGTACAGATTTTATCAGCATAGGCTTACTTTAAGAAGGTACTTAAAAGTGTGCTTAAATGGGATGAAAGAGATTTAGGCATACTCCTTCGTTGGTTTGGGCTATAAGTCTGAGTATTCCCATAAATACCATCACAGGCAAGTTCAGAAGTACCAGGAGAGAAATTCTAGCATCCTAGGTACCCCTCTTCTGTCCAGCTTTCCCTCTGCAGAAAGCGTGAGCATCCTCATTTGAAATGTGCGTATGGCACAGAATTTTATGCTGGCCAACTCTGACAAAGGCTTATTCTTCATAGCAAGATCAAAATTTGATTTTGGCTGGGTTTCTTTTAACCTCTCAAGCCTTCAGCAGGACTGGTCTCACCTTCAGTAGGATATGACTGCACTTTCAGCAGTCTGAACAAACACGGAGTGATAAACTGCAATCCCTTCTTCCTAAATGAGGCAAAACACTCAGCAGTTGCAAAGTAACTTCTTAAGGGGTTTTATCTTAGCTTGTCTCTGGGTTTTATTGAGCTTGCCAGGGAGAGTACACCACATTCTGTACAGATTTTGAGTCAGCAGAGAGCTCATCCTGTGCAATATATACATTGTCATGATCCGTAACGATAGTCCATTATTTATACATTTATGACTATGTAATACACAGCAGGCCATTCATAAGTGCATTATTATACCAGGGATGTATGCTGAAAAGTCAGGGAGATAACTTATGAGATGACAGAAGAAACTGCTCCCGTGCAGTTACGCTGCTGTCACTTTAGTTTTTAACTGTAATTTAAACTATTTTTGGCTGTGTACAGTCATTCTGAAGAGCATTTCTGGCTTGTTTTCCTCCATGCTTACTCACTGCAAATTTGCAAAGAGTTTAAAACTAAATAGATGACAATCACACCAAAACTAATTTGCTTATTGATGCACGTGTAATTCTCCAGACCGCTTTTTGTTTCACGCTGTGGGCCGGCAAGATGTAATCTGAGGCAACATATATTGCCTATACAAAACAGTGAAGGCTGCTCAGGTCCTACTGCAGTTAAGCGACATTACAAAGAGTTAATTTAGACAGAAGCATGAAAAAGAGGGAACAAAACCTGAATGCACAATTTGAATATTGTACTAGCTGATCTTTGCATATAGTAAGTAATATAGAAGAGGTTGTTCTGTTTGAGAAGGTAGATGTTAAAATAATCTCTTCTTAAAAAAAAAGTATATTTTTGGATGTTTGGGAAAGTATTTTGACAATTGTAGTCTTATCTCAAATTAGATTTTTCAGGTGTCAAGAATCTCAGAAAGAAAAATCTTATTTTCTTCTAGCATTTTGATTTCTCATAGGGATTTTGTGTTAAGTAGTCTGATGTTGATAAGGCTTATTGGGGGGGAAAAAAGGAAAAAAAAAAGATGTTCCTTTTAAATTTTAATTGAGATGTTAAGAATACAAAGCAATTGCTGCTTCACTTTCACTCCATTGCTGCTCACTAATGTGTATTTAATGTGTCTTGTCCCAGAAGAACATTAGACCTGATCTATCTAAAGTGTGTGCAAGTCTTTTCCTTGACATTACTGTGAGCTGCATCAGATCCTGACAGTTTAATTAGGGTACAGAAGGTAAATAGGAGGTAAATAGCAGTTCCTAGATTTTTCCCTCTCTTCCTAATTAAGGAATAAAGCTGGAAATCTGCCAAGAATAAGTTCGTCATCCAGCATTTTCATAAACTGCAACTTAAGGGTTGGGCTAGAAAAATACAAGAATCAAAGCGCAGAATCAATTTCTAGCCCAGCAGCAGCTGACAGGATGACGCTTGGGCACCAGAAGGCCAAACCCAAGGTATTTGAAAAAGTCCAGGTTTGATTACGAGTTTTTGTCCTTATCCCCCAAAGAGGGACTTTGTATCTCCCTCTGCTGAAGCGGATGGGAGGGGGCTGCCACATGCCCTGACCCCAAAGCTTGAGCTCTGCTTGGGGATGTCTTTCTAGGTTAATGCAGGTGCCAATTCTAAAGTTTCATGCATTTCCCTTACATTTAGTGCAGTGACAGCTACAGCCAAATACTTAAATCCTCTAAGCATGGAGCCAGGTTTTCCATGAGTGTAAATACTCAAATCAACAGATCTTTGCTTGTTTATGCAAACAGAGCATCCAGGCCATAACTTCAGAAGAAAAATGTATTTCCCTTTTCACTCAGTCTCAGAACAGTTTCAGAAAGAAGTCAGCTGATGGTAGGAGCCTCCTTCTCTCCTCTGGTGTTAGCTTCTAGTGTCACCCTCATTATGAAAGTGACAATTTACATCATCAAATAAGTGGTTGTTCACAAGAATTCTGCAGGAATTATCATTAGCGAAGGCAATGCAAGCGGTAATTCTGCAAAACAAAGAGGGTACAAGGGATGCTAGAGCACTATGTCCCAGAGTATTATTTGGTATCCGCAGCCCTGAGCCCCCCCCGGTAGCAATATCTCAGGGCCGTGGGTACTGTCATCTTTGACTGCGTGCTGACTGCAGCTCTTGGGAAAAAAGGTCAGAGGATGGGGAGGGGGTGACACTCAGCTTCTCTGCTCAGCTCCTGCACTGGGCTGGATTGGTTGTAAACTTCTCCCTCTGGGTCTCGAGGGTCCTTACAAAGGCCTGATCCAGAGCCCAGGGAAAAAAAGAGGAAGATTTCTCATTATTTCCTCAGGCTTGGGATGAAGTCACGCAAAGCCTGGTCCTACAACAGGCTGCTCCCCCTCACCCGCCACTGACTTAATGAGGAATTTGGAAGACTCATATCTGTGCGGGGCTGAGCCCTTCCAGTCCTGATTTAAGAAATGCATGCAGAAGTAGAGCGAGATTTAGTGTCTGACTATATCCATGCTCATTTCAAAAAGAAGGACGCTAGATAGTTGAGTTAGGCTGTAGTCAACTAACCCTCATTTAAACCCAGAGCTGGAAATTAGTTTGCGATGCTTCACGACTTAAGACGTATTGGAATTCTGTATGAAAACTATTGCTTAGAGAGGGAGCCTTAAGAGGTTTGGTTTGTGGGTTTTGAATTTTTTTTTAAAAAGAGTGTAATCATAGGGGATATTGTTTGAATTTTAAAAATACATGTGAAATGATGGTGGTAGCAGACATGCTTAAAATGGTGAATGAATTTTAAAAAAATAAAGCAGTAAGCCTGATTGATTGCATACACTCTAAATCGCTACTTACTTCTCACCACTTCCTGAAGTACTTGTTCCCTGGGGAAAATTCATGAACCATACATGCTACATAACAGAAAATATACAGCCAGTTCCTTTCTATTACTTCCCATTAAAATGTATTTTCTGAAGTTTCTCTCTGTGGACATCTCTTAAAACTTGATGTTATCAATGGATACTTTTTTTTTTCCATTTTAAACATGTATCATTCTGTTTATTATGTTTTTTAGTGTGAGCAGATTGTATTTATTTGAGAAAAATGTTTGCTGTTTAAAAAAAACAATAATTGTATTGCCAAAAATAGCTGTAATTACCTGTGACATCTGTATTTTTTTATTTTGGGGGGGGGGCTGGTTGGTTGTTTTTAATCTCAGTTTCAAGTGCTAACAACTGTTAAAACAACCACTGCATTTTAATTTGCTTATTACATTAAACAGATTTCTCGAAAGTCGGACAAAAATGTCTCGTAGATGATTTAATAAAGATGCCACACAGCCACACCTTGCCCTTCCTATTTAAATTTTCCCCTCAAGTGTGTTGGACTTTGACGGAGTGAATATTCTGACACAGACCTTCAATGAAGTGTCCCTTCAGAGCGGCCTGTGCATTGCTGGGGTGCACCTGAGTGGTATTTTCAGTGGCTCCAGGAAGATGTAGGCAGGAAAAAGCGCTTGTACTGGGCGTGTGCCTAGAGAACAGCTGTACTGGGACCTTAAAACAAAAAGGGATCAGGGCTGTTTCTCAGTTGGGGTTGCAGTGCCACCCTCACCACATCCCAGCTGGGGACGCCCACCTGGATGGGGTGTAATTTGAGTTACATTTTTCTTCCCTCCACTAAAGATGAAGTTCACTTATTTGACAGCAGATGGCACAAAACCATCTCAAGTTTGGTTTCCCTTCTACTGCACAGGGACGGAGTTTTCCCTCTGGGTTGGAGGCAGGTGGCTTCCGCGTCTCTGCTGCTTGATGGCTTTTTCCCCCAGAGTTATTTTACTGTCAGGTTTAGATATGCGGAACTGGAAGCACAACTGTTAAACCAAAGTAGTGCTTACCTTTACAACACATATTTTATTTCTTGATCTGGATTTTTTAATCCAGCAATAGTTTTATCAGACAGTGAGGTTCTTTCACACCAATATCTACATTAAACTTTATAGCCTACAGCTCTGTTTTCCTGTAAAACTGATTATATTATGATTAACCTAAAAGCCATAGCTATTATCAATCAAGTAGACACTAACAGAGTGATGCACTTCCATGCACTTGAAAGTGTAATGGAAACAGGTTCTAATAACGTGAAACGCATAATGTATTTATAATTAACCATTTTGTCCAGTTCACTCAAACCCGTGTCCTGCAAACGCACACAGCTTTTAAACCATATATCTTATCTTATTAAAGCCAGCTCATTTTGACAACATTAGTCATTTGCACTAAACGTTGGGCAGCTGCAAATAAGTGCCAGAAGAGGATCTGCCAAAGCTGTTTTGGAAATCAGCACATGTGGCTGCATGACAAAAAGCGGCTCTGTCTAAAATAGGCTTGGATAAATCTTGTGGTGTTACTGGGCAGCACACACCCAGGAGACACAAAAAGCTTCCCTATGCCCCAGACTGCTCCTGAAATAATTAGACCTGCAAGGGGACACGGGAAACCCAGATTTTGCCACCAGACCTCTGGGACCTCCTTGTTGTAGTTATCCCTCCACCCCATGCTCCAGTGCTCAGCAAACCTTTCACAACCACCTCACCAATGGTCTTCATTCCCTGGAGAGTCACAAACCACACGCAGCGCATCACCTTTCTCTCGTCATTTGTTTTGCCAGGATCCCTGCAAGCAGAGCAACGCAAACCTCCCGTGCGCACGGCGGTACAAGATGCAGAGTGACACAAGACTATTTTTCCAGGGATTTAAACTGCACAGCGGGGTTTTCAGGCAACCTTGTCAATGACGGCACTACAGCAGTGTCCACCAAATAAGCTCTGCCTTCCTGGGTGCCTCCCCATCTTGGGGAATTAAATCCTGTGCACAACACTGCAGCTGGGGTCCCCAGCGGGGTTAGCCCAGGTCCCCAGGGTCCATGTTTCTCTTTACCTGCTTCCACATACATCCCCCCAGCACGGATGCTGAGCTGGAGGGGGTGCAAGGTGAAGTTCCCCCAGTCCTGTCGCCCACCAGTTCCATTTTAGGGACTGTGAGGTCACTGATTTCTCAGCAGTCACCAACGCGTGGGAAAGGTGAGATGGGTGAGAAGAGAGTGGAACAGCAGAGAGGAGGAGAGGAGGCAGAGACCCTGGCAGCGATGAAGTCATGGTAAATCTGCTCCCCCCGTGCTGAAAAGGGACAGGCTGCACGGCAGCCCCGGCAGAGAGAGGAAGCCAGCACAGACCAACCTCCTGCACCCACACCACAACATGACTTTCACCAGGGTGCTGCACGTCGCGGCTCTGCTCCTGATGCAAGGTAAGCGATACACCTGCTCTTACACCATCTCCCCTTGCCGAGCAGTCCAGCTTGGAGAACTCGATTTCCAGAGCTTCAGCACACCACGCGCAAGGCAGCTTTGCTGTTGTGTTCTTGTTGACAACACTGTTTTGTTACCCAATTTCCAAAGCACGCTGCTGCTGAATTCCAGCTGACTCCTAAACCCATTATCAATGAGACTAATTCACCTCCTAGCAGCTGGCAGCACGCTGGAGATGGTGAAGCATTGGGAAATCAAAATATTTTTCCCTTAAATTTAAATAGCGGATCACCGCTTACTTTCCCTGGCTTAGATATCTGTGTATGCCTTTGTTCACATCTTGTGTAAAAAGAGGCTCATATAAAGAAGTCAGAGTAATTTAGAAAGCTCTTGCAAAGTACTTTGAAAAAGAAAAGCACTTTAAATGCTCAATCTCCTTACTCCTACTAGAGGATGTAGCTTATCCCTACTTTGCTAATCTCCTCTCCTTCGTACACAGGAGACTGTGTAAGGTTCATATTTGACCATGTCAAAGAGGGAAAGACTTAAGTAAGGAAAGCAGCAAGACAGCTATCTACAGCAGGCTTCACTCCCGACCTTTGCAGGAGGAATGCACGCTCGAGCCTTGTGCTGGCTGGAGCAATAGTCCCTCTCCCTTCTTAATGAACACTGGAGCAGAAACCATAGCAGTGCTATTGCTGACACTTTGCTAATACTCTCACGCATCAAGGTTTTGTTAATAGAGGCCACATCAAATCCCAGCGTCTAACAGCAACAAAGCATTCCGTAATACTGTATGCTTAGGACATTTTATTACCATTGATTGTGTTTAACAGAAGCCAGGCCTTAAGGAGCTGTCAATTATATCCCAGCTGAACTGGCACCTTTAGACTTGCTCCAAATCAGCAGCTTTCACTCTGTTTCAGTGTACAACCCCTCTTCCCCCAATATTGCCACAGGCTCCTGGCATGATGAATTTGTACCTGGTGACAACCGCTAGCTGCTCTTGGCTATCAGAATTAATTCAGACTCCCACTCGCAGGTCTGCAGCCAGAGGTCAAAAATAACTCATTAAACAGGATGTCTCATAGACTAACAAGTTCTCTATGCACTTTCTGATGGCTAAAATAATAACAACCAGAGGCATGAACCATTCTGCCTAACTGCATCCTGCAATTTCTAGCAAGAAATTTTTGCCCTTTCTTGACAAGAAGGTGGATGTATCACTGTAATTGATGCCAGACTAATTTTTCCAGGTAGTCAGGGCACCTGGGACCCACACAGTACAAGAGCCACTGTCCTCTGGAGCTGGCATGGCAGCATCTCCCACACCCCAGTGACGGTACTGTGGTAGGCTACAGTGGCTTGAAGACCACAGCCACGTCAAACTGCCCCCTAATTTGAAATTTGACCCGTGACTCATAGTCTGAATGAAGCCATGGTCTCTCATGGAAATTGCAAATATGCCCTGTCCTGGGTGCTGCTTTTTTCTGTTTTAGAAAAGCAAGCAACACCCCCACCTTTTCTTGTTCAGTCTTGCTGCTCTCACCTCAAAAGGTGCGACTTGAAAGACCCCACACTGCTGTTAGCGACAGGAAACCATCGCTACAAAAAAATACAGACAGGCCTCATGGAAAACCACAGAGAAGGCCCGCTTGGCTGCCTTAACAACATGCACCTCCTGACACAGGTTTTCTCAAGTGAAACCCATGCAAGGAGCTTTTCCTTTTGCTACCGCTCCCCTGCAAACTACTCCCACGTGGCACAAGCTCCAAGAAACCAGCTGGGACACTAATGATAGGAAATGGAGGTGGAATCAAGAGGAAATGCCCAAAGGCACTGATGTGATGGTACACCAATTATGGCCACTCTAAGTTCAACAGGGCTTCCCTGGTGTACAGTGATTCTCTTGAACTCGGCCTGTGGCGTCTCCTGACACCGTGCAGTAAGGACAGACAGCAGATCTGTATCACACAGTTTCTCCTTAGCTAAAGCAGCATACATTGTATTACAAATTCAGAAGCAAAAATACTAAGATACTACAAGGAAATCTCTTCAACAAGCTTATAGACTCTGAAGATTAGATAGTGAAGAAAGATAAAAGGTCCATGGTGTATTTGTGGAGTCCCAGACTACATCACTGACCATTTTTCCGTGCCACCTCTGGCCCAGGAAATGTCAGGTGTGCTCAACTCAAGGGTGAGGCGTGGGATCTCATGGGAAACTACTGTCTTACAGGGAGAGAAGTCCTTTCTCTGATTTGAGTGGTAAAGGATCAGGTACAGCAAGAATGCCATATGATAGCTTAATTTCTGGTATATTTTTAAATGTTTTTAAGAAAATGAAAAGCTTTCCTGAAGCCCAGAGAGATTCATTTCCCCAGACTGCAGTGCTCATGTATGCAGTGGGAACTTGCAGCAGACAGCAAGCTGGAAAATAAAATCAAAACACACAAAACAGGAATGAAAAATAAAACCTTCCTACTGCCTATTTACTTAACTCTGACCCAGGCACTGCTCTTAGTAATTTCTCCAGGGCATGCTTTTTTCTGGAGAAGGCAATTCATTCCAGGTCATCAAATATTTTCACAAAGTGTATTATATATCTGAGAATGTCTGGAGAGAAAAACACACTTTATTGCCTGTCTGTAAAATGAACTGGGAGAAGAGAGAATGAAATTTCATTTTAGTAACCTGTGCCAGGTTTGTGGATCCTATCTTCGAAGCAAGTTCCAAAGCCAGTTCAAAGCAGTTGCAGCATTACAATTTCTGAATAAAAAAGCCTCATTTTTCAGAGGTGCTGATCATCCACGGCTCAGTCACACACACTCGCAAATCAGGTTCAACAGCTCCAGAATGAAACATGGAATAATGAAAAATTAATGTTTGCGTTAACATACAGGGAGAATGTGCATTAAACAGGTCTACTATCAATACTTCATTGACTCGTGTGGAATAACATTTAATAACAAACTGGTTGTGCTACCAGCTGAAGAACACAAACCTTTGGTATGTGTCTTACACAGTGACTGTGATAACCTATCTAATCACTGTGATTTATTTATATCAGTACAATCATATTGGCAAATTTCCTAATATGGAAAAAACTTCACACCCGTGAAAAAAGTAAAGTTGCCATCTTACTCTGTCAAAACATTGTCACTTTACTTCATGTCACATTTTAATACTTGTTTTTTCCTCTCATCTCTGGCAGGGGATTTTCCAGGAGCTGGCAGTGAAACCGTAACTCTAAGGGAAGGAGAGGACCTAAATCTCCGCTGCACCCTCAGCAGTGACAAGGGTTCTGCCCGGCAGTGGTTAAACCCTCACGGGTTTGCCATTTTTCTAAACACCCAGCGGGGTAAGTGTGAAAACTGAATGCAGCACTTTCCACGTGGGGCTGGAGGGTCACTCCAAAGTGGGCTTTCCGAGCTCCCACCCATGGCCAGTCTGACTCACCTGCTATCCGACCACTCGAGATGGTTTTACGTTCAGCCCCTTTCTGGCAGGAAGCTGATGAAATGGAAACCCCCACAAGAGTGGTCAGGCACTAGAGCTTTTAGCAATGAACTGTAGTTACCACCAGCACCAGGAGATTAGCACAAAAACCCACTCTTGCCTTACAAGAGAGACAGAAGTCTGAAAGCCCTGGGTACATTTCTGCTCATCAGGGAATTCAATGTAGTGCATCAAGAGGAAATTTTTAGAAAACAGATCCAAATTCAACAGCTCTGCAAGATGAGGACTGCCTTGGTCATACCCACTTGTACAGTACCTCATCAGTATCCCTGCTGGTTAAAGCCTTTAGGCTTTAATGAAAACAATGGCTGGGATTTATCCAATTGACACTGGGTACTCAACTCCCACTGAAACTGACCAGGAACCAAGGGTCCTCTTCAGCTGCTCTGGGAATCCCAGCCACCGGGTCTTGGCACCCACATCAAACCAGCCTACTAATATTTCCTTCAAGTATTGCCATTATTTCTATATGGAAAATGTCACGAGTAACTGTTGCTCCTATTTACTCAGTTACAAGAGCAAGTAGGATGACTGTTCTTCAGCATGTTTAAATGACTCACACATGTATGTATGAGGAACTGTTTCCTGTGGAATCCCAGATCCTAAGTTCAGTAGTCTCAGTATAATGCACGTGAACCATTAGATTCAAATGGGATCCAACAAAACTCAGTGCTGAGCCTCTGACAGCTAATGGGTATGGGAAACAGCGCTATTGGAGCCCGTTGTGCTGCATTGACATTCAGGCTTCCAAAAACCACACCAGGCTGTGGAAGGCGTTCCTCTCTCCTGTTGCAGTCTATTAGTCCGATCATGCACCCAAGAGCTGCAGGACCTAGGAGGAAGTCACCTCTCCATCAGTTATCTCTAATTTTGACCTATATGTATCATCTCAGTATTTTACACCATAGAGGTAGGCGAGAGTAGCAAGAATTCCTTTGTTTATGCAAGTTCTCTATGGCCCTGGCTACAGCCACAAACTCTCTCTTTCTACGCAACAGTTTTGGACTGAGACACTTTATTCCGCCCATGCCCAGTTCTAATCATCTCCATCTTTTAGTGGCTCTGTCCCTTTTGATGCTTAAAGTTTTGCTGAATTGACACAGCAATTTAATAGGGTTAGAGAAAGATCATATCCACTGGTATCTATAGGAGCAGACTCTAACCCAATTGAACAAAATGTTACCTGCCTTAAATCACCTGAGGATTCAACCCATAGTTCCAACATTCCACCATTATCCTTCAGTAAGATGCATGACGTAACACCCACAAGGATTAGAGTTTGCAAAGCATTTGGATCTTTGATAAGTCAGGTGCACTGAATATTTTCCTTTTGCAATACAAAAGAAAAGATTCCTCATTTAGAGAATCACCACTGTCAATCTCTGTCACATTGCCTCTCCAATAAACCGCTTTGTGAATCAGTTCCCTCCAGTCTCACTGTAGCTAAAAAAGAAATGACAAGCTAGCTACAAGTCTTGAAATCATGGTGATTTCAAAATCCTTTAACATTTAATCACTTCCATAAATTATAGTACTCCTGTGATTTTCTCCCAACTCTGTATTTTTACAAGACCTCAGCTAAAAAAAAAAAAATGGAAAAGATCGTTTTTGAGGTCTTTTTCTCCCTAATGACTGGTACACTTCCCCAGTTTCAGTTCAATTTAAGGGCAGAAAGTTAAACTTTCTGTGCTGTGATTGTGGGAAAAGTCCATGTGACTTGCTGGCCTGACTCCGAGCACTCCCAGGGGAGACCCAGCAGGAGGAATGGAACAGAGACCAGAAAGTTGAGAAAGGGGACTGTACTGCAAAGTACAGATATCCTAGGAAGTGGTCTCATTAAAATCAATGTAATTTGACAAGCCAATTAGTAAGTAGTGAAGAGGTGTGTGAACACCATAGTGTTCATTTTTATATCACAAAATACACCCAAATAGGGGAAGTGATTTTTTCAAGGCCAAATAAAGGCTTGGGGAATAGGGAAGGGAAAGGTCCTCAGTTCAAAGTTCCTATTACTTTTCTGACCACATATAATGTCCTCACACCCCAATGTTTGCTTATATTTATCCATCTAGACACTTAAATAACCCAACTTGCTATAATACCTGGTAACACAGGAATAAGACCCCCTGAAAATAAAAGCGAGAAAAAACATGTCATTTTCCCAGCTGGCAGCACATCCCCTCCTTCTTCAGTTTACTGTGGGCTCTGCACTAGCGCAGCACCAGCCAGGAACACTTTGTGATAGAACTGCTCCGTTACGTCAAGTGTTGATGAATTAAAAAATGCAATAAAGAAAACTATCCTCATTCATTACTGCTTTGATTATCTGTCTTCCTCTTATGTACCGACACACATAGCATGCTGGGGTTTATTTTCCTTACAGCTTTAAGAGATGAGAGATACAAACTTATCCGTTATTCAAAGGATGAATTATCAATCCAACTATCTAACATAACAGTGGACGATGAAGGCGTATATAAATGCTTCTACTACGGCATCCCCTTCAAAAGCAAGAACAAGACTGTTAAGGTATTAGGTAAGTTCCTTCACCTGCTTTGCTCCAGAGGAGCAGAACAACAAGGCCAGCTCCTCAACTCCAGACCTGCATTTTTGCATGCAATTGTAGGGTGCTTAACCAACATAATCCTGGTTTTAGCTCAGTCCCCCCCAAAACAATGCTGTGTATGAGCCACTCATCAAATCGAATAGAAAGATGTACTATAACTGATTCTAAATCTTCTTGCTGCAGCTGCTCCTTCTAATCCAGTGCTGGAAGTATCCCGAGACACAGAAAGAAGCATTACACTGTCCTGCTATACCCAAGGATGTAAACCACAGCCCCAGATTACCTGGTTGTTGGACAACGGGATAGAGCTCCCTGGTAAGTGTTACAGGACCAGGGATTCACTACTAACAATTTCTTATCAGCCTTGGGCACGTTTAAAAATACTGGCGGGTGAAACACCTTCTGCAACACATCAGCTAGGACTACTACTCATTTAGTAAAACTTGGCCCCTGTGGTGCAGGTTTGGAGGGAATTCAGCCCTAAATTCCAGTGTTTGTGCAAGGGACAGCGCTCATCTGCTTTGTTCACATTCAGTGCAGAACACCACCACCTGGCACCAAAATCCCTTGAAAGTCTGGAGTGAAATTCCACTGAAATAAAATCCAAAACTCTGGAGGAACGCTTTTCAAAGCCCCAGTACAAAATCAGTTAACAAATCCATTATAACTATTTCCATGTTGCAACCAGTAGACAACTTTTCCTCAGCTTTGCTGAGCAGCTCCCAGACACACCAGCAGCGTTTCTCTTTCATGAGTCTGTTCAGAGAAGGCAGCTCATGAGCAGAAGCAAGAGCAAAGCTCAGGAATCACAGCCCAAGCCACCCTGTGAGGCTCCATGCATCTGGGTGGACACACAAGGAGGAAAAGAGCCACCACATAGCTCAATGTAACTTGCGCACTATATAAATAGCTGCTTGGAAGGCCACGTTCTAATAACAACTACCTTATTAGCTGTTAACTGTAGCACAGAGAGGAAATACACATCTGTGTCCAAGTGTGAGGAAAACACCGATAGATGCAAATGTATTTTCCTTCACCTATTAACAAGCTCTTATGTGTACTTTGCATCATCAAAAGCTTAGTTTTTTAATCTCCCCGCTCCCCCACAAGATGGTTTTTTTAACTATGAACTCCAGAAAACAAGAGAAGTGTGCTGGCCTGAATACAGCTAGAAATTAAGACTAAATAAAAAAACCCAGGCTGCCAGATACACAGGTATTAATGCAACCGCATAAAGGCCTGTGCTTAAAGGAACTGCGCTCCGGGGAAGCGGCAAAGCTGGTAAGGGAGCCACACGAAAGGCAGGGCACGGAGCCGTCTGCCATTGCAGGGGCAAAGGCGCTCTGGGGCAGCGCGCGGGCCTGGGGAAACAGCTTCTAAAATCCTGCGTGTCTTCGGGAAGCGCTGGGCTCTATGGCACTGTAAAGGATTAAGGGAATACCAGCTGTGAAGTCATGGAGAGCTCAGGGAAGCGCTGTATCATCTCTGAGTTTTTATATGCATTTTTCCCCGGTGTTCTAGAAACAGTGGTTTCCTTAAACTTGAAGCAACCTCAGTTCTGGCCTGATAAAGTGTGTTATTTGTAACATCAAAAGACACAACTCGGCCGCTGAACGCCTCCCGCAACACATAAATCCAACCCTGCCTTTCTCCACTTATTTTAACAAAAACCTGTGCTTACCTTTCTCTCCTCCCGGCCCTTGTAACACGGAGCCAGTCAGCCATCACGGGGCCCCCTCACCTCGCCCCCCCTGCACCTGGGAGGGCAATTACGCCGCACCAGGCCGCTGCGGTGGCTGCTCGGCTGGTTTCGGCTGTGGCCGCTTTTCAGGGGAAGGAATATTTGCATGAAGAGGCGCTAATTGCACCCTGTGGCCTGCTAGTGGCAGACACCAGTTGAAATGTTAAAATTCAGGCTTTCTGCATGTGCCTTTCCTTGTTTTGAAGGTGACTGAGTAACATTCCTTTCTTCCCCTTCCATTCTCGGCTTTAATCACTTACTGCAAATATTTATACTAATCAGAAAATAGCTAATACATCTTAATTACTGGCAGCACCTCAGTTCCACCAGGGCTCAGCGGGGGCGAACCAGCTGTAATTACTGAGCCGTTGCTGACAAAGATTATTTTCTTCCTAGCAAAAAACACTTTGAAATCATTTTGAGCTCTTGCATGACCCCGCTGGGGATGGAAAAGAGAGTTGAGGAATACTGGTCTATGAGATACAGCAAGTTATCTGTAAAGGCTAATTTGGAAACAAGGAATTTCTGTCATTTAAGAATAAGGGTGTTACCAAGGGCAACAGATCAAGAGAAAGCATCAGTTTGTTTCCAGAGAACCTCTACATTATAAACAGACAGTAGAAATTATAGTGCCACCAGGGGCATTAAAAGTAAACATCTGAAAAAAAAACTTCTCCACCACAGCTGTTCAAACATGTCTCTGTGTCACAGGAAATACACCTTTATTTTTCCATATCATATACACGAGTAGAAGTCAGTATTACCGAGAGGTCTAGGAACTGCATCAGACGAGTTATGTGGCTCTAATTCATTATAGCAAGGCAATTAATCTTTGTGTTTAACTTCCCCCAGCTGCAAAAGGGGAAGAGTCAAACCTGCATTGTGGGGATGATGGAGGACTTGCACAGGATTTCACAGTTATATAAATGTTTATTTATTACAAATGTAAATATGGCCCATCAATATTTATTGTTCATATTTATCAATATGCACAACTATTGCACAAATTATGTTCGGGGTAACAAATCCACAGCTATTAAGACTCAAATGCAATGCTCTTGGATATCACATAGCAGAATCAGAACTTTTCTAGGCCTCAGTCGCGCTGCAAACCAGCAGGTCCTTGCCCTGAGGCTCCCCGCTGTGGGCTGTGCGTGGCTATGGCACACAGCAAAGCAATTTATTCCGTTCAGTAAGGACCAAAAGTGACAGTGGGTACTTGGACATTTCACCACAGTCCTGCAGGGGAATTTCCCCGTGCGAGTCATGTCAGGGAGCAGAGGCTTTGGGTTAAGCACAGGAGGTGCAGCGAGGTCTGCACTTAAACAACTGCCAAGGAAGAAAACATGACCTTGCTGCCTTTGGGCTCCCATGTAATCCATTTACACAATGAACCACTTGTGCGAAGTAACCATGCACTGCTTTAGCACAGCAAAGTAATGCAGATTGCGCCTGGAAGGTTTTTCATTAAATTGCTCTTGACTAGAAAGCACTTAAATGTTTTCTTCCAATGGGTATATAGGTGACACTAAGCACAAGTTAGAAGCTAATGGGAAGAAATGGACCGCAACCAGCACGCTGACAGTCCTCGCCTATGGGCCCAATTCAACAGCCAGCTGCATCGTCCGCCACCAGGCACTAAGAGAAGAGAAGCTGATGGCATCCTTCCGGTTTGAGGACCTCCCTAGGATAGGTACTGCAGGCTCCTTCAGCAGTGGCTATCCCATTTTATCACTCTGTGGTGGTGAAAGCTACGCAGATACACATGCAAAGCTGAAGCCCATAAATCTACTTTTAAATGAGGGCTACGTGGGGCAAAAGAACTCCTCCAAACTAAGATTTGGGGGCTTTTTCCTGCTTCTTAACTACCTTAAAATTCATTAAACGTTAAGCCACAGCAGCAGAGGCAGGTCTGTTCCCCAGTGCTGCTGCTAGAACTCAGGTGATGTTTGTCATAAAGCTTTAAACATAGTTTACAGTTTATGTTCTCAAAAAGCTCTGAGCTTCCCATGTATTAGACGCATCCACCTGGAAAGGTAGCAGGGTGTAAATGTTGTAAATTAACACTGAAGCTGCTTGTCTAGTAATTCTTGGAGGAGAGTTTGCCTTCTGCCCATCTACTCATCCTTAAAATAGATCTAATTATTCTTACCTTGTTTTTCCTTACATTGCATGATTCAACAAATGGTTATGCTCTAAAAGTTTTACCATTGTTGGGTTTTTTTCAGTGACAAATACAAGTCCTGCACCAGCAGCACTAGAAGTGGATACACATGTGTCTGAGAACAGGGAATCTACAGGTAGGCATTTATTGCTCAGCCTTTTTTAAATTACTGCATAGGTCAGATAAATACAGCATCTATCACAGAAAATATTGTACAGTGCCTTTACCTAGAGGTAGGGCTGCAAAAGAGCAGTTGCCATCAGCTCTGGGGGATATTTTGCTTGGCCTTCAGAACTGCTTTGTTTTTTCCCCCAGTGACCGCAGCAGAGTCAGATCTGAACAGCAGCACGGCCTCCGCTCCAAGCTACCCACAGCATACTGGTGAGGGTTTCACTTTCAATTTTTCCCCTCATTTCATAGCTTTAAATATATTCAGAGGACAGGGAAGTCAAAGGTGGGAGGGTAGGACTGTAAGTCTAACCACAGATCAGACAGAGCACCCAAACAGCCCGAACCATGAGGCATACCAGAGCAGGTTCCTTTTTTCATTAATCAGTTCAATGGCAAAGTGTCGCTTCTGACTTTTGTCTTGTGTTTGGTGGTGGTGGGGGGGTTCCTTTAGGATCCAAACAACCAACTGTCTCTTCTGCAGTACCAGAGGATCCAGTAGTTACCAGCTCAGCGTCAACAGCAAACCAGCAAAACCTCCAACCCGATGTCACATCTACTTGTAAGTTTGGTTTTAGTTACATGAATTTACCAAACCAGGACAGAAATGCTACCGAGAACAGTGTTACATTCCAGGTTACAAACAAGCACGTACCATAACACACAGAGTTTCTTGCCTGGGCGGGGAGCCCTAGGTTTTACAGCCATGAAAGCGGACAAAGTCTCTCTCGATAGATGCAGAAGAACATCAGCATTAGCAGCAGCAGACAGACCGGCCACTGTCGCAGGATGCTGTGAGCCCAGGCTGGGCTTTGTCTGGACGGTTGCACTAGGTGGCACTGTGCAACAACAGTTATCTGTGCGCAGGGCAGGCTGCAGGTTCCAGTTGCTGAACTGAGGAGTTGTTCCCAGTGGAATGATGAGCTCCACTGCCCAAATTGGTTGGCCAAAACCCACCAAGGTGGGCAAAGGTGCCTGCTTGATGTGACGTGCCCTGCAGTGGAAAATCAATCGTCTGTTTTAGAAACACATGAACTCTTGCTTTATATTTGTTTAAAAGTGCTACACCAGTGATTACAAACATCGCAGAATGGCTACATCCTGATAAACAATTCGTACTATGTTGATAAACATCCATTGAAAGCTTGAATCTTTCAACAGGACTTTCACTAGGTGTGCTTACATGGAATCATACAATGGTTTGGGTTGGAAGGGACCTTTAAAGGCCGTCTACTCCAACCCCCCTGCCATGAGCAGGGACATCTTCCGCTAGATCAGTTTGCTCAGGGCCCCGTCCAACCTGAACTTGAATGTTTCCAGGGACGGGACATCTACCATCTCTCTGGGCAACCTGTGCCAGTGTCTCAGCACCCTCATTGTAAAACATTTCTTCCTTATATCTAGTCTAAATCTTCCCTCTTTTGGTTATGAATGTTATGAATGTTATGTTTTAGTTATCCATGTTATGAATGTAAAATTTTGTTAGGCACAGCACGCATTATCATTTTAGTTTTTCAAGTCAATGTTAATTATAAAAGGATATATTGTCTGTGTGTCTAAGAAAGTCAGAACTCACCTGTCTGTCTGCACAGGGTCTGAAGTACCACCAGCTGCAGCAGGAAAGGAAGAATTGGCTGGATCGTCAAATTACTATGTCCCCAACGGTACGACCTCACATCATCAGACATGGCGTGGTGGTGGCAAAGGAAAGGGATTCTCACACTGAGTGACTGCACCACTGTGAGCTATGAAGACAGTATAAGAGTAGTCAAGGATATGAATTTAAAAAAAAAAAAATCTTCCTTAAGGAAAAGGATACATGCTCATTCCCATTTTTGCAAGCAAGTAAAGGAAGCTGGTAGACAGGGAAAGCCCCAAAATGAACAAAGAGGCAAAGGTCAGCTTTGTTTTAATTTGGCTGTAAATGGGAAGCCCTGAGTTCAACAATGTGTAAGAGGCTCTGAGGATTTTCTGTTTTTAAAGCTTAGGTGGTCTTCAGATTAAAACGAAATACCGTGTTAAGGAAGTGAGCATAGAGCTTTAAGTCAAGGGCTCCAGAAATCCCTTTCTGCTGCAGTACCAGGTGCCCTGGACTTCAAAGTTTCTGGGAAAATACGCATTTCTTAAGCATCCCTTTGCCCTTCAGAGAAATACTGTTCTCCTTTCCATTCCTCCAGGGACTGAAACAGCATTCAATGGCAATGTCACAGAAGAGGAACTTTCCAGGACAGAAGCCCCACTACCAAGTGAAAATGTAACTGTGATTTCCATCATCACCTTCGGTACGAACTCTTTAATGGCAGCTTCCAAACATGCAACGAGTTTTCTTACACCACACTGGTTCTCTCTGGCCACATATCCACCTCCAAACCTTTTGTCAGTACACTAGGGTAGTGCTGGCTTGCAGTCTTGGGGAGACACCACAGAAACACAACCATTTTTATCATCTAGTAAAAAGCTAAAAGCTAAATTTTACTGTTTGTTATGCCAGAGCACAAATCCACTGATTTCAGTACATTCTTCTTGTTCATACAAGAAGAAAAAAATTGACCTCACATTCTAAAATTAAGTCCAATAAAGTGACTTCTGCTCTCCCACCGTGTTCATCTGGCCTGATCCAGGACCTATCGTTCTCATCTTAATTACCAGAGACTCAGAGGAAGCTATTTAACAACACAAACATACACCTGCCTCTTTTACAGAGCAAGATCTGAAGTCTGAAGGCATCAAAAAGAGAGAGAGTAATCTCCTGCTGCCAATCTTGGTGGCTGCTCTGATTTTCATGCTGCTTATCATTGTCCTGCTTTTTATGAGGAAGCTGAAAAAAGCTCATGGAGTGTGGAAAAGAGGTGGGTGATGACCCTGTCCGAGCATCTGCTGGGGCAGGACAGCTGAGGAGCCTGTTAAGCAGAGACAAGACATGGCTCCTCCAGCCACCGCTTAAATGTCCTTCTCCCATAGACAGTGACTGTGACTTGTTGCAAGCAACTGTTGAAGAGTCCCTTCAGCTGACACAAGATGCCACAAAAGCCAACGAAATTGTTGTCTTAGGCATCCCTCTTAGATGATCGGGATGATTGAACCCCCCAACTAGTCTCTCAGGATTTTTATGCTCAAGGCAGAAAGCGAGGAAGAGTCATGGAAAAATCTCTCATCATCTTAATTATATTTGTTTTCTGCACAGAAAATGATGTTTCAGAGCAGACACTGGAGAGTTATAAATCCAAATCTAATGAAGACAGTCCAGGCCACGAGAAGAACGGACATGGTAAAAAGCTTTAACCAGCATAAACTAATTCCTATTAGAGCGTTGCTACTGACCACAGCCAGAGCAGATTGCAGTCAGTCTTACTATACAGAGATATTCACGAATTGCACATTTTAAACCTGAATATTCTAAACCCTTTCATACCCAGAGGTCCACCACAGATATTATAGCTTTAGAAAGAGTGATGCAGGACCATACAAAATGAAAATCATTTTCGACAGGTGAATAAGCCCAGAGGGCAAGAATAAGGGAACTTTGCCAACATCTTTCAACATGAGATTATTGAAGCACCTAAAAAGTATTAGAAGAGAAGGGGGCTCATAATTATTGTAAAAAATATTTTCAAAACTTTCCTTCTTTTTTAAATATTTTAAACTACAACATATTTAAACCACTCTTGTACAAATTAGTGCCTTGAGTATTGTGTAACCTGCATTAGATCACATCATGCATCTCAGTCTTTGTTGCAATGGATACCCTAACAATTTCTAGGAATGCATGTCATCTTTTATTGTTCTGTAACAGTCTAATTAATATGTATTTCAATCAGGTACACACACACCCTTTACAAAATCAGTAATAAATGTGTGTTTATCTTTCAGTTGTCAATCAGAAGTCCAACGTGCAGTATGTAACAGAAGGATATGTGGAGACAACCCAGAAGAATCCAACAGACAAAAACATTGTGATCAGTGAGAAATTGTTCAGATGTGGAAAGGAAACAGATGTGTAGCAATGGCAAATCTGTACAATGGGCAGAAACACCGCTGTTCCCTGATATTGATACTACAGCACTCAGATATCAATACGATTTCAAGGAGCAGAAGTACAAACAGCTACCCTCAACCCAAAAGCCAACTGGGACTTTTCCTTAAACAGTGGGACAGGTAGATGGGACCGGTGCTCCTAGAAACCTCTTAGCAATGAACACACTGACTTACCTGTAATCCTCAGGGGAGTTAACTAACCCCTGCCAGAAAGAGAGCTTCCCATCTCGGGTCCCATCAGCAATTAGGGTCCTGGCAAGGGAACATGCAACTAGCCCCAAGGACCACAGGATATGAAGATATTCATGTGATGCTTCGGCCAGCTCCTCCTCAAGCGTGGGAGCTGCAAACCAGCTGGGACTTGTATTACCTCATTTTTACCCCAAACCTGGACAATCAGCTGGATTTAACCAAGCAGGAAAGCACTCTGATGTCCAAAATGCTAAAAAAAAAGAAGGTTGTTCCCCCTTGCTAGGACTTTGCCGCAGTTCCTCAGCTGCACCATGGTAACATCACGCTCTGCTGTGCAAGACCGCCTCAGCACCAGTCTCCGAGGGGCTCTGACACCAAAGCATGTGGGTGCTGCAGTCTCCCACACCGCCTCAGCTGCCAGGGGTGTTACTGAGAATATGGAAGTCTTCAAAGAAGGGGTCGGCAAAGGTGAAGAGGACGCGCAAGGGACTCCCCAGATCCAGGGACAAACTGCAAATGGGCAAGCTAGGAGAATCGCTGAGACGTTCCAGCTGCAGAGCCCCGCCAAGCCACCACCGGGAGCCTTTTCTGCTGCAGAAAGATAGAACCGAATTCCTAAAATAAAGGAAATTTATAGAAATACAACAGAAAGCTGCATTTATTTTTCTAGTTAGAGATCATTATTTCCCAAAATGCTGAAAACGGGTTTTGAATGGGAAATAAATAAACGCCCCTCAAGTGACGGCTAGGAATAACCTCATTTTTAGGTGGAAAGTGGCTTCGCCCCGCAGCCCCTCGCCAGCCCGGCCGCTACCACCCTCCGCGCGCGGGGGGGAGAAGACGCGCTCCCCCCGCCGCCCTCGCGTCGGTGGGTGCGGCGCGGCGTCCGCCGGCGCAGCCATGGCGACGGGTCGGGCGGAGGGGCTGGGGACCGGGCCTTGGGGCAGAGCGGAGACCTGCGAGGGTGAGGGGATTTGGGGTGAGAGGGCCCGCGGTGAGGGGACCTGGGGTGAAGGGAGTTGGGGGCGAGGCGAGGCCTCTGGGGAGTCGCTTCTGAGGGGGGCTGAAGGTCTGCTTCCAGGCCGCGGAGAGGCTCCTGGGCAGGGGTTACGGGCAAGGCTTCGCTGCCTCGCGGAGGGGCAGTTTCCAGAGAAGGCTCCCTTGCCAGCGCCAGGCTTTCCTCTCCTGGCTGCAGGGTGTGCGCCCATCAGCGATAGGACACCGGCGGCCGCCGAGGGGTAAAAGGCTTCCGGGGGGGTACACTTGTGTGTGACAAGCAGTGCTGACCCTGAAAAATTAGAAGTTATATTTTGCATTCCCATATCTTAACAGTCACCCGTGTACTTAAAGTGCAACTCACCACGTTCCTTTAAACAGATCGGTCACACTGTATGCACTGGAACTGACTCCTGCATTTCTTCACAAAACACTGCCTTTTTCCTTCCTCCCGGACACTTTACCTTGTAAGTATCTGGTGGTGCAAATTACTTAGGAACACTTAAATGCAATCACATTAAAAGAAACTGTCTGTCTAATCTAAGAAGTGTTTGGTTCTTTTCACTGTGTTCTTCCCTGTCACACAGACTTTCTTACTGATAGCTTACATGTCAAAATGGAATAAAGTTGAATAAAGAGAACATACAAAATTTCTCTTACCTCTTAGATGTTAGCAGATAAAATTTTGTTGCTTTGACTTAGCTTCATTTTCTTTTTTCATAAGCTGTTTATACATGATTAGCTTTGTTACCACTAATAGTTTAAGGTAGATTTCATAGCACTAAGTTATGCATTTATTGTATAGGGACCTTGACACTAACTGCTTACAGGAAAATCAGTGTAATGGATGAGAGTAAAGAATTGTTTTAACTGTAGAAGATCAAATTCTGAGCCCAAGCCAATGATACTACCCACAGTTCCAGCTTTTAACAAATATAATCATTATCGTAGAGTGAACAACCTTTATGTGTTTACTCTCATGTTTTCCAAATACAGGACTGGTGTATAACATCAGTGCAAAACATGGAATGAATTCTTCAGGTACGAAGTATATTTCAGTTTCTTCTCCACACACTTGCAACATGAGTAAAAAACATTTTCCCAGAAGCGTACCCATGCAATCAGATTTTCGTCCTGCAAACTGGAAAAGGCCATCAGTAAACGAAAGGGGCTTTGCCTCAAGTCCACATGACTCCCAAGAGTCTGATTCTGAAAGCCTTGTTCAGGAGAGACAGTATCAGTTAGAACTCCAGCAGCGGATTTGTGAAAACGAAGAGCTGGTAGGACTGTATTCTGATGAGTTGGAGAATGACAGCTTAGAAGAAGACATCTTGGAGGAGGGGAGTTTAAAAGAACAAGAAGGAGCTGACACAAATCGATATACAAAAGGAATACAGAAGAATGATGCTACTGGAAGGTAAGGCATAGGATTTTAGTAGATAAGTAGAATAGTTCTGACACTTTAAAACCTATGCTCCTCAGAATATACATTACGTATTCAAGACCAATTTACATTGCCAAAATGCTATTAGGAGCACCTACAGACTTAGTTACCCACAGAAATGCACTGTTTCATCTTACCCACATTCATAATTATTATACCCATTTTGCCAACATAGCCTTAACTGTTCATTATGTTGGCTGAAACACCAGTTGTAGGAGGGGTAAGATGGAAAAGAAAACATCCCTCACAGACCTGTATAGGCTCCCCACATACTGTCTCTACACACTTGCATACCGAGGCGAGTGCTACATGCCTATTTAATTACCGTTAAGAGAGGCAGGCAAGAAGGCAGGAAGTGGTGAACAGATACATGCTAACCCCTACTCTTAAGCATTACCGGGTTAGCTAGTGGGGGAGCATTTAACTGCAGTTTCTTCTGGAAAAGACCTATTAAATACAGATCCCCTCTTATTTCTGTTTACTTGATCCAGAACTGCAGTCAGTGGAAGGAGTCCTGTGTCTAATGGGCTGTGGACCCCACACTACAATATTTAGCAGTACGTGCTGGCTGCCGTCTCAAATAGGCAACCATTGCCATGAAATTGTCAGACCTTCAGATGGTGCAGCAGTTCTGAGATCATGGGCTGGAGGGTTTCTGGAGCTGGGCTGTGGGAAAGGACCAGAGAGAAAACAAGGACCAGTACCAGCACATCCTCTTTTCGTTCCTTATTGAAAGACCTGTGCTGAGCAACCCAGGCCACTACCCGTAAGAAAACTTATAGGCAAAAATTGATCGATTGAATAAATGCAGTTTGGTTCTTAAATCTAAAATTAAAATTTTCAGGGTTACCATCACCTTTAAACATTCTTTAGAAAGCGTTAACTTGGTACATAACATAAAATTTAATTTGCTGTCAGATGCATAAAAGGTTTAACACTGTATAAATTGGGAATAATTCTCAAGTTTAAAGGGATTAAATTAAACCTGAAGTAATAATAATGTGCAGTTTCAATTTAATTGTCTACTTAAAATAAAATGGCAAACAAATGAAGGCTAAATGATTAATAGCATGCTTTTATTCACCTCCTCAACAGGCAAAATGGCCAGTTATTGAATATTTTATTGTGAGTGCAAATGATGTTAATTGTACTAGAAACATGCTCTAATTTTTAGTAATTTTTTTGACTGAATACTGTGCTGAATGTGAGGCTCTTCATTAAATGGAAATTTGATTTTATTTTGTTTGAACTTAGCCTAGTAAGTACTCAAATACAGTCCATTAACCAGAGCAAATATCACAGCATATACATATGAAACCCCCTCTCTACATCCATTACTAACCTCGGAATTTGAAGAGGAAACGCTGCATCTGTTGTCTACATACAACACTTTTGTTGATGAGTACAGAGTCCATCTAACCTTTATATCAAGTTGGGGGGAGGAATAAAAGGTGCACTTTTTGTCTGCAGATGATTAGAGATGAAGGAGCTCTTCACACTCATTTTGTTCCCGTGTGGTGACCTGGCCTGCATAATACAATTGAGCTCCTGTGCACACATTTCAGCACAATAGAACTCTTTGGCATTATACTCTGTAATTTGAATCATTGCAATTATATCACATATTTCTGTACTCATTTCAAAATATGATCACCTATTTCTGTTTACCTGTGGTGTATGACAACTAGGAATAATAATGTTTTCACCGATATAAACCATCTAATCTCTAGTATACAGGATACCACGGCACCAATGCTTACCTGAAACAAAAAGCATTGCTAGAGAAACAGGTTATTTTATTACTAGGACCCACTTGAAATAGAGGCATGTAACTAATTTAGAAAGGATGAATAAATGATTTCTGGAAATGTTAATATAATTAACTATGCCACAGTTTGGAGAATCCAGCAGATCAGTACATTTCTTTTAATTGGGGCTGAAGAGTCAACCAGGTTTCAGTGCCATAAATGTCACTTTGAAAGGCTCACCATTTGTCAGTGTCCAAGAAACCAGGACTATACTGCAGGTCCAGCTAAGAAAAAACAATCTTAAAAGCTTTTTTTCTCCCATGCTCCTTACTCCTGCCACTGCCCGCACGTCTCCTGAAAGCCAGTTTGTATGTATTTGGCTCCTGCAGTTCGTTTTCCTCCTGCTGGATCAGACCATCAATCATAAACAGAATCAATTGTGGTATTTTTAAGGCAGACCATGTTTGTTTGCTTTATGCCAAATGTAGTTTCGAGCAACGCTTTGGACACTTGTTAAAAAAAAAGCTAAACCCACAAACATTTCTGATTTGTGTTTTTCTACACTTATCTCAATTACAGCCTGTTTTTTAATGAGAAGTTAATGAGAGTCTTTTATGGAGAGTTTTTTATTGAAACATCATGATTTTTCAAAGGAATGAGGAGAGAGAATAAAAATACAGAGCTGTAAGCTGTTCTTGCTTAGATAGTCAGTTCTACTGACATGTGAGAGAGGGATTTTATCAGAAATATCACTTTTCTTTCACACAGCAGAGTCTCTGAAGAATGAGCAACACGTACTGTCTTTTGTAGGCTACATCATTTTAAAGGAAACTGGTTTTATGAAAAAATATTTGATAAAACTGTTCTGATCCCGATCCCACAAATGGCCATACTGTTGTATGCACTTAAATAATTCACTTGACCGTATCTGCAGGACATTTGTTGGCTTAAGTTGCACACTGCAAAAATATAGAATTTATACAATTTACACATAAATAATTTTGTGTTCCTTTTTTAAATAGGAAGCAACAGTCTGTGGACAAATATTTCAGCCTAAGGTACAATCCTAATTGGAAGAACACAAAAGAGGTAGCAGAATTTTCTGAGGCAGAAAAAGCATGTCAAGGTGCTGGAGGAACCAGCATGGACTTTTCACAAGATTCATTTTACCTCCATTCCAATGGCTCCCCTGAAGGAAAGAATCAACAGGAGGCAAAATCACAAGATTCATTCTCAGAGTTTGGTACAGAGTTACTAAGCTTTCATGAACCAAATGCCGTGGTCAGTAATGAACCTTTTAGGCTAAATACCAAAGGGAAGGAATCTGCAGATGGCTGTCATTTCAAAGATAGTCCCAGTACATATGGCAGTGCTTTTTCTCTTCAGACTCAAAAAGATCGACCACAAAGAGCAAAAAAAGACTTTGTGGAAAAAAATAAACGGACCTTAGGATTGTGTTCAGAGAAGATAAATTCCTACCTTCAATTACACAATAAAAAGCAAGAAGTTCTTCAAGAGCAGGTAGGTAATTTTTACGTGTTTTCTAATGGTAAAACTGAAGACTGTCTAGCGTTAAAATAGAATAGCTGCACGATCAGGTTTGCAGGGGAGCTAAGTAGATTTACAATCTATTATGCAACTGATAACTTACGATTTCCAATGTGAATCTTGTTCACGCTTTATGGAATAATTGACAAGTCCTCAGTTACTCACAACCCCAGTGACGGCCTTGTTACAAGCCTAGTTAAACTATGTTTATTCTTGTCCATGAAGCATGTCTGCGTGGTCACAGAGGTGATCTCTTACTAGGTTTTAATCTTGATGCTAAAGAAATGCTGACTTCTTTCCTATGGGATCTGCATTGCACCTTAATCAGTGGTTCTATTTTTGCAGCCTCTGATTTTTCTCTGCTTGGCCAACATGAGTTTTGCTCTATGCAGCAATGTTTCTCATAGCAAGAACACTCGCAATTTTTTAACTGCAGTAGGAAACCTCGATGTCACCTTTGGCTTAGAAGGCTGTTTTTCCACCTGCATTGATCATAATAAAAAAGTATATGTGAAGTTACAATTGAGTTTGAGAACCAGAAAACACATTGGGGTCACACTGTTTCAAGGGCCATCCACACTTTTGCTTACCACTGTCATTTAGGGACACACATGTGGAAATATCCAAGAAATATGTGGCAGATTTGGGTGGTCAGACAATGCTTTCCCCCTGCTTGCTTTCTCAGCCAGACCAAACCTTATATTTGAAATCAGTTAGCAGATACTAGTCATGTACAGTACTTGGATTTGAAGGGCCTAGCGTTCCTTTGATTGACTGCGAAATGTCAGACAACTTGTATTAAGGATTAAGTGGAAATGTAATTACAGTTCCTAATGAACGATTATACATGAGTTTGTTGCTTCTACTTGCTACTTATTATGCGGGAAGGTGAGAGTCATTGATCACTTCGCGAGTTGTAGCATAGAAAATTCTTAACTTGCAAAACTACAGAGACTTTCTGCTTCAAGTGACACATTTTCCAAGGCTAATGAACAGTTGACACAACACTAGAGGGCATCTGCTGACTATGTTACAATGAGTGTAACGGTGGACAAGCTTTTTTCTAGCAGAGCTATTAAGAGCACTTGTTTTTTTCAGTTATAATTTGGTTGATGGTAAAAATAATTAGTGTAGATTGATGCTAATTAAAGCTGTGTTGATATGATTATGTTTACTATTTGGGGAATTCTGAAAATCTTTCGTATGTAAGTATTGGAGCCAGGGATCAGGACTTCATTGTGTAGACACTATTTAGAGATATAGAATATAAAAAAAATATCTGTTAAAATCAGGGCAATGTTCTAAGATTACCTTGCTGAAGTAGCCGTGGGGACCGCAGGGCTGTGACATAGCTGGAGCCAGACAGCATGTGTATAGAAAGGTGTGGGGTTTTCCTTGACAAGTTGATACAGACGCAACAGCATCACCACCTGCTGTCAGCTAGCTTTGTATTTGCTGCAGGTAGGCATAGGAAGAATGAATTACCTCTCTTGCTCTTAGTTGAGACAACCGTTGGTCCATCTTGTTGGAGGGGGGGAAAGAAGGCCTGACGGAAGCATCTTGTTGACCAGAGCTGGCCTGCGAGACAACTTTGGTCACCTCACCTGGAAGACTGTAGCAAAAGTGCAAAACCACCAAGTATGCAAAGAAGCAAACAAGCCATTTGTCTCCTGCTGGAGCAATCAAACATGTTCTGAATACCGTGACTGGATTATTTTTAGCTTTGCAGAATTTTGAAGCTGGTTTTATTATGACCACTGTTGGCTGTCAGGTACTGTGGTAGTGAAATAATGTTTACATTGAAGTAAGTAATTTGCATGCAGCTTTTTTCAACTGACATAGGTAAAATATTTGCAGCCTCGTTATTGCAAGATTTACAGCTTTTATCTCTGTGCATACAGACAGCAGTCTGTAGGTACCAAAACATACCATAAATGTGTGTTGATCTGTATATTTACTAATTTATATAGCATTTTATAAAGCATCAAATTCTTTGCAGTGTTGCCTGATTCTTTAAGAACCTGATGATGAGTTTCTTTGAGAGAGAGAAAGAGAGAGTAGTAGTGGTCCAATCTAGCTCAGCTGTACTCAATATGAGTTGCTTTCCTACCTACAAGCCCCTTACTTCAAAGCAAGGAACATAATGTACAATTTTTTAATGGCTCTAGACCAAGGCACTCAGACTCTCTGTGCACTGCGCCTTGCCTCAGTGTAAACACCTAATCAAGATTGCCTGCGCTTCAACAATAGCAGCCAAATGCAATTCGAGAACCACAAGCCTTTGAAGTCCTCACTGCAAAGGCCGGTTTTCTAGTCTGGGATAATGACATGCCATGATTGCTGTCTTTGTTGTATCTTTTCAGTAGAGAAGCAATTATGGGCCTCAATTTAACAGAATAGGCATTACACAGCTTATGATGCTCAAAATGCAATTTCATTTGATCATTTTCTCAATTTGATTGGTATTAATAGAATAGTTCACAAAAAATGCTGGCAGAGGTTGTGTCCTGTTCCTCTTTCAAAGAGATAATGTAGAAGTATGCTTTACCTGCCCAGTAAACTATCAATACAGTGAGTCAGTTGGTTCCACCAAAAACGTCTTACTGACTGCAAAGCTGTATCTATCTACAGTTCAGGAAACCTATGCGGTAACTTTTAATTTGTGAACTTTTCTATTTACAACTAATAGAATCTGCATCGCCGTTTGGAGCAATGAGATCACCTGAAAACTCAGCAATAGACCCTACCTACCTTTTCCTAGTTGTTCGAACCTCTCACCCCCAAAGATGAGCAGCTCAGCTCCCCAGAAGGATTTAACACTTCCTTCACACTGATTTCACCATTATGATTTTCAGTGAATAATTCAGTGAATAATTCTCTTGGTCACAGATACGCAAGCTCTCCTGTGTTAGCCAGTGTCACTCTGCAGTGTTCTTCACTTCTACCACCTTCTACTTCTACTTCTACAGTCCAGCATGTAGTTAGCTGTAGTCTCTTTATGATGAGCCTAACTGCACATTTAATTGAGTCTACACAATGAAGTCCTGATCCCTGTCTCCAGTACTTACATATAAAAGATTTTCAGAATTCCCAGTGCCTAACTGCACATTTAATTGAGGTCACACCTGATATAGTACTTAGCAGAATAAGCTGGGACAACACAAGTATAAATAAAAAAGCATTGTTTTTTGTCAAGTTTTATAGATAGGGAAAAAAAAAGTTTCACGCTTTCAAGAAAAAGTTCATTATTGCCATATTTATGAGGGTATCTCTTGGCTTCAAAATCTGTAGTGCCAGCAGCCACCCTCAAAAAATTGCTTAAATTTGATTTCCAGCCATCGTGCTACCACGTGACTGTGGCCACGTGAAGGTGTTGTTCTTGTTTGTGGGCTTGCTATTTTGCACAAGCTGTTTGATTTTGTTGCCAGGCTATCTGTATTAAATGTTTTATTTCTGCAGCTACTCCTTGTACTTTTCTACCAACATTACTGTGTTTTGCCATCTTTTTCCGCATCACTCTAATGTTCAAGACTTTGCTATGATGTGTGTCATCCATCAGTATCTTGGTACACTGGCTGATTGCGTGGACAATGATGATTGTCTAGTTGCTTTTCTGTTATTAGGTACATCCACTGGCTCTCATATAAATGGAGAAGCCCGGACGTTTGAGAGTTACAAGTAGGTTTCTGTGCTGCATACTTCCTACAATCTTCTTTTCCTCTCTTCTTTTCAAAAGTAGAAGGAATACTCCCCACTACCACACTGCTGTTGAGTTTTTGTTTCCTTTTTCATTTTCTCTTTTAGCTGTTCATTTTCTTGTTATCTATTGTATGATGACTAACCTTATCATTTTAGCTTTAATAAGAGGCAAACTATTTCTCATTCTTTCCCCAAGACTTTTAAATCCTTTCATCTGGTTGGGCTGGGGCCATAAACATTCTTGGTTTTTAGGTTGCAGATCCCACAACCGTTGATGAGGAACCAGTTCAGAGTGTCCTACCGCTCCAGACTGTGAAAATGGAACCTGAAGACAAATGGTACCTGAAATCACAGCAGCTCAAGGTTGCTTTTTGATAGAACATGATAATTGAAATATATATATAAAAGCATTGAAGTTTGAATATTTAAAGCTGTAATCTCATTACTTTTAAAGTACCAATTACTGACAATAAATCCTTAGATATATACCAGTAGATTACCACAAAAATTTAATGCATGTGCTGCTTTATATACTCAATTATTTTAAATCAAAATAGATCCCGAATTCTAAGAAATTCTGAGCTCAAAGAATCTTATCTATTTACGACATTATTCAGTTGGTAATAATGTAAAAATGCAAGCTAGTACATGATCATGTTTGATGGATCATGAGGATTCTGCGCTAGAACTTAACTACTGTTGCATTACTTGTCCCATAAAAGCCCCATGAACTTCAAGGCGTTACCAGAAAACAGAAAATGTTACAAGTAGAAAAGGTTGCACTGACCTCCTCCATACACATAAGTCTATAGATCTGTTTTATGCTGGCCTTTCAAACCGATGGATAGTCTTTGGAGCAATAAAAGAGACCAGGTTATCCTCACTGATGAGAAACCAAGAACTTGAGAACCAGAACTTGAGGCCAACTGGAATTATTATGGGCAAATCTAGTTAATATTTTTGTATTACACGTATTTGAAGAAATTCAGGCAGAAGGTTTAAATTCCCCGCTGTTCACTTAAAACTGGAAGCTGCACTTCTGTAAAGGACCAACAAGATTTTACGCTGCTGTTCATTGTGAGAGATGTGCTTTATATATGGGATTGCAGAATGAAGGAGGTATTTTACAGGGCTACTCGTTCCGTATAAATGGGGAAACGTTGGCCTGGTCCCAGTTTGGCAGCAGTTCGTGCTTTCCACCAGTGGCACAGTATGCCAGAACATTAATCATTACAGCAGAGGTCGAGCTAACAAATCATCATCTTGGCACCAGGAGTCAGGATTCCCCAGTGCTAAAGCTTTCGACAAAACATTCTGCTCTGTATGTGGATTTAATACGTACCATTAAGTAGTTATTCTGAGTGCATATGCTATGTAGTGATTGCAAGTGTTGCTAACAAAAGAACCCTAGAGAGACAGGAGGATGAAATGGAGGATTTTAGCGCTGACGGAGATTAAATGGACTGAGAATGGATTTGTATATTCCCTAGAAGGAAAGCCATGTTTTTATGTCTTTCCTCAAAATAGGCAACACCTGATGCTGTAATTGGAAAGTGATAAATCTTAAATAAACTCCAGATTTAGAGTATGTTAGTGTAGCTCAAGACAGTAGTCCTGGTGTGCTTAAATTCTTAAATTGTTTCTTATAATTTGGATAACGTTTCACCGGATACAGGGCAGGGAGGAGTACTTGCTTTAGAAATGAAATCATTTGATTCATTGACATCAGTCTGTTTCTACTGTGGACCAGTCTAATAGTGTGTACGTAGCCATCTTTTCCTGAAATTTAGTACAGTTTACTTTCATGAGAGGATAAAAATCAAGAACTGATTTGATTTTTGAAACATTTTCCGTAGATGGTTGACAATGAGCTACCACTTGCCTACAGGATTAGAAACAAGACATCCTGTGCATTTAAGGGCACCTATTTTTTGCACCTCATTCAGATAAAACTCCCTCATTCCATATTTAACACAGCATCATTTCTTAGATATGGTCTGCATCTGTAAAGAACCATTTTTATATTGTTCTGCTTCAGAATTTGTCTCTGGCCATTAAGCAAAGTTTTGATGCAGTATTATGCATGTCTTTGCAGCACCTGAATAGCATGTGTGCTTCTGTTCTTGGCTAGGGGTTCCTACATATTTTAATTTTGGATTAAGTCTAGCCAGGCCACCAGCTGGTCTAGCCACAAGCATAATTTCCTGAGTCAGGATTAGACTCTGTGGAGAGCAGGTCGGAGTGATTTTGATGGCTCTAATCAAACTTGTGCAAACTGGCCTAACTCATTATCAGAATGTTAAAGACCTGTTATCATAGTTGTGAAGGACCAATACCATACTTAATTCTCTTTAAGGGCCCTTTTACAAGACATGTTTTGTTAATTCAAACCCAAAGCCTTACAAATGCCACAAAGAAACGTTGTTCTCCATATCATACTAGACTTCAGGACACAGATGCTTTTCCTTTTACACTTCACTCTCTGATGAGAACTCACTTTTAAAACTAATTTCCATCGCCGTACTCATTCAGATGTCTAAAACATTGCAACTTTTCTAGTTGTGAGTGTACATTAAACAGGGATGGCTGGCTCCATACTTCCCTGATTTTTAAAGAGAGAAATGATTACACACTCCAGCCTGTTCAGTCCCGTTCAAGGCACCACATCAACACATGTTCAAAGTTCAGTACATGTTCAGAACTCAGCTTCACTGTAACCTGCACAGCTATTTAAGGGCTAAAATAAGAATGTTGTCCTGAATTAGAATCCCAGAACATGATGTAATCTGGTCAGAACATCAGTTAATTTGTAGAATTCTAAGAAATAGCTACACGAAAGGCATTGTGACAGGCAAACTTGTATGTTGTTGATCTTAATGAACATATGAGATAGCAACCACTGAAATTCACCCCACTTTTGATAACTTGTTTCAGGATCACCAAAATAAGTTCTCGCAGAGAAATAAAATAAAATCCAACCAGAGTATCAAGGGGAGACCTTTCCCAAAGAATGATAGCCGACAACCACCAGGGAGACCAGCAGAATCAAAGTCTTGGCACCACAGGCACCACCAAATACCAAAATGTCAGACTGCTGCCATGCAGACAGTGGAGCAAGACAACAGCAGCGCACAGCAGAAACGGCTGTATCAAGGTCCTTCTGTTGACCCTGACACTAACACAGCAGCAAATTCAGACACTTGCTTAAATAATTTCCCAAATTCAAGACATTTTGTTAATCAGGATTTTACCACATCTTCGTGTCCTTTTCATCCAACATTACGTAAATTTAACCCAGCAGGGGTTATATCTCCAGCATATACCAGCCAGGAGAACAAGAAATATCAGCATGATTCTCCAAATGGACTTCCGCATGAGCAGCAACATTTGTACAACTGGGCCACTGTGCAGCATTTGGCAAGAGATTACAGTACCAATGGTCAAGCACATCCAAATCAGAGGAATATTTCATCTACTTTTAATGCCAATTTTCAAGAATTGATGAATGATCAAATATCACTTCAGGATTGCAAAAGACGCATTTATGCGGATAAAAGGTATCAGAACTATGCTATCAGTAGTTTATGATAAGGATATACATGTTGAAACAGTATTATTATAATGCTGTGATGCCTGGAAAAAACAGAAATGAACACGAAAATGTTTTAAAGTCCGAAGTATAAAATTCTTTTGCTACAAACCTGCCACTATTGATTACTACTAACTTAAGATTCATTGTAACCATTGATTTTTAAATATGGCATTGGAAAAGGACAGTTCTGTACTCCAGGCTGTCTTGTACATCAAATTTTCCACAATTGAAAGTTTCCTTCTGAAAGGCTAGAAGGTGAAGTTTAAAAAGTAGATAGCAAAGAACCCTGTGCATAAGTCTGCTGCTAGCTGCATGGAGTTATAGCAAAACTTGCCCTGCAGGGTGAATATCCAGAGTCAATCAAGTAGCAATTCTGGCTCGCTACACATGGGACAGGACATGGAAATCCGTAGTTATATAGAATGTCACCTGCTTCAATAAAAATTAAAGTTTTATTTCACATAGACAATTAATTCTTTCACCTTGGGAAAAAAAAAAGGTCAGCAGGCCTGATCCAAAGCCTGTTTTCATTTGGCTTAAGCAGGCTTTAAAGGCAGTTTTCATTGGCTTAAGCTAGCTTTGCATCAGGGTGAAAGTTTCCCTGTCTGTAATTTTTCGATTTATTTAAACAGTTTCCATACAATTGGGTGCAACCAAAGTCAGTCATTGTGAAACACCCGTCTTTCCATGTGCACGTTCCCAGTATATTCTGTGAGCAGGGATCATTCCATGTACAGATTGCTTGTTGAGCTATCTGCTATGTACAAATAAAGATTCTTTTTTTTCCCCTCCTTCTTTTTTGAGGCCTTCTCAATCTTCTCTTCACCATTCACCACCAGCCCCTTGTACAACCTCCCAATTTACACAGGCAATGGAGCAACATCACCAAGAAATCACTCGTTTGACAGGAGCTCACTTAGCTGACAGGCACTTGTTCAGCCTACTTCCACCTATAATCCCACCGGTAGAAAGTGGTTCAGAGGTAGATGCAGAGAGCGGTGACAGAAATCAAGTGAAAATATGCCGAAGCAACTCAGAAGGTTATCTCATGCAAATGGAAAAGCAAAACCAGCCTAAAGTCAGCAAGAAGGTAAGCATATCGATGTGGGTTGGATGGTTTTACATTTTTTGCATTTCTAATTCACCCTCTGATTAATATTTTTTTTCTTAATAATCCAGAGATCTTCACCCAAAAAAAAAAAAAGGAATGGGGACTGAGGAATATGTCATTGTTACAGAGAGCACACTGACACACATTGACTTGCCCAGAACATTAAAAACTAAGGAACAAAGGTGGAAACAGACACTAAAATAATTTTGGTCTGAAGAGCAAGGCAGATCACCACCACCTCTCCCTATGTCACTTTCAGTCTTGATTAGCTCTAAGAACACACAGAGCAGTGTTTGTCTTTTAAGTTATCCAGTGATAAAATGATTTAGAATAAAGCTATTTGTATAAAGCAGCAGGTAGCCAGGCCTCAGATCTGAGCAAACCATTATCCTGGTCATGCTCATTTACTATCCAACTCAAATCTCTTGGTTTCCAAGGCAATCAAACTGAACAACAACAAACTTAGAGGATTTGTAAAGCTAACAGCATAAACATTGGTACAAGTCTCCTGATGATCCAGTTTTGGTCCTTATTAAAACTTGGTTCTTTTTGTCTTTTCTGCGTGTCCAGTTTCATACTGTATGAACAGTTAACACAGTAACTGTGTTACACTATGTAACCAGTTAACACAGATGCAGTGGAACAGCATAGAGATATCCCTGTGTGTCCCTGACAAATTAAATGTTTAAGAAGTTAGCTCCAAGTCTCAGGGCAGACAAACTAAGCTGGAATAATTACTCATGTGTTTCATCTAGGAGGCAGTGTGTGTATTGCTGCTTGAATGCCTCTAAGAAGAATTAGCTGGATTATGATAGTAACTGAAGGGCAGATTTCCTTTTCCCTTTCTGCTCCTCTGAGTTCAAACCGTTGTTGCTGTCCTGTATTTTCAGTAGCTTTCTCACACTTCATATATGAGGAGCGCCACAAAGAATAAGACTGTTTATGTCTCACAGAAAAATCCCCCTTTTCCTAACAAATAAATGCAGTCATGCTCATCACATGAAGTGAGAAAACCCTGATTTTGTTGTAGATAGATAAATGATTAACTCTTCAGAGTACCTTAAATTAAAAGATAAATGTAAATATTTCACAAAAAAGTAGGAATAACTGACACAAAGAAATATCAAGTAGAAAATTCAGTGCATAGAATTAGTGTCTTTGTAGTTGAGTTTAACTTGAACATGTCCTGTGAAGACATGCATATTTTATTTACGTATAGAAATTTCTTGGTGTTTCTGCATTACTCTGTGATTGAAATTACTATGTGATTGAAATTACTATAGCACTGTTCATAATGAGCTTCCACTGACAAGTTTTCAAAACATAGTCCACCTGTAAAAATTAATCTAGTGTTCTTGAAAGATTAAAAAGATTCTGGAAGTTTTGGGGTCTGTAGTAATGTCATGGAATACTAAAGTGGCATCACCCATCACCCATCTTCTCTCTTCCCTATGCACTTGTAAAGCTTTTGCTGTGCGGCAAGGCATGTGTTTTTCAACTGTCTGTGAACAACTGTCCATTGCAGTTTTGAGAACAAAGAAAGGTTACGATTACTAACAACATTGGCCTATTTTTTTTACCACCAAAATCAGGTACTTTTATCTGCTTCTCTTAAAATAGTTTCTTTGGAGTTTCATTCTAATAACAGTCAAGTGGGTCACTTTAAGCTGTTTAAAAATAAAGCTCACAAAAGATCATTTTTGACTGAGAAAGTACTGCTTTGTGATTTGGATGATTGGCAATTATCTGCTTAGATTCAAAGGAAATACAGCGTAATTTGACTTCTGCAATTAGCTCAGTCTTTTTGGTCACTTACAGTCCTTGAAATGAGACATGCCGGAGGTAAGACTGAGACCACAAGTTGCATCCTGCTCTTACCTTGGGTGTCCACTACAAGACTGCTTTACGTGAAGTCATATAAAGGAAAATCTGTCACTGCTGTTTGTTTTCCAGCCATGTAGCTCAAAAGCCTACATAAATCTGAACGTAAAGCTTGGAGGCCTTGGACCTGACTATGAAGCAATCAAAGAGAAAGTAAGTGTTTCCTATTACATGATCTGCTTTTCAGTTGTGTGAAGCAAACTTAGGCAGGGGAGAATGGCAAAGAAATCGCTGCTGAGAAGCAACTCATATTTGGTACTTTGTGTCCTTGACTCTAGGTCTAGCTTGAGAGCCTGAGAGGAGATTCAAATTGAAGGAAAAGCAGCTGTATCATGGATGATTTTAACCCTCTACTTTTGTAGTTCCAGAAAAAAGTAGTTCACAGACTTCAACAGGGCTAATTGCACATCAGTAAATTATACACTTATGTGACTGAGTTGCAGTGTCATTCCCAATGCAGTTTACCTAACCTTCAAAGTGGAAGTAAAAGTAGTTGTCTAAACACAGGAGGAAAATAGCTGGATGCACATTACCCTGTTGAAATGCAGACGGATTGTTCAGAACAAGTATCTGAACAATTGCTATCGTTTGACCTGTTCTTTGCTGATAACGAGGGTCTGGTAGCAGCTGTATACCTGAGGTGCTGCAGACTCCATCCTGCATGCTTTGAGACCCTGTTAATCTGACAACAGGTGCCTTATATGGCGTTCTTTATAGAAACATGGTAGGACAGAAGGGACCAAAAATGATAAAGCGATCATCCCTTTGGAGTCTTTGAGAAGCCCCTGTATTTTCTTCCTCCTTGCCGTAAATGAAACACATTAGAGATCTGAAATTGGAATGGACAGAGTGGTGCATAGTCCAGGACTCTGTGTGTTTTTAACACCATCTTAACGCTTCTGGAACCTGGCATGCCGCTGGGGTATCATTGCATTGAAAAGAAATAATTGACATTGGCTGATAGCAGGGGCAAGTAGAGCATGCTGCTGAATTTGAGCATAATGAATTGCTGGAAATACAAAGACACAGAATATCAGTTAAGTAAATGAAGCGTGTCATTCAGGGTTTTAACAGTAAGTACGGAGTTTTCAAAAGTCATTGCCAAAGCTGACAGGAATTAGCATAGACATTTTAAAATTGAACAGATATATTGAAACATTCAGAATAAAGATGCATCTGTCGCATTTCTGTTGAGCTCTGTCCTCAATACGGTCCAAGAGAAAGCTCTTAAAAAAGAAGAGTGACTAAAAAAAGCTGTGCCATTTATCAGGATTTCCTGTTGTGTTCTGTTGAGGAATGATCAATAGCATAGCCAGGTTAAACAGCAACAGAGGTGTAAATGGAAGACTCCAGTGGAAAAAGTGTTTCATTGATGGATCCACTGAGTCATTTAATTAACCATACACTTTTTTCCTTTTGTCAGAAAGAGAAGTTAAAGCAACAAAAGGAATATGCAAAGCAAATTCAGGAACACAATATGAAAAACATTGTTTCGGTTCAGAGGTTACCCAGAAAACCCCAGGTCATATCTTCAGTGTCAAGACAGAAGGTAAGAATGGAGTCCCTTTAACATGCATGCAGGGAGGGATTCTGGACTTTGCGCAAAGAAAAAGAAAAGCATAAATTTAACTCACAGTAGGCTAAAATAGTTTCTCCATTTTGATTTTCCTTTTAACAACTCTAAGGACTTCTACTCTCATGTGATCCTGACAAGTGCTCATCTGTGCATCTATTCTGTTATGGCTTTACATGTATGCCAAGAGTTGCTGATTTCTTTGCCAACAGCAGTCTTCAGTCCATGCACCTGCCTTGCTCTTCGTAAGAGTGTACCAAGCGGAAACGGAGCAGTACTCCACCCAAGCTACCAGCACTCAACTTGGCTTAACCAGCTAGTGATATTTTCCTGGGGAAAGGGTGGGAATAAAGGAGAGTGGGACCCCCATAGGAACATACCCAGTGCGCCATATGTTCTGCTTCACATCAGCAGTAGAGGCCACACTACTGCAGAGTGCGCTCTTCTGATGGACCACAGATATCCTCTTGTTAGTCTATTATCCACCCGCCTGTCGGTCTCACTCACAAACTCTCTTCACTTCAGTTGTGTAGCTACAGTAATTGGTCTTATTTTTCAAGCCCATACAACATCACTTTAGCCTTCACTAGCCTTCAAAAATAGCCCAAATGAGCAACAACTGACTACGACAGTGGTATACACAAACAAACAAAGGGAGCACCTTTTCCCTGTTGCAGGAGGTAATAAAGCTCTAGAAATATCATATATTTTATCCAATCAGTTCTATAGGAACTCATCTGCCTGGTGCCAAAAGCACACAAACAGGTATTTCTCCAAGATGACAAATGAGAATTAAATGCGCCAGGAAAAAAAGTTTTAGAGTTTAATATGAATTGAATCCCTCAGTTACTTGCATTTATTTCCAAACCTCACATAAACCACAAAAAGGTGAAAGTGCATTCTTTGGATTTCAAAAGGGTTTTGGATTCCTTCAGAAGACTTCCCAGACACTCTTTCACCAAGAATGTGAGATAATGCAACTTCAACTTGAGACCTAACAGGTGTTTACAAATACATGCAACTGAAACACAGACACCAAATAATGTCCCAGGTTAAACCAGGGCTCTCTCAGTTTCAGGGTTTCTGTAATACTGTTTCCATCCCCTCTGCAAGACAGCCTTCCAGGTTCCATACATCATTCCATACTATTTGACAGTCTTACAGCTATCTGCTTTACATTCCTCTTTCAGCATGACCCTGCTCAGCTTCAGTGAGACATGTCAGAACTAGAACAACAGCTTGAGTACTCCCGTTTTGCTTTTTAATTTTGATAGTTAAGCCTATCAGGCAGGAGAACCTAAGCCCGATTAAACAGAACTTACACACTTCTTGTTTGCATAGTGTGGTCTTTACTTCTCACACTCACACATGCAAGTTTACCTACATACTGCTACAGAAAAACGTATTTGGAAAAGCGCGTGATAACAGGGAACAATCAGCCAGTGTGGGAAGTACAGTTCTTCAAGGTATGCTGTCCCTGTCAGTATTCCATTCCTGCCCACCTTTCCCGCTGCTTAATGCTATATTTGTTCAGCTTATACTCATTCAGAGTGTCTGAAGTAGAAAAGAATTGGAATGGGGGTTAATTTCATGCTGGTGTTCATATTCTCAATAGAGCATGTGTGAGTGCTGCACAGACTGGATGTTACTGGTAAAGAAATTTCCAGTCACAAAAGAATATGCATGGTTATAAAAGAGCTCTGGGATCTCTGTGAGAGGCAAGTCTTTGTTTTACTCTGAAACAGTTAAATGTTGGCATGTCTAATACCATCCTCACTTGTTCGGAAATCTTTTCTTGTACAGAACTGTGTTAGCTTTGAAATTAACCGAAAAAGAATTTGGCAAGGGATTATATTAAATCAGGTTCCAGAGAATTTAAAACAAATACATAGACTTCATTTCAAAACTTGTTAGAACATTTTAGGACATTCAGTATGTCAATTCATTAGAATTTGTTAATGGAGCACTCAGTTTCCATCTTTATCATATTAACCTGCAGAACTCCCTGGTATAAGGTATGACTGACAAGAGCTTAATGAGACTGGGAAGAAAAAAAAGAATGTTTATAAACTTAATAGACTTGTGTTGCTTTTTGTTATTAAAAGAAAAAACACCGCTTCAGTATTTAAGGTGGCCTCCAGTGGTAAGTGTCAGAAAGCAAATCTCCTTGAGTGAGTTATTTTGCCCACTGCCGGAGGTTTCTTGCAGTCGCCGTTGAAGCGTCTAGTATTGAACACTGCCAGAAACAAGATCAGGAATTAGGAGAACTAATAATTTGACTCAACATAGAAACACCTGAATTTTCTTGGAAATATCGGTCAAGTTTTCTCTTAGTCAGTTACCTCAGTTACCTCAGTTTTCGTATTTTTAGGCGCTGGAATATGCTAGGAAGATTCCCAGACCGAAGACCTTCACGGCAAGACCATCAGATGAAGAGGCGAAAGAGGAAAGAATTCTGCCACAGACTTTAAATGGAGACAGTTTGCCTCAAATCGCATCCTTGGAAACTTTGCAAAATAGACACGAGAGGGAGAAACAAGTTGTAGCTGCTTTCAGAACCTTTCATATCTTATAAGTATTCGGAAATTTTTACGGATATCTTCAAGGCAAAAATGTCTGAACTGTTTAATTATGAGCTATCACCATCACATACTGATCTACCATTCCATTGAAATATAAAGTGGCTTAAGTTCAATCATTGTTAAATATTAGAATCACTTCTACTATACCTAATTTTAAAAAATGCAACCAGTTGCATTTTAACGTGATCATCCGCAGACAATCTGTTATTAGCCAGAAGCAGTTGGAAAATATATTGGGTAACTAAGGATAATTGAGAGCTACATATTTGAGAGGAAACAGCTTTTAACAGATTAAATCTATAAAAATAATAACAAACGGATGGGTTTCTTACAATGGTTCTGTTTCTTTAACTTAGTAAATTATGAATTAAGTCCACATATGAAATGTGATTAGAACACACAGCAAGGGAATTTTGAAAAAAACACACTAAAATATCTTAGAAAATAGGCTGGTTAAAAGGAAAAAAGCCCCAACAACCTTGTGATTACGTATAATTGCTTTATCCAGTTTATTAGGTCCCCTTTTCTGTGGGAGGATAGAATTAGTCTTTGGGCCAAAAAAAGGGTTCGAGTCTCCTTGAAGGAGGCTAACAATGGAAAGGTAAGGTAAGGTCCTCCTGAAGGTTGGTTAGTTGCCAAAATACACCCTGCAGGGTCTCCAGTCAGGCTCCCAACCTAATACGGGAAAAACTGACCATCATACCGCATCTCTCCATCGTGGAGAAAGGACATGTTCCTTTCTTTAAAGCCCTCCTGACCCACCCGAGAGACAGGAAGCTCTCCACCCTTTCAGTTGTTTCCCACCACACGTGCTGAATTAGACTGTTAGACTCCACAGGCGGAAGTTTTTGGTGTTTATCATCTTTGGGAGAAACTTTGTGGAAGAAGTGTCTTCCAATGTGGGGAACGTGGACCAGGTTGCAGGGGAAATGTTTTGCATATCAACGTGCAGCAGAGGACATCAAATGTCCACTACAACTGCTGGAACAGGACCGTCCTCTGCCTCAGCCTCCTTTCTCTTCACCTTTGGGAACTGCATTTGGCCCCTCTTTGTAGAAGGTGCATGCCTGTGGTATGATCCATCAAGCTAGGCTGGGTAAATGTTTCCATGCTCTGCCAGTTGCTGCTTTTCTACTTTTATTTTTAAACCAAATGGTAACACTTTGAAGCATTTCTGATTAGGGAACCTCAACTTGTTGTTTCTGCCTAAAAGTGATAATCCCCCCTTAATAGAAACCTCAAGTACCTATTTTAATGAAACCTTCAGATGAATATCAAAGAGCTATTTACTCGTATCTAATATTTTAATTAGATTATATTCTCAATTTAACCCATTAAACCCCCTTTGATGATCTCCATGTTTAGTGTTTAGCCCCAGATGCTGGAGGTAATGAATATTGGACCTTTGATTTAATGAGAACTTCTGCCTTTCCAGCCTGACTCCCTTTGTATCCCCCTTTTTTATTTTCCGAGCTATAGAATTCAGTTAATTGAAGAAGTCTCTTACCACCACACATTAAGGAACCTAAATTAGCATCCCTTTTCTGATTAGAAAATGCAAGCAGACATTTTCTCTTTGATCTGAGGATTGAGTTGAAGTAGGCAACAGCCCCCTGAAAATGAGCTGATGGCCTTATTATTTGGCTGACATGCAGATGCGTCCATGTGGTGCAAAATGCTTAATGTCTTAATTGATCACCTTCCTCCCTATCTGTCACCCTACTACCTTTTACAGCTCCCATAAATTAGGGTGATCTTTTTGGGTGGGTGGTGTGTTTCGTTTTTTTGTTTTGTTTTTTTTTTTTAATAAAACAATTAACTTTCAGGAAACATTTAAATACTAAACCCATGCTAAACTAGAAGCCAGGGATACTTACATGATGCTACATCTAGGGGGGGTGGATAGATATTTTTTAAATAACACTGATCAAGATCATCTCACAAACCATTTGGAAAGGACTGGGTTGTGTTTTTTTTCCTCCCAGAAAAAGACATTATTTGCCGCATATGTGGAAAGAAAATCTTTTGATCTGCCTCAATACTAATGCAAATTTTTCCTGCACCTAACAGATATGGTGGCACAAAAAGGGACCATACAAATAAATGATGAGCATCCATCTGCTTAAAAGCAAAGGCCAAAACTTAATGTCTTTCAAATTAGGAAGGCAAGAAATTTAAATACAAAACGGGCCTTGAATTTTGCATGAAGTATTCAGGGAGAGATGAGCTGGAGTAGAACCTGCCTGCCATAGTCCTGTGGCTCCAGCACAGCTATCGCAGAGCCCAGTGTTGCTCACCGTGAGCACAGGCTGCCTTCACAGGGGCAGAAATGTGTTTGTGTACACCACCCAACAGAACTTCTCAACATTTCCTTGGCGGGCCCTTTCTAGTGCTGCCATTTCTTAATATTTTGGATTCAGGAAGTGTAGAAGCTGAGACCGCCTTCAGTGGGCAAAGACCCGGGGTCAGTTCTACCTAGGATAACATCACCGTCACGTTCCTTTCAAAGATGGCTGAAGTCAGCTTCCCACCACCATCTCACAAAAGGTACAAACAGCTGCCTCATAGGCTGCTGATTTTGGCAAAAACATACTGCTTCATCAGTTAAAAACATTAAATAAGGCAGAGCCTAAAAGCCACGCTCTATCATTACCTCTCTAAAGACAAGCTGTCAAAGGTGAGGACTGTAAACCAGACGAGATTATGTCTAACTCCTGCAGTCATTGAATACTTCAAAAAAGCATGAACAAGCCATAATGTCCAAACAGCCCACAAGCCAAGCACTTGATTATCCTCATCTCCCGTTAGGGATCACTATAACAGCACAAAGAATATGCTGGGTTTTTTTCTTTTTTTTTGCATGTTGTCCAAACCTAAGTGTCCTCTGTGTGAGAATAAGCCGGCATGTGAAGAAAGGACCAACTCTGGCGACTGCCTCCGTGGCGTGAGAAAGAGCCCTAGATGCACAAAACTGCAGGGATAGGTAAAGGCACTGAACCTCCACTGGTGACAGCTGGCAAGGGTGAGTTAAAGCAGCCTGCCTTACAGCAGAGCCCGTTTTGAACAGAAGTGATACTGAGCCAAAAACCCGGATAGAGCAGATGCTAAAGAAGCATCCAGCAGCTCAGCAAGAGCTTTGCATAATCGTGAGTGCAGAGCGGGCAGCTGCAGGTAATACCACAGGGCTAGTTTTCTGTGTCATAGGAGCACTTAAGGATTTGTTCCAGCAGTCACAGCAAAGCCAACAAGACACACAACACCGGAGAAAATATTCTACTTTAGGAAAGCAAGTTGAGTGGTCTCAGCCATAGCTGAGCAAAGTGAGTCACAGAATTCTGTCAGCTTGCCTTTGCTCCCGGCATTTCAGAAACCTGTGTCATAGAGTTACCTCATTATCGTGAGTTAAAACCAGCTTCCTCCTTGAAAGACTACCTGCACCCTAGCAGGTAGAAAAGGCACTGCAGGTCACTGCGGGATCACCCTCCCTGCTCTTAAGCAGACATTTCACACCCACCCGCCTTTATCACCAAGTGCCATGTATTGCTGCTGCTGCCCGAATACTGACTGTGTCAGAACCTGTAGCCACCCCAAGGCACTTCCAGCAATAGAGCTACAAGTGTTTCATCTAAGCTTATTATGCTGTAGAAACAAGATAAATCCAAGACAGAAATAAGCCACTTTTTAAGCCGAATAAGACCATCCAAGCAGGAGTTTGCAGGTAGTTAAGGTGATGCTGTTTGTTATTGTGACTAGAAGAAATGAAGAACAAAATAATCCGTTTAGGAGGCTACAACACCCAGGAGTTCGCAGCGCTGTAGTCAGCATCCCATCGACATTCACCTCCTCCTCCTCTGCTCCTCAGCGTGGCCCCACGCCTGCAGAAACTTCAGAAAACCCACGGGAAGAAACACGCTCAGTCCATCAGCCAGCAGAGACAAGCAATGAGAGGAGCGTCTACAATTTCAGTTGTAGAGAGAATTTTACACAGTGCACGCAAAGCCTGGGTCACTCGCTGGGCCTGGCCATAGGTTATTTACACCTTCACCAAGCCACAGCCCATGGTCCTTTGAGGGATGATGCTACACATGTTTAATAGCAGGACTTCGCAAATGATTCACTCTACAGCTGCCCACACTGCCTGCATATCTGATCTGCTTTTACATAGCTCTGGCCATAGAAGGAAAACACTTTGGTTAGAGCTGCTCTCCAGCGCCATAAAAGTTAAAAATGTTAAGGAACAAGAAAATGCTCAAAATCAAAACAGAAAGCAAATGTTCAAGGATGGATTTTATAGACCGCTTTTTAATTTTCTTGAATGAAAACAACAACAAACATTAACCACTTAGGTGTTAAAATAAATTAACAGGAAACAATGTCATTTAATAAAAAAACTTACACAAGAATTTTAATGAAAATCAAAAATTCAGTGCGTACCTTAAAAACAGAGGAAATCCACCAAGATTTCCTATTTCCAGCAATTATTTCCTGCAAGTCATTTCCACCCCAGCATTTCCCAAACAAACATGTAAATATTAAAAAAAAAAAAAAGAGCAAGACAGATCTAAACAGTCTCCCCCCTAGTCCTCCAGCTTCTTGGGGAGAGCAGGAAAAAGTCAGCAGTTGTCACTGAACAAGGCAGGACCCAGAAATAAAACCTCATTTCACTTATTCTATGAGGAAAAATCTCTGAAATAAACAAACAAATGCCTCTGCAGCCCTTCCTTCTTCCCAGGACCTTCTCCACTCTCAAAGACATGAAAACCTCTTCCCAAAAGCTTGCCCAGACTGTCTAGAAAGTGCAGCCTCCTGTCACCAGCTCGTTGCTTCCCAGCCTGGAAGGAGCTGGCTGGGGAGGGAGGGGATGTCTCAGGTAGTGACTATTTCCTTCCTCTTTCTCAGTCTTAGGGGGTTTTGCCCTTGTTTGCACCAAACTTTTGGGATAAGCAGCGTGTTCTCAAAGCCGCCTCCTGTTGCCTTGGAGGGCTCAGTGTGCGCCACGGCAGTGTCCAGGCTGGATGAGGACTTCCCTGGGGTTGGGTGGATCACCTTCTGTGTGTATTTGTCACGGAGGTTGCTGGCGATCAGTGGGTTTGGTTTTAAACGTGATTGTCATTTTAAATGTTAGCCAAGGTGCCTAGAACCACCGAGAGATGAAGACAGGGGGACAGTGGTGGATTTGATTTTATTTTATTGATCAGCATAAATAGTCTGTGAAGAAGAAAGTTCCTGTAGTGGCCGAGGAGAGTCAGCAGAGACTGGAGTGTTATTTGGTTCATATTCTGACCCTTCCTCATAGACCTGGCATGTCCTAAGTGTGATAATGCTGGTGGCAGAAAGGGGAATGGGCTCTTTGTCACAACTCTGTGCCCCAGAGGAACTGTGACACCTTGCTGCTAAAGGGGTCCCACGGACATGGCCCTGAGGTGAGGATACCTGTGGGTTTTAGCTGCTCCCACGTCACTTGCCGTCATCTGCAGCACTGTCTGGGTTGTGGCACCATGCTGCAGAGCCTGTTCCTGGGCATCCTCGCCATGCCTGCACCCAAATCCCAGAATCCTGCCCTCCCTTGAGAGCCACCATTAGACTATAAACATCGCCAGCTCACAGCTGCACAAATGCCCCGGTTCCCACTACTGCAACGGAGATGGGCACTAACTTTTGGGGTGTTTGGTGCAGCGGGAATGTACTTGGTTACGCAGCATCTGCTCACACTCCTCGACCTGCAATGGGAGGGCAGAGCCCGGCACTGCCCATGGGCGGCCACAGCCATTTTCTTGACATCCACTGGATGCCTTGCGAAAGAGTGGTGTAAATGCACAGAGGAGGACAAAGTTGCTTTTGCATGTCTGTACCCAAAAGGCTTCTGTCATTTCTGCCCCTTAATCTTCTACTTTTATTTTCTCCTGCCTTTTTTATTTGTGTTCTTTCCAGCTCAGAGTATTTTTACACACCTTAGTAATAAGAGAGAACAGACAATTCTTTGCACAAGTAAAAGGAATCACACACAAATGTAAAGAAACGGGATTTTTAATATCCCTTTTCATTCAGGTGCAGGGTTTTTTTAAATGATTAAATCTTTATACTCACTCCTAATATTCTCTCTCACTAAATACTTTGCTGCCCAATCCTATTACCAAAGGCAAGTCCACCTGAGCGTGAAGCCACCGGCCGTCGCAGCAGAGTGCGATTGGCCAGGCCGGCTCCGAGACGGGCATCCATACTGCACCGCACACTGCGGTGCACAGCGCCCGGCCCCAGCAGCAGTGGACGTGGTCAGAAAAATATTATCATGTAAATATCACTGTAGAGCTTCTCTTTTATATTGCTTCTAATAGTTCCTAATGAAATGTGCACTCAGGGGGAGGCTGACAATCAGCACAGAGCAAAACCAACAAATTACTTAGTGGGCGACTGAGTGCGGATGCAGACGAATAACAGTGTCAAATTGAAAGGTTTGCGCGACAGTTTCCATCGCCTCCCGCCTACGGCTGGGTAGGAGTCGGGAGAAGGGAAGAGCCACGGAGCTGGGAGAAACGTTTCCAGCCAGCAGTGGGAAAAGACCTGCTGTACCCTGCGCTTGGCTCTCCGCGGGGCTTCAAGTCACACCAAGGCTTTAGGAGGAAATCCGTTGGTTTACCTTCTGAATTACAATTTTAGCAAAATTTGTTGATGAAAATGATTGTCCTAGAAGTATTTGAAAACACCGTGTAAAAACCAGCTAGCTATTTTCTGGACAGATGGTTGGGTATTGTATATTTCCCCCCCCCGCCCAGCATGTCATCTTTATTATTTTATGTGTAAAAAACATAAAGGGAAACCCACGAAAAGGAAGCAAACATACACATTTCAATCATCTGTATTTTTGTCTTAAACAGGGACACGTTTTCCCTCACAAAACTGCATGTCCTGTAATCCAAAATGCCTTGAAAGTGCTAATGACACCACACAACCAAATTAACTTCCCGTTAAAAAAAAAAAAAAAAGGAAAAAAATAAATTAAATAACCTAAGGAGACACTGCCATGGCACCGGGGGCTGCACATCTGAGGGAGACCAGCTTCTCCTCTAGGTTTTTTACCGAGGAAAGCCCCAGCCCTCCCCTAGAGATGCGGAGCCTCTGCCACTCTCCCAGCGCATTTGCCAGACAGCAGCTCACCCCAGAGAAGAAAAAAAAAAAATAAAAATCTTAATGTACCTGGAAATTAAAACCGTTTCCCTGGCAGGAAGATAAAGGCAAAGCGAGCACGGACGGTGACTGCGCTATCGGCTGCGACACGGAGCTCAGGGAGGCGTTGGGGCAGACGCAGGCGGGGTGGGGGGGACAGGAACCAAACGTGGGACCAGCGCTGGGGCTCTTTGGGAGGAAAAGGAAAGTATCCGGAAGGTGATTCACACCTGGAAGCCATGAAGAAACCGGGCTGCAGATGCAGGTGGTTCTCCAAGCTGCAGAAAAACCCTTTTGCTCGCTGGGATTTCGTTTGGTCCGGGCAGCCCTGGCAGGATCGAGTTATTCGTGGTGTTCCCCACTTCCCTTCCCCGTATCGGAATTAAATAAACGGTTCTTTCGGTCTTACCTGTTCCTTTGGAGGGCGTTTCTACAATTATTTTTTTTTAGTACGTGCGTGCCCTGGGGGCTCTGCCCAGGGTCAGACCCGACCCACAGCACTGGGGAGGCGGCGGCCAGCCCCAGCCCGGCTCGGGAAGAGCGGCGAGATTTTCGGGGGGGTGTCCGGGGAGAGACATGCCTCCCTGCCGCTCCCAGTAACCACAACATGCTGGCACCGGGACACGTTTATTTGAAAATCGAGGAAAGTTCGGGGAACGGAGAAAAGTCCGATATTTCGCAGGGAAAGGGGAAACTTAAAGGAAACTCGCCTCGTTTTGCTCTTCCCCGTCGGATTTGCAGGCAAAGCTCGGGGTGATGCTGGGGGGAAGCCGGCGGTACCGCGGGGTCCCATGGCTGCCTTCGCCCCGGGCTCCCCCCGCATCAACACCCCCTTCCCTCCGGGCTCCGGCACTACCGAAGGCAGGGGCGACTTGCGGGGCCGGGGCTGGGGCAAAGCCGCCCCGCAGAGGCAAGTCCTAGAGACGGTGGGAGCCGGCGCAGAGGTCCCCCTCCTCCAGGATGTCCACCTCGTCCTCGGGGTCCTGGAGGAGGAAGGGGCCGGGGGGGCCCTTGCGGGGCTCGGCGGCGGCCGCCTCAGGCAGCTCGGGCTCGGGGGAGCTCTGCTCCCGGCTCTCCTCACCCCCCGGGTGCTTGGGGTCGTCCTGGCTTTTCCGCAGCTGCTTTTTGTGCTTCATCCGCCGGTTCTGGAACCAGGTTTTCACCTGAGGAGAGCAGGAGGAGGGAGAAAAAATAAAAGAAGAAGAAGAAGAAGGGGAAATCAAAAGATAATAATAACAATGAAAAAAATAAAAAGCGAAGTGGAGGATGCTGCATGGGATAAGGGGTGGTGGCGGTCCCCCGCCCCGGTACCTGGGTCTCGGAGAGGCTGAGGGCCGTGGCCAGCTCCACCCGCTCGGGCGTGGAGAGGTAGCGCTGGATCTCGAACCTCTTCTCCAGGCCGGAGAGCTGCGAGTCGGAGAACACGGTGCGGGCCTTGCGGCGGCGGCAGTGCTTCCCCGGCAGCTCGGCGTGAGCGTGGTGCTGGAAGAGGGCTGGCACCGGCACTCCTGGGGGGGACACACACGGCAGAGACTCGGGCAGGGAGCCGGGGAGGGGGCTCTGCCCTCTGCGGCCCCTGGGTGGGCTCTCCCCGTGCCTCTTTTATTTTTATTATAATTTTTTTCGTTTATTTCGTTTTTGTCGGTCGTTTCATTGGTTTGGGTTTTGGGGGGTCTCGTTGCTCTGAAAACACGGGGCTTTGCAAAGCGCTTCGCTTCTGCTGAACCCGCAGGCAAAGCCCGGGCGGGAGGGACCAGCCCGGCTGGCAGGGAAACCTTCAGCCTCGCGGCAATTAAACCACAACGAAATAAAGGCGGAAAAAACAGGAGAGCCCTGGAAAAGGCTGGGATGAGAGCAGGCGGGAGGAGAACGGCCGCTCCGGTGCACAACTTGGGCTGCCCAGTGAGAAACTTTGGAAGAGGGTTTCCTTCCAGGGCAAGGAACGGGCCCGGGGAAGGGCTCCGGCCGGGCGGGGGGAGCTTCTCCCAGCCACGGGGAGGGGAGCGGGCACAACCCGGGCAGTGCGGCTGGAAGGGGAAAAGCGAAGCCCGGACACCGCCTGGAGGAACAACGCAGGGAAAAAGAAATGTTATCTGTCCAAAAATAAAAATAATTTTGAAAAAATAATATTAAAGGCAAAGAGAGGGAAACCCTCAAGACCTCGGTCAATCGAGCGAATGACAAGCAGCACTTCGGTGGGCTCCTTTCGCCCGTAACGAAGCCGGCGCTCCAGGGGCGGCGGGCGGCTCCTGCCCCCGGGGGGAGGCAGCCGCGATTTCGGTGAAGGATGCAAAGGTGCCCCGCCGCCCCGGAGCGGCTCCTCTTTCGCTGCTGGAGCGCGTCCCCTCCGGGGCTGCGGACTCGTGTCCCCACCCGTGTCCCCACCTCGACGCCACCTGGCCACCAAACTCGGCAGGTTCCTCCTGCGAAGGGCTGCACTTACCCGAGGTGGTGAGGAAGTAGGGGTGGTGGTGATGCTCCGGCTTGTGCAGGGCGGGGTGCGGGTGAGGCGCCAGGAGGGTCGGGGTTGGCATCAGGGGGTACCCATAGTCCAAGAGGGGGACGCGGGAGGCCAAGGAGCCGGGGAAGTGCTCGGGGGGCACCTCCCGCAAGGGTTTGGGCTTGTGCAGCAGAATATCCTCGATGAAGAAGGAGGTGGGCCGGGGCGCGGAGACGGGGTGCACGGGCGAGGTGAAGTTGAGGTTCATTTCGGTTGTCCCCCCCTCGGGCAGCGGGGAAAGCAGCGAGCCGGGCTGAGCGCTGGCTGCTGGAGCAGAGAGGGCGGCCGGCTGCACCCCCTGGGGCCGAAATAATAAATAACGATAATAGTAATAAATAAATAACAATTTTTTTAAAAATCCGGAGCAAAATTAAATAATAATAATTCAAAAAAATATATTCCCCCAGCCAGAAATAAACTGGAAGAGCCGGGGGATGCGAGACGGGTGGGTTTTGGCTGCGCGGGGAGATGCGCGCCTTTGAGGCGCGGTGGGAAGGGGGGTCTCCAGCGAGCCAATGGCGATCGGGCGAGAGAGGGGGGGACGAGGGGGGGGACGGGCCCGCCGGGCCACCCAAACCACCTCCGCGGCGCGGAGGGGTCGCGAAGCGGGCGCGGAGCCGCTCCGCTGACGCGCAGCCTCCCCTGCGCAGCGCAGCCCCCAGCCCAGCCCCGGTCCGAGCGGTGGGCTTGGGACGTTTTCCCAAACACCAGTGTTTTCTCCTTTTTTTTTTTTTTTTTTAAAGAAGCAAAAACTTGGGGGAAAAGGGGAATGAGTGGCGCTTTCCCGACCTGTCCCTCGCTCCGCTCCCAACTTGTCCCCACGCAGCCTGTGCCATTCCGCTCAGGTTATTATCCCGTTGGGGTTTTGTTCCCATCCATCCGCCGCTCAGTGTTGTGCTAACACTTCTCCTTTTCTTTATTTTGGTCTTTCCTCTGTTTGTCTTTTTTTTTATTTTCCCCTCCCTAATCTGTAACATTCATTTCCCCGGAGTCAATTTGCTAAAATGAGGGTGATATACCACATCATAGCCGAGATAATTTCGGTTCGCATCTCAGAAAATTGCTCTAATTATTGATGTTAAACTCAGGGAAATTAAAAGAAGGCACTTCTCCTTCATCTCCTGATTTTAAGCTCTAATTTGTTGAAATCGAGTTGTCATCACAATTCCAATCACTACCGTTAATAGTAAAAGTGTTCTAATAGAGCCAGAATTCGCGCAACCCATGCTATTAGATAATTAAGAAAGATGTTAGAAAGGCAAGTGCTAATCCTTGGGCACACAGACAGCATTTCCATCTGATCCAGCAGGTAGAACAAATTAATTACCAGAATCAATTAGTCCTAAAAGTACAGTTCTCAGGGAAGTGTAAGCCATGTCTTCCATATGGATGAGCTGGTAAATGGTAAACAGATGGGGGGGGGGGGAAGAAAACAACCCTTTAAGAGAATAGAAATGGCAATCGTCGGGTTTTAATGAACCTGGAACTCGGAGCGCCCGAGTTTTCCAGCGGTGCCGTCTATTCGCCGCCGCCGGCGGGCACGATCAGGCGTGGGCGAGGGCACGGGCAGCCCACGGCGGGCACAGCAGCGGGAGGCGCCCGCTCGGGCTCCGAAGAGCAACCGGTTATAACGCGAGGTAGCTTTGAAAATACAGGTGTGGCTCCTTCATCAGTTCCAGAGGGCCAAAATTCGGGGTGGGACACCAGAGAGCTCCCTGCCTCACCGGGAAAACCCACGGGAGCATTTTTCTCCCTACACGCAGGCAGTTACAGCCACGCACACGCTTCGTTTTACACGCGTAGTGCCCGGGCGCGGGCAGGCACCGCTGCGCTCATCACGCACTTAAGTAACATGCATGTGTATATATATATTTATCTATATATATATATCCATCCATGCCCACACAGTATGGATGCGGGTGCAGCGTTACACCGAGGCAGGAGCGCTTTGGGAGGTGCAGGGCTGGGGGAAAAGCACCTCTCCCGGTGCTGCCGGCAAAACTCCCTCTTTTTCGCCGGGGGGCGGGGGGAAAAAAAAATCTGTTGCAGCGTCCCCTCCTGAAATGCCCATTTCGGCATCAGCCCGGGATTTTGGCCGGGGGTTTAAAAATACAACAGGCTAACAACTTTCTCTGAGGAGCAAATGAGTAAGCAAATGAATTAACAGTGATGAAACGGGTCTAACGCCCGACTTGTTAATGGAGGGAGCGCAGCCACGGGCGTGTAAGCCGCTTGACTGGCCATTTCGTCAGCTGAGATTGCTTCTCCGGGAGGGCTGGGGCTTTACTCAGCACTGGCGGATATATATATATATATATATTTTTAAAGCAGATCTGAAAGATTAAAGACGTATTACTTCAGCCAGATTGGATCAGAGCTTTAGGATTCAGGCATGAGCTTGCCTGACAGCCACTTTTCGGGGTCCGTCTTTATTTAGGGTACTGCTGGGGAGTGGGGACTGGGGCTGCTGTCTTGGTGTTACCTTGCAGCAACAGCAGCAAAATCCGATCCCAAACTGGGCACTGCAGCCTCTCACTGGTGCTAATTCAAGGACAAGAAGCAGAGGTGATACCCCCCATCTGTGGAGAAGCCCCCTGAAAGAAAGGTAACCCCCAGGAAGGGCGAACCTCTCCACTGCAGTCCTCACACCCAGGGATTTTTTAAAATATAACATTTTCACGGCGCTTTGTGACAGGAAGAGGGTGCCAGGTGCTTCCCATTGTTGGCAGGCAGTGTTGGCAGGGTGGCCTCTTTGTCCCCTTAAATTATTTTCCCCCTTTTGGGCCTCTTCTGCAGGTCCCCACGGTGATGGGGACCCAATGGTATGGATCTCAGCCCCGGACCCCCAAACACCCCCAGTCCTCCCCGAGGACCAGCCCCCAGATCACAGACTAGCCCATTTTTCTGGCTGGCCAGACATATGCACACAAGCAGATATGCCTATGTATTTTGGCATACACACACCATTCCATTTACTGCCAAATTCATGGGTGAGTCAGGTCTCCAAAGACACCCTCTAGTGGCCTCCTCTCAATGGAGTGGGGTCCCCTGCTGAGGTGATCCCATAGTATTTCCCTAGTTTTGGCAGAAGCTGCCCCAAACCTGGGCAGAAACTGAGGTCTCGCTGGGCTGAGGGACACATCTAGGAGAGGAAGCAAGAGGGGCTGTGGTGTGTGTTTTCCTTCCCATGGCGGGTGGGACCAGAATTGGCCCTTGACGCTGCGCTCTTGCATCCTCCCCTGAACGCCTTGCGGGACTGCGTAACATCTCAGCCTGCAACCCCAAACGATTCAGACCTCCAGAGGTACCCATCTGTGGGCCCAGGTAGCCACACCACTGTGGGGTATGTTTGTTGTGTGTTCAATAAATTAAAATGATTCCTACAGGCTCAAAGAGCTTTATAAACTTTGCTGACAGCGATGCACACATATTCCCCCCGCATATACACACCTCTGTCGTGATTTAATAACATGCATAATACACAATATGCTTTGCTTACATAAACACCAGTTGCCATTACTTGCACACTTAAGATCATTTGAAGTTGTTATGGGGAAATTTTGCCCAGGAAAACAGAAATTTATTTGACTTAAAACCTAGGGGGTCATTTAAAAGGTCAGTGCAGCTACATTGATGTTAGTAGCTTTATTTCAGTGTGTTGCATTAGGGATAAATTTGGTGCGGTTTGAAAATACATGCACTTACCTTCCCATGGCTCTTGAAGAGGTAAGGTAGCTTGGGAGCCCAGCCTTTTCATGCCTTTCAAGACAAATCCACTCAAAAAGGAAGGGTTAAACTAAAAACACAGCCTTGATACGATCAAAATGGGAGCCTGGCTGCAGGAAAGAGGTCTGAAGAGTGTCAGAAGAAAAGAGGTCTGAAGCGTCAGAGAAAAGTTTACCTCCCAACTGGAGTTGATGGCAGCAGTGGGAGAAGATCCAGCCAGGTATTCTAAGGCTCACAGCTCTGCCATCCCTTGGCTTTTGCTGCCTCGAAAATACGTCATCCCACAGCCCACGGACGCACGCTCTCCTTCGTTTGTAGCTGAGATGCAGAGAAGACAGAATGAGAAATAGAGAAGTAATCAGCCTGTTGATTTTGTTCCCAGACAATAAACACTCGGGTTAAAAGCTGGGTCTGTGTTATTCTGCCAGAATCACTGAATCTACCCACAAACATCACGGTAATTTCAAGGCTACAGTTCTAGGTAAAAAGCACGGGGTGGGTGGAATTGTTCCTGATGTGAGGGGACCACATTAAGAAGTGACTGAGCCAGAAAGATACTTCGGAGGCTTGTATCACGACCAACAACTGCAAGAATTTGGGGGATAAAAAGAGATATGGCATCAATGACAGGCAAAATAAAATTTAAAGAGCAAAAGCTTAGACTGTAGCTTCCTTACACAGCTCCCAAATGCAACTATCTATGCATGGACTCAGGACCTTCATTCCTAAATCCAGAATTTTATCTCTGTACTGAAAATTTGCCTCATTAGGTGATAATTCTGAGCATTTTCTGAAGGCAGGGTACTTATAAAAAGAGAATGAAAGTATTAACATCGACAGGTTTGGTCTAAACATTTCCCTTAAAATAGTGACTCTTACTAACTGAGACCTAGGATCTTTTAAATTATCTGTTTTCAACTTTAGCAGGGTTTTCTGTACTGTTCCAAAAAGATCGATCCTTCCTTCCTTCCTTCCTTCCTTCCTTCCTCCCTCCCTCCCTCCCTCCCTCCCTCCCTCCCTCCCTCTCTCTCTTTCTTTCTTTCTTTCTTTCTTTCTTTCTTTCTTTCTTTCTTTCTTTCTTTCTTTCTTTCTTTCTTTCTTTCTTTCTTTCTTTCTTTCTTTCTTTCTTTCTTTCTTTCTTTCTTTCTTTCTTTCTTTCTTTCTTTCTTTCTTTCTTTCTTTCTTTCTTTCTTTCTTTCTTTCTTTCTTTCTTTCCTCCTTTTTTTTTTTTTGGAACAAATCAGAAATTGGGAGGGAGGCTTAGAAGTTTCCCTGGGACCTGCATTCAATTACTCTTCTCTTCATTTGGTTACATATCAATTCCTCCTCGTCGTGTGGCCAACCCATGGGCATTGCGTACTCCCTCGAGGCGGAGGTGATTACTTCACCCAAGACCATCTGTACTTTGGGATCTCAGCTAATCCTTTGCTCTCAAAAAATCCATTCTTGCTGCCGTAGACACTGCTTTGCTGTCGCCTTTAGCACATTAATGCTTATTCGTTTGCTTTCATTCCAGCTGTGTAACAATCATCTGCACAACTCAACATTTTGATTCACTTTTTTGTGCTAATGACTCAGAACCTCCCATGTTTCCCTAATTTCATGACATATGAACCTCGTACGTCCTTGCTTTTAACCTTTGGGGCAGGATAATCCTCCTTTTCTCTTTCTTATCCATTCAACCTTTAGTTTAGTCCCATTGTTCTCCTACTGTTCTTTGTGGTTTTCCTCTGATTATTTGTCATACTCTTTCTGTAGCTCCTGGTTCCTCATGAAAACCTCATATGCCTTTTCTTCTTAGAGGAATACTTTGAATATACCCCAAGTCTGATCTCAGGCTGGCTTAAGTCAGGAGTAACTTATACAATACCAATGGAGCACATAAATCTAAATGACGCAAATACTTTGATTTTTTTTTTCCAATTCCACTCTCTACTTTCCAACTTTAAAGTGTATCATTTTGAAGCCTTAAAAATAAAAAGCACACAAATGATGCACTCCAAGGTCAGAGGAAGCTTTTATGACCACCCAGTCTGACCTTCTGAATCACTCGAGCCAGAGTTTCATCCAGTAACTCCTGTATCAAGCTCAGAAAAAACATCCAGCCTAGGTAGCCTGTGGAATAAGAATACCAGTTTCCTGACTCTTTAAACTATGTTTGATACATCACAATGTATGCTTAGGCAAGACCTGTTTATAAACAGGGTGAATGAGCAGCTTTCCCTTATCTCTAGATCTCTAGCAAGCCTCTCCATTCTTCTGTATTTATATTTTGACTAGCTCCATTGAAAATCTGTGATTATTTACAAACTCTGCACTAAGATTTTGTAAATATGATTCAGCCTTCAGTTAAAAGGTCGATCTCTGCTAGTGAGTAGATTTTATAAATCGCTTGGGACAAGTCTCAGCATACTGGCTTAGTTTTGCCTCCTAGTTTAAATACATAAATTGTTGTATCATTTTACGCTGAGATAAAAAACATAAACAAATGTCATATATTACATACACCTCTCCCACCGTGTGTGTCACACGCACAGTGACGGTCACAAACTGATGCTGTCTTAGCCGATCATTTTGCTAAAAGAAAAGGAATCATTCTTCATTGAAAGATAATTAAATCTTTTTCTTTCATGTTTGCTCCAAAAAGATTGCAAAACTAGTTGGACATAGTTTACAAAAAAGATAACCTTTTTGATGATCAAAGGAAGAGATTGGTTCCATTACTTGCATTAGTCAGAGTTGTCTGTGCTGTGGCCTTCAGAATAAAGGAAGAAATGTACTTTAGAAAGATCTGAGTAACACACTTTACTCGAAACATTTTTGTATTATATTGCTCCTTGACTGTTTCAGCTTACTCTGTATCTGTGCACTTTATTTTAAGCACTCCAGAAGTGGATGACAGGTCTGGGGGAAAAAGAGAGAATCTAGTCAGCATCTCGCAAATGCATCTTCAAATAATGCTTTAAAACTGGAAATTACATTTTGAAATGGTATTTTGTACATTTCCAAGGACGAGGTATTCAAATGGCGATGTGATGTAATATAATATTGTCTAATGTTAAAAACAGTTTCTTGCCTTTGCCAATGTTATTTTTAAATGGAAATATTAAAATGCTCTAGGTCATCTGAAACAAGTAATGATGCAGGCAGATGCCTCATAATAAATTACTAAGACAATATTTGCATTATTTTCACACACTTCAAAAAATAAACTCAGTTTATGGAGTTCAGCAATATTTGATTCAGTCCAGCTATTCCTTGCTCTTTATGGTATTTTATTTTATTATGATTTTCTGCTTAAAAAAAAAAAAATGAAGCTTGTACATCCCTCTCCAACTTTCTTTTTTCCCCTTGCCATGGTAAGGTTTTAACAGAGCAGCCAATTTCAATCAAAGTAGTGGGACAATTAGCAGTCTCAAACATACACTTTCCCCAAATGTTTCCTAAGTGAGTGGCTGACCAGAAGGCAGCACCTTCCAGCCATCCCTCGCTGCCGAAATGCCCAGCACAGCCAACAGGTTCCCTCTTCAGTTACCGGAGAAAGCGGGGCTCCTCCAGGGATGGGGGCTGTACGGCCAGGGGCTACTGAGGCACTAGGGCAGCACTGTAGCATCATCTTTAATTTTTCATGAAAGTGTACGTGTGCTCCTAGCGGGGAATGGTAACTTCCTGACAAATGTCACTGGACTGTGGGACCAGTTTTGCATCTTGTATGCGTGCTAAAGAGTTCTGTATATGGGCCGAACACACTCTAGATAACAAAAACATCTACACATTACAAGTTTTTCAAGACTTCCCCGTTTTGAAGAAAAATCATTAAATACAGAGTTTGGTATTTGTTTTAGAAGAGGAGAAGTGTGATGGAAAACTGCACGGACTTAGAAACGCACTATGGTTTCTCACTTATGGGATGCATAAATTTGATTTTTTTTTGGTCTTGATTCAGCTTCTGCTCAGCTAGTGTTTTTAATAATGAGTTATGGGGTTTCCTACTTCATAAATATGTTACCTTCCCTTCAAAGCTCATGCTAGAAACAATCAATGCAATGCAATCACCAGGTTCACCAATGCAGAGAAAGTGTTTGTTCTCTGCCAAAATCTGCTTTTGTTTCCTTTTGACTTCGGGGGGATCAAGACTTGGCATTCAACAGCCCACAGCCGTCTTTGCAAATTAGTTTGCCATTTGTTATTACACATGGAAAATTAAACCTAGACGTCCAACAGGTCAAGGGCCATAAGCTTGAATGGAGGAAAACAGCAGCACAATCATGGGAAACAACATATCATACAAAACATCCTCAAAGCTAAGGGGGTATTTTAGAATATTATAAGCTTGTGCATCTTTCTAACAGAGTCTCAAATAAGAGATGTGTGTGTGCACACTTGTGCGTCTGCTTCTCTGTGCATTTCTGTCCAACTGAGATCAGTACTTGAGTCTCAAAATAAGTACAAAAAGGAGAATTTTCCAGTTTGTATCCTCTGGCAAATGCAATTTCCCTCCCAACACACATTAAATTCATTTAGCCTAGTGCATTTTTAATAGACATTATTCATCTATTACCTTAATGAGCTTGTGGTGAAAGCATATTGCCTCCCAATTTTAACAAAAGCAGTCTAATATTGCTGCAGCTTTTTCCCCTTTTGCCTTCTAAGGCAGCAGCACGGAGAGGGGAAGAAAAAAGCTATAGAGACAGATAAGGTTTTTATTCTGTGTCACAACACTACATTAAGAATAAAACCTTCCACTTAAACACTTAAATGAAAACATCGAGAAACTAATTTACCATTTGTAACCACATGATTTAAGTAGGAGCAGCTTTAATTTTCTTCCCATTTTCCTCATATTCAATGTGAGCCCACATTAGATTTCACTGGCTCAAATCACAACACTTAAAGCCACTTTCATTTTCTTTTTGATTAAATAATTGAAATTCCTGTCACTGCCTGCACTTTACTAGCACACAAATTTTATGTGTAAAGATAAATACTCTTTTTTTCTCCCTTCCCTGGCTGTAGGTTTTTTTTTTTTCCTTTTTTTTCTTTTTTTTTTTTTTTCCAGTTTAATCTTAAAAGCAGGCAAGGTTTAGTTTATTGATGGTTCCATAAAATGGATCAGTACTCCATTCACCTATTTCGTGGAATTATACTGTTCCCATTAAGTGATTGTTTGGAGAAATTAGGGAAAGCCATCTTCTCTAATTTAGCTGTCATCGTTGTAAGGTTATTGCTAGCCAATCCTAAAAGGACAGGAAGCCTAGTTACTCGTGTGCTGTTCCCTCTCCCACACGCACATCCATTAATGTCTGAAGCCTTGATTTTTATTTTAAGTATTTGTTTCAATTAGGGTAACAAGTTTTATTAATGCTCCCTAATAAGTTACTCTGACAAAATTCAAGGCGCTTTCCAGCGCAGCCCCGGGAATGGCCTGGTCAATGTGCAGCATCAATTGCCGCTGGCTGTAATGAGCCGTGGGCTCAAACGCGGCTTCCAGCTCAAGGGAGAAACACCTGCAAGGCTCACCCACCTCCGTCGCTTCTGACACCTCTCACAGGGCTGTAGCAAAGCCCGTTTCCATTTCTTTTGCTTTTCACCTTAAGCCCTGGGACAGAATTAGCGCCCTTTAAAACGCACCTTTAATGGATCCTGCCTACCAGTGAGCTGGAGAGGCTGGTGGCAGCTTGCTGCCGTCGTCCCACCTGGTCTTGGGCCATGAGGGTGGACAGTTGTCACATCCTCAGGGGACAGGGAGGGTGGAGGTGCTCAAGCCAGGCACTGTCACAAACCCTGGGCTTCATTATCATGTCTGGCTTAGACTTTGGAGCAAGTGACCCTGCACAAGCCGCTTTGGTCTGGGTCCTCCGAAGGATGGCGGGGTCTAATGCGGACTTAGATTTGCATTCCTTGGTGTCGCTGTGCTTCAGTTCCTTACATATGTAGCACATATGTGTGTATATACGTATATATATAAAAACATATGTGTGTATATACATATATTTATATGTATATATGTATATAATGGTTGCTCTGTACCTTTCAGCATCTGCCTCACGATTTAACTCTTAACACTTTTTCATGGCTACTAACTGCAGGAGATTTGACACAAAATAATAGGTGTTGCCTAAAGACCACAGCAGAAGACCTACAAAAGACATTTAGAGAGACTCTGGAGCCCCCGTTACTTTCTTTATCTAAATGACAAAGGCTTGTATAAAACTTCATGTGTTTTGCAGGCCCATGGAAGGAAAAAGAAGAGACAGAACACGGCTGGATCCACACTGGGCTCTGCTGTTTTAATCTGCTTTCCTAAGGCACTGGGTTTCCCTGATCAGGAGGTATGGCAAGGTACGAAGGGTGGGGGAGAGGAGCAAGATTACTGCCACAATAAGGGATTGGAGCTATAGAGGCAAATCGATAAGGAACTGGACTTCCATGAACACCCAGCTTCCATGAGAAACACACACTGTGTTTCCCAGCAAGAACCATTTTGCCATTGCATTGCTGTGAGTTCTCTCCTAATCTGACTCTTTGATTTTTCCGGGGTGATGCTTACAAAGTGTAGAGGCCTTTACAGCATCACGCAGGAGAAGCAGCTCCCGGGAGGGGTCACGAGGTGCAGGAAGATTTCTTCCTCTTCTGCAGCAGCACAAACAAGAAGGGCAACGTGTGTTGCCTCCAGAGTGAGCTTTTCACTGGTGTCACGTAATACAGAGCATGGACAGACCTGGCCTGAGATGGCAACGGGCAATGTGGATGCACCTCGATCACCCAGCCGAGCACAACACGAGCTCTTGGAGCCACAAACACCGCCAAGAACAAGGGCGTCACTGCAGTGGTTATAAATAAGTACAGAAATTAGAGAGCGAGTCTAAATCAAGCCAAATTATAAGACTGACAAAGATTAGGGTAATAAAACTGCCCAAATAATATTCCAGCCATGCACACAGTTTTGTATGAAGTAAGACTGGCAGCCGGCTCAAGAGCTCCCCTAGTCCATCTCCCTGTCCCAAACATGCCCTGCACATCCCACCTGGAGAGGGACGGGTCCGACAGCCCGGCTGTTAATCCCTCTCCGATTCCTGCTCCCATAATCACCCTGATTTTTAGATGCCCTATATCAGCAGTGCCAACCCAATCTGAAGTTTCATTCCTCAGCACGCAGCAATATCCTCCTATTTTCTTAGAAGGAAAAATTAGGATATTTTTACAATTCCCACAGAATAATATTCTTACTGCTGACCTTGTACCCCCACCAAAGCAATGATGGCTTTGAATTTTGTATAGAGTTCTTCGAGAAAAGGTTTGTGAGCTTCGAAGGCTGACCAGATTTTCTAACTGTATCTACTGAGCTAGTAAACGATACTGTCTTTTGCTGCCAGCCTGGCCAAGCTTGTCTCATATACGAGCAGGAAAAATGATAAAGGCAACTTTAATTTTCATTTTCATATAACACGCCAGCCCATTTCACACAATTTAGAAGCCTTCCTGACATTGTTGAATATGCATTTTCTAATGCTGAGGGGGGAGGAACAAAAACAAACTTCCAGAGGAAAATTTGCCACCAGCATTTGCAAGTAAGTTAGGTCCAGAAGTTAGGGACCTTTCTGTGAACAAGGCAATGCGATAGGTCAGCCACAGCTTTTAATTCTGAAAGGAGGTCCAAGAAACAGAAGAAAAACATCTTTGTGATTGCCCCTCCCTTTCCCTCTAACTATTCACCCTAGAGGACATTGTTAACATATAATAACTGGGCATGTCAGAATCAATTAGGCAACTCATAATAAAGCAGATGCTGCTATTGTGAAGACAACGCACTGAAAGTATGGGTATAGGAAGGCCCTCAGCACAGTCCGGGCTAAGCAGATATGATGCTAATTGAATTCTTGCTGGCAATTTTTCACCCCTAAATGAACAAGAAAGAGAGGAATCTTAGAGTCTCATCTGTCTAGCTTGTGAACAGGAAAATGTTTTCAAGCCCAGTAAATGAGCAACCTAATCCACAGGGATGTTAGCAGGAGGGGTTTCTTTAAAAAAAGCAACGCCCCAAACCCCTCATATGTTGAATATGAGTTGTGCCCTGTTCCCACAACACCAGCAGTGATCGGGGAGTTGGTTATTTTATTTAACCTTAAGGAAACTGAGCATTTCTGCAGTTTTTCCTTGTCTAGAGGCTGGAGATCCCACACGAGAGGGCTTTTTCCTGCTGCCATCGGCACACCAGCCTGCTACTAGCTCCAAGGCACTTTCAGAGCTTTACAGAGGCTCTGACAGCACAAGTATTTCAAGTACAAACAGAAGGAGGACTTGATTGGACCCTGGGCACCTGAATTAAAACCTACTCCTCTACACTCCTTTACTGCTACACCCACACCCAGAAACCTCTCTCTGAAAACTTGCCAATTCTCTCCCCTTTTCCTTCGTAATTCTCCTAGGAAGAGGGAAACTCAGCTTCAAGCCCTGGTGTTTAAACCCCCTGGGATGCCCCTGAAGCAGCCTCTGGGCACCGAGCAGATGGAGGTAGCTGTTGGGCAGGAGAGCTGGGGGTGCAGGGGGACCCCTGGCTCTCCCTGTCCCCCCGTGTCCCCCCCCCCCCCGAGCCCAGAAAAGAGACACGAGACCCTTCCCTGGAGGATTAGGTGCCAGTTTGCAACTTAAGCCTCACTAAACCCAAGGTGAGGACTCCCAGATTTTTACGTGGACTGAAACCTAAAAACCTGCTGGGTATTATTTTTTGGCTAACAGCCTTGCTTTTTATTACTACTGGCACAAAAGACGTGATTTCTCCACCTCATAGTTATCAACGAGTAATTAAGTCTCTTCTAGTAACCCTACGCTGAGAAAGCCTTTTAAATTAAAATACTTTCCATTTGATTTTGTTAGTTGCTAAATGAAGCTCGGGAAAAATAGGCTAATTACGGCTATCCTAATTAAGCTCCTACAATAACCCATAATTACACCCATATTTATCACCTGTGTGCTGGACACTTTAACCTGTTGTGGTTTGTAATTAGCATGTCTGCGTCGGGGGCTGTAAGCTAACATCTTCTCTCCCCAGGTCCGGCCAGAGTTTTGATTGAAAGTGTGGAGACAAACTCTCCGTTTGCGAAACTCTAATTGGGGTAATTTAGGAGGGTTTCTTATTAGCAGCAAACGTAGGTTAGAGAGCTGGGCTGGATTTTAGCAGGCCAGGTGACTATGAGTGTATTTTATTAAAGAGAAATTGCGGCATTACTGCTGAGCAGCACAAATACGGCCTTTTTGGAAGAGAGAGAGGAGGCAGAGTTTGGTCTCAGATCAATACCTGGGCTTCTGGCTGAGCCGCTCTCTGCTTGCATTTAGGGGTGAAAAAAAATCTCCTCGTGCCTCAGTTTCCCCACCCGCAGAAAGGAGATAGGCCAGGGATTCAGGGGGTTGAGGCATTGACCACACAGCATCCCTGCTTCACCCCACTTTGCCCCACCTCTACAGCTTGGCAACCTCTCAGCCCCTCAGCCCGAAAAAGCCCAGCCTGCCCAGAGGAAAGGAAAAATGTGATGCTTACAGCTATTTTGGGATGCCCCACTCTCCGTCCAGTGGCCGGCAGGTCTCTCCTGGCTCCCGATGTACACAGCAAGCATTTGCCGTCATCCTTGGGCTGTGTAAGTGCAGGATGGGTCAGGAAAGGTGGGTGCACCCCAAGCAAACCCACATACTCACTCCTGTCCCCCAAAGGTGACAGAGGGTGGCTGAGGTGTGTACTGGACGCGGGCACACATTTCAGAGCAGGGCTAGTTCCAGCTTTTCCAACTTTTACCCTGGTTTTAATCTCCTTATTTTATTTAACCTTAAGGAAACTGATGCCTTAAAGCACCATCAGGCTAAGGAGACCAGAGCTCAGACACTGCTTTCTGTCTACCTGCAGCTCCCTGGAGCTGACAACACGTTATTTCAGCTTTGTTTTCTGTAACAAGGGGGAAATAAAAAGAAGAGAAACCCCTTACATCCACAGACTAACTAAAAATAATTTTGGGGTGGAAAAGCTAGATCCAAATACCCCAGAAACACTGGGAAAAGGCTGAAATCCAGCCAAACCACATGAAATGCCAGCCCCTGTTTCGAGGAGGGGAGATGTGGTTGTACTTTTACTGCCAGACTGTTCTACGGCTGGGGTGGCGGGGGGGGAGAGATGTACAAGTTTCAAGTGTTCCCGATGCCGAATGGAAGTGCTTCCCTTCGGCTGAGAGCACCTGCTTTAATGGAGACACAAATGGGTTTGCAGGCAAAAAGCCTCTTCCGGCTGCACTTCGCAGAGCTGGGGGCAGACACGTCTCTGTGTCCCCCCCCTGCACCCCTGGGAGCCAGGGGGGACCCAGTGCTGGCACTCACTGGGATGGATGTTCCAGGGTGAAGGCTGGGCACCTTGGGGCTCGGCTTAACAGCAAGAAGGCTGTGAGTTTAGGACACCCCTCAGAAGCAGGACTGGTATTTCCTAAATTCAAACTATACTGGCTGCAAAGGAGAAAAATCTCTGTCCCTCTGGGCCCCGCAGGTCTGGCAAGCCCGGAGGAGCTGCTGGTTTTTCTGGGGAAAACCCCAATTACCAGCAGGTGCCTGGACATCCCCAGCCCAGCTCTGCAGAAAGACCCTTCCCTGGTGCCTGTCTCTGCAAGAAACCCGAGGGCTCAAAGGGTCCTGTGGTGTAAAACTGCAAAGTAGGGGTTTTTTTGTGTGCGAAATGTTAGTGTTTCACAGGCCCAGAGAGCTGTGGTTACAGGAATGATTTCTCAGGGTGCTGCAAGTCCTCAAGGGGGAAAACTGCCCTTCCCTAGATGAAGAATCCCAGACTAAAACACACCCAGGCTCCCTGGCCTCCTCAAAACACCCAACAAGGTGGGCTTTGATTTCTGAATCCTTTATAACAACTTTTTTCTTTCTCTCCTCCATCAGATGCTCCTCCCCCCTGGATGGTCAGAGAATTTCTGTGGCCTTTCTGCCTTATGTTAAGGGATGAGCTTTGGGGCCTGGGTCCCCTTCTGAGAATATGAGGCGGGGGGGTGGGGGGTTTGACTGCCTGTAAAACCATCCAGCTCGCAGCCACAAAAAATTTTGTGTCTTTCTGGATGGATAAACTCTCCCCTGACAGACTTTGCGAGCTAAAATACAACAGGGGGATGCGTATGTACTCCGTGCACTGCAAACCCAGCGCTTCTCTGCCTGTCTCACCTGATAAAACAGAGTCTGTACGCACAGTAAGCTAGCAAATGTGTTCAAATAACAAATTGTCTTCTAATAAAAGTGCACTTGTCTTAATTGGGGGGTATGTGTGTCAGTCTTTTGAGGACAAAGTTCTAGATGAGCACCACAATCACCACCACAGAGACTTCAGCAGAAACCAGTCAGGGCCACAATGTTTATTAGTTGTGAAGAAGTGTGAGGTAAGAGACAAAAACAAGTAAAGAAAAATGAGGTGTGTGATCTCTGCACTAAACAGCGCTGCCTTTATGGAAATACTCAGAGGAAGGAAAGAAGAAATTTGTTAAATCATGTCATTTTACTGTTCTGAAATAAAGGGCACAGCACTGCCCACACTTATGAGGCCATTCAGAGCTGATTTATCGCTTGAGACCACAGAGACAAAATCAAGCCATTACAACCTTTTAAAAGCTTTCTTGCAACAAACTAAAAATATCCATTGCTGACAGATGCAAGCTGTCAATAAGGAATTTAAGAACTCAGTATGAAGAGTGGAAAGGGTGCAAAGTCTTGATAAACATCTCAAATTGGGTCTTACTCAGTGGGAAACAAGTAGTTTATAGTGGTAATTGTAAAGGGCATTTTACATTGAATCAATTAAATGAAAATCTTTTAAACCCTTTTTAAAAAGAGACCTTTTTAAGTTAACAGGTGATTTTAATTGGAACCATGGGACTTGCATCACGGGAGGTGGGTTGGGTTTTTTTGTTTGAGATTTTTTTTTGGAAGCATTCAATATAGGGGAAAATCGATACACTTCCATCAGCATTTGAACTCCTAGAGTCTTGCAAGTTGAATAGTGAAACTAAGCAAGAATTACAGTTTGCTCTGGTTTTCTGTGGCTTTTTCTAGCTATTAAATATGTCTCCATCATAACTCCTTAATTGTGAAAGGTGCAGGAGAATTTATCAAGACTGAGTTACCTTAGTAGTATTATTTTTAGTCAGAATCCTCTGCCATAAACTACTATAAAATACCATAAAATTTTAGAGATAATTTACCTTTAGAGAAGATGTCAGACACCCCAGCTGACACAATCAAAACCAGTAATTGCATGTGAGCAGGATTTTACTTTTAAATTCCTTTTCCTACACAAGAAAAAAATTCCTTCACAACCACAGAAGGTGCTCTGCAGAATTATCAGCAGCAGGCAATGCCTGCGAGCTGGAGGGACTAACGAGCAAAAAACCTTCCCTCAAAAGCAAATGACACTTGCCTTTTAGAGCTGGTGAATTCCTTCGCTTCCCGTTGCTCTGCACTTCATCAAACCTGGCACTATCTGCCCTGCAAAGCTGCAAGGTGTGATCCAGAAACACCAGCTACTGACTGGGGAGGAGGCTCCGGAGAGCCAGGGGAAGGAGTAACGGAGGGTAAAGACTTGGAAGTGGCTCCCTCTATGGACCCCTGGAGGCAGAGGCGAACTAGGTTAACTTGGGGATCCTTTCTTCCTCCCAAATAAACTTCAGTCTTTGAGTCTCATCTGCTAAAAGTCTAGTGTGTCTCACCCCAACAGGGAGAGCTGAGACCCAGGGAGCTGCTGGAGGGGGAGGAAGGTTTGCAGCCCTGCAGGGAGGGTAAAACAGGGCTGGCAGAAAAAGCAGCAAGTGCATCACACAGCCTACCTGGGGATTCTGCACAGCCAGTTAAAGAAAAGCTCATCCCTTCAAAAAAAACCCCAACAACTAAGTCTTTGACAGTGCTCCCTTTTGCTGGCTTTAAACAGCTACGGCCCATGAATTTAAACGTGTCCATTAGAACCAGTGCCGGAGCTGGAGGCTGCTCAGTGGAGAAAGCCAGTGCGGTACGCAGACAGAGAGCCCCTCCTAGGGCAAGGAGCCAGCAGAGAAAACTCTGGTCCTCCCATGACTTTCACTGGCCAGGCAGACACTCAGGGCATGGGTTTGCTTCCTGGCTTTGGGTGGAAGGAAAATGTCAAAGGGGAACTGAGAAGTTCCTCAGGGGAGTGCACAGAGAGAGCAAGGGCAGCCTGGCAGAGCTGGCCACCTTCACGCAGCAGGAGCATCAGCAGCTCCAGGGATTTTACTGCCATCTTTGCAAGAGACAGTGCACGTTCCTTAAAGCAACCCAGGAGTTATCTCGAGATAACCCTGATGTTATCTCGAACAACTGAAAATGTGCAAGTCTCTAAAAGAAGCATTCAGACCTCCTGGGTGTGGAAAAAGCCAGCCTGGAGAAACGGCCTGGCTGAATCCTAGGAGGAGTTCGTGGGCAGCCCAGCATCTTCCCCGCAGTTCCACCCTCCCCTGAACTACAGGATCGAAAAAAGAGGCCAACAAGGCTGAAGACATTAGGCACTGCCATGAGTTTATTCACGTTATGGAACTGTTCGGGTCACAGGGAACATGAAAGCCCCCCAAAAAGTATCAAACCAGCACATATCTCCTGCCTGCTTGCCCCCGTGGAGCTGAAGTCTCTTTTCAAGCAGTCTTCAGAAATAGCTTTAGTAGGTACTAGAACACCCTGCCCGACTGCCAGGGCTGGCTTTGTATCCTTCCCACCCTTCCCTAACACAACAGTGACTTTCTTACACTTGCGCACATACTATTCCCAAGCTGGTGGGCAACCGAGCAGCTCCAGAAAGTTGGCAAATGCCTTCCACATCCCAGCAGGGCAGGTGGGGAAACTGAGGCACAGCCGGTGAATCACTACCACGGAGGGGAGAAGGCAGCAATCCAGCCTCCGCATCTTCGGCGTTGCGCCCACCCCTTCCTCCGTGGAATTGATGTGCTTCTGCCGTGCACTAAGTGATTAGTCTGTGTCTTCGCTGAGTGTAAAGTTATGGAGCGGGAGATCCAATCACAGGCACAACTCCGGTTGTGCTGCGGGCCTATTTGAAAGGGTAAGTGTTCTGCATTTTTTTTCGTGCCTGCAACAATCTAGACAAATAGGCTTTTAAATTAAGCAGTGATTTGGAATATAAGTGAGTGCATTTAAGCTGCTAAGAGATGGAAAGATCCTAATGGCTGAAATATTTGTCATATCACAAATAAACTGGCTGTATCGGGAGCTACTAATATAACTAATTTTTACCAAATCCTTCACTGCTCTGTGATAGAAAATGAGGTCAGCATAGGTTGAGGCAACATAAAATGAGCAGCTGCTAGAAGGCAGCACAGAATACTGATAAAGGACTCTGCAGAAACTCTATCGCCTGCCCACAGAAAAAAGGAATCAGTTTGTTCAAATTAAGATATAGCTTTTCCAGAGCATCCAGGGTTTTAATGAAAAGGTGCCAACGAATACAGGCTTTCAATGGATCCGGAATACAAATGCACACCGAGATACTTCCTCAAAGCCTCCCTTTCCCCCTAGACCTGGGTTCACCCAGTTTTTCCACACTTTAATCGTGAGGTCTGTGCGACGTTTGAAAAGCGCTGGGTTGTGAGAAAGGGCAGAAGCGTGCCCCGGTGCAGCCGATGAGAGTCCCTGGAATCTCTACAGTGCCTCTGGTTCCTGTGGGCCTCTCCAGTTACAGGAATTAAGCCCTGACTTAATCTGCCACTCACAAGGAGGAAAAGTGAAATGAAGAGGAATTCAGAGGATTTGGGCTACTTTAATAGAAAAAACAACCCCAAAGGCCGCAGAGAGTGTCCCTGGCAGTGCCAGGAACAGCTCTCACACCTCTAGGGGTTCAGGAGCCAAGAGCAGCTCCCCAAAATCACCTTGTTTTTCCAATGCCCCCCCCAGTCCTGTTACACCAGTACACAGTGCTCTAAGTTGCCTCGTGGAGGATAACACACCCAGGGAAGACAGGGAAACGCTCAGTGTCAGAGATGCAGCGACAGACTGTGTTTTGCCTGCTGTGCGTTTAAGGCTGCCTCAAACATTTGGGACCAAGCAGGATGCAGCCATACTCTGATTATATGAGAAAAACAACATAATTGTTTTCATTCTCATAAAAAAATGAAGAACACTTTGGAAGGGGAATTTCCTCCCTCCTTTACAGGCGTGAACAGCCTATCTCTGAATAAGGGGAGGATATGGGTAGTAATAATTGGCCTTTTTCATCCCTAAACCCAAAATGAGTGAAAAATAAGCAAGTAACTCCATTGGTCAAATGCGAAACTGAGGCACAGGGAAACTGAGGCACAAATTATCTTCCATAAGAGAAGAGATCGAGTGTCTTCTCCCCCCAGACAGGGCTGGCAGTGTAGAACTTCTCTATCAATAAACTGGGATGGCTCCACCGTGTCAAAAACCGGTCAGAGAGGGGACCAGGGCATCCAGTTATTATTTGGGATGGTCTGTCAACGCAGGCTTATTCACGTATAATCCCATCTCCCTGTTCCACATGAGAGGCTGGCGTCCCTGAGAGCAGCTCTCCCGGGATCGATACGCAGAGAGCCTTGGCAGGGGAACAGCGACTACTTGGGAGCATCGGACAATTTAAGAAAAATAAGATCAAGATGGATTAGCAATAAAACTTAAAGCTCGCTGCATTTCCTAAATGGAATGGTAGAAGGGTTCATATTTGATAACCATTAAATGGTTTAATGAAATAATTATAACCCAGACTCCTGAGCCCGACCACAATCAATAACTATGAGCTCTAAGCAACAGCATGATCCGAGTTCTGCCATTTTCACAGTGCTCCCCAGCAGGCAGAGTGTGCGACTATAAATGCGATTGACAGTAAAGTTGCATTAAAACATCCCCATCAAGGGCAATAATAGATTAAAGGCTACTGAGGCGCTGCAGTTGGCTGGTCAATATGCTTTATTTTCTGCATCATCCCCAATTTTGCCACCCTCCCGCATACTATTAGTGGGAGTCGATTTGCTGTCAATGACCGGCCCTGGCAAAAGATGCATTAATGCATGCTCACAAAAGCAGTGCGCATGGCATTATCACTTCACTCGCTTTCAAATTACAGCCTAATGCTGTCTGCAGGCAGCTTGTGACACGTTAACACTATGTGCGATTTGTTGGTATCCGGCTAAATATTTCATGTCTAAAGATTTCATCAGAGATTTGATGACAGAAATAAACTACCGCCCGGTGGGAAATCATTCCGAATAATAGAATTAGGCATTGTTGGGAAATTGACAGAAAAGGGATGATGATGTGGGATAGTGGACGAAGGGCAGAAAAAGCACGAGGGGAGAAGGAGGGCTGAGCAGAGGGCTGCCGAGTACCCATTCGTCTGCTAACTAAAGGTGGTGCTATTAACAAACCCAGTGACGGGGCAGAGACCGCAAATTGGGTGAATGTACCTTGCTCCCCAGACATGAGGCTTAGGTGCTCTGTTGCTGCTTTTAAATGTTAAGTAACCCCCCCAAATACATGAAACACAGACGGATATGGCCAGAGGTTTGCTTTACTTTCTGCTGAAGCACATAAACCAGCCCATAACACGTATGTCTGTGCATCCCTCTGCCTCCTCACTAGCTCTAGAGGATAATACAACCTGTGGCATCAACCCATGGGAGGATGAGGGGGGCAGGCAGCGGCAGAGCATCCCGCCCCACCACAGGGCTCCGGGCTGACTCCCGGAAAGCACAACCAGGGCAGGAATTGGGGGACTCCATGAGCTGCTCAGAGCTCAGACATGGGGAGCTTGGGCTATGCAGCCCCTCACATTGCAGGAGCTGGAGGGCCAGCACGATACAGCCCAGACGGTTGCCCGACCGATACAGCCCAGACGCCGCTGCCCGGCCAGGCACCCCGAAGGCAGCCATGGCTGCCTATCTGCTAGTGAAAGCCTTTATTTAATGCTAACTTGGGTGCACAGCTCAAAGGCAGCAAACCCAATTAATCCTTGCTTTTTCAAGGCCCCAGGACCTCTGCATTGACTACCTCCTCCAGCAAGCGCTCCTGTCTTTCAGCCTGAACAAAACAGCCACGGAGTCAATCGCGTGATGAAAAAACAGGCACTTGACCAGGGAGAGGAGACAAGTACTGAGGCTCAGCAGCGAGCAGGCTGCGTGGTCTCCTGGTTGAGCTGCATTTTGCCTTTACAGCAAGCCCTTCTATAATGGCCATTTCACATCACAGCTTTGATTCATGCCCTTTCCTTACAACCAGCTCTTGCCACCCACCACCAAACACCCATCTCTCACTTTTCCTAGCAATTATTTTTATTACTGTCTTTTTTAATGTGGGTTCCCAAGAATTATTTGAAAGAGTTAACAGCACCTTTGCAGTTGTTGGGGGTTAGGGAGTTCCCTCTTCTCCAAGGCGAAAAAGTCAAGCACAGCTTGGTTAATTAACCTTAAGGCTACTGCAGATTGTAAACCTGCATTTACTTGGAAAACATGAGTGTTTAACCCCAAAAAACTGTCTTTCAATCCTGCTTTCTTCTTCAAGAAACTGTGAAAGTTTCCTCAAAGCTCCTTTTCTTTGCATTTTGCGGTATGTGTATGAAATAAACTGAGTGTAACTCCCAGAGCAAACACAGATTTCCCTCCCTCACCAGCAGTGCTTCAAGTTTTACAATAAAGCTGTACAAGGAACCTAGAGCTTTTTTCTTGCGTCTGCTCCCGGACTCCCTGTGTAACCCTTAGGCTGTGGTTTTCCAAGAAGCTGAATTCGGTGCTTGAACAGGACCGAGAGGGCTGCTTGGAAGGTCAGCCTGGCTCTACCCCAGCCAGCAAGGACGAAGCTCTTCCCCAGCTGGGTCACTGACTCCAGTTACTGACTCCTTCAAGCCCAAACTTAGGATACGTACCTCTATCCTAGTTTTATCAAAAAATAAATGCCCTCTGTCTCTCTTTCACACACATACAAAGAGAAATTTTGTAATACCCCAAAGCAGGAGGTCTTACAGGGGCGAACCAGTAACATATTCCTTGCCAGTTCTACAAAACAACCACAGCACTCTTTATCTCCGAAAGCAGACACCAGAACACTTTGAAAAGGAAAAAAGATTTAATTCACCTTGGTGAAGGCACACAAAAAGTAGTCAGCAGCGTCCACGCAGACTTCTGAGCTTGTAAAACAAACCCGTAAGCTAATTCCTGCCTTGTGAACAGGCTATGCAGCCTGTTGGTATTACCTGCAGGGAGTCAAGGGCTCCTCCTCAGCAGAACAAAATTCAGCCTCTTCTAGAGAAATACCAAGTAAAAACCCTTCCTTAAGCCTATTTACTGAAACATTTTTCATCCTTTCCTCTAAGACAGGCAGCACCGGTCACTGATATATCTCACTTTAGCTGGACTTTACTCCACTGACTATTCTAAGTCTTTACAGCATTTCAGAGTAGCCGCAGGGAGAGGCTGCCCTGGACATCAGCATTTCAGACCCCCCTGCGCTTCAGTATGAAACCATGCAGGAGAACAAGTCCCCCAGCATTTCCATACCCAGTGGAGAGACTTGGAAAAAGTCCTCTGCTCGCCACTAAGGCTCCAAAGAGAAGCCACAATACTGGATTCAAAACGAATGGTCTTTCCTGTACAGTATTGCTGTTACCGGACTAATAACTAACAGCTTCGGGAGAGGCAGCCTGAATGAGGCTTTCCAGGGAGACAAAACCCCGGTAGCTCCTAAAACCCCCAAATAAACTATGAATTAACTTTGCTCTTTCTGTTAAGGCAGTAACCAAAGGAGGGGATTCCCACAGCCAGCTCTATCATAGCCCTTAGAGCAGGGGCCAGATATTACAAAAAAAAGAAATAGTTGTAGCAGAAGGCACGGGAGCTGAGTGGCCCAAGATCAAAGCCTTCGCAATAGCTGCTTAGCTGCAAAATTCACTAGTTAGGAAAACTGGGAACCTGAATGGTGAGTTTGCCCCCAGAGCTCTGCTGTCACTGTCAGATGCAGCCTCGCTGCTTCTCTTTGCCCCCACAGACACAGATCTCGCTCACCGGTAAAGAAAATGAAGCTGAAAAGCCTGCCACTTCGAATGAACACAAGATCCTCAAAAAACCCACAAAAATAAAATTGTATAGACGTTACCGGTGTTTGTTTCTTGGCCTCTGTTCGTGCTCCCGGGGCAGCAGCATGACCGGCACCCAGCAAACGGGGCAGCAACACAGGTGCCTGCCCTTGGCATCAGCCTCAGCAGGTGCGGCTGGGGACATTCCAACCTGTTACCCAATCTGTGCCTAATTAAGAAACACTTGTAACAGAAAAAGAAAAAATATTGAATTTAAATCTTTTAAAAAATAAAATAAATGAAAAAATGAATTAAAGTTTTTAAAGAAAAGAAAAGGAAATAACTTGAACTCAAGAGCTTCTCAAATTAACCAAACATTAACCTAAAAACAGTTCCCCTGTTTTGCACACAACTCTTCAGGCTTCTTTGTTGTCATAAATGTAGAAACTCACAATTTTGACACTGTTTTCATTCATTTACTTCCCTAAAAGTTCACTATGCCCTCGTGCAAGTGCTGGTGTGACTGCAGACCCCCACAGCAGCCCCTTCTCTCCCCGGCTCTCTTTTGCACCCCCATGGCCTGACCCTCAGCCTGTGTCTGCACTTTTTCATGATTTTTCACTGAGAAACCTCGTCCCTCAGCGTCACAAACCTGAAAATCCTGAATCACAGCTCCAATAAACCCCAGAAATGCCCTCCTGTGAAAACAGTGCTGCTTTCTAAAATACCCTAAAATACCACTTTCCAAAACCTATTTTCATTTAACCTCCCCTACAGCAATAAAGATATTGCACACTTATAATGGTAAATGCTGCTACGGGTGGAATTAAAGGCTATAAACATTTTTTTAGGGAATTAAATCAAAACCGGGGGGGGCAAGCCAAAAAGAGAGGCCTCCTCGTTATTCTGTGGTCTCTGCTGCCATCTGCTGGCCATTCTCCAAGAGGCAAAAAGCATTTAAACTTTTAAACGCTGCAATATAATGTTAACACGACAGCATGGTGCTCTTTTAATGATTTTTTTATTTATTTTAAATTTTTAAATTTTTTAAAATTTTTTTTTTAAACACATACCCCCACACACTATTTAGTAAGTGATGTTTCGATTATTCCCCAGTTGTTAATATGAAATTATAGTAGCCTCCTGGCTATGGGTGGAATTAAAGGCTATAAACATTCTTTTAGGGGACCTAAATCAAAACGGAGAGAGGGGTGCAAGGAAAAAAAAAAAAAAAAAACAACACATTAAACCCCCTTCTTGTTATTCTGTGGTCTCTGCTGCCATCTGCTGGCCATTCTCCAAAAGAAAAAAATGCATTTAAACGCTGCAGTGTAATATTAACACAACAGCATGGTGCTCTTTTTCTCTCTTTTTTAATTTTTTTCCTTTTTTTTTTTTTAATACACATTCTCCCCCCACCCCCCCATTTTGTGAGTAAGTCTAATTAATGTTTCGGTTATTCCCCAGTTATTAATACGAAATTATAATAGTCTTCTGCCCACGGGTGGAATTAAAGGCCATAAACATTTTTTGGGGGGACCTAAATCAAAACGGAGAGGGGGGTGCAAGGGAGGGGGCCTCCTTGTTATTCTGTGGTCTCTGCTGCCATCTGCTGGCCATTCTCCAAGAGGGGGAAAAAGGCATTTACACTTTTAACCGCTGCAATGTAATGTTAACACGACAGCATGGTGCTCTTTTTTTTTTTTTAACTTTTTTTTTTTTTTTTTAAACACGCTCCCTCCCCACCCCACTAGTTTGTGAGTAAGTCTAATTAATGTTTTGGTTATTCCCCAGTTATTAATGCGAAATTATAGTAGCCTCCTGGCTATGGGGGGAATTAAAGGCCATAAACAATTTTTTAGGGGACCTAAATCAAAACGGGGGTGTGTGTGTGAAAAAAGAAAAAGAAATAATAAAACCCCACATTAAACCCCCTCCTTGTTATTTTGTGGTCTCTGCTGCCATCTGCTGGCCACTCTCCAAAAGAAAAAATGCATTTAAACGCTGCAGTGTAATGTTAACACAACAGCATGGTGCTCTTTTTCTCCCTTTTTTAATTTTTTCCTTTTTTTTTAATACACACTCTCCCTCCCACCCCCCCCAATTTGTGGGTAAGTCTAATTAATGTTTCGGTTATTCCCCAGTTATTAATAGGAAATTATAATAGTCTTCTGCCCACGGGTGGAGTTAAAGGCCATAAACATTTTTTGGGGGGACCTAAATCAAAACGGGGAGGGGGGTGCAAGGGGGGGGGGGGGGAACCCTCTCCTTGTTATTCTGTGGTCTCTGCTGCCATCTGCTGGCCACTCTCCAAGAGAAAAAAGAGCATTTACACTTTTAACCGCTGCAATGTAATGTTAACACGACAGCATGGTGCTCTTTTTTTTTTATTTTTTATTTTTTTTTAAACACACTCCCTCCCCACCCCACTAGTTTGTGAGTAAGTCTAATTAATGTTTCAGTTATTTCCCAGTTATTAATGTGAAATGATAGTATCATCCTGGCTACGGGTGGAATTAAAGGCCATAAACATTTTGGGGGGGATTTAAATCAAAACCGGAGTGGGGGAAAGCAAAAAAAAAAAACCAAACCCAAACACCCTCCTCGTTATTCTGTGGTCTCTGCTGCTCTCCTGCCATCTGGTGCCATTGTCCAAGTGAAAAATGCATTTAAACGCTGCAATGCAATGCTAACACGATGGCATGGTGCTTTTTTGTTCTTCGTCTTTTTTTAACCACACCCCCACACACACTATTTTGTGAGTAAGTGTAATTAATGTTTCAGGTATTCCCCAGTTATTAACATGAAATTGTAATAGGCTCCTGGCAATGCAAATGACGCTGCAATGAGCAGGCACAGACGTCGTGGGGTCGCAAAGGGACGTCTCTGTCCCACGCTGTCTCTCACTGTGCCGGCTTCGGCTGGGACAGGGTTAAATTTCTCCACAGTGGCTTGTGTGGTTTTTTTTTCTTTTTGGGGGGGGGGTGTGTGTGGAAACAGTGATGACAGCGCAGGGATGTGTTAATTATTGCTGAGCAGTTCATGCCTTTTCTGCTCTCACACCACCCCCCCCCCACCAGTGGGCAGGATGGGCGGGTGCCAGGAGCTGGGACAGGGGGGACCCAGCCGGGACAGCTGGCCACAAGTCACCAAAGGGATATTCCATGCCATACAACGCTGTGCTCTGCAACAAAAGCTGGGGGAGAAGCTGGGGGGCGGACATGGACGCGCAGAATGATGACATTTCATAGAATCACAGAATTATAGAATGGTTTGGGTTGGAAAGGGCCTTAAAAATCATCTGGTGCCATCCCCCCTGCCCTGGGCAGGGACACCTCCCACCGGACCAGGTTGCTCCAAGCCCCGTCCAACGTGACCTTGAACCCCTCCAGGGATGGGGCAGCCACAGCTTCTCTGGGCAACCTGGGCCAGGGGCTCACCACCCTCAGAATAAAGAATTTCTTCCTAATACGTGATCTAAATCTCACCATTTTCAGTTTAAAACCATTACCTCTCGTCCTTGTCTTTGCCAGCCACCATTACAGGCCCTGCTTTCCTGGAGATGGCTGCACAGCTGCCTGCTGATGTGAAGTAGTCAATGAATTCCTTGTTTTGCTTTGCTTACACGTGCAGCTTTTGTTTTACCTCATAAACTGTCTTTTCATTGCAATCCACGCGTTTTCTCACATTCTACCCAGGGGGGTGAGCGTCCGCCTGCGTGGGGCTGAGCTGTTGGATGGGGTTCAACCCCAATGCCCACCTAGCAGATGAAGGGAAAGCGGTGGATGTATTTTTTCTGGATTTTTAAAAAGGCTTTTGATGCTGTCCCTCATTTTGTCCTTCTGGACAAGCCGTCCTGCTGTGAGACATGGTGGGCTGGGTGAAGAACCAGCCGAACAGCGGGGCTCTGGGGGCTGTAGTGAACGGGGCTACATCTGAGGATCAGTCACCAGCCACATTCCTCAGGGCTCCATTTTTGGGCCAGTTCTGTTCAATATTTCTATCAATTATCTATATTCAGGACACGAGTGCATCCTTAGTAGGTGTACTGATGATGCCATGGAGTCTCTCAAGGGACAAGAGGCCTTGCAGCGGGACCTAGACAGATTGAAGCACTGGGCAGTCATTAATGGCATGAAATTTAACAAGTCCAAGTGCCGGATTCTGCACTTAGGATGGAGTAACACCAGGCATAAATTGGGAGAGGGGCTGGAGAGAAGCCTTGCAGAAAGGGATCCGGGGGTGCTGGTTGGCAGCAGGCTCAAGAGGAGCCAGCACAGTGTGCCCCAACAGCTGAGAGGGGACACACGTCCTGGGGATCATCACAGCATCACCAGCTGGTCAAAAGTGGCAATTATCCTGTAATCAGCGTTGGTGTGGCCTCTCCCCAAGTGTTGTGTGCAGTTCCGGGCCCCACAGCTTAGACAGGATGTGAAGGAACTTGAACGTTTCCAGAGGAGGGCAACCAGGCTGGTGAAGGGGCTGGAGGGCATGGATGGCCTGTGAGGAGCGGCCGAGGGCTCTGGGTTTGTCTAGTTTGGAGAAAAGGAGGCTGAGGGGTGACCTCGTTGAAGGGATGTGGAGGTGCTGAGTTCCTCTCCCTGGGATCCAGTGAGTGGAATGCCTGGGAATGGTTCAAAGCTGTGCCAGGAGAGGCTCAGACTGGACATTGGGAAGCACTTTTTACCGAGCAGGTGGTCAGATACCAGAACAGGTGTCCTGGAGCAGTGGTTGATGCCCTGTGCCATTAAAAAGCCTGTTTAAGAGGCATTTGGACAATGCCCTTAATGCCATGGTTGATAACATGGTCAGGCAGTTGGACTAGATGATCATTTCTAGTCTCTTCCAGCTCCAGTGACTTTTATGGACTGAAAATTGCCACTCCACTACGCCAGGCTTCCCCAGGAGCAGTACTGCTTGGTACTAGAGGCAGGAAGCTGAGACAATGAACATGACAATTAACGGTGCGGCACCTGCAGCTCGTATGCTGCTCCCTTCTCTGGATTATGCCTCAAGACACTTTTTATTTTCCCCTAAATGTCCTGCGGGATGGATGTAGCACAGGCAGCCTCCCCCTTACCATCCCCCTGACCCAGAAAAGGATCCAGATCACCTGTACGCAAACAGGGCTGATAAGTGAAGTGTTTTAAGGCTCCCAGGTGCTCCCATTTCAGCATTTCAGCAGCCAAGCTAGAGGCAGCCCTCTAAATCCGTCCATCCAACCGGGGAACATAGGCTTCAGAGGCAGCAACAGGAGTGTGGAGCTACCGGAGCATCGCTTTTCCCCTTGGATTAAGCACTGCTGTGAAAAAAAAGACAAAAATCCCTCAATTCTTTTCCAATGTTAAGAAAGAAGTTGCTCAGGGAAGTGTTTTAAATCATGAAGTACCCAGGTAAAAAATTACTAAAATCACTAAGGCCTAAATTACTGATTATCCTGAACATTCCCTCTATATGTAATAAGCACTAACCGTGATGATTTTTATAGTCTAAAGACTTAATGAAAATTACCACTCCAGTGCCAGGCCACTGGCAGCAGTATTGCTGGTACTGTATGTAACATAGAATTACAGAATGGTTTGGGTTGGAAGGGACCTTAATCATCTAGTTCCAACCCCCCTGCCATGGGAGTACATAACATATATATATACTGATAAATATACCAATATATAATAAAATACTATATCTAATAAGCAACGTAACTGCTTATTATCACTGAAGAGGCTGCCCAAAGCCACCTCCCCACCCAGCAATAACTTCATTTAAATGAAGAGCCCCCCTGAACTTGCCTTCCCACAAGGAATGAGGGGAAACCTCAAAGTGGCAAATCCTTCCAGGACCAAAGGACAACTATCCACTTTGTATTTTTATACCGTATTTTAAAGATGCTCTTATTAACAAGCTCTGCCAGTTCTCTGCAAATGCTACTAGTCCTCTCAGCCTCAGTTAACACTTCCTTAATGCAGGCTTGCTGTTTTATATATATATAGTATTATTTAATGTCCCGCAACTACAGTGTGTATCTGGACACTAGGAAGGCATTTCTGTGGTGGCTCTGTAGTGCCCAAGAGGCACCTGTCCCCAAAACCACCCCCGTTTCACTGCAGCTCTCCCGAGACCTTGTGGCCACGAGTAAGGTCAGCTTTGGACTGGAAATTACTAACCAGTACCTACAGGTTAAGCGTTCAGTTGTGCTACTCTAATTTGGGACTGAAAGTGAAGCATGGCCTATACCACCTGGGAAGGCAATGCTCCTGTGTCACCCACAGCCTTAACCTCCAGAAGACAAGGCTTCAGTTCCTTACTCAGGCTTCAGGAAAAGCAGCAATTTAACTACAACCCTCCCTCTGAGCTGCTGAACGCAGAGCCTAATTATTGAAGCTTTGTGCTTAGATCATGCTCAGCTCGTATCCATCACCTCCATTCACCTTTATTTTCACTTTATTTATCATACTTGTCAGTACACAAAGAAGTGAACACAGAAACATTGTGATGCCCATTAAATAGTTTTTATTAGGACAGGAATTGCATTTCCACTTGTTTACAGTACTGTAAAGTGCAATGGTATTCATCTCCCCTCCTGTGCACATGTTCAAGTATTTAAAATGCCCAAAAAAATGTTTTGTTTTTTAACTTTTACAGCAGCTCAGTTATGGAGTTTTAATCTGGCAAAATACACCCAGATGTGCCTACAGGTTTGGGTCCTTCAATCTAACCCCCACCAGGGGGTCCTCCAATACTAACTGCTAGTGGAATGCATTTCCATGGTGCCTTTAGTCCACCTCCTCGATGGTTGGTCCAGATGAAGCTCCACCAGACGGAGGAGCTCCACCACCAGGGAATCCACCAGGCATCCCACCAGGCATTCCTCCTGCACTCTGGTACAGCTTGGTGATTATGGGGTTGCACACCTTCTCCAGCTCCTTCTGCTGGTGCTCAAACTCCTCCTTCTCGGCCGTCTGAAAAAAGACAAAAGCTCAGTACCTGCTGCTCTCACTAAGAGGATACATAGCCCGTAAGTTACTGCATTTTTTGCCCGTCTTCTCAAACTTTGAGCTCTTAGTCTAGTTCCCATCAAAAAAGCCTACCGATTTACGACTCCCTCAAATTGCTCCTGGAGCAACAGGACCTTATTTAAGATTAGAGATCATACTTGCAAGCTAGCCAGCTCAAATTAGGAGGCACTGAAAGCTATACGCTTGCTAGCTGTGGTCGCTCAGACATCCAAGGAAGGTACTTGGACCAACACAAGTCTTTCGACTTCTGGTGGAAACTACGAATGGCTTTGGAATCATTTTCATCACAGCAACCAGTTGTTCTCCGTCCTCTTGAGCTTTCTTTGTAGTAAAACACTGACCAAACATGGAATATGACATACCTGATTCTTGTCCAGCCAATTGATGATTTCATTGCATTTGTCCAGGATTTTCTGCTTGTCCTCATCAGAGATCTTGCCCTGGAGCTTCTCATCTTCAACAGTAGCTTTCATGTTGAATGCGTAAGACTCAAGGGAGTTCTTAGAAGACACCTTATCACGCTGCTTCTCATCTTCTGCTTTGTATTTCTCTGCTTCCTGAACCATACGCTCAATGTCTTCCTTGCTCAGCCGGCCTGCAGAACACAGCAAGTGTTTTAGGTAACAGTTTTCTGATCAGTCATGTTCAGTGGAGGACGGACTACAGCCTCCCACGCACTACAAACTCTGCACCTGAAGTTAGCCTGGGCAGGCAGGCAGTGAGAGAGGCCCATAAACTATCAGGTGCCCTCATCTTAATCCACTTTGTGAGCTGCCTTTGAAATTTGTGGATTACCGCACCAAAAAACCAAGGCTCATCGTTGTCAAGCAAGAAGCACACACCTTATAGCCAAGTTCTGATTAACTGTATCAGCTAGCCAGTGTTGCACCCTCAGAAACATGTGATCCTTACCCTTGTCATTTGTTATCGTGATCTTGTTCTCCTTGCCAGTGCTCTTATCCACAGCAGACACATTCAGGATGCCATTGGCATCAATATCAAAGGTTACTTCAATCTGAGGTACACCTCTGGGAGCAGGGGGGATACCAGTCAGCTCAAACTTGCCCAGCAAGTTGTTGTCCTTAGTCATAGCACGTTCTCCTTCGTATACCTAGGAGGAAGAACCAGCAAATTAAGTCCTAAATTCAACCATACATTACTAAATCATAACGGGGTATTATCCTAAAGTGACATGGTCGCTCAGACATCCAAGGAAGGTACTTGGACCAACACAAGTCTTTCGACTTCTGGTGGAAACTACGAATGGCTTTGGAATCATTTTCATCACAGCAACCAGGTATGTACGAGCATTCCTTGCTAATGGCAAGGACACAAGACCTCTGGTTTAAGATTTTCTTCAAGTATCAACTGCTGAAGTGTTGATAGGGCCTTATGACTGCGTGAGCACTTTTATCGGTTCAGCCTAGTGTTGCTTGCCTACCTGGATCAGCACACCAGGCTGGTTGTCCGAATACGTAGTGAATGTCTGAGTCTGCTTGGTGGGGATGGTGGTATTCCGTTTGATCAGGACTGTCATGACACCTCCAGCAGTCTCAATACCAAGAGACAGAGGAGTCACATCCAACAGCAACAGATCCTGGACATTCTCAGACTTGTCTCCAGAGAGGATAGCGGCCTGAACAGCTGGAAGACACAAAAAATATTAAGAGCTCTGCAACAGATACAGACTGCACCCTACAGTTAACCCTATGGCTCGCTCAGACATCCAAGGAAGTATTTGGCCATCATTAGTAGACTTCTGGTGGAAACTACGAATGGCTTTGGAATCTGATTCATCACTGCAAGTCAGAGTTGTGTTTTTTACTGCTTTGAAAAGCTTTATTCACTCAGGTGGAATACCTAGGGCCTACACTAGTACTGCACTGAGACTTCAGTTCAGAGAGTACGAGTTTGCCAAGACCACCACCCAGTTTTAGCACACATAAGACATGAATTTGTCATTACCTGCACCATAAGCCACAGCCTCATCAGGATTGATACTCTTGTTCAGCTCTTTGCCATTGAAGAAATCCTGCAGCAGTTTCTGAATCTTTGGGATACGAGTCGACCCACCAACCAGCACGATGTCATGGATCTGCGATTTGTCAAGTTTGGCATCCCGCAGGGCCTTTTCCACAGGATCCAGGGTGCCACGGAACAGGTCAGCATTCAGCTCTTCAAATCGAGCTCTGGTAATGGATGTGTAGAAGTCAATACCCTCATAGAGAGAATCAATTTCTATACTGGCCTGCGTGCTAGACGACAGAGTACGCTTTGCACGCTCGCATGCAGTGCGGAGGCGACGAACTGCTCTCTTGTTCTCGCTGATGTCTTTCTTGTGCTTCCGCTTGAATTCAGCGATGAAGTGGTTGACCATGCGGTTGTCGAAGTCTTCTCCACCCAAGTGAGTGTCACCTGCAGTGGATTTCACCTCAAAGATGCCATCTTCAATAGTCAGAATTGACACATCAAAGGTGCCACCTCCAAGGTCAAAGATAAGAACATTCCTTTCAGCACCAACCTGGAAAAGATCAATTTTCATAATGCAATTAGTTTTCTACTGCTTGTTTAGCAGGTTTAGCAGTTGGACATCAGAGACAATAGCCAGGCAGCAGCATACCTTTTTGTCCAGACCATAGGCTATGGCAGCAGCAGTCGGCTCATTGATAATTCTCAGGACATTGAGCCCTGCAATGGTTCCAGCATCTTTTGTGGCCTGACGCTGAGAGTCATTGAAATAGGCTGGTACGGTCACCACAGCATTAGTAACAGTCTACAAAACAAGGCAAGTAAAAAAGTCAGTTAGGTATTTTAACTACCCATGCATACAGAATTATTTGTTACATTCCACTGAAGTCCTAAACCTCACCTTCCCAAGATAGGCCTCTGCAATTTCCTTCATTTTGGTTAAAACCATGGAAGAAATTTCTTCTGGGTAGAAGCTCTTTGTCTCGCCTTTGTACTCCACCTGGACTTTTGGTCTGCCAGCATCATTCACCACAGTGAAAGGCCAGTGCTTCATATCAGACTGGACAACAGAATCATCAAATCTACGTCCAATCAACCGTTTTGCATCTAGAAAAAACAAGTTACTTATGTTAAGTATATTCATTCACAAGAGAATATGATGATCTTCCTAGAAACAATGCAGAAAACCCTAGAACACTGTACTTAACTTGAAATTCTTATTGCCTTTCTCAAGGCTCAGCTGCAGGCACTGTGAAGTTTCACCTCTTGCACACACACAAGGTTGTTACTATCACCTCACAGCCACCACAGCTGCTGTACCACAAACCACACTGCCATCAGGGAACTAGACCCAGAGACTTAGTCAAGGCCGCTTAACACTAACCACTAAAAACAACCTGCAGCACAGCAAGTTTTTAACTGTAAGGCACATACTTTCCCACTATATAATTGAAGCCTTATTATTAGTAATGTAGGTGTATTATTCAGACTGAAATCAAGTTAGGAGTTTTCATTTCCAGTAGAAAGTCTTAACTCTGTTCTAAGTCAGTAAAATATTATCACCGTGCTAACCTTCTGTGCATTAAGTATGCAAATCTTGCAGCCTTACCAAAAACTGTATTGGTTGGATTCATTGCAACTTGGTTCTTTGCAGCATCGCCGATCAACCTCTCTGTATCCGTGAAGGCAACGTAGCTCGGCGTGGTGCGGTTGCCCTGGTCGTTGGCGATGATTTCCACCTTCCCATGCTGGAACACGCCAACGCAGGAATAGGTGGTTCCAAGATCGATCCCGACAGCTGGTCCCTTCGACATCTTGTCTGAGGGCAAAAAATTCGTTAAAATGTAAAACTGGACTCAAACTGAAGGGTTCCATTGCTCCGTTATCCCGTGTTACACCAGCAACGGCTCTACCGCAGACGTTAAAAGTTTTTCAAAGCGCTGTCACGTGGCGTCTGACCACGTGGCCCTCCACCACGTGGCGCGGGACTCCATTTCCCGGCATGCCCCGCCCGGGTCATGTGACCGCCGGCAGACATCTTGGGTGCTGGGAAACGGAGTCCCGGCCATAGCATGCGCCGAGCCTGGCACAGCCCCAGCCCCGCTGACACCCAACCCGCCCCGCACCACCCACAGCCCCCCCGAGCTCTCGGGGCCCCCGGCCACCACGCGGCGGTGGCCCACGAGCCCGATCCTTTCCTCCTTCGCACCCCACCACCCTCCCGTCTCTGTAAACTACAAACCCCAGCATGCTCGGCCGCCCCACATACGCCGCTCCACCTCCCACATCTCCCAGACAGCCGCGGGCGCTCCCGGCGGGAGATAACATGGACGCTAAGTCTCCTCTATCCCTCCTCCCCTTCCCCCTACCCCCCAGGCGTTTCAGGAGGATAAGGAAATCGGAAAAACCACCGTTGCGTGGTATTTAGGAGAAAAAAACGCCAGATCAACCTCATCAAAAGGCGAAAACCCACCGCCGCAGAGACAGAGCGGCCTCCAACCACACTGCAGCCCGATCCCCCCACTACAACAGCCCACACCGGAGTGCGGCTCCCTCCCTCGCGCCCTCCCCCCTACTCGCCCTCCCCCAGGCTGTCAGGCCCCGTTACCTGAGCGGCGCAGACAGGCCCGGACGCGCACAAGAGAAGCAAACCGACGGAAGCTACTGCTCAATGAGACTGTTGGGCGCCCGCCCCGCCACCTATATATACCCCCTCAGAACCTTCCAGAAGGACCCGCCCCTTCTCTCCGCTCCAGCCAATCCGCTCGCGGGGGCCGCCGCCCTGCCCGCCAATGGCCGTCTGCCGGAACCCACACCCGCCGTGACGCACCCAGGAAGGGGGCGTGCCCGCCGGCCGGCCGGTATTCTCGAACCTTCATGCGCTTTCCCCGCTCCCCCGCCCCAACCACCTCCCGCGCCGCAACGGACAGGGGGCGGAGCTTCGCGGGCGCAGCAGCCAATGAGAGCCCTCCAGCGGCCGCATGCGGGTGACGACACCGGCGAGCGTAGGCTGAAGGAGGGGGCGGGGACAGAAAAAGAGCGAGTGGCAGCCAATCGCAACGTGCCGACCGGAGGCTCGTTTGCATATTTCGCGCGCCAGGGGGGAAGGCGCCTCGGGGCGGGAACGACCAATCAGATCGCGGGGCTGACGGGTTGTTTTGCATAGGGGGGGGCTGCGGGAAGGGAGCTGCTGGGCGGGGGGGCACAAAATGGCGGCGAGGGGGCACAAAATGGCGGCGCCATGCGGGGCCCGCCTCAGAGGAACGATGTCCGATTAAACGCGATTGACAGCAGAATTAACGGCAGGGGGATCAAATCCATCCAGAAACAGAGTGTTTGGCTTGCCGGTGGGAAAGCTGGAGGTGCAGGGGGTCTGCCCTGGGGCACAGCCCTGGGAGATCGCCCTCTGCCCTGAGTGGAGTGACGGCATTTCACATATTGATGCTCGTAACTCGTTGCCTAACGCTTCCTGAGGGCTTCCTACAGCGTTTTTGCTTGGGTAAATCTCCCTCGGTACGATAATTATACCAGCAGCTCTAATCCTTCGTGCTCTATTTAACAAGGCAAAAGGCAGTGTTCTCTGATGTCTCCCCACACCTCATTCTTGTCCAAGCAGAGGAAACCATGTTGTCTGCAGTGTTTCAGGGTGACATCGGCTTCTCCACAGAGCAGAATCCGGCCTCCGCAGCATCTCCAGTCCTGCTTTTTCATCCATCTTAAGTTTTTCTCGTCCACAATCGGTGCCAATGCACCAAGCTAAGGGACAAGGTGACACCCACGCGTCAGCGCTGCTCGCTGCCTGCTCTCAGCGTGGCTTCCTTCACTGGAAGGGAAATGGCAGGCTCTGAACGGTGGAAAACGGTGGCTGTTCGGCGTCCCTGGGGATCAAGCGGACAGATGGACGCCCGCAAATGTTCAGCTGGTCTCAGCGCCTTAGGCTGAAAGCTGATCAGAGGTCAGAAATCACGTCAGGTCAGGCTCTAGCAGGAGTGCTGTGAACTGCATCAAATGTTTACATGGCACAAAACACGGACTGGAAAAGTCACAGGGAGTTGCTAGGAGGATGGCTACACAAAACCTGTATCCTATCCAGCCCCTGTGACACCACGTAGTGGGAAAAGGGCAAAAAACTTCTATAGCTGGGAGCAAGAACTGCATGAAAAAGCATCTCTTACTGCTGCCCACAGGCTTGGCCTTCGACAAACCCACTCCTGGTAGCTGCTTAAAAGCCCAATATTGGGAGGGGGCCACTAACAAATCTCTCTTTTCAGCCTTACTCCAATCAAATGGCTGTCCTCTGTGGTACCTTGCTGTGTGCATGCCTGCACCCTCAGACAGATAAGGTGTTAATGTCTCTCTCTTTCAAGCAATTTTGAGTGAGCTCTGCTAGGGAGCAGTTACCCCAGATGAGCTGACAGCTGGTAACCCATTATCAGACCACTGTTGTGCAGATTCTCACTGCCACCTGCCACCAGGCTCCTGTGGCAGATGCTGTGGATGTGCTGACCCACGGGACAGCACTTGTGCCAATCAAGTTTGTGGCTCCAGTTCTCACTCTGCCATGCACAGGGCTGGAACCTGAACTGGGACCTTTGAGTGATGACAGAAGGTGTAGTTTGCAGTTGGAACTTGGGTGTACAAGGATAGAGACAGGAGGGGCAGCAGGAAAAGGAAAGGGGCTCCATATTGTTGAGCGCAAGCTGTCACTCTCCTTTGCCTTTAAAGATAAGGGCGGTCAGTACCGACCATCACCCCATATCTGACCAGGTAGGGCATGCAAAGCACACTCCACCCTGTCCAGAGTACAGGCTGCTGGAGCTCTCGACTCCCAGGCTGCACAGGAGATGCTTCTCGGGCATGCAGCGCTAACTCGCACGGAACACATCACATACCAACTCTCACAGGAGCCGTGCCGTTAGCAAGGGATTGCCTTTGCTTTTTTTTTTTTTTTTGTTTGGTTCTGTTTTTTGTAAATCATGGGCAGAATTTCAGTAGGAGCTAAGAATAGCACTGCCTGCACCTTGAAATTAACCAGTGACATTTAGATGTGCAACCGTACTTCGCACAGCAGACTGAAGGCAGCCTAAAGCAACAGTGAGTCAGTGCAGGGAGGAGGGCAGTTTGGCAAATGACTCATTTCATTAGAAATTGAAGGCTGTTAACATATTGGACAAAACTAGCTCATTTACTGTATATCAGAAAAATGAAGGCTCAGCAGGCTGGACAAGTATTCTGTGCGGAGTTTTTTCAAATGATGAATTCCAACATTACTTTTTGAAGCCAATTTAGTACATCAGAGATCAAGCACTGCTGCTCCTTCAAGCATTTAAAAAAGAATTGTGAAGAGAGTGGAGATTATCAAAGAAGCACTCCCTATTCACAACAGCAGCATTTGTTATTTATACGACACTCGCAGCTGCACGCCCTGGTTGAAGTTTGAAAATCATGCATTTCCAAGGCCATCCCTTTCCTTTCCCACCATGTTCTCCCCCTTCAGTGTGTCGGTACAAACTGATCCAGGTTAAAAATAACCCAAGATTCCTGATACTGTACAAAAGTATGCAATTGCACAACCCCTCTCAAAATGTGTATCACCTAATCATGATTTTGGATGTCATAAACTCAGGAGGGAGCCAGTAATGGCATTTCCTCATGAATCAGGGATAGACAGAAGGACACACCTATGAGACCACTGTGTTGTCATCGTGTTTTGTTTTAAATACTGTGTAATTATCTTGCAATTTTTACTCCCAGATTTCAGTAAAGAAGATTGCTGATGTTGGGAGACCTCCCTGCAAAACACCCTCGGGGAAAGAAGGCTGAAGCACTGCAGGATAAATCAACCACAGTTAATGTTTAGTTACCCTAAATTGCACCTACATCTCCCTGACTGGAGATTCCTGTTAGCTAGTTTGAAATGTTCATCTGCAGAGAGGATCTAAACTGTCTGAACATGGCTCTTAGTTGTTCAAGGTTTCATCGTCGTCTCACGCCCAGTAGTTCAGAAGATGAACTGAAACACAGCAGGTGGTTCAGAAGCCAGGTCGTGGATGCAGGAGAGGGAGGGCAGTGTCACCAGAGGTTTGTATCTGTGCTGTGTCTGTGCTGGCACTATTTATCATATTAGGTTGAAGCATCTACATCCTCAGCCAAAATATCTCAGGTGAAATTGCTGCATGGGAGTCTAAGCACCATTTACTTCAACACAGCCAAGGTTTCGTATATTTCATACCATGTCACATAATTTATACTGAAAAAAAACCCCAAACAGTTTCCCCAAATATGCACATAGCCCTTGTTAGCTTAAAATGTATTTTTGACTTTTTTCCCTTGGATTTAGCTTGACAACCATGTAACACATCATACCACAGAAGATGGAGCATTAGTGCAAGTTTAGTTGAGCTGTAGCGCTTCAGCTGCAGCACATTTATTTATAAAACAACCAACAAAAAAAAATTAAGAAATCATTGATTCAAAGGAATCAATAATAAATATTTGCTTTCCTCTGAGTTGTTCAGACACAGTACAAGTACACCAATTATAGCAGGTAGAAGAGATGTAAGCTTAGTTTAGCTGCTGAGAAACATAAGAAAGCTACATAACATCGTATGCATTTAATCACACTAGTAATAACTGGTATATGACAGTAAATGCTTTAAGTACACTATTTTACAAAATAGAGTTTGGCTTATGGTTCATTTGCTTCCCTTGTACAACTCCTGATAGTATCATCTGGAGCTCAGAAAATGTCCCTTTGAAAATAAAACACCTTTGAAATGATCTCTTGTATTTCCTTTGAGTAATGAACATCTCCGTTTGGGCTTCATGCTAGCAACTGAAGTGCAAAATTGACTTTGTGTTCACCTGTGAGATCACTGATGTGTGGTCTGAAAAGCACCGCAGTGTGTCAGACTTTGTGATTTTAAATCAGCGTGGTGCCCACATTTTCTAACCAGGGCCACACATCATTGCATCTTTGTTCCATGGCAGGCGAGGGCCACAATGCTTTTTCTGACATGGTTTGTATACAGGGCAGTCTGCACGTGTCCGGACAGCGGGCATGCATATTGCCTGCTTTCCGAGAGGGCTAGAACAGGAATGATTACACACACCGGGCTTCAGCAATTGCTTCCGACTGACTTCTCTTCCCCAGGGTCCATAAACCTTTCATCCCATGCAATCAGACAGATAGCTCATGTGACAAGGAGTGACTTCTCTGCTCCAGGAGAGTTGGAGACCAGGAGAGGGGCTGCCCCAGCTGATCCGTCCTGCAGCCTCTTCCCGAAGGCCTCCAGGAAAGAGACTGCCAGGAGCTGGCTGGGCAAATTCTCCTAGCCAGCAGTAAGTGGCTTCTAGGCTGTAGAGAGAGCATCTTCCTCTTTGCTAATTGAAAGTCTGGCCTGTAACTCAAAGCTAACCTACAGCATTTGGTACTCAGACTGTAGCCAGCTCAACTGTTTGAACTGTTACCCTTATTTTGTGGTAACAAGCTTCTGGCTGCTCAGGCATGTATTCTTTACTGAGAAAAGCATTCCTGTTTTTATATGCATAGAATAAGTATGCTCAGATGCAACACAGGTAACATTAAGCACAATAAGCAACCACAGAAGAAGCCACAAACTACTCTACCGGTCCTGCTCATGGTCTTTGGGACCTTCCCAGCTCTGGAGTGCGTAAAGCCTTCAGGGTCCAGGAAAAGAGCAACTGCGGAGCAATCACAGACACTTAGAGCTGCTGCTTCCGAGCAGTGGCAGCCCCTACCAAATCCACCAAAACACAGCTGATCCAGGAATGTGCCTCTGGAGTAGCCAGGGAAACCGTCTAGGTAAAATGACACAGTATCCAACACCAGTAGCTGTCACGAAAGCAGAAGCTTATCAAACACCCAATAGCCAATGTTTCCTCTGTTTAAATCTGTGACTCGACACTGCTTTCCCTGCACAACAGATCAGTGCTTTGTCCTGCCAAGGGCAGCTAAGTTGACTCTGGGGTACACAGAGCAAGTGAAATTTTGATACATGTGATGTAAATAGGTGACTGCTCCTAGGAAAATTAGTTCTCACATAGTATAGGGCAAGTTTGAAAACTATTTCCCATAAGGAAGTAGCCCAGGCAGGCCTTGGCTTTGGTCAGAACGTCTAAGATCTCAAGCAAAGAAGCTAAAATTCTGTGTGTCGGTCAGAAAAGGAGGTTAATGACAGTCCCTGGAGTGAAAGAATTAATACAGTTGTGGGTTTTCTGTGCTGATCCATCTCCTGTAGACTCATTCCATAAATTGGGAGAAAACCTTCCTTCCCTCAAATGGAAAAACCCCTTGTTTTTTAAATAGAAAATCATTAGTCCAGGAATACAGGAATCTAGAACCTACAAGCTCAGTGTCTTCTGTGCAGCAGTGGTCAGTGTCCTTCACAGGAAAATATAAATGACAGATCTGCCTCCAGAGGAAACCTGTCCCTATCTCCCATCGTTTCCTATTAGCCTTCAACTTGACATTTAAGACTTTCTATTCCTTGGAAATGTTTATTCTGGCTAATTTAATCACAGAAAATATTTTCTATGATTCCTGCAATTTTTTCAGGGTTGTGCTAAGGTTTAAGCCTCAACAATACCACATGGCACAGCATTTGGTGTAGAAATGGGACACCACACACAAATATTTCCTAATGGAAGCAGCATTGTGCTTGTTTACCTGCCCCTGGTGGATTTTCCTCACTACATGCTCTGTCACTCTATCCTTCAGTCTTACCTGGATGCCTGAAGGTCAGCTCAAGAATGCTGTTTGTTCAGTCTTGAGAAGAACTCTCCATAAGGTTTCTACAGCATAGCTTACCCCAAAACTGGTGAATTCACAACCTGGCGATAGCAAAGATATCTTCCAAATGCTTTGTCCAGGCTTTTTGGTAGATTAGTGGCCCTCACTTTTTGAGGTACTGCCTTCATTTTGGATTCAGTGCCCAGTTCTCACCAGGCTAAGGCTCATTTGCCACAGGTACCACTCCAGTGGAGTTACTGTGGCTTTGCAGTGCTGACCGTAAAAGCAGAGTGAGGCTCCTGGCTGTATCACTCTGGGTGTATCATTACGTTTATTCCGGCAATTAAAGCACCTCTGTTTCCGTGCCATGGAGGGTCCTTTCTCTTTAGTAGAGAGATTAGTTCAGACACATGCCTTAATACTGCATCTCTTGGCCTTTTTGAGAGACCCTCTCCATTTCCACTTTAGTTACAGCCTGCAAAAGTATTTCACTAGAAGACTGAATGCAGAAAAAGTGTCTGTCAGTTCCCTTTGAGGTTGAACACCAGACTACCCTCAGCAGAGAGTCTGCCTCAAAATTTTCAGATAAGACAATGCATCTTTGAGAAAGTTCTCCGAAACCAGTACAAGAGACTTCTCCCTCCCTACAAAACCTCTCTGGAATATTACGTGTCTTTATGTCTCTGTTGATCCCTTTTAAAAAATCCTGAGGTTTGGCTTCATTTCATTTGTACAGCACTCAGTTGTTGCCATTTTAAAATGCTCAGTGTTCCATTTCCAAAAAAAGATAATTTAAAAAGAAGGCTCCCTTTTCCCTCAAATGTATCTTTCTTAAAAAAAATATAATTCTGTATCAGAACCTCAGTGCTGGAAGATGTAAGAAAGAGTTGAGTGGGAGGGCTTCTTGTGGTGTGAAAAATCACAAGTGATTAAAATTAAGCTGACCAGTAATATAACTAATCTAACAATTCCTATGTGACTGGTGGTATGTGAAGTGTTCCTGGACAGCAGAAGTCTCCAGACGGCTGGTGAGCAGTCACACGGTCTGGAACGCTCGGCTTTGGGCAGGCACCATGACCAGCGTCGCTCCCATTTTCATCAGATTATTGTAGTCAACTTTCTTTGGCTCAATTTCTTTTCCCTCCATCTCCCTCTGGCTGTACTGGGGAGCAGTTAGGTGGGGAGTAGCTTCCGTTGACAAAGTCCGTTGGCTGCGAGAGGCACTGTTGGCTGTCGACCTGGTTGAGGAGGAACCCGAACGCGAGCTCCTGGAACCAGAGGAAGAGGAACTGGGCTTGACAAGATGCGCCTTGGGTGCCTCTGCATCTTCTCTGCAATCAAACAGATGACAGGGCTCAAACACCACAAGAAGAGAAACGCTTATATGTTTTACCAGACTGAATTGCTGCTGCAATAAGCAGTTGCTTATTGAAGCTGCAAATCACCAGGGCAGATCTGCCCAGCAGCTTGAGCAAGGTACAGAGTTTTCTGAATTCAGTGCGAAGTAACTTTGTGGACTGAACTCCTTATTGCTCTGCGGAGCTATTGCTCAAATGGATTGGATTTAGAATACATGCTGCACACGACTGCCTCTTTGAGGTCTGTGGAACGAATGCCAAGTGTCAGTACAAACAGTTCAGATAGAACTGTCTGCTCTATAATCCTTAGTCATAATGATAAATCACCTGAACGGGACTAGCTGAGACCAGTTCTTCCAGTTAAAAAAACAAACGTGGGTAGTGAAAGTGCAAGAACTGGACCCACAGAAAGAGAAGAGGTAACAGTCTTGTGTGAAAAAGTGATACAGGAGGCTGAAGCTCAGACTAAAAATAAAGAGGTGTGCAAGATTTGAAAGTAAAGGGAAGGAAGAAATCAGCAGAGGCTACCTTCATGCTGGCAACCTGACCACTAGGCACAGTAATCAGCTGCTGAATGGATTACAGAGATGCCTAAGGGTACAGAGATGTCATATGAGGGCAGGCAGTCTTTTACAAATAGAACTAAAAGGATGGAACAAGGCAAGGGGTTTCTTCAAGGGCAGGAGCAGCTAAAACTCATTCCTGGAAATAGGTTTTTCCAGTGCTTTCCTTCCTGAGAAGTTTAGGCTTGATTGGCTAGAGACCAATCTCTGCTTAGGGGAGTCAAGTGGCAGACCTCACACGCATGTAACAGATGAGTTCAAAGAACATGCGTCAGCATTCTCCGTACACCCGCTCAGGGCGAGGCTTCTCAACTCTGCACACAGCAGCTCAGGGGATTTCTCACCCTGAGCTAAATCCAGAAGCGCAGTTGTTTAAAAGACTCAAGAAAGACTGTGGGAACCTCTCTGCCTCGTAGCATTCCCAACAGAAATTGCAATTGAAAAACAAACAAAAAAAAACCCAAAAAAACCCAAACCCCAAACCTCTCAGAACCACAGTGGACAAGTGGGTTGAATTTAGTACTGGAGAGGATTATGCTTTGCTTTAAAAATGCTGAAATTGCCAGCCTCAGAGCATACCTGAGTTGTATGCTAATTTGTCTGGGGGGAAAAAAGGCACTTTGATCTATCTAATTTTATGGAAAGTGTTCACAAAGATGATTCTCAGACTCAATAAACTTGTCAGTGTTCTTTCAGGGAGACTTTAAAAGCTTTTTAGAACAACTTTTTAAGACACTTATACCTAGGTTACTTAAAACTGTAGTGAAAAGATGTGTGAAACTGAAAGAAGGGAGGGTAAGAGGTGGAGGATTAAACAAAAGGCGTTACCGGATTTCATTTGGTGCCTCCTCTTCCTCGTATCTCTTCTTTTCTTTCCTCCTTATTGTCAGCCTCACCACCAGAAAAAGGAGGGAAAGTCCCACCACCACGCCACAAACCGCTCCAGCGATCATGCCGATATTTTGTGCATCTGTTGTCCAGAAAACAAATGTGTTAGTCAGTAAACTCCACTAGGGTTGTATGGTCAGATTCTAGTCCACGCTACAACTTATAGCACCATGTATAAATCAGAACAGAACGTATTAGTCTACTTACTTAGGCGTGTCTCCACACAGAAGTTGAACCAGTTTATCTTCAGGCATTGTTTCTAAACCTGAGCTAACAGTGAGTAAAGTATTCACTCCTGGAAGGGTGGGATCAGAAGTGCTATGCCTTCAGCTATGGGTCAGAATTAGAATGAGGAGAAAAAATCCTCTCCTAAGAGCACAGAACCTCAGAAAGTAGAGGCAGACAGGACAACGCACACACGAAACAAAGCACCAAACAGTTTCCTACAGGCAGAAGAGTGTTTGAACTATGAATATTTCCCCATGAGGTTTTTTTTCCCCTTCAACTCACCCTGAAATTATTACAATCCACTTGCAGAATGAATTATTCAATTGGGGAAAAAAGTGACCTGAGGCGGGTAGAGAGGAAAGAGGAAAGAAGGCCGTACTGTGCAGATGCAAGGCATTTTTCATCCAAAATAACAAAGCCAATGAGAGCACTCTGCCTAGTGTATATGGTGCCTTAGCTGATACTTTATGACAACTTCTTGTGATAAGAGTGGTTACGTTGGGTTTGGCTGAAAGTTGTTTCCTTAAGGCTTGTCCCTATGGAGGGTTTAGCAAACCAAAGTGAGGTCTGAAACCAATTCAGTTCAATTGGCATAAAAGCTTCCTGGATGCTTTTACTTCAGATGCCTGAGGCAAACAGGTTTTCCTTGCTACATGACCATATTCCAGTTATTTCAGGCCTGGTTGGGTAGAAAAATTCCAAAGCTACGGAATCTCCACAGAAGCGACTTTGCTGTTAGCAGCCTTTTGTCACAGCAGATCCAGCTCCTGCTGATCTCCCCTGAGAGCTGCTCATAAATACCTGCTAAAATGTATTGTTTGGATTTGTCCTCAATGCTGGTGCTAAACGACGCCCTTTTCCTTGCACGTATATGCAAAGACGCAGATACCCAGACATGCACACACCCTTGGTGGGGTTAATCAGGTATGACATTGATTTTAATCTCTGTTCAGGCAGAATTTATTAAACCTGGATTAAAACCAAACTGTGTCAGAAGTTGCTTTTTATTCTACGCTTCATGTCAAAATCAGCCTTTCCAGCTGCCTTTAGATAGTTTAGTGTCTCATGTACAAGCGATAAGTAATTTGGAATGATGGACTATCCACACGAAGATTTTATACTTGAGAGTAATCTCACGCAATCCCTCCAGACAGAAGTACCTCGAAAGATGGAGACTCTGGAACCTCTGACTTGCTGGGGTTTTTTACCTCGTGTTTCATTAGTCATTCTCAAAATCAAAATAGACCAAAACATCAGAGCCCAAATGATGTATTTACCACTTTAGGTTATACAGAGGACTGCAGTGCAAACTGTAAGTGCAATAAATAAGAACTACTTCATGTGACTTGTGTATGAAAGGGCAAAGGTGTGGCAGAGAGTTTACCAGTCGACATGGGGCAGCTGTGAAGCTGCGCTGCTCCTATCGCGGTGCCAATACTAGTTATGTGCCAATACTTACGCTGCACTGTCACCTGAACAACACAGCTATCTTGTCCAGCCTCGTTGGTGGCAATGCATTGGTACAACCCTGTGCTCATCTGTGTAAGATTCTTCAGTAGGACTTGCCCGGGATTAGAAATGTCTGAAACAGGAAAAACAACATTGGGATTAATCAGAAGAAGATGAAGAAACCTTAACAGCGGATAAGACACAGAAGCACAAATTGAACTTCTGGATCAAATCACTTCGTGAACAATCAATGATGCCTCAGAAAAGATCATTTGTCAACCTTCAGTAAAACACTAAACAAGCTCCTCATACACTTCCTTGTTCAGGGTGAAGCACGCTAAAACGTCCAGCTGCAGCAGTGAGAGGTACTGTTACACCATTGCTATCACTGCCACCAAGTGATCCCTGTTTAAAAAGCAGGCACGTGACTGTACATGTGCATGTACTCATGGGCAGTTATCTGTCTTTGAGTGTTCTGAGAGCTCTAAGAGGAAATGACCTGACTTACTGACTCTTGATGTAGGCGGGAGATGTTCAGCTCTGTCTTCCTCATTTATGCGCTGCCATCGGTAGGAGATAGGTGCAGTCCCAGAAGCCGATCGGCACTGCAAGGACAGTTCCTTTCCTTCCAACAGCTCCCCTTCTAGCCAGCATTTGGGCTTGGAAGGTTTTTCTAGGACAAACAGAAGACAGGCCATGCAAATGCAGCAGACTATTTTCTTGGTGGAAAACCCTTTCTTTGGCAAAGTGCATAATTTAAGCAGCTTCCCAGAGCTGCCTTCTCTGGAATGCATTAAGGAATTACACCAGTGATGCTTGTTAGGGGACTTTAGCTGCAACTGTGTACAACTTCATAGTCTAAAAAGTGGAGCTGGCTGGCTCAGACATAGAAATGACACATTACAATACCCTGGGGCAGTTTGCCTCATGGGTACTCACATCAGTGGAGCTGTATTGCTGCGTTCCTCTTCTAGATGCTATTTAGAGAACATCCTTTCCCTCCCCCTACTTCTCCATTTCTTCCTTCTCTCCACAGCATCTGGCAGGCCACAGCAATTCTTCCACAGGATGATAGTATAACATGCCAAAAGCCAACCAATAAACTGAAATCAGGGAAGAGAAATGCTAACCTCGGCAGATTATTTGTCACCTCCACTGACTTGGAACAGTTTGGGGTCCTGGGACATGAACCCAGAGTCCTCAGCAGGAGATCTGGAAAGGGTTATTGCCAGCTAAGCTAGAATATCAGTCTAGTTTGTGTGATGAGATCATAGAGATAATTTGGAAAGAATGGTTCATATGATTTTGCAAGTGATTATAATTACCTCAAAACAGTTCTTTAGGCTCTTGCTGTGTCCTGTCCTTTGCCAAAAAATGCAAAGGCAGATACAGAATTGGACAGTGAAACCTGATGATGAGATGTCTTTGTATTTATACCCTGCTGAAATAAATCTCTCTCCAGGAAATGAGTCTAGTGATTTTTTTTTCTTTGGAAGAACAATAAAATGACCTTACCTACAACCTTCAGGGTGATGCGAGCCCATTCGTACTGCCCAGCATTTTTAACCTTACATATGTACTTCCCCGCATCACTGGACTGCAGGGATATGATTTGTAAGGATGCATCTCCAGCAAGGAAGTTGGATGTGAAGGAAACGCGCCCCTTCTGTTCCTCATTCAGGTCATCATAAACACGGCCTCCAGAGTAGGTGATCACCTGAGGAGTAGAGACGGTCACTCATCAGCTCATCAGTTGTAACTGACTTTCACACAGAACAACAAATCAAAGCATAAGGTTCTGCATGGTTAAGTGACTTGACAAGGGTCACACAGAAAACCTGTGGCAGGCTGGAAAAACTAAACCTGGATTTTCGAGTCTGAGACTGACACATAAACTGCATTTATGCTAGAGATTTTTACTGGAGCATTTATACTAGTGTCAAAATAGACATCGTCTTATGCAGTAATACATAAAAACGATCTTGGCTAGCTTTGGCTAGCTAATTTAAGTTACTGCATAAGACCTGATTTTTCTCAGTACTGAACTACTATATTTTTTCCTGAAACCAAGGTTTCAAAAACTGGGCCTGCGAAACCCAAGGTGATTTTTGAAAACCTGAAAGGCAATTCTGAAGTTTATCCAATGATGACTGATTAAATAACAGTGTTAGTTTAAAGAAAACTCGATTGTAATACAACCTGTTCCAATACAGCATGTGTGTGTATCGAATAACTTTTGTATGTTATAAATCTCTCTATGTAAATCAGCTGTGTTTTCTACACACTGCTTACCTCATCAGAACAACTTGCAAAGATCATCACAGAAGCCTCTTTAAATCAATGGCTGTTGCTGACGTCAACATAGAAATAAGATGATTTTCTCAGCAGATACTAATAATGGCTGAACTTACCGCCTTTTGTACTGTTTCCGAAATGTGCAGCAGCCACTCAATATCCAGGCTCCCTTGCTCCAGGAGGCCCAGGCGGTGGTGACAGGGCAAAGTCACGTTTTCTTCAGCCACTCTCTTAAATTCAGTCTGAGCCTCGGACAACCAAACAGAACAGGAAGCTGAAAGACAAACACCGGTGGTCAGGATTAAGGATGCATCTCTGCACTGACAAGTGTTGCTAGCTTAGGTTTTGCTGGGTTCTTCCTCATTTGCTTCACAGCATCAAAGAAAACCCAGCAGTTTGGCTTCCTGGACAGATTGCAGCTGATTGAAGGGGACATCTAGACATACATGGGCAGTTAGTTTCACACTAATATTTAAGCATGAACAACAGATGGCTTCACACTCCAAAGCTGTCTTTACTAAAGTTGCGCCCACATCCTCAATGCGCTCAAAATTTCAGATAACCTCCTGGGTTTTGCCTTCGCCTTTTATGACCTTAATTCGTAAGTAGTATTTCCACCCAGAAGACCTTCAGAGCCTATTGCTTTATTCCTATGTCAGTCTAACAAGGCTTAGAGTCTCTTCCTTAACACTGGATAATGTTTGTTGTGTGCATTTCAGCACTGGAAATAAGAGACCAGCCTGGGAACAAGAGGGTTAACCCTAAAAAAAGGCACGGTACAAGTAGGCTAGCGAAGTGTCTTTGAATAGCATTGTAAAAAAAAAAAATTTAAAAGGATTTAAAAAATCATTTAAAAAAATAAGAAATTGCCAAGCTGAACCACTAGAGGGAAGCAGAGCCTTTTAAAACTTAGCCAGTAAAACTCAAAACACGCGCGTTAACTCCCTAAAACCTGGACTAGAAGACGGTGCACCGCAGAAAAACATGATGTTCAACCAGCACTGCGTTAGTCACCGTGAAACTCGCACTTTCTTTCCGAGTTTCCTTCTATCCTTTGCATCCCTGCTAAAACTGAACAAAATCGGGGTCGATTCTTGGTTTTGCCCATCTCCAACTTTTGATAACACAGGGACTCACCATGCTAAGTTCAAATTCAATTAAAACTGACCCAAAAGATCAGAAGTACAGAATATTATAAGCATTTAGGTCAGGGACCTCTGCCTATGTCTGCTGTGACACCAAATCAAAAAATTTCCATCCAAGTTTCCATGGGGATTTCTGGGACACAAATACCATCTGCTTTTTGTGTATGAATCTTCAGATAGCAGTTGGGTTGTTCGTAAGTTTTTGCTGTGCAAGAAGAAAGCCTAAAAGCATTTTTTTTCCCTGTGAAATGAAGTGAGATGACATATCTTGCTTCTTAGACCAATTATCGTGAAACTGATGAAAACTGTGAGAGCTGGCAGGACTACGAAGTCACATCTGTGATGGAACACACGATCCTGTGATCACACAGCAAGATTACTGGCAAAAGCCTAAGAAGCTTTAGTTACATAGGCTAAATTTGTTCCTATACTTGTATTTAAACAGTGGAACTTTAACTTTTCCTTTAAGTGAAAACAAAAAAAAGCCAGGAAAAATTATGTCCAGCATGACACATTCCTCAGCTCGTTCTGTATGTTCAGGACCAACCCCGGTTTTAGAAAATTCATTATGTTCCTGCTCCCATTCTGAGATCGGCCTCTGAGTTTTTAACATTACCATCCCTCAGCTCCTGAGCTTCTGATATTCAATCAACAATTGCCAACCACTTCTATAAAAGGTATCATCTGTGACGTGTGTTCTAAGACCAGTGGAGTCTTGCAAAGGATCTCTGCGGGAATCAGTGAGAGAGAAAGCTCCTTTTCAGGCACATTAGCTGCTTTCTTTAAAGGGAAAATTAATCCAGTTTATCACTGGATTCACTAGTCTCAAAGCTCCATCTGCCAAATACAATTATTCATTCTGCCTAAGATGAACGCCTGCTTTCTCCTGCAGCCCACATTGCTGCGGGCTGCCTTCATTAACACGCTGACACTCGCTAGATAACTGATCAATAAGTTTAATTTAAGCACTACAGTAGTGAGCATTCACATAACATTTGCAACATTTTCGAAGTCCTGTGCCAGCGGAACACTGAGGTTTTGCGCACACCTCACAGGGTATTGTACATTTTAAAAAGCAGTTTTACATTAAAAGTTTGATCAGAATTATAAATCACCTTTTGAGGGAGTATAACAAGCATCTTTTTCCTTCCCCTCTGTCTCAGACAGACTGTTTTTAAGAGAGGTCATGTTTTGGTTTGCTCTTGTTGCCCCCAACAAACATGTTCTGGACTTGAGTAAGGGCCCAGTGCCTACAAGCTGATTTTCTAAATGGGAGTAAGATCAGGGAGACATCAACTGCAAATTCCTAAAGCACCTTTTGTTTTTTCAAAGGTACACACAATCAAGAGATAATTTGGAGCTGATTCACTGTTGAACCGATAACCAGGCTGTCACGCACCACGTATTTTTCCATAAGATGTCTGTCTTATTAAAAAAAAAAAAAAAACCCAAAATAATTTGACCCTTTAGTCCGTTAGTTCTTTAATAATGCCCACAAACCCACAAGGATGTCTAAATTTTGCAGGTGTTCTAGACGAAATCCTCACTTTATTTTCTTTCCCGTCACCTGTACAAACTCAGAAGGAAGCTCAAAACACAGCTTCACAGAAGTACCCAAAAGAGGGTGCCAGTTATGGAAATTACCCATACAAAATCCAAAGAGAGCTTAATGTGAACAAACCTCATGCCTTTCAGTAGTTTGGTGGGGTCTCAGTGTACGCAAGCAGTGATGAAAGCGAAGTTTACCTTCAGATGTGTGCTAGAATTTACAATATATGTCTTAGAAAGAAAAAGGAACTAGAGAACATATCCAAGCCACCTGTAGGTTACTTTAAGTGCTTTATTACTCAAGAAAGAATAAACGCCCTCTGAAGTTCTCTTGTATTCATGTAGATGAGACCTACCAAGAGCAGGTCAAAGAAATGAGATTGTGATGATGGTGCTTTTAGCATTTATTTTTTCCCCTCTGCTCAGTTGAAGTTTAATTCAAATGAGTACTAAAAGAGAGTGCCTGCTTATGGACAACCCTTACAGCAGCAAACTCCTCCATACACTGGTCAGTTTACAAAAGCTCCCAGCAAGCATTTTTGTTCTGCTGGTTCCCAGCTGGCTCCATACCTTTCCCCCTGGAAGAGCTCCGCAGCCACAGGAGGGCAGTCTACCCAGAGTGACACCTTAAGGGCTGGCTCCAGCAGACAATAGATGATTTTCCCAGAAGTCGGATCCAAAAGTCTTGTAACACCACATATATGCAGGCTCCACAGTTCTTGCCCAAAAAACCTCTTCCCTTTCCACATCCTGCCTGCAGCCCTTTATGCTGCAAAGGGCAATCCGGGAATTGCTTCTTCCAGCTTTACTCAGGCCTTACTCAGCCCATGTCCCATGACTTTCAGAGGGAGGTTGGTTTGTTTTTCCTGTGGAGCATCAACCCTAAAGTTTATTGTGACTGCAACATTTTGAAAGCATTGGCCCTGGGCCTGAAAAAAGCCTTGGGTGCAGCGCCAGGCTTGCTGACACACCACAGGCAACGCGATGTTCTGCATTTCAGGGGGAGGAGACCATTGTAATGTTTAAATCTTTGCTCTATTGTTCAGAAGACAATAACTCACCCAACACCCGGCAGACAAGGGAGAAATATGATTGTCTTTCATCACTCACTGATGTTTTAAGTATTCAAGAAATACAGAGCAACAAATATTTTAAACAATAGCAAAGCTGGCGCACCTAAAGAGGCAGTACCCAAACAGCACAAGCACAGATTTACCAGAGAAAGGGCACAGACTGTGGGCCAGGGCACACAAAGGGATTTTTAACCCTGTCAATAACAAGCCATTCTGCCTTGCATGCATAGCAGATTTTAAAGAAAAAAAAAAACACATGGACAGTATCCTACATATTTCACATGCAGAGACGTCAGTCTTAAAGCATTTCCTAGAACTAATTTCAATACTTAAAGGACTACCGATTTTGAACGTATCACATATAAGATGGTCTGAATTGCAGAAAAGTCGGCACTTCAAACCATGTTTAGAGGGATGGAACCATCCCCTGTGCATTGCAGCAACTGCTGAGCAAATTGGGACTGTGTATTTGGCCTTAGCACAGATTATGACCACCCAAACTAGTGTTTTCATGTCTGCATCCTTAACATGATCACACATGCTTTTGTATACATGCTATTATGAAGCTCAGTTTATTTTCAAGCCCATCCAATAACAAGTATATGTATATACACAAACACATATATCAACAAAATCAAACGCACATCTGCAAAGCACATAAATATACAAGCAGAATCATGGCAAAAATGAATGTTTCACTGACATTTTTATTTGTAGGCAAATTCATGTGCTAAAAGCTAAAGAGCTTCCAGATTTAAATCTTTCATTAGGTTCAGAATAAGGCTTGAATTAGGGAGCAACACTAAATATAGATTATACTTCTAAAAAAGTAATAAGTTGTGCTATATCACTTAACTGCTAGAATTAGGAGGAACAGCCTAGAAAAAGACTCAGAGAATCAAGATAAAAGAAATCCATAATGATGCTTTGTAAACTTGGCTCAAATCAAGTTCATTTAAGATGTGAATATCCAAAATGGATGTGGAAAAATTTCAGTTGCTCCAGGAACTTCTATGAAGTTTCTTCAGCTACACTTTCTATAATTTATTTTGGCTTTTTTTATCAAGGATGACATTTGCAACAGACTATTCCAAGATGCTGATGTCCATGGAGGAACAGAAATGCAACCTGTAATTCTCCTGCAACTCAAGACATCCTGTACTATCACTTGAGTGAAGCGACTCAGGAAGCAAGTGACTCAAATCTGCTGCTGAGGAAAACTTTCTTCAATACAACAGCAAAAGAAGGAATTACAGTAGTATCTACACACAGTTTATAACACTGTCTGGACGATTTCCATTTCACCTGTCACAGGTGCTCTGTCTGCTTTCATTCATTAATATCAAAATGTTTCCCAGATGAAAGTGTGACAGGAACAGTGAAAGGCCTCTGTTGTCAAGGCTCATCACATCCTTTCTGAAAGAACAGTCCCCTACAGACAAATTTTCTCAAGTGTAACCAATAACTTTGTGGTCTGATTTTGAGTCCTTCTTGGGATACTCTTAAAAGAATTATTTTCACTTCTGTGTGATTCCACTAGCTGAAAATAGGGTCCTTCTGAGAAGGAAGTTTTGGTCCTGTAGTCCTCTGAGTAGCACACATTCTTCTCAAAATCCAGGTAGGCTGTTAGAAAAAAAAACACCTCAGTGTATCCAACAGTCCCACGCTATAGCTCATCTCAGCTAGGCAAGCAATTCAGCCTGCAGGTTTAAGTACTTCATTTTAGTCAAAACATCCAAATTAGCAAAAATGTTTTACTTAAACAGTTTCAGTTAGTCCAAAGAGAATAAATACCCACAAGAATAAATACCCAGAGAATTATTCAGGCTTGTAGTGTTCCTCTAGCTGAATAATCATGCACATTTGACTTGCTGCTTGTGCTAGTAACATTTATCCCACTCAAGAAAGTATTTGAAAACAGAGTATCTGTCTAAATTAAATATACACAAGGATAATATGTTTGAGAATTAAGAAACAAAAAGCCCAAGACAGCCTGCCATGTGGCAACTTTGAACCATTCCTTCATGCCAGGAATGCAAGACATTTCACATCTGTTAAAAGTTTGATCTTGCTACAGTCTTGCAGGAAATTATTTACTAAGCTTCTTTAAGAAAAAGCAAAAGCTTGCCCCCTGCTCTGTCTTGCAGTCATTACAGTGGTAATGACCAAAATCTGAGCATTTTGCAATAAGTAGATTTAGAATTCTACCTGCTTAAATAGGAGGCTGACAACTACTTTTATGGCCAAAGACTTACACGTTGACTTAAAACTTTCAGAGATGCATGAGTGACTTGGAAGCTCAAATCAGCTAAGTGCTAAAGACACTACAGACACTAGTTCTACAATTAAGTATTAAAATGAAGCTCTATTGATGAGCCAAACATTTCCCCCCACTATTACTGTTCAGTAACGATGACAGGCACATGCACATAAAGGCTTTTATCTCCCCTTTGACTCTTTTCCCCAGTTTCTGTTGTGGATAAACCAAGACAGTGGATAGCTACATTGGTTTATTCCAGAGCTGTAAGGAGAACCCACAAGGTCAACACCCCCTGCTCACCCTCAGACCACACTAGCCCTAACAGTTAGTTACCCTAACAGCATTTTAGGCCAAAATAAATATAAAATGGTGTCTCCTTACAGTCTGCTATTTTGCATTCTTTGCACAAGGGAGGAAAAACTGGGGGCGGCCGAAGTCTCCTAAGGATAATTAACTCAGCCAAGGCTGTGCTCTGGGACATCTGCTTTCTGTATTCCTTGGCTGGCAGAGACATAAAAGCCAAAGGTCGCCTTCTCCCGAGAGCTTGAGTGGTCCAAGTGACCAAGACCTGGCCCCCAGTGCATGCTGCCTGCAGCCTGCTCCCCTCCGCCTCCCTTTGATTTCAGGAATTTGGTTGTGAAGCAAAAGCATCTCAAATAAGAAAAATGTGAGCTAACAGTCAGCTCCCCCAGGAACAGGCTAGCTGTGTTAAAATACAGAGGTCAGCCTATCCCCATCCATATCCACATAGCATTGCAGAGGTTCTCTGTAATTGGAACCACATGTGCTTGGGGCTGAAGTTTGAGGAGACTTAAAACAGAAAGCAAAGGGGAAGAGTCCCACATGTTGCTGAGTTTCCAAGTGGTGACGTGAAGCATTTGGAATTGAAACTGCCAGAGAGCTAAGAAGGCCCAAAGAGAACAGAAAAAGCAACATTTCACAGAGCGAAGCCTCTGATTTTTAGAGGTTTGCAACTACTAAAGCAAGAGTGCAGGAGGGAGCTAGAATCTGGCTGGTGATACACAGGCTCCTACCAACCGAAATACCACCAGCTGCAGAAGCATGGGCAGGAGTTGGCCACCAACCCTTCCCTGGTCAGTCTTGGAAGAGCCAGGGAAGTGATCTGTGGGATACCTGTTACCAGTACAGAGGCAGTGGACATGACATGTGTCTAAATGCACTATGCCTTCACACTGCCCTGAGGGACGAATGAGATGGTTCACCCAGTACAGGTGTAGGTCTCACAAATGGCAAAGATGCAGTATTCCCTGCGGAAAACTCAGGGTTTCTCTAGTAGATTAAAACAGGATCCTACAGTACCCAGTGGCCACATGCAATCTAAGGATCTTACCTATACATTCCTAGAATCAAGAGGTAAAAATCTATCCCTGAAAATGCCAACAGGACATTTGCCGTCAGTACCACCACACACAACGGAATCCAAAGCTTGATTCCAGCATTTGGAATATTGGAAAACGCACACTGAAGCTTTCCCTTAGCTGAGGATCTTCAGAGGCAGCCAGCAGCTATATACGTCCTGTGGCTGTCCTTTTTCTCATTGCATCTTAAAATGAAGTGCAAGTAGGAGATTCTGGGTTTACACCCCTGGAGACCAGAGAACAGAAAACAAGGCATCAGAACTGCATCTTCCTATTTAATGGGTCACAGAGTGTTTATACAAAGGAATGTGTGAAGTTCCTTAGCCTTTAGTCCAGGCAATTTTATCAGTAAAATGGTCCAGGTGTCTTCTGTTTACAGTAACACAGCTCAGCTAAGACTTTCAGTAATGCAGCTGGTGATTTCAAGCTGTGTGGACTAGATCCGTACAGAGAGCTTGTCAGTACATATCACAGATTCCTTGGGGGCTGGAGCACCTACACCTAGCTGATATTCCCTTTCTCTGAAAGCATCTCTGGGCTGCTTTGTGTACCTTACGTAGCTTTGTATTGAGGAAAGCAAGAGAACAAAACATTCCACCCCTAAGCACCAGAAATTTCACTCCTTTTGCCTGTTTTCATATGAGGCTTGAAAGTGTGAGAAGATGGTTTCAATAATAATTTCTAGGGTATCTTCTGTCCGAGAAGTATGCTCAGGCCTCAGTCTTCCAGTGAGCCTATTGTTGCTGTCAGGTCACAGACATAAAAATGAAGGCACACAGAAATGAAGTTATCTGCCCAAGGCAGACACCAAGCAGAATCCAGTATACAAACCAGAAGAGACAGCAACAAAACTGTTTTCAAAACAGTATTTGTCCATCAGATCTTTCTTCACAGATTTCAAAATCCAAGGAGTAGGTTGCATCAGCTGAGGTAACTCTGAAAATCGGGGAGAGAGGAAGAGACTTGAGAGGTTGATAAAGATTCCCAATAAAACCATTCGTGTACTGAGGATTCCCTTTCCTTTTTATTTTCATTAGCATCACCGTAAGATGTTAACTGGAAAGCACTGAACTGATTGTGCTTTTCTGCTTTTTGTCATAGAAACTCAACATGTTTTAAGCTTGCCAAAAAAGGTACCAAGAAACTCAGAAGGTACTCATCAGAAGTAAACTTGATGCCTTTCTGCATCTTTCTCTCACAGAGATTTTTTCAACAGTTTGATGTGGTTTTAAGGTACCAGCTTCAGTCCCTGTTCAGCACATCCATGTTACCTCAATGAGATGTTCAGCTGCATACTCATAATTGCACATAACATGGTATGACATCTCACTTATCCACTACAAGCACTACTAATATGATACAAAATGAATGCCTAATGTATTAGCACTCTGTCACTTTTCATATTCTCATATTCACTCAATCTCAAATCCTCAACTACAGCCTACCCTAGGGCAGAAAATGAACAGCAGCAGTAGCTCCTCCCCAACACCCTCAAAGTCTTGTGAAAGAAATACATTAACCTCTGCAACACTTCTGGGATGAATACAAGGTGCAGTCTTCTGGTCTGAGCACAGGACCAGGAACAACAGGAGCTTAAGAGTTGTTACAGATACTGTTTACCCAGCTGTCTGCAGCCACTACTTCTCACCAATGCTATAGTAGTTAGTATCAATTACTTTGTATTTACTGAACCCATCAGAGGTTAGGAAATTAAAGAAGCCTCATTCTCTTAATCCTCATCCTTGCAGCACTGGCTTTGGCATGAACTAGAAGGAAGAAAAATGGAGAATGAGGTTCTTAATTATCTTATCACTATGATTCAACTCCCTCCCTACATCTTTCCTAGAGCTTGGCACAACAGCATACCAGCTGCAAGCAGACTCTGAGAACAGATACATCTTTTTTCTCATTTTTTTTCCACTGTTACCAGGAGTTATGGCATCTGGACACGTACACTGAAGTCTCAGATGAGCAGAGGCAGAGCTCTGTAAAACCCACTTTCTGAATCAGAGCTACAAATCAAGCAAGTGGGGATTACCGAGGAATGCAAACCAAACTGTAAATGCTGGAAGAGACACCCACCAACTGCATTTTAGGAAGCTGGCATCACACAGACAGTTCACTAAACCTCTACAGACTATTAGTTCACATGGTACTGAAGGAAGTCTGATATTGCATTTGGTGAGGCCCTGAGCTCAAAACGATCCTGAGGTTCTTCTCAGTAACATTTACAAACCAAAGACTAAACTGAATACTATACTCGTGAGAACATGCATTGACTTTAAAAGAAGAGCATAATTTGGAAGGCATTCTTCCTTCAGAGGGACAGCTTTCCAAAGTGGAGCACAATTGCTATTTTAACTGACAGCAACACCACACAGCTGCTGAAAGTGATTCTGGAGTTAAGGAAAGGACTGTAAAGTCAGACACAGGAAATAAGGAAGTGTTATTTAACACCAAAGTACAATAGATTCCTGCATATATATTTCCTCCCCCCACCTCCCCCAGTGACTGTCAGGAGCACCACTGAACCTAAGGCATTCTGGTACACTGACAATAGCCAGAGACAGTGAAGTCTGAGGAAGGTGATTCCACTACCCACAGGATTGCAGTGTATGAGCTGAAGGCCAAATTCCAACTTCTGGATCCATTCCACTTGACAACAGCTTACAATCCTAAAAAGGACACAACTAACAATAAAGTTACATTAATCAAGTTGGTTAAGTGCAGCAACAAGGCTGCAACCTAAGAAACAAAGTAAGAAAGTGAAGAATTACTATTTTTGCTTCTATGGAAGTTTTGGAACATTTAAAAACACATGGAAAAACATATTGCTTATTGGTTTTCAACTGTCTGCTTGTTTACTTATAAACCTGTGCTGTTTCTTTTTTAGTCTTAGTGCAGATTTATCAATACCTAGTCTTATTTTAGAAGTTCAAAGCATGAATTAAGTTACCATGTAAGATGCTTGGAAAATGCATAAGGACTAAAACAGAAAGCAGATCCATTTTACTTCCCTCAGGAATAGAACCACACTTAAAGTACTGACTTTTTAAATCCAATTTTAAACTGGGTTTCAAACATGCAGGTGGAAAGACTAAAACAAAGCTTCAGTATTACTGGAGCTAAATAAAACCTGCAAACTGTTTTGGGGACAACTGGGGAGGGATACCATTCCAGAATTAAATAGCTCAGAATCTAATCAGAGCTGAACCACACTGAACTCTCTCATTTCTATAGGGAAGCAGATTTTTCTTCTCTGCTCACTGCAGGGCTCCAATGCCAGCAGCTGAAGTGTGTGTTACATCTCTTTTGCATGTTTGCAAATACCAAGGGCTCTGCAAAGCAACAAAATCTGCAAAAGCCTAGGGCCATTGCTAGGGGAAACCTGAATGAAAACATGCAAGCATCATGCCTGCCAAATATTCCTGTGACCTTTGCTCAAAAGAGCAATCTAGTTCTCCTCTAGCACATGTCCCTTTCCTAAAGTGAGGGGTGCCCCAAGTAAGACTGGAGAGGCAGAGCCCTTTTTAAAAAAAAAAAATAAAGGCACTGGGTATCAGCCTTCTGAGAGCAAGAAGGCCCTGTCTGAAAGCTACAGCACGTCATCGAGCTCTGGTGAGCAAGCACAATGCTTCCGAGATGCTGAACAGGAAGAGTGTCTGGAGGGGGGCAGAGGGTAAAAATGAGATTCACGCAACAGTTGAACAAATTTGCTAATTGGATGTGAAAAGGTCAGGCATCTTATCAAGAAACATACTGTAAAGGTCAGGTGAAGTATACAGAAGTAAGCCTAGGAAGAAAGGGTAGCAACACATGACCAGTTCCACCACGAGGACTCTGAATTTCTATCCTCTTTTCCAGTTTATCTAAGAGGTCTGACCAACTTAACATCATCACTGATCTTTTCCTGTGTTCTTATTCAGACTGAGATCCCTACAACAACTTTTTTCCCCCCCAACAAGAAGTGTTTCTATCAGCAGCCCTGACTTAAGAACAAAAAATAGACTATACTACCTTATTATCATCTTGTGAGCAACTGTATTTTTTTTATTTTGTTTTGATCAAGATGTGCATGCATCATCTTTCAGAACCACTTTTAGAACTGCTGTTGAGGACAACAAATGACATCTGTAGCACCTACCATAAACACCTGATATCTCAAGTTTTACCAAACTGCTTTAGAACCAGAGAATAGCGGGGGTCAGACAGGACCTCCAGAGATAATCTAGTCCGATGTCCGTCTCCAAGCAGAGACTCCAGTCCCTTAATCATCATCATCTTTGGGGCCCTTAGCTAGACTCATTCCAGTATATTTGTCTCTCATTAGGGAGCCCAAAACAGGGCACAGTACTTCACATATGATCTCACCAGTGCTGAGTAGAGATGAAGGATCACCTCCCTTGACCTGCTACCTCCACTCTTCCTAACGCAGCCCAGGATGCTGTTGGCCACCCTCACCACAAGGGCACATTGCTGGTTTACATTCACCTCGTTGTCCCGCAGAACCCCAGGTATTTTAGCTGCAAAGCAGAAAGGATATAAGCTACAGGATACAAGGACTCCAGAGCTACTGCAGGAATATAGGCAAATACAGCTTCCCGGTAGGAAAGCTCAAGCTAGAAAAGGACCTCAAGCTGTGATGCGGAAGTAAGGTTTCCTGGACAAGCTGCAGCTTCTTGGCGCCTCACTTCTGTCCTTTTCAATTTATGTAAGAAAACCTGCATGCCTCAGGGATGCATATGTAAAGCTTACAGAGGGAACAAAATTATAGAGAAATCAGAGCCAGGCTTCTCAGAGGTGCACAATGAGTGGATGAGAGACAATAGACAAGTTCTAAAAAGGGGAATTCTGGTCAGATATTAGAAAAAAATTTCACTTTGAGAACAGTCAGCCACTGGAACAGGGGCTCACAGATTGCGGAACCAACGCTCTTGGAGCTATTCAAAACTGGACTGGCTGAAATCCTGAGCACCCCAATGTAAGCTGACCCTCCTTTGAGCCAGAGACCTCCAGAAATACCTCATGATTTATACTGTTCTGTGACAAGCTTTAGGTCTTACAGCAGGTCAAGGAGAGACTCAAGTCCTACTCCCTAAACCTTAGGCCTTCCTGCTTCACTGCAAATTCTAGACTATCCAGAAAAAAAGTACAGTGCTCTTCTCCCACTGCCTTCACTACAGAGAAGTTCTTAAGTGCCACAGTTTGGTTTCAGCAGCCATGACACTAACTGTGTACACAGCTGCTAGACTGGGGTGGTGGGCTCTTCAATGATTAAGTCCATTGTAATGTCTGGCAGCCATATGTCAGCCACATTTACAGTAAACCCCAGTTTTCCTAGCATGTGTGGTCTGTGGGGATAACTAAGCATGTAGTTTATTTGATGAATTCAACCTTTTTTTTTTTACTGCTGACAGTATCTGTGAGCAGGTCACAGCTGTCTCCAGTTTCACTCCAGTACCAGCTTTTTTTTTTTTAGTTTTTCTCTCCACATAATGGAAAAACCAAGCTGTTTTAACTGATCAGATACATCACTTAACATTGCTTCTCGACTGACTGAAGTTTTAAGTAAGGCATATCTATTTAACATTGCATTTTTCCCAATATTTACTTGGGTGACAATGGAATTTATTTCAAAGTGCCAAGGAAATAATTAAATCACTAACTGATCATGGAAAGTGGCATAAAAAGGGGCAAAGCAAATGTGCTAAGGTAAAACATTAATATTTGCACAGTACTTTACATTATCCAGCAATGCTCTGATTTGGGGCACTGAAGCAAGAACTGGGGAGCTCCAACACTCCAGTTTGCTTCGTTTGTTTCCATACCCTATTGGTGATCCTGGAAATGTACCTAAACCCAGGCTCACAGGGAGGTACTCTCTCTGCAAAAGCTGCAAAAATATGCTTTCCTGCAAGTTAAAAATCAAGTTTTTATATTATTGCCATTCAGTGTTCCAATGGGTTAATTTTGTCTTCAAAAATTCCCAATGTTCATGAGCCAGAATTGCCACAAAAAGCCGCCAAATATTTGGCTAGTCTCTGTGATACTCATGGGTTTTTGCTGGTTTGGCTTCTCTAGCAAAAAAATCTATTTTCTTTAATAGGAGCTGACACAGCTTCTCCCTCCCTGCTTTAAGAAGGCATTTTCAGTCAGAAGGAAAACTAGACAAAAACACTGTCTAAACTGAGCACTCTAGTCTTTCTCTGCTTCCCCAAGCTGCTTTCACCCTCATACCCTTCACTGAGGGCATATACAGCTGCAGGTCTTCAGCACCTCTGCAAACCAGACATCAAAAAATCTCAACTGTAACTTGTTTGTCCTTTACCTTGCGCATCCAGAAATTGTGGATACTCAAGCCTACCTATTACTCCTCAGGGACTTGAATATCACCAAAGAGGCATAGAAAAGCACAAAGAAAACCAGTATATCTAATAAGGCCTATCACTTATTTTAAGCCTTATGGACTTCATCATGGTAGTCAATTGGTATGGTAGTCATCATATGGTAGTCAATTAACTAGTTTCGTAATACATAAGCAAAAACATCCTTAACACTGCATTTCCCCACTGGTACCCCACCGTGTGACTTGTGCACATTGTACAATTAAAAGGACAAAATCACGACTCCCATTGACCCTCCCATGCCAAGATTTCAGTGTTCTTTTTGCAGCTCTATAGTGAAGCTCCTAAGTATCATTGTTTTCAGTTTGCAAAAGAAAAAGCAGATATGGAAAGCTCAATTTGTCCACAGATAACTAGGGACATAAGACTGATCAAGGTGACAAGGAATCAGTGGCAGAGTTGGGAGTAAGACCTACAATCCACAAGGTCCATCTAAATCAAACTACATACTGGAAAGACCTCTTGACTGGCTGCTTGCAGAAGGCAGGAGTTCTCAGTGCCCCTAATCACCAGGCCAAGCTTTAACTCCAGCTAAAGAGCACAGTCTTTTTGCTTCTTATAAAATTAAAGTTACATTGAGTCTCACGCAACTCAGTGCCAAAAGCCTATGGAAAAAGGCTATATGCCCACTGTGCTGACTTTCACAAAGAACAGCACCCTATACAGACCACAATGGGAAAGAAAAAAAATAAATCAGCTCATGTCAGCTCATTACTTTTAGTTTCCAAATAGGACAGAAAGTGAAGCCAGCACAGAGCTCAAGCTGCAAGGAGGTAGCTGGCTTCTTGCCCAATACATCGGTTCATTTTTCTGAGGCCCCTTCAAGCTTCACATTGCTAAAAAAGGAAGTTGGAAAATGTTATACTAGAAACAAGAAATGCTGCATCTCTCCCTCTCGTTCCCTGCCTGGAAGGAGCATATACTAGGTAAGCTTCAGCCACCCAAAGGAAGAGGAGCAGACTGCTACAATTTCATCTGATTCTTTGCTTCGCAAGGGAATAGTGATCAGCCATTCTTAACATCATATTCCTCACTGCTGCTAAAGAACTTGGCTGGAAAATACAGGTGTCAGGTTATACCACACCCCCTCTAGCTCTTTGAGAAACTGCAGATCCTGAAGGAAAACACTCAGTTTCTTTTACACTTAGTGCTGATGCCACACCAGCAGAACTGTCAACCCACAGTGTTTCCTTCTGAACCCTGTACAATTGTTACAAAACCTGAATATTTTGCCATTATTACTAAAAACACCAACAAAAAAATATTCCTATTCACACTAGAAGAGCCAGGTTTTCCTCCAAGGCTTCTTCTGCCTGGAACTGCCATAGCACAGGGAACAAAAACTCCAGAACAACTCCTCAGCACTGCTGCAACCATCCCCATGGTCCCTTTCATCTTTGACTCTATGTTGCTGATTAAGAAACCAATGTTACCAATACTGTGTTGGTTATGAGAATCTGACACTAGTTCACTGGACAGAGAAGAGAAGAGCCACTTCACCCCAAGCTATTAAGCAGTGAGTTCCAAGAAAACCCCTTCTCCTTTCCAAACCAGCATCCCCTCCCTGCGCAAGGGTTTGGGTCCAGTGGGTGGGGAAGGCAGTTACACAATTGCTGCAGGAACTGAGGGGGAGAATGAATGTCAAAACTTGCTAAAACATGAACCCGGGAGCCTTGTGGATTCAGCCTCTAACATCCATCAAACATGATTAATTTTAATGTCACAACATTTTAATGTCAATTACTTTTAATGTCACTGCTTCTTCCTTACTAGTGCAACCACATTTTAGAGCTGATAAGAGATTCCCCCAAAGAACTTTTAAGATCAAATAAATAAACAATCAAAAATAAATGCGACAAACACAAGCAGCAGCCTGGTGCCTCCCTGATATTGTAAGGCTCTTGATGTGGTGAATCTGACTACTTCAAAGGCTGAAGCAGTTGAGAAATAGAGCATCTGAGGCTTTCATGTTTAGGGCCAAATTACCACTTAGTAAAAATTTGCTTCTACTCCTGTTTTTCTGACTGCATAATTTGGCTAATTCAAGATGTCTGTTAGACATGTGGCTGGATAATATTTACATTAGGCTAAGCCCTCAGACAAGGATATATTTTGTTTAGATGCTGCATAGAGAAGAACAAAGTCATGACTGCGGGTATCTTAAAATGTGTGTATAAAAGAATAGACAACAAGCAAGTGGAGACTGATGAGGAAACTCACAGAAGAGGACTTAAAATCTTTAGGTTATCAAGTGGCTGGGGAAAAACTGGGCAGCTGAAGATTTTTTGCAAAGCAACAGGGATGTTAACTCCTCACATCACTTCAAAGCCATTCAAGCACTGGAAATTTAAAAGCCTGTACTTTGATTCAAATTGTTCTGGTTTTTATGCGCTTTGGCAGAGACTGAGAAGCAACAGAGAGATGGGAAAAGAAACAGCACAGAACATATACAAGAAGAGGGACAAGGAAAGAACATACTCTATACCTATATGTGTACAGTACTTGCTTGGTGCATGCTACTCTGGAAAGCAATTAAAGCATCCTCCTCTTGATGCAACATTCAAATAGCTTCTGTATAGCCAAAGTCAATTGTTTTTAAAGACTTGATTCAGGCTGAAAAAAAAGCTTGTGGGTACAAACAACAGGAAAAATTGGTATGTGAAATTCTGTTTGTTAAGCATTTTTTTTAAATAGCTGGAGAGGTTGACAAAGCCTCAAATCCCATGGCGTTTCTCAAAACAAAAGAAGCCTTGTACATATCTTTAGAATAAATTGTAAGACCGAGGATACATCAGGCCTCTAATATGAAACATAGATGGATAAGAAAAAAAGATGTTTAGGCAAACAACAGAAAACAAAGAAACTGGAGAGTAAGTCAGGCACCAACACGGTGTTTTAGAGTCTAAAAACTGACTTGTCCACTCAATGAGATACACTTGTCTACCCACATTTGCACTTGACACCTCACTTAATGGTAACACACTATGCAGCTCTGCAGAACTACTGCAGTTTTACTTCAGAAAGCATATTTTAAGCCCACAACAGTTCAACAGGACATTTTAAGTGCATAGTTCCATCAACATTACCAAATTAAGTCTCAACCCATAATACAATTTTAAGAATGAAATGCAGCATTTAACAACAGATTTTCAAAGCCAGAAAAGATGAGTTTTGATCATCCAAGTTTTCAGTACAGCAGAAGCCACAAAACATCAATGTGATATTTGCAGTTTGACAGATCGCGGTTCTATTAATGTCTCTTTCCAAGAAATACCCCTGCTTGCTCCTCTGACAGACTGCTTCAGTGGCACATTAAACTCCCTGATAACTCCTGAAATCTTAGCTTCTGTCCTCCATTTGTGAAGGCTCAACTTCTAGCTATCAGCTCTTAAAGGCCCTTGTATTCTAGATTACACAGCCCTCTGAGAACAGTTATCTAAAAGTCAGCAGGGGCTGCCCTGATCTTGGGCTCCATCCGGGAAGGGGGAAGCTTAGCACCAACTAGCCCTAGCTGTCAGCTGATGTTAGGATCCAGGGTTCACTCAGCACTGAGGGTGGGATTTACATAACTTGATGAGTTTAATTCTCTCCCTCTTTTCAGGGAATCAGTCACAGTACCCTGCCTCTTGATCTGGGTAAAGTATCTATCATGTCATCCTTGTCTCTGTGTTTGCCTGGACACAGTGCTCATCAAATAAACATTTACTATAAAAGGTAATCAGGTAAAACATGAGAGGTGCCAAGAGATACCAGACAGCACATTCTGATAGAGCTTTGTGTATACCTCACAGCAAGCACGGCTCAGAGTCATCTCCCAGTCTTAAACAGTTCACATTCCTTCCTTGAGCTAAACCCTGCTTGGATGCATTGTTTCAACAAGCTGAAAAGCAGCCTTGTGCCAGGGGCTTACTGCAGAGACCTTTACCCTGACCCGCACTAAGCAAGACTCTCCAGGCACAAGCTCCTAAACAAAGCACTGCGTTCCAATTATTTACACATTTCCTCTACCCCGAGCCAGCCAGAGGAAAAGAGGATGGCTGCAAGGCTGCAGGGAGATCTGGAAGGCCAGCTCTTCACAAGACCACCTGAGGCCACATGAAACTCCACAAAGCCAAAGCTCAAATTCCTCAACAGGTTCCCCAGCCTATTTTTGTTCCAACTCCTCTATCAATTTGAGAAATTATTCGGCCTGTCTTCTCTGTTACAGCCAACTCAGACCCACTGAAGTTCAGCAGTTCAGACCTATATACTCAGCCAGTGTCTATGCCTTTTATTTATACTCTGATGTCAGCCATGAAACATGTTTTCCCATACAAACTCATCAGTAAGCTCACACCAAAACACACCTTAGGCAAGTTTCCTCCATTGATTGGTTCCCTCTTTTCCATGGCAAGCTGGGTATATCAGGTCAAGGATGTATATATGCTAAATAGCATCCCAGTTTTTTCTCTGTGCACGTTACTTCTGCCATGCACTTAAAAATCCATTAGAAGACAGACTTGCAGTCACAGTCAGGTTGTAGTGTAACAGTACACCTGTAGGACTAGCAAAACCTGACATTGTCCTTTCCCACAACCCGGGAACAGCAAAAGCAAGATTTGAGTTTGCAGTCCTTTGAAGACTTCCACTTTTCCCTTCTGAAAAGATATCATCCCACAGGGCAGAGACTCTCTAGGCTGTTTCTGAAACTGGCATCATTACTGGCTATTCACCCTTGGTGAGAAGATATGATGGTAAGCACCTACTGTTGTGATAGTACAGACTGGCAAAGGCAGAAGACCCACTTTGCTCAGGAATGCACATTAAAAAATGGAGCACCTAGCTACTAGAAAATAGACTCAAAGCGCTTAACTTCTATTCAGGAAGACACTAGATATTTAAAACACTCAACCACAAGTTACATTAGATTTATTACTTCAAGTATATAAATACATAATTTTCCCTTAACTGCCTAATATTCAACAATATGTTTCCCATATAAGCATGTGATTCCATATACTGTCAGTTATGGGTTTTCTTCCACCTGGAGGAACTGGACCATTTTGGAATGAAACAATCATTTAGATAAACTGTCAGTCTGATCCAGTCCAGTAATTCCTAGCTCCTTATTTCCATGTTTGCTGTCAGGCAGGAGGAGTCTGACTCACTGGCTGAATCTATGGAGAAGTGAAATACTTATTAGGGTTACTGTAGAGTTTCCAAAGCATCTGTCAGTCTGATGCAACTGTCACAGCTCACAGAATGGAATCAAGGGGATGAATAACTGTGACGAACCTATGGGCCACAGTAGGATATATGGCTAAATGAGTACATTAGCCACTTGCTGACTATGAAAATAGGGGAAAATCTGGCCAGGGAACAGTCTCTTTTTTACCCTGTTCCTGTATGCTTTCCCTCAGACCATTTTCCTAATAACTGGAAACAAGATAACAGGTTAAGTAGGTATTCTAACCCTTATTATACCTCTTATTCTGTAACACATGGTTACTAGATGCTGGCATTCTGTCCAGGACACAATTTCAATGCACAAATCTTGCACTGACAATTAACATGCCTATTTGCTCTTTGGTTGCCATATCTGGAGTGACAGGAGATATAAACCCCTCATTTCCCTGTTACAAGCCTGACTTTACCCTTTCAGCCTCTGCCTCCTGTGTTTCTTTAGCCCAGCAAGCTTAAATGGAAAAGCTGCAACAGTTCCGTAACACTGAAAATAGTTTATTATGTTTGCCTAGTGGAGAAGGAAAAAAAAATCAAATGGCTCCATACCGTAGATAACAGCAGTTCATCGTCCCCAGACCACACAAGTCTCCACATCTGGCCCTCATTAACATCTAGAAACAAAACCGAAGTATCTATTTGCCAGGCAGTGTGTCTTTCTTGATATTATGCAGAATAAACCAAATAAGATATGCCCACTTGCAGGGTTCCGATCGATCCTCAAGGATCTTTTGGGATGATTATAGGTACCAGCATGACTGCAGCAAGCGTAACAGGGTACAGTGAGTAAGATTTACAGTCTGGTTTGTGGTGAAGCCAATTCTCTTGATCAGGCAGCTGCTTCTGGCATCCTTCAGGATAGAAACTGCTGGGGGGGGGCAGGGGGGATTGTGCAACGGGAGGGACATTGTCATGGGTTTGCTCAGAAATGTTTTATTCAGGCTGTTTATCCTCAAAAGAACATCTTCCTTTTAGATTAAGTTATCTGGATTCTGTTTATTCTAAACACAGGAGACAGGGCTCAAGCATTTCCTCTTTTAGGAAGTATGGCTGAGAGTATTTCCTACAAAATTTATAAAGAATTGAAGTAAGGACTTGTATGGCTCCTGAACATTTCAAACTCTCCTTCCCATGCTGAAAGAACTGGCACTGTCAGAGCACAGTTACATCCCGGTGGCCTGAAACACAAATGCCAAAAGACAACAGCTATAACCTCTTTGGAAAGGGAAAGCTGATAAAAGCCATAATCAAACTATTTACCAATACTGTGCATTGTTTTGTCTAAAGACCATAAACCACATTATATAATGAGACATTTCCCTTTTACAGATGGGGAAAACCAAGGCTCCTAAAGGACTTCTAGAACCGCATACTGGGATTACAGTTGAGATGAGACAAGGTAATGAACAGCAGATACAAACCTCACCAGTGAAAAGTTTTCATTCTAATAAGACAGAGTCACCACTGGAACTGGAAGCAAAAACACAGATTCCTGCCTTCCCATCTCTTCTCCTTACAAATCTGACTCTCTTGCTATAAAGATACTACCAAGTTTTGTATGCCATTTTCCATGCATTAGTCATACTGTACTTCCTGCAGGAAGTCACCATCTCCACCTGAAGCACAAGAAAAGTGTCTTGCTCAGTCTTCCAGGAGACCTGAAAGCCAGACAATGAACAGAGCTCCTCTGCCCACAGGCAAACGTGTCTCAACATTCACAGCACAGCTCAGGACTGATGCAAGTCTAATGTTCCAGTATCTTTAATCTCTCACAGCTGCCTAGGACATTTTCCCTGGCATCTACTCTGAGTGTTCATATATTATGTACTACTTCTGGATCGGAGGGGGATGGAGAGAATATCTGAACAGTGACTGCTATTTAAAATGTCTACAGAAATAACATTTATCTGCTACATCAAGTCTTCCCTGTCTGCACAGTATGAACATAACTGATGGTGGGTGTTTATAAAGCATGCATAATCATTACCTGCTCAATTGCTGTCATAATGCACGGTTGGCACTAAGTGCTGCCCATTGTGGGGCTCCACCAGCTCTGTGTACTAAGGGAATTCATGTTTTGTTTTTAATTCTGCATCATAATCAGGCGCTAATTATATGCATATTGGCTCAGGATTTTTCCTTTCTTTTACATCCTCAGTCTGCTTGCCACATCCTTGCTGAAGGGGATTCCTCACTTTAAGTCCTCTTGGTAGGGCAGGATGGCCTCTTTTGGTTGAGGATTATAGGCTCTGACAGTGCTGACACAGAAAAATAAAACCCCAAATGATTTAAAGCAATGAGCAGGGCTGTTCCCTCCAGAGCAGGAATATATAGCTAACTACTGTCCTTTCCTCCTATAACTCAGACCCAGTCTAAACCCGGCTACTTACAGACCTTATCCAGAGAGAGCAAGTCACAGGCTCTCTGACAGCTTCCACCCCATCAATGCACTCTTCACTTGCTGATAAGATTATCAATTTTTAGTAGCAAGGAGACCACACACTGTGTCTCTTCCTCCATGAACTAAAGCATTTACGGCCCAGTATCACAACATAAATGATACTATCTGGGGCTGGGACACTAAGGCTTAAATGGATGAAGAGACTTGGATACATTCAATGAAAGCCAAGAATGCCAAACCTCCTAAATCCAGGGCAATTAGATCATACTGCCAGTCAGACCCGTAGCGAAAGGGTGCTAGAAGACATCTTTCCAAGAAGAGATTGAGTGAGCTCACTTCCAATCTACTCCACGCAGATGCTTTAGAAAAACAGAATTTGCTTTAGTGGACTTTTCTCCATTCTACTTGTTACAAGATCATCATAAAATTGAAGAAGCATTTAAGTCCACAGCAAGGATGGAAAAGCAGTGCCAATTCCTCCCTGAATAAGCTCCTCCCTTGCAGGAACAGGAAATTAATTTCCCTTCCAAGGGCCAAATATCTTCCTGTGCCAGACTCACTACATCAGGTGCTTTCAATGTAGGGAGATTTTCCACCCCACTGCTATGACACTGCCAGAATCTGGAGATTTACAGCAAACATCCCAGACCCCATCAAAGGCTTACGAAACCCAAAAACCACAAGAAAAGATACACATAAAGAGTTAAAAGTTTCAGCATACTCAAAGCATGTCTCATACACATGAAGGACGCCAGCAGCTATTGAAGTTGCTGTTTTTCTGGGTAGGCTACGTTTTCCATGCACATGGTTGCAGGAAAGGAAATATTGCGAGGACAACCCTGAGAGCAGGGACTAAAAGGAAAGCTCTAGCCAGAAGCAAAGCATGCTGCACACATGGCTTTGCACCACATAGTATGGGAGAGGCTCTGCTCTGTAAGTAGGGAACACAAGGCAGGAGGGGTGCAGGAACGGGCAAAGTTCTTACGTATGTTATATGCTATTGCAAAGTGATAAAAAATATTTGCATTCAAAGGATTCTCCTCAGGGAAGGCAGCCTTTGTCAAAATAAGGGACGTGCCTCTGCCCAGCACAGCCTCCATTCAGCAGTAGTTTTAAAGTATATGGAAAGTGCACAGTGCAGCTCTTTCAGCAGTAGTAAATCACTTATAGCAAACAACTGGGTGTTTTTTACTGTTCACTTAACATATTTCTGAGTTGGGGTAGGGTGTGCCATACACCAGTATTATATTCTATAAAACTAAGCATGTGTGAATTATCAGAGCATTGGTTTCTGGAAACAAAGAATGGAAGCGGGAATAGTTCACATCTTCAGTAGTCCTCAGAGAACCACTAATAAGGGAGAAACAAAATGACAAAATGCCAATATTGTCTAACTGGCTAGTTAAAAAAAATCCTTCTACATGCATGACTGATCAACTCCTCCCCCCATCTTTTTGCTTAAAGATGTTTCTAAGGAAAGGTAAGGGGCAAATAAGGAGAGAATAAATCTTAGCAACATTCTGATTCCCTTTAAAAAACTAGCACACGAGTTGTTCTGGGAGCTGAAAAAAACCAACGTAAGAACGTACCTGAAGAACAGTATTTATGATTTCCTACATTTAAGTGTCTATACCAGAGAGGACTGATTAAACTAACTAAGAAGATATTTTTGAAAATGCCCAGGTACCATGCTTTCAGAAAGATTTCTAAAGGATCTGTGTTCAAGGCCTAACAGACAGACCCCTAAGTTAGTCCTGAGCACTTGGCAGAAAGGCACGGTGCACAGCACCCAAGGCGTGGCACAAGTCTGCTCCATGCTACAGTAAATCTCTTTCACTAGCCAAGCCAGCATTAAATAAAAAGAAGCACAAGAAGCCCAGACAAAGATAGCGAAGAGAGACATTTTAAGTGAAACCAGAAATATTCATGTTGTTCAGAAGATAGATGATCTTGGTGACAAACTGATGGGAGATTTTTACCACCTGAGGACTTCAAACCAAACCTGGCTGTCTTTCCAGAAGAGAGATTTTACTCGAAAGATGAAAATGAATGCAAGGATAACAACGATCAAACCCCCTGCCCTCCAATATACTCTACCAATTTTCAACACTGCCCTCAATTTTGTTCTAACTTTACCTTTGAAGAGGGGCAGAGTTCTTTCTGCAAGACTACTTGAAAATCCCTGTCACTGTGTGTATATCAAGATATCTCAAAGCTTTCCCAGATATGCCCGTAAGATAGTTCTGTTAAATTTTTCTTCTGTGGCTTTAATGTGCTAAAATCAAGATATGCTGAGAAGTCCAATAATCCTATCTGCACACTACAGGGCTGCTCAGTAGTAGGACCATTAGCAAAGTATAATAAACTCACTAGCAGATACTGCTTTACGATCTGGTCAGAACAAGCCCGATTTACATAAGCCCATAGCAAATGAGCTCCCTCAGCATCCCATCTGAATGGTTCTTCAGATGTCTGAATATCTTTGGTTCCCAACTTTTCCGTTTTCATGCTTCATGAATTTATGCTCTGGCATTACAATGAATAGATACTAACCTGGTCCTGGCCTGTTTAGACAGCAAGCTGGAAGATAAGTAGGTTTAAGACATTCCGGGTCGCTATGCAGCTTTCAAGTCTGCAGTGTTGTAGGGAACAGTGCAAACAAGCAAAGAAAAAGTCCCTGCCTCAGAGCACTTAAAACCCAGAAAATATCACCATGAACAGTCCCATCCAGTGCAATAAGGCCCAGTTTGTTCCATTCACATTCCAGTCTTGGCTTTCCTCCTCTCTTCTGCTGCTTCCACAGCAGAGAATATGGAGCAGGGGAAGGATGCTTGCTGACAAAAGAAAAAGAACCATCACAGCCTCCACTGCATTCAATGCCTTTTACTAATGGATATGTATTCACTACCATCCCCACAATGGAAGCAACATGCCCAGGGCATTACTAAATAGGAAAGAGATGCAAGTTCAAATAATTAGAGGGGAAAGTATTGTGCAATGAGGATTGTTACCTCCAGAGCAGAGGAGCTCAGAGTTTTGAACTTTTCTTGTACCAGGTCATATTGGGTCTGAATTAACTAACAGCTGCAGAATTGTCTCTTCTGTTTACTCCAGGGACAGCCCTGGGCTAAATGGAAGGAGCTCTGACAAAGCTGGGATCCATCTGGCACACAGTGTCACTGATGGGAAGACTCTTCACCCATTAAACTGGTGCCTGACATGTCTTAACAGACTATCATTTTGGACTTTTGCAGCTCCATTTCTACAGTGATTTCAAAGCACTTTACAGCTCATGAGGGAAAGGTTGCTACATTTGTGAGTGCTCTTACACTTACTCTTCAGAACAGCAGCTGAGGCACAAAGCAGTGGAAGGCAGCATTTTCAAATGCACCCCCAAAACTTTTAATGCTTCAAGGATGTCTGACAGCACATAGTTGGTGTGAGCAAGCTCACATGTCCCTAGACTTGCATCCTCAAAAGTGCTGACCCTTTAAAACACTTGGAGACACTCAAAACTGCAGGCACTTAAAAATGGAACCTGAATTACTAAATCACTAAGTCTCCGGCCAAACCAAAAAAGGAATATAGAGATCCTGAATGCTGCTGTGACCAGAAAGCACTCGCAATTGCTTAAAACTCTCCTTTGGAAACGAAATTAAAAGAAAAATCACAGCATTTGTTAACACAAAAGCTATGCTTTGTCTGGTTAAAATTCCCTTTGTCTCCAAGCAAGAGCTTGAAACAATACAAATGAAAAGGGGCTTTGCCCACAGCACAGACCACATTAGAACAAGACAAAGCTGTACTGTGGCAACAACCATCCAGATTGAATGGATTCAGTAAAACAGTTCCTTACGTGAAATGCTGAGACTCCTAGGGAATTAGCACCACACTCTCTGCAAGTGCCACCTCAGTCACCTTCTGTGACGGGTGCCTGCAGTGGAATCGACCTACTCCAAGCATCGAAACAGAAAATGCCACAAAAACAGAGCTGATGACCAGGAATTCTTTGAAGGTCTCAGAACCAAAATAATGCCAAATTGCTCATCTGGAATTGAATTTCTGAACTTTGCTGACAAAACATATGTGGTCTGCTTTATGCTCAAGTGGCAGATAATACCCAGAGTCTGTATGTTACAACAGGATGAGTTCTACAGAGAAACACACTAGTGTTCCATTACAGGAAAACGGATGAAGCTGGCACAGGCATCTCTCAGTGACATCCAACCCCAGGCAGACCAGAATAAACACAGGCAAGTGAGGAACACAACCACCACTTGAGGAACAACAGGGGATTTATGGCTGTTATAAGTAACCACCAGAACTTCAATCACCCAGATTACCAACACATATCATTCCCACTTTAAAAGCAGAGGGACATCTTCAGTCACTGCATGAAGCTAGAGCATTCACTTGATACTGCTTTTGAAATCTGCTAAGGTCCAGCATATGACTCCCATTGTAAATTAGCTCAAGTTCCTTAATATCTGACTCCTAATGTCAGACCAGGTCTGTTGCTCATCACCTATTAGTACAATGTAAAACAGTCTCCCCAGCATTTGCAGAGCCCTGATCATAGCTGCAGCTTTTAAGCATTACTATAAAGCAAATAAAGCAAACAGTTGCTAATAATAACCCCTACACTCAGCAGTCCCAGCTCCACTCACCGCCTAGTGCAGAATGACTAAGTAAATGAAAGGCTTCACTAAGTGTGATTGAAAGCTGTGACACCATTTTAAGACTGTTTTTACACTTCAGCAGTCTGAAGTAATGCTACCGGAGACATCTGAAAATTAGGTAGTGCTCCGGCTTCCACTGGCAATCATGTCTTGCTTCATTTTTCGAAGGACACAATAGCCTGTAGGCTCACCACTGGTTAAAACACACTGCACCAAATTCTTCACTTCATGTACCTACAAGTCAGTCAAGTTCCCTCAGCAGACTTCCATTTCCCATTTTGAGCACACTAAGCTGTTTGCTTTCTACAAGCAGTACTTTTGCATCCTTATGTCTTACAAGACCCACAGAACATTTAGCAGACATTCACTGAAGCTGCATGTTGCTGCACTGAAATGAGTCCTAGTGCCATTTAACGCCTGGGGAAAATGAAGCAATTTCCTTAATATTACTCAACAAGGCAGGATCCGCAGCAGGATTCACAGCATCCTGCCAGACACTGGCCTTGAGTTTCACTTCCTAAGATTTTTCTCTGGAATTACCCTACCGCAGCAGAGTTCCCAATCTGACTCAGTACCTTTTTTCTGCAGAGGTTTGACAAATGGTCCTTTGTTCAGAAAAAAAAAAAAGCCCTGATGTTGGAGAATGTGGCTCCTTTTTCCTCTTGTCCCTGGAATTGTGATTGGAAATAATTGGAAGTGTCACTGGAAGTAATCAGAAGTGACAGTCCCTGGGCTATAAGGCTTTTGCTTCAAGTCTAACGATCCCCCCCGCAAAACAAAACCTAAATTTAAACAATGAAGTCATAAAGTGATTTGCCTTCAAGGTTGAAAACCCTGCAATATTTTTTTTTTTTAACAAAAAAGAAGTGCCTGACTCTGCTTTAGTTCAATATTCAAGGCTTGCTGTGTTATATGAAAGATTTCCACTGCACACACAACTACCCCATCATTTCCTGGCATTCTGCAGCCCTACTCTACAGATAAAGTTTCATATCTATATAAAACATTTCTAAGACCTTTAAAATTTTATCAACCCTTTAAGAAAAAAAATAGCCTAAGCAGGCTGAGTTATGAGACTCTGCCAGCATACATCTCAAATATTCCAAATACTGGAAAACCACCTAATTCTGACATTTTTGCTGAGGCACAAAGAGGGGAAGGGAACGGACTAATTTTTTTTTCTTTTTTTTTTTTTCACACTGTAGTTCTGTAAAGGCCTCTTACCAACCCCATTTATACTAAATGCCATCCAGGCACATAGGGAAAGACAATCTCTGCTCAAAAGAACTTACAGCCTCAATAACCAAAGAGTAAAAGGCAAAAGGAAGCAGGAAAAGAGCTAAAGGCACCAACATGACTTGCCAAGATCTAGAACTGAGCAGGGAACTGCATCCAGACTACCAGCCCATGCATTGACCACTCCCTAACGCTTGCCTGAGCTGTTGCTTTTTTTTTTTAACCTTCAGATACTCCAGCAAAGCACACCAACAGCCTTTGAAAGACATTTCCATTGACAGAGTACAGCATTGTTAGAGTTACTATACAACTGCTGCTAGTTAAAAGATTATAAGGAGCAGTTCAATTTTGAGTGAATGCTGGGGCACATGCTTTAAGACAAGCATACAAATATTCCCCTTTATCAAAAGCCACAGGAAAGGACAGGGGACTTCCACCTATCATTTAATGTAGCTGGCTTCCAGGTTCTGCTCTGCCAAGCAGCTCAGCACAATGGACACTTAACCACAGGTGATTATTCCACAGGTATACAATAGCTAGAAAGACTAGATTTTTCCTCTGTCATATGCAGAAGTAATTCAGATACTAAACACAGAGCTCAGAGTTTCCTTTCTGTGAGGGTTCTTCTGGTAACATAGCAGTCATGCACACCATGAGTGGAGTTTCTCAGCATATTGGTACTAAAAAGCCACTAATACTTTATCAAGTATCTTATTATAAAATAAGGATAGGTCAAACCTTCCCATTGCTTAGAAGTCATCCCTCCAGATGGCAGCTCAAGGATCTCACCTTGTTAAATTGTACCTGGTGGATTCAGTTGTTTGTCAGTGATCTGCCCATCACTACTTCTACCCACATTTGAGGACATATTCAAAGCAAAATTGCTTAAAGTCAGAGCTGCAAGGGTTTAAACTTAACATAACAGCTACCTTGCCTTTACACAGTTTGCACCCACCTGTGCCTTCACTTCCTCATGTTAGATGGGCTTTATATACTTCTCTAACCAATACAGCCCTACTAGACCGAGTTACTCAACGCTTTTATGTAAGTGTGATACTTAACCACAAAGCACACTACAACAGTAGCAGCAGTGCAGTATTATGGTAGACCAAATGCAGTCTAGTCATGGTCATCAGTTGCCTCTAACTGTGCACGCTCCATTTCAAAAGACTGTTTCCAGGAAAGCAGCCTCTCTTCTGCCAATGCATATTATAAGCACAACAAAATTTTCACTGACCTTTTCCTACCATAGGCAATTAAACTGCAGGCACTATGCTGAACTTCAGCCTTTCTACCTCATCAGCCAGGAGCAAGTCACATACACTAAGACTTCATTCGTATTTTCCAGCCACAAAAATGGATGTCACCTACACAGAAGAGACAGGCTGAAAATATACTGTAATGTATATTGATTCTTGTAGGACAGCAATTCTGACATCATGAATCTGGGTCTGGCCCATTAAGAGAAACACTGAGTTACAACATTTGCCTTTTTAAACTGCCAAATGCTTTCCTAGAAAAGACGGAACAGAAGATGAGGACAAGACTTGTTTCATGTTCTTCTACTTCATTCACCACCTTCAATGCATCTTACAATTGCTCAGTCCTCATTGCAACAAAAAGCTAGAGCTACCTAATTAGTCACATGAAGAAACCAAGATACCAAAAAAGTGGCTTGAGAAAAGCCTAGCAATGGTGTTTCTCTGAGGCAGGTCAATACCCATTGCCCAGTTGCTTTTTTCAGTACTTCTGGGAAAAAGGAGCAGCCTTATACTGGGTTGCTAACCCACTGCTAGAGCACCCAGTCACTATTGCATACACCTTCTCTGTGTTCTACCCAGGGAAAAGCATGTTTTAGACAAGGTTTGAAGCCCTGTCTGGCAGAGGTGGGCTGCGGTTATTCCACTCAGCAATACTGAAGCAGCAGATTGAAGGCAGAAGAGAGTCTAACAGATGACCAAGAAAGAAATGCACCCTCCTCACTTCTGTTGACTTTACTTCCCATCACTTCACACGCTTTCCATTGTTGTGCTTCCTGCACAGCCATTTCTGGATCCTCCACTATCCTGTCATTTCAGTATCTATTTACAGACCTCAGTGACCTGACTTCACCCTTGGCTTTTTGCTGGGCTGCTTCTGTAAACTAACCATTTCTAAAAACAGATGAAGAAACAGCTTTGGGGGAAACAAAACACATTCATCTTTTAGACAGGGTACCGCCAAGTTCCCACTGCACCCAAAGTAGCCTCTTTTGTAGCACATTAGTGCATGCGAGATATGCACAATATTGTGTACACATGAGCCAAGCTTCCTCTGCAAGTGTATAAAATACATTACAGATACACAAGCAATGACTACTGCCCTGGCTAACACAGGGGATTGATTTAGCTAGAAATCTAAGGTATAGTTTGACTAAGGCTGTGGGGACTATTTCTGAAGGGAAAAGGCACAGAAAGCAGCTTGGAGCAACCCACTTCATTGGTACTAGACATACACTTAGTGCAATCATTTAGTATGGTGTAGCAGGCACACTTACACACAAAGGATTTTTCAAATACACACAAGGCTTTGTCAGAGTGACTGCTTACATTTCTTCTCAGGCAGTTCCTGAAAATTCAAACAAATCCCAGATTGCAAACCTGCTGAGTTCCCTATAAAGCCCTGTATTTGCCTTGAGGAAAACAGGGGCATTTGTTGTGATCCAGAGGATAAACATCAGAATATCTCCAAGCCAGCTGTGCAATGACATTTCTGGGAAGCTTGTGCTGCTCTTACACAAAATGTCCTTCTGAAGTGGGCCAGAGTACTCCACAGAAACAGACCACTAATTCTACATAAGGAGACAAGGTCCAGGATCAGCACAAAGGCAAAACACCCGTTGTTTTCCATGGAAAATTCAGAAAATTTGCCTCCTCCCCTCCCCAGCTCTATTTCCCATCAAATGAATTAATCTTCAGAATTTCAGCTCAACTTTGGCATGCTGCTTTTTCTTATTCTGGAAGGTTACCTTTTTTCCCCCCCTTTTCTTCCTCATGGTAAAATGGAAAAAAACAGGAAGGATAAAAATAAACCCCCAAATAAACATTTTTTTTAGATGCTAAAAATCCGAACTATTTCATATAAAACAAAGCAGTACTAACTAGAGAAAAATAGGCCATTTCTCATCAAATGTCTTGACGGAAAATATTCGATGTAAGCCATCCCTGGCTTTAGAAGACTTTTAGTGTCTCACAAGAAGTGTTAACCCTGATATCCTGCCAGATAGCAACTCACTTAATTATGTCTAGCTCCTATGAATTCCCCCTGGAGCACCAAATGGATACACTGCTTTTCTTTGCTCCCTTTTGCTTAGGTATTCTTAAAGTAGCATTCTATTAAAGAGCTCTTTGCCCTGTCCTCGAACAGAATTCACACTACTCTAACAGGATGAATCTTCGATACAGTTGATGTTTTGTTGACTGCCTTTGGAGTATTCATGATAGAAATAAATTGTCAATTATGTGAAGTCCTTGGAAGAATAGTCTTTTGAGCTAAATACACCAAGAAGTTACCTGCATTCCTTAGAATCCAATAACACAGAGAAGGTAAAATCCACAGAGTCACACACAACCCTTTTTCACAGCTACAGATTTTTCTTTTCTTACTCCACTCCCGAGCCAAGGCTTTGTTTTTATTAAGTCCTTTTAAAACATAGGGCAAAACCAAGCTTCTAAGTACACCATGAAACAAACAGGCAAAGACAGAGGAGCCATGAGAAAACTCTGAAATAGCAGGTGTACTATATACTGTTAGTTACTGCAGAGAAATGTGGGAAATACCTGGAAAAAAATCAGCAAAGAAAGGTCCATTGGCTTAGTTTTCAGGCTGCTTAGAACAGTCTCCTTTGCTTTTTACTAGTTCCAGGCAGAAGCATTCCATTAAAATATAAGACTTCACAGTAACATCACTGGGAGCAGGAGTGGTTTTTTTTTTTTTAAATAACACTGCAGGGGTTCTTGGCTTCACTGGAGTGTAGCATTGCAAGGGTTTAGGGAGAAGGATCTCAAGGAGATGTGATAGGGCACACTGCAGGTTGCCTGTGCAGGAGAGAAGGCCAGACTCAGTATACTAGAGCACAGCCCCAGGCTGACCTACCACTGCTGAATGCTGCAGAGCTGCTTCCGTATCATCACAGATTTTCAAGCTAGAAGTCGGGTGAATACCTAGGCAAACGTACACTGTCAGAACCAATTGCTCATGCCAACAGGCACTGGAAGGATCTGCACCATAACCTTTTTCCCAGTGCAGCAAGACAATCAGAGTCTTGATGTTCAATGCAGCAACTGGATACCCCTGGGACAGAGCTATGAGAGAGTCATTGACCTCAGAGCTTTGAGGGCAGAGCTCTGCTACATCAGTACAAAAGGTATTTTTGCCATTACAGCTGCACCCACTCTAGAAACACCAACCCTGTATAACATCCTGATTCTAACACACTGAACACATCTTTGTCAGACAATCATAAGCCAGACCAAACATGCATTGAGGTGAGCAACCTCTAACACTAACATAAAGGTTCACTGCCAATAGCAGGACACCAGAAAGCTGGATGACTGATTTGGTTTGGCACATCTACTGCTTTTAATCTTGAACTCATTGGTTTCTGAAAGCCTGAGCACATACACTAACCAACACAAAAAAGCAAGTTACACCCGTGCAAAAGCCAGGCATTCAGGCATCACCCCCTGTGAACATATCTGATTACAAGAAAATTAGCTTTTTACTTTAACAGAGGGCTCATTAAAAATAGTCAAAATTGAGTTGGAAGGGGTGAAAGAAGGCAAAAGGAGAATTCCAGCACCTGAAAATTTAAATCAATTCAGTAAAACATTAAATGAAAACATTTGCTAGATTTTTACTGGCTGAGAAATGCAATATTCTATTATGAAGTTTTTACACTCAGTAGTGAACAATCACAGATATTTCCCTTGGAAATTTCCATCCTGATTTTTAAGAGTGCAGCATGTTACACAAGGATTTTGAAACAATTTTGACCAGCTGTGGGCCGAGATGAGAATCAGATGTCAAACACACACATGTAGGCACGCACATTAGCATGCATCACCTTCCACTCCTCACTCCTTCCTCCTTCATTTACCTAGCCTTTACTAGGGAAGTAAGCATGGTCATGCTCTTGCTCACACTTAAGTCTTTCATTTTGTCTTGTTTTAAAAGCCTCCTTAAAACTAATTGTCTCCCACTTTCTGTCTCCTCACACAGCTGTTCATTTGCCCCAGAGAGGCAAACAGTGTAAGAGACAAGGACTGTGTATATTAGCCATGCTATTAGTATGTTTAATAACAAAAAGACAAACTAGGCAACCTTCCTTTCAAGTTTGCTTGGCTTCTCTAAACCCTTTTTTCCACACTAGGCTTTCCCTTTATCAGCAAGAAAAGCAAGCCATCATTGGCACTTCTATACTTTTTTACTGAAGAAAATCAACTACACTTTCTCTAGCTAACAAATGACACTCCCCAGCCTCCTAGTCTTCAGGACAATCTAGGAAAGGGAATCGCAATACTTCCTTACTTTTTCCTAGAACACACTCCTAATATTGGTGAAGCTGGACACGGAGCAGAAAGACCAAGTTGTCTGTTGAGAAGGCAGGTAAAGCATGGGCAAGACAAGGGGCAGTTGAATGACTAATGTGGTACACCAGGAAACATAACATTCCAGATTTTGCTGTAAGCTTTGGGAAGCCACTTACTCTCCCCTCACCAGTGCTTGGACAACTCCCACAGGGAGGGTGAGAAACTCAACCCATGGGTGACAGCATAAACTGTGGAGGGCAGGGACTGTCTTTTGTTTTGTGTTACCAGCATACTGAAGATGCCTAGATGCCAAAGACATAAGAATAATGATGATAAAGCCCACTGTGTTTTATAGATAAAGGCAGTACTAGTCATGCAAAGGTAAATTGTCATTACATTACAGCCAAGAGCACCTTTTCTCTGGCAACACCTTACTCCTTTTTGCTCCAAACCTTCAACATATAGGAATATTCAGCAGTTGAACAGGGTTGGTGGATCAAAGACTGCAGTTCTGTTTGTCTCCATCAGTGAGGTAAGCAACCGACACCTGTCTCCTAATTTCCACAGAGCAGCTTTCCTGGCCATTTCTGCAGGGCTGACCCAGCCCAGACACATCTGGCAGAAGCCCACCTGGTTCTTCCTAATTTGTGTCTCATCTCCTGGAGTCTTCTTTTAACACCATCTCCACCATATTGAGACACAAGTGGCCAAGGCAGATGTGCAGGGGGACAAACTGCTGCCTGCACTCCCCTGCAGATTCTGCAGCATGTCAAAGCCCCTATCACACTCCTCCACATAAAACCTTTCCTAACAGCAATCCCTAGAGCAAAAGCCTTCTCTACAATTTATTCAGCAGTTCTACAAATAATCTTTGTCTTTCAGATATCTAGAAATCTGGCTAGTCCACGTTCCACACCTGCAGGACTTAAGGAACAGGGCTGTTCACTGCAAAATTTCATTATGGCTGTCCAAAACCTCTGTTCTACCTGTGCCCAGCCACATCAGTCCACCACCCTGTAGGGCTCAACTCTTTCCAGGGAATCAGAGACCAACCCACTTTTTCACACCTGTACCCAGGTTCCTGGGAGACAGGAGGACCCAGGAATCACAGCCTTTGCCCAAGCACAACAGATTTCATAGCTGTCTGCCTGTCAGCACTATCTGGTGAGCAGAATCGAGACAGAAGCTCACTCATCACATTACAGTGCCTCTGGAGATGTAGAAACCCAGTCTGCTTGTGAGTCAGTCTCGTAGGCAAGCCCCCTCAAAGACCTCAGGGCTGCAAACTCTTTTCTCCATAGGCTACGGCTTTAGCAAACAGCTCTCTTCAGCCCTTCTCTCTTCACCCTCCTTTAATGTCTCCTTTCTTGTTCTCCGCTCCTCTCCTATTCAACAGTCAACATCTACCTCTTTTCTTTCCCTTCTTCCAGCAGCCCTCTTTCTTCCCATTTCTTGCCTTCCCCCTTTATCTCCCCCTCTCCCATCCTTTCCCCCTCAACTCCTCCCTCTTGCACTTAAACACATCTGTTTCTAATCTTAGGCATCAATTGCAAACAATAACCCCTTTTTATTTTAAAATCTGAATGTTAAATGCCCAAGCAAATCAAAACAGAGTTAAACAAATTTGACACTATGCTTGAAACAAAGACATTTTGTTCACCTTGTTTTGAGAAAGAGATTTAAGCCCCTCGCTAGTTCATTGCTTAAAAGTGCTGCCCTCTTTAAACAAGAAACATACATTCTAAAAGGATTCTGTTTAACTACCACTTCTAAATAATGAATCCAGATATTAAAAGATTTCTGGCTATCAACCTGCTAATAAAGCAACAAAAAAAGCATCAGAACCCAAACAACACTGAAATTGGAGTTTTCCATAAAAGTTTTTCTGTACAAATCCCCTTCTCTTACTTACCAGAAATGAATTTCAGTCATGCAGAGAGGGCGCATGGAAGTTTGATTAAAAACACAAAAAAACCAAAAAGCCAACCTACCTAAAAAGAGGATTGAAAGTGCAGACATTCCGTCTCCAAGCAAGAGGGACTTTTCCTCCCTTTTTCTTCCTTCTCCCAGGAACAGCAGGCAGACCTGCACAGGATTCAAAGGAACGCCTCTGGAATGCACTGAGTGTAATTGCATCCATGTGCCAGAAAAATAACCAACTTCACTCTTTCTTCCCTTCTGCTATTCATCTCCTTGTCCATATTCCATCCAGATTCAGTGAGAGCTTTTGGATCTCTGCAGCTAGTAATTCAGGCCCTTGAGTTTTGGAAACGAAGAGACAGAGGCAGTGCAGCAAGGAGTTCACATCTACAGCAGCATAGAACAATTTTGCTTGTCTGAAAAGGAGAGAAGCAGGGGAAAACACTGTGCTCAATGTTCACCACATGGCTGCCTCCCAGAAGAGCCCCTCCCTACCATCAGCTGGGATTAATAGTGAAGACCAGTCATGTGGGTGAGGTACAGCTAATTTTTAGCAATAATATATATATTTACCTTTGAAGGAGAAACAAGAGGATTTCTCTAGTGTCAAAACAGTTAAGTTTGGAGGCAGTAAAAATCCAGCATGGAAAAAAATCAGATCAGTCACTCAAGGGCTAGAGAGGGACTCTCAGGAAAAAAGCACACATGCTTTTCAGAATGATAAAACACACTCACATGCATACATTATCTTTATTCTCTTTTGTAGCTAGTAAATTGCAGAATTAAAGCTCAATCTTACTGCAATACCTTCTTCATTTGCTTCACGGCTTTCTTTTTGAGTTTCTAGTAGAGAAAAAATTCTAAGAATTGATTTAATTTTGCACTTATCTGTGCTTCACTGATGAGAGAAAAAGCTAAATCTAGCAGAAATTGGTTGTCTGCATTTATGGGATGCAACTTATAATTCACTCCCAAAAGCCATTTTAAAGCAGCCCAAGAGACCTTTACAGCCTATCTTCAGCTTCGCCCTCATGCAGTTAGCAAGCGAGCAAGTTGTAAAAACTAGCTCAGATGCTCCATTCCATTTCTGCCATTACAGCAGTAAAAACAAACCTGCCTTTCTGTAAAAAGGATCAAATGTGGCAGGGAGTAGGCAGATGACTCTGACCATCTACAGCGCTGAACCAGCCAGAATGGAACTTTTTTATTCTTTAGTAAAACTTGTATAAATCTTGATGCTCACAGCAAGGCCATGGAAACAGTGATGTTTTACATGTGTGCATACACACAACTGTTTTATCAATTGCACTTTACACATGCACAGGTCATGCCTCCACCTTTATATCCACATGCCCTAGGACACATCTGCTTTTCAGAAAAGCAAAGCACTTCCAGCTAGCCTACAGCAGCTGTAAAACCATTGAAGAAGCCAAGTAAGCACTTGGGTGGCTAACCTGCACTGATCTGTGTGTTGCCACAGCTATACCAGGCCCCCACCAGTTAGTTTAAATCTTCTAAGGTGCACCTACATAAGCAGCAACTGCCTATTTTTCTAAAAAATAGACATAGAATCATAGAATTGTTAAGATTGGAAGGGACCCAAAAGATCATCTAGTTCCAACCCCCCTGCCCTGGGCAGGGACACCTCCCACTAGACCAGGTTGCTCAGAGCCCTGTCCAACCTGGCCTTAAAAACTTCCAGGGATGGGGCTTCTACCACCTCTCTGAGCAACCTGTTCCAGTGTCTCACCACCCTCATGGTGAAGAAGTTCTTCCTAATGTCCAGTCTGAATTGTCCCATCTCTAGTTTTAATCCATTCCCTCTAGTCCTACCATTACCCGCCATCCTAAAAAGTCCCTCACCAACTTTCTTGTAGACCCCCTTAAGATATTGGTAGGCCAATACATACTTATGAAGAGGTGCCTATCACACATAGCAGATCGCAAATGAAACAAGTTTACCCATCTTGTGCAACTCGGGGCCAAAGGAAAGCTTTGGAAGACAGCACAAAAATCTTTTCCCTTAGGAACACTAACAAAATTATTTCTAAGACCTAAGAGAAAGAGCAGGCCAAAGGCAAGGCTGTCAGCCTGTGGTTTGAGATCTCAGACTTCAAACTCTCTCATTAGCTCCTTGTGTAACCTCATCTACACATAGTTTCTACATACCTCCCTTGTAAAAGCAGGGATAGTATGCTCCTCTCCCTCTTCAGGGATGAAAACAAATACAGGATCTTTAGGAAGTCTACACTGTGGGGCACTATGCTTCGAAGCTCTATAGGAATTCAGTACCTTAGCTCTTCATTACAGTACAAGCTTTTCAAGCATTTACTGGAAGACAAGAACACTGCTACCCTGGACAAAATCAGGCCCTAGATTCAGGCAGATCCCATCAGAGAAATAACATGGATAAAAACGATCCTTCTGCACCCTGTTTCATATAAGTTTCATTTACCCCTCCCAGCCTCAGATGGAAACAAAAGCAGCATTTCGCTCCTCCTCTCCAAAACAGCTGCTCTTTCTGTAACAGTGAGAAAAATATGTTAAACAGCATATTCAACTAATATAGACTGATGACAGCAATCACTATTAGGTGAATAAAACAATTCCTACAGAGCAGCTGTATCTGTCACATCCACCCCTATCCTAACAGCTGATTCCTTTAGAACTTTTCCCCACACACTTGACCAAACAGGCTGCTGGTTTTCAAACAGCTGAGTGGATCTGAGAGAACATAATTGATTTTCAGTGCAGGACATCAACCAATGGAGAAAAGTGCATTTATTCCCTTCCCCCTCTCTCCAGAAGCCAAGCAGCACTGAGCTTGTCTCTCTGCATTATGAGTTTGACAGAAGATGTCCCAAGCTATGCTGTAAATACCCAGAATGCCGCTTTGCTTTAATAGAATCAATGCATCAGAAACCAAGACAGAGAGAAGTGTTGTCACCCTGCACTCGCTGCCCAGCCTCCACTGAAATCCACAGAGCTGGGATGGTTGAGGGATGCACACAGAGGAGGAGGGGGATACGGAGAATGAAAGAGGAGGCCATGCATACAAAATCTCCTCTTTATCATCTCAGACAAGCCATTCCACAGCCTGTACTCACATTGCATTCAGCCCCTTCAGGAAGCTCCTCAAGAGCAAGTTATGCTTTGGCCTTCAGCGGGGATTCTCCCTCTGGTGTTCATACCTATTATAGCAAGGGTATCTCGTTTGCGTAACAGTTCCTGTGAGAGGCAAGTAAGGGCTGGTGTAAGTACATATAAGGACATCCACACCACTCACACAAGCACATCCTCTCAAAACCTCTGCTGATTGTGTTTGAGGGAACAGGTCCTATCTACAGTATGTTATTTTTTCCAGAAGGGGCAAATTCTTCTAGTAGGCTTATGAATGCTTTCACCTGTCACTATACCATGCTAGCACAGCATGGGAGATACACATAATGCACTTCTCAGCAGGGAGAACAGTGAAAGACAGAAACTGGTGTTTGATATCATAAGCATTAAGGAAAAAGGTTTCATAAAATACCTTTAAAACCCGAGTTAGGTTTTCAGGGTTCCTGTACTGCTGTTGACAGGCTTTTCAGTCTAGGGTAGGTTCAGATTAAATACCTGTACACAAACATCTATAGAAATCCTAATAAACCACAGACTAGCATTTTGGTAGTCTTCCCTGGTGCTGTCTCAGTTTCAAGTCCTTTTGCATTTATGCAAGTAATCCCTCTCAGGAAAACAGGAATCTGCATGTCCTAAGAGACTGCCCAGCACTCATTATCTTGTTCCTGCACCTCAACCAGCAGAAGCATGCAGGGGGTAACCTTTCTCTAAGCCCTACTATAATTTGTTTCTGTGTCAAGGTTAAGCTATATTTTCCTCCAGAACTGTTATTACACAGCAGTAAAAAAGACTTTTACTACGCAGCTACCTTCTTGTGTTGGTTCTCTATTAAGTCTGTTCTCTGAGACACCCAATACAAACTTACCTCACAGAGTTTAAATGATTTAAGCAACTTATTAATATAGCCAGAAGAAGAACAAGGTTCCTCCATCAGGAGAGCCAGATGAACACTTCTATTCTCTTAAGCAAAACCATACTCTGTTCAGCTTTTAGCTTTGCAATTGAAAAAAAGACACAAAATACTCTGACAAAGGAAAGACAAACCACACAAACAAGCCAGTGTCTGAATGAGAAAACTCAAAACAGACAGCAAGGAACATCAGAATAGAAAATAAAACCCTTCACTCAGATTTCTTTCCACAACAAACCACTAGGGGAAAGGTTGCTTCACACTACAACAGGACACAGATATTGACTTATAAATCAGTTGTTGTTGAAGAAGCTCTCATCTCTCAAATAGGCTTCAATAATTGAACATAAAAGCACTATTAGTCATTTAGTATTAGTAAAAAGTCTCAGTTCAACAAGCCTTAGCACTCATAGTGTCAGTAAATATAACTCTGCAAAAAAAAAAGCCTGCCAAAAAAGAGCTCCTTAAAGCTCTAGCTAGTTTGAAGTGCCTCAATGCACACAGCTTGTTGCTCCAAGTTTTTTTATACTTGTTTTATAGGAATACACCCTTATACTTTTTTTGGATAGTCTTATTATCAGTATAAGTCTGTAACCATACTCTACATTTATACTTTGAGAAATAAAAAAGTAAAGAGTTCCTCACACACAAAAAGAGTATTTTTAATCTTAATTAACTTTTTTGTTGTTGTTGCAATAGTTAAGAATAATGTGAAATACTTACACTATACTATTGAACTTCTAATAGAAGTCAAATCAGGTAAAAACATAAAAAGTCTCATCTTCATCAAAAACTTTAAATATTTTCATAACACAAGACTTTCATTTTTAAGCAAAGGCCTAACAGAACTTTCCTGAGAAGAAAAGCATTCCTTCAATGGAAACATTACCAACTAATCTAATAAAACACAGAAACACCAAAAGCAAACACCACCAGCTCCCTCACCTCCAGCATTCAATCCTCTACTAACAGAAACAAACAAATCAAATAAGAATGCTAGGTTTTATTCTGTATCCTCTGAAAAACGTGCCAATGAAACACCATGCTTTAATTTCCCAGCTGTGAAATTGGATAATTGGAAAGTAAAACTTATTTGTGAATCACAGGTGTGAAGAATATGTAATTACACAGGGAGGGTCAGAACACAGGTGTGGAGCATATGAGATTAAATGGGAGGGTGAGAACAGAAGTTAAAAAGCAGGAGAGAAGGATGGCTGATCCTTTAGGTGGAAAAGTTATGGTAGAAGCAAATTTAATGGTTTCCAAGTTTGAAAGTTTTTTAATCTTTTTTAATGTGTGTTTTACTATATATGTAATAGGTGGCAATACAAAATGTTAGAGGAAGAGCTGAATAAGCAAGATGGGAAGCAGTATGTATGTGAAAGCAATGGCTAGAAAAAAGAAGAGAGGCTATTCGCTGCATTCACTGCAAGGTAAGTAAAAAACAAGGTTTCTTTAATACTTTAGTAGAAGTTTGTTTTAATTAAAAAATGCTTTTGATAGGCAGGTTGCTTTTTTGTTTGTTTTTATTTGAAGTAAGAAACAAAAAGCCCTTGATATTATTGATCTGCTTGAACCAGTAAACACTAAACATGTAAAGGTGCAAGATCTATCTTATGGTAATATTATGTTCATTTTTTAAGTGACTTTTCTATAAACAGAGCGGAATAAGTAAATAGAAGTTTGTAGAATACAGTGAAACCAAGAGAACTAGGAAAGCTTTCAGTTCATCAAGATAACCTGAATTTCTGTTTCTAGGTGGTTGGGTGTTAGCTTTTAGAGATTATCTCTGAGAGGATCTCCTTCCTGTTTTATATTTACAAATTAAGTACAATTTTTATATGTTGGGCAATGGTTTGAGCATATTAATTTGATTCAATTCTAAGCAAAACATAGCAAGGCATAGAAAAAAAAGATACTGGAGAAAGATTAAGTGTGATTGTTTAGGTGTTATTCTGCCTAAACCTTAGCTTAGGGAGGCTTGGGTAACTGTAGTGTCTCTCTGGCAAGTGCTTGTGACTTGAGCATTAATAGTTTAGTTTTGATGGTGCTTTTTGTGTTGGCATAGCTTTCTGTTGGACAAGCTTTTGTACTGTTGAAGCTCATAATGAGGGAAAACAGAGATGCAATTCCTCCTAGATTTAATTCTAAAAATTACTTACCTCTTCCCAGCATGTAGTTGTTCCTTTGAAATAGGAATAGCTTAGTAACTTGTCACACTTGAATTGATAGATATCTCAATTCTTCCTGCTAGCCTTGTCATTGATCTATTTTGTGGTATTCAGTATATTACCCAACAAGAGACAGCAAAGAAACAGCTTCTATCTTAGAAACTTCTGTCTCTTATCTAAGGACCTTGTCACTGGGGACCATGGCATGCATAAAACTGATCGGTTGACTATTACCTAATTCAACTTGGAAGTAGGCAAAAGGTTTTCCTGTGCAGTGGTTGTTTACAGAGACACAGGAAACAAATTTTAAAACTTCACCCAACTGCTTAGTAGGTGTGCTAACCCCACACTCTGTTACAATGACCTAGCACAGGATGGGAGGGAAAGCTGAAGTTAAAATGGTTAGGGGAGACTAGTGGGCTCATTCTTAAACATTTTTTTCTAGGTCAATGTCAAAAAACACTGAAGTGAAAATGACATGGGGTAATGTGGTTTTGAATGGCAGCCAGTCTGTTGCAAGCAGGGGCCAGGCAGAAGCCTTCTGTCCCTGGAGCTTTTGTTTTAGTCTGTGCTAATAAAGAGTTCACTTAAAGCATGTGGAATAAGTAAAGAGCCTATTTATTAAAGGATAACCACTACAAAGCATTAACTGGAATGGTATGATGGACTGCTATGGAGGTGATTGTGTGGCATTTGAGCACTTGTGGTCCTGGATTCTGTTCTGCTTCTTTTGCCTACTCCCTGGGATGTAACAAGCTGTAAAGTTGTGCCTCAGTTTACGGCTCCATAAATACATTAAAAAGGGTTTTTTGAGCTGCTTAGAACCTGTTTTTAATCACTTAAACATTGCAATGTGAAGGTTGCCTGTATGTTACAGGTAGTTTGGTTAGATGGGATCTGTTTCTTCCTTTGCTTTACAGTTGTTGGACTTGTGTGGTTTTTTCTTAGCAGTAAGATTTTCTAACCTCAGTGGCTAGAATGACTAGGTAATTTCATTAAGTATTCAGTGTTGCAAGAAACATTTACAAAGCCATTAGGAAAAATTCCTTGTTTGTCAATGCCATGCTAAGCATATAGTTCCTCACAGTCAGTTTTAGGAATTTGTGACAATAATATGAATGCTGAAGTATGCACGTTTCTATTGAAATTGCTCAATATCGAGATTTAATGACTGTTCATGGCTGCCTTGCTATCTTATTGGGCATGACTGGCCTATTTTTTGTTAAATCCTGACTTAAAAGCAGCCCTTGTACAACTTTTGTTTGTTGATACTTGTGGCTAAAAGTGGACTGAGGTCTGGATGCTGAAGAGATGACAAACCTGAAAATGTCCCTTTGAATCAAAAGGAATTTTGTCACTGAATTAGAGGTGACTTCCCATGTTTAATGAGTACCAACTTTAGGTCATGAAGCTTCATCTCTGGACTTGCTGTCCTGGTGTTTAAATATTCTAATGTGAGTGTTATCAGACTGTTGCGTTAACTCTGTGCTGCAGTACTGTAATTGAACCGGCTTGCTACTGTTTAGAACTAGAAAATGTATTGTCAGTGAGTTTCTCAGCCTGCTTTTATCTTGGGTGTCTTGACCTTGATATCCCACTTCTACTTAGAGAGGGCTAAGACTTAATCCAACTTCCAGGACAGGTAAGCGATTCCTACATTATTCAGAAAGAAGGTTTGGGGAGTCTGAACGTAGTTTTCTTTGCCTTTCTACATAGAATGTTGTTTCTTGGCTTGTTTTAGAGGACTTGGTCTTCTTGTGTCTGAGGCTACACTGTGGGTAGTTTCTCTGTATGTCACTAAGTTCTATATGTGAGCTGATGTACCAGGATTGCTTTGACGACAGCTTTATTGCACCAGTTGCTAATGTAGTTGAACTTGTGCAAGTTGCTGCTGTAGACTGTATGGCAGTATGCTACTTAATGTGGTATGTAACTGTTAAATTTTATTACTGCAAACCATGATTTAGTGTACTGCTGCACTAATAAATAAAGCGAGGCAAACCTCTGTGTAGGTAACATGGGGGACTTGTCTTAAGACTTCATTAAATCCCTGAGACTTTTGGGTGTCTAACCCAAGAAAACTGATGGTTCTGGTTTTTAAGAATAGCCATGTGCTGATTGCCTGTTCAAAAAGTCCGTATCAATTATAAAATGCTGGCTTTTCAATATGGAGTCTTACTGGTTTGGGTTTGTGCCCTGTGTGTCCATATGCTTCAAAAAAATGTTGAAGCTTGTGAACTTACCTGAGCATGCTTACATGTGCAAACTTGTACGCTCATGCATATATAACCTACATAATATCTCAGCTTTTCTGTTGCAGTTTGCTTGAGGCAAATGTCCTGTGAGGTTATGTTTAAATAATGCCATCTAAGATAATCATTTAATGTATATTACTAATTTAATGTGAGCTGTAAGGAGTGAAGGTTCCAAGACCTGTTCTTTCAGCTTCTATTAAAATGCCAGTGTGGTCACTGAGGCTATGACACTGAGTCTGTATGGCTAAAAGACACTCAGAAAGGCTTACTGCTGAGTTGCTAAACCTTTTCCGACAGTCCCAGTTGCACCAATCAAAGCCATTTAAACCCAAAGGCCCAAAGGACTCTTTTGAGAAATGACAGGAAATCTTGAACACAGACAAGGCAGACAGGCCATGGGAACCTATGTTGCCAATGGGGACAACATTCTTAAAAGTTCCTTTTACAGCTATACCTCCGTTATCAAGCTGTGACTGGGTGAAATCCACCCCATTCTTCAGAATAGCTCAAGCAATGAAATAAAGACGACAGTGAATGCTGCAGGCTAATGCAGGAAATCCCTTGACTCTTTCCTCATAGTACCATCTTCTTGGCTGGTGGTCTGAGCAATAGCCAAATTGTTTGGGCATCAGTGGGCAGCATGGAAGAATCAGGACCATGGCTAATAGAAGTAATTTGGTAACTGCTCAGGCCAGTACATTAGGGAGCAATTGCCTTCTCTACAAGCCACTTGCCTCACAGGAGGCAGTACCTCAGGAGAAGTTATCTCTCTTGACGCCTGCCTTAGCTTGCCGAAGTGAAGCAAGACTCCTGTCTCCTGTTATTTAACATCTACTCTGACATCTTATCTATTTCTTTGTTCACCTCGTCTGAGGTATTATTGCCTGGTTCCTATTGGAATTTTTTGTATAGATGTTAAGATTCGTGTGTTGGACTGGCTCTGTCCAGGACCAATCAAGTTCTGAAGGAGTCTTGTTCCCTCTGCTTCTTTAATGTGGATCTGATAAATTTCACTTAACAGAGTTACTGTTCTATTCTTCACTTTGTTCTACCTATTGTGACTATTTTTGGGAGATGGCATGGGTTTAAGAATTTGGAAAAGGCTTACCACACATGTACTCTGCTGTGAATTAATCATGTTATTAAATGAGTAGTCTTTCTCAAAGGTATTCCTGGCTACTTGAAACTGGATTTCTGTTGATTACAAGGAGTTCTAGTTTAAGGAGAGCAGACAGACCAGATGGGCTTGCTCAGGTTCCTTGATAGTTGAATTACAATAGCCTAGTATCTCTAAGGAAAGCAATTTTCATGGTCCCAGTAATAAGGAGAGAAGCAGAAGGATCTCCTTCCTGTGTGCATGGAAATATTCATGAAGATGTTGAGATTGTTAGGCTGGAGTGACAGCACTCTATTAATAAATAAAGAGCATCAGTATTTCATGACATTAGTGAGGAAAGAGTGACACCTCTCTTGCTTTTATTTCCTTCTATTTTAGAACATTCAGGTTACAATATTCAGCTCAAAATGACACTTGAAGCAAGTTTCTGAGGATTTGATAAAAAAAAGTACTTTCTGTTGCACTAAAGGAATCCATTAAGCTCACTGGGAGATGAGCAGCTGTATAAGACTTCCCAAAGCCCTCTCCGTGGGGTACCTCAGTGTCTGAGATAGCTGGCTGTCAGGTTTAAATGCCCTTACTTCAGGCTGGAGAGGTCCTTGAGGAATATCAGGAATGCAGGTTCCCCAATAAGCATATGTAGGCAAGGAAGCAAGCAGAGTGAGCTCTAGTGGATTTTCAGTATACTGTCAGGGATGGTAACTAGCAGAACTTCAACCCTATTTTTTCAGAAGGATCAAGGTTTTTTACAAGTAGTAACAGTTTTTAGACTATTTTGTTACCAAACACTAAACAGGAATGCTGGTCTGTCAGTTCTTCCATGCAGCACCTCTTCTGCTGCTCTAGAGATCTTGACCTCTGAGAGGGAGCTGGAGGGGAATTGAAGTGTTTTGATGTGATACATTTCAAATGTATTTAAACCTAGAGCTGACAACCCTCCGTGCAAATGTTCAATATGCTCAATTGTTTCCTGGTTCAAATAGACTCTCTTAACACTACATGCTTGTTTCTTTCCTATTTGCAGCACAGAAATGCCCTGCAAGTGCTGATATATAGCTGTTCACTTCGTACAGATGTAGCCCAGGCTGAGAAGAGCTTAAATGCATCCTATATGCAAATCCTATAGGTTTTGGAACAAAACTGACTTTCTCTAGCTGAGATATTCCCCTTAAAAACTAATAAGGGCATTTGAGGGCTGCTAAATATCTGGGAAACTGGAGGTTCCCACACAGCTAATGTGGCGTCTCTTCCAGGCCCTGAAATGCGCTGGTTATTATTGTGAAAGAATTGCAAAGGGGACAGCCTGCTCCTTTTCTACAGAGAAGAATCTCATCAGGATATCATTAGAGTTCTAGCCTCAGAAATGCAACCTGAGAGGCAGCAATCCGGTCTGCAGACTGTGTGCACCTCCCCTGCCACTGAAAAAGTGATGCTCAGCCTAAGTACATATGGCTGTTCTGGTACATCAGTAGACTGGTGAAAAAGGAGGGGCTTGGCAGGCAAACTCCTGTTCTGAATGACTTTACCTGGAGGTAATCTTTTCCGCCAGGCTGCGTCTGACATTAAAAATGGAAGAGGCCAGGGACATTTTCCACCCAAAGCTCAATGGAAAGTGGCAGGTGTCAGATTTTTGCAAATTTCTTTCTCTTAACTCACAGGCTTCTGCTGACAGGGACTTGAAGGCTCCAACCTGGAAAAGCTCCAAACTAAATTTCTGCAACTAACTTAAAATACAAAATATTTTTAAAAGGTGGAGGGAAGGGGGAAGGACAGAGAGGTTCAAGGTACAAATGGAAGTTCCGTTCAAATACATGGAAAAACTTCTTTACAGTGAGGGTGACAGAGCACTGGAACAGGCTGCCCAGGGAGGTTGTGGAGTCCCCTTCTCTGGAGATTTTCAAGACCTGCCTGGATGCAGCCCTGAGGGATGTGCTTTAGGCAACCCTGCTCTAGCAGGGGAGTTGGACTAGATGATCTCTAGAGGTCCCTTCCAACTCTGAAGATTCCGTGATTCCGTGATTCTTCAGCCTGAAGAAGCAGTGTAAGGGAGAAATCTCATTTGTACACTGCTAGTCAGCTGAAGATGTTAATTTACATGCTGGTTTATTCATTCAAAATATTGTGCCTTTGCCAGAAACACTGAACTTGGAACAGGATTTTCCATCATTTGTCATACAAATGCACATGGAGAAAACTGCTCACTGGTCAGGTCCTTTGGCTAACCCCTCCTGGGTTACCAGCTGCACCTTCTTTTGTATATTAGATTAAAATATGTGTATCCTGTATGTAAGCGAATTCTCAGTATCATGCTATTTGGTAGTCTACCATAAGATGAGGAACAGATGCTACAAGAAAGTAGATCCCAAATTTAGGTGACTCATTTCCTGCTTTGAACAGATACATCACAGATTTGTCTTGGGCAACACTTGAGTCTTTTGTCATGGCAATAAATTTCATGGAATTAATCAACCCTGCAGACTATGGCTTGGATAAGATGCGGTCTTAGGACTTGAGGCATGTTATGAAGATAATGTGCTTTAACCAGTTACTGTGTGTCTGCACTGTGATAGCTATTCATACTCTTAGGCCACTATGATTGCGAGGTTATGCAGCTCAGTTCAGATTGTGATGGGAGACATTCAATGCTTAGCCTGTAGTGCTTGAGACCCTCTGTATTAAGCTGGTGTTCAAACCAGGTCAATGTTTAATGTCAGATTTCACACAGCCACTTTGAAGTAGTGTATAAATTCCCACCTGGGAGAGAGTACTCTTCACTCCCCACCTCCCTTAGTGCTTTCTTAGAAGAATAAAGTAAAACCAAATATTAAATCTTTGACTTAAGAGATATGTTAGCCTGAAACATGCAACATAGAATATGTCTGGGCTCCACAGGTAGGAATACTACTGTGTATTGATTGCTTGGAGAAAACTGCTTTGCATAATAACCAGTGCAGTTTAGAGAGAGGAATTAATCTGTGTACAATACCTTAGGAGATATTTGCTTGCTTGCACCTGGACAGGAACTAGATGGAACCAACTTGCTTTCAGACACTTTCAGCTTCAGATTACTGAAACAGAAGAATGCCTGAAATGCATAATCTGGCTCAATTAGACCTCTGAATGAAGGACTTGTATTAATAAATATAGGCAATGTATTGCATTCACAGAATGTCAAACTGTTCCTGGTTGGTTTTATTGGGAAGGTTTTCCAGATAGGTGATGGGGTAGAGTAATGTAAAAGTGGGAGAGAGGAAACAAAAAAGGGAAGCTTTGCTGCCTAACTGCAAATGAGATGAATCTGCTTTGTGTGCTTTAAATGAGCTATCAAATAACCAGCCACACTTTTTTGCTTTCAATTTATATTGGTTTAAAACTAAAATTTGAGGTACTTAATGAAATAAACTTTTCTGCTTCAACTTCTAATTTCAGCTGGCTATGCAGGTGGGTTTTCTTAATGAGGTATTCTTAGCCTAGGATTAGAATTCCCATTCCATTATTAAAAGCCATGTTAACAGGAAAAAAAAAATTCTACACAGAAACAAGCGGCTAATAACCTGTGCAAACCACAAGCTGAATTAAAAATTTTCTTACCGTAATGTTTAGTGACAGCAGTTTGTCGTTTTGCTACTTAAAGTCACTGTGATAGTTTAAAGTGAAAAAAAAATTGGAAAAAGTGAGGAGGGAATACACTGACTTCTGGAAATAGATGTTCAGATAGCTTTATTTCTACCTCTCTATCCCTCACATCTTGTGGTGGACAGGAATTAAGTAATTGACACTTCTAATGTTCCTGTGAAACCTTCGGATTTTAATGACATTGCCCCCTTTAACAGGAAAAGAGTTTCATCAAATACATTGCAGCTAGCTGTATGAGCTTTAACTCCCCTTCTCTGGCTAGAAACTGCATGCACAGGCTGTTCTGGTAGTAGAATTTCTAGGCAGTATTGCTGTTCTGAAAAGACCAGAGTAGAGGTTTGGCTTCTTGCCCTTTGATCTGGTTGTTCCTTGCATGCTACTATTCTTGTTCCTTGAGATTATAATTATTTCCTTTAAGTTTGGTAACCTGAGGATGAGAAGTTGGAGTTGGGGGAGGAAGAAAAAAATAGTCCTTTGCTCTTGGAGAAATGTTTTTCGTTGCTTTTGTGATATGTCTTTAGTGAACTTTTAAACAAGTTGTCACAATGTGTTGCTATGAAATTAGCAAGAGTCTCCATAAACAGGTTGTACAGTGCTAGCAATGTGAGACATGTTACTTTGACAGCAGCCCAAACATAAAAGGTTTTTAATTATATACCTATCCAGCCTCAGCCCAAGAGGACAGCTGCTAGTTGAGAGCTCACAGGGTAACAGAAACCTTCAGATGAAGAGTTGTGTGCATGTGTCCTGGTGAGGATGATGGTATTTCTTAAGCAGCAGCACTTTCATCATTGTATCAATCCTATCCCACTACTGCAAGATTACTTGAGTCCTGTCTTAGTTGTGGTCATGTATTCTCCCTGCCCGGTGGAAGATAAGATCTAAAGAATAGAACAACTGTATTTGATCAGAACAGAAGCTCAGAAATTGCAGTATTCTGTGTGATGCTTGTTGGTAGTAAAAGCTTAGTAGATAAGTACAAGAAGCAGGCGAGCACAGTATGACCTTCTCCTTTACATTGCCCTGATGTTTTTACAAGGAGTGATCTGGAGATTCCTTGAGCCAGAGGCTGTGACTGCCTCCCAATGTTTGATGGCTGAAAAAATAAGTTATTTTAACTCAATTGAGCTGGGGAAATCGGAAAATTGGAAAAAGATAAAACCTACTGTTTTCATCTAGCCTATTTGTGACTCAGTACTGTTTTGTACAAGTAGATGGCTCAATGTTTTATCTAGCGTCCCATGTCATTGCTTCTGTGAAATTTCAGAAAGCATAAACAGTCTTAGGCTTTAATGTGAGTCACTGTATACTTAGTTATGCTTGTGACTATGCATTTAGATAAGATGGCCTGTCAACATCTGCTTGTGTTACAGGATGAAGTATGCCTTCTGCCTGCATTACTGCGACTGAATTCCTTGAAGTACCTTATGTGTTTTTGTACTTAGTGCTGCATTATTCCTGTGCTTAAATAGATTTACATACTATATGTAATAGCACACAGATTACCACACCTATGATTCTCTATTAATGGAAAATTGGTCCTCTAACTGTAGTGTAAATCAAAAGTTGAGCTTTGCATGTTCTTTCAGTATGTAGCTCTGAATTATTTATGACTGACCTTCAAAAAGGAAGAAAAAAAAAGAAAACCCAGTTAATGGAAATGCTTTCAAAATGTAAATATCTTTCATTAGTACATTGTGTGTCTTTGTGAAACTGAAGACAAAGTAACATGTCTGGGAAATGATAAAGTAAAAAGCTCTTTGGAACAGAATTGTAGGAGTTGTGCCCTGCTGCCTTTGAACAGGGGGATGCTGGGTGGTCTATCACTCGGGGGGAAGCAAGTTCTGGCATTGTAAAGCATGCAGATGTAGCTTTTCTCCTATGCTGTATCCCATTCTTCATAGTGAGAAGGGAAAACAGATAATTCGCTGAGAAATTAATTTTCTGGGAAAAGGGGACGCTTGCTATATATTGCTATAGTTAGCTGAAGAAGGGTATTTCTGGGTTTGCTAACAGATGGAAGAGGCCATGTTCTAACCCTTGCCTGACATCGGCATGGAGTTTAAACAGAAGTAACCCTGGTCTTTCAGAAAAAAGGATATTTCCATTAGCTTTTGGCACTAACTTTTCTATCACACAGAGTTGGCTGTTTTGACTCTTAGTTCTTCCTGCACTACCACTGTTCATGTGTCAGGAGGATTTTGATCACTTCAATGAGTAACTGTAGTTATTAATCATCTGGTTTTGCTTGAGTTTCAGAAGGGAAGGGGAGTGGGAGCCAAGGGTGTTACTTTGAATTCCACCCACAGTTACTCTGCTGGACTGGACAGGCAGAGAAAGGTTGCCAAGAGAAGTGCCTGCTAGTATGTACTAGGTGGTGTAGCCTGTGGTGGGGGCCTAGCCTATGATCCTGCTGAAACAACTTTCTCCTATGCAAGCAATAATGAACGTGATAGTATCTTCTCTGTTTATGCAGACCACCCTTCCTTTAACTGTCACATATTTTGTCATTTCTAAGTGAAAGCTTTGCTAAGACTGAAGTGTAGGCTGTGAGTAGGCCTAGTGAAGTGTAGGCTGTGACCTTGTCTCACTACCTGCAACTTCAGTGAGTTCAAATAGGAATGCTGAATAGTTAAGAGGCTGGGGAGCAACTGCTGCATCTGTGTCTGAAATGGGTGTGATTTCCCATAATGTATATGAAATCAACTTGGTGTTAAGGACAGCAGTCTGTTTGTATTTTTCCTTTCATCTGTTTTGCAAGGAGCCCTTATTACTTTCCAGTCTGTCCTATTACTGTGATGTGAAAAACTGTTTCCCCTTTAGACTGTGTGGGACAGGATGGGAGGGAACACTGAAGGAGGGAAAGGCTGATGTGGATGGAGCAGCAAATATTTCTCATCTTTGAGAATCAAAGACACTAGCTATCAAATGTAGACTCTGCACTATCAAGGTCAAGTGATTTGTTGCTTGTTCTCTTGACTGCTCTAACTTGAAAGTGGATGTTCATTCAAAGGTCTAAATTGACAGCCCTCTATTTATCCATTCCTTAGAATAATTTGGCAGCAGATTTGACGTGACATCACTAGAGTGGAATGATTGGATGTCTGAAGGGAAGAAAGGGGGCTGAAGCAGTTATGTAATAGAGAAGGAAGACAGGACACTAACTCGAATGTCTCAGCTGCTGATCAAAAGTGTGATGTCAACGTTGTCATGTGAAGTTAAGCCTTGATGTGCACCTCAAGAATTGGATTCCATGATGCTTGCAGAGTCTTTTGGGCCTGCATGCTTCTGACATGGCTACATGGACTTTTTGGGAGCTGTCCCTTGATGTCTGAATGCAGAGTGTTCCACACTCTACTGAACGTAACAGAAGCCTGTTAAAAGGAAAAATATGTTTCAGGCAGATATGCAAGTTGTTACAGACAATGTTACAGTTACTGTGGTTTTTTAAATTTCTAACCAAAAAAAGGAAAGAAAAATGTTGCTTAATGAATAATTCACAGATCATGCTGTGCTAAGATTAGTGCCTCTAACTGGGCAGATACAGATCAACATTACTGGTTTTCTGTAGCTTCTGTGTTGGAATCTTGGTTACTGGATGATAATTTTTGTAAGTTATAGGATCAGAGGGAGGAACAATTGCATCCTCAATTGCAATGAGGATGCACTGTTGTAACCAAACATTGCTGCCTTCATTTTCTAAAGGAACTGGGTTGTTATGGTGGAAGGTAAAAGACCTGAAATTGCTTCCTCTTCCAGAGCTTAGTTGTTGAAGAGGTCGTGAATTTGAAAATTACAGTGAAAGCCACTCATTAATGTGGCATAAATTCCATGCTGACCAGTAGCACTTGAGAATAGTTAGGTTCTGTTCCTTGTTTTAATTAAAATTCCTAGTCTTTACAGGTTAATCATCTTTGACTTAGGCCAGAGGGAAAGGTCTTCTCCCATTTGGTTTTACTGCCCTGTGTTTGCTCAGTTTGGTATAAAAGAAAACTAGAAGCCGCTTTTATCCAGGTGTATCTATGTCTTGACATTAGCTTGTTGTTGCTATGAGTGTATGTCTAGGTGCTTGATGAGAAAGGACAGGTAATTCTCAGCAGAAGGGCTGTAGTCTTAAGACTTGTGCAACCAGTATTCATTTCATGGGTCTACTATAGAAGTTGTGGGTTACGTGGAGCTATTGGCTTGATCTCTCAAAGCCTAGGTCATCCATCTGCAAATCTATGATTTCATGTTTCTTACACGATTAGTGTTTACAGAGCAGACAACTCATAATGGGTATATGGGGTAGGCCCCTCTTGGAACAGAGTTTTGGCCTGCCTGGGAACTCTCTTCCACAGGAGCTCAGGGAAATGCCACTATCAATCTGGAAAATGATGGGAGAGGAAAAATGAGTATAATGCACTGGAGGTACTGATAGTCTGCCTTGCTTTCAGGGTGAGGACATGAGATGAGGGAAGCCTTTCATGTGTTTTGTGGTTTTAGTGTTTGAAGAATGGGAAGCTGACTTGTGTGGGAAAAATCTGAATAAATTTTGGGCATGTTACTTGTCATTCATCTGGCAGGAAGGCATATCCACCATCTTGCAGAGGGCTTCTGCAATGCATGTATGCACACACACACCACATAATGTGTGATACCTGTCTATAAACTTTTTCCTTCTGTTGGTAAGATGCTTGTGGTTGCTGGTAGTTTGGGAATGGAACCTATTCCTACTTTGTGTTCTGCACAGTGAAGTAGAAAATATCACCTTGTTTCAGATTCTCCTGTCACATTGATTACAATGATCTTAGAGAAGGGCAGAATGATCTTTAGCAGCAGAAACCCATGACTGTTGCAGCTTTCATGCTCTGCAGGAAACACTAGAAACTGTTCAGCCTGGCTATTGATATCCAATGGAGTTGGAAATAAATTAAGACAATTTTTACTCCTACTTATCCAGCATAAGACAATTTTTTTATTAAGAATACATTCTTTATTCCTGTTTTCTGCCTTTAGTATAGTATTGATGAAGAAATTGTCTAAGTAGGTGTAGCTTGTATCCTGTGCCTAGGCAAGCGAGGTAAAGACAAGGACTGATTTTAACAAATTTTGATTTCAGCTTTTTATCACCTGAAACCTTTGAAGATGTGAGTTGATTCAAAGGTGCTCTTTTTGTTCCCAGTGACAGGACGAGGGGCAATGGGCACAAGTTAGAACATAGGAAATTCCGTTCAAATACACGGAAAAACTTCTTTACAGTGAGGGTGACAGAGCACTGGAACAGGCTGCCCAGGGACGTTGTGGAGTCCCCTTCTCTGGAGATTTTCAAGACTTGCCTGGATGCAGTCCTGAGTAATGTGCTCTAGGCAATCCTGCTCTAGCAGGGGAGTTGGACTAGATGATCTCTAGAGGTCCCTTCCAACTCTGAAGTTTCTGTGATTCTGTGATCATGGCTAGCCCGTGCTCTGGAGTTAACCCAAGGCAACATGGGATGTGTCTACCTGTGGATCTTCCATCGTAACTACATGTGCTACTTCATTCTATAGCCTAGGCTGAGAATGTATGCTTCTAACTTTGCTCCTTATCTAATGGTTTGTAGTGGGTACAATTTTTCCCTGCATTAGATACCTGCGGTATATAGTTTGTGGGTATTGACATTGTCTTAGGAGCATTTGTTAAACTGCTGCTGTGAGAAAGGGGGGGAAAAATGCTATCATGAGGGGTTTTTTTGCTAAGGAGAAGTATACATGTATCACTGAGCTAAATGGAAATGCAACATTTCTCAGCAATTGCTGGCCACAGCATTTTAACAAAAAATCAGAGCATATTTATTATTTGAAGGTAGAATAGGAAAAATCTCAGACTTGTAACTTGAAATGGAACAAAGGACATAAAGAGGGAAGACAGTGGTCTATTCTAGTCATTAAATATTGAGGCATATGTCAAAACCAATGAAACTGATGAGAGTGCTTCTGTTGATGTTATCGTTATGAAAATTAGGACTGGAGAGGAGATGCACAACAGGATAAAACCTCTAGGGCATGACAGACACAGGTTTATTAAAACTTGAGTCCAGACAGTAGCTGTTAAAACTCAAAATTACACTGAAGTAAGCCTCCATGTCTCATTCTGTTCCTCAGAGGGGGCAGTTGAATGTTGTTTGAGTTACAGTAGCATTGGAGAGCCTCACTCAGAGCTGTGCATGTTCACAGCAGATGCTCTAAAACAGCAGAACAGATACTGTTTCTGACTTTATTTCTTTCTCAGTGTTGGGCTAAGGGAAAACTTGACATTAGAAAGCCACTGTTTGATGAAAATGTGGTTTCCAACTTCAGTAAAAGCCTGGGGTTTTTTTGTATTTGACTGTTAGTTAATGGATTATGAAATAATGAATTGCCTATCTCTTATTCTTTTAGTAATGTTGCCACCTAGTGGGCTTGGTCAGTAGGAAGGACAGTGGGTGCTGTGAAATGGTGGGGCCAATAGGACTGGATGAGGCTGGAAATCAGGGACCAGAGCATGTTCCCAGAGCTTTGGAAAGGCTGGTGGCATTTGCCTTTGTCAATGTTCTACTTATTTCCCTTACCATTATACAGCTTTACCTAGCAACAATTTTCTTGTGGCAAAAGTGGTACATCCACCTGACAAAGCCTGGAGAAGTAGCTTCTTGAAAGTTCTTGATATTTCTAATATCTGGGGCTGTCCTGTAACCCTTCCACTTACCAATATGGATGAGATGCCTTTGAAGAATGAGATCTCTTGACTTCCTTTGCTGTCCTCATGTCCTAAAAAAAAATAAAAATAAAATCCTGTGAAAAGGGTTGATAGACCTTTCTTCTTCCTAGTGAAAACATCTGGCAGATGTTCTCTCTGGTAGAGAGAACACTTGGACTCTTTGGCCTGCAGCATCAATGAAAATAGTTGTTATTACATGCTGTGATATCTTGTGACAGTGATGGCCAGAAGAAAAGAATTCTGTTAATAGCAGTGCACAGGGCAGATGCATGGATTTATTCTACTCATTTGCAGGAGATAAAAAAAATTCTTCTCCCCTCTGTGGCTAGATCTCCTTAATTTTTGAGCAGAAATAGAAGATTTGAAAAATCTTAACTTCATAAAATGGCTGTCTGGGAGTCTAGCTTTAACAAGACACTGTTTTGCATGCTGGTACAACTCTTTACTGTTGGGCTCAAGCCATGAGTCTGGGAGTTAGTATGTGCAATGGCTTAAAACCGGTGGATGTTGCTGTTCATGAAAGGAACAATGTGTACTCTTTCTGTTATTTTCAAGGGCAAGTGGATTAAAAAAAGGGGGCTTAGCAAAGAGGCTTTGGCTAGCAGAGACACATGGGTTTGAGCCATGTGTATGGCTAACCTGGTCACTCGCACTTAGTCCTGAACTGGAGTGGGCTACAGGTTTCCAGCCACTCAGCTGCTGTGTAGCAGCTGACACATGGCAACTTCTTACACTTGTCATGTGCCCAAAGGCCCTTAGCATCGATAAGCTTCAATACTGTGGCAACAGTATAGACAACGTATCTCTCCATCTCTATGGCATGTTTTGTTTGTTGGGAATTCATTTGTGCCTCAATAGGGATGAACCTCTTGTGTGCTGGGTATGTGACACATTTATACAGTTTTTGCAAGCTGAACCTATGTGGCTCTTCTGCAAAATGTCAGTAGTAATCTGTAAATTTCTTTGTGCATATTTTTGCTCTAACAGATAACCAAAAGAGTTTGTGGCCTGAAAAACTGGTGTGCACATACCACTATTTTGCTATTTTTGTTAAAATTCTGTATTTTTTTCCATTGTTTCACTGCAGAGCAACCTGGTTCTGAAACGGAAATGCTTGTAGAATCTCACAATGAATCCGTTTAAATGTAGATGGTTGGGAGGAAAAAAATAGAAATGCCTGCTTCTTAGTTCATGCTGCTGTTGAAATACTAGATTTCTGTGTCACAAGGAACAAGTGTGTGTGAAATAAGCTTGTGGGTTGCCTGCAAACCAGAAACATCCCTTCTGTTTCCATTTCATAACAAACATTCCTGGGGGAGACTGCCAACAGTTTTTACATGCTAGCAATGATTATCCTGATACACAGAATAAGCAGTGCCTGACAAGGATTTGGGCCCATCAGAAAACATACTTGGGATAGAAACTACAAATGCTAAGGGAATGCAAAGCTATGAAGTAAAAGAAAATGGAGGAGGCTAGCTGGCTGGGAGGTGTTAGCTCTAGCTTAGAGCTGGAGCCTCTGTTCAAATGTAGCCCTTCTCAGTAGGGATTGGCATCTACACTTGACTGCATTGTGAAATGTCTTTCCGTTGTTCTTGGCTTTCAATCACAAATGCTCTGGGAAGAGTAGATCATTTCAGTCCAGTAGATAAAAAGATGAAAAATGAGTTCTAATAGACTTCAGAGCCTGAATAAGTACAGGACATCTAGTTTTTGTCTTACCCGGGTATGTATGTTTGAACATACTGAATGTATGCATCGATGCTGTAACTTTTGGAGGCACCAAAACTGCCTGCTAGTTCTTTGTCTCTGCACTGGGATGAAATGCCACCAAAGCCTGAGGCCTGCCCCGTGTCCCAGTAGATGGAGCCCTTGCTGAACCTTTCCATTTTCTGCTACTGCTGCATGGGCTAAACACAGCCTGGTAAGCAACAAGTCTGGAAATGGTTGCAAGGCAAGGGTTAGTTGGGGTAAGGAGGAAAGAGCAATAGTTGAAGCTTATTTCTTTGCACGAGCTGATCCAGAAGATAAACAAATTGCTACACAGGACAAGGAGAGATAAAAGACATTGCCCCAGTAAACCCATTGCACTTAACAGCTTGAAAAAAACTGATGCAGTTTTGACCAGAGCCTAGTGTTTCATCCCTGCTAGGAATTTAAGGAAGAGGATGCAGCAGACTGGATCACGATCTAACAACAGTTCATTAAGTCTACTCATGTCATACCACATTAAAGCTTAAATATGTTTCTTTCCAGGCCTCCAAAGAAACTTAATGTCTTTCCCTAGCGTTTTTATCTTTTTCCCTTGTACTTCAATTGCAATCACACTCTTTTGCTGCTTTCCACTGTAAATTTTTTCTAGGTCATGATTTTTATCTAGCAATGGAAGTTACGCAAGGCTTGCCTAGGTTAACATTTGAATAGAGTTTTAAATAAAATCCATGAAGTCTGAGGAGAGATTTTTTATGCTGGGTTTCTTCCACATTATTTGGAAAGCTTACTACATGAGATGCATTTGTGGTGTGAGAGAGTCATGTCCTGACAGCATATGCTTATTGGTATTAAATAGCATGTGGTACTTCCGTCTGAAGTTATTTTTGGCTTTATTTCAAAGCAGAGAGAGTATCTTGTCCTCTTAGTTATTCCATCAAAAGGAAATATTGCCTCATCGCTCGTACAGTTCTACAGTGTTTCAGGTGGCTGCTTTCCACTGCTACTTAAAACTTAATAGGACTGATATATATGTAAAATATGCTCTTCATTGCATGATACATGCTCCAGGAAACAACGTTATTTTGGTGCCAAATGTCAGGGTTTGTGCTCTGAAGCAAATTACTGGGTCACGTACACTGGCAAAACCAGGATGGTCTGCAGGTATGTCTACTCATAGAATGTCTTTTTCATATATATGGGTATTTTGGTGGGCACTAACAGGAACATAGGAAACAGATGGCTGCTTCAGCTGTTCACAGATGTTGCGGCAATGTCCTAGCAATGTACTTTGCAAATACCTGTGTATGCTTTTATCTGTTACTGCATGCTGGCAAAATCCCCTACAGGCAAAATGAGGACCCAGGACTTGCGCAGTTAACAAGATTTCAGGCAATCATTTGCTTTTTGGGTGAAAGTCCTTTGTACAAGGCTGGCTGGGAAGGCTGCTATTTAGCATAAAAGGAAAGCAAATTCAAGCTGGAAGATGCTTATTAGGCAATGCTAATTAAGAGCTAGTCTGGATGTGTTGTGCGTTGCTGGTGGGGAAAGGACATTTTACTATGGAAAAGGAATTTCATGCAAGTGAATGTATGCAAATATGTCTTCTGAATGGCTTAACATGAGGAGGATTCAAGCAGCATGGTTTTTGTGCTCTAGACTACATAATAAGGCCAAAGAGGGCACACAAGGACTGTGCATTCTCCTGTATGACAGAAACACAGTCGAGAACTTAATTAGAGCAGGGATGTCTAAAATGAGGGATGTCAGAGAGAGAACGCTGATGGTACAGGGTGTTAAGGGAAGCAGTGTGACACTGTTAAAGAAGCACTGGCAGGGGTTTTATATAAGATGGTAGTGTTTGAGTTTGCTAATCTGCTTTCCTCACCACCATAAGTGCCAGAATGTCAGCTTCATAAAAGTGGTAGCTGGCAAAAGGCTTTGCATCACTGAAATAGATGTGAACAGAAGCCTTGTCTGATGGGTGCTATCATTACAATTTTCCATTTGACCCCAAGAAAGATCTTTCAAGGGTAAATGGTTGAAAATGGTGTCTGATTGACTCTTGTCACTTAAAATACCTTGAAAGACCTCACTTCTAACTCTCTTCAGGTGGTGTATTAATTACCACAGACTCTTCTCCCCCAGAGATAGTTCAACAGTAGGGTAGAAAAATCTACTCCTATGTACCATGTAAGGGTTCTTAAGGGTTCTTAAGCATGGACAAGGAGTCTGTTTTGCTATCTGTTCTATAAACACTAAACAAAATACAGCTCCTGCCCTACAGAGTATGCTGCATGCAAATTAAGTCATTTACAGAATGCTGAAAATAACTCTAGCAATTGCTGGTGTGCTGCAAAAAGGCTAGGCCCTACCGCATCCTGTTCACTGGAATTTTGTGGTTGACATCTGAGCAGCTTCTCCAGGCTGACACACACAGAAGTGTGTGTGTGTGTGGGGCAATGCTGGAGTTCCTCTTCTTGAACAATGCGCTTTTTTTTCCTCAAAAGGGAAAGTTTCTGCCCCTTTACAAGGGAGTAAAATTATGCTTCCCATTAGAGCTTTTAAATCTTCCCCAAGGACCTGTGGGAAGGGTGGTCAGCCTTCTTAAAAACCAAGGTGTGCTGTAATACTCCTTACTGAAGAAACTAAGCATACAGTGCTGGTCTCTTTTCCTGTATGCATGGATGAAAGTAGTCGCACAAAAACCACAGCTTTGTCAAGTAAAGCCAAAACTTGTAAAGGGCTTTAACACATTAGTTGAGCAGCGGTATTCATTTATGAAGATAGTCTAGGTAGTGTGAGTTAAGATGTTAAACATATATTTCATGCAGGAACGCATGCATGCCTTCACAATGGTGCAAGCTTGTATTTATAGCATCAAGCTCGTGTGTTAAGTGGTATGCTGCCTCTGTTCTTTAATATTCCCTTTTCTGTTCTACTAGCTTCTGGTATTCAGTCCTGAAATCTGACTTCTCAGTCATCAGGGGTGTCCTGCTGGCATCCCTAGAGAGCACATGATTTGTAGTAATCAGCATTCTCAGTAGCAATCAGCCTGCCTTTCAAGTGGTTAGCAATTTAAGCTGCACTTTGAAAATGTTTATTGAACATGGAGGGCAGCATATATTCTTAATAGAAATAAGGAAGTCAAAGGCTTGCTCTGAAACTAGGTGGTTTGTAATGTTAGCATCAAAAAGCACACGAATTTCTGCAGACCAGGATACATGACAAACCACTCTTCAGGCTGGAAAACCATAGACTTGAGCACAACTGAGATGAATTAGAGCACCCACTAGATGTGGAGTGATGTTTGAGTGAAGATACATCCTTTATAGAGCAGCTTTTCTTGACCAAAGTGGAGGTCACAGTGAGTGAGGCCTGACATAGTCAGGTGAGCTGAAAATGGAGGAGGGATTTGTAGGCGAAGGGATGATAAACGTGGATTTATACTGACCTTGTCATCCAAAATACTTTGTAGAATCGTCTTGAAACTTAAGCCCTGTGACAGCCACCTCTGGGTGGCAGCTTCTGAATGCAGTGTGGCTATGACACCTGACAGTTCAGGATGGGAAATTCTGTGTGTCTTCCTGGGAAATAACACAAATCACCTCCTGTGTGGTAAGTCTATGTCCTGGTGGAGGTCAATTTGTATGCAATGCCTCTCTCTTGCCTCCCCGTCTTGTACAGTGCAATGTTGTGGCGTATGTAGCAAAGCTCATGCTTTTTTCCAGTCCATCTAAATAAACTTAGGTTGGACATAGATTTACTAAAGGAGGCTAGAAGGGCTGAAGCCTATGACAGAAAACTGTCAAGGTAATGCATGTTCTCACTTCACATGGTGTGACAGCAGTTCTTCCCCCACTCAGGTTGGAGAATGCATCTGCCACTGCCTTATATAAAATGGGAAATTTAGCCTCTGGGAATGCAGTGGATATGGTTGTATAATAAAGCCTAGTAGGGAAAGACTGCAGCACGAACACAAGTCTGGATAACACCAGCGAAAACAATTCATCCTTCTATATTTGACACAAACCCTGTAGCTATGAAAAAATGGTTTGGCATGAAATCTTCACATGAAGGGCTATAATTTGCCATAGTACTGGAAATAATTTTCATTGTTCTAGTCTGGCAGATCTGCTACTGCCATAACCTCTCAGTAGTCAAAGTAATGTGCTGTTGGCCTTGCCTGCCACGTGTTCTGACCCCTCAAGGCTCACAATCCTCCTACTAGTCTTCCTTCTACATACTGGAGACTGGCTGAAGACATCTACTTCTCAATTCTAGAAGGCACATTTTTATCCTTATTGCTATCCAACCTGTTTTCAGCCAAGAAGCTGTTCTGTATCTCTCTATCTCACAAAGCACAAATCCTGAAGGAAGGACATGCTAAAAAAAGTGAATTACAGCAAGATGTCTTAGGAGAGGGACTCCGTCTTGATGCTCTGTCTCTATGGACAGCCCACACTTGTGTTCTTTAGAGCCTTTTAGCTTAGAAAATGGTCTTGGTAAAAGACCAATGTGACCCAAGTGTTTAAGTGACAAGTACTTCTAATGGAGCTTAAAAATACAATTGAAGTAGCAGGTAAATAAAAAGTTGCTAGCACATCTTATATGGTTTTTTTGGTTTAGATTTTGTTTTTGCTGAATCAATTTGTTGCACTGAAGGGAAATACTGGCAAATGCCACAGCATTTTTTTTCCTCCCCTAGGCTGTTTGCTGATAGATCTTGCACAGAATGATTGCCATGAATATTTTACTTTGTTCAACAGGCTAAAATGTTACTCCAGGAAAATAAGAAATATCAATGCTTTCTATTTGGTGAACAATGAGTAAATCTAAGCCTTGGATCAGAGGTGTTCAGATGATTTAGATAATGGAGTAGTGAATTTGTATGTAACAGTCATTTATTGGAAAGCTTAAAATTCAAATTCTGCACATCATCCTGGAACAACTGGAGGGAACTGTATGTCTGCCAGACTTCCCCAGCTCTTGTATTCAGACAGGCAAGAGCTTTCCCTCTATCGATGAATTCTTGTGTGTAAGGACTTGTCTCTCACATGATTAGTAGAATTCTCAGATTTCATATGAAGTTTTCTCTGACTGTTACTGAAATAATCTTTATGCCTAGAAGAAGCAAATTTGCTACTATTTTTTCCTGGTGTATTGTGTTAAGAAATGCCTAGACCTTTTTGGCTTTCCATAGAACTAACGTTAGCATGCCTCTCACTCTTTTTTCAGTTAATAAGTTTAAAAGTTCAGTCAAAGAATACTGTTTGTCTCAGAGGGATGTTTGTTTGCAACAGCAGCAATAGGTTCACTCATTTGACAACAGGTGTAAAATTTTCTGCCAAGGCAGCTTGTGTCTGTGTAAGACTACACAAAGTAGAACTGAGACAGGAAAGCTTATTCCACAATTCTCATTAACTGTGTTCTCCTTAGGTTTTTGCAAGCCATGTTCCTACAACTGAGGCCCCAAGAATCTGTAGTAAAATACTACTTGTGTTACCCTCACAAGGGCCCCTTACCAGAGAAGAACGGAAAAGCTAAGCCATAAGAAAATGAGTCAGAAAGGAACGTGTCATCCTGTGTTTCAGCTTGCCTAAACTTAACCAATACTACTGAGAAACATCAATGGGACTGGTTGTTGCTTCACATGGGGGCATTCTGAATCTGCATATAGCTGTGAAAGAAGAAATTGCCCTTACCAAATGGAAACAGGCTGCATTTTACTGTTGATTTTTCTGGAATATTTAGAAAGCTTGTATTGTCACCACAACAACATGGGGAGACAAAAGGTATGACAGGGTAGCCTCCTGCTAGGATAAAATGCATATATATTGCATGTTGTTCTACTTGAGTTCATTTGCATACCAAACATGAGACAGTTTATTGCCTGCACCTTGAAACCCTGATAATTGGCAGGTGCTTGGTGAGGGTTTGGGTTCCATGACTAGAATCACCTCTATTTATCCAGCCTTCTGTTTGCTGGGTTATTCTTAATTCTCTCTGTGTCAGTGGAAGGAAGTCAGAGAAGGAACTTTTTTTTTTAAGCAGGAAAAGGGAAAGAAAAAGGAACAGTGGCATATTAGCTCTATTCTAGTCCCTGGCTGGACATAGCTCTTAGATTAATTGCAAGAAGTTAAAAGCTCATGGCAACATGATCAAGCAGTTAAAGGAAGGTATTAGGAATTCAGCTGAACTCTATTTCTGACTCTGACAAGGCTCCCCAGGTGGCACACAGCAAGTCACTTAATTTACATCTAGCTTACATTAACCTTTCCCTAAAAATGATTCCTCTGTAGACCCTTTCCAGTGGCAATAGCAGCTCTTAAATAAGAAACAGGTCTATATGAATACTTGTGTTTGCTAATCTTGCAAGGCTGCCAGTCTTCTCTGCAGGTGCTCTGAAACACTGTGTACTCTGAGGTCCTTGGAAAGGCACTTGTGGAACTGCAGACATTGAGGGAAACTGGTATAAAGCAAGGCTTTTTCCTCACTTGTATCTTGGACAGGCTAGGTTGGTACTCACTTGAAGTTAGTTTAGTATCTACAAAGTCAATGTGGCAGCAAAAAACCCTCAAAAAACCAAGAAGGTTCTTCCTTTGATAAATAGTAACCTAGAGCAATGGGGAATTCAAACAAAAGAAACTTAGCTACTGAAAAATACCATCAGAGTTCCTGAACAAAGGCATTAGTGGTTGCAATGAATGCACTTGCAAAATGCACTTGAAAAGCCCACAAAATGCTCCTCATATGAACAGTCAGTAGGGTTTCCTCTAGATAGCAAGGCAAGGGTTGCAGCTGCCCAGCCTGTCAAGAACATGGCCTGCCAGAAATCCTGAAGCAGAGCATTGCTGGACTGTAATGGTCTGCTCCCCTGACCTGTTTGTGAGGCAGTGTCACTGCCGGAGGAAAAATCTGGCTGTGGGACACAAAAGGCTGAGGGGGGGGAGCTGTTTCTGAAGCCTTTCCTCCCCCTGGCCTCAGCAGGGAGCCAGGGCACAGCTGTGGGGCCTCTGCTCCCCGTGATGAGCTGAGAGGACTCACCTGTGCAGCCTTGCTCAGCTGAGGTAATGAAGGCTCTGTGAGGGTCCTGCGGCCCGGTGCCCCCTCTCTTCTCGCGGCAGCGCCCCTCCGGGAACCAGCTCACTTTATATCTCTTTATAGGACACAGGCGGGAAGGGCAGGGGTGTGTCGGCAGCCCTCCGGGACAGCGGCCCCCCAGGACGGGAATGGGGGGCCTGGGCGCGGGGAAGCAGGCGCGCACCGCTTCTGGAAGGTTCTGCCCGTGTCAGGTGACCCTCGGGGTCTCGCGAGAGGGAGGAGTCTCGTGCAACGGCCGCTGACGGTCGCCTCGTGCCTGCTGGTCTCGCGTCTCCTCAGCTTTCAGGGGTGGTTATGCGGAATGCAATACCTTACGAACAGGTAATTATTTTTTTTAATATCTTAATTCGTCATGTGTGCTGGGACCAAGGAGCGTGTGCGATACCGTCTGGGGGTTAAAGTCCCCCAGACTGTGGTGGGTGTTGGAGGACTGTCTGCTGTGGCTTCAGTGTGATTAAAAAAGATAAAATAAAATGAGGTAATAAAGGAGACTTCAGGATCCTTGCTTTTGGGGGTCAGGAAGCCTGAGTGCAAGTTCCCAGTTCTAGGTTCTGACCAGCAAACAACCTATTATTGGTACAGTCCTTGCTTCCTTAGTGTTCTGGTGACCTCCCAGTAGTCTCTGTTGCTATAAATAGTGTATGTTATTGGTGGCCGGCTTTTTTCTCTACAAAAAAGTAGGAGTGTGAAATAGTACCTTGCAGGATTGTGAGAAGGGTTATGCCCTTGAAAAATGGGGATTGTTGGAGTGTCTGATCTGTGTGTGTGTTCTTCCCTTCACCTCAGGCTTGGTGATATAAATGGTCATGAGTCTCTGTATGGGGAGGAGAGACTGAGAGAAAGGACTTGCTTGTGATTATGCCTTATGATTAAGAGTTGGTTTTAGTAGTGTTTAAGGGGAGTTTTTGTCTCAAACCTGTTGCCACGTTTCAGGTGGGCTCTTTTTTTTTTTTGCTTAGGTTTCTGGAAATTGTCTAGTTGCTGATACAAAACCTAGAGCAGATGCTGTAAATCTGAGTTTAAGTGTTCTGGTTACAAATGTTATAATCTTTGAGCCAAATATTTCATTCCAGATCTTGAATTGTATTAGTTTGTTACATTATTCTTCTCCTTTCCTAAGCTTATGATTATTAATGCATTTAATAGTAATAACTGGGTTTCTGTGTTGATCTCTGGAACTTGAATGTGCTTCACAGCTGCAGGGTCCTTCTGGGGAAAGTACTTGCAGTATGAGGCTTAAACAGGTTCTCATGAAAGAAGGATGGATGGATTAGTTTTGAAAGAAAGGTTTTTTCTTTATCACATGCTCTGCACATATTTGCAGGTTTACGAAGTGTTTTACTGAAACAATATAGTAGAGGGAATATGAAAGTGATGAACCATTGTTATAACACTGCACATCCCAAATGTGCTGAAGTAATCAGTCTTGGGGTGACTCTGTCAGAATCTCAGTTGTAATACCTTAGTTGGTGTTCTTGGTTTGTAATTTGGGCAGTAAATATAGATGCCAAAGTCGTCAAATCCAAAGAGCCTTTTGCTCTCTAGCTATTTTTAGGTGCAAAAATTTAAGTTACATTTTTGAATCTCTATCTGGAGTAGGCGTGCTTAAACAGACCCCATGCCAGAGGCCCCAGGAGTTGAAAAATAATATAATCAGCTCTTTTAGTGACTTGAAGTAGGAGCAGCTGTGACTTTATTGCTGCATTCTTTCAACTTCACTGTTTGAAATGAAAGTTTAGTACATCCCTGTGTAGGGTTAAAATGCTTTGGCTTGCATAGGTATCAAAAGCCTGGCTTTTGGAATGGTCCTGCTAAAGCTCCAGGCAGCTGATAGTTCTTGTTGCTGAAGCATGTCTTGGAGTTTAAGGTGTAATGAATTTAAGTGTGGTGGCACGGGGTTTGGCATCTCTGCAACAGTCAATAGTATTCTGTGCTTGCAAGGTCAGGCTGGAGAATGTTTATTGTAGTTATATTCAGGAAAGACTTGGAAGGTTTGAGCTTTGAAGGCACATGTGCTTCTCATATGCTCAGTGCAATTTCTTTTCTGGTATCACATTGGAAGCTTTTTCATTAGATTATTTTAAAGAGGAACTGTTTTACTGTTTAGCAGGAATGATGCCCTTGGTATACTGGTGATGGGCTTTGTTGTTCTTTTTGCTTTAAAGATCTTCTTGAGGTATGTTTTGTGTGTGGAAATGCTAGAAAGATGGGGAAATTGAAGAGCTAAACTTGGACAATGCATCTGTTTGTGCAGTGGTTTTGGTACGGAGCAAACATTGTGAGTATGCTAAATGACTCTAATAAAACAGGCTCAAGTATTATCTTTTTCCCTGAAGGCCTGCCCTGGTCGTTGAGAGCTGTATTAATCTTGCATCTATTATTAAACAGCCTGTCCTTGAAAGAAGCCTTGAGGCCCCAGTTTTCCTCATGAACTTTTATATCTCTGGTATTTATTGTCTACTGCTCCTGTCTGTCTCTAATGTAATCTATCAGCTTTATGCTTGTCTTGGCCTTGATGGCAATGACCACTGGGATGGGAGGGGAAAGGAGCGTAGTGAAGATGTCATGACTTGCTTCTGGCCTTTAAAACAAGTCTCTAATTGTGGCCATTACTCTGGCAAATGACTTGGATTCTAGCCCAAGAGGGCACAGCTCCTAACTCTGCCCTAAGGTTAACAGCTGGTATTTATATGCTCCCCTCAGTGCACAGTGAGCTTCTAGAAGGTGGAACAAACTTTTTGCTCTGAGTTTGAGCACCAAGTTTGTATCTGAACTTGTGTAAGGCTTTTATTTATGCAGAACTTCATGCAGATTTGCCTTTTTACAAAAAGGAAAACTTGAAGTTGCAAGGTTGGAATTGCAGTTCTAAACCTGCCAAAGTTCTGATATGTGTTTGAAAGTGGTGGTGTTAGAGGATAGGCTTTTGTCATCTGCTTGGATAGTTCCAGAAGGCTTAAGGTTCTGGCAGATGGGGCCTTTTTTCCTGAGATGTATTAGTTGCAAGTCTTTTTATTGCTGTAGGTGTTGCAAGACTAGCCATATTACAGTGTGCTTGATGTTCAAGTCTAGCATAGCCTAGTATCTCAGGAAAGGGGAGAGAGTGAAAAAGGTCCTCAAGAGTGTATGAGGTAATGCCTGAATTCATGTAAAAATCTAAGTAATAATATTAATGTAACTAGAAAGAATCTTTTCAGAGGCATGTTGATGGAAGAGATTTGGTTTGATAACTCTAATGAGCTGAGGGTACTTGTAGGCATACCTAAATCTACGGAATTGCCATATCTAAATGAAATTTCAGAGTGCGATTTCAGATTTTTCACTGTTCACAAATTGTATCAGAGGCTGAAAGCAGGTAAGTTAGCTGTCTAAATTTCAAGAAGGGCCATGTCAGCCTGTTAAGGACTTGATTGTTGTAATATCTTTGTTTCTTTTCCTTATTGAATTGTTATGGATTGCAACAGGAACTGATAGTTGGAAAGTTTCACAGGTGTGTAGTTCTGTGAGAAGTCTGCCAAATAGAAGATAGGGAGTTGTTTTACAGCATGCAAGACTTAGATAATAGGTTTATTTCCTGAGAAAAGGAAGCTCAAAGCTATCACATTCTTTGCTGCTGGGTCTGTTTTGCCCACCCCTGTTGTTAGGGTGCTAGGGCTTTTGAGACTATACCTTTTTGCATCCAATTACTCATATGTGCCTTTTAGTTATTTTAAGTGTGTAGTCTGAAGTAAACAGTTGAGTAGGATGTGATGGTTCACTGAAGAAGTTCCACACCTACAGTTAAGCATTTCCACTGAGAGTATCCAATCAGAGAAAAATACATGTTACAAGTATTTTTCAAATCTGACCTGACCTCTCTGGCTTTAGGAATGTTTAGTTCTGGTGTAAATGGCACATAGCCAAAGAACTAGTCATAGAAGTGCTTCAGAGAGTAACTTAATATTTGTATTTTCAGGTTCTGTGTAGTCCAGATGTGCTTCAATTTCTCTGCCTCAGCACTTACAGGTATTAAGGTGGCTTTTATCTTAATCGATGCCTTTTCTTGAAACTAGATTTGGTTATGGAAAAAACATGGAAGGAAATTAGGTCAAAATCTAGGACCTGCTTCTGTGATAGAAGCACTGTATCTCAGAAAAAGAACACATTTCCTGAAGGAACTCCTTTTATGTCAGTACAGTATTTATTAGCTGACAAATTGTAAATTCAATCTTGTGATCAGCTGACCAATTGGGTTTTTTTGGGTGAGGGTGTTTGAATAGTTAAACTTACATAATGTGGGCTAGCAAACAATGAGTTTTTTGCTGAATATTTTCTGAGAGGTATCTGAGGGTGCTATTTTTTTTCCCCAAGAGAAAGTGAATCCATCTTTGGTTGTGTCATTTCATGTTAGACTCCCCTGAACTCTGGATTACATATTCTATCAATCTACGGTGGGGAACTATCATGCAGAATGCTCAAGGGGACTGAATAGATGTCTAGTGACCTCTCAAATAATATGAAGTCACTTGGATCCCAAGCTCCAGCTGCCTTATGCAACACCAGAAGCTGCTCAATTTCTTTGTGAATTTCCTGTCTTTTAGTCTGCATTCCTTTCTCCCTGCTCCAGTTCATGGGTGTTTACATTCAGATTTATGGGTGGTGGGAGGGGGGAATAAATTCCACTGCTCTATTTTCTGTTGGAATAGAAGGGCCAAATTTCAGTTTCCTTCAGGGTGTCCCCTAAGGACTTGCAAATGAAGAATGAGGTCTCTTTTGGCTTTTCTCTCTAATTGGCAGCTGAAAAAGTAAAAGCTAGTTGCAGCAGTTCCTAGCTGGATGGAGCCAATTGGTGTTCTGAATGATTTAGGAGATGTACTTGCAGTGCTGAGCTTCCAGCTGCTTTCTCTACCTGGTTCAGGACAGAAATGAACATGTGGTCCTAAACTAATGATGTCTGCAAAAAGCAAAGTGGTAGGGTAACTGAAAGAGTTCTCTAGTGCAGATAAGGTTTTGGTCCTAAATTCTAATCCCATCTGATAGTCGTCTTTTCTCTTTATGGGATGGTGTACTTCTGCCTTGAAACTACTGTAACATTTGGAAAGCAGAGCAGATTACATAAATCCTAAGTCTAGTTCTGTGGTTTACTTCTTTAGGAGAGAGAGGTACTGTGTGTGCCAGCTCAGGAAAAAACACCCACTGTGTAGTGATAAAGCAGCACTTGACTGATTTTTGTCAGAAACTGAATGGTTGGCAAAAGTGAAATGCTGCTATTACCCTTGAGTTAAGTCTTAGCAGAAGACTTCATACTTGGGAAGAATAGGTCAGAACCTGTTGTGCAGTTAGACTTAATCCCATGCCTAGGTGGGCTACTTTAAATATCTTATTTCTTGTTTGTAAAACTACTGTTCTTTTGCAGTTTATCAGTATCCACATAAGTCTTTGAGGTCAAATTCCGTTCTCAGAAGCACTGGGTTAGCTTTGTGTTGACTCCCTGTTTGCAGAAAAGAGATTAGAGCCTGTGGGAGGTAAAATGATAGAGCTGGCTATTGGGGCACAATTTTTTCCTCTTCCCAGGAGAACAGATTTAGATCTGAAAATAGGCAGGTGGAAACCTGATGTCCAATTGCATAATTACTGTAAGCACAGGAAGCATGCTTTTTGGTGCTATCACTGTATTTTTTTTTACCTTTAAAAGTCACCATCTCAGCTCCTATGGAAATCCCTGTGTAACTTTGTCATTTTAAGACTATTTTAAGCTGTGCTTTGACAGCTCTGTCTTCAAGGATGCTTTTCTGAGCCATCAGGTAATGCATGAAGGAGTAGGCTTCAGGAAAGGGTCAGCTTTGCTTTTTATAGATGAGTACTCAAAATAAGAGAGATGGAGATAACCTTAACATAACAAACTTCTTTGAGTAAGGGTTGTAGGTGAAAAATAGCTGTACCCCTGAAATTTTGGCTTCTGGGCAGAGAATTATTTTTTTTTCAAGTCTAAGTAGACTATCCCAAGACTGTGATTGTGGTGTGAATTTTGCAGTATGTCTGGATGGTCTCTTGCAGACAGACCATTGCTTGTTTTACTTGTTCTGTCAGCCCACAGAGCATGGTTAGGAGTGCTTTCCTTGGGTATCCCCAGTTAGCTGAAGAGCAGTGGCTTTGGTTCTGTGCTTGCTTATATATCAATGAGCATAGGCAAAACAAACAGTAAAATATCAAGGGATGAAGCTATATTTTGTGGACTACTAGTACTTTATGCTGTGATGGGCTTAAATGTTGGCCGTGCTCCCAAGAGAGGTCAAATTTGCAGGTAAAAGTTCTTTGAGGAAATATTCCTGCTTAACATTTAGAGAAAAGCAGTTAACTTGAAGTGGTTGGGAGGTGGCTGTGTTGCTTGTTAACTGCTACCTTGTATAAAATGTTGCTACAACTGAGTGGTAATCAGAGCAGTGGTGCATTTTAGCATGTATAACGCTGCTATACTGTATCAGATTAGAACAATACATGAGTTGTACCCTCTATGAAGGGGGACTTTCATATTGGGAATTTGAGAAAGACTGTCTTTGTCACTTGAAGGAATTGGGAGATGTCAGTTTTTCATTTTACTTGCTCTATGCATGCTACTGTGTGCATGAGCCGAGTACTCTAGCAGCACAGTATAGGTCATGCTGAGTAGACTCATGCACCCTGCTGCTCTGTCTCTGTTCAGGTGGCATCTGCTATCCAAGGTAACCTGGCTACTGCAGTGTAGACAAACCTTTAGTCCCTGACTGCAGTTTTGTCTGTCTGCTGCAATATTCGTTTATGCTAGATAAGGTTGTTCTCTAGAAGACTACTTGCTCTTTGACTACAGTCTGTTCACATCATCGGAAAAGGTGATTGCACCCAGTCACATGCCCTCATGGGTATTAAAGAACAAATACTGAAGTTTGCCAATGTCCGACTTAAAACTATGATAGGAAGGCTGAGGTTTCCTTTGAGAATTAACAGTACAGAAGAAGCCCTGAATTAGTGTGTCTTAGAGGGGGGTGGGAAAAGGGTGTTGGAGTTGGTTAGGTTTTGTTTTGTGGAGTGTTTTGGTAATCTGCAGTCTATACCATATGCTTGAAGCTGCACTTCATTCCTCTGACCATGGTCCATTTGTGGTACATGTTTGGTTCTGAGTAAATGTCTTTGAGGAAATTTGCTTCTTTTATATTTCATTTTTTTCTGTGATTAAGGTGGGTATGTCAACTTACTGAAAAACAGTCTTCCAGCATTCTCTGACATGTGTTGTACAAGTCAGTCTGTTGCCTGAGACTTGTCAACTGGAAAATGGAATCTAGTGTTTCTGTCAGAACTGGAATTCTTAGGTGCTGTACTGAACTGTGTTTAAAAGTAGGCCCAGATATCTGAGTCTCAGGCTATGAGAACTTGGTGTCCAAATCCTGAGGGCGTGCTTTTAAGGAAGGAAAATTTGGTCAGTGGTTACTGAATTAAGACAATGTGCAAAAGCAAAGTGATCATGATCAGAAAAGAGCATCACATCAAAGCTGTGAGCTTGTTTTGGTAGAGGGGAGTGGTGTGCTCAGAAGTGGTTTAATGCTAAAACAAACTTCATTACCCATTAACCTGCTCTAGCTCAGTATCTGTCTTCTGTATGTCATTTTTGTCAGGTATATATAATCCTAGTGCCCTAACCTCTCTGATTCTGGGAACAAATACTTATTCACCAAGAACTGTGTTCTTGCTGTGGATGGTGGGGACAGATGTGCAAAACCTCTGACACTCTCTAAATCTTTCTGTAAATGGAGGAAGTATAAATATTCAGACCACTCCACTGTAAGAGTCAAGCCACTTTGTTTCCACCTCCAGTGCTGTGTGTTTGTTAACAATGTGGGATTCACTTTAGTCTAGGCACCCTCTTTCTGTAGCAGACCCCTGTTCTGCTGATAATGGGTTTTGTTTGTACTTTCTGCATCTGCAGCTCCTTTTTCTTATGGGTTTTTGTTGGCTTGTCAGCCTCTTGTCATTGCTTTAAATATCTCTTTTAGATTACATTGCAAAATCCTTTGCGATGTGGAAGAGGGGTTTCTCCAGATGTGTTTCTGAGGATGGATTGGAAAGCACAGGGAAAGGAAGATCTCTTAAGAAAAGAGCTCCTGCTTCCTGCCCTACAGCCAGAAGAGGGTTAACAAGGCGCACAGCTCCTGTGCAGGCAGTGAGAGATGTGCTATGGTAGGAGAGGAGTCGAGCAGCTCTCTGTTCGGTTTGCCGTCTGTCAGATTGACCCTGCATCTCCTGAGCTGGTGTCCGGCTTGCACTGAAGGATCCCCGCCTCCCAACCCTGCATCCCGCCTCTCCGGAATGGGATCTTCCCGTCTTTGTATGGTGGTGTCTGACGCGGGCATGCTGCTGTGAGGCGCTGGCTGATGAATGAGTGCCCCTCCGAGCAGAGCAAGGTAAGACAGCCTTACTCTTGTTCCCATTCTAGCCGGGAGTCAGTGGCAGTACCATAGGCAGTGGGTTTTCGTGGTCTGTGGGAAGCCAGGCAGATACATGACAGTGCTGGTCTCTTAGCATGGAATAAAAAGTACAGGTCTTTGGGGACACTGTCATACTGTCCCCGCTGGAGGTGTCTGAGGGGACTTGCATTGTCTTACCAGCTATGTTCCCTATTTGAATCATTGAAGTTACTGCAAGTCAATAGTAAAGCTATTAACATGGACTGTTGAAAAGGCTGTGATGTGAAAGATGGGCTTGTATTTTTGGAGGGATAAGAAATTCTGTTTCTTCACATTTGTTTCATTTCACAAAATGGAAATGTCTTTGAGAGTAACAGTAATAATATACTACACACCATGTAAGAATAGAAAGCATGTGTCTCTTCATACAGGAAGGATGGTATGTTCAAATAACTGTCTAATTAATAACATAATACTTTGTGGACCTCCTGGATATTGCAAAATGCATGTGCATATATTGTGTCAATTTCAAAAACAAGCTTTTGGCTCTGTTCTTGTATCTTAGTTTTGTGGGTTTTTCCTCTTAGTTGTTTGTTTTAAGGAGTGTATTCCTAGCTTGCCATGTTTAAGTGATTGCCTTGGAAATAGCATGCTAAATGTGAGTTAGCAGGCTACTGCATGCAGCAGGTTAGTCTAGCCTTCTCATTTGGGTTGTCAGAAAAGCTATTGCAACAAATTAATATTAATGTGACCACACTTTTCATAGGTAGTTATCTATGTGCTCTTAGAATGAACTTAAGGCTCCTGAATATCTTATATAATTCATACATATACACCTATATGTGTGACAGGAGGCATTACTTAGTGCAGTAAACAAATAGTTGACAAAAAATCCTTGGCTGGAGTCTGGACTGAGCTGGACAAGGATTTTGACCACACATTGATTATTCTGTGAATACACTTGGCTTATAAAACATACCCACCTAATCTTATTACTAGTGAGCCTTCTCAGAAGCAGGCATTAGGCCTTAAATAAAAGATGACACTCTTAATCTTGGTTGTTAGCTGATTGTGATTCTCTGTATGTTTGACCAAGAACACTTATAAAATATTAGCCCTGCATGTTTGCATGTATAGAGTGAATGCAGAGATGGCAAACTTCATAAGCCACTAGAATTCTGATAGAAATGTCAAACTCTGAAAGAAAAAGGCAAGTGAAAGCTTGATTTAAGGTCTAGGAAGCATTCCCTCTGTTTTTTGTTTAGTCTTTTCCACAGTGACTTGGTGTCCTGTTGCTTATAGCAATTGCAAGCATGTAAATGGGAATGAGGGAGTACTGTGATTCGTGACCAGAGCTATTCTGCTTGTCTTTCATTTATCTAATAACCAAATGTTGCACTGTGTGATATACAACCCATTGTGCCTGTGTGCTTATTTCATGAAAACATGCTTAAGCAAATAGGAGGAAAAAGAAATTTAAGGTCAATAGGGAGAGATCAGGTGCTGTTACCACTGGCTTCTTGTGACCTTTCCCATATAAGAAGCCTGAAACAATTGGGTAAATCTTAAGTAAAAGATTTATTACAGGATTATATGGATTTTCATGCATTAAAGAATGACCGTAATTTGGATCTTGCTTTATCTGGATTAAATCACCTCTGAATGCTTCCTGTTTCTTCCCATTTGCAAACTGTGTTCAGTGAATACTAATGACAAGACTGGAGCTCAGGTCTTGGAAAACCAAAAGTTTAAGGTTTGAAGCTCCTGTTGCCTTTCTCCTCCCTAAGCATGGAAGTGGGAAAGCGAATACTTCAATCTTTGGCCTGTCCTGGAAAGAACATGGTGTTTCAATACTTTATAGCATCAGTTTTCTTTTGTGAATGTAGATGTTAATAATTTTATCTGGCAATTTGTCAATTCCTTGCTAGGAAGTCAGAGATCACAGAATCTTAGTGGTTGGAAGGGACCTCTGAGATCGAGTCCAACCACAAAAAAAAAACCCACCCACCTACTAAACTCCACAACCCCACACATAACACCCCACCACAAACAATGATCTTGGGCACTAGAGCATGCCCTGAAGAGCCATGTCTACATGTTTCTTAAACACTTCCAGGGATGGTGACTCCACCACCTCCCTGGGCAGGCTGTTCCAGTGCCTGACCACTCTTTCAGTAAAGTAATTCTTCCTAATATCTAATCTAAATCTCCCTTGCTGCAGCTTCATACCATTTCCTCTGGTCCTCTTGTTATTCCCTTGGGAGAAGAGGCCAACCCCTGCCTCTCTACAGTTTCCTTTCAGGTAGTTGTAGAAGGCAATGAGGTCTCCCCTCAGCCTCCTCTTCTCCAAACTAAACATGCCCAGCTCCCTCAGCCTCTCCTCATAGGACTTGTTCTCCAGACCCCTCACCAGCTTGGTGGCTCTCCTCTGGACACGCTCCAGCACTTCAATGTCTTTCCTGTAGTGAGGGGCCCAAAACTGAACACAGTACTCGAGGTGAGGCCTCACCAGTGCCGAGTACAGAGGCACAATGACTTCCCTACCCCTGCTGGCCATGCTATTCCTGATACAATCCAGGATGCCATTGGCCCTCTTGGCCACCTGGGCACACTGCTGGCTGATCAAGGACTCCTAGACATAAGAATGTTAGGAGGGAGCACAATTAGAGCATGACCTAATGATGCTCTTGAGGGTCCTCTGTGTGCCAAGGAGGCATGCTGTTGAGGTTCCTTGGAGGATGTGTGCAAAAATCAAATGCCTGTGGCTGGAGTATCTATTAGATACATATAGATACACATAGGTAACAGAGCAGAAGTATCTGGCTTTTATTTACTCATCAGCAGGTAAGAATGTGCATCACTTCACTACAGCAATATTTTGTATTTAACATTCCCTTGCTACCTTTGAATAATCCACACAGGCTGAAGAAATGTCTGATGGAGTTTCTACACTTTTGAGATTGCCCTTGCTATGGAAAAGGGAGAATCCCTTTGTTAGTCATTAGCACTGTTTCCCTGGGGCAGCAAGTTAATTGCATCTGTCATTGGACCTAGCCTGTGTACCAGCTATGAAACTGAGTGCTAGTGAAGTCTTGGGAGAGATGGTGTTGTAAATCATTGGGCTGAGGAAATGAGAGGCCTGTGCAATGGCATAAAAATATGTGTATGTGGCGGTGGTGGGGAGACCCACCTTGAAGAGAGGTTAAAAATGTTAAACTTTTTAGGAATGTACAGGCTTTGTCACACACCTGCACACTCTTTGAAATGAAACATCATGCATTACTGTTGGCTTAAAGTGTATTTAATTTAAATTTCATAAAGGAAAAAGGATTCTGCTTATTCAGTTAAGCAGGAGAGTATTTTGACCTTGATGATCAGAACAAGCTGGAATATGTAGCATGTTTAAATAGCAAGTGATTTTTAGAGTGAAGAGATAATTATGGAACGGCTGTGCATGCTGCCAATGGGCAGAAAATGTGTGGTTCTGATTACCTTGTGTCTCAAAAAAATCCTGAATCTTGAAGGAGACTGTCATCTCCAGGAAGAAAATGAAGCAAGTGGAGTGCAAAACCTGACAGGATAATATTATTGTATGTTTGGCTAAACTTTCTATGAAGGTTCTATTTATAAAAGACAAAGAATTTATAGCTGACTGGGAAATACTATGCTTGTAATTGGACTGTAGTATGCCTATATTGGAAGTCAGTTTATGCAGTGAGTTTGAGAACTTGCTCAATTCTACATAGAACTACTGTTTACTATTTCTAAAGCATCTGTTGCTCTTTAATTACATGAATGACTTATAAATATTTAATGTAACCATGACTATTCACACTCATTGGGGTATTTTTGCAAACAGATTTTTAAAGCCAAGCTTTTCTTTTGAACCCAATTTGACTTATACCCTAAAGGATGAGGTGCTGGAGTTCTGGGCTCTTGGTTAAGGAAGAACCTTAAATTGATTTGGGAAAGAGCAGTAATGTGAAACAGCAATAGTAAAAGGCACTGTAGAAGAGGGGGAACAAAGCATAGACTTCCTTGGCCTAAGGAATACAATTGTATTTTCTTGAACTTTTGTGGCATGTGTTGTTGTTTGATTTAAAAAAAAAAAAAAAAATTGCTGATGATAACACCCTGCCTTTGGCAAGAGGTGTTTGTCTGGCATGCCTGTGCTTAGCATATTCTTAGTGCATTATGCTTAAATGCTTCAATATGCATTGTTTCTGTGTGTTGCAGAGCAAGATGTCACCCCCGTTTCACCCACTGTCACACTTGTCATGCATGCTGCAGTAATGTGAACTGGTGACCTGTGTAATATTCTCCTAATGCTACATGTTGATGCTCACTTGCCCTGTGTGCTTCATGTCTCTCCCAAACTACTTAATGCAAAGTGTTATGGTGCACAAGTTGATTAGTTATCTACTCTGTAATACAGAGGGTCTCAGAACAGACTCTCATACTGCAATAATTTTCTATGTTAATGAAATCAGTAACTAACTCCTCTGTGCTTCTGTGCTCTGATAAGTCTTTATTGGGGAGGATGGTGCAGGGTGAAGTTAAAGACATTTTTTCAGTCCTGTAGTTTCTGAAATAAGTTACTTCCTTACAGGAGATTAAGTCAAACAATATGCAAGCTCAGCTGGATCAGGTGTGCAGTCAGCAACTTACTGGTTACATATGGTGAATTTCATTGCATTTCATATATACAAATTAACAAGTGTGAAACTATGTTCTAGATCCTGAAGGCCTTAGGTTTGTCTACAGTGTAGCTCTTCATGAAAGGCAGGATCAAGCCTGCTGTTCTTGCATGGCATATGAACAGTAAGATCTATATTTTAAACTTCTATTTAAAGATGTAATGACAGGTTGGTTAGAGAGCTAACATGGGACATGTGAAGGCTTGAGTTTTGTCCCTGCTCCATTGTAGACTTCTAGAGTCACAGTAAGTAGGTCGTTTAAGGTCTGCCCTTTTATGGGTATGCTGGACTTGATTTTGGTGGTATGTGAGGGTCTAAGTACTGTTGAATAAGTGTGAGCTGTGCTGGCCCTCAGCATCTGGCAAGGAGGATGCAGGCATCTTCCTAGAGGATGCTGTAATGATAAACACAGAACAAACAGAAAAATGCTCTATAGTTGTAATGGACTGTTAAGATGAACATCTTAATTCATAGACTGGAGCTATTGTTGCTTCTAGACTAGCACTACAGTTTCTTGTCTCTTCTGCTCTCCTTCAGACTGCTTAGATTTGCTTCTTTCAGAGACAGTATCTTTTCTTGCTTGTGGTGTAGCTATACCAATGACTGCCTCCAAGACCTCACATGTCCTGGACCCCTTTGCTTAGCTTTGCATACTTTGAGACTGCTTGCTATACCATTCCCATGTCTGGTTCTGAGATTTGGCTTGAAAGCTCGATGTGAAGCAAAATGGTAGCCCTGTTGTTTGTGGCAGTGCCTTCTGGTGTTATTCCATTTCAGAGAATTATTCTGTTTGTCTGTTGCTTGCTGGCCTTGCACAGCAGTGCTGTGTACTTGTAAGTATTTTGCTACATCTATGGGTTGCTACACAAATGTTGCTGTGGGGTCTCTTGAGCCACTGAAGATGTATGCTGTGTAATTAAAACATGGCATTCTACCACTACAAGAGTGTCAAAATGTGGTGTCCTGTGTAGTATCTCCTGTATGTAAACCAAGAGTAGATGTCATGCTTTTCAGCTGTACTGTTCTGCAGCCTATCAGCCAATAGTTCCTGTTGATCTGCAGTTTTATTTCTGTTATCGGCTTTATGCTATTTCCAGCACTTCTCACACATGCCTGCATCTTTCTGCATCCTTTTTCTACCCTCCCTTCCTCCCCTGGATGTTTGACAAGATGGACACCAAGGAACTGGACTTTTATAGGCATGATGATACTTGCCTTTTTAAAATGGTGTAAAATGGAGTGACTTTTGTAAAGGATCAGAAAATGTCATGCCTCTAGCCATGTGTCTGTATCTGTTGATGACAAAGAAAAATTTGGGGGTGGGAATGGTGGTGTTCCAGATCTAGCTGTGGAACATCTTGCCCCATTTACAGATGAGGCAGGAATAATCGGTGAGAATGACCGTGCTATGTTTCTAGCCTTATAGCTGCCACCTTTTGTGGTGTTAGGCTTTTCTATGACATATACCCAAATTCTGAACAGTTCCACTGTGTTTTTCCACCATCTTTCTTGTGAGACAACTGGAACATATAGTGCTACTTGTGTCTTACGCATACTACATTGGAAGGAAGAGGGATTGGAAATGCTATTTGGAGATAATGATGACCGTCTTTAGCCCTAATGTCTCCTAAGAGAAGCTGATATAAAAGAACAAGCTGTTGTCTCTGCCTGTGGTGTGACACTCATCACTGTGACACATGATGCAGTGGAAAGGGCAGAGACCCGCAAGCTGTAGAACCTTGCTACCCTCCTGCCCCCTTAAGCAAGGAGGGAACTCATCTAAAAAGGAACAGTTTACCTGATCTGACAGGCTTGGCTTTCAAGTTAATTGTGTAAAATGTGGAACAGAGTATATACAAGGAAGGAAGATGCATCTTCCCCTGTGCCTTGCTTGCCTAATGCCAAACTAGGTGGCTCAGAACCCCAAAGTGTTTGTGCTGTTTGGATGGATTTTTGATTTTGGTAGAACAGAGCACAGCTGGGCAGTGAAATGAAACTAAAGGCTGAGTGTGCTGGTGTAAGCTGTAGTGCTGATTTGAGTATAAGATTTCGGCAGCTTTCTCACATGTTTCCATGTCTAACTAGGTCGTATACAGTAACCATGCCTAGCTGACAGGCCTGATGACTCTGCAGTAGAGCCACATCTTCTCTCTATTCCAATTCTTAATGGATAAAGGTTTTAATTTGAAGTAGTTCTTAGGAAAATCTGCAGTGCGAGGTCAGGAAGAACAGAATCTGCATGCTTGCAGGTCCCAATGTATATGCTAGGCTATTTGATGATACCACAGGAAAAACTTACTCCTGTAACTGTTGATCTCAGATTCTTAATTAACTCTGTGGCAGGGAAAGAGGACAAATAACCTCAAGCATTAACAGATAATCTGTGTTGAAATAAAAGGTTAATCAAGGAGCAGCTCTGGTGCACTGCTGTGAATGAGGTGAAACTGCAGAGTTCAGCTGATGACTTACTAGTTGGCTGAGGCCTGGGTCCCAGGAGAGAGCACTGTTGGGTTAATGTTCTTTTTTTACTGAAATGATTCATGATCTTTCAGCTTGCAGTATTTGCTGGCAGAGTATTTCTAAGTACTAGAAAAAAAGGGAGATAGGCTAAGTATACTTATTCTGTGTTAAGTTCCTTGGAACAGTCATTTATATACCTGCAATTACTTATATGCAAGGCACCCAACTGTGACCTTGGATTGCAGTTGCTAGAAACTGCCACAGTACAACTAACTATTGCCAGTGAGAGTGCAAGTTTAAATAAATGACCTTGCAAAAAGGTGGCTTAATCCAAAAAGGGATTAGATATAAACCAGCCCGCATAACAGCATCAAGCATGACAAAGGGCTGTGAAGATAGCCTTCAAAAGTGTCTCAAAACATCGTGTGCAAAAATGTGTGTATTTGTCATAAGCTTTTTAAAATGTAGGGACATGTATTGTGTACTGAAAACAGTTCCTGTTTGAAACCCCACTAACTACTGTTATGTTTGTAATATAGTAGATTTCCTTAAAACATCCCACTGCCTTCAAGAAAATAGAGAACTGGCTTTGCAAAAGGGTCTAGTCACACATGGAACAAGACATGATTTTATCCTGAATGTAAAAAAAAAGTTTCTGTGGAGTTAGACATGGTGATCCTCTGTTTTAAATTCACCTTCCCAATCTGAATTAATTTTTAAGTCTTCAAGTTGCTGATCAGGATACAGGCATTACTATGTTGTAATATACAGAGGCAGATTGGTTGGTCAAGTGTTTTCAAGTTCTAAAAGAGGATTTGGGTTTCAAGGCTTACAAACTGAGGACTGCTCTTAACGGTATCCGTGGATGCACTGTTGGGTTTATGTTGTCTGGCTATCAAAACAGCTTGATCAAGTCTGTTACTGTTGTGTGTGTATCAAAGAACACAATCTATGTTATTACTTGTGTGGTACTAGTAAGTATATACGTGGATGTGTGTGTTGAGTACTAGTGCCTTACACCCCAAGCTTGCATGACATTTTGTATGGTGCGAGCCTGGTAAAGTTGCATCTAGGTAGCATTTTGTGATACAACCCACAGTGTCTAGGCTACGTGTGATGAAGACGTGCTTCAGGGATTTTGGCTTTGGAGTGGTGTCTGGGAGACTGGAAAGGATACTAGTGTGTTTTTGGTGGAGATTAAGCAGGCAAAGACCTGGCGCTGTAGACTTGGTATGATGAGATGCACAGGGTGTCTGTGACAATAAAAATAGGAGCTCCGTGCCCAGTAAATAACTACTGCAAGCACAGAAACCATCGGGCTCGAGTCCTAGGTTGCTCTGAAATTTTTTCTTTTGAATACAACTCAGAAGGAATAAGAAATACTCACACGTTCATCCAAGGAAGGCAAGTGTCATACAGGTTTCCTCCTCCTGTGCTGAGAGACTTAAGTAATGGATTTATGTCAAACAGAATGAGAAACTAGCCAAACCTGTTTTTATCACCTTACTCATGCCTTTCTGTGGCCTCTTCCCTTCTTTTGCTCAATTTTAGTTTCTGTCCCTTCAAAGAAAGGACAGGTGAAGTCAAGCACACCACACCTGTTCTCACACTTTGAATCTGTTTGGTCTGTATTTGCCTACTAAATGCAAACCTGTCTTGTGCTACTGGTTTTAGTCTTGCAACCTTAAATTCCAGGGAGAGAGGGCTGTTCTGTTAGACTTGGCCTGGATTAGCTATTGCCTTTTCGTGATGATGCTTTGCCCTGGCTCTTCTTATATCTTAGGGCCTCAATGCTTTTTATGCTTTCCCCCTTTCACAAATGAGGAAATTGGTGTAGAGAAAGTCGTTTGTGTAATGTCAGTCATGTTTAAATGTCAGGTTATGAAAACAATTTGGGGATTCTCCTTTTGTTGATATGACTTTGTTGCTGTTGCTTGTAAATGACTTGTAACTCTTTTTAGTCTTCACATTAAGGTGTCCAGAGCTATGTTTTCTTTGCAGTATGTGCACTTCTGTTTGTGGACTTTATTGGGCTATGTCCCTTGTAGGGTTCTTAAAAATGCCTATAGGTGGTTTTCCTGAACTTGCTGTGATTTGCTCACAAAAGTCAGCCTTATTGTGAATTCTGAAATTTCAGTAAAGTGGGAACACAACTTGGACTTGCTGTAACACCATCTTGAGTCTTTAGAGCATAAATACTGGAAGGGCCTAACTTCCTCACTAAAGAACAAGAGGTTAATTGGATTAGTAGAGACTAAAAAATGAATAGCTTGGTGAGAATAGCATGGTGAAAATCCCTGGCCAACCCAGGCAGGTTTACCAGCAGTCTTGCTGTAGAGAAGGTTTTAAGAGTTGGTTTCCTGACGATGCCAGGTCAGTGGTCATGCTTAGGGTTTAGAGACACTGTGCTAGAAAATGCTCTTGAAACAGGACACCTGGAAAAATGGTCTGCAGAATGGAGAAAAATCAGTGGCTTGTTCATTATGCTGATGTGATTGTTTGCTGTGTTTTCCATGGTTGTGACTAGTCCAGGCCTAATGAAAGGCATGAGAAAGATGGCTTCTTCCTGTAATCGGTTCCACCCTTTGTGCTGGGAAATGGTTACAAAATAATCTTTTTCTGATCACCAGGCTGGAAATCTCAAACTGTATCTTGGATACAAGTTTTGCAAAATGCCCTTCATCTCTATTTGTGCCTCACTCCTCACCTACTTTTTCATCCTCAAGGTCAACTAACTGTGTTGTGATTGAAAGAAACATCCACGTGATTGTCTTGATTCAGTGTTATCCAGTTATTCCTTGCTTCACACTCTGGAGACCTCTTTAAACAACTGTTGGCTGTGTGATGTTTTATCATATGAGTCACTGCAGCTGTCATCTAGCCAAGATGTACACATATCAATTTTTTTATTCTAGCCTAATGTATCAATTTCTCCTCTTCCTGATTTTTTTTTCTTCTACCAGTTTTCTTCTCCATTCTAATATTTAGCTTTTCCTGGTTCTGGGGTATGTAATAAGCAGTATTTCTCACTTTGGTTTTGAAGTCTTATAAGTGGTTGGCAAGATGAAATCAGTAGACTGGAAACTCAAGTTCCTCAGGCTAATGGAATTTTTGTGGCCAAATTACTTGGTTCTGCCACATTTTTCCACTCGGTGGCAAAGTTGGTCAGTTTCCTGTAACTATTTTTAAACTGTAGATTCAGTTACCAAATCTGTGAGATATTTTTCCTTTGCTTTCATTTTAATCTCCATCCTTTCTTTTACAGGATAGAGAAACCAGTGTCTAACATTAGTCTTTAATCTCATCTGAACTGAACATCTGCTCTTCCTTGCCAGAGTAAGCTTTGGGAATCTAGGCTAGATGGAGATGGGGAAAATCTAATTATTTTGTATTGGAGCAGTCTGACTGTCAAAAGACTTACTACTTCCCCCTCGTGTCACAAAGGAGAGAAAGGGGAAAAAAAAATGTGATTAGTGTGTACAGAGGCTCTGGGCTACCTTTGTAGTCTAAAAAGCTCCTAATTTTATTTTAATGAGGCCTTGGGGTACAAAGGCAACTGTATCTCTGTCACTCAGCAAAGCTGGAAGAGAGCAAAATGGGACAGTGTCCCTAACGTTTTAACTTTAAACTTCTGCGAGGCAGTCTGCTCCCCTGGACTAGGAATGTTTCAGCCTCTGCCCTGCTAGAAGGTCACTTGGTACTTGTGTTTTTTGGCTGCTCTTCAGCCGTCTGTGCAGTGCTATATGGGCATTTCAGATCTGGAAATACTCTTACCTCCATCTGCAGCAAGTGCTGCCTGGAGCTAATAAGGCCTTAGAGAGATGAGGGATGTTTGTGCTCCCTTTGCAAGCCCTTGCAATCTTATGGATGGAGTAAGCAGATCAGGCCAGCTGTATGTTTGTTTTCATTGACTTGTTGAAATGTCAATACCAAACAAAGCTTCTTAAATTTGGGTGTGAAAAGGGACATGGTTTGAGATTTCTCCAGTTAAACACTGAGTACTCTGTTTAAACAATATGGAACAGAGGAGCTTAGGGTGGCTGTGAATCTCAGCACTACTTCAGCAACAAAAGAAATCTTTCGGATGTTTCAAACGTGTTGTAAAGACCTTTTTGCTAAAGTTGATGTTATTAAGTACTGTGGCTCAAAATCCAGGCCCTTGAAAACAGCTTGTAACCCAAATGGGGCACAGTGACTGTTGCTCTGTTTATTTCTAAATGCAGCTTAGTTTTTATTCACTTGCTACTATGAGATCCTGCAGCGGCTGCTTGAATGTGCTTGTTTTTAGGAGCCCATTGAGTTCTGCAAGCAGGGGTTTTAGGCTTTTTTTTTTTGGTAGCTCTCTTCCCCCCTCATTCATGAAACTGTCACAAAGTGTAGGAATCTGAGTTTATTGCTGCTCTGATGTCAGCCTGTTGTTCTTCTGTAATATTTGTTGATTTTTTTTCCTCCTTTAACTCAGTGAAGGCCTAAATGAAACTATTCTGGGCTACAATTTAAATGTCAAGTGTAATTATGGCTGAAATGATCTGCTTACTAGTGTTCTTCACCCTCTGGAGACATCCTTTCATCCTGAAGGGTGAACAGAAATTGAGATAAGATTGCTTGAGGCCAAAACCTGTAAGCCCTGTCTGCAAGAGAGCATTTTCTCTTGCCCTCTTTGCAATGTGATTAAATTTTATATAAGAGTATGTAATTTAAGATTAAAGGGACCATTGGGAGTATAGGAGTAACTGAGTCTCTCTGATCTCTGGCATAACCCTGAAAAGAGGGCTGAGGTTAGCTCAGTGTAGTCTCGGATTTATAGCAGAAATCTGGGAGTCAACATCTCCTGGGTTATGCCTTTCTGAAGATGGACACTGGTGACTGGCTGGATGATTCTGCACCACGGGTTTAGAGCAGGTTCTTCTGGATTTTCTTTTCTGCAACAGGATTGCTTGAGAAAATTCACAAATTCATATTTCTGTGTCCTATTCCTTGCTGCTGTGGCAGCCATAAGACTACCAGCTCTGCTTCCTCACTTTTAAAAAACCTCTGCTATTTATAAAACCTGTGAAATGGCTTTCACTTAATAAGCATATTTTAGCATCTTGTGTAACAGTACTCGTGAATGTTACATTATGGTGTATCAGTGCGATGGAGCAGGATTCTGATGAAGTAGTTTAGTTGACTGCAAAACTGCCTGAGAGAATTGGAATATGTCTTAAAATTGGGAATTGGGCTGCTTCATCTGCTACATGGGTTGGGAAGCATGAGAATGGCAAAGAGCATCTCATCTTTAACCTCTATGGTGGATAAAGTACAAGATTCTTGGACTTGTTTTAGTAAGAACTTTGGCAAGTTGGCAGAGGCATCTAAAGGTTGCTTCAACAACGACTTCCATAAGCTGAGAGTAAGAAAAGTTTCTGAAGGGGGGCGGGGGGAGTCTGTTCCTTTAGGTATCCTTTTCATGGGTTTACATATTGCTTTTCTTTTTCCATTGGCTTCTGGCTCCCTCCAGACTCAAGAGGGAGAAGAAAACTAATCACAGCAACATAGCAAATCCATGTTAATAGTTTTACTATGAGTATGCTCAAAGTTATGTGCTGCATATGTGTTTAAATATGAAAATAAATGGGGTAGAGTTTTGGTGGTGGCAAATAAGCTGCTCTGAGTAACAACTTGGTGTATTCAAATCCAAATGTGCTGCTTCCAAAATGTCATAAGATGTTATGTGTAGCATTTGACTGTGTGCCATCTGTGTGTTTTCTAGCAAAGCTCTGAATAACTTGCTAATCGTTACTGTGTGTGATTCCTTTCTTTAGCACCCTTGGATCGTAAGCAGAATTCCTGAGATAGTATTTTTTTTTTTTAGGGGTTTAATTCAGCTGATCATTCCGCTTTACTGGAACTCTTATCTGAAGAGGAAATGAAGTCAGGAACTCTTAGACCTACTTGAGTGTTTTGGAGTAAGGAGTGATCCCATTAAAAAAAGCAAAAGGCTCCCACTAAAAGGGGGAGAGCTTAGCTTCTATATGCTGAGCTACAAAAGATGCAAGTTAATGCATTGTATCAGACAGAAATGGAAGTAACAAAGTGATTTGGGGAGAGAACATAATGTAGGCAATTTGCAGAAGATTGTGTAAGAATAGAACAAATAAACACTCGAGTAGTCTGTCAAGGGAATTCTGTTCAGTGGTAGTAGAAAATCTGTTAGAAGTGCACCCCTGAAGGATGGCTGCTTTTTTGGTTTGAATTTTGATTAAGTTACTGCAAACCTGTGGACAGTGTCCCACTACTTGTAGTTCCAAACTGTTGTCTTTATGGCGATAATGGCATATAATTCTGCAGTCAAGATGCTACAGACTATGAAGTTCAATTTTCAGGCAGGCTTTTTATGCCATACCCTCACTTTCTTCCTGGCTCTTCTGCTGTCCTACTCTTCCCCACCACAGATGTGTTTGTGTGAGGCAGAAGCTCTTATCTTCCATGCTTGTCAGCTTGTTTCTGGATACATGACTCCTCTGTGTTCCACACAGCACAACTAAAGTGCATACCTTTATATAACCAAACTATCTTTTGAAATGCTTTCAAACTAGTATGCTAGACAGTATGGTTCCTATTAGTCCTCCTTCCTTTTGTCATTCCCTAGTGCAACTATCAGCAGGTTGCAGATAAGCATCTATTCAACAGAATGAATTGGTTCAAAGTAGGAGTCCTTCCCCCCAGAAATCTTTGTATGGCACATACCTTAGTAATGATGCTGGGTGGAACTGGTTACTTCAAATATTAGTCAACCTGTTATTAATTTTAATGACTATGTGTATGCAGTTGGTCTAGGTGTACAATGTCAGTTCTAATATTTTGATGGCCCTTAGTGTCTTGCTGGAAAGAAAACTGTTAGGTAAATGAATTAGTAAATTGCATGGTGTTTCTGACTTAGACTTTAGAGAAGAACTGCTTGTGCTGGGAAAAAACAACTCTGAGATGAATTTGGAAGGAGCTCACAACTGTTAGTTGTGGCAAGGAGTGATGCACAATAGCCCAGAAACTGAGAATGTTTTTCAGCTTCAGGCTGTACAAGACTGATATCTCTTATGCCTCTTTATACAATGCGTGTATCCATATGATTGTCAGTCCAAGATAAGCAAGACTTGTTTGTGCTTTGAGATGTGAAAGAGTGGTTATTAGAGGAATACAGGTTTCTATTGAAGCTGTACACAACATGGTTTTATTTGGAAGGTGTTTACTTAAAATTGATTCTCTTGACTTAGGTACTTGTTCCTGTTCATTTCACAAACTTATTAAAATTGTTTGTCTGAATGAAACCAAAGGCTCCAGAAATTCATGACTTCAAACTGTAAACTAAGTCTAGTTCTTGCTGTAATAATGCTAGCCTTTTGCCCAAAGCTCAGCTTTATTCTCTTCATAAACATATGGTGAAAACCAATTTCACAGAATTTTTCAGAGTTGGAAGGGACCTCTAGAGATCATCTAGTCCAGCTCCCTTGCTAAAGCAGGATTGCCTATAGCACATTACTCAGGACTGCATCCAGGCGGGTCTTGAGTCTCCAGAGGAGGGGACTCCACAACCTCCTTGGGCAGCCTCTTCCAGTGCTCTGTCACCCTCACCGTAAAGTGGTTTTTTTTTTTTCCCTCATATTTGATTGGAACTTCCTATGTTCCAGCTTATGTCTGTTACCCCTTGTCCTGTTACTGGGAATGACTGAAAAGAGTCTGGCTCCATCCTCCTTAAACCCACCCTTTAGATACTTGTAAACATTAATAAGGTCTCCCCTCAGCCTTCTCTTCTCCAGGCTAAAGAGTCCCAGCTCTCAGCCTTTCTTCATAAGGGAGATGCTCCAATCCCTCAGTTGTCGTTGTTGCTATATGCTGGACTCTATCCAGTAGTTCCCTGTCTCTCTTGAACTGGGGAGCCCAGAACTGGACACGGTATTCCGGTTGTGGCCTCACCAGTGCAGAGTAGAGGGGGAGAACGACTTCCCTCGACCTGCTGGCTGCGCTATTCCCTGTGTGGCCTGAAATTCCATTGGCCTTCTTGGCAACAAGGGCGCATTGCTGGCTCATGGATAATTTACTGTCTACCAAGACCCCCAGATCCTTTTCTTCAGAGCTGCTTTCCAGCAGGTCCACCCCTAACCTGTCCTGGTGCCTGACATTCTTCCTCCCCAGGTGCAGGACCCTCCGCTTGTCCTTGTTGAACCTTATGAGGTTCTTCTCTGCCCGGCTCTCCAGCCTGTCTAGGTCATGCTGGATGGCAGCATGGCCCTCTGGGGTGTCAGCCACTCACCCAGTTTGGTATCATCAGTGAACTTGCTGAGCATACCCTCTATCCCCTCGTCCAGGTCACTGATGAATATGTTAAACGATACCGGTCCAAGTATCGACCCCTGGGGGACACCACTGGTTACAGGCCTCCAACTCTACCCTGCTCTGTTAATCACAACCCTCTGAGTCCTGCCACACAGCAAGTTCTCGATCCACCTCGCTGATCCCCTCGTCTAGTCCATGCTTCCTCAGTTTCCGAAGGAGGATGTTATGAGAGACAGTGTCAAAAGCCTTGCTGAAGTCAAGGTAGATGACATCTGCTGCTCTGCCCTCATCTAGCCAACCAGTTATAACATCATAGAAGGCTATGAGATTGGTCAAGCATGATTTACCCTTGGTAAATCCTTGTTGACCGCTTCCGATAACTTCCTGCTCTTGAATATGCTTGGATATGACATCTAGAGCGAGTTGCTCCATTACCTTCCCAGGGATGGAGGTGAGACTAACCGGTCTGTAGTTCGCTGGGTCCTGCTTCCTGCCTTTTTTGAAGGCTGGAGTGATATTGGCCTTCGTGCAGTCCTCAGGCACCTCTCCTGTTCTCTGTGACCTTTCAAAGGTGATGGAGAGTGGCCAAGCAATAACATCTGCCAGCTCTCTCAGCACTCACAGGTGCATCTTGTCAGGGCCTGTGGACTTATGGATATCCAGTTTGGCTGAGTGGTCTCTAACCTGATCTTCCTCTACTGGGGAAAACTCTTCCTCTCTCCAGACCTTCCCTCTTAGCTCCAGGGCGTGGGATTCATGAGGGACAGCTTTAACAGTGAAGACTGAAGCAAAGAAGGCATTCAGTAGCTCTGCCTTCTCAGTGTCTTCCACTGCTAGGGCACCCATCTCCTTTGTTAGTGGGCCTACTTTTCCCTAGTCTTCCTTTTTCTATTGATATACAGAAAGAACCTCTTTTTGTTATCTTTAACCGCCGTGGCTGAGATGAGTTCTGCTTGAACTTTGGCCCTTCTAATTTTTGCAGAAGCAGTAGCAGAGCTTTGCTACATCTTGGTATTTTTCATAAGTAGCCAATCCCCTTTTCCAAAGATCATAAACTTTCTTTTTCTTTTTTCCTGAGGTCCAGCCAAAGCTCTCTATTTAGCTAGGCTGGTCATCTTCCCTGTCTGCTTGTTTTTTGGGACTTGGGGATGCCCTTCTCCTGAGCTTTTAAGAGTTCCTCCTTGAAATAAGACCAGCCTTCCTGGGCACCTTTGCCCTTCAGGACCGTCCCCCGAGGGACACTCTCAACCGTGCTCCTAAGCAGGCCAGAGTTTGCCCTTTGGAAATCTAAGGTGGGAGTTCTGCTGGCTCCCTGCCTTGCTTCATCAAGAATCAAAAATTCTCTCCTTTCATGATCCCTCAGCCCAAGATGGCCTCCAATCTTTACATCCCCTACAAGACCTTCTCTGTTAACAAGCAGCAGGTGCAACAGGGCACTTTATCTAGTTGGCTCCCTCACAGGCTGTGTTGGGAAGTTGTCTTCCACATGCTCCAGGAACCTCCGGGACTGTTCCCTCTCTGCTGTGTTATATTTCCAGCAGACATCTGGGAAGTTGAAGTCCCTCAAAAGAACATGGGCAAGCGATTGTGAGACCTCTGCCGGCTGCTTATAGAATATTTCATCGGCCTCTACATCCTGGTTGGGGGGGGTGTCTATAACAAACTCCCACCACGATGTCCAGCTTATTGGCCTTCCCCTTGATTCTTATCTGTAAATGCTCAACAGTGTTGTCATATACATTGTTAAGTTCTTGGCATTCAAAACTGCCCCTGACATAAAGGGCCACCCCACCACCTCTCCTTCCTTGCCTGTCCCTTCTGAAGAATTGGTAGCTGTCGATCACTGCACTCCAGTTGTGTGTGTCTTCTCACCATGTTTCTGTGATGGCAACTATATCGTAATTTCCCTGCTGTACAATGGCCTCTGACTCTTCCTGTTTGTTGCCCATGCTGTGTGCATTTGTGCAGATGCACTTCAGCTGGGCTAATTGCCATGTCACTTTATTGGGGGGACAAGCCCTTATTCCCACCTGTCTGCTCTCAGACATTTCTGTAGTTGCTCCTCATGTCTTCGCTAGCACATGGGTCATCATCTCCCACCTCCACTGCAACAACTGGCTGCAAGACCTTGCTAGTGCTTTTATCCACCAGCACTGGCATGCTGCTCCCAGGCACCTCTTTAGTCACTCTGGTTACATCCCCATCCCCCGTCAAACCTAGGCTTTAAACCCTTTCAATGAGTCCTGCTAACTCCAAAGAGACCCAATTCATATAATGCTTGAAGATTTGATGGCTCTGCAGTGAATTTGCCTTTTGAGTTCGTGATGCCTTTTCTCCCATGGGTTTGAGTTAATGTTCTGCAGTGGAGAAAGCGGAATTTTCCAGCTGTAAATAGCGTAAATAGCAGACCTGTTATAAGGGCCAGAGAGATGGTTTAGAAAACTGGAATTGCTAAAAAGTAGACAAGTAAGACTATTCCTGAGCCTTCAAGAGAGGGGAATTTTATAAGGAAAACCTTCTGTGAGTAAGGTTTTGGCAAGCAATGGGGGGGAATGTGAAATCAAGCAGGGCAGGAAGAAGCAAGAGAGTTGTGGTGTAGGGTTGCAAATGCATGAAATAGTAGGGTTTGGAAAGCTGGGGGCAGGGCAGGATGTTGTGTTTGCCTTGGAATTCCGGTCTTATTAGAGAAAAGTCTTGCCTCACATTAGCTTAATGAAAACTAGAAGTAGCTTCTGTCAGGGCTGTGTGTAGCCTGTCTGGTGATGAACGGTGATTGTGTGTGCTTTCACAATATTTCACAAGTTCAGGGTTGTAAACTGCAGCTGAATGGATTAATGTGAATTTCCAAAACAGTGTTTGAATACAAAGTTCTCTTCAGGTAAATATAGTCTGAGAGAGAATGGGGAAGAGAAATATACAATGGAAAAAACTTGAGTAAAAGGAGACTATGACTCTGTATATCTAACTGTACCTTCTATAACTGCACAAAATATCTTCTCAAATCAGTGACAAAGCAGCCAGATCCTGGAAAAGCTGTGTGTGTTTTTTTCTGTAAGAACTTGAGACACTACCATATTTGTTTGAATGTTTGCTCCTATGCTTTACCCTCCTCAATGCTTAATGAATAAATCGGGTAGTGGCTGAGATAATGTTCCTGGTTTGCAGCTAGGAAATGGAGATGCAGATAAGCAGCTGCTTAGATGGTTTCAAATAAATAGTATTAAATATTTTGGCTGACGTTATCATGGACTAGCATGTGCTGATTAAGGATCAGATTTGACTCATTTGCTCTAGGCTTCTGATCTGTTTAAATGCTTATTTCACCATGAGATAACAGCGTATGTTTACCTGGGACTACTGTAGGGGGAGCTCAGTGTAACTGCATCAGACTTAGTTTAGGTCAGTTAACTCTTGGCCTCAGTGACTAGACCACCATCCAACAGTAATATGGGTTGCTATGGTTTAGTCTTCTGTCTAGTGAAGAAAATGGGATTTTCCAGAAGGCTTCTTGTATTAGATGGTGCCTGTTCCAGAGTCTCCATTCCTAACATCACCTCAGAATAAATACCATCTTCTTCAAAAGATGCTAATCTGGTGGTACTTGCAGACAAGCAGGATGAAAATTTACCGAAATCTCTCCGTGTTTTTCATTCGGAGCAGGCAGAGGCTTGCAGATTTGTAAGGCTGAGAATAGTTGGGGATTGTGTGTGAATTTACAGACCTCTCCTAACTTTTTTTAGCTTGGATCATATTTAATTATGCCAAGTTGCACTGGACTGGCTCCTAGGTTTAGTAGTGGTATGGTGTATTATAACCATATAGACAGATATTTGTATGTCTCCAGTGCCTGCGGGCACTGGAATCCCTGGCCAACACCAGATCTCAAATATGCCAGAATTCTTATGCCAGTAGGTCTCAATGCCAGTCATGAAGTAGGCAGGTACTTGAATGACACCTTTCCTGGTTAGCGTGACTCTTGTTTTATATATTTAGGTAATGATCATCTCGGTGTCTTCCCACACAAACCCCCTCCCTTCATCTCCTCTGACAGCCAGAGCTTGTTTCCATGGAGCTATTTCATCCATACCTTAGAAAACCTTTTTTCTGTTTCCCTATAGACATAATTTGAGGTTTCTATGGCAACATCTGAAGAGGGAAGGCCCATGATATCTTAAGCAAGAAGTGATTCTTGGTAAGCCCCATGTATGATTGTATGCTCAAACACACGTGATGGCAGTGTTCACTGCCCTGTTAGTTATTCTGGTATATGTCAAATATGGTGGAAAAAAGCCTGAGCAACTGCCTGACTTAAGAAAGCTCCAATTCTGAAAGTTACAGTTCAAAAAGAAAAAAGGAGTTTTGAGCTCTTAACTGTGTCATGCTGTATATAGCAGTAAAGACATTTGAGATCAAAAATGAATGGTGCAATGTAACTTCATTCAATGTCAGTGGATTTAGTAGAAGGATAATAAGTCCTGTAAATCCATAAGCTTTTGTGTTTTAATATTTAAAGAAGTTGTAAAATAATATATTAAAAATGAATTAAAGAATTAAACAGATTATATGTAGGAAAAAATATATCTAGAGAAAAATAGTTTTTCTTTTAAACTTCCAGTATTTATTTGGGGGAGGAAGTAAGTAAAATATTCACTCTAAATTATGCAGAGGCCAACATCAACAGCATTGTGTCGTTTCAGGAGAATCAGGAAGTGGAGTTCATTTGTGTTGGAAGCACAGTAGAGATCAGGAAATGACTGTAGTTGAAATAGCAGAGTCTGATCTGAGGCTTTGTGTATGGTGGGGCTGATAAAAGAAAATCAAGACTGGAGCTGGCTAGAAAAAGATGCTAAACACTTCGGGGGGAAAACATGAAGGGTGGTTTTAAACTACCTGAAACAGGTTTGCCACATTCTCTCCTACAGTACCTCTGCTCCTCAGCCAGCTATTTGAACTTCAGTTTGAACTGATAGGAGGTGAGAAGAATATAATATGTTTAGCAATAACTATTAATCTCTTATTTTTGTCACGCCTATCTCTGAACTATTTGTCTTGCCTGGGTTCCACTGTACTTCTAGAGAAGTTTTACTTGATCTGATGAGTTGATGAGACGTTTTATTGCTTGTAGTGATTTCTAGATCACATCCTGTGACTTTATTCTTGAAAGATCCTTTGAAGAATGCTGGTGAAGGAAAAGGTGCCAAAAACTCTTCTAAGAAACTTAGCCCTGGGTATTTTTGTCAGTTCAGTGAGTTGGAAATGTATTTCAGTGGTATTAAGTGAGAGGCAGATGGCAAGGCTCTGCTAATGACTCATAAATAGAGGGTAGCCTGTGGCAAGTTTTGTGAGTTTGGCTGAAGTGCTGTGTCTGGAAGTGGATTATCAACTATTGCATTAAAAAAATGCCTGAAGAAAAATGTGAACCTTGGAAAACGTGGGCCTTGAGTCTTCTGTTAGAAAACTATAGCTCTTTGTATTCTTGTCACTTGCCTTTTCTTGAATTGAAAATTACTAATATGGACTGTGTCCTTGTTAAGGAATCAGTTTAACATTCATGTGCATCTTTGCTACTTGGATTACTGGCAGCTGTTGTTTGACACTATGAGCTTCAGTTCACTTTTTGTTCTGTGTGTATTTTCATAAGCAGCACCTGGGAGTGAAGAAACTTGTATATAAACCCAATTCCTAGTGTAGTCCACCTGGTAATTCCTAGGAGGGGGAAAAGAAACCCCTTTAGGCATATCCCAGTTTTCATGCATCCAGTCAGACTGCTGATCCCTTCTAGAGTGAAAAAGGATGTGTGGAGTTACTAGTCACTTCTGAAAAGTTGTATCTTTAATGTTCTCTGTGAGACACCTTCCTTTCACATTTCTTGCTGCCTTCTGTCCTAAAAACTGATGCAGAAAAGCTGCTGCTTAGAGGAAGCTCCATGTGAGGGACAGAATCTCATCATCAGTGTATGCCTGCAGGCTGGACACCCACCTGACAGCCACTCAGTTTCCTTCTGGTCCTTGTGGCAGCTGCTGTAGTAGCAGTTGCTGCTTGCAGTTGCTTTCTGTGCTTGCTGAAATGCCAGAGCAAGCTGCTAATTCACTGCAGTTTCAGACAGATTAGGGCCAGTGTTATAAATGCGATCTTTGTTAGTCATAATCTTGTCGTTTGCTGCTTTTGGCTTTGAAGCTGCTTTTAGGATAGCAGTGGGAAGAGTGCCACGGAAGATCCTGCCTGATTCTCATATTTTATTCAGCAGGATTTCCTATGATCTGGTGATCCTCCCTACTCCCTCCTTTCTGTCCACATAAAATCCATACAGAGTGTGCCTTGCCTCCAACACCACTGCAGCTCCCAAAGGTGATGAAATGAATCCAGTGCTCTGTTTTAGAGGTTTCCCTGATCAAGATAGCCACAGAAGACTGCCTGTGCTCTCTGCAGTTTGTTTAACCCCGTAAGTGCTGCACTACTGTGTGGGTGTTGTACTGGCTATTTGAAATGTGTACTCTACTGGGCATTTAAACTTAAGCAATTTCGGTTCAAAAGAAAGTATCGGCTACCAGAAAGGAGAAAAGCGTGAGTAGATGTGCAACAGTGGGTATTAAGGCTTGTGGATTGTGGTTTATGTTTTTTTATGTGAGGCTGTACAGAACAATAGCAGCTTCCTTGATGTGTTTGTGAAGGAAACTGCAATAAATGTGAAGAAGTTTGCTAGTGTAATTGGAATGTCGAAGCGCTATATAGAAAAAGCATTATGATGGTACACAGGTCAATTTTGTAAAACATCTTTTCTTGACTAGTGATATACAGGTGAAATGATTTATATGCTGTTGTGCATACAATAAATTACTAGTCTGTAGTAGAATTGTATTTATATGAATGTTAGATGCTCTGTTATCCTCAAAAATAAGGTAAGTGGTGAGTACTCGAGACAGATGGAATTGGTCAGAAAAGTGTGAAGCGATCTCAAGAACGCAAGTTCATACAAGTCTTTGGTTACAAGCCCTTGGTTGTTACTTATGTTCACATCTTTTAGCTCATCAGTGGCCATTTTGAGTGAAATAATGGATCTTGATCCTCTGAGACAAGTCATTTGTGGTTTTCCCTTGTTTTATTCTTGATTTTTTTAGCATAGGTTCATTTGAGAAAATGGCTTGTGTAAGCACCTGTTGAGAAAGTGTGTTCCTACCATGGTTACTTCAGAAAATATCTAATGCCTGCAGTTTTCTGCATTTTACATGGCAAACACCAGCCAGTGGTGACATGATGTAGATTTCCTACTCCCAGAGCGGTGCTGACTTGTATGTTCACAAGTTTGGTGCAACTGCTCTGGATAGCTGGATAACTTCCTAGAGCTGAGCTTCTCAATTCTTCATGCATGTGAGTTTGCTTAAGTGATTTGAGACTGACAGATGATGATTGTTTTTATTTGTGTGACACAAACCTTCTGGATGTCTTGAGCAGATGCTGTTGAATTCTCGTTTTTTTTGAGTGGGAGAGACTCAGCCTGCTTATCCATCTGTCTGGGCTTCTGCCTCATTAATTGCTCTATATTTTAGACTAAGTGGGCAGATCATTTTGATCTGAGCTGTTAGGAAATGTATTTTTGTCTCAGACACACAGCTCTTTGTGTAGGTATTTGTATACCTGATTTGTCTGTCTTAAGTTTGGAAAAAATGGAATAATGTCTCTTGCACAGCAGTTCTTTCAATAAGCACAAGTACCTTGTAAAAGGTGCATTAGCAATTATTCTTATCCCAAAAACCTGCTCGGTATGGGAGTACAAATTTCACTGGAGGTTTTATAACACTCAATGATTGTCTGAAAATCCTGTGGAACTATGACTGCGGAAACAAAGTATGTGAGTACAGACAAATTGTTTTCCCCCTCTAGGCCTTAGTTTTACTAGGTAAAAGCTAGTTAGGAGTATTAATTACCTGTGTTGTACTGGAGATGAAAGCTTAATTTGCTATCTGCAAGCTTTCACTAGGATTCTGATGGTAATTCTGTATAGTGGTCTAAGCAAATGCTTGAAGCTCAAACTGCTTTCCAACATGCTTAAACCAAGGGGTAACTTCAAAACACACTGAGTCTTCAGAGACAATATCACACCTTTAAGATCAAAGATGCAACAAGTCCTGTTTCTTAGGTCAGGGATGAAATTTATGATCTCTTTGGAGGCAGACTACGTTGTAGTGGAAGAGAAGGAAGATCAGCAGGGCCCCAGGCTCTGTCCCAAAAAGACAGAAGGAGGTTTGTTGCTTTGTTGGTATGCACTTAGTATTTAAATAAAAAGCTTTACTTTGAGAACTCTTCAGGAATTGCATTGGGCAATTGGCAGTCATCCTACTGCTACCAATACTTTTTTAACTATGCCTAGTTATAAAGCCCATTGGTTATTTTAGATCCAAATCAACCACTTTATTAAATTTAAGGCACAGAGCTTACTAGATGTTATTTACATCAGGGACACTGATTCATCCGAAGTAGGTAATTGCCAGATTCCAGTGCATTAGAGGAAGACATCTATCTCATGTCTCACTGAGCTTCCGCTTACTTATTCTTTTCCATTTAATCTAGGCTTTTCTTTATTACAACTTTATAAAGGTGCTATTGTGCAGTTTAGCCCATGTCAAGCTGGTGAGAGGCCCAGAAATATAACTTTAAAAAACAACCTAATAAGTGTCATTGCTAGTCTCTAATACTGGTTGGCTGGGAAGAAGTGGGAGTAAAATTGCATGCAATAAAGAATGAATGGCAGATGTATTTATAACTAATTAAAAGATTCTGTGAGGAACTAAGTATTCATTCCTGCAAAGGTTATTGACTCAGATGCTGAGTCTGGGCTGAATAATTTTCTAACTAAGAGTCAGAACTTTGGAAACTGAATTCATGGTTCAAAGGCTTCATCTCTGCCTGCTCTCCAGTTCAGTTTCAAATGTAGTGACAGCGTTTGCTGGAACTGGCTTTTTCTCCCCACCCCTCACTACAGCTGGAATTCGACCCTGAGAATAAGACGATGTTCTGCTTGTAAGTTATTAGTTCAGTCTGTAAAATGTACTGCATAATCTTATGTAGAAATTAAAAAAAAAACCAACAAAAAACTTGAAAGATAAATAGTTCAAATTAGAAATGTCTTGGAATGACACCGTTTCCATACAGGCATCCACACACCTTCCCTGTGTCCTCTACCCCTTGTACTTGATATGCGCTTTTAAAATTAGCAGCAGTTAATATTTTAACATCCAGGAACAGTCTGCTCTGAGAAAGGAGCCTTTGATTTCTAAATTCAATAGGCAGGACAAAATTGGAGATGCAGACACTCTTGAAAGATCTGATTCATTAAGTGATTAGCCAAAGGTTATTTAATCTGTAGCAGATACTGAAGTTAAAGGCTGAAGTCCTGATCTGCTTTCCTTTGTTTTAGTAATTGTTCTCACATTTTACAACAAACTTATATTTTCTTACTTGGTTAGCACAGTTATGAAAGAAGGAGCAACTCCAAAAGGTATTTGACCGCCCTCCCAATTTTTGGGTTAAAACTGGTATCCTTTTGTTTTTTTTTTTCTTTTTTTGAAACAGAAAAATGTTACTGAGGGGGGGGAAAAAGCATAATCAAGCCTACTGTGTGATCTCTGTAGAATTCAATTTTTGGAAAAAAGAAGAAATAGTTTTAACTTTGTAAAATGTCATGGTGGGAAAAGGGTAAAATCTGGACCCAAATCTTTCCTGGTGTAACTTCTTCAATTTCATTGATTTATACTAGGGATTAGTTTGTTCTTAGTAAATGCTATGTATCATGTCTTGCACACCTGGCTAGCAAAATGTGTCTGCACCCAGCTAGGCCCTTCAGCTTAGCTTCTCTTTAGAATGTGTGCCCAATAAGAGGGTTTTTTCCTAAAGATTTGTCTCGAACGAGTCTCTGAACCAGAAAGGAAGACAAAGGTTCCAGCCTGAGCTGGGATACTTGACTGATTGTATCTTCTCCGATGCCAATTTGATCATTGGTCTGCTAGTGCCTGCTCGTAATGCTTTCTCCTTAAGTGCATCTGATGTAACTTCAGAACATCTTGTACTCTGAGGGGAGAACCGTGTGAAAATCCTTATTTTCTGTATGAGTATTGAGACTGCTGATGTGGAAGAACATAAGAGGAGCAACTGGAATGTTGGAAGAAAAACATTTTAGCTTATGAAGAAACTCTGGTGCCAAGGAGGTTAAATGCAGTTCCCAAAGTGTGTGAATAGGATCAATAGGTAATCAGAGTTCCCAGCTCTTGGAGAAGGATATTCTGTGGCTTATGGGTGATGAGTCAGGCTAACCTTAAGGCTGCGCTGTACCCTATTTCTGCTATTGTCCAGTGAACTGGTTGACAGATTCCTTGGGGTGAAAGATGATTCTGTGGATGGCTTGCGAATTCATGGGAGAATAGCACTGTTAGGTGTGAAAGTGTCTGGTAACATTTAGTGGCAGCTGATGACTTCAAACACTTGCAATGTTGTGTTAAAAGTATTTCCTGTGTACCTGTATTTAACAGTATCTTAGAGGCAAGGAACCGTTTTAAAAGCAAACTCATGCTAACTGTATAGCACAAGCTAGGCTGTTACACTGGTTGCAGCTTCTCAGCCGCTAGAGAGCAGCAGGGTCTCATTTTGATCAAGGGTGCCTTATCAGCTGTTCTGTTTCTGCAATAGTTGGTCTGCAGAGACTCCGTGGGGCTCTGGACTTTGGAAAGCAGGAATAGGAACCCGGACCAAGTGTAAAATGCATCTCGTTGTAGGGATTCATGACACATTCAAGAAACCTCAGGCTGAACAAGTGATCCATCATGGATGTTCCACTTAAATCACAGTTCAGATGGTGAGGCAAACAGTCTTGTGAAGAGAACTTAAGATGTGATATCTAAAAATTTAGTTAGATGATAAAAAAAGCCCTATTTCAGTTGGATGAAGGAGCCCCTGTAACAAGTAGCATGCATCTTGTAGAAGCTATAGCCTCTATATTAAAAGACAAAAAAAAAAGAGAATTTCTTTTAGTTTATGGTCATTACTGGTGTTTGTAGCTCTGGGCATAGATGAAATAGATAGAGCACAGTCTGGGCATTGTTAGTGTAAGCTTCCCCCAAAGCACTTGACTCTGACCTTGATTGAGTGCCTCTGCAGAGTTTGACCTTGCTTTCCCCACAAGTCTCACAAGAGTACAATAATGGTAATTTGGAGGGAAAATATGGGAAGCAGACCTCTGGCAATTGCAAAGTAAGCTGACAGTTCTAAGTTATTTCACTAAAAAAATAGACTGATGATCCTCGGCAACTGTTTGGAACTAAGTTGGTGAGAGACTCTGTGGCACTCGAAATTCCATGTGTATATTTAGCTTATTTACAACCTGTATTAGCAATGTAATGTACTGTGTTGCAGCAAAGGCTTCACTAGCCTTAGCACATGGAAACGTAGTAATGGATTGCTGCTGGGAAGATGTAACTAGGAGGGTGACGTCTGTCATGTTTGGGCAATAGCTGTAATGACTGGTTTCTAAGATATGCAGGATCTGCTACATTCCTTAGTGTATTGTGGAGGCATTTAACAGCTTTCACACCTGCACATGCATACTCCGGTAAAACTTCTCCCTGAGGGGCATATTCAGTGCATTCTGCTTATACATGATAAATGTGGCATCTGCTTTTTGACATTGCATGTGACAGTGCTTTGTGATCTCAATGTATAGAACTTTTCCATAGTCATTTACTGTAATCTCTACTTATTGTGATGCTGCAGGCATGGTATGTGCACTGTCTTATGTTGTGTGCTCTATTATGCAAACAAACATGGGAATGAGTTTTTTAGGCTATCAAACACGTTTATTGCATGTAATACACGTCAATGGAGAGAGATTTGTATCTGTATCATGTGATATGTGTATGTTGAATATGTGCTGGGGGGAGGAAGAAATGCACTCAGCTGGCTCCATTTCCATAACAGCAAGTGCAGCATTGTAAGTGTGAATGGCAGAGCCAGCTGGAGGAGACACTTTTCAATTGTCCATGAAGTATTTTCCAAATAGCTCTCTTCCAGAGATCATGATGAAAAATGGCAGTTGTCTCAGGCACTTTTCTAATTGAAGGAATGGGCTGTATCAGCCTTACTGCTGAAGTTGTGGATAATTGAGGTAATGGACAGGAATGGTATTTATAAAGCAGTTTCTACATGCTTATTATAAAATGAGTTTACCAGTCATAAGAATGAGCCTTTTCTGTCCCTCTGTCATGGTAGTGGCTCTTGGGAGTTCAGAGCAAGTTGTGGTGGTTTCCATTTGGCCTTGTGCAGAATGAGACTTGAGGAAAATCTTTTTCTGGCAGACATTCATTTCATCAGTATTTCTGTAGGACAAAGAAATGTTCTGCCTCTTCCTATCCTGTAAAGAAAAAAGGAGGGAGATGACAGTTGTTTCAGGATTGTTTTTAGCTGTCTTAAATATGATGGAAAGCAGAAATACCGAAGACTGTTCCACTTCCAGCCATGCTGTTGGTACAAAATAACGATCTACAGGTAACACTAACATTTATTTGCTTTAGACTGAGTTTTAGATTCCTATATTTCCTGTGTCAGTCATGCGAAGAGCATGGACGTCTTGAGCTGGGAACAGCTGCTTGTAAGCAGATACAAATTTTAGTTGGAGTCAGGCGATCTTAGAAAGGACGATACAGTACTTGCTAAAGCATTTGGTATTTTTTCTTTCTGAGCTAAAACAAAGGCCAGGTAGAAAGCAGATGTATATACCCCCTACTTACAGGAAGGGCACTGCATGTATTGTAGGAGTTTGAGATTCAAGTCTCTAAGATTTCTGATTAGGTAAAGAAAAATCTTTTTCCAGACCGACTGCTTTTCGTACAAGTAATTAGTTGCATCTTCCTCGAATGAGAAGAAAAATGACTGATCTTGTTAGAGTCTCAATCACTGGACTGTAGGGTATTCTGTAACAAAACGTTCCTTCTTTTTTCAGTTTTGTTTGGAAGTGTTTTTTTTATTTTGCCCAGGTGCAGAATGGAAACAAATACCAAAACCTTGCTGCTCTTGTACTTTGGCTTGTCCTCTTTCTTATATACACTCACTATTGTTTTTCCTTTCAACTAGTAATGCCTTGTGCTTTGTGGTCTGTGCTTTCTTGATCAGAGGGGCTTTTTATCTGTGGAAGTTTCTTCATGCTTTCATGCAGATACTGTGTTTTCTTCAGTTATTTGTACCAAAACCACAAGTGGTAAGAATTCCAAGAGCATTGTGCTGGGACTTAAGTCTAAATTTTGGTGGCTAAACTAAAGAGGGGAAAGAGTTAAGTTCTTAGTGAAACTGTTTTGTAAACATATCACAACAAAGCAAAATGTTTGGAGTTTTTTAGAGGGTAGATGATTATGTTTTGGTATCCAGGTGAATAAGGATGTGTAAACCTGGGAGAACACTTACCCTGTGGTGAACAATGCAGTATGCTGCTTAGCTGTATGTGCTTGTTCACCCCTGCTCTCAGTTGAGAGTCTAACTTTTGTTGTTTGTTTTGAGAGTATTGGCTGGGCTGCTCACAAATGCTACAAGGCCTAATTACTGCTGTGCTGAACACTTGTTAGGGTGTGATTTGGAATCCAGCTCTATAGTGCTTCTTGCATGTGGTCTAGCAGATGGAAGAAAGGATTTATTTTAATCTAATTTTGCTGCTCTGGGGGGAAAATAGAACTTTTCAAATTCTTAATGAGAACTGTTGAGAGTTTCACACCTGTGTAGGCAATGGATTTTATCTTCCCAAATAGTTCAGTGAAGTTTTTCAGTGTGCTTGAGGTGCAGGTTTCTGTGCGCAGTCTGGGTTAAATACAGTAAACCTGGCTGACCTGAGCTAGTGAAGCAGGCATTTTAGCTGGATCGGGAAGAATGTACTGTTCAGAGACCTTTTGTACTTACAGACTTGTTCTCCTGTTTAATGGTTTGTGCTGTGAACTGTGACCCATTAGTTAACTGCTGTATGGGTAGAGGAATTACAAGGAATTTGGACAGAGTCCCTTTGCTTCTTTCATATGCAATGTATATAGTGCAAACCAAATGCCAGGCTCCTGTGGAAGTTAATTCTAATGGTCTCCCCATGTTTTGTGAGGGACTGCGTCTAGTTGATCTACCCTAGATCTCTCCATTATATTTACGAGAAGCAATGAGCTTTCCTTTCGGATGCTCAAGTGAGAGGTCTTGAGCAGTGTAAATAAGTAGTGTCAAATAATTCACTTCAGTTGTAAATTGCAAAGAAAACTCAAACTGAGAAAAAGGTCTTGGAACCTTTGCCCTGTTGCTGTCTTCTGTTGGATTATTGCAAAGTCATGACACTGATTTAATTTATTTGCTTGCTGTCTTCAGCTCAACTGTCCCCTTTAATTTGGAGGAAGAGCACTACCTGAAGAAATGAACTGTGAAAATATTGTCCTAATTCTGAAAAAATATATAATGTGCTATGCTATTTGAATTATGTTTGACAATTTCTGGAATTCTGGATGGTATCTGAAGAATCTGGGGTTTGCTACTGTGTATGAGGCCAAAAATTTAAATGCCTAGTTGTGTGGTACTCCTGTTAGTAAGAATTCACAGATTGAAGTCTCTAATGGTTATTGCTGACATGAGAATTACTTCTTTTGGAAGGGAAGGCACAAACAGATACAGGTTAACCTCTAAGCAGAAAGCCCTGTTGGAATTGGCTTCCTCTTCAGCCTTTTCAAGTATTGTTGAAATGGCGAGCAACTAATATGTAATACTAGGTATATGCCGGAAGTTGTGTTTGGTTCTGGTAGGACAGATTGGATGCAATGTGACTAAGCCTATTGCAGGCCCTTGCATGTTGTTACCCACATCGTTGGTGGTGACAATGATGTGATTCTGGTAGGAGTTGAGAGTTACTGTTCCTAGTTTTTGCATTGTGTAATCTTCTGTAATGCACATAGCACATGTGTAGGCTGTGCTTTGCACTGTGAGTGCAAGTATGTATACACCTCTATTTTAGTTCAGAGACCAAAATGACAGACATGTTAAAGTCTTATCCCATAGGCCAGTGCAGTTCACGTAACTTATCCAAAAGTTGATTTCTCACTGACTGGAGACTTGATTTAAAGCACTTCTATTATTTTTGGTCAAACTGCAATGAGAACTGTTTTGTTCTTTGGTCAGGTGGCATGAAAGGGACATCTTGAGTCCTTTGGGATAAAACTGTGTTTATGTTCCTTCACAACATGATTTTTGGGAGATGAAGGAAGAGGTACTGAGATAGTGTTTAACCCAGGTAATTGGTATTTGTGGTCATTAAAGAGTGTGAAAGACTGTTTGTGGCAAGTCCTGAATAAATGTTGTACTGAGCAGGGAAGAATTAAGAAATGCACGGGCCACGGGAATGTCTCCATCTTGCTTTGTGTAATACACTGAGGTATCTCACCCTGCAGCCTGTGAAATTTGTCATCTGTCTTGTAACATAGTCCTTGAGTTTCAGAGAACACATGCAGGTATCAGGTATCACATAGCCAAAAATTGACTGTGTATGTTCAACTGATAGCAACTGCTGGTTGGTTGGTGGTGCATGATTTAAAGGGACAGATCTGTGGGCGACTAAAATAAAGTCAGAATGGTTAGCCAATACATGCTCCTTGCATGTATCCACAAGTCGTCATATGTCAAATTCTGATAGGCCACATCCTAACTCTAACCTGCAAAAAAACAAAGGATGGCTGAAGTCTTAGTGCAAGGAAGTGTTCCAGTGTCAAAGATAACATGACCGTTCTTGCAGAAAACTTCTGGAATGCATAAGTAAATGCAGATAAATACATTAGTTTTTCAGTTAAACTCACAGAATTACTTCAGAATTTTTACAGAAAACAAAACATGCGAGTTTTGGAATTTGAAAATCAGAGTTTTGAGCTAGCAAGGGTTGTTCTGTTGTAGCCATGGCAGGTTTCTCATGCAGAAGCTGCTGCTTTCAACTCTGTGCACAGAAAGGAAAATAAGTTAAACGTGCTATTAAACTGTAGGAAAAGGGGAGTTTGGAAAGCTATGGCTTGAATTTTTCCAAGTCTGTAAAGTGCAGTAATCTCCCTGCCTGACCTGACAGAGCTTCTATAGCCAGATACTGTGCATCTGAGTGACTTTGTTAGTCTTCTGAATAAGTTGTGTGTTTCCTATATCTAAAAAGAACTGGGTTTAATAAATTGCTTTCTTACAGTGTACTCACAGTGCCATCTCCTATTCTTCTCCTATCTGTATTCAGACATGCTATCTACCAGGGATGACACTTTGCTGTCCCTGAAACACATGGGAAAGCTATTAGGGGAAGGACTGCCAAAGGATCTGGGCTGGCATTAGTTCATGTTCTTCATTCAAGGAAGGGATTTTTAGTTTTTCAGAGAATTTTCTTTCCTCTGCTTAATGTGTAAGTCCTCTTCGGGGGACACTGGAAAACCCACAATGTTTAATGAGGAGAAAGGCAGAGAGATTGTTGATCAACCTGAAGCATTGACAGCCATGTGCTGCTCTAATGAATCTGTGGTTAGACGGGTCATTAAACAAGGATCTAGCAACACACAGGCTCTCATAGAAGCAGTGAAATGGTGCTGTTGTGATTTGTACAGAAATAGTGCTTGATCATGGCTGGTATTTTTCACTTTCTGGGTCAGGTGTTTGAGCTGTCTCTCTTATTACGTAGCTTCTCTTTTTTTTTTCTAAGAGCATCAGACAAGTGGCCAGCATCCTCTCTCCAAAATAAAAATGCACTGAGAATGTTGGAGTACAAGTAAGTGTTGCTTACTAGTCAGTTAAGTACTTGGAATTAAAGGGATAGTTCCCATGCATGTGTACCTTGTCCTAAGTGGAAGGGTTCTCATGGAGCAGTCTGAGAGAATTATTTTCAGTTTTGTATGTGTGAAAGGGGTGGGAAAGGATCCCGTCTTGCTGAAGTGAAGTGAATTCCAGTAGTGTTCAGTAAGGCTGAGGGTGAAGAAATTGTACTGGCATGGCCACAGCAGCAAAAAGCAGATTGGTGAAAAGGCTGGTTTTTCCTTGCCAAAGAAAGTGATTACCAAATACTGCTATTACCCAGAACAATGTAGTAGGTCTCTTGTTGATTAGTTAGCACCTGTGGGGATTTTGAGTGCATTTGACATTTTGCAGTGTCCACTGTGTGACTTATTACTAAAGAAAGCATGCAAAAGTGCAAACTCTGACCCTTCTTATTTGCACATTATTCTGCAATTAAATGAGAATCTTGCATAGTTGCTAAAAGATTCCACGGATCAAGCCTGTTAATACATGGAGCAAAACTTCTTTATGATAGCCTCCAAAGGGATACTAATCCCTTCCCCCAAAGTTGCACATATTTGCTCTTGGTTAAAATTTAGGAATGATATTGTGGGCTTTTGATTTTTTAGATGCCATGGGAAGGAAGATGATGAAAGTTAATTTTCTGTGTTAACAGGTAGCTGGTAATATATTATGTACAGGTGGCTTCTGAATGTGTGGTGACATGATAGAAATCATGGCAACAGGTGGCTGAGAGTACTCAGGTTCAGGTTTAGGTTTCTCCGTATTGCAGAGGAGGAAGAAGTAGTATCAGCCCTTGAAAGGCAGAGAGGATGTACAGCTACTCATGCAAGTCTTCAAATATGGAATATTGATGTTTTGTCTAATCTGTAGATTTTTTCTTGGACTTCAAAAAACTTTTTATTTCACTTTAGTCTTTTCAAGTAGGTGTTTCTAGAAGGCATTCTGATTGTGTGTGTACATGCATCTGATGCATAGACACCAAGGTGATGGGAGCTCCAGAAATTGATTTGAAGAGTTGCTCAAGCTATCAACTTACATGATGAGCAGAATAAAAAGGACAGTACAACAAAGTAGAATATAGCAACTGAGGATTTAAAAAAACCAAACCCCAAACATATTGAAATGTTGCCTTCCCCCTTGTTCCTGCTGTTAGAATTCTTCCTTTTCTGACGTGTTCAGTTGTCTATATCCTAGATGTCAGGTTTTGATGTTCAAAGTTCTTGTGAAGATTATTTTCAAACAAAACTGAGGCAGGCCATGCAAGAAAAACTATTTTGATTTGGGTTGACAAATATTTTCTAACCTGAAACTAATATTTTTAAAGGTTCAGGCTGTTGAACAAAAAAACTAAAGCTGTGTCAGGTTGATTTAGAGATGCTTTTTTTTCTGACAGCACACTTTAAATTTACACAGCTGAATTCTAATCACTCCTTCAGAGAATTTAAGTTCTGTGTCCGTTTTCCCCCTGAAAAATACAGCTTCATTCAGGAGTATTCAGTGAAATTCAGGGAATCTTGATGGATAATCTGTTATGCTGTTTGTTTTTCCTGATTTAGGTTCATTACCAGAGTTCTGCAAGGCTTGTCCTGAGGCTGCTATTCCTCCTAGTGCCTGACCGTTGTTAGAGTTTCCTTAGTAAATTAAATGCCTGGGAACCTTCCATGTAGTGTGTGTCTTTCCTGGTCTAAAATCTGTTCTGCTTGTCTAACTGTCTTCATGTGGTGTCTTTGTTGGTTCCTGGACCTGCGACCGTCCATCATCCACTGTCATTTTGGAAGCAGCGTTGCCCTCCAAGAACTACTTCTGTCAGCTTTCACTCATGCGAACCTGAGCCTAAAAAAACAGCCAGCCTCCCAGTTCTGGTACCACCTGCTGCTACTGCCTTTTTAGCTATTCCTCAGTCCCTCTCCTCCTTTGCCTTCTCTGTGAGCGGTCGATGGGGACAAAAACAAGCTGTGAAAGAAGGCTGAAAGTCCAAGTTTACTTGCTCCCTTCCTCCATGGGGTGGGCTTTCTGAGCAGGAAGGTGGGACAAGGGGAAAGCCTGTCCAATTGGTTTCTATAGAAGGCTGTTACCCCATCTTCCCCTTTTTCATTTGGTTGATTTGTAGCAGCAGCATATTTGGGAATCTAAGCCCTGTCTTTTGGGATTAAGAGTGCAGTTACACTTGCAACAGCTGCTTGTGTATGTCTTACCCACTACAGAAAAAGAACATGCTGCTCCTCCTATTCTTTCTTCTGATTTTTATCTAGTATTATTGCTTCCCTCCCTCTTTGTTTCTCTTTCTGACCTCCTCACAGCTCCAGCCGCACCACTCCATACTTGCTTCGAGAAGACTACAGCTGAGTTTCCTAGCACAGCCCCAGGAGATTCTCTTTTCTGAGCCAACAGAAAGCAAAGGCGGTGGGAGGGGGGAAGTGAGCCAAGCTGTTGCTGGCAACCCTTGTCTCAATGCAAAACCTACTGCTTTGAGAGGAGACCAGGCAGGGGAGGGACTTAGTTTTGTACAGAGAAGGAAAAAAGAAACTTGAAACTGGCTTCCCTTGTGGCATATCTGTGTCCTGAACATCCCCTCCCCACCCTGCTGTTTTTAAATGAGAGGCACGTGAAGAACATGAGGTTTTCTGCTTGAGAGGGAGGGCAGTACTGGACTGGGTGAGGGAGGAGGAAGGCAAGTTGTGGTTTTGTGGTGTGGTTTACACTGAGACCAGAGCTAGTGTGCCTGGGGGTGGGAGCAGAAAGAGAAAGGGCATCTGATGCCAGCTGCCAATATGACAGAAACCCTGCAGCTCCCAGCACTGCAAGTCCCAGAGCAGCAGGTGGTGGAGGGTGGCCGTGCCTGGTCCAGTTCGTCCACCCCAACCCTCCGCCGGAGGCGCTTCAAGATGAGGCGGATGAAGAATGTGCAGGAGCAGAGCCTGGAGGTCAGCAGGTATCAGGATTCTCCTTCCTCCAGCAAGGAATACCTGCAACTCCCATCCATTGAAATCACCCCCTCCAGTGATGAGGACACTCCCTGGTCGAACTGCTCTACACCCAGTGCCTCCCCGCGGCGCAAGCGCTTCCTCCTTCGGAAGTGGCTGCGTGTGAGAGAGAAGAAGGAATACAGTGAGAGCAGGTATGTTTTTGGCCACCTTCCCTCCTCTGCTTCCGGGAAGAGCTTGTCCACGATAGCTAGGTAGGGTCTGCTGTCCCCCTAGAAATCTTGGTGTCCTTCTCCCTGGGACTCTGTCCACACCTGTTGGCTGAAATGGGTAATGTAGTTGGTTGGACTTGCTGATGCCAGAGCAAATGGTCTAATCCTTATGTGCAAACAGTAGGCATGTTAGAAACAGCAGTGCCAGGATCTGTCCTTGTTCATGATTCTCCGGATACCTTCAATAGGTAATACAGAGCCAGTGAGAAGAACTTGCTTCTGAGTGAGGGAGACTGTCCTGAAAGAGTGGGGTGATAAGATCTAACTTGACTAAGGTGTCCTGAAGAGACCCTTAAAGGAGGTGACCTCTCTGCTGGCATCACCAGGACAGGGAGTGATGATGCCAACCTTTTGTCAGCAAGTTTTTAGTGATGTTCATTCATGCTGCTGGGACCTTCTGTGACTCCTTTGTTCAGTAGCTGATGTTGGGAGAATGTGAGAATGAGAGAAACAAAGCCGCCTTATGGCTAGTAGGTGGGTCTGCATGTCCACATGTCTGGGTTCAGTTCTTGGTGGCTTTCTGGACTTGAAAGTCACTCATTCCTTTGGCTCAAAAGGGGACAGATAATTTATGAAGACCTCCAAGAACTTGTCAACACAAGAAAACTACTGCCTGGGGAGCTATTGTGTGGCCACACAAAGAAAAAGCTATACCTTACGTAATTCACTGCAGGTGCAATCAAGGTCTGCAACATGCGGTGTAGTTTACTGTACCTTTAATGGGTGAGTGGGACAATCTGCCTTTCCTGAAGGCCCAGAATACACTAGACACTTTAAAGGTTTCTCAGAGAAGTTAGTGCATTATAAATCCTTATAGTAGCTTAGTGTAGGCCAGTCTTTCTTTTGTTGCTTTGTAACTCCCATGCAGCCTATGTGTGGGTTTATGCCTGGAGGTACGTACTGCAATTCCATAAAAAAGAAACTCATTTCTTACTGTTTCTGCACCCAGTGTGCTAGACACTGACTGCTGTGTTGCTTGAGTGTTTATAGGACACAGCTTTTTCTTCTTCTAATATCCACTCTTATGTGGTAACTCTGCTTGCATGAGGTCCCTTTAGCAAGGTTAGTCTGTCATTTTATTAAGTTTTGGGGAAGTTTTGTAAATAAATACATGCCACCAAGGATTTGATAATACCTGTTTTGAAAAGTTGACATTGAAAAACATAGCTTGGTTGAGAATTGCTGCTGATTTTTACTTAGCTGTGGCGATATAAGTAGCGATTCAGTTATAGCATAGAAAATGGGAAGGATAATGCATAGGGCATATGCCACAGTGTCAGAATTGTGAAGTTCAGGTCTAAAGCTCAACAGAGAGGATGGGTTTTCAGCTGAAGGGTTTAATTTGGATTTATTGATGGTGAATGTGTTTGAGACGGGCTAAGACACACTTCTTTCAGCGTGAATGCATAGGTAAATTTAGTTCATTCACGTACATGTGATAGCTCCATGGCTGTGCTGACAGCTTTCTGCCTGTTCCTTGTGAAGACATTTCTGCCTTAACTCTGGTTATGTTTTTCAAGCAGTGACTGGAAAAAAGTTGAAGGGGTGATGGATTAGGTGCCATTAGCATACCAATGCCAGCATGGCACTTCTTTTCTTCATATGTAGCAGGCTCCAAATCTGTCCCTTTTGCAGTGGGAAACAGGATATTTTCAAATGGAATTTTTCCCTTTCTGCTCTGGAGGAAAAAAGAAAAACCAGTTTGCCAGTCACTTTGAGCCTCTGGGCTTGTAGGATGCAAACATCATCATTGGGCTTTCAAAACACAGAGAAAGCAGCATCTGTGGGGAGTTAAAGTGATGAACCCTGAAGGATTTTATGGCATTAATTTGAGAGAGACTAGCAGCTAGCACTGTGGGGTAAACCTTACTGCAGCCCGAGCTGTTGCATTTGAAACTGCCTTAGAATAGCACGGCAGGAAGCTGGCTTTCTGTAAAGCAGATACTGCCTGTCTACTTACCCCTACTTTAGACTTGGTCATCCAGAGCACTGGCTCTTGCTGATGTTTTATTATGATGTTGCTGTTTGTAACAGATGCTAATAGTGTCACTTACTGTACTGTTCATTTGTTTAAGGGCAGCAGGGACTACAGTACTAGAGTAAAGAGTGAAGCATTTTGTCCAGTGATTTTTTTTTTCCACCAAGACCTGTCTTGGGGTTGAAGAACAGTGATGACGCTGGAACTGTTCAGCTGGTTAATTGTAACACTATTGTAACAGAGAGCACCAATGTGGTCAGTGTGCCATATACCTGCTAGGATATTTCACCTGATAAAAGGGGGCAGCTATCAGCACGTGCTTCCCACCAGAGAATGAATGCAGTTTGCTTCCAGTCACTCCCTCTTTCTAGTTAAATTGTTATTGAGCAGTTTGAATTTCTTTTTGGAGTTTGATAACCTTTACCCCCATTATGTGACCAGATGTCTGCCTGTTTGTATGGCAGGGTTTTGCCAGGAAAGCTGTTAGTTGAGAGCAAACTGCACCAGCTGACTTACTCCAGTGATGTGTGTGTTGCTCACATGCCCCTGAGCAAGAGCAATAACTCTGTGACTATTAGCATACAGTAAGCATCCAAGTGAATAAACAAATGCTTTTAGGACTTGAAATGCTGTCTGTAATGCTCTGGGTCTGATGAAGGGTGGCTGCTTTTTTCATTCGGAAACTCCAGCCCACCACATGTACTATATCACTGGTTAGTTTTTAACAGCCTGGATAATTTTAAGGTTTGTTTACCTGCTGGTTCCCTAAAAGCTGTTAGGTGGCTGATAGAGCAGAAGAGGAGAGATTGTTTATTTCTGTTCATTAAACAGCAGAGGTGGCTTGTAGGAGCCTTGCTTGCCTATATCACAGTTTTGTTTAAGAAGCCATTTCTCAGGGAAAGGAGTTTCCCTGTAACTAGTCCTTGTACAAAAGCATGATGATCCAAACTACAAGTTTGGTGCTCTGGGGGTTTATACAGATGATAAATAGAATGCTTTTTATAAGGGATGCAGACAACTATACTCCTCATCCATCATTTGCTATCCAGGTAATGATAGGATTTATTTACTTGCATACACATTTACATAGTATGAACCCTGCACACAAGTCCACAAATTTTTTTATTAAGGTGTGATGATGTGTCGTTCTTCACAGGCTAGTAGATGCAATCTGTTAGCATTTCGCTATGCATGTAATGAATGTGCATTATTAATGTGGGATGTGAGTGTATCTGCTTTAATTTATTATTTACTACTTAAAGCCACCCTTGCTAGTAATCTCTGGAACTTCATGTGATTCTTCATGTGTAAGGCAGGAACTGCTGAGAGGGTAGATCGCTCTGGCTTAGACTGCTCTCCTTTTGGCCTACAATCATGGAATTGGATTGGAATGAGATCCTGTGATTCTACCCTTTCATTGGTAGAAGCTGAGAGTAAATAGGTGGGCCCTGCATGATCATTGCCTGACTTGGGCTCCTGTGTGAATATTCAACAACAGTACATATGTAATAGTTGAGGTATGGTAAATCTTTCCATCTTGAACAGTTTTCTGTGAGGCATTCATGCTGGGCAAAAATCGTACTAGTGGTAATGTGAATGTGCTCCCCCACTGTGGGAAGAAATAAGTCAGAATGCCAAGGGCAGTAAAAGGTTTGAATCATCTTTTTCTCGTTAATCCTTGCTGAATTTGCTCTTGCAGGAGGTTCTGGAAGCTGTTGTGTCCTGATGCCTGGAAGTTACTTCACAGAGCTCCCTTTCCCTTAAGCTCTCTAAGATCAACTGCTTTGTCTTCTGTTAATACTTGTCCAAAAGATAAATATGTAAAACTTCTTGTAAATGTTGTTGGGTTGGTGGGGAATAGAGCTGTAGCACTTGACATTTCTAAAGATGAATGAACTTCGTTTGTCTTCTGGTGGAAACTGGTGCTTACTGAAGTCCTAAATGACAGGTTCAGCTAAAGGGAAAGACTCACCTATGTCCTAAAATGCTTCTAACACAAGATGTTAAAAATGAAGTAAAAATCAGAGGCGCTCCATCTTATCTTATCTTAGAAAAAGGTATGTACTGAGGAGACAGAGGTTTGAGTTGTCAGACACAACCATAGAGGTTTTACAGATGGAATATTCGTAGCTTGTCTGATAGTATGAAACAAATGACATGTGAGGAGAATCTTTAACACTGTTCAGCAGTGTGCTCTGTGGCTGCTTCTGTTCACCTTCAGTGAAGGTGAGGAAAAACTTCATTTGTGAAGTCCCTTGGTCACACCCTAGTGAGATACATCAGTTAACACTGAACTACTGATTTGTTGGAACTTGTGCTAAAAAGTCTATTTACAAATAAGTGTGTTAGATATTTTGAATTTTCTTAATAAAAAAAAAGTTTTAATTTCAAGTAGTTCATAATGCTTTTGCTTTCCTTAACACAATTGAAATTGAGTCTGAATGTTTCTGGTAATAAATTCTTTCACCTTTTTCTTCCTTCCACATTGAGGGAAGATATTGTGGCATTTTCTGGAGGAAAAAGCTCTCATGAAAGCCTGAGACAGTGATGTGACTTTTCTTGTCCCGTAAGTAACTGCTAAATGTGAAAAATAAAAACCCCAAAAGCTACAGGAGTAAAACCTATAGAGTCTCTCACGTTCTGGAAATGCAGTCTGAGAAGTCTGCTGTCTTTAGATTATAGCAGCAGCAGTATTTACTGACCTCAGAAACAGTATGTGATGAAGACAAAACTGTTAAAGCTCTGTGCTGCTTCTGATTAAAGAGGGGACTAGAAAGGCTTGTTGGACTAAGTTGTTTTTTTTTTTTTCACTTCATGACATACAATTCCAAGAAACTGCAAAATAAGTAACTCTGTAAATATTGTAGTTCTTAGTTTCTCTGGCTTTCATCAACTTCCATGTTTCGGTTTTGGAGGAGAGGAAGTGGGGCTTCTCCTGTGTCAGAAATACAGCAAGATGCTGCGGGAAGTGGTAGTTATGTGTATTGGAATTGCCAATGCATTTTTGCTTTTTCAAGTTTTGATAACTTTCTTGTTGAAATCTTGTATTTAGGAGGAGCTGACAGCTCCATAAGGATTTCATAATGGAAGAGGCAAATGGGTTGCATTTTTTCAGGTTCTGCTTGCAGCTGGACTCAGTTAATTGAGGTTTTTGGGAGTACAAGTGTCAGACATGATGTACTTCGAATTGTAGAGAGGTGCTGGCAGAAATGATTTTGTTACATGTTTTAATACTGTCCCAAGCTTTTGGCATATGTCTCTCCTTGTTGATATTTTTAAACTTTGATTTCTAGAGAAAACTCAAGCAATGTGAGTGATGTGTGAATATCCTATGGATTTAATTTGGGATTTGAATACGCAGTTGGGTATTTGGCTGATATATGTGCTCTTGTGCGTCTTCAAAGCAAAAACAGGAAAAGGTGTTTTTTGTATAGATCTCTGTAGTAAGCAGCCCGTCTTCTCTGCTTTTGGGAGCTTTGGAAAGTCCATAAGCACGATCTTCCATTTATATGGTATCTTTTCTAATCTGAAATGTGAGAGTGCATGAATGATGGCTTAGTAGGAACTTGGCTATTAATGTAATCTTTTTTCCTTTTTGAACCTGCAAGTTCAAATGAGACCTAATTTGTGCTTCCAGTGAACTGATTTTTTTTAAACTGATGCATACATATCTCTTATGAAGAATACTGATGTACTGTTTGCTGTGACAGCATTTTTTGTCACTTATGGTAGTGTGCCAAGGGCCTGTGAATCCCACCAGCTCTGGTTGTTTGGTTTTTTTTTTTGAATGAATCTTACTGTCTTTGTGCAGTAGTTTGTGGTTTTCTTTTTAAATATTTACCTTTCCTTATTTGTGTGGTTTAGGATGACCAGTCACACAAGAGTATCGATATTGACTAATTTACAAACAGCTTGGAACTTAAATGCTGTTGATCTTATCTAGTCAGCAAATATTTACTGATGGATCATCTGAATTTCATGGTTTACACAGCATTCTGCCTGTCAATGGTATTTAACAATTAGTCATCATCTTCATTACTGCTGCTGTTTTCAACTGCATTGTGTTTTGAAATTCAAAATGTCTGTTGTTCATTATTGAATATGATGTTGATGAAGGGGCTTGCCTTGACAGCTGTGAAAGTTGATGTTTATATTTTAATTTGTGAAATGAATTCAGTAGGAGGAGTAAACTTGCCTATCCTGCCCCTTGTAACCCTTACCAGAAAGGAGAGAAGGTGACCCTTCTACGGATTCAGACTCTGGCTCTTCAACTCTGACTGCAAAGGGCACACTTAGTACTAATTATGATGATGGTCTATATGATACATGCAACTGTCCGTTAGGGCTGAGGCAGCTGTCCCTTATCTTTTTTGATCATTACTAATGGGTTTAGACTGTAAACACTGCTTTACATCCCCTGTCTATGAAACTGAGTTACTGAAAACATATGAAAGTCTGGAGTAGGAAGTGACCCTTTGGTTCTTGGGAATGCTGGCAATACGTTAGGCTCCAGGTAGTGCATCTTCAAAGTTTAGCTTAAAGGCACTTGAAATTTCACCTGCAAACTCTGCCTTCCGTTTGTTGCACTGATTCACTGCATGAGCACGGGTACAAATTTTCTTCTTGCCTCTGCATATCCCCATTTGAACTTCAGTCAAATGTGTGCAGAAACATGGTGCTTGGCACCTATTTCTTTGAAGAAACTCCTTCATAGCTGGTCCTTAGATGGAGCAGGGTTGTGTAAACAGAAGGGGTGCTATGATCCTTAGAAATGTTGTGGTACCTGCCTCCCATAGGCCTTGGTATCAGTTAAGCAGTAACAGTTTGCTGAACATGAACTTCCTTGTCTTTTTTTAATAAAGCCTGATGGTAGCTTGCAGCCTTTGGTGATAAGGATATGTTTCCCCTTACAACTTTACACTTGTTTGCTGAGAGTGGGGATTTACAGCACCTGTGGGAAACCTGTATCACTGAAGGTGCTTTGGCTTTTAATTCACAGACTGAAAGCTTTAGGTCTATCAAAGGACAGTACTTGATGAGGGAGACTGTTGGAACTTCAGTCAGTGATTTCGGACTCATGTCCCTTATCCTCCTTTCTTCTTCCCTTCCACCTGGCAGTTCCTTGGCACTTTTAATGGCACAGTCATTTATGTATCCGTGCAACCATAGTAACACAGTGCTGTTGATGACAGGAATTTAATTTGCCAAGGACAATGAGGTACTGTTTGGCAGCTGGGACTGTGAGGGCCATTTCTGCTGTTTCATGAGAAATATGAGGGGGCACTACATTCTGGGAAGGATGAGTAGAGTGGGAGGGTGAAATTTAAAGATAAAATTGTTGTTAAATCTGTTGAACCTAAAGCCTCTGAATACAGGGGTTAATTAAGGAAAATGAATACAAAATATTGATCTGGGTTCAAACATGAAAACTTAGCAAATAGCTTCTTCTGACAGCCACAGACTTCTGTGAATAATTTTCCAAACTCATTAACTGATTCTATCTTCCAGGATACAGATGTTTCTTTCCCATTTCTTTGCTTGGACCATTCATCCATGACTATTGAAAGAATTTCTCCTAAATAAAAATCTGCCAAACATACTTGCAGATGTGAAAGTATGGTGGGCTTATCATCCACATCTGGAGGGTATAGAAATCCCAGAAGGCTTCCAGTATGCAAACGTTGATCTTAATGTCTGAACTTTGAAATCTGGACAAATATCTTGTACTAGAATACCTGCTTAACTTTAAAAGCCTATTCGTGCATGAAATGATGAAAAATCTTGGCTCTGCCTTATTATTTGGAGACTGAAATCTCAGAATAAAATGAGATTTATTAAAAAAAAAAACCTCAGGAGAATAAGAATAGTACAAGATCTAGCTTATAGCTCGTAACTTCCCAAGACCATCTAAATATTGAAGACATGAAAGCAAGTTTTGCACCTTTTTTAGTACCTGTGGTCTGTTCAAGTTAACTTCTGACAAGTGAGGTGTGTGTGTGATCAGAACATCTGTTTTTCAGTCAGTGGAAAAATGTTTCTTTTGTACTTGGGCTGCCTGGATAAACTGGGAGGAGTGGTGGAAGTAGACTCTTCAAAGAGTTGTTAAAAGGCATGGTTAATCTGTATTTAAAACTCTTAGTTGGTTTCTAAAGCAGTAAGTAAAGTTATGAGTCTTAATATATGCGTGAGAATTGAGGGGGGAAAAAACCACAGGGTATAAGCCTTATTTAGTTTAGTGTCTTGGAAATTATGAGGGAAAGGGGCCTGTGTACCCAAAGACTTAAGCCTTTTCCAAATTCAAGTCTATCATTGCTGAGCTTTGGAATGATAAGCTTGTTTTGCTGATTTCCTGAGACTTTTAACCAGCTCTCGGTTGTACTTGTAAATACAAAGCTGACATGACTATGTCTAAAAGCTTCCCCCATATTACTTTTAGTACAGTACACACATTTCTTACCTCCCTTATATTATCTTCAGTATAACAACAGTAACTTATTGCTATGCTGTCTCAAAGGAATGCTGTCATCTTAAAAGCAGGTCAACTTAAAATGGACTGAAAAGCATCATAAAACAATAGGCTCTGCATTTCAGCTGCTCTGTACGTTTTAGGGAATTTAACAGCTGCACTGTCTAATATTCAGAATGTTGAAATGAGTTTTTTCTGTGTGGAAAGCTCAAAACTTTTGCAGAGCTTCCATGCAAAACTTCATTGTAGTGAAACATAGCTCATTGAATACTATCAAACAGACAAGTAGGTAAAAACTAATTTCTTTCTCCTGGTCTGAGATTGTATCATTGCTTGTAACCTTGTGTTCAGTAGTGACAAGGAGGTAAGGTGTTGCATTGCAATGTGTTGCAATATCTAGATGCCATTAAAGTTTAAACCTTGATATGGAGGACTTTCGGAATGAGAAATTTAATGACGGGTAGGTGAGCATGAAAAGGTCTAAGGTTCACCTTGGATAGGTGCCCAAAAGTAAACTTTGATGTGGGATTTCCAGCATTGCAGGTGCGTTGTTGGGCTGTGATATATTGGGAATTGTCTTTTGGTAAGTTTTTCTTATATCTGCTTGATCTGAATTGAAATGGCAAAGTTTTGTTGGGAGTGTTTTTGATGAAGAAACAAATAGTTCTAGAAATAGTCCCTGCCATGCTTTTCCTCATATCAAAAGGGTGATAATTCCTTTGAATTAGCAGGGCAAGCATGGTTCCTTCTGCAGACCAGTTCACTGGGCCATAATTAAGCTCAGAAGTACAGGAAAGATGTTTCTTTGCTTTTTGGGTTATATTGTTCTTACCCAGCTGTTGATTTATAGCTTGAAACCAGTAGAGAATTCTTATGCTTTGATTATCCTTTCTACAGTGAGACATTTAAGAAAAGAATGACTAAGTATGTGGGTGTGGGAGGAGAAAATTAAATCTGTCTCTTTGCTGAGAGCCTTTTGCAAAAATGTTTACCTGTCTTCGCTGTGATGGTAAAACTATATACTGTGCAATGGGGAAACAAGCGAAGTATTTTCTGTGGGTTTCTGTATGTGCCCACATGAGATGCAGGTCTGTGACTTCTCTGAGATGAATATACTTTAAATCTGTATCTGAAAGTTACAAATATAGGGTGAGTTTTGTGATTCTTGTCTGTCCGCCCTGAAAAGCTAAGTTCTGTATTACTTGTTTCAGGATTTTATAAATACTGATGAGGAATTACTTTCTTCTTCTTTCAGCCTGCTCTCCTTTCTGTCTTAACAGTAAGGAACAGTTTTCTGCCTCATGTTCTGAACAGGTGGCAGAAATAGCGGACAGTGTGTGTGATGTTTCTCAAATGCTGAGTGGGTCCCAAGACAGCTATTGTGCGTTTCAGAACGATCATGTTCAATAGGGAGTCCTTGAAGACCTTAGAGAAACTGGTAAGAAGCTAGGTGGCTGATGAAAATAAGACTCATTGGCTTTTTTCTTTTCAGAGGAAACTGCAAACCTCTCTGGCAAAAACTCTTGATTTCATAGGGGGAAGAGAAGTCCGTCTTCTCTTTCTTTTTTTTTTTTAAGAATAAAAAAGCAAAACGGTCACGTTAAAGGATTGTCACATGCTGACCTTGAAACATATGAACAGTCTTACAAGAAAACTAACTAATTGTAATAATGCTTTGTGGGGAGGAGGACAGGAATTTTAGGGATTCAGATCCCTAAAAAGTGAAAGTGGGGGCTTGTTAGAGCCATTTATTTATACAGATTTCCTGAAGAAATGCTGTTTAGTACTGGAGCATGCAGTTCTCCTCTGTCACTGAGTTACTTGCTGGTTGTACTTCCTCCCCTGCTGACCTGGCTGTATTTTGTCATTCCTTGGAAGAATGAAGACAAGATTATAGATAAACTTCTCAACTTTTTCAAGTATTTTCTCTGTTAATGTTCTGTGGTGGTATAAGTAATCCTTTTGGGTTTTTTTTTTTTGCAAGGGACTTAATTTATTCAAGTCAGTACACTTGTTACTGTTCGAGGTATTCTTTCTGTAGTTGAGTTGTAAAGCATGAGTAGGTGTAGGTAAAAATGGGTATAATTATGCAAGCATAGAATACGTTTAGAGAAGAAAACCTCTAAATGTTTTTCTGGGAGATTAATTTATAGGGGGAGACAGTATTGTTGAAATGGAAAGAGAAGTTAGAGAATGATTCTTGCACAGCAGAAGCAAGTGTTTTCTTCCAAGAGACAGTCTGCCTTATAGTGCATAAAAAGGTCAAGGCCAGGTTAAAACAAACCCAGCCAAACAAAAATCCTTAAACAAACAAAAAAAACCCATCCCAAAACCAAACAAGTATACATTTCATGGAAAAATCCTATTGCAGTGTTTTGGTACTATGTTGTCCCTCAAAATAGGCGTTAGTGCCTGAGAATTGTTGCTTTTTTAGAATGAAAAGATGTGATTTGGTCCATTTTGATACTGTATTTGTATGTGCAGATGTGTGTACAGTGCGGTAGAAGCTGTGATTGCAAGTGTGTGTATGGATGCCTGAACTACTTTTATTTGAGCAGTTTAGGTCCTACCAATAGTAAAGCCACAGCTTTTTTTAGCACAGGTTGTGAGCTCAGGCAAGTGTACCCAGTGTCCAGGTAGGACTGTGCAGTTTGGGCTAAAGCTGTGTTGCCATGACTCTACAGCTGGTGTTACCCAGGCAAACTAGATTAAAGCTAGCCTAGGAATATCTGCTTTGTGCCTTAGTCTGTTACCTGAAGGCAGAATCAGATCAATCTACTTCTCGGCAGGAGAGCTCTTTGAAAGAAATGAAGCTATAGAAATGATAAGCAGGAACCCTGATGAGTCCTTGGAGCAAGTGGAGGCTGATAGAGGGGAAAAAGGCTAACTTCATACAATAGATCACCCACAAACCACCCATTTGGAGGGGGATAGTGACATCTTGTGGGCTCAGCATGCAACTCTGCACCAGAAATTCAATGTTGGCCGCTTTGTCCTTAGCAAGAGTTCATTTTAACTGCTGTTTTGTCTTGCTGTCTAGAAGTGGGGGGTATATGAACATGCAGCAGTTTGATATTTGAATGTTAAGCTGTATGAAACTGTTATGGGATGGCATGATGAAACAGTGTATAGGCAATGTATTCTGGAAAGTTCTTAGGAAAGTGTCACTAAGTGAAGTTAAGAGGCATCAAATGAGTCACACCTGTAGTTTTCTCTTTGCACTCCCAAATACGAGGTATGAACCTTGCGTTTTTCTTGTTCTGGCTTTAAACCAGCGTGTTTCATAGGGACTTATACAAATCTGTCTGATTGCTTCTGTTTTCCTGTCTCATTGCAGCAGTCAGCAGAGCAGCCAGCAAAGCAGCCATGATGATGACTTGTCCCGATTCTTGAGCCCTCATATGCGTGACGAGAGGTAAGTCTGTGGCTGAATTGGGAGAAATGCTTGCAACTACTCAGTGAAATTACATGTGCTGGGCTGGTTCAGAGCCTCTTTTATTTTCCCTGTATTGCTTAGAGTTGTTGAACAAGTGTGACTTACTTTGGTCTTATTGATGTCTAAAAAGATGAAATTTTCATCTACTTAAAAGTGGAACTTGTGGGACAAATGCATCCAACTCCTGAAGTACCCTGCATTTTCTTTTGAGATTCAGTCCCTGAAACTGTAGCTGGTTTAGATAGCTTCATCAAACTTGCTGTGTATTGATCACTATGAGTTCTGATCCTTAAATACACAAGTGAAATTTTGTGTGTGGCTTTTGTCCTCAGCAAAGACAATATTGAGCTTAGCTGTTTGTATTTCCCTTGTGATGTGTGGTTACAGTCCTGAGGTATCTAGAGCTTGTGGGTTGTAGCTGGGTGAGAACTGCTATGAAGTTCCAGAAGAAACTTAAGTTTCTTGTTCTTCAGGTTGATTAATGACTACTTCAACTTGCAGCATTGGTGCAAAAGCTGTTGAAAAATGAATGCTTATTTTTGTCCATGAGTTATTATTGTTGCCTTGCTCAGAGCCATATGATTAAGAATTTTGCTGTATCTTGTAATTCATCTTTTGAGCCTGAATCTGCTTAATTCTCTTGTTCTGTGCATGAACTATGAGCCCATAGCTACTAACACTTTTCTATTGTGGGCCAGCTCCTGCAGACCTGTTTGTCCATTAACATCTTAGGGGTCCAGCATTACATCTGGACTTTGGTTTCTGAATTTCCCATTTTGTTACTGCGTGCACAGTAGAGTTATGTTGTATTTTACTTAGCTGATCTTGTGCCTTTGGGTTATAGCGAGCCTGCAGGAGGGCATATGCTGAGATTTGGGAGCAGCTTCCTTTGTGCTGCTGCATAGTGGATTACAAGAATCATCTGAATGGTGTCTTCCACTATATGCATGCTTGTTAGCCAGGCATGGTCTCTCAGAAGATCATTGTTTTAGGTCTGTTACTCTGTTATTCCACATAAGCTGTCTCTGAGGTCAGAGGTCTCTCTTACTATGTAGTAGGGCAAATGCTTACTGAATTCAGATTCCCCACTATGATGTCAAAGGCCAATGGATTGAGTAAGAACTGAGTAGCAGCTGATTGAGCATCTGAGGAATTGACTCACTTGAGAGAACATCCTGACCCTGAAGAGCTAATTAATATCCCAACAGAATCTGGCTCAGAATTAGCACTTGGTAGTTGTAGCTAACCTTTTCCTCCATATGTTGCACTCCAATTATCAGTCTCTCTGGGGCTGTGGAGCCTGGCGTAATTGACTAGTGGGGAGTGGTGCTTCCAACCAGGAAATAAAGAACCTGATGGCAAAGCAGATGGGTACCTAGATCATACCTGGGCTTCCTCTGTGTATATACTGGTATACCATTTGATCTGGGATTTCATAGGTTAAACAGTGTTAGGCTTCATTAATACTCAGATGGGGGATTTCTGGGCATAGCAAGAAGGGAATAATTTGGAGGTACCGCCTGTTTTACATGTAGACTAAACTGGAGCCTTTAGACTAGTGCTGAGAAGATCTTCCTGGCAGGAAGGGATGTGTTTCAGCTGGAGCACCATCAGACATCAGACCTATTTTTGCAGAGCCAGGGTGATGGTGAGCCTGCTGACCTATCTTACTGGGGGCCTGCAACATTCCTGCTGCCTACATTTAATTAGAAGTAACTTCTGATTCCATACTGGGCCTAAAATGATCCATACCAGGGCTAATAAATTACCATTTCCTCTTCGTTTTTTTTTTTCCTCCTTTGCCAATGTTAATTGCATCAGGCTCTTCTGGTATAGTCTTCCCTTGGATGCTGTTGACTTGTGCTTATGAAACAACCAAAAAATATTTCAGACACATTTTGAGCTTCATGTAGGGTGTGAAGCTGGACATGAAAGAGTCTTGACTCTCCTAGAGTCTTGAAAATTGCATGAGGAGGGGCTTTCTCTGCTCTTAAGATGCCATTTTTGACAACTAAAAAAAGGTCCTCCATCCACAGGTTAGGAGTGCTCTGCTTCTGTTAAAGACCTACAGGCAATTCTATTCACCTGATCAAATGACTTGTAGAACAGCTCTTAAAAAAAAAAACCAAACCAAACAAAAACCCCCAAACAAACAAAAAAACCAACCAACAAGCAAACCCAAAACAACAACAAAAAAACCCCAAAGACACAACCACCCAGGGTTTCAGCTGTTTTGTAAGTTGTGACAAAAGCTGAGCAGAGTAGAACAGAACAGGGGAGAGTAAAAAACCATGTGGTGTGTACTGAAAGGTGTACCTTCTCTTGGCATGCTGCCTTTGACATCGGGCAGAATGAGCCTGTGCTGTACCAGAGCAGAGAGCAAGTGAGGATCTGCACCAGCCCCAGTACATCTGGGAAAGTGCTGAAAGAAGCTACCCCAGCTAAAAGTAAAGGGATGCTGAGTTGCTATGTTGACTCTGGGATAAAAAAAGAGAGGAGGAATGCATAGCTGAGGATGGCTGAAATCTGGACCAGGTATAGCCAAGATCTTCAGTGCCTGCCTGCTCTTACTATAAAAGATGGTACCAGGGTATGCTACTGGTGAAGTTAATTTCTCAGTGATGGATTTCCAAGGACCATGTTCCAACTCTCAGGTCCTTTCAGAGAAGACGGAGAGTTCTGTCCTGTTGCTGGTAGATGCATTCAGTGCTCTCTAGCAATTTTTTTCATGAGGTGTGAGTGCTGCTGTTGGCTTCTGTGTTGTGAAGTACGGCCATGGTCCAGAACCCATACCCTGATAAGGTGTCCTGCAGCACAGCAGTGAAGCAGGCCTGCCATCTGTGTGTACCTTCTCTGAGGAAAAAGCTTTCCTTCTGCAAAGTCATGTAAGTTGTCATGTGTCTGTCATGCCTGCTTCTTTGTGCTGAGAGGGAGCCTATGCAGATTTTATGTTGTCTTGGGGTAACTATATATGAATTACCTTGGGCTTTCATCTAGATTAAGTCCAAGTTCATGAGCCCGCTTCTGTTTAATCCAAGGACTTGTTCTTTGTCATGACACTGGGGCACCTATCAGGTTTAGGATGCTGAGTATCTTTAGAAGTAAAAGTTAAGCTACTGAACTGGAGGGAAAAAAAATCAGTCCTTAGACTTGCACTCAGTTTAAGGAGGAGATAAACTGGTGAAGAGGGAACAGCATGGAAGGTACAAGGATGGAGAGCTATAGGCTGCAGGGAAATAGAGGGGACAGAAGTGACTGGCAGATTACAAGAGATGATACCAAAATGATTTACATTGGAGATCATATCAAAATGGATGCAATGGGGAAGAGTAGTTAGTTTTAAAGGATCTCAGACTTTGATGTCATACCTTTGGCTGCAACTTGATTTAGCCCCTTAATCTGTGCAGTACCTTGTTCTGAGAGTTCCAGGGCTGCAGGGCTTATTTTTCCTTTGTGTAAGCTAGTAAGTTTTTCAAATTAAGGGATCAAAATTCATAAGAGCGAGCTTGCAAGATTAGGGAATGGCTTAAGATATAGGCGAGTTCAAGAAGTTTTGCTTGCTGCTTGAATTCCCACAAAGTTGTGTAAAGAATAGAAAGGAGGTCAAACTTTGAAAAAGTGACAGAATTTACATCCTTGGAGTGTGTGTAAAAGGTCATTACATATTTATGTACCTAGGGCTTGCTTATGCTGCATCTTCCTAGCCTGTGTCCCTTTCCCCTTGATAGAAAGAAGTTGGTGCTAACATACCGCGCCCCTGTTTGCGTGCAAGTGGAGGCACAGCAAAGATTCTACCTACCTCTGCAGCTTCAGGGAGAGTGGGAGGTTTTTTCCATTGCTTGGGGCAGCTGAAGAACAGGTGAGGATTGAGTAAAATGGGGCTGTGCATGCTGTGTCTGTTTTTAAAAGGGGAGGGTCAGGGATAACAGAGCCCAGGGACCCTTGTTTGCATGTCTAGATGTGATGATTCTGCAGGGAAAAGGGTGCAGTAGCTCTCTGACCTGAGCTATGCTAACCCATGCAGCATGGTGCAGGCCTCCTGGAGTGTTATTAAGGCGAAAAGCCTACTGGAGTAAAAGGGGGAATGGATGCTGTTTTAAAGGGGATGATTAAGTAGAAGACAGCTGCTGCTTTCTGTGGTATGAGTGTAAAATTTGGGGAGACTAGTATGTTGCTCTTTCCAACAGTGCTAGCTGTAAGGGATGCCTGAATTTGAAGTCTTTGATAGGGAGGGTCCTGATAATAGTCTCACCCCTGAGTAGCTTATGTCTATCACAGATGGATGCCTGATGCATCATCTTTAGGGAGGTTTTCAAAAGTGGCACTAAAGACCTTGTTGTGGAGAAGACTTGGAGGCTCATGAGCTCCCAGAAGGTCACAGACCAGAGCCCTGGTGCTCTTGCAATAACTTTAGGGTGAGTTTGGATTTGGATCTAGCTCCAAACTCTGAGTCAGTTAGACTTAATACTAAATAGAAATTTTAACCAGAAGGGCACAAGTCTCCTTTGTCACCTAGGAAAGATGGTTAATATTTAGATTCAGAACTACTGTCAGTCTTCCTCTCTCACCTTCTGGTTGCTGCTGCTTCCTAAGCCCCACTATTGAGTCTATGCTGTAGAGGACAAGAACAGCTTAAAATTGTATCTCTTCCACTTGGATTGCCAGATTGTCAGCAGAATTGCTATGAATGGAAATATCACCTCCTCTCTGCTCCTTGTATGCCAACATTGTTTTTGTTTGAAGATGGACTGTTGTTAATTTCAGAGTATGCCAGTGTTCTGCTGCCAGTGGAGCTAAGGTGGTTCTTTTTGTAGGAAGTCAGTATTGGGTTTGATTCACCAATGTTGTGCTCCTCTTGCAATCTCTTCCATTCTTGTTCTCCTTTAATCGTAAGGAGACTGAATTGAGAGGACTTCAATTTGAAGCAAGGGGCATAGTTCCTATTGTTCCCTCCTCCATGGCTGGAGGGGTATGGAAGGACAGATGCCTCTCCTCTGTTTGTCTTACTGGGTCCAGAGACAAGGAGGAGACCTGGGCAGGATTAATTGGTTTCCGTGTGCCTGTTCCTCTACTCAGTGGTGGTTGTTTCTCAGTGCACGGGAGCCTGCAGCTTTGGAGAGTTGAGAGCAAACTTGAGACCAGGGTAATTTTATGTTACCTATACTAGTGTAGTCACATATCATTACTCTGGGCATTAGCTGATTGCCACTCATGAGACAATTTCATTGATATCATGGACAATTTTTTGTGCAGACAATAAGTAAAACAGATTGTGTGAATCCCCACCATCATTAAAAAGTAATTCTTAAAATTTGGCCCTCTGTTCCAAGCTGTCATGCTAAAATGATACCTGCCTGTTTCCCTTCTAAAAGCAGCTCCGAGACAGAGCTTGTAGTGTGAGAGTTTCCATACAGATCAGTAATGTAACTTCACAAGAAAAGGTAGGGTCTTACACTAAATGTAATGGCAAGACAAACCAGGATTCGGATCTTGCTTCTCCATTTCCTGATCAGTTCTGTCTCTACTGGACTAGTGTTAGGTAAGATTAAATAAACTCCAGTGTGCCTTGTGTATCACTGAATGCAGAGGAGGTCTGACAGACCTCACATGGCTGCGTCACTAGCTCGTGATGCTGAGGAACATGAGGGGGAGGTGAAGAGGCGTTTTAATGTCCCTTTTTTTCGCTCATCTGAGACCCTGGGCAAACTCCTTACCCTTCCTTCCTCTTCCCAAGAGCAGAAGTTTTAGTTGTGTAAGTGCAACTGCACTTCACTTGCAGACCTTAAGTAATGGTTGCCCCATCAGCTCTGTATCCTCTGGGAGCACTGTAATTCTCAAACATTATGGCAGCTATCTTGAAGCATGTGGAGGAGTGGCAGAGAAGGGGGTAGGAGGCTAGGATGCATTATAATTAGCCATCTCCTTTCATAGGTTTCCAGTTCTGTATGCCTTGGCCCTTGTCCGCAGGCTTTTTTTTTTTGTGCAATATGCTGGCAGCTGCCGAACAGTTTGCATGGTTTCACCTTGCAACAAAGTATTCACTGTGCCTTGGAGCCTTCCCTGTGTTGCTAACAGCAGGTCTGAAGGAGTGATGGTACCAACTGGATGTTGAAGAGCATGCTGGTACCTATAGCTTGGTGTGAGCTAATAGGAAGATATTTCCCTGTGCTCCTTGGACGGGGTTTCCTGGTGTAACTAACCTGCTTAGAGGTACCCAGGTTTTGCTAAATGCCTTGCACTTCCAGCTTTGTTTTCCTGCTTGCCCGTTCTACTCAGGACTTTTTTTCAAGTAGTCATTGCTGTGAGATGCCAACTGGCTGTTGAGAGTGAGGCTGTCTTTTTCAGAAGACTAATTTAGATTTGTTCTGCTTGCACCTCCTTCCGTTTCATACCAAATGTGGGGAAGGAGGGGAAGGTGTTGGCATTAAGCCTGTTCTAGGGCCTCTTGAGATTGTCTGAAAGTGATCCAGTTGTTGACCAAATAAAAGGGCAAGATTAATAAAGACTGACAAGGCCGTTGCAGGCTTCTGTTGCAGCCCTAAAACTTCAATCCTGCTATAAAATTAGCATCAGAGAGTCTCAGAACTTAACTGATTTCAGCCTCTCACAACTAGAGCTAGGGGCTTTCAAAGATGCAGAGAAGTGAGGGGTTTTCTAGGAGGCCTGATGCTTAATTCTGTTAGTGTGTGGCCAGATTTGTGCCAGGAGTGACTGCTACAGAATCTGTATTGCAGACCTTTACATCAGATCTCTGGGCCAGACTTACCTAAGGTGTATAGGACACATTGCTTTTGACTGGGATGTGGCCTGAGATGCGTCTAGGGGCTATAACTGTCCTTCTGATTTTATTGCCTGTGCCCAAATGTGAAGGGTCTGGGAATTTGAACTGTACCAGGGATCTCTTAATGATAACACTTGTAGAACAAACTGGTGATAGAAGTCAGTATAGGGTTTTCTCAAAAAGAGCACCATGTAGGCAGTATCTCTTTGTCTTCCTGTTGGAGAAACCCACCTTTCTTCGTACTGGGAACACTTTAACTGAGATGTCATCAGAAACCAAGATGTACCTATGAGTCATGTCATGAATGTGCCTGCTGCTCCTGCTGCAAAGAAAAGCTCTGAAAGTATGTTATTCCTTGCTTCCATTTTATGTGATGTGACTGATTAATAAGTACAGTGCAGTAAAAGGTGATGTTAAAATAAAATGGGATGGGGTGGTGTATAGCTCTTCAGGTCCTCATTTTCTAATCTCTTTTGCTTGTGATGGGAAGGGGATGTTTGGGGAAGCAGCTGGGCAAACACTAAAAAAAGTACATCTGAAAATATCATTCTGGAATTCTGTGTTATTTTTTTCAGTCTTTAACCAGGTCTTCCTCTTTTCCACCAGATACAATAGCTGCAAGTCTAGTTTGTGTGCTACTGAAATCTTCTGTTAATATTATTTGCATACAGCAATGTCTAGGATCACTGGCCATAGTCTTGCACCTGGTGTGCTATTTAAGTGGAAGCAAAAGGTGATCTTAGCTGCACAGAAGTCAAACTGTAAATCTAAGCCAGCAGTCAGTTGATAGAGAAGACAAATAGTATGGGAGAATGCAGATAACAGAAATTGTCTTTTAGCTTCTCTGTGGCCTTTGGAGACAAAAAGCCAGTTTGAAAGGGGCATTTCCCTCTTCAGAATACTGCCTGTGAGGTAGGAATGAGGCCTGAATATCCACTTCATAATCAACAATAAAAGACTAAAGTGTGATGCCAAACAGAGATCCCATCTGAAGAGGAGACTGTACAGTGTCTCAGCTTGTGTTACTGTTGACTATTCAAGTTAGCAGCTTTTGCTGCTGTTTGTGGTGTCTGTGACGAGTTCACAGCACGTCTTTTGCCATCCTTAGTACAGGGGTTTGTAATTCCAAGCAGTGGAGTGAGAAGGGTGTCTTAAGGTAGTAACCACTTGAATTGCTATAGCTTTAATCTGCCTTAGTTGTTAATAACAGCTCAAAGCTTTCAAGCTTTACCTGCCAATCCTGGAGATGAGATGGAGCAAAATCTCTTAATTTATAGTCACTTGTTTGACATGCAGTGGGCATAGAAAAGAAGATAAATAGTGGAGTGACTAGGTGGGGAAGAAGTATTGCAGGGATAAGCATGTTAAAACCCACTTGTTGAGCCAATAAATTGACAAACAGGATTGGTGTATGTTGAAGGGCAGAAGCTTAAAGCTTTTTTTTTTACAGCATTTTTCTAGTTCTCCCTCCTCAATTTTTTGAGAACTTGGGACCACAGTATGTGTTTAAATCAGTGCTAGCATCATTTTTCACAGCCCTGGCTTTCTTGCTGATTGCTTAGGGAAGCTGAATGCACAGAGGGAGGCTGATCATTCTGCCTAAACTTCAGACTGCAGCTGGAGGATGAAGTGCTGTTGACCCATGCTGCTGCTGCTACCTCAGCTTCCCCTGAGACTATGGCAGGTTATATGAGTGGTGGAAGAGGATCTCTGAATGTTGTTTTTTTTTTTTTTAGCTTGAATGCATGTGCTTCTGCCCTTAGAGACCTTCACAGGCCCTCATTTACAGTGCAGTCGTCAGCTGTTTCTGAAACCCAGCTGCTCAGTGCAGGCTATTTCTTCTTAGGTTTCTGTAGGGTCAGAAAAATTCCCCCTAATCCCCCCCAGTTCACTGGTCGAACTGGGAATTCAAGTTGTTTTGGATTTGCTTGGTGAAATGTCCTCCTACTCTTCTAAGATAGGTGTTATCTTTTACAGATTGCTCTCAATGCAGTCCGTGAACAAATCAGCTTTTTCCTAACTTTACAGTCAGCAGATAAACACTTTATTATGGCCTCTGTCATTCCTATAGTGCTATATACTTTAGTGTATGCAAGTATTTGCAAGGTGTACCTTGGAAAATACATGCATCTTTACACTTTATAGTTAACTCTGTAAATGTGGAAATACCAAGTATTCAAAATGAGTTTAATATAAAACAAAGCAGCAGAAACAACTTGGGGTAGGAGTTATGTGGTGATGGTAACTATGTACTTAATTCTTGCTGCATTCCATCACCATAGGAAATAAGATGGTCTTAGTAAATGCAGTGTACAAATAATAGCTACTTATTGTAAGAAATAGCTAAATATTACATACCTTACAAAGAGATCCTTTTTACTTTGTATTTTACCTGCCTCTTTTTACATACCTCCTCTCCACCCTGAGATTCGAACTCTATTTAGCAGAGCACTGGATGCAGTTAGGAGGAGCTCATCTTGTGTGTCTCTGGGAAGAAGTGTTAATTGGTGCTGGTTTGTTGTTGGAGAGGGGGGTACCTTAATCATCAAGCAGACAGTGTACAGGGTCCCCTATGGTGACCTGATGTCTCACTGAGCTGCTTTGGCTGCTCTGCTTTCCAGTGGATCAGAGAGTCCTGGCAGAAAAGACAAAGAAGAGAAAAACTTCCTTGTAGTGGGTCAGCTGAGCTTGGAACATCCTTTGACAGATTCTGCCTCTGCCTTTCTTATGAGCTAACCACCCATGGTTTTCACCAAGAATAAACTGGTAGTGATGTTGGTGCTCAAACCATTTTTTCTTCCCATTTCAGGAGACTTAAAAAAAGCTGTGTTAGCTTCCACCTGGCAATGGACAGTCTAGTTGAAGAAAAATAGTAATTGGTTAATTCTGGCCTTGAGAAATTCATTCTGGTAATTATTAACCTCAAATTACTTCTTCAGTAGGGTATTCTTAATTCTCTCAGGGTTTGTGCATCTTATCCCGTAGCAGCGGCATATCTGGCAGAGACTTAAAGGCAGCTGTGCCTTTAAAATTAAATTGCCTGTGATGAAAGAAATCTGAGAGCAGAGAAAGGAGGACCAGTGCCTTTTGCGCAGATCAAGGTCTTTGGAGATTTCTCCACAGCTCTGCCTTCTCATCAGCCTAGTCACTGCTCCTTTCCTCTGGGGCCCAACTGCAGAGACTATAATAATATCAATAAAAGCCACCCTAGAACTGTCTCAGTGGTGGCATTACATCTTTCCACGGTGGATGCTGAGGTCACTGCTTTGTGCCACTTTTTCCCCAGAACTACTGTGCGTGTGTAAACAAGCTGGGATTCTATCTTCTTTCAGTTCAACAGTGTTTTGCTCCCTTGCTGCTGAAGTGACGCTACCCCAGATTGCTGGGGAGCACATTGGTACTTGGACAGACTTCCCCATTTCTGCAGATGACTGTAACCGTGTGAGTGCTCACTGATCTCTGTATCTCTTTTCTTTCTCCTCTTTCCTTGTTTTTCTTCCCATCCGTTCTTTCTTGGCCTTTGCAGAGTATTTGTTGTACATTCCAGTGATAAGATGGCAGCATGCATCTCCCCACTGCATCATGCGTTGTAACAAGGTCAGGCATTGTAATGGTACTAGCCAATGGTCCTTGAGCCGCTCTGCTTTTTTCCTGTTCTCCTGCAAGTTTGATCCAATACTCTTCCTTAAGCCTTCTCTGCTGCTTGTTTTCCCTTCCCTCTTAAGCATGCTGCCCCAGATCTTCAGTTGTAATATGTTCTGTTATGTGCTTGCTGTCTTCTGAACCCCTTCTTGTTTAAATGGCAGGCCAGGTGTAATATGGGCCTGCATGAGAGTTATGGGTTTAACGAAGTTTCCAGCATTGTAAGATTTTTGTTATTTCTGCAGTCTGGAAAAGAATCTTTGTTTCAGGCTCAGACATGTAAATGCTCAGATTTCTTTATGTGAGCTTGAGCAGGCTGTTGCTTTGTGCAGCACCTGCCCATGCATCAGTCCCCTCAAATTAGGAATCTCTTCTTCTGGGTTCCCAATGAAGTGTGTAGCTTTGTGGTATGTGACACTCTGTGGAAAACAGGAATCCCCTGTATTGTATTCCAGTTTGCAGCCTGCCATTCTTCATTCTACCTTGTTGCTGATGCCACTGCTACTGGAAGACCCCTTGAACATGCAAGGGGTAGTATGTGAACTTGAGCTGTGGGAGGCTTTGCTGCTGATCTGAGATGCCTTTCTATCTGCAAACTGGAAGCTTGTGTTGAAGACCTGGGTCTTGAGTCCCTGCTTTAGCTGCTTTCTTATATCTTAGGTTTCAGAAATGAAGGATCCAGGATCTTTCTCTTCCTCTCACAAATTTGTAGTCATTCTTCTAGGGTTTTTATTCTTCACGCAAAAAATACTGTGGTATATGTTCTTGCTACAAGGCTTTCACCTGTTTATCTGAAACATCCAAGGTTAGTTTTTTGCCCAGGATAGGATATTGCGTTAGACACCCCATAGGTCCAGATGAGTACAGAAGGCTTTGTTTTTCTGGTGTGCTACCTATGTGTATCTGTGGATTATCCCTTAGGCAGTGCTAGCCCAAGGACTGCAAGTTGTTGGACTCTATGTAAAGATTTAGCTCAAAGTACTTGAAAGACTTTTAAGTTACAAAGGATCCAAAGTGTCTTGGCTGTTAGGCACTTCAAAGTACTCTGATTTTGAGATCTGATGTTCAGCATTATTCTGAGTCAAAATCTTGTTCTGTTAAGGTATCGGGCTATGGTGTCATGTGACTTATTTCATCCTGTGAGTTATTTCAGAACATCTTGAGCCAAATGAAAAGGGAGATGATCAGGTCATAGTATTTCTGCCCAAGGTAATGAAGTCTTATTACCTTTTCACCGGTGGCTGCAAGTTATTTGCAAAGGAAGGTAAAAATTAGAAGATGGCTTTTCATTTCTTGATGAATTAAAATCAAGGAGGAGTTTGTCTGTGAAGCATGCCATGAGTCATGAAATTTTCATGCCCCTTTTCAGAGTGAATGAGTTTTCTGGGGTGTGAGAGGTTATTGCACCATCTCAAGCAAATGGAAGGTTAAGAGTTCAAACATGCAACACAATGAGGGAGGAAAAAGAGCCAAAAGACTCTGAAAGCAGCAGCCCTCTTCTGTTATAATATTGCTCAAGAAAGAAGCAGTAGCACCTGAATCACCCCAGTTTCTCCACCCTTCTGATACTGACCTCTTTCTCCTTACATGAACAGTATTCTTCCTTCTCCAGATTCTCTATGGGGAATTATTTTGCTTCACCTTTTGATGGAGGGCGGCTTCTCCCTATTCTCTTCCAGGATAGCTGAAGGTACCACTTTTCTGTTGTGATGCTGTTCTACCTTGCCCTCCCTTCCAAGACTAAGTTTGGACTTGCATAGTATGACAAACGCTGCTTTCACATAGCTTAGAAAGAAATGGCTTACAGGCACTTTCTGTATACTGTGTGACTACAGCTCCCATGATGCTGAGAGTGTGAAATGCATATTTTCTTTCTGGAAATGAAGTCTCACGTGACTTCCCAGCTGCTGCAGCAAAGAGAGGGAGTCCCTTCTGAGTGGTTGTTTCCCCCCCCCCCCCCCTCGGGAAATGGAGGTGTGCCCTAGCTTGAAGATGCTGTGATTGCATATGAATTCCTCTGACAGCTGAGGCTGTAGGGCTGCAGAACACTGCTGACTTCGGGAAGGATTCAGGAGTTTATCCATCTGGCACATTTTCCTGTGGATCTGTATACGTGTACACTGAGGTGCATAACAGTTAAACTATCTCTTCCTTACATTCTGTCATCCTTCGTGGCAGTTCTTTCTCTCTCTCCGTAACAATTCCTGATTTGCTTCTAGTTAGTTCTGTTACTAACAGGTATTGTTTTGCATGCATGTTTCGCATAGGCACAGGGTTGTTTTACTGCTCCCCCAACTTGTGCAGACTTTTCTTTCTTGCCATATGGGAGAATCAAACTGTAGCTGAAGCGGTGTCTCACAGGTAGCACGTTGCATTCTGTGCCTGCAGGTCATGCATATTTTGTAGTGAACTAATCTGCCTGAGCCTTCCAAGCCCCTTGTTTCCACTGCGTGGGTGCTTGAATATGTAAATTTTTCAATTACCATGAGTCTGAGGTGAGTCTGCTCTGGTTAGTGTGAAGCTAGACCGTAATGATGGGTAGTAGTAAAGCCACAGTGATGTGTCTATACAGAGGACGCCCTAATGGCTGTGAGTTGTGACAGTGTATGGCTATTTGAAGGGGCAGTGACACTTGCAGGTAGCTCTTAAAACAAGCAATGCTTTCTGATTTGTAAGGCAACTTTTTGGAGGCAATTACAAGTTCAAACCCTGAGCTAACATGATTGTTGCTGTAGCTATTTATAGAGCTTTGACTTCTTACTCTGACCTAAAGTGTGTCATAATGGGTTGTTCCCTTCCGAAAAGCGGACTTCCTCAGGAGATGTTTCCTGTTTGCTCTTAAGTTCGTAAGCTATTGCACCGTGCTGGAACTACAGATAGCCTCTGCTGTAAAGAGGCTGCAACATGGAAATTCAGCTTTTTCTGAATTGCAAAGTCGGGCTTTACTGGTTCTCTAGCTTAGGATTTGCTAAAGGTCCTTTGTGAGGCTTGTGGTGTTTCCCCCACGCCCCCCCAGGCTGCTGTGAATACTTGTAGCAAAATGCACACAAGTGAGTAGACTGCTGTTAAGGGACTTCAGTGGCTTCATAAAAGAGGAGTTGAGGAGTAGAGTGTCCACAACGTGGACATTTGCTGTTTGTGTATCTGTGTCTGCGCTGGATGTCTTATGATTACTTTTCAGACTGTCGTCAGCATAAAAGGCATTTGGAAATTAATTTAGTGCACAACGAGGATGACAATACTTACCCTAGTGAGAGTAACTAACTCAGGCGGTATGGTGAGGTTTTTTTCTATGTGGCATCGGATCGGGTATGTTTAAACTTCATTATATCCACAGCGATGCTTGGGATGGAGGTTGAAAAAAATATGTATTATGGCATCCCATGGTCCATGATCTACATGTGTTCGTAAGATGGGCTTTATGTTGCTGATAAGCATGAGGGTGGTGTATTTGAATATGCTGAGTAAAAAAGATATAGTGTGGTGGCCTTGATTTGTATAAGCAGATGGCTGCATGAATGCATTGCAACAGAAACATACTAGAAATATACATTTCCTGTATGTGAAGTCGGGACTTGGGAGTATTCTCTGTGTATATTATATACTGCTGGCCCATTTTAGAGGTGGTTTGAGTACTCAGCGCTTTGTTATCTGTCTGGACTGCTGGGCCCTCTTTACTGTTTACATTGCACATCTGCATGATAGTGACATCTGTTATACGTACTCCAGTGCCTACTAATACTTTTAATGCAAAATACTTTTAATATAATGAAACCCAGTGGGTTGGCCCTGTGGGGGGGGTGTGTGTGCGTATGCCTGTGCACAAGGGAATAATAGTGGTATGGTTTTGCAGAGGCTATGTATCTGCCCATCAATGTGTGTAAACTATTTAGTGTACTGTAAATTACTTGCGGTGCCCCCAGTCTTTGTGTACTACACTGTGGTGCCTGCTGTGTGCGGGAGCACAGCCTGCTGCACTGTTGTATGAATAAGCACTTTCAAGCAGTGAGGTTTTCTAGCCCTCAGAGGCTCTTAATTTCACTGAGCTCTGCAGTGTTTTTTCTGCCTCCCTCCTAGCCAGGATTGCTCATGTCTGTCTGGTTTGTCAGTGCCAGAGTGCTGTGAGGAGCTGCGTACGAGGGTTCCTGGGCTGGCTAGCTAATGGGCTCCAGCCTGATTTACTGTTGTGGAGCAGGCCAGGAGGAGCCTGCGGGACCAGAGAGGCAGTGGCTCGGCTCAGGGATGAATGGGGCTGTGTGAAGTCACTCTGCTCCGCCAATCAGGGTTGGCCTCTGCTAGGCAGGGCCACAGCAGCTACGGGTGCCTCTTGATGCTGGGACAAATCTTACCTTAGACGATGATTTGATATTTTTGGTCTGAGCTGAGTGTGCACCAAGGAGTCCCTAGTTTAGGCCCAATCATTTCTGAGTGTTACTGAGGTGAGTGTTCTCAGTAGGGTGCAGATGAGTAGCCTTCACCTTGCATTTTTCTCTGCACGTGTAAATCTCTCTTTTAATGGTCTGTCTCTGGTGTGCTTATTTTGCACCATTGCTTCTCTACGTGTCTGGCTGACCCCTTTCACTCTTTCCTTTCAGAAGCTGCCTTTTCCTTCCCTGCTTCCATCCTCCTTGTGTCTGATCCTTTCTCCTTGAACTGTGCCCTGCTCGGAACCCATTTGCTTTCTTCCTTTCTTCTGATTCCTAAAGTACCCATTTAGGGGGGTTGGTTGTGTCACTCTCCCTTCCCCATTGAGGGAGAAAGAGCAGCATGTCTGGAACATGGGTTGCTTGTCTGCTCCCTGCAGAAGCTCAGACTTCAAAAGGAAGCTGGGAGGGAGGGCCCTCAGCATCATACTAGAGCTTTGGGTGGTGGTGGGGAGGAGTTGGAGGAGGATGGCAATGACTTGTGTCTTGTGCCAGACTCCAGTCAAGTATTTAAATTGGGACCACACTGCCCATCTCTGGGGGCAGGAGGGAAAACTAGGGACTAGCTCTTAATTGACTTTTTTGTTGTTCTCATCCTCCTGTCAAGTTGTTTGTCTCCTTTTCTTCATCCTCTTTTGACTTTCCCTTTCTCTCCCCTCCCTTCTCCTTCAATGCTCTTGTTTACTGATAGGCCAAGCAGAAAACATGGAGACGTCTGATATGGCGACAGCAAAGGTAGGATGGAAATGCTGCCGGCCTCACTGTGCGTAAGTGGTTCCGCTTGGCAACTTCTTAATTTGTCTCTTACCATTTTACTTTCTCCTGACCCTTTGCCCTGATGCTGGGAGTTGGTACTACTGCTGGGGTATGTGATGGGATTTAGGTTTTGGGAGGAAGTAACATTGTGGCCACAGTCTGCATATGTTGCTTATCTTGTAAGATTCGAGAAAACCTTGAAATGTCGGTGCTGTAGGCGAAGGTCGGGGGCGGGTTGGAGAGAAATAGGGGAGTCTGCATTTACTGTCAGTAACAGTTTGTCCGGGAAGCCAAGGAGGGACCTGGGATGCTGGAAGACTGCTTTGCTGCTGTATGAGAAAGCGACGCTAGAGGGTGCTTTAGGGGCAGCTTTCCTGCTCATGGGGACTGTTCTATGAGTAGAAATGCCTTTTGGCAGCCTTAGTTCTTTTTTTTTTTTTTTTTGAAAGGATCCTGGGGGAGTGCCGAATGAGAAAGTAATTTGAGTTTATGGATGCATCCGCCCTTTTCTGCGAGGCTGTTCTGTTGCCTGTGCTGCTTGCTTTTACCAGGTTGCAGGTTCTGCTTTCCTGTGGGCTGGCAAACTGGAAATATGTGGGAATGGAACTTGATGGCTCAAGATGGTCTTGTGAGGTTGAAATGGGAGATGTAGACCATGCATGACAGCAGCATGGTTCGGTGAGATCAGGGAAGCACAAGACTGTCTCACCTTTGAAAGGTTGTATCTCATGGCAGGGAGCATTGATTATATTTTCATAGCAAACAGTTTGTTATCTAGCACGAGTCTGCCACCAGTGTGACTTTCCTTGGCGTCAGAACAAGGTTAATGTGCAGGGAATGTATCTGCAAAATGTATCCCAGCAGGGTCTGAAATTAAGCATGGTTGAAAAGAGTCATAGCTTGGAAAGAGTGGGAAATGGCCTTAGTAGTTAGAAAACTTCCGCTTTTGAGCTTGCGCTGAACTGGACACTCACGCGTGGCAATATGGCATGCTGTCTTCCAGGAGGTAACTGCTCTCTACCTGGGGACAGAAGTCCATGGTTAAAAAAACCCACTGTGGTGCTGTTAGCAGATGGTAGGGCTTATTTTATGTCTCAGCTAGAATTCAAGTTGGGTTTGAGTTTTCCCTTTTCACATTTGTTTCTGCTAAATACTTTGAAATACTTTCAAATTCCGTTTCCCTGAAGTCTAGGTGACACAGGTGAACAGCTGCCCTGTTTTGCCCCAGGACTGGGTTGCATGCCAGTGCTGGGTTTGAGTTTTTAGTGTCTGTCAATAAACTAGTGTCTGTCAGTATGAAGTACTTCTGGATAAATGTTGCTTTATAAAGGTGAAATCATCCTCACTATCATGTTTACTCAAGCTTCAACTGCCTGTCACTGCAAACCCACTTACCGCTGTAGTGCTTGAAAAAAAAATTACCACTGAAAATGCTGAAGGGCCAGTGGCATTGGAGGCAATTGAAAATGACGCTTTCCATTTCAGTTATAGCTCTTGTGGCATTTTGGGGAACTCTAGCTTTTCTGTGTTGAAAAAGAGACATTTTCAAAGACAAAACCAACAAAGTCACTTTAATTTTTTTTTTGTCCGTACTTGCTTTTTGCAGTTTCTTTCAGGAAAGTTTTTCTTGTATTCAATTAAAGGAAAACATGATCAACAGTGTTAAAGCACCATCTTAGTGAGGAGGTATTGAAAACCTAATTATCTTTTCAGGAAAATGTGCCTTGAGTGAAAAACTGATTCTAGTTTGAGCCTTCTAAAACAAATACATCTTGGAAATTAGTTATGATGTAAATATTACTGGAGTGCATATAGGTTTATTTAGACTTACACCATGGCAAGTGCTGATGTTTAGTCCCCTATTCTTTGTTGAAACCCAGATATTCTTCTGTGTCTGTTTGGGTCAGTTACCCCTGTTACGGTTAGTCTGAAGCCTCCAAGGGATGCTATTAATTTTGCTTAATTTCAGTTTGGGGTTAGCCTGGGCCCTGGGCTAGCAAAGAACTTCTGAGAAGGTTTAACGGTTTCATTTTCTCAGTCTGAGATGATGCCAAAGCAGCCATGGAATTGTAATATCAGGATGTTACTTCCGCGGCTGCTCTCCATTGTGTTTTATTGATGCTTCCTTTTCTGCTGGGGCACCTTTCAGAGTATCTCAAGAACTGGCATTTCCTGACGTGCCGAAGAATGGCCCCGCATTTAGCACATCAAAAATAGGAGTGCAGCTTTTACTATTTTGTAGCATGTGGTTTTAATACCAAGGTTATCAGTCATTCATCCTCATCTTCAGGCTTTTCAGAACTGTTGATGGAATCAGGAAACTTTATCCCTTGTACGCTGTGGGGGAGCACCTTGCTTTGGGATTGTGACATGGTGCTTTGTCGCCTTGCAGCTTTGCTTACATGGTGCCCTGCTAAAAGTAGGAACCCTGATTGTTTTGTCCCTGCTCCATGATGAGTTCCAAGGGGGAAAAGTAGTTAACCTGTTAGAAAAAAGAAAAATAAAAAATTGAGCCAATGTGAAGCTAGAATGCTTCCTGGGAGAACGTGAATCGCTTTCCAGGTAATCAGCTAGTGGAAATGAGGAACATAAATTAGTGAACTGCCTCTCATTTTCTCTGACAGTGAAAGGTTTGTGTTTTCTGTACTGCAAGTACATACATGGGAAGTCCTGAGACTTTTTAGGGGGTGGGGAAGAGATATTAAAGCACCTGACTTACTTGTTCCATCTTGGTGGAAATGCATTCTTCTTATGAGCTGTAATGGGAATGATGAGTGAAGCCAGAAGAGATGCCTATTTACAGTACCACAGAGCTTTTGGTTAGAGATTATTTCCTTGGCTTTTGTTAGATAACACTTGCTCAGGCTGGGAGTGCTCGGAGAAGTATGTGTAAGGGGAGGAGGACAGTAGGGTAACACAAAATAGCTGGTATGTGAATAAAAGTGGTAAATATTAAATGCTGTCTTATGACAATTTATGTAGTTGCCTCTGTGCTTCCAGCTTTCATCCAAGCCCTGACAAGGGAGGTGGCAAAATTCTGTGTAGAATTGTCTGGTTTTTGCCGTCTGACCAGAATGCAAGAAAACACCGAGACCTAATTTGTTACTGTCTGTCACTTAGTACAGATAATTCTTCTCTGTGCAGAGAGCATGTAAAGCACTGTCCCATGGGGACAGTACCGTTTAGAGCTTCTTTCATCTAAGCTGGAGGTCAGAAAAAACCCACTACTCCCGGTTTTGTGTATTGCAGCCCTAACTGACTTTAAATTCATGTGGTCTTGACAGTTTATAGTTACAGGTCAGGAAAACATCTGGTGTTCTAACTCCTTTTTCTGCTACTTGTAATCTCAAAGTCTGAGAAGGTTCTGCATGGTTTTAACTTTGTTGCTCTTTTTAATGTTGGTGTGTGCTGTTTGACTTCCTCATCCTAACTGGGGGCGGAAGCAACCAGAAGGCACAAAGGGAGGCTGTACTCATGGTATTCTTGCTCTGGACCAGAAGAACTCAGAATGTTACTTGGCAGTAGGCCAGGATCCAGATTATCTTGTTTTAATCCTTTTAGAAGTTTATGAGAATTCTGCCTGGAGGGAGCGATGTGGGACGATGGACACCATGTAAACTTGTTTTATTGTTGTTTATGGTTTATGCTTAGGAAATTATGTACCTATTATTGTGCAATTAAAAAATAAGATCCCTTTCCCAAACAGTCAAAATTCTATTGCAATAAGCAAGTACTTTGACTTACAGATTTTATAGCTAGAAGGGAAAATTATGAACATATGATCTAGCATCCTGTAGGAATGGCAGTCGTTGGTGAAAATACATGTCTGCCTCTGTAAATAGGTCAAAATACAAATGAGTACAAAAAAGAAAGGAGATTGCTGGGGAAGAAGTCATGAAAAAATGTTGGATTGGGGGGAAGGTGATCTGATGACTGAGATATGAAAGTGAGCTGAGAACAGAACACAACACTGAAAGATGTGAAGGCAGTCAACAAAAATGCAAAAATGTTATGAAACAGCTGATGGAGGAGGGATATAAAATAAGGAAAGAGAGGAGAAGGAAGTAGCAGGTATAGAGAGAAGTGTGTTGTTTAGGAAGAGGCAAAAGATGAAGTTTTGGTGTGGGCATGGAGGTGGCAGTCAACAGAGGGCCATGAGAGACATAACTGCAGCATCTTGTGTAGAAAGAGGTATGTGGGTGAGGGAGGGGGAGGACTGTGGCTGGTGAGAGGTGGGTTACAGAAGCTGTAGGCACTCTTAAGTGGTCGGTGATCGTGGTGCTCTAGTTAACCATTCATACTTTGGAGGCTACTGCCTTTCTCAGCAGAAGTGAGGGATGCCTCCATATGTTTCAAATGGCTGCTGTTGAAATCAGAAATTTTTGTTTAGGCAAGAGAGGACAGGCTGTGGTAGGTGAGACATAAAGAAGATGACACCGTTGTGATGTTTTTAGGATATTGTGATTGCTAGTGTTGGCCAAAAAGATATCTGCTCTCAGAAATCTTTCACTGTTTTCAGCTATTTTGCTTGTTTTCATGAAGCATGGAAGCAAGCTAAAAGGAAAACCAATGTTTACACTCTTTAAACTTTTGCTTTTTTTCTATTCATATGGAAAAATAAAAGCATTTTTACCAAAATAACAATGGCTTGGGAAAGCTCTTTTGCATGCAAAACATGATCATCAGAGATCATTTATCACTTACATTGACACTTATACAGTCCAAAAGAGTCCATCATTGATACTTATTATGACCATGTAATGAATGTCTCCTTGCAACATGTAGTTGCATGGGTGAGTGAAAAGACATGGATTACAGGGCCTCCCCAGTTTCAAAACAGAGATCTCTAGCAGAGCCAGAAATGGGTTTGGATCTCTCAGGCCTCAGTTCTGACTGCTTTTTTTCTGTTTTCCCATTTTCCTGTTTTGTGAGGTGGGTGCTCGGGATGGAGTAGGTAGATAATTTATCTGGAATTCAACTTGGGTGTGACTTCAAAGTATTCTTAGCACTGTGGAGGTGGACAGGGTGGCTGTGCGTAGCCTCTCTTGATATCTACATATGCTCTTTTGTTACCTTATTCAAATTTTAATTCCCTCCCCCCGCCCCGAGTGGCTATGTGCAAAGGATGGAGGAAAAAGTAAAGGGCTTGCCCATGCAGCATTAGCTGTCACGGATGGACCGGTCAAGTGAATGCAGAATTGAGACTGTAAATAGCAGTGACAGTGGGGTCACCTGCTTGTGGTTCACTGAAGATGGTGGGTGACCCACAGTCTCTTCACCAAGGCTTCTGCTGTGAGGATTTCAGAGAGCAGATCCCAGCTGAATTGTGGCAGAGGTGGCTGCGCCTGCCAGCTGGATACTTATATGGATGCTTTCTTCTAAGTGGTCTATCTCCTTTGACAGTTTTCTAACCCTCATGTTAATTAAAAAAAAAAGTAAAAAAAAAAAAAAGTAGTACATGACTGCTTATCTCTTAATACCTTTCTTGCCTGAGCTTTGATTTCTAAACATGTGACTCTGCAGCATTAGTCTGTCCCAGATTTGCCAAGCTTGCAGGTCTCCTGACCCATTTTACAGCATTGTGATTTGCTTCCCTCCTTGACAACCTGCAGGCCACAGCTGCAAAGCATCTCATGGAGAAAAGTTGAGTCCAAGCCAGGCATCTAACATAGGTTGGACCTAACGAGGGCTGTATCTGGGATTATGTGGTGAGATTTGAATGTGTTGGGTTTTTTTCTCATACTGTTTGTCATGTGGAAATGCGTGTGCCCAGCTTTAAGGCTAAGTTAATGCTTTTTGTCTGGAAATAAATGAAAAGGCATGCTGCAAAGTGCATGTTGGAACAAAGCAGGTGTTTCAAATCTCTGCCTGGTGTGGGGCTCTTCTGCAGGGTACTGGCCATCACCTTCCTTCACAAATGGAGTGGAAGACAGTTCTACACAGGATGCAGTTTCACACTGCTGGCTTCCTTCTGCTGCAGACACTCAAGCATGATATTTAAATAATGAAGGAAAGAGTGCAACATGTCACAAGTGTTCAAGAAGCTATTTGGAGGGGGTTAGCACTGAGCTGAGTTTTCCCTTTCTCACTCTACTCTGCAGAAAGATATTTCAGTGTTAACTTGCAGGGTTTTTGAAACTTTAGCCCCTGTGCCAACATCCTGTTTCCTTTCACCTGCCCTGGAATGACCGAAGCCCTACCACAGTGACTTCCTGCTGAATTCAGAACTGGGCCTTTGCTTCTTGTCCATCTGTTCAGGCTTTGGGAGAATCAGAAAAAACATCTGGTGCCCTTTATTAACCAAAATATGGAAGTGGAGAAGCACATTTGTTACTTCCAATGGTGACATGAGCATCAGTGTCTCAATGTTTCCTCAAGTAATGAGGACAAATTTCACAGAAAGCCTTGTTAAGAGACTTTGAACTGGTACCCCCCGCACCCCCCTATCCACTGAGAAGTGAACAGAATGGAGGTGGTGATTTCACAGGGCAAGATTTTTCTGTCGTTCTACTTTGAGACATCAGCTGCTGTTGTTGGGATGGGGATGTGTGTCAGTATGTGTGGCCCTTGCATTTGGGTGCAGAAGAATGACAAATAGCATTAAAAAAACCTTCAAGATAGTACAATCTTCTTATTTTCACTTACATGACTGCTCTTTTTCTACCACCACCCCACTTGCTGAATTCCTGTACTATTTTTGTCCCTAAACCATAGATAGTCAGAGCTCCCTGTAGGGGGTGAGGCACTCCTAGGCATCACTCTTCGAAGTGATCTTTTACTAAGAAACAGTTAAAACTACAAGTCATTTGAAATATACTACCATGATCTTTGTGCAGTGGGAGCAGTAGGCTGCTTTTAGATGCTGCAAGATAAAAAGAAGAATTCCTAGGAAAAGTGTAGTGTATAGGAGGAACGGGGGGGAGTGATGCAATAAACTGACACTTTTTTCCCCTTTTCGTCAGGCCTTGCCCAGGGCCCAGCCCTCTGTGTGCTGTGGTGCAGAAGATCATTATTATATGGTGTGGGGCGGAAGAGGTCTTGAGTCTGATACGTGATGGCATGCAAATGACTCTGCTCTTCTGTTCGTGCAAATGGTGGCAGTGGGGGGCATGAGAATAAGACACTGCTGCATCATTTCCAGTGCAGGAACTTGTCTCCTGCCCCTCTGAAAATTCCAGTTTCAACTAAGTACTTCCTTCGCTCTCTCTATCAGTTGTTATTCAGTGTTATACACGCTCCTCGTGCTCTGCAGTCGGGGCGGTGGGTTAATTAATCCCCACGCAAAGAACAAGAGGGGAGCCCTAGGGGCCGCCTGTCACTGCCCTAACATGGCAAGAGACAGAGGGGGAGGGATGGGACGAGAGGAAGGCGCGTTCCCCTTTTCCTGGCTCTTCGCCCAGGGGAGCTGTCGCCCCGGCCCGGAGCATCGCTGCGGCGGCGGGCCCGGAGGGAAGCGAGGCGGGGGGGGGCCGGGGGCCGCCCCCCGGGGCCGGCCGCGGGGCGGCGCGGCGGGCAGGCGCGGATGCCATGGCATGCTGCGCGGCGCGCTGTCCTGCCGGTGCTGCACATGCTCAGCAGAGAGTGGGGTGGCTCAGCCCCTGGCGGTGCTAGTGCGGGGAGCCCTGTGCCTCTCGGCGGGGGTCTGGGGGGGCGTCGAGGGCGGGAGGCGGCCGTGCCCCGGCGCGGGGGGCTCTGTGCATGGGGCTCGGCGCTCCCCGGGGGACGCTCGCCGGCCGGGTCTTCTCCAATATGTCCTGGGACCTCTGGAGCTGTCAGTGGGCAGACAAGGACACGGGCATCGGATTATCGTGACTGTACTAATGAAAGGGTTCAAGCTCGCCTGGTAAGCAGAGCGCTGGGGAAAGGGAGCGATGCGATCACCCCCTTTCCCGAAATCTTCCGCCTTTCCAGCCCCGCTGCGCGCCGCAACGGAGAGCGCAGCGCTGCCGGTGCAGGGTGGGAGGCGGCAGGGCCGGCGGAGGAAAGGGATGCGCTCTGCTAAGTTGGCCGGTGCCTGCGCTGCAAAGCTCGGGCCACTGCAGCATCGCCGAGGGGACACTGTGCGGGCTGCTCGGGGACAGCGCCAGACTGCGGTTGGGAGGGAGCCGCCGGGGAAGTCATCGGGGATAGATGCAGTGATGGGCCGTTCCTGTCCGGGCATCTCTGCATCAGGACTGTGATGCCGTGAGCCTCCCTCTGGTCTGGCTGTATCTTCCTCCCTGCTGCCACCACCCCTTCTCTTCCCAGCTTTCGCTATGGTTGTGCATGAATTTGCATCTGTGTATGCACGCACATAACGCCTGCACACCTGATAGTCTGGACTCAGTATCTATTTGCATACAGAGAAAATAAGCATGTGCATTTTTTTCTGAAGAAAGGTAGAGAAAATGTGTTGAATCCTATGTGCATGGAATGGCTTCTGCTCAACTTGTCCTTTAAATAGCCGCTTTTGGGGATGCACGTTATTGGTGTGTTTCTGTAATGATCTATTAGAGCTGGGAGTCGAGGGAAGTAACAGCTTCCTGTAAGGCACCACAGTGCTCATTAATTCTTTGATCGTTCCTGGGTGTTTTGGGGGAAAACTCTCTGGGTTTGGACAAGTGGGCAGTAAAGGAAAATGTGTGGGTGAAAGTCGATCAACAAAGCTGTGTGTGTATCTAACATGTTTGCCTGTAAATATTTTTGTTGGTCAAGTTTGTATTTTATATAGGTAGGTAAATATTTGTGTATGTAATATACATGGATGTGATTATATATATATATAAAAAATATATCTGATAGAAACTTGGGCAACGTTTATATAAAATCTCAAGTCTGTCAAAATTATTTTAAATCTCTAATAGGTCAAAACTACTTAGTTGGAATAAATAGTCTCAATTATTGTGATGAAATTGGTTTAATCAGAACTTTATCAGATGGTAACGGTTCCATAGTTAATACTGGAACGTGACTTTGTAATTTGGGTTGAAATTGCAAAGTAGATGACAAGAGCAATGTGAAGGCCTGTTTCTTTTTCTTAATCCTTTTTTCTGTAATGAAATGGAAGTAATCATAGAAATAATAGTCTCTCTCTCAAGTGTGCTGTTTTGATTCAGTATGAATTTAGCACTCTTGAGATCGTTGGCTGTAAACTGTGAAAAAACAGTGAAGTTATTTTTTATTTGTTGTTTTATTTACCGTCGCTTTTTTTTTTTTTCCTGTGTAAAAAATAAGAGCACTACAGTACGGCACTAGGAAGCATCTTGTACTGGGCCCCAGGGGACAGACTAGAGCCGGGGATGACTCAATAGGTCATCTCTTTTTCTAATTTCTGTAATTTTGTCTTTTATTTCACTACACTGAGAGCCTTTGAAATTTTCCGATGTGTGTACATGGCCACGAGTAAGATAGATTGTAAAAATAATATGGCCATTAGCACTTGAAAATCTTAAACATTTTTTACTTTTTTTTTTTTTTTTTTAATAAAAAGACGAACTCTTGCACTGATTTGCTGCTTTACGTGGTATGCAGTTGAGCTGATGAGTTGCATAATAGCTTAGTGTACTACCAGGACAGCAAAGCATGTGTTATAAATGCCGTGATCGCGTGTATGTGCAATAACATGGCACCCCACTGCATTCCTTTCTGTACTTATCCATGAGCAACACTGGACGTTTTTGTTGATTGTGTAAGTGAAGCACTTTTGCATACCCAGTTCTATCACAGCGTTTATAACAATTAAGGTTGAAGCTTAGTCTGTTAATTTTGTCAGACTTCGGAGCTAAACAAGTGAGGCTGGTAGATTCCGGAGCTGGATGGGGGACGTAAGGAGATTACTCGTGCTGGATGAAATGCTATCGGTGTTTCAGTAGGTGACGCTCTTCCCTCTGACTTTTCTCAGGCCTCTGGTAGGTCCTAAGGGGCACTGTGCTGTCCTGGGTGCAGGTGTTCTGTTGGGGAGTGCAGTAAAGGTCCAGATCAGTTCCCCTGTCTGTCCTGGAAACACTTGAGGAGTGCTAACCAAGCCCTGCTTGGGTTACCTCTTCAGCATCCCCTCCCTTCATCTTCCTCTGAATCCCAAAGAGAAACAAGTCAAGTATTCTGATTGCTTGACTTATTTAATAAAAGCGTACAGCATTTTAGATCTTTGCAGTTGTTATTCTGTTTCCCCTCCAAGATGTTTACAAGCAGTTAGTTTTATTGTGCTGTAATAGCCAGGCGCAGAAGGGTGAGTTAAGGATATTATTTTGAGTCCTGTTTCACCTAAGTGTTTGCCACTACTGGACTGATGGGCACGGCTCTAGAGGAGCGTAGGTCTAAGCGTAGAACAGAGAGTTACCTGCTCTTTGCTGTTTGTCAGACTTTGCTAGAGTACCTTAATGTGGGTCGTACAGCCTCCAATTTTTGCAGTGAAATGGCTTTACCGGATTAGTATTTCCCTAAAGAAAAAAACATGTTAAATGCGTGGCATACAAACAGGTCTTTTGGTCCTTGCTATAGAAGCGGTGATTCCAGTTCTGGATGGCACTGCTGGGGTTAATGCAGATATCCTTACGGATCTGTTCGCAGAAAGACACATGATTTCTTTCTGTACCAGGAAGGGCAGTAGCACAGGGACAGAATGCTGTCAGCAGGAGCAGCCCTCCCTGATGGTTAGGAAGAGGATTTGCTCTTGCCTGGTTTTAGACCACCTGTTCATTTCATGCTGTTAGATTGCACAAGATAACGTGGTGCATTTTATTGGGGAACCTCTGGCCACCTCTGAGTCTCAGTGCAAGCTTGTTTTGGCACAAGACAACGTGCTGATCTCTAATACGATGTCATGCGTTTTTGCAGTACACCACCTAATTCTGCCCAAAATGATCTCATCACCATCTGGTATCATATCACAGTATAGCTGTGTACCGTGGAGTCATTAGGTGGTCATAGTACACTGCAGTACAGCAGAAACCTGATGTATAACTATCATGGCTTTATGACATCAAAACGTAACTGTATTGTGTCACGATGCAAGGTCCTGATGTACCAGTGCAGCATCATTCTGTTATGGTACAACATCCCGGTATCAGAAGTGATACTGCAGTCCCCTAGTAGGTTGTTACCACATGACAACAACTTGTCTCATTGGGGCTAGTGTCTTGGTTTACTAGGTCATCTTCACGTCACAAGGTAATATCTTAATACTATTGCATATGTCTTTATGTTGTGACATGGTACTGCGAGAGAGAACTTTTGCTACCGGTTGTACATCGCTTTTATCTCATAGATCTTTAGGGACTATATACAATGAGCTAGGCCTCAAGCTTTGAATTTTGGAAAACCAGAAACTGCAGCAGCAGGGCAGAAAGGCTTTCCCTCCCCTCAAATCTTGGGCAGTGCTGCTTGCCATTAGCATTCTTCCTTGTTAGGAGTTTTGGGGAGCTCATAATCCAGTATAGATGGATACTAATTTGGATCTTTTATGAAAATTGTGAATCAAATGACTGAAGAGTCTTGCAGGGATAAAAGCAAGCTGGTAGCTGAACTTGACGTCCCATAAATGGGATACTGAACGAAACTCTGCTCATCTGATTTTCTTTCTTTCGTGGTTCCTTCTGCATTGCTTGTGACGATTTGTTGATTGGAATATTTCTGAGCCATAGAACCTGCTATATGGAACCTACAGAGAAAATAAGGGCCGAAGGCTCTACCTAAAAATAAATCTGTAATTCATTTTTCTGCTAGTGCCTGTGGGTGAGAAAAAAACTCTAAATGTTCCAACACCCTACTTATCTGAAGGAAGGATCTATTATATAGTTGCGGGGGTGGGATAGGAGCTAGGTAGGGTTACAGAACAGCAGAGCTAAATTTAGAAGTTGTTTGATGTCAGGGAGCAGCAAAGATTAACGTTAGGCAGTTTCAGTTATGCATGCTGTAAGGCTGCGGCGCGACTTCAGGAGTTCTTTGTCTCTAGACCAGGCTAACGAGACCTGCCCTTTCAATTGATTTGTCAGTGTGTCTGGGCCGCAAGTAGGGAAGAGGGGAGCAATGGGTTCACAAGCTATGATGCTAGTCCTCCACAGCTGTGTCCTTACAGTCTAGGCTTTTGACTACTTTGAAGTCTAAAATAACAGGTTAGTGAAAAAGGGACAGGAGGAATGTGTTCTACCTTCAGTTGTAGAGAACTAGTACTTACTGTAATACCGAAAGGTGAGACGTGGGTGTTAGGGATTCTTGCCCCCTTAATTACATAGTGAAATGATGAAGCCATTTAAATCGCTTTCAATTTCATATTGATACTGCAGAGCATTAAAGAGCTACTGTGTACAGTGAAAATTAACTTTGTTCTATTGCATTGCAAATGAAAGATGCATTTCCAAATTAATTCTTCCTCGGTTTTTTGGAGAAGGCTAGCAAAATAGTTCTGTTGAAGTTACATAATTGTGCTGTTGTGCATATTGTGCTGTTCGACCTTCACATTACAGGTTAAAATGTTGTGGTTCAGTGTTCTTTTCTCTTCACTGATTCTTCTGCGTCTACATCTTTCTTCTTTGTGCTTTTTATTCAAAGGGAGAAATAGGTGCTGATAATCCTCCGCTAAAAACTATCAAAGATGACCCACATACATATAAATATGGTTCTGTCATTTTGGAAAGAAGAGGCTTTCACTTGTTATAAATTCTGCAAATGGATCTTAGGAATCAGAACGTTCCCGTTTGCTGTCGATCTGGTAGGAAGAGGAAACAGTATTAATAGGTCGCTCTTCTCTCCCTGCATCCAGAATATTCTGAACAATTTGACTGAACCTCTGTCCATAAAGTACAGTTTCTATCCTTTCTCTCTCAACAGGAAAAAACATTATGATGTTGTGTAAGGTGACCCAAAGAACAACTTTGAGCAATGTTGGCAAATTTATTTTTTAAATGGTTTCGTAGTACACTGAAGTGGTTAGCAGCAGGTTTTGTGCTAATTTATCTGGGCTTTTCAGTAGTGGGAAGTGATAGTAAGCAGTTAGGAGCCTAATCCAAGTGCGCTTATGTCAAGGAAAAATCTTGCACACAATTCACTTGACCATACTGTACTTGTAGTCACTAACTGAGCCAGAAATAGAACCAAGATCGGCTCGTTACCAGTTTTTGTCCTGGACTGCACACTGCCATGCTGAATGAATACCTTCAGTGGTAATATGGTATGAAGTACAAGTGAAGTGACTATTTTAGTAAAAAAAAATACAAAATTACAGTGGAAGGAGACTATTTGAAGAAAAACTGACTGAGTCGTTATGAAGCCCTTGATCTGAGATTTGGTTTGCTGTAGCTCTGTGTGATGATAGACTGGCAAAAGTATGCCTTTAGTGTTTTTTGCTTGTCATGTGGTATGCTTTTGACATGAACTTTTGATTTAAAATTGGATAAACATCTATCATTTTATTCTCTAATATGTATCTGCGTACTGAAACCTCTCCGAGGGCAACTAGACAGAAGAGTTCTTTGACTTATTCCATGAAGATGCTGTGCTTTGCAGAGCTTGCTGCCAACACCCAGAATCTCTCCTTCAGATCTTTCCTTGGGTTGCAGATTATTTTGGCTAGTTGAATCCTAATCATTTGTTTTGCTCTAAAATTGCCTTTTCTTCTTCTCAGATGGTAAAATAACCTTGCTCTCTCTCTCTGTAGTCCTTCAACAGCTTCACAAATGTCAAGTGAAGGGCAAACTGCTTGGAACCATTCTGGAATTCTGCAGCCATTTCTTGCTCAGGGCCTTAAGTTGAGATGAATGAGGCTGCAGTGAGGTTCTTCCAGAGATCCCTCACGTATGCAGGATGAAAAAGCATGGAAAGAGGAAAATTCAGTCAAGAAGAGGCTGTAGATAAAATTTGGGCAGATACCATTTTTCTTTCTCAAAGCTTAAGTGTGGAGCTGAGACTGTTGTGTGCTGTTTAACTGCTTGGTCCCTTTAAAGCAAGGGACGCAAGGTCCTGGGTGTCGGAGCTGGAAGTCAGGAGAGGCCAGTTTTATGCCTGGATCTGTCATTGACCTGTTGTATCATGATCTTCTTGCCTGTGCCCCAGTTTAATTGCCGGCAAAATGGGGTATGCCATTCATCTCTTCCTTCTCCCCTTGTGCTCCGCAATTGGTAAGCATGTGATTCCCCCTGTGTGTGTTAATAGTTCTGTTGAACTAAATGGAAACACTCACATATTTAAAATTTCTGCTTGATCAGGGCTATGCTGCTCAGCAAGTGGGCACGGTCAAGATCTGGAAGAGCTAAATGTTGCCATCAAAGCTCTTGTGGCACATTATGCAAGAATCACTGTGTCCTGGTCAAGGTCTCTTTTGTTTAATCACATTTGCCAACTGAAATTCCCCTTGGGAACAGGACTCTTCGTTGCCCTCTACTCTAAACTAGTTAGTGGTATTCCTTTGGTTGGTTAAGCAGCTGCTGTGTTTATGCTTGAATCTTCCTTTGCATGCCGCTAATTTTGGTCCTGGTTAGAAAGTGCATCTTAATGGCAGGCTACCATTATTATTATAATTGCTACTTATCATGAATGATAACTGTTAATTTCAGTATTTTGAGTCTGGTGAAAGTAAATGATATAAATTGAGATATAACAGCAAGTATAAAATGTCTTAAGTTCAGGAAATGGAGAGACCAAAATAAATGCTGCACATAAATCAGTAGCTTTTCTTTTCCTTCTGTAACTTTTATATACTCTTGCAGAGCCACATGCTGAATACAAGATGGTGGAATGTTTTCTGAATTTCTCCTTTACTAAAGTTTTCCATTTGACCATCTTTAGGTCTGTGCTGTTGATTATACTTTACATTTTTGAGTGGTTTATTTTCTGTAACCATTTTTCGTGGACAGAATGCTCTCTGTGGCTCTCTGTGGTCACAGACAAGTGACATGGGGGCAGATGCTCTGCTTTTTTTCAACTAAAACATGGTGTAAAATGCTGTCATTCTCATTTGACAATGTCACAGCCACTCTATGCATATGGCAAAGGAGCAGGACAGGAAGAATTTGTTTGGGTGGGGTTTTCTTTGGTGTTTTTTTTTGTTTGTTTTTGTTTGTTTGGGTTTTTTTTGTTTTTTTTTTTGTGGGAGGGGGGAGGTAGATATTTGGGGTATTTATTTTGAATCATTTTCAAACCACTTGGAATACCAGGTTTGGAAGAATGTGACTTGACCACACCTAATTTCAGGCCTTGGAATTGGAAGAAGGAAAATGGAGGAGAAGATGACTTGAATGAAAAAGACTTCGGGGGGAAGAAGGAGGTATATATTCTGGAGTAGCAAAGATACAGTAACAGAAAAAAATGTCCATGTGTGCACATAATATAAGGCACCAAATTAGCTGGGGGACGGAGAAGGACGACTTGTTTATCTTTAATGTAAGAATACCTCCCTTTAACTAGAATCGTTCCTTTAATGAAATACTGAGCAAACAAGCCTGTGTTTAAATGAGAGGAGGAAGAGATGGTAAGGTCTGTGGATTCCGGAGAAATCATTTGCAAGGTCTCATCTCTTACTTGTGTAGTGATGAGGCATGAAGTGCTGTGAATTAAAAGGTTTGCACTAGAGGCAGAGTAATTTTAGAAAGCTGGTGGAAGATTAGAGCTGTAATTTTGGTGTATTGCTGACCCTGTAGGAATAGAAATAAAGCAGCTGTAGAGGTCTGAAAGAAGTGTCCTCTGCTCATGAGGAGATAGGGTTGTCACTGTGCAGTCCTCAAACTGGAATTTATTTTTTTCAGACCTGTCAACTATTTAAGAAACGGTGTACTCATGTGGTGCCCTTCAATCTGATGTACCTTTTAGGAAAGAGGTTTGGGAGGCAAACTGTTGCTTAGCTGTAGGACATGAAAGAAGGCATGTGTCTAGGGGTTGGAGCTTAGAGAATCTGAGCAATATTCAGTGGCTGGTTCAAGGGAGTAAAACTACATACATCATTGCTTCAAATGCCTGTTGAGTTATTTTTCCAGCCTTTCCAACAGGAAGTAAAGGTTCCCCATTGATTTTTCCAAGTTTCTGTTTCAAAGGCAGGTGATAGCACAACTGATTTTGGAAATGGATCTGTTTCTAAGATTGTGTTGTTTTACAGTGAGAAAGGCTCTTATAAGAAGAGCCTTGCTGTGCAAGGAGATTTCATGCACACCTCCAGAGGCAGTTTTTGTCCTGAAGAGCTTATATCCTAAATAGTCAAGATGGACAAAGGGTAGAAGAAGGGAAGTGGTATTAAGCTTGGTTTGCAGATGAGGCACACAGAGATTAAAGGCGTTTTTACTTTTAACTTATTTATTAATAGAGGTGTACAAGAAAACTTTCCCTACTGGAAGCTTGGCTTAGGTGAGAAAAAAAATTGTTATGGCTCAAAACAGTTCTTTAAAGAAAGCAAACTATATTGATGTAAGAGCTAGTATCAGAAATGGAGTTCTCTAAATTGTAACGCTGAAACAGCTGTAACACCAATCATATGCAAACCTTTAAAGAGTCTTGCATCTCCAGCAAACAGCAGTAACCAAGAAGTCGTGGGACTGGGCTGCTGCCTATTAGGAAAACTACGGAATGCAGAACTAGAGACACTAAAAAACTCGATGGAATTGAGGCATTGATCCATGCTCCTGCCAATGTGGGACAGTTTGCTGGTTTGGTCTTTATTAATGGTTACCCAATGCTGCTCATAAATATGGCAAGTGAATAGGTTTATACCACTTCTCTCACGCTCTTGACTGCAGCCAAGTTTTTTCCCTCAACTTGATATAATTGCATCGCTTGTTGTTATAAAACCTTTTAATAAAGCTTCTCTTTCTCTTTGGTATTTACATTCTTCAAATATTTGTTGACTGTTTCACTTGGTTTACCCTTCCAGTTTCTTTTCGTAAATGAGCCTCATGAATATTGTGCAGTTTTTGTTGCTTTCCTTTGAACTTATTGCTGTATAAGAATATCGTTCTGGTTATATGGCACCCTTATAATGAAGTTCCCGTTAGAGATTAACTGATCATACAGAGCAAATATTTCATCAGCTTCCATGAGATATTATTGACCAGACTATGCAGCTCTGAATCACATTAGTCTTTCCTGCTCCTCTGTCATGTTGCAAGAACATGTCTAATTTGCTTTGCGCTCTTACCCTGCACGCTGTCGAGCTGCAGTGCTTTCTTGCTTTCTCAATTTTTTGAATTGCTGGACATGACTTTCTGTTTCCTCCATTATACCTGCTGGGAGTAGGTAAAAAATCAAGGACAGTGGTAGGGTAGCATTCTAGCGTTCTTCATGCTTTGCCCAGAAAAGAATCAGACACACTGTTTATTTTTCTTGTGAGACCGGTTTTTGTATGTGTGTTTATATACACTTTCAATATGAGTCACATTGTCACCTTCTGTATTTTATAACCTCTCTGTAGAAGATGGCGTTTCAAAGAGTTTATATTTGGAAATACCCATGTCTTGAAGACAAATATTTCTCCTGTTGCTGGCTGTGCTGCCTGCTGTTGTATCAGGGAAGTGTATGGTTTGTGTAGCGTCTGATAAGGTTTAGAGAAGGGTGCAGTCCCTCTAGCTCAGCAACATGAAAAGTCAGTATGTCTGTAGAAATGACTAAGGAGTCAGAGAAGAACGCTTTGTGGGAGTAAGAAAGTTGAATTTCAAGGTAATTGGGATGCTTAGGTCCCTGCTGACTGCTCTGTTCCTTTGTCATCACATAAGTAATCCCGGGTGGCTTTTATAGTGGGGAGTACAGAACTATTTAATAAAGCTCTGCTAAAGTGCCCTTGCAAAAATATTTGGGATGCCAGGGATGTGCAACAACATGGAGAAGCTGTACCAGGGCAGTAGAACAAGAGCAGGAGAAGAAAGGAAGTCCTGAAATTTCATAGCTGTCATCAGTGAATGAAGTGAGGAGCGTCCAGGGTTAACTGAGCTCTAGTGATGTGGGCTACAGGGCGTTCTTAAAGAGACAGTGGGTGCTTTTCTTTCTAGTGGGCAGCAGCCAGTTCAGATGCCAGAGCTGGGTAGCAAGTGGCAAAGAAGGCTTTGTTTCAGCCATGCCAAGCTGTTATCAGAGCGGGGAATCTTTTTGTCAACTGCTTTTGAGAGCATAAAATGCATCGGAGCAGTAAGATTCTTGAATGGTTCAATGATCTCTCCCCCAGCAGAATTGCTTCTGTCTGCAGTTTAAATGGTGATTTCAGAATCGGAGAGCAGAGGAGCGGGGAAGACACGCAGCTGCGCCCCGGGAAATGCGATGTTGTAACAGGTGGTGATGCAGTCATTTAGCTCTTCATTTTTCATCTCCCAGGCAGGCAGGAGGACTCCTTCCTGTGGATGCAGGTTCCTTTGTGTTTGTGTGTGCGTTGTGAGGTCAGGCAGTTCCTCAGGAAAAAGGATGCCCTGATGCAGTGCAGGGCTGGGACAGAGATACAGAGGGTTTGACTGAGAATCTTAAGTTGGGGTGGAAGGGATGAGGGTATGTGGGGAGAATCTGAGCAAGACTCTTGTGGAGCAATGTTCTGTCTTCATGGGAGTAGGGGCTGGAGTGAGTAGCTGTTTAGTGTTGTTAGTGAGTTTCCGGGTGAGCCCAGCAGAAGGTTACAGGAATGTGAGACCATCCTGGAAGAAAGGGTCAAGCAAGGTTAAGAAAATCAATCAGTGAGAGTGGGAATGAATCTAATGTGTGTGAATGGGTATTGGGATTGAAAATCAGAGGTGTCTCAGGAGGAGCCTGAAGGTAGAGATTGGGGTAGTGCTTTGGGGGAAAGCTTTAGGAGGGTGATTTTGATTGAGATAAACCGATTGGAACAGTCTGGAGGAATGTAGAAGCTGGCATAACTGTAACTGTGTTACATGACATAAAGCGCACACTGCATCAGCCAGTGCTAAAGAAAGAGATTGAACCCTTTTAGTGCACTTTTCCTCTTCCTTCTCTTTGTAAACCTACTCACGGGTCTGAGCTGTTCCAGCTCAGTGCAGTGTGGAATAGGGAGTGGAGGGGCGATGGTGGTGGAGGGGATTGAAGGAGTGGGGCATGTCTGTACCAGGAGACAGGGTGTAGCCCAGCCCCTGGCACAGAACAGCCCATGTGCATTTTGCTCTCTCCAATGGCAGCTATTGAAGCTTTATCCAGATGTCAGGGAATTCTCTCTTTGTGCTGAGCTTGCATAGGAACAGCATATATGAGGGTTGCTGCACAATTACTGGGAGCAGAGGAGGATGTGGCTTTCTCATATTCAGAGTGGTATCCAAAGAACATAATTTGTTAGTGTTTCGTTTGAGGTGAAATTTTGCTGCTGCTTGTTCCCTGGTGTCTACCTTCACAATGTAACTGAAAGTAAAATATTTGACTCTGCCCTGCAGGGATAAGAAAAGAAGGATACATAGATAATGGAGGCAATACTGTAATGATTCCACAGGGACCTGTAATAAATGGGTGATCTCCCATTTCTGTTGTTATTTTTCTTTGTGTATGTACGATAGTCTTTCCCTGGTCAACCTGTTGTTTTGCTTTTCTCTTCGTCCTCTCTTAACCTGGGCACTGACCTTCCAGCAGTGCAGGGTTTGCAATCAGTGCAGCCTTTCATCTTCATCTCTTCACTGCATGGTTGAAGTCTTGCAGTCTAAGCTCCTCAGGGTGTGGGCCCCGTCTGTCTGCAAGCTGCCCAGCCTTTAGCATGGTGCTATAAAACAAATAAATACTGGAGTTACTTTTATTAGTGCTTAATCTCAGAGACATTTGTTATCCTTATTGACGTGCGTATTAATCTTCATTTTCAATTACATTTCTGTACACATTATCAGTGCAGCGCGAGTGCTTCTGGGGTAAAATATGCACCAGCTTATCATCAGTGCACTAGAACAGAACATAGAATGGTTTCAGAGGAAGAAAGAGATGGATTTAGTATCAAGTGGAAGTTGGCAGGGGACTTAAGGATACGTAAGTATCTTTGTAAGATATGGTTAGAAATTCAAGACAGAATTTGTGGGAGATCAGCTCAGCCAGCCTTTCCACTGCATCATCCCAAACCAGTGGTTTCCAGGCCGGGAACTGTTACCTGTCTGTAATCCATGATGCGTTTGCTTTGTGCTCTCCACTTATGCTGACCAGGATGCAATGCTTACCAATGCTGGGATGCGATTCTGTCGGTCTCAACCTACAGGGCAGAGTTGGGCCTACAGAGAAAGATTGACTGAGTTCCCTTGTGCTATCCTTCCTCCTCATTTTCAGAGGTCACATTGAAATAAAGAGGGCTAAAGCTGCATTAAATAACCTCGTGGATAATACTGTTTATGAAAGTGATAGCTGTAGTTACTGTAGGGGTCTCGGGCGGTGCCACATGTGATAGCGGTGGTTGCTGAAGAAACAGTCTACAAAGATACTGGCTGTGCTAAAAATGCTTGTCCTGCGTGATGTTGGCTCTAGCTCTCACTCAGACACTTCACTTGTTGATGTTGAACCTAACTCCCTGAAGCCTCTTTCCTAGCGTCATTTCACCTTTCCTGCTTTTGGCTTTCCACGTGCTGCTTGTTTGAGTGTTGTGTTAAGGACAACAGGTAGGGCTCTGTTTCCTAGGTGAGGTGGGATCTGTTAGTTGTGAATGTCTTTAATTCTGTGTGGTTTCTTTTGTGCAATTAAGGAGAGCTAATTAGCTCCTTTTAGTGCAGTCTCCTTGCAGAGGTAGCTGACCTCTTGTTAATCCTGGATTAAGTTCTTACTAAGAACTGGCTCTTTGTGTGTCCCAGTTAAGATGTTGACACTTTGTTCTCTCTCTCCTTGTTCTCCTCCTCCCCCTCTTCCTCCCCATGCCTTTGAGCACATGATTGCCTGCCTCCTCCATCCCCCACTACTGTAGGAATCCGTGTGCTCTTAGCAGCCACTGTGTCTTGCTCCATGAAAATGCCATTGTCATTTCAGAGTACTCTCTAAAGATATTTGCTTGATCCTGTACCTGCCTAGGAGCCTATTTTCTGCAAGGGAGAAGGAAGAGTTTTGGCAAGGCTCCTTATTGCTTAATAGGGTGAGAATACTGTGGTGTTTGAAGAGTAGCACCCATTTTGTACGCTGGAGGCCGGAAGGATGTTCCATGGTCTGAGCAGGAGCTAGCAAACAGGACCACACGTCCCAGTTGGAGAATTCAGCCCGTACAATGCTGTGCATTTAAAAGCAGAGTCCATACATTCATAGTTAAAGAGGGTGTCTAGGAGAAAAGCAGCTTCTGTGCTCCAGCAGTGGTACAAGCAAAAAAATTAAACATGTGCAAAATATTAATTACCACCCAGCGTTAGTTACCCACTAATGCTAATCCTGCTTGCAGATGTTGAGGTTTTAGCAATACACTAAGTTTTCCCTGAGGCCATGCTTTCTTGACATTTCTGATATGTCTTTTTGAAGACAAGGCCAGAAGTACTATGAAAGTGCAAGTGTCCTCTGGTTCTGTTCTGAACTCAGCTGACAAGTAGAAGTGTTGGAGAATAACTGTCTCAATGGTTTTAGTGGACAAAGAATTACTGGGAAGGGAAAATAAGAAACCTTATGTGTTTTCAGATCCAGGTGGTCATTGTTCCCAGACGTTTTGCAGACAGACTTTTAAAGGATGATGTTTGTTTCTGTATCACTGGTGTGGCTTACAGGGAGGGTAAGATTGCTCTAGCTGAATATAGAGTTTATCTCAAACCCACTTGTTGCTCTATAGGCGTGGATTTTCAGGCACTGGACTGTCTCGCATGTATCTGTTATCAGCCCGGGCTTTAATTACTTGGACAGTGCATCATTTCCTCTCACCTGAGAGATGCAATATGTATGAGTATGCTTGTGTTACAGCTGGGTCTGAGACAGTAGAGCAGAAACCAGCCCTGCCACTGAGTCCAGCAGGCAGTAAAGGTGCAGCTTGTGCTCTCTGCATGAACACTGAAGAGCCTGCCACAGACAGGCACGTTCTGAATTACAGCATCCTCGGAGGGAGTGCTCCTGATGTATGACTTTTCACCTTTCTGTAGGGCTTGGTAGTCCTGCGATATTCAGGCTGTGGTATGTGACCATGCTATGAGTAGCTCAGCAATCAGGCTCTCCTAAAGCTGTCCTTCACACATGAAGTAATGCCCTAGTGCTCGTCTTGATTCTTTAACACCAGTACCAGGGCAAGGGCTGAGAAACATATGTGCAAGTAAACCCAGTTGACATAAAATATGTTCTGCAGCTCTTGAACAAAACAGGAACTGTTAGCTTTATGTTCAGAAGAGCTTCCTTAAAGGCCGCTAAAGATCATCTTCTCAGTGCAGTATTATCAAAATATTATCACCATGAAAAAATCTGTCTTCATAGTGACATGAATGGTGCTGCAAAGACCAGAGGAATCTAACAGGAGTATTTGTCCTTCTGAAAGTTCTGTGTTGAATTTTGCAGATCTGATAAAGTTTGTAAAGCATTTGAGGTGCCACATGATTTTTCAAATTACCCATAACTTTGCCTTTTGCACACCATCCCAGATAAGCCTAAGAAGCTTTTCTCTAAGTAAGTCTTGCATTTTTACTGCTACTCTTACAGTGCTTTTGGAAGCAGAACTTTCATTTGATTTATCTTCTCTCCTGACAGTCTGAAGAGTGGGTAGGTCTTATTAAACTCATGTATTGAATCTATCTTACCACTTCATGACCTGCTTTGAGCCTTTGTCTGTTCTTCATGGTTCCAGATCTGAAGCAGCCATTGTACTGAATTTCATGAGAGCCTTTGGGTCATGTGACTATTGAAAATTAGTACCTTGTTCAAACCTTAATAGTCATTCGTAAAACATACCAGAAGTTGTAGAGGCTGAGAATCACACTTCCAACTATTGCATACATCTTTGAATGCCATAAGGAAAAAAACAAACACTGAAAGATTCATAGACTATAAAACAAAATGGGACCATTCAGATGTCTCTTTAACTCCTGTTGAGTGCAAGGAATAAGACTTGCTTGAATTGATTCTGGTTGAGGTGCAGAATGGTATTTAGGAAAACACAAACCATTGCATAATATTGTTCACCACAGATGGATAATCTAGCCTTGAATTAGTTACAGTGGATAGTTTTGTTTACTTCAAAAAATGCACATCTCTTGTCTAGTCAGAATTTGTCTAGCTTCAGCTTTCAGCACTCGGTACTGTTGCGCTTTCAGCTGTCACCCAAACTTGTGTTCCAGGTGATCATTTAAGCTTGTCATTCCTTGACCTCCAGTCTGTGTTGAATGGATTCAGTGCCGCTATCTTTTATTGTTCATTGCCCTTATCTAAATCCTGTCTATTTTTTCCACGTTGTTTACGTGTTGAAACTAGATACAGTCCTAGACTAGCGTTCCAGTGGGAATCACACTGCCCACCCTTGGATATGGAGGTACCATTGCATTGGACACAGGGAATAGGGAAGTTTGTATGTTTCACACCATTTTCTTTAAACATGTTTGTAAATCCACCAGTTCACAAACTTCTGTAAGCATTTGAAACTTCTAATGGTTACATCTGAAAGTGAAAAGTCAAGGGGCAAGTTTTAGTGGCTCCGCTTGGTTTTTCTGACTGGATAGCAGGATTTGGCTGTATTCTTGTCCATGCTTAGGTTTCTTTCGGAGAAATACTTCAATGTTTTTAGTGAGTACTACAAGACTACTGCATGTGGATTTCTCCAGTTGTAAAACACATCAGGTTTACCCATAAACACTGAAACATGGTCCAATGAGTTAAAGATTAAAGTCTTGAGAAGAAGGCATTGTAAAATTAGTAGAGTTCTGTGTTAGCAGAAGGTCAATGTGCGTAAGGACAAGATGGTGTGGGATTTGGCTCTAACTCTTCATTGCCAGTTGTTACTTGACTTTACAACTTCTCCTGTTAAGATGGTGCTTTTCCACATAGGTAGAAAGCTCCATGCTTATGGGGACTTACAGATTTAAAGCCTGAAGTCAGACATTGCTGGGTGAAGTGACAAACATTGTGTCATTGTGTTATGGATTCATTTTGTTTGGTACTCTTTGTAAATCTCCAACACTTGAAAACACAATTATATGAGAAGCTTTCTCATTTTAACAGAAGTTTCTCCCATGACTGCAGAGAAAACCTTCAGAACACAACCTCAACAAATGTGTGCTAATGGAATTAGAGGAATAAAATAACAGGTTTGCTTTTGTGGAATGAGATTTTGTGTGCCAAGTTTGTTTGGGGTGAAAGCTGATGTGTTTTCGATGCTTGTGATTGGCAGCACTGTAAATGGAAAAGGTGAAGAAAGAAGCTTGGTCACAGGAATGATGTCACAAAATTGACTTCAAGCTGATGGATCACTTAATAGGGCAATGCATTCATTAAAATAGTGGCATATACCGAGTGAATCTGTGTGCACCTATGTGTATTCTTTGAGTAATATGAAAAAGATGATGGTACTGTTGCACTATCCTGATAAAGAAGTGTATGGTGATAGTGTTTTCATTTTAAAATCGTGCAGCATTTGAATTGCACAGTGGCATGTGTCTGCTGGTGCAGAACATTGATTCTTAAGAGCAGAGTCCCTCCTGCTCCCACTGATTATAGCAAAATAATGGATAATCAGTCTTTTGGGGGACATTAGCACTGAAAGCTGTGACTGATCTTAAACAGAAGAGGAAATGGTCAACCCTGTGTATGGAATGGGTAGAATGTAACAAAAGAAAGCAAGGGCAGACTGATGAGTATTTACATCACTTAAGGCACAGCTCCTTCTGTTTTCAGTGGGGAGCAGTTAGTCCCTGAAGGGGTCATTCACAGCATGTAAATTTGGCTGTAGTCTGCCAGCTTACTCTGGAGTTGTCCCACTGGCTCAGTTGACACTACAGGGATCTTTGAAAATAAACGTTTAATGTGGGTGATGTGGATGTAGACTGAAGAGAATGCTGAGAAATACAAGTGATACAAGGCGTCAATTTTTAAAATAATGTAGCCACACTGGAACAGGAGCTTCTCTGGATACTCTTCAAGGCTTCTCTATGCTGGAAAGTTATTTTACATCTAAAGAATAAGCCAGAATACTTCCACGCATGGACACTTGTGCTTCAAATCAAGGGTGTTAGTGCAGGAAGCTGTTGAAGGTCAGTTCTACCCTATTTTCACAGACAAGGTCTGATTTCCTATACTGGAAGGAAAAGTGCATGCTTGTCGATTATTTTACTCTCTTTGTTTTTCATCCTTCAGCCCATGTAATTTATATTGTACTGTGAGAGCCCTTGAGAAGGACTGAAACCCTTCTCCTGATTCTGGCATAAAGATGTCCATGAGTGGGTGTCTCAGGATACAGTGGTGTGTATGTCCTCCAAAGAAAAACCATGTATTAATACTGCTGTATAGTTGTAAAATTTGCTTGATAACATTGCTTTAAAAATTCCAGGCCTGTTTACACATGGATAGGCATGAAAAATTAAACCAAATTAGCTTCCTAGATGAAGTAACTTAAATTGTGTTGAGGTCACCTTAATTCTGAATGAGTATGTCCTCACAGTGTTCAATTCAGTTTAGATAATCCACTTTACCCGTTAATTAGGGTTTAATTTTCGTGACTGTTCTTGTATTGACATGCTTACAGGTTTTGAAACTTTGTCCCACACGTGTGAGTGCTCTAGTGTGTACACAGGGAGGATGAATATGATTTTCTCAACCTGTATGATCTTAACGTATGGGCTTTGCCAAACTTTATGAACAGCATCTAAAAGTGGCAGGTATAATCAGGGGACCTTGGGAAAAATCGCAGGAGCTCCCCCCTCCCCCTTTTCCTCTGGTAGATGAATAATGAAAGCATTAAGGGGGTTGCATTATGTAAAGCGGCAGCCCACAGGCTGTGTGCATGCGCGCGCACGCGTGTGTGTGTGTGTGTGCGTGCGCGTGCAGGAGCGTGTGTGAAAGCACTGGCAGTGAAGGGAGAGGCGCACAGACCTCAGTCAAGCCGCACAAACAATCATAAGCACAAAGAGTGGCGCTCGGGGGAGAAGAGAGGCTGAGCCATGGCAGGCGCTTGAGCAGCATGCAAGGCAGCTGAGAGAGGGGGCTCTGGGTGCCCGTGAGGAGCCCCAGGCACCCCTACTCCCTCTTCCCTTTGGGAAGGGCTCTGAGATGGTGCAGGAGGTGAGTACCCTCCCACCTCACTGCTGGCCCACCCTCGCTCTCCCCCCACCCCACACAAGTGCATGAATGAATGAATTCCTAGCTGCTCCACGCTGCACTACGGTCCCTAATGGCTACCAGGTTAGTGTTACTCTCCTGTTCCTTCTGCTGATGCCTCTCTTCCTCTCCCCTCTGTGTGTATGTGCTCTCTGCAGTCTCTGAATGTGTGTGCACGCGCATGCATGTGTGCGTGTGAAATATGGAGCCAAAGGGCTGCATGTGCTGTGCTCAGCACAGGTTTGCTGAGCAAATCTACCATCTGAGACATACGCTTTCAAGGCAGATTAAATCTGGAGTCCATGTTGGTTGCTGCTGCTGCTCCTTTCTGTTTGGGGGACTTGAAAGCAGACAGCGTGACATCATGTTGCAGAGATGCTTGGTTTCTTTTCCCTTCCACAGGCTGATTCCTTTTTCCCTTGTTCTCCCCCATGCATGCACCCTACCTCTCCTGCAGTGGAATTGCTAAAGCAGCCTTTTTGATTGTTTGAAACGACCGATGAGCAAATCTGATAGTTTTTTTCAGCTTTCATTCCCCTCACCCCTCCTCCTTTTCCCTTTACGCCTACTGCCTCCCCCATCCCCGAAGGAGCAGTTATTTTTCTCGTAACATCTGGGTATATGGATAGAGGCAAAAGGGGGTTGAAGTTGGATGAACTGGCGATGCGTCACAGGAGGGCAGCTGGAGCTGCTGCAGAAATATGGTGTATTTGTTTGCCCATGTGCTCCGTTGCTCTTAAAAGGGCTCGGAGCACGCACACTGATGTCTTAGTTCTGCTTTGCATTCCTCACTGGTTTTATGTATTTGCAGTGATGGGGAGGGACGGAATTTGGTTTGTGCTGCTTTTTCAGGCTATCCTCCAGAGTCTATACAGGTGGCTTTTTTTTTTTTTTTTTTTTGAGGGGAGAGCAGTAGGAGATGAGGGCTCACTGCACTGTGTGCGTTTATAGGCAGTGAGAATTTGATGAATTCTCATTCATGAAAAAACTGCTTTTTCTTCGATTGCTGGTGACTGTCATTGTCCTGTCCATTATGGAAATCACTGACTCAGTAAACAGGATATATTCCTGTCTCTTTGCTTCATTAAGTCACATGCATCTGCAGGACAACTCCTTTTGAAGCTGGTAGGTTTAGGCTGGAGCTTGTGATTTTGGCTCAGTAGGAAATTTCAAGCTGAATCTCAGAGATATATTTTACATCAGTGCAATAACTTTGGATGCCCAACATTCTGCCAAGGGAAGCCCCCAGTTGCCCATGCCACTGAAAACCAGAAAGCTGGATAAAGCAAGAGAGAATATGCCATGTGGGGGGACAAGTCTGAACCAGGTCCTCAGGACAAAGGACCGTGTGTGACTCTTGCGCTGAGGGTGTCTGACTCTTCCCAGTACCATCCGCAGCCCTTGGCCCTCTCTATTTTTAACTTTCAGCTGGAGAGTGCTGCTTCATGGTTAGAGCAAAGGAGAGAGATTGCATGGAAAATATCAGGGTGAGGGGGACATTAAATTGTTGTGGTGTTGTTTTCAGAATGGTAAAGGGATGAGTCGTCAAGGGATGAGCAAAAGAAATCAATATGATCCCAGCTTTGAAGATCACAGCGTTTTCCATTAACTTATGAAAGCTGATGCTGATGAGCAGCAGGAGTGAGTGGGAAGATGTAAAGCTCCAGCTTTGTCTTCTGCTCTTGAGATATACAATATCCCTGTCCACCCACGCTTTCTTGCTGATACGATGTGGTGTGAGGCTTCATTAGATGTTTAATCTGTGGTTTATAAAACCCCTGCCACAAGATTAGAATGTCTTCAGGGGGGTGCTACCTGTGCTGGGGATGAAGTCCTGGGATGCTCATAGCCTTGCTGAAGTTACAGTAGGAGACGGGCAGAAAGGAAGAGTGCTTGTGCTGTTCTTGAGGTAATCTAGGAGTTGTACACATCTGTGTCCTCATCCAAAAATGCACATGGAACTTTATCACTGGCTGTTTAGGGCTGTATTACATTTTTCTCATGCTTGCTTGAAAAGATGCACGAGGATTGATGTATAACAGCAACATTGCATCTCCAAACCATTGAAAGATTTTCATGTTAGCTTGGAAATAATGAGGTTTAAAATAAACATGCGTGGACTTGTGAGCTCTGTTCCAGGCTCTGCGATTTTGAAGAGACCATCAGATACTGCAATTCTTGCTGTTAATTACAAGAGCCATTGGCATTGTGGTGGGGAGGAGAGGAAACAAAGCTGGTATCTGTTCTTCCTTTGGAAGCCCATCCGTAGATGGAGTCACCTGCAGGTGACCATGTTGGGGCTGTGTCTGAAACAGACATGCTGTCAGCTTCAGAGCGATGTGAAATTCTTATTTTGCATTATTTCCCCTTTATTGTTTCCTAGATTTCATTGTATTATCCATCATACATTGTTCCATGTGGTTTGTCTTCCTTTGGAGCAAATGGAATTATATTAATTTGTGAGCGATGGGAGGGGTTTAGTGTATGGTTTATAACCCGTGTTGGTTCTCTGCAAGTTAATGATCCTTTCTAAATTATGACTGTTGTATTATTGGACAGTATTAGTAGGACCTGTCTTGTTCTATTTTGAAAACATTTTCCAACCTTTTCTTGGGATTTTTGCAATAATTCCCCAGTAGGAAGGGAATTATTTCAAACACGGCACAGTGGGAGTTTCTGTAAGATGTCAGACCATTTGTCCATCAGAACTGATAGTCTGTCTCTAGTGGTAACCAGTATCAGATGATTCAGAGGAAGACAATGACATTGTTAATAATACATTTGACCAACCTTGCAGGGCTGTATACAGGCAGAAGGCAAATTCCTTCCTAACGCTTGCAGTGATTTGTTAATCCCCTAAAGCATAATAATTGCATTAATTTTATCTCATGAATATGTAAACATGCTATTGAATGTCACAGCAGGTGGACACCGTTCTGTGAAATGTCAAAATAATCAGAGTAAATCATTGACAATGGTGGACTTTTCTGTTAAGAACTAGTTGTTAAAAAAAACATGCAGAAAGTATACTACTCTTACTGTTCTTTTTAAAGCAATTGTCATGAAACACTGCTCAGTTTCTGTACAGCCCTACAGGTGTCATTGCGTTTTAATTTAATTCTTTCTTTTTTGTCTATTTTACTGGGCAATGTAATACAGGTATAGCATTTTGTTATTGCTTGTAGAGCAATGGCGAGCCCAGTGAATTGCTTGAGGATATATGGAGGTTTTCATTCTTGGATTATCAGTTTGAAGTGAGTGTAGGTTGGTGATGACCAAAAGTTGTTACCATCTGCTTACTGTTCGGTAGACTGCATAACGAGTTTCTGAATCTCATCTTTTTCCACTGATGTCAGACCGTATCACAGAAAAGTATCTTTGTAGGCGTCTAATTAACCCCTTTGCTAGCTGTTTCTGAGGAGAATTAACTCTTTTTGTACTACTGCCAGGCTTGAGGTGCCTTCTTGACCTTGTAGCTTTTTCTGCTCTTTTCAGGACTTTATCAGTAGACTTCTGTTTTAAGCTTGAGGATCTCCTTCATTCTTATTCAGGAAAGCAAGTAAGCATAGGCTTGACTTTGTTTGCACAACTCATAGACGGCAATGGCTCTACTAGAGCCACTTAAATATGTGCTTAAGTTCTTTGCTGGTTTGGGGATGTAGCGCTCAGCACTTTCCAGAATTAAGTGCAACATTTGCAATACTCTCGGTAACCCCAGTTTTGGGCCTTGAAGAGCTTATTGTCAGGTAGGTGCTGTGGGCTGCAGGGAGACGTGAGCAACTTCAGCAGATTAGCTCTTTTAAAGCAAGTTCTTTTGAGAACTGTGGTGGACTTGGAGGCTGACGATTGGTTTTCCAGATCAGGACTTTCTTGAAGAAGTCTAAGGGATTTAGAAATACACTGCAGGAAGTGCTGTCATTGATCTTTTTCTGCCATCTAAGAAGCTGGTGATCACAATGAAGGCAAGGAGCATTGTGTGTTGGAAGCTGATACTTCTTTAGATCAGCTGCCCCTGTCCTTACAAATCCTTTGGTACTCTTGGTAACATAGTGATTACTTCTGGCTAAATTCTAATTCATATCCTGCAACTGGCAGATTCAAATGGATTTGCTGTGCAGCTGCTTAATCTGTGTGTATTGCTACCTGAGAGGAGAACAACAAGCCGCTGTTGAGCAGCGTAGCCGCAGGTGCTGCGACACTGCTCTTGCTGCAAGCTGTTGTGTCTGGAGGATGGCTGCTGGCTATTGGGGCATGTGTGATTTGGGAAAGAACTGTTGCAGGGTGCTTGTCTTAAGCCCAGGCATGGCTGCGTTGAGGTGGCAGGCAGAGTGATATTTCAGAAGATCTGGTAGGATGGACAGACTTCCATGTCAATTCAGGACTGCTTGAATGTCATTCATGCAGAATTTATTTAACAGACTCAAACAAAGTTAGGTTTCCTGTTGAGTTCTCCATTAGAGCATTGCAAAGAGTCCTCAGGGTTCCTTTATAGCTGTAAGAATCCCAAGCTTAGCTTGTGGAGCGAAGACTGTAGCCTTTCCCCAAAGCTAGTGCTTGCAGAAGTCTCTGTTTACTGGTGGGTCCAAATCTTTACAGGAAGTATTTTGTTGGAGGAAGAAGTTTGACCTTTTTGCATCTTGCCTTGCGTCCTTGCTTTGTGGAGTGTGAATGGTAGGGTGTGAGAGCAGGTAGCTTGTCTGGGCATTGCCAAATGTTCGTCCTTTTTCCACCACCTAAAGAAAAGCTCAGGTCTTCACTACACTGCTGCAGATATTGAGGCTTGTCCTCCATGTGACTGAACAGAGTTTGGCTCCTTCCTAGCCGCATCACACTTGCTTATGTTACTTTTACTGCAGCTCCAATCATAAGACGAGGTGTTTCTTTTTGGCATGGTATAAACATAAACCAAGAAGGTGTACTCTGCCTTCTGTGCTTTCGCATACTGCATGCAGGGGTTTCACCTAGGAGCAAGGGGCTGCTGCTTAGGTGGGCTTGTTTGTGTTCTGTCCCTGACTTAATCTGTTGCATCTACTAAAGGCTACACTGCAGGGGTATGTGAAGCCCGGAATGCACTCTGGTCAATTAGGTTTGTAAAGCATTATTTATTACTATTATATTTTTTCAAAGTGGGTCAAGCCGTTTTGGCATTTCAGGCATTGATTCCTGGTTCAATTGCAGGCCTTGGTCACTATGGCAACTGCAGAAAGCGTTCGTCATGGCTGTGCCTTGGGCTGGATTCAAACGTCAGGGACTGAGCAGGAGCAGCGAGAGTTTTGAGGGGCTCAGAGCAGGGGGAGGCGAGTGGGACGGAGTTGCAGGCTTGCATTATTTGTGTCCGTCCTTGTTGTGGTAGAAGTGAAAGGCTGAATTAACGGACTCTTTGTGTTCTTCATTGTGTGCATACCCATGGAGTCCTTAATGTGAGAAATACTCAGCATTGCCTAGTCATCAGGTAGTATGAGGTGGATTCAGACCTCCTGAGTTTGATCAGTGCTCTGCCACTAACTTAAGGGAGAGCCTAAGATGGCGCCCTCGAAGCTGTGTTTTTTTTCCCTGTCTCTGCAAAGATGATAATCCATACATACCCAAGACAATATGTATGGATGGATTTAGTTTTTTAAAGCATGCCAGAGAGGCTAAGTGACTAGAAAGCAAGCTTGGAGGCCAGAGCCTGCTTGAGGTTGTGCTTGGCAGAGCTAACACCAAAGCGTATGGCTACGGTAGTGTGAACTGAGCCTGGACAAAAACATACGTGCCAGCTTTAAGCTAGTTAGTGCTGATGCTGCTCCTGTGTAGCTGCAGCAGTGTGGGTTACTCAGACTGAAAAACCCACCTGAGGAGCTTTGTAAGACCGTGGGTGATTATCTTGAATTGGCCTCCTTAGCCGCACACTGCTTAGCAGTACCTGTGCTTGGCATGTTAAGCCAGTGTGAAAACCGAGAGTGTGTCTTCCATGCCTGTGTGTGAGTGAATGTATATTGGAGCTAGTATTTATTGCAGTCCACAAAAGGTGAAATTTGTCTCATTTCTCATTTGATTATAATTCGAGTAAAAGAACTAAACTTTTTAGCAGGTTTCATCTGAGTTTCACACGCATGTGATGCAGCTGTACCCGGGTTTTGAACTGGTTATTTTGTGCTTTACTTTAGAAGAAGTAAAAACTTGGGTGCTTCTTCATAACTGTAACCTGAAAGCAAGCAGAACCTTGCCTGAATTTGACTCGGTCTTTACAGAGTTGCATGAAACTGGAACTCAAAGTGAAACTTGTGAGTATGAACTCACATGAACTAAAAACGAGAAGGAGGTTGTGCATGGTAAATTCCGGTTTCGTAGAGCTGTAGAAGAAAAGCGAGTATGTCTGTTCAAACAGATTTAGTGGAGTGATATGTGACTCAGGAACATTTGCTTCAAATTCTTGCCTTGTATTTCTGGGGACCTCTCACTTAAACCAGTTTATGTTGAATCAAGCATGCTGGGGGCAAGATTTAGGATATTTGATGTAATGCCAGGTAAGCGATAACACAGCAGGAGCAGGAGCAACACAGCCTCAGAATTTACAGCTGTTAACCGTAGGAATGGCAATTCAAAACTATTTCCATCTCTGGATGCATTGCTGATGAACTTCAAGTCTTAGTATGATCTGCACATGCATGTAGTTGCCGATTGCAATTAGTACACTAGATGCAGCTATGCTGGGTTGTTAAACAAGTGTGCACATCTTGAGTTTAGCTAGGAGGAGTAGCAGCAGGAGGACAGAAAAAGCGAAATACCCATTTTTAACTGGATGAGCTGAAAGTCTGTGAAGAAACCTGATACTTTTGTACATTTCAGTAAGCTAAAGAAACCCTGATAATTTTACTTTGTGATATACCTAAACTTTTGTAGGCAGTGCTGCTGGGAGAATGGTCCAGATCATATTTTGCTCGGTCTTTTGTTTCAAATATAATTTGGAGGGATTAAAGCTTGAATATTGCTACAGTTGTGCTGTACATGTCGGTAGTATTCAGAATGCCTGTGTCTTGACCAGGGAAAGGGAGGACACAGTATGCTGTGGGCATATTTCACTCATGAGATGTGCCATTGTGAGGTGTGAACTGTGAAGAAACAAGCTAAGGGCGTGAATTATCTGCTGGTCTTCTCACTGGAGGTAACTTGGGGTTTAGGTGGCATTTGAACAAGCAGCTTTTTATTATTCTATATCTATATGATTCTCAGTCTATTACATAGAGCTAGGTAGCAGAGCGGAGTCTGCTATTTAATCCATCTTTCTTCATGCTTACAGAACATTTTGCACACCCATTTTCTCTAGCCTGTTCATTATCTGTATGAGCTTCCACATTTTATATTCTTGAAAATACCTTCTAAGGGTTTTCTGCAAAGTGCTGTGCTACTGTTCATGCCAATTGCAAGCTCATTTCATGTATGAGTGTGAAATTTGATTCTGTTAATATTTGCAGAAGCAACTTTGTTTTTATGCTTTCTGCAAATTGTTTAGTGAAAGTTTCATCACTTGTGTGTTAACACAAGCAGTGAGCAAATAGAGGATCATTTGAGACTCGTTCATCCAGTACTAAACCTGGTAACTACTGGAGGAGTGTATTACATTATCTACCTGTATCTGCTAACTAACATTTTTGGCATCTTCAGAGGTAAGAGGTGGATATGATTTTTATCTGAGAATTAATGAAACCTCAGGCATGTATTCAACTTTTCTAGATTTTCAGAAAGGCAACAATGCATTTTAACTACCTCACTGTACATCCCATTGTGAGAAGCAAGCTTCAGTTTGCTATATATAATTGGGCTTAAACTATAGACCTTAGGAGTTTGATTGTACTAGCTTCTTTAATTCACTCCCTTACAGTTGTAATTCCCTCATGCTTTTTCTATTGCCTGATCTTCTGTCGCTCAGATGTGGCCTGCTTTCTATTGCTCAGAAGATAACAGGGTACCATAACAACTCAGCATGGCAGAGTTGGATCAGCCCAGGTTCCATTGTCACCTGCAGGTTGCAGAGTTGAACAGTACCAGCTGGAAAGGCCTCAAAGATGTTTGGGCCGATCATAAATAGATTTGACTCCTGAAGGAAATGAGTTACGTAGGGAAAAATGGATGTAGTGTGTGGTATTTTGAAGAGTCTGGAAGGAAGAACTGGCATCAAAAGAGAAGGAACAGTGAGGAAATCTGAGCTTTTCCATTCTGTATAAGCATGTATGTAACTGGCTTTGTGATTTAGGTGTTAGGGCATTTGTTGAAGATATGGGACGAGAAGTTCTGTTTCCCTAAATGTTTCATAATTTCCATAGAACTCTGAAAGGTCTTGCTTTTCCCCATTATGAAAGGGAAACTAACACACACACACACCCACCCCAGCTCTAACTGGTGTGGGAAAAGATGATTTGATACAGGAAATCGTGACTGCACTGTCTGTCATCATGACTCCCCCCCTGGTGCCCCATCGGTTTTGATGATCTTTAATGGAATGTTTCCTAAAAGATATGGTTTCATTTTTGTGCATCCTGTTGAGAATAGTTACACTTGCTGAAATAAAATAAAGGAGGGACAGAGTGGGACTGTATCGAGAACACAATGACATCGTCCTCATTCTTGAGTGCAAGTTTAGGTTTTTTAAGCTCAGATCATCATTTTAAACTCTCAGAGCTGACAGGAGGGAATGAGTTCATTCTCATCGGTATTCATCTGTGGTCAGATGAATTGAAGAGTGCGTGGAGAAAGACACTGTCAGGCTGTTGTAGTTCCCTCTGCCACTGGTAAATGATAACTGTCTACAGCCTAATTTTACTGGGGACATAAATCCTAAGTGTGGCATTGGGTGCATTGCTTCAGGAAGACATATTAGTCTGCTGTGCTAGGGGAGAAATCTGTGGGAAATACCTCAAGGCATGGGTGCAGTTGCTTTCTGTTTGAGATGAAGATTATTAACCCTGCTCTTTCTTTCTTTCTGCAGTACTGCCAGTAACTCAAACCGCAGCACGCCTGCCTGCTCCCCGATCCTGCGCAAACGCTCCCGGTCCCCGACACCACAGGACTCCCAAGGAGACACCATGGTGGAAAAAGGCTCAGACCACTCATCAGACAAATCCCCTTCGACGCCGGAGCAGGGTGTACAGCGTAGCTGTTCCTCTCAGTCAGGCCGTAGTGGGGCCAAGAATTCCAAGGTGAGGAGTGAGCAAATGACTTTGGTCAAGATGCGCACGTGTCCCCGGTTCTAAACTCTCTAATGCAGTACACTGGCTTTGTCCTGTGCCTAGTTTTCTCTGACTAACTTTCCTCCTTCTTCCCCCATCATTCTTGTGAACGTTCTCCTAATGGGAGCCATTTGCCTAGGTCATACTTCAGCACAACTCTGTCATCCTTTCAGTGACCTGAGTCCATGAGTTGCTGATGGCTTCTACTGCAGTTCTGTAATGGCTTATGCAGGCTAACCTTTTTGCAGTCAGGGCCCTGTTTTCCTTGGGAGGCTCTGTAGTTTTGAGAAAGACCTTGAAAATCAGCTGTTGCAATTGCTTTTTATCATCTGGATCATGAAGGGTCATGGAACAAATAAAGGTTTCTCTGTGCAGACAGCCTGTGAAGAGGCCTGTCTAAGCCCTGTGTTGAGATGAGGTTCAAGTTGCACAGTCCTCTGCACATTGCCTCCTGTCGGTGCAGTATTATGACTGCCTTGGCCAGGATAGATGGTACTTTCCCTAGAAAGGTATTCTGTCTTTTGACCATATTAGAAACAGCCCTGTCTTTGCTGTACTGAGGGAAGAGGGTTTCAGGTTTGAGGACTCTTGATTTTCTGTGATCTTTGGGACCTGGTGAAACACACACAAGGGCCTTGGGAGCCAAACATAGCCTTTGATTATAACCCTACTGTCCGTGGCATATTATAAGATAATTACCTGTCAGGAGCACTTGAGTTTTTCCAGATTTTTGAAGTGAAATATTTCAGCCTGAATAGCTTCATGGTGTCACAGGCATAGTTCTGATGGCTTGTGTGAAATGACTTGTTCGATCTTTGCCCGATTTATTGCTGGATTGTGCCATGCACACAAGAAGTCTTCATCCGTTCCCTTTTGTGGTCACTGTCAGCAGAGGAAACAGGATTCAGGGGCCCACATTCCCTGGGTTGAACTGATCTCTCGACACTCAGGGGGGAGTATGCGAGTTCAAAAGAGGGGGCGAAGGGTTTTTTCAAGATGAATCATTTGAGATGTGCCATTTCTGAGGTTGCTGTTGAGGTCAGACTTGCTTCCTGTGCACACAGTAACCTACAAGCAACACCCCAGGGTGGCAGGACAGGGTGATGCCCTCATGCGTGATGGTGCCAGCAGTCTGTCCCCAGAAGAAAGCCATGCAGATGGGAGGCAGCCAGGATGAGGGGCACACTATGTTTATAGCCACACTGGAGGATGCTGTGTCAGGGAAATGGCGTTCTTGATAAGGGGGAATTACAGAGATGAGTTGCATTGCCCTGGCCCATAAAGTGCTGTGATTTGAGGCTGTAGGAGTGTGATTTTTACCAACACGATGACTACAAAAGCTTGACTTCAATTTGTGCTGATTTTCACAAGGAAGGGGTGTATATAATGCTTTCTGTTGGGTTTGTGGGTTTTCCTTCTCTTGATTTGTGAGGTAATTTTTCTTCTTTCCTTAATTTCTCTCTTTTCATTCCTGCATGCTTTCTCTCCGATTAAGTCACACAAGCGCCTCTCCAAAGTAAGCCTTCTTTTTTCTCTCCTGTCCCCCACTGTAGAATTGTCTCATCACTCAGAAACCCTCCCCGTGGTACTGAGTGGTGACCCCGCAAGGCATTCTCCTGGTGTGGCTGCGAGAATGTCAGCAAGAGCTCAGCCCGATGCCTGTAGCTGAGAAGCTGGTTTCACTTATATCACTGGGATCTCACTAATATTTGCTCACATGGTGTGAGAACTGGCCCGTTCATCATACTCCTTCAATTGCTTCCAAATAATTTTAGCCTTTGTTTTAAGGTTTGCTTTCCCTTTCCCTTGAAGTGAGCTGTTGTCTTTGCCAGGGAGAAATGTGCTGGCTTTGGTAGGCTGAACAGTACCGTAATCCATTCTCTTTCCCCTCTCTTACTTTATACCTTTCAGAAACAAGAGTTGATCTCTGTAACCTCTTGCCTGCTTTCTATGATGAATAATAGTTCTGTGGCCAGTGATCTCAGCTTACTGCCCTTGCACGCTTTCCTGTGTGATGTAAATATTAAAGATCAGTGATTTCAAATGAACCCAGCTTAAACCTGTTAGAACAGACCTGTCCCAAATGAATTGTGAGAATTCATGGGCTCGCTCTGAAAGGAAATAAGGAGAAGATCCCTCTTCGGGTGCTTGGATCGGAGATAAGCTCATTTGAGATTTGATCTCTATGATTCTGTCAGAAGAGTGTAAAAATCAGAAATGGAGGTGGGATGCTTATTGGACAGAGTGCCAGGCTGTCGGCATTTCCACATGTATACAAGTAAAGTTAAAACCAGAACGGCTTGGATGGCTTCATAATCCATGAAAACAATGCCTTGGCCTTTCCCCAGTTGATGCCTTGGATTTCATTCTAGGCAAGTTCTCATTCTCAGAGAGTAGTGAAGTCTGTGGTGCTGGCTTACTGTTTTTCCTTGGTCATGATGCTTCTTGTAACCAGTCTGACCTTGCATGATTGCTGGTGTCTGCTGGAAGCTTCTTTATGTCTTCTTTTAGACAGATTGTCTTTTGCTTGGTAACTGTAGCTTGGATAACTACGGAGGACTGTGGGACTAACGTCTCAAGTGAGGTGTGAAAGAAGTTCTATGGAAAATGCAGGTCTGGAGTAGCAGAGAGTCCTGAAAGGATTGCTGGTGAGTAGAGGTGTGTGGGTCAGGACAGGCCATGGCTAGGCTATGGTAGGCTGGAGGCGCTTTGCCTAAGCTACGGAGAGGTTTGTTAGGAGAGGGACTGGTGGAAAGAACGTTGTGAGAGAGCAAAGTATGTGTAAAATGTATGTGTAGTGCTACTGTTATGTGCTTGCAGCCAGCCCCTTGTTTTTCTGAGAGAAAAAAACCCAATAACTTCAAGACAATTAGAGAATCAATTTAGGGTGAGCCTAAAGCAGCGTGAAGGCTGAACCTCTTTTCTATGCACCACAAGGTGGCTTTCTCTGGTACAAGTGAGGAATCTCAGGTGTCATAAGCCCCCTTGTTCTCCCCACACAGATGATGTGTATCTGTTTAAGACAGGGAGAGGTTAGCAACAAAGAACTTAAGGACAAGGATTTTAAAATCTCTTTTCTCAGCCTCTTCTCCTCTCCCCACCCGTCTTCTGTGAGAAGAATGCTCTGATTTTCCAACCTGTCTTGCTAATGAAATGAAACAGCTTGAGCCCATGAGTTTGATGCTGTGTTTATACAATTGCTGACAGATCTGCTTGAAGTCCCTTGCCCTCTTTTGTCTGTTGTGTTAATTGTCGTGCTGCAGTGTTGCCATCAGAGGGAGCGCTTCACTGGGAGTTTTTAAGCACTGGATTACATCTGTAGGAAATCTTTTCTGGAGCTTGCTTTTCCATGCTGTCTGCCAGTGTGGCATGGACCAAACCACCTATAGGGCTCCATCAGCCTTAGACTTTTACTGGCAAACACTGCTGCTTCTGGAACAGCTTTCTGAACTCTGCAAAAAGCCCCTTTTTGCTAACAGCCAACAATGAAATATGTATTTTTAACTCTTTTGCCTTTGCCCAAGGATAAAGTGATTTCCTCTCCATTGCAAATGCTTCAGATTCCTTCCCACTGTCTATAGGTAATAATGAATGCTGAAGATAAATATCAGCTTAGGGGAAGACATAAATTTTGATGTAGGCCCTGGAGATTGTAGAACAGTTTACGTCAGAAGGGATCTCAAAAGGTCTCTTGTCCAAGCCCCTGCTCAAAGCAGAGCTGATGTGGTTAGATTGGGGTGGTCTAAAACCTTGGCCAGGCACATTTTGTAAACCTCCAAGACTGGAGATCTCACAGCCTTGTCGGGCTCCTGCTCCAGTGCTTAATCACTCTTGCTGTGAACAGGCTTTTTCCTTCTATCTGAGTAGAATTCCCCTTACTGCAGCTTATGACTGTTGCACCTTGTCCTTTCAGTGTGCGATTATGAGAAGAGTTTGGCTGTGTCTTCTCATTTACCCCTCCCATTAGGTGGTATAATCCTGCTTCAGGTAGTACGTCATGAAATTCTGATTGTTTTGGACTGGGGTGAGAGATTGGGATATAAAGTTCATCAATTTCTTTGAGTTATTTGGCCATAGGCATTTAGAAGCTATGTGAATAGCATAGATTTTGGAAGTACACAGGTCAGGAGAAAGGGCTCTGGAATCTGTTCTGAGCTCTGCCCTCGCCCTGGTTCTGTGCCTCTGTTTCCCCAGTTGTAAAATGGACTTAGGGGTACCTCTAGAACTCGAGTGGCATGTCGTTCGCTTAGCAAAAGGTTTCCGTTCCCCTGGAAGCTGCAGTATGTAGGAGTGAGTTGTGATCCTGCTCCTGGTAATGCTAAAAGGTAGAAACTTCTATTGGTATCAAGTTAGCAGGCTGAACTTCATATGCGTGATCCACTGCTTCCCATCTGTACTGCAAAGCTGTAATCTTCCATAGCAATATATGCAAATATGAGATCATTAACCCATGAAGGTTTAGAGATAAGACTATATTAATTAAAGGCTCAGGGAAAATATCCCCTTTTTTGCCTTCCTCACGTTCTCCTAAGTTCTTCCTGGTTGCGGCCACGATGTAACTGTGAACTCTGGTATTTGCTCCTGTAGTATCGTCTCTGCAAATCAGTTACATCTTTTCCACTTCTGTGTGCAGCTCCATTCCTCTGTTACTTATTTATTTTCTCTTTTCAGTTCTAATGCTTACAGTTTCTTTTTCCAGTATGACAGACTTAACCTGCTCAAAGTAAGAATATGTTTTTCCTTTTCTTTCTTTTTCCCCTCCATTATATGGTCTCTTGATTCTCACAGTTCTCATCCCCCTATATTCTGACTCTGAGTGAGCTGAAAAAAAGGGTAAATAAAATTGAAGATAGATTTAAGGACTCAGATAGTCTCCCTTCTCTTTGGACCTCCTGTAGTCTGCTCTACCTGCAACACAGGGGTCAGGGAGAAAGAATCTCCTCTTGTTTAGGACAGTTGATGGAGGCCAAAGATGAAGCTTGGATGTCAGAATAATTGTGTGGAAGAGCTTAAGATGGAGGAGCTGCAGAGCTCCTTTACAGAGGAGATATGGTTTGGAGAAATTCAAATGTGAGGGTGGAAAAAAAGAGTACTGCAATTAATGCAGTAGAGGGGAATGAAATCCTGTTGCAGCGTGCTGACACCACAACATGTGCACCCTGATTTAGAAAACACAGTGACAGCAGTGTCTCTATTTTCTCTATGCCAATTATAGTTTGGTTATGAATTTTTTTCCCCAGAAATTTCTGAGTTACGCCTTTTGCTTATTAAGGCAGACAGATGGCAAAACAAATCTGCAGGAAAATCACTCCATCTTAGACCTTGTGCTCCTGAGGACAAGGTGGTGTGTACATGGATTAAGATTAATCCCCCTGCCTTTTTTATTTTTATTTTTTTTTAGTATAGGCGGAATTGCATAAGGCCTTTTTCCATGTCCTATTTGCAGAAAAGGATGACTTCAGTCAGACTCTTTATGAATGGAAGGTATTGCCAAGTATGGAAAAGGGTAGGAAGTAAGAGGAAATTCATCTGGTTAGTTGATGAGACGTACTGTATATTCAGTTGTTCAGTTCATATCCTTTCCCAACGATTTGGGGAAAGGCCTTAGGGGTGTTGCTCTTTTTAACATCAAACTTTTGTATTTTGGCCTGTGGCATATACTCTGTTACTGTGGGGTTTTTCATTAGAGACCAGTGCATCAAAACCAGCAGAAATGCCCAAGGTTGCAAGGGATCCTTCAGAAATGTTGGCTGAGTGAGATGTTGATGAGTGAGATCCAGGTGCCAGTAAGGTTGTCTACTGGAGTGGCATATAGGGAGCACAGGAAACTGAAAGCAGGGAGGTCTAGGGAAAGAACAGTGTAAGCAATCCGATGTCTTCATAAAAATCTCTGGTCCAATCTGATCTCACTAACACTTTGCTCTTACTTTCCTAATGGTGAACATCCTGTGCGTCCGTTGGTCCTGTTGTGGGCTATCCCAGTGCAGGTAGTTTCTGTGTTTCTGTGAATATGAACTTAACCCTCTGAGTGGAACTTCCACAGGCTCTGTTACAAGTCAGAGAACAGTATGTTTACCTTCATATTCCAGACTGGCTATAAAGCTGTGAAAAATGCTCCCAGCCCAAGGTCAGAAGCAAGATGGCTTCCAAGAAAGAAATGCAGTGAAATATTGCTTCTGTCCTTGTCTATTAGACTCAACTCCCCCAGGTGTACTGTAGACATGCCATTGCTGGTTGGGAGAGGGGGACGGGCAAGCTGTGTGGTTGCTGACACACGAGCCTGGCAGTGTGCATGGTAGCTGACCACTGTTAGTGGTGAAGGGCTACAGTGCCCTCAAGCTTCATTGCCCTGAGGTAAATCCACCCTAAAATGGGGGATGCCTATACATTCTGTCAGTTCCGCTCAGCATCCTGATATTGGAAAGCCAGCATAACTGGAGTGGGAGTGTGAAGCCTATTTCTTCATCTCTCTGTGTAGATAAATCTCACCTCCAGCTGAAAATTGCCAAGTGCTACTTTCCAAGCTGAGCTAGCTTTTTCACATGCTCCAGTGTGACATGTCATAGAATAGACTCATAGAATCATAGAATCGTTTAGGTTGGAAAAGACGCTTGGGATCATCGAGTCCAACCATCAACCCCACTCTACAAAGTTCTCCCCAACACCATATCCCCTAACACCACATCTAAACGACTCTTATTGTTTACTTGTGGTCGACTCTTGTGACCTGTCCTCTCAAACCATCTGAAATGCCATGTTAAGGACAAAAAAAATCACATGTGCAGGTGATGCAAAACACTCAGCACTGAAATTCTGAAAAAAAAAACAAAACCCCAAACAAAAAACCACCCAACCCAGCCTTTTCTTTTTCTTGCTTAGCTTTTCTAGTGATTTTCTTCATCAGTTTTCGTGGCTCTGTATGTGTCTCCCTTTTAAAATTTAAAATACTATTGAAAGTTTTGCCTGATGGCTTTTGTGAGTAAAATTGTGTCGCTGCGGCCTGGCAGTTCTTCGAGTGCTTATTTGCACAGAGTCCATTCAATGCAATGTGATTTTTGCAACCCAGCCAGCAGACGTGGAGGAATGAACCCTCTAAAAGAAATGGCTGGCAATGACTATGATCAGCTCCTCTGTTGCTAGTGGGCGCTGCTGTTCTGCAAAAATGGTTACAGCATGCGCCCGTGAGTTTGTGTGTGTGTGCGTGCATGTGGACATGCACACATTAGCCTGGATGTTTCCTATTATGGACTCATGCTTCTGGATTTGTTCTTTGTTCCTGTAACTGGAAATAACTGTGTTAAGCCACACTGTGAAATCCATTGAAATATTCTGTTTAATCCCACTTTCACTTCACTAATTATACAAAACAGATTGGACCTAGTTTCTTTGTCCGTCTTTCTTTTTGATCCTAAGGTCTCTGCGCTAACTAATGCTTCTCTTTTATTTTGTCCTTACAGAAAAGCCAGAGTTGGTATAATGTAAGTACTCCAGTTTCTCTTGTCCCTGGGCAAATATGGGCTGGGTACCTGGGGAGGGGTGGAGGGGTTGGGGGAAGGTGCAAAGGGGCTTTGCAATGGCACTGGCGCATACATTTCCAAAAAGAGGAGATGGAAATGGCTCAGAACTGGCAAAGGAGGACTGACATCCTGAGGGAAAGGATGCCAGAGATAGAGAGCGAAAGCTTTGTCTTTTCAGTCACTCTTCTGATGATCTCCACATCCTTTACCTTCTGGTTTCCCAGCAGAGTTGGTCTTGATGTGGTGACAAACAGAGCTGCCACCGTGCAAACCCTTTGCATCTCTCAGGGTGGTGTGGGGCAAGAGAGGAATTATTTTCTATTGACCTCACAGAAACACAAACCATCTTTTGCTTCGGCCTCCGTCTTATTTTCGTTCTGCAAGCACGAGTGGCAGAGTTTTTGGTACAAACCTGGTGGTGTGCAGATTTCCACAATCGGTGTCACCTTTCCACGGTTGAACCCCTACCCCTCAAGTGCTCTAAAGGAGAAACCACCAGTACCTTGCTTTTGTAGGCAAATGCAGCAGCCATACCATGTTCAGCAACAGTACCTACCTTTCTGCAGCCCAGGACATTAGAATCAGTGATTTTAGCTGATAAAGTGAGGTCAGATTTGACAGAGGCATGAGGGGCAGACTTATTTACTTGCTGTATATAATCAGCACCAGGGTAGTAGCAAGGACAGGAAAAGATGTGATCTCAGAAGCAGAGAGAAACATAGAGGCAATGGCATTAAGAATGAAGTAGAAAGCACGGTGTGCCAAACTGGTGGAGAAGTGTCAGATAATGGATCATGGAGTCAGGCGCTTTGGGCAGATGTGCAGGCCTAACCAGGCTGCAGCAAAAATGTGCCTCTGTGGCCATGGCTAAAGGTGACTTTTGCTATTACACAAGAGCTGCTTCTGACTGTAGCTGCTGAGATCCGTCCCCTGCTGCATGATGCTTTACTGTGGTCTGCTTCTGTGGGTCTCTTGTGTTTTCATGTCCTCTCTATCTTATCTTTCTGTTCTCTTGTTTTTCCTCCATATATTTTCAGCATGAGAGACAGTACATCCGGAGAGTAAGCACTGGCTGCATTTTTTGTGGTTTCCCCCCCCGTAATTATTTTCCTTTAGAAAACAAAAAACCCCCTGTGTTCTAGTTAGTGGAGACATTCTGGCCAGATAAAAGCAGCAATGTGGAAATACGGATGGGCCTCAAACTCCAGGAAGGCAGTCAGTCCTACTTGGCAGTATTATTACAGTTAAAATTTGCTCATATGTCTCCTTGATATAGTTTCCCTTCTTTGCCGACTCATTCCAGGCAGGATTTTTCTGGCATCTGGACCATTCTGATTCTTTTATTCCTTTCCCCACTGAGAGCAGCTCTAGAAATGTATCTGTGGAGGCTACACCTTCCTGAAGCCTTACAGTTTCCTTTACTCACTTTCCCTCACTTTGATTTTACCTCAGCTTCGCTGTGCTCAGAGGAAACACCCTCCACATTGTTCTTTGTGTCAGTTGAGCAGCCCCGGGTGCCAGGCACTGTACAACCACAAACCAAAAATATAGTCCTTGCCTCAAAGAGCACGCAGTCCTCAAAGATCCCTAGAGCATTGGTGGTTAGAATGCAGGTTTTTTAAGATGACTTCATTTTTTGCTGCTTTTAACTGGTCTTTTTGTCCCTGTAGCACTGTATCCCTCTGCCAGTTGGAACCCTTCCTTTTCCCTCTCCTGGATTCCTTTTTCTCTGCTTTTTCCTTCAGATGCTACCAACTTCTCTCACCTTCTGTGTTCTCCTTTTGATCCTACTGGTGCTTTTTGGGATTGACATCCCTACCAGGTTGAGAAGTGGGAGAAAAGCGGGGAATCAAGGTCATGGATTGGTTTGGCAGGAGACCTGCCCTTTCTTGGTCTTGGTGTGCTTTCTCTTGCTTTGCTTTCCAGAGGACAAACGTAAACTGGTCCAGGTGGACTGTGAGATTTAGAAAAGAACACCAGTTTGAGAATATATTCAGCCTTATGGGGGATTGCTTTGTGTTCATGTCCTCATGATGGAAGAGCAGACCAATACTGGGCTGGCCGAGCGGAAAGAAAAAGTCCCTGAGGTCTTTCTCATGCCTTTAGTGAGGAACCGCAGATGTGGAGGCTCTGGTTTAGAAGAACTGTTTTATGGAGTAAAACTTGGTTTGTTGGTCAGCTGTGGTTTAGGCCCCACCTGTGTATGTTTAGCCATGAGGATGCAGTTTGCATGTGTCTGCTTTGGACTTGTGTGTCTGCATGTTGAATTATTGTTAATTGATTTATTATTTTTAATTTTTTTTTTTTAGATAGACCTCAAAAAACAAATGTTCTCTGTAATTTTGTTTACTGAAACAGATGTGACTTACTGATGTACCTTATGTGCTTAGAGAGGTGGGAATTTTGTGTTTCACTTTCCTGATGACACGAAGGATGAGGTTGCACTGTCTGGGGGGGCTGGCAGGAACGCCACAAATTGATGGAATTGTTGCCCAGCAGCCGTCATTAGAATTAGAGACAGACTGGAGATATTTTGCTGCCAAGGGCAAAAGCTGTCTCCTTCGTTCTTCTCCTTTTCTCTGGGCTTTGTGTGCAGGGCCCCGTTTCGGAGTATGGAGGAGCTCTCAGTTTTTGTGTCTGGAGGTCAGTGTACAGTTGAGGCACTGAGCCTAGCAAGTCTGCCATGGTTTTTTCTGCCTACTTCTCTCTCAGTTGGACTGTTGATCCTTCTATTTCCCTGACTGTTCCTAAATTAGACTACATCTCTGGTTTTCCACAGCATTTCTAGCTGCCACTCTATAGCAAGGCTTGCTTCTGTAAATTGCATCCTGTAGTACCTGTGCTGGTAGATAGCAGGCATCAGGAGAATCCGCAGAGCATACTCCTGGAAAAGACAATAAGGTGATCTTGAAAAGTTAGAGCAAACACAGTTGACACCGGGGAAGAGGTGAGATTTGTATCTGTCCACGAGATTTTCAGTTTACTATTTAGGTCTCAAGGTCTGCCCTACTCCTTACTTCCCTTTGTGTTTACCTACACACATTGCTTTCACCTGCCTTCTCTTTTGCAACCATGCTTGAATTTTTTTCTTCTTAAGCTTTTACCTGTAAATGACCTGAACCACCCCCTCTCCACCTATGTGCAGGATAGCCCCAAAGTGGTTGGGGGGGATGGGGGAAATTGCAGGGAAAAGACACTAATTGTCTCTTTCACGTGTTTTAAAATACTACTAGAAACATTTGCTGTCCTAGTTAAGTCTGAAAAGATCAACAAGAGCGCAGTTCTACCCGCTTGTCTTTGGGAGAGCAAAGTCTGCACTGAGGATGGCACGGAGTGGGACAAGAGCCCTGCACCTGCAGTTCTGCAAACAAATGCTGTGCACACAGGGCAGCTTTCAGACTGGCTTGGAAGAGGTGAAAGTCCCCAAAATAAATCCAGTCAAATGCAAGTAGGTAGCCATGTAAAGGAGAGAGCCCTGGTTTTCCTTTAGGAAAACTGCGGCAAAAGCCTGTGCACTAGGAGATAGGACTGTGATGCTGCGAAGGGCCTTCCTTTGTGGAGACCTTTGAGCAGCGCTTGCAGCTTCTTAAAAGCAACGTCAAGTGATCACAAGACTGAACACTATAAGAAATCAGCTTTTCATGATCTCAGTGTGCTGTCTTTTTTTCTTGCAATACCCTCTCGGACACCTTGTAGGTATCAGAGTGGAGGGGGAAACCCAGCTGTTGGAAAGAGTAAAATGTTCCCTTTAAAGACAAAGAGAAAGAAATTATGCATTCTTTTAGGGAAAACATCAGAAACAGCTTTCCAGTGAGTGGCAGCCCGAGTCTGATTCAGCAACAGCAGTCATGTAAATGGGGTTTATTGCAAAAATCTAGGCCTGATGATGAGTTAGCAAGGTGTTGAACAAACAGCCTTTTTCTCTGTAAATCAGTGCATTGATCTTTTAACTTCCAGTAACCACTTTATCAAAATATTTCTAGAGCAGTGTCATTCAGGTGTATTTCATAGGCAATTCCCTTCAGATTTTCCTTGATTTTTGGTGTCTGGATTACCAGGCCTGGCACAATTACTGTGGTACAGAGGCACTAAATTAGAAGTGAGCTTTTGGTGGCAGCACATGTGATGATGGATTCAAATCCACTTTCCACCCCAAGCGGCCAGTGATTACTTTGAATCTTCTTCCTCTGCTCTTCATTCGCTTCTCAAAGGAAAAAGAAAAAAAAAAAAAAAAAAGAGGAAGAAAAACCTGAGAGACCAGACTGGGTTTGGAAGAAATGCTGTGGGACAGGTGGCCAGTTTCTTTGCTGGCATTAATCAGCATAGCAGTCCTGCTGTCAGTGGGGTCTAAACTCTCCCACGCAAGCAGGGAAATGTATTCTGTTCTTTTCAGTAGTTTTCCTGTTCTGTCCAGAAGCAATGTAAATCTTCCCTAAAGAGTTATGAGCAAGTCCATCAGTCACGCAAATCCCAGAAGATTTTCCTTCCCTCTTTTCTCTCTGCCTGGTACTCTCTCTCCTCCTCATCTGTTCTCTGTGCTGTGTGCTGTACAAGACCGTACCTTTCTCAGTTCTTGTGTTGCCAGACTTCCCTGTCCTGTCCCATCCCTCAGCAACAGTTGCTTTAAATTTCCTGTCAGAGGATTTGTTTGTGTATTGACAGAGAGATCTTACCATGGGGAGTCCCCCTTTTCTCCCCATTTTCCCCACTGAGTCTCTTTTCTCCACCCTTTGTGGTGCCATCCTGTCCTGTCTCTCTCTGTTTGCAGTAGAGTTAATGTTTGCTGTCTCCACCTCTGGGATAGCTCTTTCGATCGCTCGTGCCATTCATCTCTGCAAAGGGAGGTGGGTGGCAGTGTAGACAGAAGCATGCTGGTGGGGTTTTTTTGGAAGTAATCCCATAAGCAATTTCAAGTAAATAGGGCGGTTCAGTAAGGCAATGCAGGTACCTCACAGATATCTGTAATCCTAATTCTTTGTCCTTCCCAGGCTACAGAAATTTTGTTTATTGTCCCCTCATTTTAGCGTGGCAGATGCTTCCTTCTAACAGGGCTAAACAGAGAGACCCGTGTGCTGTCTAGCACCAGCAATGTTTTTGTGGCGCATCCGAGCAGAGAGAGAGCTTGTCAGTTCTTCCTGTCGGTGAGCAAACTGCCATCTCTGGCCCTGGAATGAAACGGTGGCTTTGCAGAGGCTTGGTTGGTCACTTGGGGTTTTGTTTGGTTTTGTTTCTTTGAGATCTGTGTATCCAGTTTGTTAGGAAGAATGAGGATTTTACTTCAGTATACTTGTTTCCACACTCAGCATCATGGCTGGGCAGCACTGGTGTCATGGTGTGGATGTTTACCTGTGCATTTCTACCCTTGAGCAGAGAGATGGAGAGGCTGGGGACTCAGGGCAGAGGGATGCAGGGAGTTCCAGCACTCCAGGCAATCTTCCTGGGACTTGCAGGGAGTTCATTTGCTGAGCCTGAAGGAAGCCCTTGCCCTTCATGTCCAAAGTGACCTGACTAATGAAGGAAACCTAGAAAGACCTATGCTTCTTGGGCTCAGAGATACACACAGGAGTAGCAGAGCTCTTAAGATTTCTAACTGTGTGGGTCTCATATGGCTGATTCCTCATAGCTATATGCTTCAGACTGGTCTCTCCTTACTCCCCTTGCGCCTCTCCCAGCACACTCTGTCCAGCAACTTTCCATTACAGGAAACATCTGCTGGGAGGCAGGGCTGAGCCTGGGTTACTGCAGGGCATTGGCCGGCGGAATTACCCAGCTACAGTAACTTAAAGCATGTGCGAGTCAGTTTGGTATCTTCCCCACCCGCTCCTTCCACAAGAAACCTTAACAAAGACTGAAGCTGCCTTTCAAAGCACAGAGGGACTAGAGAGGAGAGCCCGAGGCAGACATTGAAGGAATAACTGCTTTTCTGGTTTCAAAGGGGAAAAAAAAAAAGCGGATGAAGTCTCTGAGCTGTTTACCGTCCTGTTCAGTCCTGGAAACTGCGACTAGATCTGTGAATTACAGCTGGTCTGGTGGGGTCCTGGCGGTCAGAGCTATTTGAGTTGCTAACTCTGGCAGTCCTGGGCACTGGGCCTCGGTCGGGAGTTGCAGATGCCTTGCACAAACCTGCCTGGGACTGCTCAGGCTGTTGGGACTTTTACAGTGCTTCTTTAAGAGATTCCCACAGCAAGAAGCTGGTGAGACTGGAGCAGAAGAACGCAAAGGTTGCCCGCCAGCACACTTACCCTAATGAGCCACTTTTTCAAAGTCCTCTGGAGGGCAGATCCTCCCTCAGATCTACAGAGGCTGCTAGGGCAGATGACCTGAATGTGAGCAGGAAAACAGGGGGAAGGCACGTAAACTCCTGCCAAGCTGCTGTATCTCTTTCGACTTTGAATCTAAACAAGAAGCGGTGACAGCAGGAACAGGAAAAGCAGAGTTTGAGAACACGGGGAGCTGTGCAAGTGCCGAGGGAACGCTATGGATTCCTTGCTGGAGTGCGGGGCTCTGTGGGATCTCGTGCTGGATCAAGAACTGCCTTGTCTGCTATGGGACCTGGAGGGGCTTCTCGACTTACCACAAGAAAATGTCAGCCGTGGATCAGATGAAATTCCAGCTGTGAGTGTCTCTAAACTGAACTGTTTGTCACTCTTAACAGAAGTTCTGGTGCTAAGCAGAAGCGTCTGTTGTAGTACAGACTTTAGACAGGTCAGAACATCCCTTACTGCGGGGAAGGAAACTGTACTGCTAAGTTGGGTTGCTCTAATGCATCGAACCCAAAGCTCAGAGCTGATTATAATCTCTGTTCCCCCATCCTTTCCCATCTTGTCTGCTTGTCCCAGGAAATCTTGGGCTTGGGCTCTTGCTGGAGCCCATCTCTGACCAAGATCTTTTCCAGATGTTCAGGCTAGAAGTTTGGTAAGTAAAATTCATATTTCTGTCATCTGCTGGTTAGCAGATTTTATTCGGAAGTAAGATACCTTCCTTTGGGCCCACAGGACTGGAGCAAAGATCTGAAGTGCTGTGCTGATGTTAAAAAATATTGTTTCTAGTTCACTGAATTGGTGTGAGGAAGAGCAAATGCTTTTGGGGGGTGGGGCGTTGTCTGTTTCCTTCTTTGATTTGACAGCATTTGACAATTTGGTAAGGTTAATGCTAAATGAACTTCACATTCCTCCCACACCTTTGACCCCATCGACACCATTATCAAACAGAAGGTACCTTCTATAATGACTCTGATTTTTGGGGCCCTTGCTGTGAGGCTCTGAGTTGTGCCTACCTTTCTGCTTTGGGAGATTTGTGTTGTGCAGCTGGATGAGATAGGAGAGGGTTGTTGAGAGGAAATGGAGATAGGGAAGGACGAGGTGGTACCCCAGGTTGCTTTACCTTCCCTACATTTGTGGGAGAAAGAGCGTGATAGATTAGATGGGAGATACGGGCCTCCTGAATTTGCACCTGCCTCTTTTTCAGCCAACTTTGATTTCAGAAGGTGTTCTGGCTATTGTGAGCAGCTGTCAGCATGGGCATGGCGTGTATGAGGTGATCTATTGTGGACAGAGTCACGGTATCGTTTAGTAAACATCAGAGAGAAGGCAGCTTCTGGTCTCCCACTGTCCAATAGCACCATTTTCTCTGAGGCCTTCCATGAGGCCAAGTGTGTGCAGAATAAGCATAAAACATGGCTGAGTCCTTGCGAGAGCCTCTTTGAGCCCCACAAAAGTATTCTCACTATACCAGTGGGTGGTTGTGTGTTCACTGACTGCCAGGTGGAGCACTTGATGAGGAAGGAAACGGGTATGACTGTATTAGTCCTGAGCTTTTGATGGCAGTGATTGTTCGAGCTCCTCTGGCACGGCTGCGGCTGTACTAAAACACCTATTTTCTGGAGTTACTGCGCTGTTCCTAGGGGAGCTAGGGATTGGTGGCCAACTGATGCATTGCAAACAGAGCATGTGTCATACCTTGAACAGGCTAGGATTGCAGGAAAAGAGATTTGTCCTGCAGCCACAGCTTCCGTGCAATTCTGTTTTGCTACCTAGCAGATATGGGTATAGCCCTTCTACTCTGTACTTGCTCTTCCAAGTCAGGTTCTCCTCTTCTCACATAATGCACTAAATCCCAAATCCTCCTGTCTGTGTGTCTGCTGTGGTGGGAGCTCCTAGCTTCATGCGTTGTAAGTGCATCTGATCCCCCTTCTCCTTAGCAAGGTGTTCCTGTTTTCCCACTCCGCTTCTCTGTACTCATGCCTGCCCCTCTCTTTAACAGGCACTCTGTTATTTGCAGGTGTTGAGTCCAACATACAAACAACGGAATGAAGATTTCAGAAAACTCTTCAAACAGCTTCCTGACACGGAGCGCCTCATCGTAGGTAAGGTCAGCCCCTTGGTGCAGTGCTCTGTTGTGCTGGCCCATGGTTGTTTGGGGAGGAAATCCAGCACACGTGCATGCAGCTTTTTCTTCAAAGAGATTGTGCTACCAAGGAACAAGCCCATTGTGTCTTTCTTTTGCACAGACAGAACCCCTCCTCACCATTTCCATTGAGTTTCATTCATTTTGCTTCAGGGAGAGCAACACTGACTTCTGTCAGCTACAGCTCTGTTCCCTTATGATTTGAGGAGCATGTTTTCCTCCACAGTGCTTCCCCAAGCCTCACAGTGTGCTAGTGTTTGAGCTCTTTTCTCATTTGGTCAGGGTTGCATGTCTCAACATGCATCCCACTGAGCTTCCCTTTTTTCCTAACATCCCTGATGCTTCCTCCTCACACATGACGGCCCTTCCCATATCCATTCAGGCTTTGGCCTTGCAGCTGATTAGTGACTGCCTAGTGCATTGCATCTGTTCTTCTGTCTTATGTAACTGGTGATCTCATACCGTGTCTCATACTGTTGAAAGATGCACAGCCGAGCAGAGGAATAGAAATTGTTTAGGATCCTTAAACTGGGAGAGAAATGAACAATGGCAGTAGAAGGTGAAAAGGAAAAGACAGATTAGAATCTGGAAATAGTACATAGGATGCTACAGAATGGCCAGCTAATAAGGCAAGACCATCAGTCAGTAAGAGAGATTGTCTGCCGTGCCCGTGGGGAGGAATCATAACCTACTGGACAGAGCAGCAGCTGTGGCTCAGGTCCTTCTAGCTCTCCCTTTGACTTTCTGCAGGATTGTGTCAAGTAGCTGCTTCTCTTGGTGCTGCTGCTTATCTTCCTTACCTTTAGGCTGTCCTGTCTTCTGGTTTTGGTGCTCCTAAATTATCATCTGTTGTCCACCCACAGATTACTCATGTGCGCTACAGAGAGACATTCTCCTGCAGGGCCGCCTCTACCTCTCTGAAAACTGGATCTGCTTTTACAGCAACATCTTCCGTTGGGAGACACTGGTAAGGCTGTCAGACTGCCGCATTGAGCATGTGTTTTATGTCAGCTTATTTGCTGACACGGCTTTAAAAGCACTCCTTCCGTTGTCTTGCTCATCAGTGTCTCTCTTCACCTGTGTTCTTTTTCTGCCTTCCCCTTTCTGCATGGCTCTGACTGTAGCTGACAGTTCGCTTGAAGGATATCTGCTCGATGACCAAGGAAAAAACAGCACGGCTCATTCCTAATGCCATCCAAGTTTGCACTGACACTGAAAAGGTACATCCTTGAAGCTTCCACCTCTGGGACCACCCTTACGGCTGTCAGGGGCAGGGGAATATAAGTGCGTTGCGGGATTTTTCCAAACTGACTGCTTTTGCTACTTGGGGCCTGGGAGGAAGCACCAAGGGAAGAAGGCTGGGTGCAGAGCTTCTGCAGACCTTGGACTGAGAATGGAACACACGTAGCTTGTATGTGGGGTGTGGAGCCAGTTCAGAGATCTGAGTCGTATAGTAGCATATCTCTAACAGAACTCTTTCTGTGCTCAGACTTGCTCTCGTGTGTGAGAGGCACTTAGCCTCCCTGTGAGGCCTCCGTGGGTTTCAGTCTGTGCCCAAGAACTGAGCAGCTGTGCTGTATGGCGTGCTCAGTCCTTCTGTAAACTGTAGCTGGAAAGTGATCCAAACAGGCTTGTCTCTTTTTCTTCCCTTTTTTAGGCCTTTTCTGAACTGATTTTTCTCTCCATCTCTTCCCATTCAGCACTTTTTTACTTCCTTTGGGGCTCGAGACAGGACGTACATGATGATGTTCAGACTCTGGCAGAATGCTCTCCTTGACAAGGTACAGAGACCAGCACCTCGGTGTTGGGGTGGGATGGAAGGGAGGTGATGAATATATGCAGGAGCATAATTCCTGTGACTAATCTATATGCATAAAAAGACATAGGGACAGTAAGCACATGTGTTTAGGCAGAGCAGGTACATAATTGCACGTTCAGTTCTCTCACACGGAATTCTGTCTACGTACAGGCATGTCTTGCACTCACAGTAAATGCCACTTTGCCTCTGCTGAGGCATAGAAGCATGTGCCTCAGGAAGGAGTTTTTTTGAGGTCCGTAATTTAAGTGAAACCAGCCCAGAAGAAAGCAGTTCAAAATGCAACAGAAATAGCTCGCTGCACAGGCAGAGCTCTTAGTAAGTCTGTGCTTTGGAATTGCAGAGTTCAAGACAGGACAGAAAAAGAGCATGTGTTCAGGACATCCCAAAAGCAAACAAGAACAATGGTAGGTGCAGGGTGCACTGGGTAAGGGCTCAGTGGGTTGGATTTTGAAATAAAGCAGGGCTGTGCACCTGCTGTGCCGGAGACCTCATATGTGCTATATTTGATCTGAGTATCTGTTCCGCAGTCCATTGAGTATTTCTGGCCTCACAGCGGGAGTAAGACTCATGAACTGATGTTACAGTGCTACCAGTGTTTCAAGATGTTCCAGCTTGAGTTCATACCATACTTGGAAGGCTTAAGTAATCAAGCATGCAGAATAATACCCTGTCCTGAAAATCGGGGTAGTATTTGGTATGCAAAAGGATCGCTTTGCATTGGGCAGCTTGTGTTGCTACTGTATGCTGTAATTTGATTAGCCTTTTGAAGTTCCTAACAAAATTCACTGCCCTTGGTTTCAAGGTCAAAGCAAATGGGAACTGAGATGTGGAGTGATAGAAACACTTCCAGAGCTCTTTTTTTCCAAATGTAGGATCCATGCCTGGCAGGAGAGAGGGAGAAAGAACCTAGTCCATTTTTCTTGCTAAGACATGCAAATTAGAGCACGTGTAGGAAGAAGGTGAAACAGACGTAGATGTTTTTCTGGATAGAAGTTTCTCATTAGAGGTTTTTTCCCCATGCTTTTAATCACTGCATTTGGGAACTAGATTAAAAATTTCCTGCCTTATTCCATGCAGTAGCTATGGGAAGAACTTCAAGCCAGCAACTCAGAAAAAGTTCACAAGATTTGTTTTCCCTCATTACCAAGAAATCTTTGTCATTGGTCATAAATTTCTTATGGGTAAAAATTAATCCCCTTTCATCCCCCACATATTTAAATCACAAGTTCTGCTGCCCCGTTTCTTAAGAGCTTCAGAACACAGTCATATGGTGATCAACTGACCTGCATCCCTGAAGAGGTGGGCTTTTGTGAACGGTCGTGACAGTTCATTTTCTCTTACTAGCTGGAAGTATACACAAGCTTTTCACAATAGTATCTGGTGAGACAAACTCTTTTTGATTTTAAACTGCAACAGGAAATGTTATTCTTTTTTGCTGTTTTAGGCGGTTTTCCCTGCAGCTGTAATTCTTTAGGTAGCTTTAATTTAAACGAACTCAGAGGGGAAAAACTGAAGGCGTTGGGGTTTGGTATAGTAGGAGACATAATGGAGGCACAACAGAAGAGGTGGGGAAAACACATGTGGAGGGAAGTGCAGGTTTACTGCTTACATGATTACATGCGCAGCATTGTAGTAGTGGGAAATCTCATTTTGTGTGCTGCTCTGGGTATAGCCTCGTGTTGGCTTTCTGATAGTCTTTAATAACATGAGATTGTGGCATGGGAAAATAAAAAAAGTCAGATATTAGGGCAGAACCTGGGCTCATGGTGAAGGCTTACTTGGCGAAAGGGCCTCTTATTGCTTGATGAGGGCAATCTCTTAAGCCAGCTTGGCCTAATGATGTAAGGATACATACACCCACAACCCTTAGCCAGGAAGGAGCTGGGCCTACCTGGCACTAACACACAATCCACCTTGTAGCATTGCTGGAATTCAGAAGATGTGAGCCCATCAGAAGGGGGTACTTCCCATCAGGGGCTATGTCAGAATCTATCACTTCTCTTTTCAGGGCAAGGCATGTAATAGTCCTGACAATAGTAGTTCCAAAAGTTCACTATATTTTAGTATTCTCAGGTGAAAATGTGTGCTGTTTTCTGTTCCCTCTTTTAGCCTCTCTGTCCAAAGGAGCTCTGGCACTTTGTCCACCAGTGTTATGGGAACGAGCTGGGTTTGACCAGTGATGATGAAGACTATGTGCCTCCTGATGATGACTTCAACACAATGGGGTGAGTGAGGAGGAGTAAAATCTGCCTGTGATGAAGAAAAGATGGCCTCAGGAGAGCAAGAGTCCTGATGTATTGCATACCTCAAAGTGGTGATTGTCCATGGTGAGAGATTCTGGGTGCTGGCCGAACGTTTGCCTTTCAGTGTGTGATGTCTAAAAAGCTGAAAGCATACCATTTTCTCATGGAAGTCGGTAGGGACTGAAATGCCTGCCTCTCTACTTGCTGAGCTAGATGAGCATTTCTGTAAATGCCAAAGCATCCCAGTCACAAGGCCAGTCAGCGTGTTACATGGTCAGAAAGGGCTGATGCTTGTCAGTCTGTGTGCGAACACTTGAAAAGTTTGGGCGTGATCTTCCCTGCACTGAGCCATTTCTGCTTCCGGTCAGTCTGGAAACTTCATAGAAGTATTCTTACTTGCTCTGTGTGTCCAGTTGTAGCTGTACTGAGAGGGGTAAACATAAAAACCTGTGTTCTCTGTGGCGTCTCAGCTACTGTGAAGAAATCCCCGTGGAAGAGAATGAAGTCAATGACAGCTCCTCAAAAAGCAGCATGGAGGCCAAGCCAGAAGCTAGCCCTCAGCTGCCAAAGAAATCTGTCACTGCCAGCACACTGACATCTACGGGAAGCAGTGAAGCGCCAGCCTCGGTAAGTGTTCTTCCTCCAGTGCAGTGGGAGGCGTAATCTTTTTCTCTGGCATCCAGCTGTTAGCGCTTGAATGTACGAGGTAACTGTTTACCCTGCAGCTGACCACCATCCTCAAGTCAGTGATATCAGTCAGCATGGCATTTGCCCAAGAAAAAGGGAGCAAAGCGTGCCTGTCCTAAAAGCCAGTAACGTGGGACTCTCAACAGCTAGGGCATTTTCCGTTCTATACTTGTAGATGAAAACAAATGGAGTGCTGGAGATAAAAGGGTTATAATTTCTTCTCTGCCTTTAGTTACTCCTTAGGAAACAGTGTGTGCCCTCACAGTATTATGTCAGAGCAGACCTTGTTTAGATATAACCACAGATCTTCCTAGCTGTACAGGGCTTGTTTAGGGGCAAACCCAGTATTGTTTCTGTGCTTGTCTGAACAAACACAAAGCCTTGTCTATGTCCCAAGCTTGAACTGTATGTTTTCTTGGAGAGGAAGTGATCTAACGTGTCCGTGTGTTTTATAAACACCGTATGGTAACCTTCCTCCTCTCTATATTATTTAATTTCCAGACATGTCAAGACCAAATGTTCAAAGGTATGAAAATTGGCCCACAGATGTAAAGTTTTCAGAAATAACCCCCAGTTTCCAGGTGCTGATCTTGTCCTCATTATGCTTTCCCCGTGCTGCAGTTTGATGGAGTGCTACCAGAAGAGGAGGAGGCAGTGGCAGAGAGTCCTGTGGAAAAAGACCTTGGCATTGCAAATATCATGGGAGAGAAGATAGAGATCATCGGCCCTGTGAACTCCCCTTCCCTAGACTTCAATGACAATGAAGACATTCCGACTGAGCTCAGTGACTCCTCAGAGACCCATGATGAAGGTAGGTGGGGAAGGGCAGTGTTCAGTCAGTGTTGTTTTCAGCCTTCTCCCATCCTTTCCGGTGAAGGACTGGAGCAGCAAATATTGAATTCCTTTTCTGGACCCTAAGAGTTCAGAAGATGCAAAGAATTCCCATCCTGGGCCTGCCGAAGGTGAATGCGTGGGCTGTTTGGAACCATGTCCTTAAAATAACCCATGTAGTTAATTACCCCTTCTGACGTTCCAACTATTGTCCTGGGATCAGTGGAGGAAAGGGTTTAGAAATACTTCCTTTGGGTTCCTCCGTCACAAAGTAAAATACTAAGGTCCTGGTACTGTGAAAGCACAGCCTCTGATATTGGCACGGAGGATGATGGCTAGGGCTTGTGGGCTTGTTTCCCCACAGGGGAGGTCCAAGCCTTTTACGAGGATCTGAACGGCCGTCAGTATGTGAACGAAGTGTTCAACTTCAGCGTGGACAAACTGTACGACTTGCTTTTCACGGACTCACAGTTCCAGAGGGACTTCATGGAACAGCGGCGGTTTTCTGGTAAGTTGCTGCTGGCAAAGCCCGGTCACTGACAGAGGCTGTGTTTCCTGCGAGGTACAGAGGCCTGTACAGAAGGAAAGTCTCGGCACATGCCTTGAAGGTGTAACTTTGCCTGGTGATAGAGGTATTGGGTAATATTCTGAGGAGATCTTGGGACAGCTGTAGTCTGTACTGACAGTAATCAACAGCAGGTAGAACCACCCTTGTTTGGCTATCTAGTTTTATTTCCTAAGAGACGGATCTAAGTTTATGGAAGAAGCAGACTCTTAACATCAGCTAAGGCCTGATCCTGTGTCAAGGCTTAACAGTGTAAGGAAAAGCTCTTCTAGCTTCACACCAGACACTGGCACGGACTGTGCAGTTGACAATGCACAGAGAGAGTCCCTTGGCGTGCTGTGGTCCTCCTTTCCTTGTAACTGTAGGTTTGCTGAAGGAGATATGTCCCCAGCCTCTCCCCTTTTCCTTGCACTTGAAAGACAGGAAAATATTCACATTTAATACAGGAGACCTTTCTTTCGCACTCAGTTGAGCTCTAGTGCTTCTGCAGCCAAGCTCTCCAAGGGGAAGGAGGTACTGTCGTGAGCTTGGTTATAACGGCTATGCCTTTCCCTAGGGAACTTACCCGAGGTCCCTCTCCAGTTACTTCAATGCAGTATTGTTTTATCCTCTCAGATATTATCTTTCATCCCTGGAAGAAGGAAGAAAATGGCAATCAGACCAGAGTGATCTTGTATACCATTACCCTCACCAACCCTCTGGCCCCCAAAACTGCCACTGTCACTGAGACGCAGGTATGTGAAAGGGGAGCAGGGGTGTAATGCTTTGTAGAAACAGATCTGTGATTTATTTTCTTGTCTTGGGCACGCTGCTTTGCATGTTTTTATTCTCCCTATCCATTTTCTTTCACACATTTTTCTTGTATTAACTTGCTACCCGGTATCGCTGCAAATGTGAATAGCTAATCTTACACTCACACTGGATTGCATTGCAAGGAAAGGACCATAAATTTTCCAGCAAGAGCAGATGAGTTTGTAAACGAACCAGTGCATCCTGACAACTGTGTGTGTCACCTGTACTGGTGTTTCTTGAGCTGTGGTCGGTCCAGCAGATCTTATTCATGAGCAGGGCACAAGAAAGTCAGATACTGTCTGGGCAGTCCTTCTAACAGCTCTACATAGAGATGTCCAGGCGTTTTTGTTACTAGTGAGGACACTTAACTGACCTTTTTAAAAAGGGAAGCATGTGCAACGCGCTGGTAAGAGCCAGGCTAGCTGTGTCTAGTAGGGGCTGCAGCTAGAGAGGGAGGAAAGGTCTCCTTCAGTGTCCAGAGATATGTTTAAGTGGCCAAAGGCCAATGCTGAGTTAGCTCAAGGGAATACTAAGAGAGAGCCAAGAAAAGATGAGGGCCTGAGCATTACGTTTCAGGGAGAGGAGAATCCCAGCAGCAAGGTGTACCTTGTAGGGATGGCATGAAGTGTGCTGTTCAGAGGCAAAGACTGTGTGCAGGGAAGATAAGAGAAAGTGAGAGAGCAAAGCGATGGGCAATGGGAACAGTACGCTTTCGGGCAAGCAAGGCCATGGCTTATTTTACTGTGATTTTAGGATCAACCACTGAGGTGCACTTTTCTGTGTCCTTGCTGCAGAGGTAAGCAGAAATAGTCTGTAAGAAAAGCCATACTTTTGCATATGGATCTGCAGTTAACGGTGTCGGTCCCCTGTGTGAGGTTTGTTCTGGGGCAAAGAAGCAGATCAGAAGCACTTAAAAGAAGTAATTGACATGTTTTTATGGTGTTTAGAATTGCAGAATAATTTAGCCAGAAAGGACCTTTGCTCAAAGCAAGGCCACCTCTGATTTTACGTCAGGCCCTGACGAGACAGATATCAGTTTAATGAGAAGAGGTAACACTTGGAAAGGCCCCAAAGAACTGATCCTCGTGTGGCAGTGTACATAACTACGTATCTGATACAAAATGCTGGAGGTTGAGCTGCTGGAACTGAATGCCCCTTTTGAAATATGCCCTTGGGAAGCATCTGAGTGAAACCCGTGGTTTCCTCGAATATGCCTTCTCTTAAAGGTGAGCCGTTCACAGAAAAATTGCAGAGATGGGGCTTGGGTACGGGTGTGGTCTCTCCTCTGTGGCAAAGCTGTTTTTGTAAAGTGCTAGTAAAGGTGCTAGTCTTATCAAAGCCGTGTTCTAACCAGACTAATAGTTGCCTTGCATGCTGTCTTTTATGCAGACAATGTACAAAGCCAGCCAAGAAAGCGAGTGCTATGTCATAGATGCAGAGGTGCTAACTCACGACGTCCCCTACCATGATTATTTCTACACCATTAACCGCTACACGTTGACTCGTGTTGCCAGAAACAAAAGCCGACTCAGGTACACTTCTTGTGGGATAAAGAGCTTTACTGACAACCAAAAGTCACCTTTGGGTGGGAGTTCTGCTGTTTGGTGTGTTAGAAGGGGTTGGGGAGAGCTTAGCCTTATTTCTTTGTCCGGTTGCCAGAACCCTCCTATCACGAAGAGTTACCGTAGGGGCAGACGCCTACTGTGGTGACATCAAGCAAACAATAGACCCGATGCAGAGGAGTTACAGCTGGGTCAGGGAGGGGATTTGCAGAGCTTTCTTGTCCCCTTCTTGGAAGCAGTGGTTTGCAGGGCTAGTTGTCAAACACAGTCAACTACATGTGATAAGCAACAGGACATGCTTCCAAGGGACTGTGCCTCTGAGATGCATTGGGGGGACAAGCAGAGGAATTTGGTACCAGGCAAAGCTATAGGCTTTTGTGTTTGACTTGATAAGTAATCTAAATGTCTGCCTGCCACATGGCTGAAGGTCTCTGGAGCCCTCTCGGGGGTGGCTCTCTTGAGGCCTTCCTGCCACTGCCTTTGGAAGGACTTTTCATGCAGTGCTTCTCGAGAGACACGAAGGGCAGAGACCGTTCCAGATATAACAGTGTGCGTAGTTATTTCTTGTATTTACATTGACAAAGGATTGTGAATTGACTTCACGTTCGGGAAGCAAAATTGGGAGAGTGACTTTCCTTTCTTCACATAGGGTTTCCACAGAGTTACGATACAGGAAACAGCCTTGGGGGCTGGTGAAATCCTTCATTGAGAAGAATTTTTGGAGTGGCCTAGAAGATTATTTCCGACATTTGGGTAAGAGTGGCAATGACTGGATCTGTGGTAATGACCCACGAACAGTGGCACCTTCCATAGTTTATGCATGCCTCCCTGATACCTGCTGCCAGCATACTGGGGATCAGACCCTCGAAGTAGCTTTAGCTTATGAAAGGGGCCAGCCAAAGTTATTTCCACAGCGTTGATAGTGCTTGCTGGAATTAATCAGGTCATCAAATCCTGCTCTCTGGCAGGATCGCAGGCAGTCTGGGGTCAGAGTTTGGCAAAAGGTGTAAGGGATGTGTAGTGTGTCCTCTGGCATGGGCCTCTTAGACCCTGCCAACTTGTTTGGTGCGGCAGCTGTGCCATTAGAGGGTTTAAGTCTTATCTCTGCAATGCCAGTGCCACTTCTATTAAATGCTTTCCCCTGCTGTCTCTGCAGAGAGTGAACTGACCAAAACTGAGAGCACGTACCTGGCTGAGGTCCACAGACAATCCCCCAAAGAGAAAGTGAGCAAGCAATCGACTGTGCGCCGTAGGAAACGGGCCCATGCCCATCTGCGGGTGCCGCACTTGGAGGAGGTGCTGAGTCCCGTCACCACCCCCACGGATGAGGAGGTTGCACATCGAATCAAGCATGTGGCAGGTGAGGGACTGCAGACCCCGCACGCTTGGGGATGGACAGCTGGGTACCTCTGGTGAAAAATAGGAGCTTTGCTCACGGAGGGTTAATGGGAAGAGGGGCCAGGGCTTTTCAGGGCACGGAGGATGTATTATCATTGATTGATTGAGATGGAGAGGGGTGGGTAAAGGGTTGCCCTCCCCATAGGACAGCATTTCCTGGCCTAAACACGTCTGTCTCCTCAGGTTCCACTCAGACACGGCACATCCCTGAGGAGAGCCCCAGCGGCTTCCACCTGCAGAGTGTCTCTAAGCTGCTTCTTGTCATCAGTTTTGTGTGAGTGATTTTTTTGCTTTCCTTCAGTCAGCTTTTAACAACTTTTGATTCTTTCATGTTTCTGGTGTTCTGTGCTCCCTTGTGCCAGTCTTTTCTCTCTCATATTCTTCTCTGGTCCCAAACTTTGTGCAGCACAGAAGAGAGAAAAGCAATGACAGGCAGAAAAGAATGAATTAAAATGTCCCCCAAGTGAACCATCAACTGTTTCGTCTCGCTTGAGCCCAGCCTTTCCCAGTACTAAGCTGGCCACTTATCTGTCTCTGTAGGTTCTGGTTCTTATTTTATCAAAGTCTCTCCTTTCCCTTCAGTTTTGACCTTGTTTTAACCAAATGCGGCCTTCACAGACGTGCATGTTTCTGCTGGGGGAGTCCTAAATGCAGGTCAGCTTTACTGTCTGGCACGCAATGTTTGATAGTGGCAAGCAGGGCGAGGGGCGGGGCAGCTGTGCAAGAAGGGAGTCAGTGCTTAAAAAGAGTAGAAATACAACAAGTAGAAAGAGTCTTTTTTATTTCAGGGACTCAGTTTAGAGATTTTCAATGACCTCTAGCAACTGTGGTGTGTTTTTTTTTTTCTAATTTAAAATAAGTCATTTAATGTAATCTGCCGACAAACTAGCTGTCATCATGAAAGATGACCATGCAAAGCTCTCTGGGAGTTACTGTGCTATCACAACAGGGCTCAGTGTATATGAGGAGTCTTGTCTGTTACTTCTTTCCTCTGGCCTGGGAAAACCTATTCGGGGCTGGTCCTGGCCAGCAATTTTGACGAGAGATACTATCTCAGACAGAAGCTAGACTGTTTAGAGACGATTTCTGTAAAATAAGGGTAGAAACACATAAAGCAAGAGAGATTGGCATGAATTCACTAGTTCAGCAGCAAGAACTGCATTTGGTTTGGGTCCCTTTTCTGCTCCCACCTTTCAGAGTTGCTAGTCTTGGGCTTGGCTGGATGTGTGCTCAAAGTGAGCTGGGTATGGGGCCCTTGTATCCCTGTGGCTCAGTCCTTATGCCTAAACCCAGGTGTATTTATCGTTTCTCTGCCTCTTGGGCTGACGGTAGCTTTCATGTGTTTCATGTTTCAACCGTGCTGCAGCGGTTGCCGGGCAGGGGCTCCGAAGCGGTACAGTCTAAGGGAGAAATCCCAATAGGGCGGGTTTTTTCATCACTTATGGAAGTGGAAGCATCCTGTTAACCCTGGAGGAACTGCAGAACTTGGTCTTATTCTTTTCTTAAGCTCCACCCACCTTTGAGTGAGGTGGGAAGAAGCCGAGATTTATAGACTGAGGTTACTTTTAAAATTGAGCTCCTTTCTGCATTTCCTTTTCCCAGCAGGGATAAAGACGGCAGAGGTTTGCAGCAGCAACCCAGCTGGTTGCTGTAATGATAAGCGAGGTAATGTAATGAGAAGACAGCCTCGTGCTATCTTCTGTGTCTAAATGGGTGAGATGCAATTAAAACTTCGGGTAGGAAAGCACAAAAGCTTTACAACAATCTCTCCTGGCAGGCTACTAGCTTAGCTTAGAGGGAGAGAGCCCTCCATAATGATTTCAGAATACTCTTCTGGCCAGCGGCCATCCGCCTGACTGAGCTGGGTGATAGTGGGCCGTTCTTCCAGCAAAATAGCTCCACTATTCAGAGACAGGCACAAGCATGCTATTTTGGAATCTATTCCCGAGCGTGGCTGAGGGGAGGAGTGGAAATGCCCATGCGCGGCAGTGGGGAGGGCGAGAGGAGCAGTACAGTATCTGGTCAGAGTAGTGGTGTTCCCATCGGTGCGTGTAGCACTGGGTAAGGCTGGGTGCGTCCAGGCTGCAACATGCACCTACGTGTCACGCAGTGCCCTGCATGGGCACGCTTTGGGCACGTCTGCAAGAGCTACACATAGAGCTACACGCTCATCTTTTGCTGAGCGAATTTCACCATCAGTTGCAGGCACATGGTTATTTGTCTGTCCTTCCTGCCTCTCTTCCCGCTGTTCCTTTCTTCCCTCCTCCCCACCCCATATATCTTCTGTGCTGTCTATGAGCCTTCTCCACTCAGCCCAGTTTCTCCTGTTCTGTGTCAGTCTGTTTCTAACCTGCAGCTACTCCGTCTTTTCTCTTCCCTGCTCCCATTAGGATCTGTTTCAGGTACTGTCTCTCTTTTTACCTCTTCTTCACTCTCCCGCTTCCCTCCCTTTCTCTGCATTCGGCACATCCACTCATCCAACCTGTTGTGTCTGATCCGTCAGCCCTGTCTTTCTGTCTGTCCATCCTTCTTGCTCACACATTTCTCCCACAAGATGAAGTTTTGGGTTCTGATCACCTGGCCCTTACTCAGATTAAATCCCCACTCACATACGGCGTGGACCTGGGCCCCAGACACCTTCTTAAAGCCCTGGGCATTTTCCCAGGTGTGACTGGCCGGCTGTGGGCTTTGAAGTGCTCCTAGTAAACTGTCTGTTTTCTTTATTTCCAGTCTGGTGCTGCTGGTCATTCTCAATATGATGCTGTTCTACAAACTCTGGATGTTGGAATATACCACGCAGACGCTCACGGCATGGCAGGGCTTGCGGCTACAGGAAAGGTACTGTCGCATTTGCTTTGTCTTTGTTTCTTTTTGCATGGTTCCTACGGATGTTAGAGGCTTTCCCGGAACACCCAAGCTCCGGGCTCTCCTGTAGATTGCTTCTTCTTTGTGTAAATTAGATGAAGCGGGTAGTTAGCTGAAGCTGCGGGGCCATCAGTGTTTCCAGATCTGAAACTGCTGAACAGCTGCAGCAGAAGACAGTGAGTTAAGGCAACCTCTGCATCTTCCCAGCATCCTGTGTAACGGAGGATGCTCTACAAGTAAATGTTCTGCATTCTTGGGCCAAGGTTGTCATTCCCTCTCCTTTGATGGCTAAACTTCCCTCTGTAGGAAAAGCAGTGTCTTAGAAAGAACCCTTTGTACTCAGAGGAGAATTTGGGCCTGTGCCACACAGGCGATTGTTAGGTGCGTGTCTGGAAAAGTGTCGGTGCAGGTATCAGCAAGCTGTTAAGAGTGTGGGAGGAAGAGAGTGAATGAGGAGGGCACAGGGCGCTCCGTAATGACCTAGGCGTTCCCTGGCGGTGCTAGATGGTGAGCAGTCAAGTGTGATTGCAGATTGACTTAGTTTCTTTAATAATTGGTAGCGTGGAACCTTGTCCAAGGCTTTTTGGCCATCCTATTTCAGTGTAGTGTGCACTTGGTGTGTGCTAAACGCACAGAGCTCTAGGCTGTATGGTAGCATGTCCTTTTGCAGAAAGCATGCTGAAAGCCTCCAACTGGAATTTATTGTTGTGGTCAGTCTTTATTATGATACAGATTCCGCCATCTTGTCTAGGATCAAAGGCAGACCTGCCAGGATGTGCTCCAGAGCACCTTTCTGTAGACGGCATTTAAAGCGGTGACCTGACATCCCATAGGTGGTTGGCTGTAATGATAGGCAGCAATTTTGTTTTGAATTCCTTCTGGAATTTTTAGGTGAATGCTTTTTTTAATGTACGTAAGTGCCAGGTATCCTGCTGGAATAGTCTCTCCTCTATTTTCAGACGTTGAGAGCACCCCGAGTCCACTTTGCTAAGGTGTTTTTGTCCCCTTTCTGGCTGTACTTTTGTGTGGTCACAGTTGTTCCCTTGCTATGTTGCGTTTGACTAGAAGCATCCATAGCCACGTGCTACTGTCAGGATGACATTTTTTGCATGATTTGTCTCATTTTATGGGCTTTCTCATTTCTCCTTATTAGGGAAGGGAATTAATAATAATTTCCCCGTAATAGCCGTGCTACTTTCCCAGGAGCAGATACAGAAAGTGATTTTGCCCTCTTTCTCTGGGACTCTTGGTATTTACTTAGACCACTACAATATAGTATTTAAGTACAGGATATAACATGCTATTTCTATGCTCCTTGTAATGTGCGTGTGCTGGCATTAATTACGTAGGTAGCTCTGTATGCCCTCCCCCTGCACAAGTAACTTTGTTAGGTTACAACCACAAGTGCGGCGGAAGTAGACTGAACCCCTCCGCTGAGTCAAAGGCCAGGCATGCTCAGGAATGTTCCGTCTGAGGCTCCGTAGACATTTTTTTCCATATCTAGTTGTACTGAGACTTAAGTTCTCTGAGGGCAGGGGCAAGTCAGCAGTCCCCGAAACTAAGTGTACCAATCCTAAGTATGTAGCCTCTCCACTTAGACAAGGAAAGTTTTTTTATTACTACTTTATTAGTAGTAGAGTGTTACTTAGTAGAGACTAGGATTATTGACCATGAAGAGTTGGGTCCATGTTTTTACTTGGGTTGGCTTTTTATTGTCACGCTTAATTAACATTTCTTTCTCAGACAAGGAAAGGAGACTTTATTAGTAGTAGAGTGTTTATTGACCATGAGGAGTGGGTCCATGTTTTTACTATTAACATTTATTCATTTTATCTCCAGGTCTGGAGCCAGCTGAGCAGGGCAGATGCAAGCCCTCAAGGCACTGATGGGAGGACGAGCAGGACTGGCTGCCCAGAGCTGCCACTCAGGGCCTCGGGCAGCTGCCAGTGGTGAGCCTGGTGAGGAGGTGGAACCTAGCCAGCCAAGGCCAGGGTAAATCTCAGACGACGAGAGCGACGCAAGGAGCGTAGCGATGAGGAGCGTTGGCAGTTAGCATGGCAGTTGGCGACGGCAGGAAGGCGCGGCAAGCGGCACCCCACTCTGCCCGTTTGCTAAGGTAAGAGGGGAACGAGTTAGACTATTAGATTACATTGCCAGGGAGAGAGGAGGAACTTACCCAAGAAGCAAGTTGTAGCTGCAGATGAGCTCTCTTTCTAACACAAGGAATTCCATAAAGGAGGCTTGAAAAAATCTCTACTGTAGCCTGGAAAGGAGAGATTCAGCTTTGATAGAAACCAGCAAAGTCCAAAGAAGTAAGCAGAAAAGTAAGAAAGACTTCTAGCTTTGTTAGAAAGCAACAGAGCCCAAAGAGGTAAGCAGAAGATAAAGTAGGAAAGATTTCCAGCTGTGTTAGAAAGTAACAAAGCCCAAGAAGTAAGCAGGAAAGACTTTTTAGCTATGATAGAAGTAAGCAGAGCCCAAAAAGGTAAGCAGAAAACAAAAAGAAGTAGGAGAGACTTTTAGCTTTGTTAGTAAACCAGTGGAGCCCGAAGAGGTAAGCAGACAACAAAGTAGGAAGGACTTCTAGCTTTGTTAGAAAGCAGCAGAGCCCAAAGAGGTAAGCAGAAGACAAAGGAGGGAAGACTTTCAGCTGTGTTAGAAAGTAACAAAGCCCAAGAAGTAATCAAGAAAGACTTTTTAGCTATGATAGAAATAAGCAGAGCCCAAAAAGGTAAGCAGAAAACAAAGTAGGAAAGACTTCTAGCTTTGTTAGAAAGCAGCATGACTTAGCTCTATCTTAACTGGGGGGCATGCAAAAGTAAAGAGCCATACCTCTCAGGAGAAACAGGCAGAGTGGGGTGCCGCTTGCCGCGCCTTCCTGCCGTCGCCAACTGCCGTGCTAACTGCCAACGCTCCTCGTCGCTACGCTCCTTGCGTCGCTCTCGTCGTCTGAGATTTACCCTGGCCTTGGCTGGCTAGGTTCCACCTCCTCACCAGGCTCACCACTGGCAGCTGCCCGAGGCCCTGAGTGGCAGCTCTGGGCAGCCAGTCCTGCTCGTCCTCCCATCAGTGCCTTGAGGGCTTGCATCTGCTCTGATTCTGCTCCACTCAGCAGCCTCCAGCCTTGTTCTTCAGGATTAATTAGGCCTGAAGGGAGGGTCTTGATATCTACACTTACCTGCCATTTAAAAGAATGCCTGTGCTGCTGTTGCTCATAATAAAGAAAAAAAAGCCTTGTATTAAATAAAGACTGACACAGCATGTCTAGAAAAAACAAAACACACAAACTGTACAGGGCTACTCGTCCCACACCATTACACTGCAGTGCATTACTCCCCGTTCAGTGGCCTCGGTGCCATCTGTCGGCAGACTCATCTCCCAGGCAATGAGAGCACGCCGCCTGCTGTCCTGACCGTCCCCTCTGGCAAACAGGCCTTCGGTTCCACCAACGCTACAACAGCTTCTGCAAAAGGCACATATTTGCTATTAATTAATTAATTAATTACCGTGGGTAAGACGGAGTAACATTGGTGTCCAATTTAGGAAAATACTAAGCACATTTAAATGCATTTTTTCACAGGAAAACCTGCCCCTTTAGGATGAAAAGATTAGACAGAAACTGATCCAATCTACACGCTCCCCCCCCTTGACTTCAGTTTCCCTAGATTCACTCTCGCTCATATTCTGCCTGACAGGTTACCCCAGTCTCAGACAGAATGGGCCCAGTTACTAGAATCTCAGCAGAAGTATCATGACTCAGAGCTACAAAAATGGCGTGAGATCATCAAATCCTCAGTGATGCTTCTAGACCAGGTGAGACCGTGCGGCCAGTTAGCACCGTGACTAGAGGGTCACTGTGTCCTCCCAGCCACCCGCTCACAATCCTTCAGCCTTACCTGGTTCCACTGTAGTCCATCAGGTGTGTCCCCTCCGCTACCATCTCCCATTAGATCCATCTTCTGACGTAGTGGTGGGCAGCAGGTCCCAAGGGCTCTTTGCAGGACACCGCAGCTTCTCTGTCACCTCCCAAGGTCCATGCACGTCAAGGAGAGAGTTCTACACGGCCAAAACTCTTATATTAGCACATTTTATAACTAGTGTCTGGTATCCCAGTTTGGAAAGCAAGCTTTTTTTACCTCAACCCTGGATTTGTACATAGCTTGCCTGGATGAAAGCGGTGCGCTGTGCATGGGCCCTTAATAACACAAAGCCAGGGATTTTGGTATCTGCTGCCTAACGAGCCGGTTGTACACCCGGCTGCTTACAACAGAGTTCATAAATAAAAGCCGCTGTCTCCTATGGAGAGAGCTGCTCGCGCCTTACCTCGTTCTGCCTACCCCTTCTCTGTTGTATCTTGGAGAACAGTCTCTCGCAGGCTCCTGTCTTCTCGGTCCCCATTTGTACATCCCAGCCCTGACATGCTGTTCCCAAAACCCAGACAATTACGGTATCGATACTTACGTGGAAGAAGGAGGCACTGATGGGGAAGGAAATGTCGAAGCGCTCTTGCTGCTAGGGTGGCATCACAGTGGAGAAATTTCTTGTCTTGCAGATGAAGGATTCACTAATAAATCTTCAGAATGGCATCGGGTCCCGGGACTTCGGGTCAGATCCAGAGGAGAAACGGAAACGTTTCCACTAACAGGCAGGAATGCAGGAGGCCAGAGGACGGTGTGCAATATGTGTAAATAGGATATATAAATATATATATAAAAAAATATATATATATACAGAATATAAATATATATTATATACAGATTTTAAGAGAAAAAAAATAAGCCTACGTATTGAGAGGAAGGACTGACCTCCAACACTGGCTGAAATGGAGCGTCTCGGTGGTAGTGTGTGGGGGGGTGTGTGTGGGAGGGCTGTGCTCTCCCGGCACTGAGGTGCACTTAGGGGCGTGCCTGAGTGCGCTCCCCTGGGCCCGTGCGCCACTCCTCTGTAATATTCCTGGCTGTGTGTCTGTCTGTCTGTTTTGTTTTTGTTGTTTCAAAGGGAAGCATCAGAGTGAGTGCCCCCATCCCTTCCTGCGCATGAAGGTCCCTGATTGACTGTATTTATTTAAACATACGAAGGGGACACTGTCAACTTTCTTACCTTGCTGGCTTCAGGGCATAGAGGTTTTGGCAGTAGTTGTCAATCCCTTACAAAACTACTCCGCATTTGGAGGGGAGGCCTCGGGAAGCATTGCTGTAGGTCTGTAGAGAGCAGATCTCACCGGCAGTCACCTTCTATACTTCTTGGAGCAGAAATACAATTTGCCGTCACGCCAGCCAGCCTGGTTCAGAGAGCAAGGCACAGAATGTAAATGAGCTGAAATGCTTTCTCCAAACACTAGATTGCTGCCTCCTGTTATTGATACTGCACTAACAGCCAAGGAGATGATGGGGAGGGGAGTATCTGCCTACAAGGTGCTTGGATGGAGGAGAGCCACACCACAGAAATTACACTTCCATTCCTTTTGACAGTGTCCCCTTTACATTTTCTGTAGTACTCTGCTTTCTATGTGCTTGGGCCCCTGCCGTTAAGCCATCCTTGTGCTGAAGATCTACATTGGTGCTGAAAGGGCTACTGCCTGTGCGACTTCCCACGACAGGGGGGGTACCCCCACTTAAAAAGAAAACCAAAATTAGTATTTATTTGCAACCGCTCCCGCTACCCTGCTCAGCAAATTTCCTCCTGGTCTGCGAGACCATTTTGCTTGTACCACCTAGCCCTTACCTTGTCTTACAAACTCTGCAGGAAAACATTAGGGAGAAAAAGAACAACTTCTTTTCCTTCCCTGGGATATTTACATGACTACATCTATATAGCAACAACCATCACTGTGGATATTTACTTGACTGCATCTATAGAGCAGCAAGGCCTCCCAAGGCGCAGGAGAGGTTAGGAAGGGTCACGGGGACCAACAAAGACAAGACAAAAGGGACCATCAGTGGGTGGCAGCATAGATCTGGAGAGGGGTGTCCACTGTGTGAGGCGTCTGACTGGTCTCTCTCACAAGCTGGACAACGAAGCATTTGCTCTTTAAGCAAGTCAGGTGGCAGAGCTGCGTTCAAAAGCCAATATGAATTTTTACTTGTTCTAGGGGATTATTCCAGACTCCCATTAGCAGCCAAATGAGGAAGAGGGGCAGCGAGGCTGCGCTGTGAGTGTACCAAACGCTACTGTGACTGGTTGGGATGCAGGGTGCTTGTTTGAATGTTTAATAAATGCTGTCTCATCTTACCTAGCCAGGCAGATCAGGTGACATGTGAGGCCCTCAATCTCCACCTTGTTCAACGCCAGGATTTTTCCATCTTCTGAATAGCGGTAGGGAGTCAGCTGCATATTCCCCTTGTGCAAGCGGTGCAGTTCTAGCTCATCCATTGTCTGTGGCTCCAACAGGCTCTGAAAGAGACACAAAGATGACTAACTGGTTTCCATATCTCTGTACCAGCAACTCTCATCCGCGCAGCTGGGTGACAAAGTGGGGTCTAAGGAAAACCTTCACAAGCTCCGCCTCGTGCATTCCCATTAGGGAAAGGTAATGTATGTGGAAGTAATGCGCTAATTTCTCCCAACCTGCCTGCAATTTTTGTGACCAAGTGCTAAACACAATGTGTCCTGCAGAAGACGACTCACATTTGAAGGAGTGTGGATGAAGATGGGCTATCAAAAAGACATTTTGAGTGTGAAAGCAAGGTACAATTGGGAAAAACATGCCTCGGCAACTACAGAGTAATGTGTATTTATGACTATATATTTAATTTAATGCTGCTGACTACTGTACTGCTCCCTGACTTTTTTCCAGGGAGGCTGCTGAAATGGCTACTGTACAATGAAAATGAGGTGCTAGTGCCTGGGAGGGCCATTCTGTGGCTTATGTCGTGACAAGAGGGCCCCGACTCCCCGACTTGCCACGCTGGCCAAGAGACCTATTTCTTCATTAGACGCTCCCACAGTTACTAAGCAGAGAAAAATCCCCTGCTGCCCATCTTCCCCTTTTCTAGAATTTAAGCCAAGCACCAAGAAAGAAGACAGAGAGGAAGCCCTGTGCTTTCCCCCCCTGCCCATGCCACAACAGAAAAAGGCCACGTCTTGAAAGAGAAACCTGGAACGTGGGGTCTCTGCCACCTGTCTGGGTGCGTTTTGTACAGACGGACGTAACCCATCGAGAGGCAGAGAAACCCACCTGCCTGAGAGGGCTGAAAATAAATGCTAGTGATCAGAGTTGCTTTCTTACCAGTTTCACATTCTCTTGCTAGGTATCGAGGGAAGAAATCCATTTGCTTGTCCGTGCATCCTTCTCCCTCTGCAGCGTTCTTCCAGATTGCCATCATGTTCGGTTCTGGATGTTCCCACTGATGCGGCTTCCTCAGGCTTGGCCCTAGAGACAGAATTGCACAAGCTCTGTTAAATTAATGTGAGGCCACACAGAGACAGCTATAACAATCTCAAGCACTAACATTTATTCTGCTCACCCACTGCTTTAACCCAGGTTTAACACGTTTGACACACATCCTGACACACAGCTACATGAAATCCTTCAATGAAGAGCGTAAGGGTGGTGGTCGCCAAACAGAACCTCGTACATGCAGCGCCCCTCAGACCGAGGAAAGATTCCCTCTGAGTCCTTAGGTTTCTTCTTCTCCGATTCCTAGTTATTTACTTTCTTTTCGCCACTTGGCAGCAAGTCTGGCTTGGAGTTGGATAGGATTTACCATTTTCTATTGCCTCTTAATTTATCACAGTAGTAATAAAAGAAAAAACCAAGGTCTTAAGGCAAAACCCACAACGGCACTAAAGGTGAGGGCTTAAACAAAGCCTCAGCGTGTTTTCACCTTCCTCTAGAGAGCTATGATAGGAATCACCTCCTACTACAGCTGAGTCCCAGTCAACAAATTCTGTTCGCAGCCACAGACAGTTTTGGCCCTGCCAGTTTATGATTACCTTCCTGGAGAAGTCAGTAACACTTTCCAGGAGCAAGGCTGAGCAGCCCCAGTAATGTTACGGGGGGTGGTGCTTCTGCCTTCCCCGAGCAGGCCCAGCCAAGTAGTAGCTTGGCTTCCATTGTCAGGGTTTCGCTTCGTTACTCGCTTGCCTTGCTTACCTGTGCCAGAAATCCCACGCCAAGGGTAGGGTTTTTTTATAACATCTCACAGACGCATTTCCCGGCCAAGTCCTCTCTCTGCCCCTTCTGCCGCTGCTAATCTGCCAGGTGAGTGCAGCTGGGTTTTGATTTGCAGAATCTGAACAACTACAAAAGAGAGATTTTTAAAAAAGCATTTCTCCAGCCAAACGTGCAAATTAATGCCAACAGCCGTAGCCTAATTCTTGCCAAATAAGATGCCACTATTGGGAGAAGGGAGAAGAAGGGACAGGTGGTTCTGATTTGCCTGTCTGTGTATCTGACCTGTTCATATGGGAGAAGAACATAGTCACTAATCCTACCTTGATACAGTCTCGCTTCCCATAAATACACGCCTGATAAATACATGCCTTCTAATGCTTACCTTGAAAGAGGTGCTTGGGTTATACATCTGGGACAAGCTCAAAGCGAATTTGAGACCTGGATAACTGCTACGCAATCATGCATTCATAAAATAGATACCAAATGTATCTAGTGCAGCACCTGTGCGTAAAGTCTACGAAGGACCAAAAGACAGAGGTTACTCCAGGCGATAGGCTGCAGAAGCATGTGCCCAAGACAGGGGCATTGCTGGCTCTGCACGTTCCGCCTCAAAGAGAGAAAGCTACCTGCAATGGTAAGAGCAGGTGTTAGCTATGAAATAACTGGATAACCATGCTTTTTGGGTGCTTAAAAATTAACTGATAATCAAGGCACACTTCAGAAAACTTCAATATTAATTGATATTAACTGATACTAACTTCTGCATAAATCCTTTCTAGCTCCCTTAATTCTGTTGGGAGAGGATAAAAAATGTCACACAACCTTGATCTCACCTAACATATCCGTGATGTTGCTGCCACAGAGTACGCATTTACACACAGCTCAGACTGCCCGTCTGGGGCAGCACTCTGCCCTTTGACCACCTGACCCCCCGGCTGCTTTACCTGTAATAAAGGAAAACCTAAGAGATATGCAGCATTCCTTTATTATAAATGTGACGCTGTATTGAAAGAGGCAAGGTTTCAAAGCACAATGCTTTGCTGGATTTAAAGCCCTGGCAGAAAACCACCTCTGAAATGCTGCTGCCTGCATTGCCGTATCCCCTCTTGGAAGGCCTGGTGTGCTTGATCTGTGTTCTTACCGGACAGACCCCTTTAATTGCAGAAACTCACCTAAGTGTAGATGGGGACAGACTTTTTAGCCCACTTGTCTCCTCACCACTAAATCATGTAGCCTACACACATGCTTTTTTCCTACCTTAATACAAGAAGAGAGAACTTTCCTCCCAAGAGAACTTCTCCACAGAACGTCCTTGCCGCTTTTCCGTGATGGGTACTGAACTGGCCTTTTTAACCAGGTAGCGCTCTATCAGTCAGCGTCTGCTTTTCACAACCAGGACAGAAGCTATCTGCTTCCTAATTCAGAGGTGGGACTGTATGCGGAAAAGCACAGTCAGTAATAAACACTTTAAAGCAACAGTGCCTGGCTTGGGGGAAGCAATTCTGTCACGTTTGTGAAGGCAGCTGCTGCACGGCTCTTGTCAGACCTGGGCTTTCGGCGCTGAGCTCCAAAGAGATCCTCCCGACGGGATCTCAGCCAGGCTTGCTGCCATTGCTGTGTTTCATGTGGACTCTGGTTTAGTCTTTTCTCAGTCTCAGACACTTTCAGCTCTAGTTAAAATACCCGGCAGGGGCTTGCTTAATACTCGAAACAGAGACTCTTAAACCAAAGCACCTGAGGTAAGTGGCTCACAGAACATGTGTGTCAGTGGAGTTTCCAAAACACAACTGTGCTGACTTTCTAGCCCATTCCCCTGCCTGGCATGCTCTGATCTCTCTGTGCTTTGCCGGCTCTACAGCACGAGTCTCTCTGTGCCATAATACCTTTCTTTTTCTAGATGTGCACACAGGCCAAATAAGCTATCTTGATCGACTGACGATTGAGATTATTTCCCGATCTAGCCAGACAGCATGGGCTTATCTCTTAGCATGGATGCGTGGCGTGCCATGCCCTCCTCTCCCACAGACGTTCTGCAGTGCTTGCTATGGCTTCTCCCTCTCCCCTCACACTTCTGCTGCTGGACAATCATTCCCCACGTCATAGACGGCCTGACCTGGTGCTGTCCCTGCTTGCCTTTCCTTGCCGCAGTCTGTATGCTCTTTAAGTGAATGTGTTTTGTTTTTTTTTTTTAGTAGGGAAAAGGACTTCCTTCTGCTGAAGGAATTATATTTGCACATGGCTCAGGGAGGTACCTCCTCTGGCCGCTTCTGTTACCTCACTCATTTAGGCCAATTTTCATTGCTAACGTTAAATGGCCGCTTGCCCCAACCTGAACTCCGAGAATAGTTAGGAAATAAAACCAATGTGCAGCTCAGGTTCCAGAGCCATTCGGTCGTCTCAGTTTCGGCCCAATCTGCCCCAGCGGCATTAGAATTTGGGAGAGCGACTGTTACGAAATGGTGACTTTATCTAGCAAAGAAGTGGAGCCTGTGCCACATGCGCATCGTTCCCCATCTTCCCAAGTCCCCCTCCCCTTGTAATAGCACTTAACAGACATGGAAGCACTAACCTGGCTCGTGGCCCGACGAGGTCGGGGGGAGGGAGGAGCAGCAGAACCATTGTTGCAGCGTTACAACTGCCCAGGACTGGCATCGCGTGGCTGTGGCACCTCTGGGACGTTCCCATTCTCGTGGCAGATCATCTCCCGTCACATGCTCCAGGGCTGGATAAAGCTGCTAAAAACCTGGAGTGTGTCCTCCCCACCCGAGGCCCTGGATCCTGCAACCCCAATTGCTGCGTGTAACTGCAAATTACCGAGGGTCGCCTCGCGCCAGCAAGGAATGGGAGTGGGTCGTACAATCACCCGTAGGCGTGCCTCCCCTCTGGATGTCACCACCAGAGCGCGGGCAGCGGGGGGCTGTTGGCCAAGGCTGATGCGCCTGTAGTGCTCATGTGAACTCCAGGGTGGGGTGGGGGAGGAACCCTGGTTTTGTTTTAGGAGTTGTCTAACTGTCATAAACTTTGCGCTGTGCGCAAAATGCGATAAAATGATAATGAAACTTACCTGCTAGAACCTAGGAATTGTAAAGGCTATGCAGCCAAAACTTAATGTAAAGTAGCTAGTACAATGGAAGTACGGTATAAATTAAAAAAAATCTATCAAACAGCGTGACTCGTGAATGCTTTGTTCTTTTTATTACCCTGCCTGTTCTAAAGTCTCCTGTCATTTCCAAATACAGAGAGAGCCTTTTGAGACCAACCAGAACCGTCTCTTCCAGGACACAGCCTGCTTTTTTAACACCACCCTTGAAAAATCCTCCCCTCTTCCCCCCTGCTTTTTTTTTTTTGTGTATGAGAATCTTGAGCAAAATTTAGAGACTGTTTTCTCCTGCCTAGAACAACACAGGGCAATAGTCATATCTGTCTGCAGGATCTGGAAAAGTGAAAGGTATGTCCAAAAAAAAGCATCTTGGTTGGGAAGATGCATGTAAGATACCAAAAGGTGCAGGACTAGAGCACGGCCCTTCTTTACCACCTGAGGTAGCTCTCAAGAAGTTCTCAGTTTACTCCTTTTTTGACTTAACATTATGACACCAGAGGGTTATCAATGCCCCATGGGAACTCAGGAGCAGAGCTGAAGTGGGAGAGAGGTTACGCACCCTTACCTAAAAATCATGGTAGGCACGAATGCCGCGGCCCGTGACGGCAACTCTGGAGTTACAGTCTAGTCCCTCCTCTGTTGCTGTGGGTTTAGAGTTAGGATTATGCCCCAAATTGCCCTGAGGCCAGGCAGATTGGCTTAGGGAAAATGAAGATGTACAGCTGGAACAGAAGAGGAGCTGGTTTTTCCCCTTTTGGATGTTGGGTTTTAAGGAACCGGTGCCCAGACTACAAGTGTGCTTCCTCTGGAAAATGTACTCAGGTTGCCAGGCTCGGCTCTGGACTTGAGAGCAATCCCACTGTGAAGACCGCATTGTAGTAGTTTACTAAAGTTGACACCCACTCTAAAAAATGAATTTTGAACAACTGCCAGTTAGAAATCTGGCCTGGATCTGACTTACAAATGGGAGTAATTTCTGTGATTGTAGCAACACATAAAAAGCAGCAGAACAAAGCAGAGGGAGTTCCACAGGTGGGAAGGAAGCATGCCTTGATTCACAAGCACTCTAACTATTCAGAAGCAGTCAGTGTAGCAAAATTGGTCAACTCTTGCAAGCAGTATAGGCTCCATTGCAGCAGGGATGTAACAACATCTGCTATAAGAAAAAAACGAACCTTCCCCCATTTTGTCTTAAGGTACAATTCCACCCCAGCCAATGTTTCTGCCTTTTTTTTGCCTCGATAATCCCAGTTGAGCTCAACTGATCTACATTTGAGGACACACAACAAATTTTACTCTGCTTAGTCCACTACGATTGAAAAGGTAAGTTGGCTTAGGAAACACTGAATTTACAGTGTGATTCTTGTGCAGCAGCGGATCATTTATGATGAATGCTCACTATGCAAACCAGTGATTCACTATCAAAAGAAAGAATTACGATTAACTAGGAAAAAATAAGTGTTTTCTGTCTATTCCCCTAGGTGGTGCTACACTATAGTATGAGAAGACTGATAGTGCAGTTACAAAAAGTCCTACCATTTTACAAAGCTGTCCATCCTTTTCCTGTGAGGGCTGTACATCCTGTTTACTCGCCTGGCTTGCATCAGGCTGTTCTTTTTTCGGGGGTTTCCCCAGAAACAGGTGAACTGCATACCTTGGCCTACCAGCTTGCCTGTTGTTGCAGAACGCAGCTCTGCAGGTTATTCCTATCACTGTCTCTGCGTGCTTGAGGAGTAAACCTGCTACGCAAGGCAAATGGACGGAACTAAGAATTCTGACACTTGCTAGATGAAAGGGGGGATACAGGGGATTCTTATACTTACATCATACTGCCTCCCGTACTGCCTCCCAAAGGAGGATTACTTCAGGATCTATGATGTCGGTTCCCTCCTTCAGAAGCAAGTGTGAACATGGCACGGGGACTCATCCCTCCTACTACACATTTTCAACAATTCTAACACATTACAGTCCTCACCCTACTCTGCCTGTGCACGGGCAGCCCAAAGTCCAGAGCAACAACTAGTTAATTAAAGTCTTCCTGTTTTAACACCAATAAGACTGCTTGGGCTGTAACTTAGGTAAAACATCACCCTAAGATGAGATCATTCCCAGTCCTGCAGGTCAGAGTAACATGACATACATACCCTTTACCTCTGCAATGGAGAACTAACATATTTAGCAAATAAAGGTGGTGGTGACAGCAGCTAAGAAATGACACTTAACATTTACAAAGCCATTAACGTGATGATGGGACTGAAACTTGGGAAGGAGCCGTGCTGCCCACACCCCTGTGCCCTTTGCTCAGCATGCTTCAAAAGAAGAGTCCTTTAGCAAATGGGCTGGCAGCTCACAATGGAGTCATGAGGCCAGAGTCAAGGCTGTACAGAGTCCAAGGCAAATGGAAGAGAATTTACACTTCCCCGTATTTCCTCCCGACGGTGCAGAGCTCCCCCTCAAACCTGGCCGGCATGATGCAGTCCTTCCATCTTCAGAGCCCCTGCAAGGGAGAGAATTCCTCTTGGAGCGCCAGTCATTCGACCTTACTGAAGTGAGGATCGTGATACAGTTAGCATGGTAACCGACAGGATGTGAACAAGGCTTTAAAAGATCTAGATTTTGGTCTTTTGCACACAAAGTCCTTCCTAACAGACGCTTCCTTTGGAGATAGTGCCCTTATATTCATCCTAAGCACAGCTCCCCATCTGCAGGGGACAGTGACTACTCCCAACTCCACAGGAATGGGCAAAGGAAGAATAATTACACCATGGCCTGAAAGTGAACGTGTGTGTTGGTTAGGGATTTAAAGTAGTATTAGTACACCCACCATCTAAAGATACCTATATTGCTTCTAAGGTCACTGGGGAAGCTCCAGAGAAGGAGCACAGTCAGACCCCAGGAGCCTCCTGTCCGCCTGTTGTCCAGCCCCACGTTCCCCTAACCCACAGCGTGGCTGAAGGGCTGACAGACAGAGGCAGTGATTGGCTGTTTCCTCAACACCCACCTTGGTGCCGTTTGTTCTGCTGACTCCTTTCTGCTATTCCTCCACAGGCACGGCACAGTTTTCCTTGTTTTCTGATGGAATCGCAAGATAGTCTGTCCTGTAGTCGGAGGGAAGGAGGAAAGCATAACCTCAAAGTGCTAAAAACAGTCTGGGTCCATTCACCCTTACAGAGATACTGAATGCCTGTAAGTATCTAAGGTAACAAATGTCACCTGTAGAAGATACTCACAGTAGGAAACTCTCCTTGGCATAGTCAGGAGCAGACACCGAGTCTGCCCTACTGTAAAATCCTCCACAAACAACCTTCCTAGCGTGTACCAAGAGTGCCCTTATCCAAGCCAAGTGTGTACAAAGATGGGAATGGGCCAGTATAAAAATGGGAACGTCTCTGCTGTGTCAACTGCATCCGAGAGCCAGATCTCTGAAAGCAGGCCTTCCAGGAGAGCGTCTCTGTGCAGTTCAAACCAGGCCATTTTGGAACACTGCGCACTGTGGCCAGCCTCCCTACCTGGTGCATTGTCCCTCATTGTACAAGTTCACTGTCTCTTCTGGTACTCCTAAACATTGCAAAGATTCCAGATATAGCAAACACCAGCTAGAAATGTGCAATACCGAAGTCCAGTCTTCTTGCAGTCTGATCTGGACCGAGACATCTGAAGAACACTGGCAGAACAGCTCCCATCTGGAGAGATTTCACACTTACGCATTTTCCTGGGCAGCCTCCTCTGCCTTAGAGACTTTCCTGTAGCAATAGACCATTTCTATCAGTAGCCACAAGGTGAGGAAGACCAGCAGAATATACATCATAATTTCAGAGATGACCGAGGTGAAGTCTTCTCCAGCTGTTAAGAAAATGCAATAACCTCTAATCATTTACATGCAGCTATCGCAGCACAACAGCTCCACTGACAATTTCCACCCTGTGTCATCCTTCCTAACCCACCTTGCCAGAGATACCCAGATGCCACTACACTGTGAGGGGGCAAGAGAGAAGGATGAGGTGAGGCTGCCAAAAGGATATGCCAGCAACGATCCCACTGGGCGTTTCCAGCGGAATCAAACATGCACAGGCTTGCGTGTGTCTCGTATTCTCTGCCACCCACACATCCACACGGATTGCTCACCGTTAGCCTATCTCATCCTCACACTCTGTTTCCTTTGTGCATCCTACTCGCTGGTGTTACTTGACTGTATTGTGCCGCCAGTGATTTGAAAGAGATCAAAACACAGCGATGCTTGTGGGGAAGAAGGGAAGGGAAGACACAGCAGAACAAGATGAGAGCTAAAAGCTCTTGTCTCTCTCTGAAGGTTAACAACAGAGTTCCCAGTGATTTCTAACAAGCCAGGATTTCAGCACTGAACTGTGCAAAACCAAGAGGAACACAAAGACTCAGGCGCACTGCAAAGGGAAGGAGGGACTGGGAGAAGGTGGAAGCAACAGACTGATATCAAAATGGAGAACGAGTCTTTCCAGGAGGGAGGGGGTGGAAGCAAGGAAGCTGACGTTGTGGTACCCTGGCAAAGGCTGTGCTGCAGCATCCCAGAGCTTCCAGGGGAGATGCCAGGGTTCTGAGCGGAGAAACGGGAAACCTCTGCCTGCTTCCTGTGCCTGCCCAGCTGTGCCCAGCTGTTGCCCCAGCCTGCCAAGCTGCTTATACCTTCCCACATTCACAAACAACCACCCTGAGCCTAAACAGAGGCTGCAGCTGGCAAACAAAACACAGGTCTTTCCTCCTGAACCCTGTGCAGTGTTTGTTGCTGGCAAAGACAAGACACAACTAATTATCTGGCAGCTCAGCCTCCCCTCTCCTGCAATGCAATGAAAAACTCTACCCCTGGATGACAACACCCACAGCGAGTTAAGGCACAACACGCTTTCTGCCAATCCTTCATACCCTCCTCCACCACAGTGAGGTGGATCGATCTGGAGCTTGTGAAGAGAGGTCGGTGAATCTCAAACTCAAACTCCCGGGTGATGTTACAGGTGTAGACACCCGAATCGTTCAGGGTCACATTTAACACAGTGATGGATACATCCTGCATGTCTTTACTCCCATTCCACTGCAATCGACCACTGAAGCGGCTTGGAACTTCATGGTTCGTTTTATCGTGCTTGTAGATCTGTGAGGAAATGTGAAGGGACATTCTGATTAATTGCTGACTCGTGCCTCGGGCAAGACCACAGCCCATCCATGGAACAACATCATTCTCTAGCTACACACATGTATGTTCTAGGCTATGGCTTCCTTAGTAACAGCAGCTATTGACATTCTATCATCCTTTATCTCAAAATCTCGAGACTACTTTACAAAAGACAGAAAACTGAATTATCTCCATCACAGACTTAGAAAAACTAAGGCACAGAACAACAGACACACGTGTGGACAACGACACAAAAGACCAGCAATGGAACTAAAATCTAGGACCCTGCACAGTCTCCATGCTTAGCCTGTCGGTCACTGATGTAAGATCATCTTAAAAAGGAACCACAGAATAAATACAGCAAAGACAAAAAGTCATTTTTGGAAAGCCCTAGGGTATTCATCTGAAATGGGAGTGTTGCAGGATAAATATGACAGTGTGAAAACCGTGTATCAGAAGAACAGAGCTTGGGTGGTTTTCACAGGCCTAATCTCTTGCAAGTTTCTGGCTGACCACAGTCCCCATCATTAAACTGCCCGCCCCAGTTCACTTTCATTAGCATTCTTTGGGTTGCCACTGGCAAATGTCACTGAGAGTGAATTCCCATCTCATTCCTTAGCATGGCCCCTTAGTTCTCTACACAGTAGGAGAGTATTTGTCATCTTGCCTGGCCTGCTCAATCGTGATCAAATGCAACCACTGATGTAATGCTTCCTACTCAGATACAATAGCTAGAAAGAAACATTTGCATTGAACCTTAATATTATTCTCCGTTTTAGCATTCTTTCTTGAATTCCAGTTGCCCCTCGTCTGTACGATGCCCATTTTGACTCACTCTGAAAATGAATTTTACCTTTTCCTGACAGGCATCACAGAACAGCTCACAGAGCTCACACAGTCAGGATATCCTTGCTTTCTCTGAGGCAAAAAGAAGTAAATCCTGTCCTGCAGATTTACCAGAGCCCAATTTAACCTTCAAAGAATAGCTTTGGGATTCAAAAGTGTCCTAAGAAGGGAGACTTGGCCAGGTGTCACTCCATACTTCTGTCTCCCTTCTTGATTTCCTTATATACTAGACTTCAAATATTCAAGGAATAGAAATGGAAATTCACATTCATGTATGCACGACCCCAAATCTTTGAACTCAACAACAGATTCTAGCTTTTCCTGCCATGAATTCATGCTGTGCCCAAGTGTGGACATCAGCTAAGTGACAAAAAGGTGCTTTAATTACTGCCCAAAATTGGTGCTGTGGTAACTCCGGGTGAAAATGCTGCAGAAATTGTGAAGGTCTGCAGCTTGGAGCTGAACCCCAAGCTCCTCTCTCCTCCAGGATATGAAAGCAGTCTGCTGGGCATTTCTGTAGACTTTGAGTAAGCATGTAGCAGAAAGCCTTTGTTCGTATTTGGGTCTCTCTCCTTCCTTATATAGTCTACTTTGGGGATCCTGCTGCAGGGCAAACTTACACTCTCATAAATACCTTTTGGCTTCTCCCACATGAGTTCGCTGGACTGTGTTTCACAGTAAAGACCTACAAAAACAAGGGCTCAGCTACCAAGCATACATACAGGTTCATCTTTTCCACCCTCTGGCCTGTAGAACCATTCCACCTCCGTGCTGGCTGTGACCTCTTCCCTCTTCATGCAGGAGATGCAGAGTAGCTTCATGTCTTTTCCTTGGACAGCCTCTGTCTCTGATGGAACTTCCACACATACTGCAGAACAAAAACCAGCTAGGGAAAAGGAGCATCAGAGAAGAGGTGTAAGACAGAAATAGAGAGACATCAGTTATCCACATCTCGGCATTTATGATCACATCATCCCCAATGGAAAACTGTTTGATTCATTACTAGCCCCCTCTGACAAGAGATAAGTCTCAAATATCAAATTTTACCAAGCTTCCTTCTCTGAGATATAAATAATTCATAATTAACAGAGGGTGATCACTTCATGCAGATTCACCTCTCCAGCATCTGCTTTGCCACAACTTTTAATTTTTCCCCTAGTAATTAATGCCACTTTAGAGGCACTGTTCATCCTCTCCCATGCATGCTGAGCATGCTCCTGTTACAGTAGCAATTAAGAGTCTGGTACGAGAGAAAGCAGAGGAACAGCTCGCTCTTTGTGCTAAGTTAGAAGATCTAGATGCTTTAATCTAGCAATGTGTTCAAAACAAACAGGGAGGATCTGCCACCCTTCCTGTTTCTAGGTTTCATAAGCAGTACTGGGAACCAAGAGGCTTGGACTCAAGTAAATTTGGCAGCAGGAGGGGTTATTGATTTTACATGCGTTCCTGTTCAAAACGCTTCCAATCAGATCTGTGCTAACACTGGCTGCTATAACATACTGATCTCCCCAACAAGAGAAAAATCATTGTCTGCGAAGCTAAATACTTCATAAGAAAAGGAATGCTTCAGCACCACATCTCAGACTAAATTCTTGCTGACATTTGTCCCCTGGGCTAAACAATACTGGGTTCTGTCTGTCCGAACCTGTCTCCAAAGCCTAGAGTTGAGCTCACTGAAGATGCTGACTTTGCTTGGCTGCTCCCTCCTCCCCAGCCTCTGAGATACCATTAACCCACTCGCTCATACTGGGACCGATCCTGGAAAGAGCATGATTCCAATTCTCCCATACTACCCGCTCCACGGGTAGCACCAGCTTTCTGGGAAAAATAGGAAGAAGCTACTGGATCGTGCTTTACTCCGGTTAAATTAGATACGTACACGCAGATATGCACCCACACACAGAGCCGTAGGATACGTACACATCAAACATAGCTGTATTGGTAAAACTAACCAACCTTTTCTTGATTGCAGAAGAAAAACTGTAATCGCAATAAAATTATTTACTCCAGTTTATATAGACTGCATGGAAAACTAGCGCTAACACGCACTGTTTAATGGTTTGCACATTCTCCCTGAGGCAACTAAATGTTAAATTACATTGCAAATTTCAAAACAACAGCAAACAGGAAACAGTAAAGAACTTGCATGCGTATTAAAGCACACACTTTGTGCTGTAAAGTCTACTTAGCCGTAATGTATTTTATCTGATCATATTACCTCCAATACATTCATACTAACTCTGCATGAATGTAATTTCCTTCTCCTCCAACAAAAAAAAACCACTTTGAAGGCGAGTCTTCATGACAGTGTTAATGGAACCTTGCTAGGAAACCCGGTTCTTTAAACAAGCATCCTGCAAGGGGCAAGCACCAGATTTGGTGGAGAACCTGGCTGAAGACAAGACGGAACAGAAGCACCTACCCCAGACCAACAACATGACCGAAGACGCACAAACCAGCCTTGGCAGTGCAGCCATTGTTCGGCGCCACGAGCGAATCTCAACCTGGGCAGAGGCTCTTTCGGAAAAAAACGCTGCTTCTCGCCTCCCGGCTGCGGACCCTGGCGCAACAGGATGCTTCGGGCTGCGCCTGCTGGCGAGCAGGCAGCGGCGGGTGGGCGGGCTGCGGGGGCGGCAGGGGATCCACGCTGGGCTGGGCTCCCCCCGGCGCGGCGGCAGCACCACGGACAGGGCCGAGCGCCGGACAGCTCCGCTCGCGCCCGGGCGCGGCCGCCGCCGCCCCGCTCCGCCGGGTGCCGGGGCGCGGAGCAGCAGGTGGCCGCGGGGAGCGGCGCGGCTTCAGCCCGGCCCCGGCGCCGCCCGCGCCCCTTTGTTCTCCGTCCGGGCCGGGGGCAGCGCGCAACGCTGCGCGGGGGCGCAGCTCCCTGCGCACCGCGGCCGGAGACGACTGCGCCGAGCCCAGCCTCGCCCGGGCGGGGGGCCCGGCCCGGCGCAGGCATGCGCGGCAGCCTGCCGCCCTCCCTCCTCCTCCTCCCCCGGCCCCACCGCGGCGGCTCGGCATTCCCCAGCGGGCTCCTCGGCACCCCCGGGAGCGCTCGGGCACCCTCCTTCCCGCTGCCGCTCGGCTACAGGGGCCGGAGGGGGGATATCGGCATCGTCTGGCGGCCTCCAACACAAAGGCACGGGGGGAGAGTTGTCCACGTGGGGTCACGGAAAGGCCTCTGCCTCTAATAAGTTTAATACTAACGTCTGCCCAGCTCTGAAGGTCACAGTTGGAAATACTGGGAAATCCTCTCTCCTCATGTTCCAGTCTGATTCCCCGGAGTTTAATGCCAACAGCAGGCTGGGCTTTCTCTTCTTGGACTGGGGCCACCGTGCCCCGAAGGGCTTCTCCAACTTTGAAGGTCACAGTGGACAGAGAGGGAAAAATGAAGTGCTTGTTAAATGCGCTCCCTCTTTTTAAAGCATCTGCTCTGATGTCAGATCAATAAACGGCACAATCTATTGAATTAAACGTGCCCAACCCCATCAGAGAGCAATACGTGAGCAACTCGCAGTGCCAAAACTCAGAGCGCAGATGGCGAGACCCACCCAAACTTGGAAATTCAGAGCCATCAGAAAGCATCGGATTCAGGTGCATGGGCTCCCTGCTGGGCACAACCCTGCTGGCAGTGGCTACTACCACAGCTCTGTAGCCTCCAGGCACACATGCAGTCTGGTCCCTGCACTGCTCAAGCGAAGCAAGCACAGAACTGAGACAGCCAACACTTTGTCCTAGACATCATCTAATCGTGTTTGTGTATCATCAAGCTGCATTCATCATCTGCCAATAGCCACGTACAGAGCAAGTGCCTCCACGTCACCATTCATAGCCTACAGTGACAACTCCAACTAATTCCTAGCTAAGGGCATCTTCCCAATTCCTTGTTCTGCTTGTTTCACTGGCTGGACAGGCTGCCCTCTTCCAGCTCACATCCAGCTGTGACCCCTGACACCTTTGCAGCCCTGAAGTATCACAGCAAGGACTGACGAAAGCCACGACAGTCCCTACGTGCTGACCACCAAGTTTCACTCGTTGCCCCCTCTGCTCCTGGGCTTATCTGGGTTATCGTGCACTCCCTAACAGCAAACTCATCAAAGAAACCACCTATTTAATGTACCTGCAGGAGCCAGGGGTGACTACAGGGACCAACAGCTTGCAAAACAGTGCCTGCAGGTGCCAGCAATGGACCTCCAATTCCCCCCTTAGAAGCCATCCACCATGAATATCCAAATCATAAAATCTGACTTTTCTCCACAGGAAGACAAAATGGCAGTCAAAGATGATGGAATGCCGCAGCCTCCTACATTAAGCCATTTGCTTTTCTCCCATTGCTATATTCAAAACAACCGAACAAAGGGAAGGGCAGGCTAGGCCACAAGATTTGCTCGTAACTCTTCTGGAACAATCCAGCCCATGCGTGGCAGATGAGTGCTGAGGGTGGGTTTTTTATAGACACAGGAACTACTGGACAATGTCCCTGGCTATCTCATTTGACAACCACCTGTTTCATGAAGTACAGTGGAAATCGCATCTGTTCTCAGGAAGCCAGGTGCGCTGCCAGAAAACACAGAACAGGGATCAGCAGAGCCGTACTGTTCGTGCTATGGCTGCTCTAATTACATCTATTATGGAGAATCCTGCCAGGGAGGAGAGAAAGGGTCAGAGAGGATTAAGGGGAAGCAGGAGCTCTACCACGCTGATTCGGTCAGCAGTCACTGACCAACCCTTCAACCCTTTCTACTCCTGCCTTAGCACAGCCCTGCCCTCAGGTGCCTCGCTGCTCCCCCAGGGTAGAAACAGAAGCCTTTTTCTCCTCTAACCTGAGGCTCTCCAGAACTCACCTGCCAACCAATTTATATTACGGTGACAAATAAACATCCTAAAGTAATGAGCTGTCCCTCAGAATCGTTCATGTACAGACCCTCAAGCACTTCACTGCTAGACCAGTGTTCCAGCTGCTGTTTAAAGAAGGGAAATCGGGCCCAGAGGTGAAGAAAATCTCTGGTGAAACTGGGCTTGGATTTGGGTGGATCATAATACAAAAAAGCCATAGGCCAGGGAAGCAAATGGAGATCACACCCTCTCCTCCCCAGCTCTGGAGAAGCTTATTCTTCACCTAGAGCATGCTTCACGTACTACAGACAAGACCAAAGGTGATTTGAAACAAATACTTGTAGTCAGTCCAGGTTATTAAACTGCCAGAACCTGTGTTGTTTTTTTTAAAACAAACACACAGAAAAACCTCTCTGGACTTACTCAGGGATACTGCATGTTTTTAGAATGAAAGGATAAGATACTCCCATTCTTGCTATGATCTGGGCTGAGCTGGGAACCACTCCAACATCTCCACGTGCCTGTTCTGAACAGGCAACAAACACTGCCCAGACCTCCTCAGGAAAACTTGCAAATAAATGGGATGCTGCATTGGAAGCCTGTTTCAATTTTCAGCCCTGGTGTGCTGCGAAAGAGATGGAGAGGACATATTCTTCAAACCCGACCCAATGGTAGGATGCACAGCTGCTCCGCCGTGCCCTAATACAGCTCTGATGCCGCCGGTGAACAGGCTGGAGGACAGGCGGCACCCTTAGGGCGCAGGATTCTCGGCACCACGAAGCTCTCGGCCATTTTGGTGCTCCAGGGGAAATGGTGAAGGGGACTGAATGTTGAGAGAGAAATCTTGACTGCTGCAAGAAGCAGCCCAACTTACCATGCGGGGGTTGCTATGGCAACCCACCCAGTTAATGCTTCACAGGGGGAGGAAAAAAAAAAAAGAGAGAAAAAAAAGAAAAAAGGCTGGCACTTTTGCACAGGCACAACAAGACGAGGAACTAAAAATGATGTCAGCACCCTGCCCCCATTAATCCCTCACTCCTCTGGTCCTCGAGCCAGGCTATGGGAGGGGGAACACAGAACCTGTGCGCCTGGCCTCCCTGTCACAGCCATCTCGGCAGCTTCCTCTGCCATCCGCAATCACATCAGCTCGCTTCAGTGCAAATGTCCTCTTTATTGTGCAGCTAAATATCAGGAACACTTGTTCCTCGCACTGCCCCTCCTGACTGTCAGCAGCCAACACACCCCCACCACTGGGATGAACAACCATCCCAACCTCAAGGCCACCAGAGCTGCACAAGAACCAGATAACCACGGCGCAATCCCCAATGCACAAATGCTGGAAGAAAAAGCACGAAAAGGAAGAGAGCGCCCTTTACACTTGCTCACTGCTGCTCCTACAGAGCAGCCTCCAGCCAGTATGAACCCAGTAACCGTTTGCAGTCATACAGAATGATGTATACCAATTTAAACGTTGAATTTAATAGATGTAGGCATCCTGCCCACACACTTTAAAAACCATCCTACAGAAATCTGTAGCAAGGGAAGATTTCTCTAGTTGCCTTTACAGGGTGCCTGGAGGGTTACAAAAGCTCATTCAGTTTTCTCTTTTTCACACTCAAATTTTAAAACGCATTCTCCATGTACCTGCCAACATCTGGATCCCCACTGTGTACTCTACACTACAGACAACTCCAGCTTTACTCTTCACACATCCTTCCATCTGTAGACCTGCATTTCCAGCTGATGCACAGTTCCCAGTGCTGGGGACGAGGTCTGCAGTTTTTAGCTGCACCCAGCCCCCGTTGCGTGCCCTTCTTACCCCACAATATTCAAGAAGGTAGGTCCCTATTAATGCTCTTAAGACGCAGGCACCCCGAGTGACTGTGCGATCTTCCATGCTTTCTCTACACAAATACCTGCCTGCATTTGCATTGCATCCTTTTTATTGCCAGATCTATTTCCCCATGCAATGTAACGGAGTTGGGTTCCCCATGCACATACCCCTGTGATTGCTGAAAGCTATACTCCGTACTGAGCAATTGCTGTTTTCTGTCACATACATGCGCTGCAGGACCTCTGTATACCGATTGTGCATGTTCTTGATTTACTACTGCTAGTAGTAAACCCTTGGCTTAGCTTCCTTCATGCCTGTGGAAGAGGGCAACTGATTTCCAAGGCCTCTGTTCTGGATGGGCAATATGCTGACCCTTCAATGAGGGCCAGTCTCCCTTTCTGCTTTTGCTGAAGACCCACAAGGCACAGTCCCTTTGCCGTCTTCATCTCCCAGAGAAAACACAGGCTGTTCAACATACCTCTATCTATCCTTGGTCCTGGGAATTGCTTCCCTTTTGGGACTAATGAGAAGGACTGGGTATTGGAGAGTCCTCCTCTCTGTGAACAACAACTAACTGCTCTGGCGAGCAGGCTGCCTGAGCCATTTCTGAGCCTTTAATGCCTTTCATAGCGGTGCTCCCTGTCAGAGAAATACTTCCTCAAATGCAGAACAGTCTTGCGTAAGCCAAAGCCCGCGCATGCACAGGGGAGTGGCAGGGTCCGGGGACTTGGATCCCTTTGACCAGCAGGTGCGCTCTGAAGGCTGGGTTCAAAATTCTCCCCTCTGTGTCCGAGAAAGGCACTGAGCTACATACTTGCACGTTGCTAACACTTTGTGGTCAGCAACTAAATAAACATATTTTTCCAGACCTTTAATACAGGCCATATTTAAAGGTGTGTTCTTGTATACATCCTGGAAATTCTAAGCTCTGGTGTGGGTCCAGGTACTTCTAGGGTACTGTTTTCTGAGAGTCAATGCCAATAAAATCAAGTAGTGCATATGCACATAGGCAAGCCTTTGTGTGCCATAACTGAAGTGCTATTTTACCAATCTGGAGTCTAATCAGGTGTTACTTTCACAGATATGCTTTTAGGCCTCTCCTCAGCTCATTCACTTTAGCAGTGGATGAAAATCCATTAGCGTGTCAGATTGCCACACATATTCATTCACATTTCCTCATTTAATTTCTGAATTCTTACTGCTAGTTAAAACCACCAATGCCTCCATTATTTTAGCACTATGCAATGATTGCATTTTTCTGAAGAAAAGCTTGTTCAGCAAGTGTTACTGTCTTACCTTGGCTGGACTAAAGTGCTAGCTGCTGCTTTTATCCTTCAACGGCAAACAAAGCTGAATCTCCTCCCAGATGTCAATAAACGTTCTTGCGGAATCAGGTCTCCCATTGTGAAAGTGCAATGTTTTTTGTCTTTGGCTACGTTCTACACCTTCCATCTGTGGGTGTCCAACTTTCTCCTCCTAGTAGCACAATTCTCAGAATCTTTCATCTGAAACGACAAGCACGTATGTAATACATTAGACATCACATAAGAGAAAGGAGAAACGGTTTTCCAGCTTCAATATGACCGAATTGAAAGGCCTTTTGTCTTCTGACCGTGAGGAACATCTCCCTGGTCAAATTCAAAGGTGCTGTGTAAAACAGCAGAAGCTACACAGAGCTTTGAATCTGTAAAATGTCACTTTCTCCTTCAAAACCAGCATTTTTCAAGGGGAATTCCTTGCTAGCACTTCACTCTCTAAAGCAGGTGTCTTCTCCTGGCTAGGTATTCTCCTACAGTTTGCTTATTTTAGTAGTTGTTTTACTAACTTTGAACACAGAAACAACCAGAAAAAAACCCAAATTTACAGTAATCATTAAGTTTCCACTCAGAGGCCAAATACTGTACAGGAAAGGAGACATTACATGGAGAAATCCCAAGGGCAGGAAGGGGAGAGAAAGAACATGTATGCGCACACGTGCGCGTGCTGTGGGCAGGAGGTAAAACAGGCCTGGTGCTGTGCGATGCTGGAAACCAACGGCGCTGCCCCTGCAGATCCGGCAGATAGCGCTGTCCCCTCTGCATCGCCCAAGGTGAAGCCCAACGCCTCTATTCGGAGACATGTTTCAGGCCGTACAGATCTTGGAGCTAGAGAAACTGTTTCTGTGTTCCCCTGTCTTCCTAGCTGCATCCACTTGTCATCTGATGTTATCACTGTTAATTACTCACCTCACAGAGTACCCATCAAGATGCTTTACAAACGCTGGACTACGAACTCAGTGTAGCCTTTCCGTCTCATGATTTAAAGACCATGAATTCTTCAGTGTCTCAGCTTGTGACTGATTAAAGTAATTTCTCCACAAAACCTCTCTTTAATTTATCTACAAATAGCATCACTTACACCTTTTCCCCAGTTTCTGTGAAACTCTACAGAAGTACCTCAATTCTCTTAGGAAAAAAAGGGGGTGCAAACCTACATTATAAAGTCACACATGTTAACTGAATCAGCTACAATACTTAACACTGCATGCAAGTGCAAACACTCCACTTTCACCCCAAAGATCTCAAGTTCTTGATTTAGCAGAACCATAAAATCCCTGCAACAGAATAGCTCTTCTGTCGGTGCCTGTCAAATTCTAAAAGCATTTGGCCATAAAGGACTTAAGTGATGCACAATCTTGATAAAGACTTCAGAATCAGATTTCTGTGACATGATAAAAGCAAGAGGGATGCAGAAATTTCTCTCCAGACTGAACCCTGGAATACAGCACCAGCTCTGCTCCACTCCACGTGCTTGCCTTGCCTTCCCCCTCTCCCTCACTGTTCCTCCTTCACCTCTTTGCCCTGCCCGACTCCCACCCCTCGCACAGGAACACTTACTTTCTCTGTCACTCTGCTTTGCCTGTGCCTTGCCAACTCATGTACCCTTATCTGCAAGCCTTACCTGCCCTTGTCCCCTCTTGCTGCTGGGCACTTACTCTTTGTTCCATGGTGCCTCTAAAGATCCGGTGGTTTACACTGAACAAAGAGGACACTACACAAAACTGACTGTATTGCATGCAGTAACCTATTACAGTGAGTCAGTACTTTTTACAAGAAACTACAAACTATACAAAACACTGGCTTTGTTTATAATTAAAAACCCCAGTGCTCCGAGAAGAATGAAGTCATAACTGTTGATATCAGGTACAGATCTCAGTGTGTTTCTGCCAGATATCAGCCAGTTCTTTAAGATAAATAAAATAATAAGAAATCAAAAAATGTCGTGAGATCGGACAAGCTGGAAGGCACAGGGAGTAATTCAGGTCCACCAGCAGCCCTTGAACAGAGAGTTAACAGAAGTACCCTTAGTTCCGCAGCCAGCCAACAGGACAACCAGCTACCTGAGTCATGCAATTGCTTGAAGGTCACAGAGGTTGCTTATTTCAAGGTCAGATGAAACTAGGTCATCAACTCAAGTCTGCGTTTTGGCAAGGACTAAAAATTGGTCTGCCGGCAAGGTCCGGAGGATGAATCAAGTTCAAGAGTGTTCTTGCTCCTAATGGTCAGGTGTCATTACTACCTGCCCACCTTTGATGCTAAACCAAACCAAACCCAACTTTTTGGATGGTACTTACTTTTGAAACAGTTTCCTTCCAGTGCTGGAGATGGGGCTGTCCAACTCAGGAGCAAGGGACACTGTTAATGTACACTCCCCCACAGAATGTCAGCACAATGCTTCCAGAAGGCCGTTACTATGAGTACCATTTCCTATTTTAGAAAAAAAAAAAAAAAAAAGGATATTTGTTTATTACTCATATTTGACCGAGAAACTTGCTGTCCTGAAGAGAATTAAGTTTTATCTGCAACTTACATAATATTTTCCTTATTGTTATTCTTATGCATACACTTGAATAATAAAAACAGGAAATCACATGGACTGTAATCTCTTTTTCTTTCATATTTGTATAGATTCAGCATCATAGGATCCTTGTCCAGGTACAATTATCCAGTGGTAACAACTGATTTTTGATAAGAAGTCATGCTGATTGTGTCACATGCTATACGTAAGAACGCTATGCACATATATCCCACTTAAAGAAACACATCTATACCCCCCTATATAAAAGTGGTTACATTGGAAGCCATCCACATGGTCACAAATGCCCAGTAAGAACGAGGTGAAAGGCTCCTTATGTGACCCACTAAGCAGTGGCATGGTCATTTCCATTCCAATGGCACTACACATGGCTACCAGCCCCTAACAGCACATGAGTTACTAAATTCTGATCATTCATGCACCCAGGATGCTCACAGTACATCTAAAGCAGCTAGTTAATAGTTTTGTCATGCAATGTAAACAATCTTTGATTAAGAACATTTCTGGAAGTACAGTTTTCATTCCAAAACCCCAAGACAAAGGTGTATTGCCAAGACTGTCTATGGGCTTTTCTGTACAGGATCAGCAGAACGATAGCTGGGAGGCTGTGAGAAGCAGAGGTCACCCTGAACCCTCATGCATGGTGATGGGGCATCTACTTTTTGTCAAAAGTGCCTTTGACAAACAAAGCCTTTGGGTGAGAGACAAAATTAACTTTTTCTACACAATACATAAGCTTTATGCCAGAATTTTCATTACATTAAAAACCAAACTGTGCACTATAAAATACAGCCCCGACAGATGTTCTCAGTCAGCTGCATTTAAACATACTCCATTTCCCTAGCAAGGATTATGTTCTCATCTCCTGCATGTAACTGCTCTCCCCGTGCAGCTACTCCACGCTCCCGGACAGCCATGGTGCAAGCTTTGACGATAGTCTTTCCTCCTCCTACACCCATCCTGATGTAAAACACACAAGGAATGACACTTCCTAAACAAAGGAGCTGTTTGTTCTATAAATAGTCTTTTTCTCACATACCACAGACATGATCACCCTTTCCCAGCATCTAAGAGCAACAACACACAAGTATCAACACTGGTTGTTTCTCTAAGAAAGAAAGAAATATAACACATCGTTATAACACATGTACTGATGGCACAAGTATGAAGCCATTTCTGAGGCAGAAATAAAATTTCACACATCCTCAACAAAACCTGGAAGCTTATTTCAATTTAGAAAGAAATGTGCCTTCTCTAAAGTGCTGGAGTGCTCCTAAACTGTAACAGAGTATTAAGTATGATTTTCTTACCCCAACTACTGTGGGGTCCGTAAATGTAGAATTTAAAAGATGATACAGACAAGTAGGGTCCATTCTGTATCTACTTCTGATTTCAGTGGGTACTGCATACCCATACTGTACATCCACAAACCAATATTTTAACATCTGAACCCACAAGGTGTCAAATCCTCCCCCTCCCACGAGGAAGAGTGGAAACAGAGGTAGACTGAGGTGAAGTGATTTGCTCACGGCCGCGGATTAAATCTGGGGGTGAGGTGAGGGCTCTTACCTTCCTGTTTCCTGTTTTAATGTTTCAGAGCCTCCGCCCCATTGCTGACCCCCATACCTTCATTGTTGTCCCATGATCACACATGGGCTTGTTTAGCAACACATCAAGTCTTTCTCCTTCCTTTTTATGCACCTTGCTCAGCAAAACCTCCTCGCCTCATTTCCCTTTCTAGGCAAAGCTACGCAGTCTCTTCTTTTCCCCATCTTGTATCACTCTTGGAACATATGGGTGCCAACAAGCAAACGGGAAGCACTTTAGTTTGCCTTTCTCTGCTGGTGATAGTAGCATCTTCTTAAACCCAAGAAAGGCAGGTACAGATGAAGTCAGTGTACAAGAGCCTACTCTTTTGACAGAAGAGGTTATCGACATCAATATGCTCGTTTGCAAGAGACAACAAATGACTGCAGAAGGATGGGGGAACAAAACGAACACTAGGCTGGTAAATCTAGACAAAACCAATTTTTTTCCGCTTTAACTTCTGAGAGTCCTTGGCTGATTGAAATCCAGTAACAAAAATCACCTTTCCTCTTGGTGATATCTCAGAATGAAACGTTTCATGTTTATTTCCTCCTCTTCCCACACCTTTTTCAGGCATTAAGTCATTTACATGTAATGATTTGCAAATTATTACATTTGCAATTAGCTACAGCTCTCTCTAAACTGACTCAATGTTCTGTTAATTTACTGTTTTCCCGTGAAAACAGTAATCAGCCAGCTCGACAGACAGTCTGTACCTCATGAAATGGAGCAACACTGAACACAAACCTGGGAATCCACAGCACAATTCCAAACGCAGGCTTAGATTGATAAGGAAGATCTAATGCAGCCAGGAACATTTCCAGCAGCCTATAGATTTGCTGTATGTTATTTTAGTCTCAAAGCCAAAATGCTGGCTTGGAAGGTTCAAGTCTTCCAATTACATTTAGCATTTGGAAAATACAACACAGACAAACGTGCCGCTGTGAGAAGGAGCTATCTCCTTGACTTTTTCTAGTTTTGGTCTGAGTATTGGCATTGTCACCAAAGGGATCTACTTATGCCAACAGTGGCAGCATTTTCTAGTCACGTGGGAACACTATCACAGAAAATAAAAGAGATTATGCTTTGAAGAGCCCACACAAAGAGCTCTCAGACAGCAACCCTCTCTGGCCCGGTGTACTCAAGCAGAACTCAGGCTTAGCAATGGAAAGTACCACCTGCCATTTATCCCAGCAGGCAGAAAAGCTCATCAACTGCTTGTTAAGACTGCCAGCTGCTAATTTCTTATTTCATCTGTTTTAAAATTATTTTTAAAATCACTTTGTTAAAAAAATAATAAAAATTTATGCTGATCCCCCCAATTTGAAAAATATCAGTCAGTTTTGATTCCACCAACTACTATTTCATGGGGTGTCTCTACATTCCTGAAAAATCTCTCCGTACACCAAAACACCAATTCTTTTCAGCTCAAAATGTAATAAAGTGGTAGTATCATCAGATATGTATGTGTTAAACTGCATCAAAGTGCTGAGCAGCAACTAAGAGAAAACTTCAGAGAGAAAAACCAGGAGAGAGTACAAGGTATAACTAAAGCACATTGTAGAAGAAGACAGCACAATTACTGGGTCATGAAAAGCGGCTGGATGCATTAAATAGCAGATCCCAACACTCACCTCAGCAACAAGGAAGGAATCTTGGTAAAGGAGATGTTTTGCCGCCTGTGTCCTGCTCTAATGAGGCCAACCCAGTCTTGGTTTCGACTGGAATTTCCTACTGCAACCAGAACAAAGCTTCCCAGCCCTTGCCTGAAGCGGTCTAGAGTGCAGTTCACGTGTGACAGAGGTTCTTGTTTTTTCGTGCAGTTCTCGGAAGTGGGAAGGAAGCAGCATTCCCACAATCCTTACTCCCATTACCTGCTGGTTGCTACTAAGCTTTTTATCACCCACCTATCTCATGTGGCTTAGAGTACTTTCCATGAGGAGGTCGGCAAGTACAAACTGGCAAACAATACTAAAACAGGGCGTGCAGTCGTGATAACAGAGATGGCAGAAAACTCGCTGTCAATTAGGACTTCAGATATATAAACTACATATGCTCTGGTTCAGTGTAAATGTTTAACCCTTTTCATACCTTCAGTTCTTCAGGGAAATTAATAATTTGCTTTTTTTTCCAGGCATCTTGATACCCCCCCCAACTCCAGCATTTGATTCTCTTTTCCTCCAAAGTTCTTCCAAGCCACTCTTACCATCCCTGTTTAGTCACTCAATTTTCCCATTCTCCAAAGCAGCGCTCTCTCTCCCTGCTTGCAGGCAGGTTTTGTACATGTCCTGAACTTGCAACTAACCTCTTTACCCTTGGGGTGTGACAACCTGCTCAACCCACCATTTTGTTCAGATCTAAGCATGTTGTTCAGAATCAACAGGAGACAAATTAGTTGTATAGAAATTAATACACGTAGGCAAAACAAGATTTATGGCACTGAGACAGTGACCAGAGCACATACCCACAGGACCACAGGAGATTCCTGTAAGGCAGCAGAGTATTCCTAGAGAAGCAGACACTTCAGAACTGGGATGGGTTTCCAGGAGTGAGGGAGGAGAGACACTGAGGAGCACATGTCAAAGAATCAGGCAGGGAGTTTGAAAATTATGAGGTAGCACGATGGTTTGGGACATGCTCCAAGGCAGCGTCCTGACATGCCCCATGTTACAGAAATCTCTGCTGGAATCAATGCCCAAATCTCACCTCCTCCCACTTCTCAGGAAATAGTCTCAGAACAAACATGGCGCACATTTTAAGAGGGAATCAGCAATAGAGTACTGAATAAAGACTGTTTGCTGCCACGGCCCTGAGCACAATCTGAACCTTAGTTCAGGTGCTGGGAGGCCTGGCAAGCCTCAGGGATGGAATTATGCCATTTAGTCTTCCAGACATGCACAGACTAAGAGGCTGACTTTTGCTGTTTCTCAACTTACAATGCAAGAACAGAGAATAGGTCAGCAAGCATGGTATTTCAAAAACGAATAAAACTATCTTCCAGTCCCTCTTCCGGGGCGGTTTTGATTGATGTATGTAGGCATGAGCAGACCTGTTTTTTAGAATAAAAAAACAGAAACTGCTTGAGCCCAAGGCTGTAGTGGACTCCCCCAGACTATGTCAAACAGCAGCCCAAATCATTCAGTGCTCAGGGAAGAAGAGAAAGATGTTCACACCTAAGTTCTTGGGGGCCCCAGGCATCTCTGGGGTGCTGTAACTGCATCAAAAATCAACCCATTGTACAGCAAAGCAGTGATTAGAACATCAGATTTAGCATAGCACACACAGCTTTAAGCTATCCTTCCTGAGTGTCCTAAATAACAAACCCAAACAAATTAAGGAATGAGTAATGAAAAGGTAGGAGGTGGCAAGGCTTGTTTTGGTTCAGGAAAAGATTCCCATCCCTTGCTTGGAATCTAAATTAGATTCAATTTAGATTAGAGTGAGGCAAGGCGAAATTCCCTTGTTGAATGAGCTGCTGCAGTAGATCCCTCATATTTTGCAGCCATTCTTCAATAAGTGTATTTTTCATCTCCTGCTTCTGCTTTTGTTTCTGATCTTGTCAGCTTCATGCCATGCCCTCTCCCGTTCCTCTGGGTTAGGATATCCCTTATTATCTCTCGTGGTAAGGAAAGCACTAATTTGTTGTCTAGTAGAGAGAGAATGTGTTCTTGGCCTGATAAGTGGATTATCTGCATAAACATGCTTTCTAATGCAACGACACCCCACACTCTCACGAAATCAAAGGAATTAATCACAACTGATGATGTGACATCCAAAAGTGAAAGCTCCCTCTCCTGCCCAATATAGTAGTATTACAGCCACTTTTTTTGCTAAAGGAAAAATCCAGGAAAAATGCACGTAAGGTAACAAAATCCATATTCATGCTTACCATGCCTGCTAAAGGATCTTAGCTTGAGATATCAGTGATATCAGCTACGATGTTCAGTCCCTTCTATCTCCCTCCCAGGATAAATCAAGAATGTATAGCAACTTAAAATAGATAGTTCCTCAATGGACTGGAAACTCTTTAACGTCTGACTCATCTTTATGAGGAAAACAAGCATATATAAATGATATGTTGATCATGAACAGTGTACGTGATAAACCTTTATGTGCCACCTGCTTCACCAGAAAAGGGATTAATTCACCTCAGACTTCTCAAGTACTGATTTACAACTTGTTCTTCCTGTTGCTATACTAAGTTTCATAGAGCCCATGGAGAAAGACAAAACCTTAAGGAACATTTCAGAGCAGGAGACTGAATGCAGTAGGGCAGATCTCTGCTTAGAGGGAAAGCATGCAGCGGCTAGGCTACAAATTTTAATTCCACAGTCAAGCAACTAAGGTAGCTGAGATGATTTTGGGGGAGAGGGCATAAGCAAGGAACTTATCTGTGGATAATATGTCTTTCTGATATGCTTCCAGTTTTCTCTGATGGACCAAAATTAAACTGCTTTATTTCATTGATCCAACTTCCTTTGCAAATATTCTAATTTTTGCTTCTTCCTCAGAGAACCCAATTACACGATGGGCAGCTGCAAAAATACCAAGCGTTCATTTTTAGTGCTTACCTTTTGCTTAAACATGCTACCTTTGCCAGAATCAGTCCATTAATCATTCTGGTGAGAAGCAAAACACAGAACTGCTTTTCAGAGTACAAGACAATTCCCACAGGACTGGTAATTTATTAAGACTGATTTTCTTTATGATCCTATTTTCCCTTTCTGAACTTTGGTGGCTTTTGCAGAACTGTTTCGTTACTGTATTTTAGTCTTTGTTTCCTACTAGCATAGCATATAATTCTTCCTTTCTGACGTTTGGTTCCACATGCATTCACTTTGTGATAAAATGATACTCATTTTGTAGTGTCACTTCAGCAGCTGAATAATATATTTTAGGATGATAATGCAAGACAGTAAGATTTGAACACAAAGCTTATTTTGTGCAATAACCTGGTAAAACCAGACATTGTTCCAAGGAGCTGCTCTCTTGAATGGATGCTCAGAAGCTTCCGAAATTATTAATTTTAAAATACATTATGTTAGAGAGTAATCTCTTTCTAAATGCAGTAGCCTAAACTCCTACAAGCTATGAATACAAAGCCTCATTTTGCCAAGTAGTGTAAGTTTGCAGGGTTCTGAAATAGCTCTTTTTTCAAAGAAGTATTATTATATGCATGTGAAATATCAAAGCATCGAACTTCACTTCCAAGGGAGAAAATACTAACTCATGCATTTTAATTTGCCATGATTACAGTTTCCATAGGAGAAAGGAATAAAACACATTTTGGAACTTTTCTAGTCATCCTGAATGCATTATCTGTTTATACTGTGCTGTCTGACCAAATTGCACTACAATTTAAAACAATTACATGAGAAGACAAAGACAGAGGTTTACTCTTGCTAAAAAGCACATGGCTAGTGTCCAATAAAACCCCAAGCCAGTAACTAAGCTACACATATTCACAAATTTAAATTCACATCAGCACGAAGACAGATGAAAACTTCTCAAGTGAAGTTAGCATTAGAGCTCTAAGCACTGTAAATCTCATCACACAATGGCTCACAATAAGTAAACCAGAAGCACGGCTGTTTCCATGGCTTTTAGGGCACTCTGTGGAATCAAGATCCCCAAATGCTGCACATTCCTCTACTAACAGTTTGCTAAGCTCAAATGGTTTCACAGCCCATCTACACATTTGAAGACCAATAAGCCCAACTAGTCAGAACCAAAGTGTAAAAGAGATATTTGATTTTTATCAAAAATCTTATTGAATTTTATCAAAAGTCCTTATTTTACATTCATATCAAGTGCCTAACTGCCTATTTAGCTGAGAGGGCAAGCCATACAGGCAGGCTGGAAGCCAACCTATTTATCATTTGCATTTAAGCAATGCTTTCATATTTGCAAAGTGATATGCAAATACCAATTACTGCCATGATGCAGCAGAGCTTATTAACACAAGCACAGTGCTGATGTGATTATGCTGCTTCCAGCGCTGAAGCCAGCTCATTTGCCAGCAGTCCAGGGGTCTCTGCCCTGCCTGCCTCCTTTTGCAGGGTGTAGTTATGCTATAACACCCCCACCTCCCTCACATCAGCCTGGGAAGTGCCAGGAATAACAGTATCACAGTACATCAAAATTGACTTCCAGGTTCGACACTTCGCGTGCCCCTGGTAATAGCACTGCAAGGAGAGCTCTGCAGACACGCTACGCAGCAGCAAGGAAGTAGTAAAGCTCATCTGACAGGATGTCCCCGTTATCCCCTGCTTCGTCCATCTTTTCACAGGGTTATCAAGAGCATAAGCACTTCACAGTCCTTTGCCTTATTAAATTCAGAGCATCTCCTATAATTGTGTTCACTTTTGATTCCTCTCTTCCACTTCCAGAGAAAGACATGGAGCACATGGCATTTGTCCCAGGAGAGGAACAACCTCCTGCGTCCTGGGAACCTCTTGGGTCAGACCCACTACCAAAAGAACTCAATTTGTTTTCCCTCTTCTCAAAAGCACAGGCTATTTCACCCCATTTGCTTGCTTATACTAATATTGTGCTTGCCTGCATGTTAACTCACGACAGACCTCAGCCACCACCTCCTTATTCATCATAAAACTCTGCATACTGAACATGGATTTGGAGACGCAGGGAGCCTTTCATTCATAGTTAGCTTTTTCACACACCCTCTCACCCCAGACACATTCCAAATAATTGACTCTTGAAGCAAAACCTGATGGGATTTGCCAGATCCTCTTTGGTAAAGATCAGCATTAAGAGCAAATATTTCTCCATGGCAAATCAGTGTGACTGACTGAAGCTCAACTCCTAGTAAAATGCGTTAAAAGGAAGCCCAAGGATTATGCATGCCCACATCTGTGACCAGTTCAGACTTGTCTGTACACAAAAGCCAAATCCAAACACTCCCAAGTTTGGGAAGTGCTTGTTTTAATACTTAAACCATGTCACCTGGACTCATCTATATGCATTTATTCCTAAGGACAGGATTCATCTCCCCTAAAAGCTAGGTATTTCATCTGAAGTATTCTTCCAGCTGCTCCTTTATCCAGGAGGAGAACAGTGTGCCTCTACAGGGTAATTATTATCTCGTATACGCCTAACACAAATGTAACGAATTGCTGTCTGGAGGTGCTCCTTCCTTCCTTTTGGCTATAAAGACGGGCTGAGTGACTAGTGTAGCCTCAGAGTTAAATTAGATGAGCTGTATCCCATCCTAGGCAATTTTGTACTAGGCGATCTTACTATGTTTTGCAGCTATCAAGCAAATTATATGGGAAGGGAAACAGAAAAAATCAAGCAGGCAGAAAACTAGGGTCTCATCCTTTCGCTGGGACCTTACTGCTGCTATTGATTTTACTATGGAAGCACTCAGATTGTGGGGCCCATCAGCTACAAAGCCCTGCTGTCCTCAGCAAACAGTGGTCCTCTTTGCACCCACTCACACAATAAAGCCGCGAGTCCACCCTGTTCCATCAGTGCTTGAGGCGGCAGTCAGAACACAGAATGGGCAAAAACACTTAACAGGGGGCTGTGACACCGTATCAAGTTGACACGATACTCAGCTAGGCCCCCAGATTTACTGGCTGATCTTGCACAAGTCACTGCCTCTCCGTGACTCAGTTTCTCCATCTGTAAAGTGGAGATGATGCTCCTGACCTCCTATGCCAATTATTATTACATCTACTGATGAAAAAAACCCAACCCTAACACATGGGTGTTACTACTCACTAACTAGGGGCATTTTACAAATGCCTTTAAGTATGATACTAAAAAGGCCCATTTCTGCGACCTTTCTCAAGCTGAGCACAGTAAAAACAGGTACCACGCCAGGACTTACAGAAGGAGAAGAGCTACAGGGAAAAATCCAAACTCAGCCAACATTTTCTGTTTAAGATAACATTTTGGAGCTGTTAAATACAAATGCTTCACTAAAACAAGACTATGAAACACTTAAGTACATCTCGCATCTAACAAAACTTTGCATTCTTCGTAGATAGAATAGCTTTTCAAAACATTAACCATGCTATCCTGAGCCATTTCAAGAGTCAAGCAGAGTGCGATAACTAGTGAATTCATTGCTAGCCAGCCCTAATCCTCTAACTTTCTATATTTCTTACTTACCTGACTTTATTCTAATTTGCATTGAACGAGCAGCTGGACTGGTTCTCAGCAGCAGTCAAACAAATATCCAGTGTAAATCAAAGTCAAGGGTATTTTCCCAAGAGGGAAGTAGGTGAAAGGTGAGGTTGGATCTTCCTACAGCATTAACTGCCCCCAGACCGAAGGTGCAAGGTGAAACTCTGCCCACGTACAGGGACACGCTCAGTGTTGGTGTACGGGGAGGTGACGGGAAAGGCAGAGGCAGAGCGCCTCACTTATACCAGCTCTGTGGAAGGCTCTGAGGAGAGCACAAAGGCACCTTCTTCTCTTTATGGGCATTGCTCCCTTCAAGGCCACCACTCCACGTGTATGGGCCTACAGCAAGTCAAACGCTCTTTTTCTGGACGGAGCCAAGTATCAGGGGAGTTTTTTCATTGAGATTTTCTCCACCATGGCAGAAGCACAAGTAATTCAGCTTAGCAGTGCACAATCAAAATAGCTAGCCTTTTAGAAACTCGAGAGAATCGGCAGCAGGACTTTCTTATGCTCATCATGCAAAGGCCCTACGTCATGGCACCGGCACTTTCTCTAGTTCTGCATTTTACCTTTCTTATTGCTCATCTCCCACCTGCAACATCTCAGACTGCCTGTGTGACTCTGAAGTGACACACTGGCTTACAAGTACAAAGGATGGTGTGGGACCAAAGCAGAGGCCCTGGCGGCAAAGGCATGGAGACTTGGCCAAGCCCCTTCACATGGGTTTGACAAATATGAAACAAGTTTTTCTTGCCTAAGTATTTTCTGCTCAAGGTTGAGTGCAAGGTCTGTGCAGGTAAGGTTTCACACTGCTCTGGGCTGCGTACGAACCCATGTGATTTTCAAATTCCACAGGTAAAATGCTGTTTGCAACTTCATATCACAGATCAAACATCCCAGTTGTGTAACAACTTGAACTATTTCAAGACCATTTTCTCTCACCCCAAAAGCCTTCTCTGAGTTTTACTCAAGGACACAAATGTGACCATTAATTCTAGAGGACAGAGTTTCAGAAGGAAATACAAATGAAAAATGGAATACATACAGATTCTCTGAAACACCTCAAAAGGTATGATGAATGGAGTAGAGAATGCCCTCCCTCCCTCCCTTTTAAAGCAGCCAACAGAATTCCACTGCAATGACATTGCATGTAAATGAAAAAAAACAAACCCAAAAACAAAAAAGAAAGAAGGGAGGGACACCGCATTCTCTATCAAACGCTTCAACAGATGCCTACCACCTTGCCTGCTCTGGTAGCAGCTCTATACAATCCACCCACTTTTCTGGGAATGCAAAAATGCAAAGGCAAAATGAAAAAAATAGTTTAAACACAGTCGTTTTTAAATATTGCTTACTCTTTTCTTCTGCTAAGGCACCGAAATCCACAGTTTTCAATATCCTTTTCAACTATTGGCCATTTAAACTTTGCTTCCTGCCTGCAAATCTGCTAGCATTGTTACAGACGGGAATACCAAACAGAGAGGTCAATCTGTATCAGAGAAATGGTTGCTGGCTGTCAGCTCTTGTAAACCATGAGCCATCACTTCGTCAGTCTCAGCCTTCGGCTTTGCAAGCTGTGACTAAAGATCCTGACTTGCTCTGCTAGCAGCTGTTGCAAGCTGTGAGCCAGCATCTTGGCATTCTCAGCCGAAAGACTCACCACTTCTGTGCTCACAAACTGTCATTTTCAGTTAGCAGAACTCTTGGGTGACATGGCAGCCATGCAAGGACATCACAGGGTAAAAAAAGGATCATCCGTTTGAACGACCCACATTCAACCGACTGACTCATTTTTAATCACTTTCCAATAGAGGTCATCCAGACAGTAAACATCTGGCTGTGCCACCTCAGCCATCTTCCAATGACAATTATCTAGTCCTGCTGTATCAGTTGTCAATTACTTGTGCAGTCACATTAGTGCAATGACCTGCTTTTCATCATTAAAAAAACCAAAAGCCACAGGACCAAAATTTTCTAAGCAAAAGAGCATCTTTGCCAAATAACTCTTACTGTGTTTCCACGTGAAATTAGGAAATAATTCTTGCCCATTCAAAGCCACTTTTGACAAATAATGGATAACATCCTTCCAGAGGCTGCATACAGAATGCTTTGCTGACCACATATTGCCATTTCTAGACAGCGTTACTTAAAACATATAGCAGGCATACCATGTATTTTACAAGCGAGTCTACCCCAAAGCTCCCTCGCCTACATTTGCTTTGGGGTAATCATACCTCTGCATCACTGCCCGTTTTCTCTTCCCATGTGTCCAGCTTTAGCTACACCTAGGCCCATACTCACATCCCTCTTCCAACTATCCCTTTTTCATCCTGTCTTCATCCTGAAGAGTTAGCTTGCCTCTGACACTTGACAGGCTGCGATGTCTGTCAGGAATGAGGTTGGGTATGTTGCTCTAGAGGAGCAGATTCAGACTGCAAGCTACAGGTTGGCTTCGCAAGTTCTAGATGTACTGGTTTGGCACATTAACCAGCACATCAGATGACATTTTAAAAGGAAAAATGTATTGTTCTGTCTGAGAATGATGAAAGCATCAAGACAGCAGCTGTTTGAAAGAAAGACTAGAATTTATAAATTCCTATAAATCATTTATGATTGCAAATGAAACACTGGAAATACCACCACATTTAAAGAAGAAAGTTATACTGTGTTTCCACACCAACTTCCAGCCCCCAGACTGTACCTTTGCACAGCCCCAGGAAATTGCAGAGATGATGATGATCAATTTTCCTTACTGTTGTTATACCACAGTCAATATGAATTCCATCATATTAATAGCACTAGGAAGCAGGAAGATAAAATACCAAAAAGAATAAAAAAGTCCTAGGTATTGTGTCTCACTTGTGGCTTCTGTTTTCTTCCTCAGAGACAGAAAATGTCAACAAGATACTGCTTCTGAGTAACATCCCCACACACCCATCTCAAATAAATGTGCAGGTTTTACTTCTCATCTTGTTGAACTTTCTTTAGGCAGGAAGCAGGCAGCACAGCAGTTGATAGTACGCCCTGACAGACACACCTCTGTAGCTCACTATTCCAAGTAACCCAGGATTAGTTTAGATATATTAGAGTGTGCCACGGCTTCTTGATGACCCGTGTGAAAATGTTCTGAATCAGCAGTTCTCCACATCAGAAAGTGACAGAATACAAAAGACTCTACTGTCGTAGAAATCTAAGTAGAAACTCTGTAAACAAGGACTAGAGATGAAACGACCAGTTGCTTCCCCCATGCCTAGCTAGCTCTTCTTCAAGTGATGTGAAGAAATGAATATTGAAATTTATACATGAAATGATACATTTTATCTGTGTTCTCTCTTTGTGGATATACAAAGTATATTAGCTTCAAAAGCGTGAGGGTAGGCCAAATCCTTTTGCAAAATCGAAATAAAACTTTCCCTGAAACAGACTACAGTTGTGGTGACTGTGCCAAGTCCCTAGGGATATCAAGTCAGCATGGTACTTACAGTGAGGCACACTATAGGTCATATTTAAAATGACATCTTAAAAGCTACGAATTTAAAAGCTACAAATTAAGCCTAGTCCTCCTCACCTTTGGTTAACAAGAAAGCAGAATCAGAAAAAAGCACAGAAATATAGCTTTCCATGAACTTTGTGCAGTCCTACATAAAACAGAATGTGTAATTCCCCAATCACAGGAAGGCGAATGCTGTAGGCACTCAGACAAGGAGTGGTTTACAACCAATGCCTAAATTACCAGTGTCAAAATACCACCTAAGCTTTTGTTTTAATCTGGCTCCTGAGAGCTCTATACAAGTGCTTGGTTCATCACTTGTGGCCTGTGAATTACAGTTTAACACCTTTGAGTTAAATTAAGAAGGGAAAAAATGTAGGATTTAGCACTAGCTTTTTTCTCTGCTGAGAGGGAAGCTTCTCCTCTCCCCCGAGAAAGGAAGCAAAGAATTCTCAAAACTTGCCGCTTTTGCTAATGGATGGACACAGAATACATTCTCAGCCCCTTCTACTCGCCTTCACTAACAAGTTGCCTGGTACTGGAGATAGCTGCCTGCAAAGCTTTCTTTCAAAGGCTACTTAAAGGACAAGGAAATCATACAGCTCATGTACAGTACGTGCTTAGCTCATCTGCAGTTCTAGCCCATCTTTGAAAGATAATTTCAGCACCACAAACCTATCGCTTGAACTTCAGGTTTTGTTTTACACTTGTCCTCAAAGAAAAACAAAACAAAACACTTCTCTACCACTGGAGATAGGTCTGTGCTAGGGTGCCAAGACAGACACACACTCTGTTCTCTGAAATCTTACTTTTGCTGCTGTCAAAGCAATGAATGAACAAGGAAAGCACTAAGCAGACAGGCTGCTGTGCTCCCTCTGCTGGTTCTCTGCAAGGAAAGGCAGCAAGTCTGCACCACACCTTGTAAAAGCAAATTTAAGTATAGATCTACCACCCACTCCTGTGTCTTTCAGGTATTTCGAAAGACGCATGCTGCCATTTTTGCTAATGCAAAATCTTCATACAAGATAGGAGGCATATAAATAACACAGCAAAGTTCAACAAGCAAATTGCAGGTAAAGGCATTACATTCTCCTTACTCCAAAAGCCCTTACAAACATTTACACCTTTGATTCACAACCTGAACAAATCTGAGAATCTGCGTACAGCTATCAGCAACCTGCAGTCTTCAGGCATTACAAGTTTAACTTTGTGTTAAACAACAGCAAAGCATTCTCCTGGCTGTCTTTTTACAGGATTTGCATACAGACATAGTGGGCACTCAGAATAGGATCAAAGTATGTCTTAGTTCTGGTGAAGGAGTGCGAGAGACATCATAGTTCAGAAGGGACACATTCTTTTTCTGGACCCATATTTAGAAATCAGAAAAATACTCATGCATTGTACCTTCTAAACAGGGCTCAGCTGTAAATGTTGAGACACACTAGGAACACACGTGATGATTACAGCTCTCCGGCACAGACCCAAGAATACTCCTCTCTACACATGCCATGTCTTGCCAAACCAAGGCGCAAGTGCTTCACTGGCAGGATTCAGCTGTGTACAAGCATTTGTCCAGAACTGCAGCCCGGGTTCTTATGTGGGTTCTATTTCTGGGGCCAAATGTCAAAACCCAAGATGATCAGTGGCAAGTGACTACTGTTAACAAGGACAATTCCTCCCAGAAGTGGGATTAAATGTGTGTTGGTTCACAGGGAACAAGAGATTTGTCTTTTTACAGTGCTTCTCATCTTTACTTCATAACTCACAGGAAAACAATCCCTTCACTGGACAAAACTGACGAAATTTCTGCCACAGAACTTTTTAATCATCAATTTCACACTTTGAACGTGGCAGCTCAACACAGATAATCTGTCATCAGCAAACCTGGCTCAATACTTAGTAAATATTAAGCTGTGGTACTGCCTATAGGGCTTTCCCTGTTCAACTAATTTGCTACCAAAAAAAACCCTGAAGAAGGCAGATGTGTCTGCATACATATTGCATGTAGACCAGGGTATGTGGGGTATTTTGTTGGCAAACACTCTTCTAATTTGCATTTCTAACGTTTGCTGTCCCCAGGCAAAAGCAGGTATGATTTATAGAAGACAAATGCAAAAAATGCCCAAATGATCCAGATAACATTCTCAATCACAAACCATTACTAAAAAGTACAGCGTAGTTGTTTTTACAAATCTGTGAACAGCAGTATATAATGATACACATTCTTGTTTTCCATGGACCAGCTGTTCCTTGACACTGGATTAGAAATCTCAGTTCCCAGTTAAAAATTGTAAATGGACAGGATAAAGTATGCTAGCCCTGTTTTCACATTTTCCAGCCCACTGTCCTTACCAACAGATCTGATGGACAATGCAACTGCACTCCTGTAAGGCATTTCCCTATTTCCAAATCCATGTTCCCTTTCACATATCCCCCGCTTCCAGCCTCAGCAGTCTAGTTTGCTGTCAAATACGCTCACTGTACTTCTTGATCATCTTCCCCTGGTATCTTTTCCAGCAATAGAGAGGACAATCTCAGTAAAGGGCAACACATGACACAGGCACATTCAATGAATACAGTCAATATATATTACTGCTCTTGCATACGGCACATATTGTGAAACCTCCAATACTTACAAAGATATGAAAAGGTTTATATTCAAGCTCTAGGACACAATCGAGTTCTCAATACACCGAACAGCAGAAACTGACCATGAAACCTTTCCAGATACACTTTTGTATCTTGCGTAACATTCTAAGATTAAAGAATGCTATTGAAAAAGATACACATAAACTGAGAAGTGGAAACAGTTTTGCTTTTTAATATAAGTGTCATTTCAGGAGGCATGATACTCAAATCACTGAAAACCTGGCTGTGATTTGAACACGAATTTATTCATGCTTCTGTTGAAGTAGTTAAGCTTCTTGGTAGTTCTCCCTACACTAACAGCTTGTACGTATAGCTTGAAACGGTCAACATTAGCTATCTCCATTAACACGCTGTACCTCTCACCACAATTTGAGTCATCTGCTAGTGACTGTGGTACCTCACAGCATCCCCAGTGATGCAATTTGAAGCTCATGAATTATATAATGTATAAGACCAACTGCTGAAATGCTATGCTGTTCAGTAAGACCAGTTCTGTCCGACAGATGAAAGACAGTCTACCCCCAAATAATGTCACAGAAAATCACCATATCCGACTTAGTTTTTTTGTCAGTTGAATTTCAGAGGTGAAGAAAAAGATGACTTTACTTCTAAGTAATGAGATACACCAGGTATCAAAAGTGTCATAAATCTCATTATCACTCCTGTATGGAAGCTGGTAATTGGTGCAAGACAAACAATTTAAATAAGCTGTTCAGGAAAGTGCTCTTGCTGAAAATGCACTGGGAAGTGCTTTTTTTCAGCTAAGAATGAAGGTTAAAAACACAATAAATGCACTGCAAGAATTAAAACTGAAGTCCAAGTTGATAGGCTTGAAGGAGCACCACTCCACTAAATACCTACCAGTACCTAAACAGGGCAGGGATCTGACTTTTAGGGAGCCTAGGCTGGCAAACAGAACACCATGTAAACAGGCAAGACAAAATGTGCACAGACTTCCTTTATCCCACCGTACGCTGCCACAACAGCTAGAAATCAGAGGGGGAGTCCGGTGCTGGTAAGTCTCTGAAGGAAACTCTTTGCTTCTAGCAAGATGAATAATACATCTGTTCGCTAGTTGTGAGCAAACACTACAAAGGAATAATTAGAAACTATCTGACCTGAAACCCACATGCCCATTACTGTGGTATTTTTCCACCTACTACAGGTGAAACAGAAGATGGGCTGGACCTGGAAGGAGAGGGGTGGAGTGGCAGCACAAGATGCTGATTTATAAAGCACTAGCAAACAGTGCTCTTTCTCCACAGGCTTTGGACAACGAACTCGTCCAGCCTGAAGGATGCCAAAGTGCAAGCAGGATTCCAGCTAACGACTGCTTGTCAGCCAAGAGGGAACTACAACCTCTGTGAGCTTTTGCACTCCCAGTAGCCAAAACTGCTCTGAGCCACTTCATTCTCCAGTTGGGCTTTTGCTTTTTATCCAGAGACTTTGGCTTGGCTGTTTCATTCCATCAGGAAAGGAATAAACTCATCACGATGGTAAAGGTGAGTACACTGTTCATGGACTTGCTGCTACTACATATGTGTTTCTTCTTAAGAAGAAGCATTAATTTAAGTTTAATATACATATCTGTATTATAAATATGAGTTAAGTAAAAAATAGTACACTGTTGGGCATCCAGTGTAATGACTGAAATTTTCACTGTAGACGGGTATGCACCTCTAATCCTAAAAAATAGAGATCAGATCGGATAGGGAAGAATTCTAGGACTGGCTAGTTTCATAATCAAGTTTCATGAACACTATTCCTTTTACAAATGTCAAAATCTGAGATTTTATGAAAATTTGCAGGTCAAAGGTTAAACACAGATCATGCATAGAAGTGATTAATAGATTTTATTGACTTCATTAATTTTCTTTACTATTTTCCTCCATCTGTTAAGTTCTCACACTAGATAGCTATTTTCTTTCTTTCCTGGTCTCTCTACTGTACGGGCATGTGAAAAGCTGAACAGATTTTTGGGTAGGATAGTTAAAGAGAGGAGGAGCAGAAGGAGGAAGGTGAAGGAAAAATCCCAATAGATAAAGCAGATCGTGGATCTTTGGCAAGGCAGAAAAAATGTAACTCCTTGTACCAGACATGTCCTTTATCTGGGATATGTATCACCAAGCAAATTCAAGTGCTTTAGGAAAAGGATTTCAGACTTTTAACTCCCCAAACTACTCACCAGCTCACAGCTTTTCCCTTCCTCAAGACACAATGTCAATACTTCAACATTCCTCTAATTAAAGGGCATCTGAGGATAAGATGCCACTTCTGAGTTCAGAATAGGATTAAGTAATAAGATGTCCCAATCCCATTTTTTTTCTTGTTGTTTCCATTGCTTGAGCTCTCTGGTTTAGTCTGTACGTAATTAAGATACCTACTCTCAACTCACCTGAAATATTAGCTCTGCAGGAGCCCAAACACTGACAAATGCCCTGCAGAGTATGCATGTACTCATTAGACAGATGGCAGCAGCAGCAGCCTACGAGCTCATCTGTCCCACTAGCAAAGCACACCATCAGATAAGATCCAGTATGACTCTGATGAAGCTCTGATGGTTAATCTGTAAGGAAGCCTCTGAAATGAGGTCAACCAATAGTTCTTCCAAGGCACAGCATGTAGTTTACAAGATAATTAGGATCTGGAACGTTATGATTACAGAAACTGGTAAATTAGCAACACAGGAAGTTTGCCCTTCAGACTACAGTATTAACTTAAAAGTTAGGGAACAGCCCTACCCCCCCAAGTTATCAATAAGACCCACATTGCCAGAGGTTTGGCAGCTTCCCTAGTTTAACAGTTTCCTGTACCTGGTAGTAGACTGGCAAAAACGAGTGAAGAGTTTGTAACTCCCTGTCAGTTCTGAGCTCTAGGTGAAAAGAAACAGACTTGTTTCTCCTTGGCTACCAGTATGGTGCTTGGCCTCCATTTCTTGCTACACGATAGAGTGTAAATGTGTAAATATAAAAATGCAAGTATTAATTTCAATAAAAAAAGAAAAGTAAATCTTGAAGTCATGTATCTAAAAAAGCTCCAGGAACAGGCAAGTTCTCAATTAATATTTTTTCCTCTCCCCTTTCCTTTTAAAAATCTTTTGCTTTTACACCAATCTCTTCCTTGGAGCTGAGAAATGACTTAATGGTTTTCACTAGCAATGCTTAGATCCTGGGGCAGTCTTCCTACACTTTGTGTTAGAATACAGAATACTCAAATTTTTGCACATCTCTAAAGGAATCACTGCAATTTACATCTGCTGAAGCTCTGACCATGACCTGCTGTAACACAAGCTGGAGAGATCTCAAGATAAATGGGAACTAGCACTCCAAGTTTTCAGGAGAAAGAGACAGTAGCAATTTGTCTAAAAAAAAGTACATTTGTCAGAGTTCGACTTGTTTGTGGTAATTTCTACGGCTTCATTCAAGTCCCAGCACATGTTCACAACAATACCAAAACCTTATTTCTTTTACAGAAAAAGTCCGATGTTTACTCAGTTGAGATCTATGGGACAAAAGATCTAGAAAAGACAGAGATGGGAGATGAAGAGGAGAAGTACAAAGACTTGAAAGGCAACAAGAAAAAAAAGAAGACAGAAGACCTTAAGAAAGAACTGGAGCTGGTGAGTGTTGCTAAGCTCCCATTACACCTGGCAGGACAGTCTCTACCCACTTTCTGAATGAAGTCTGGTGATGGGGAGGAAAATGCCATCGCACTGTCATTTTGAAAGACCTGCTGCACTGAAAATCCTAACACAGGGATGGATTTGCTTCCTCACGCTCCTAAAGTATGCCAGAAAAAAGTTGTGCAGGATTAATACCTATAATGAAAGAATGATTCTGGCTTAATTAAGTCACCAATGGTACAGAACCTTATCTGCCCGAAGAGGAGTTATTCCCCAGATACTGTAATCAGTGTTTCCTGTGAATTGTCACTTGCACAGTCAGTCAGGAAACAGAGGGAAAAGTAGCAGGACAGCATTTTGCTCCAGAGATTTCTAGTAGATCTGAAGGCATGCCTCAGCTTTAAGATATTTTTCTTCCCCAAATTAACTGCACTGTACTTCAAGGACAGCGCACAAAGCTCAAGATACCTGTGTTTTACTTCTGGCTTGCTACTGACCTGCTGGCTGATGTTGGAAAGGTTGCTTCCTCTCTATACATCTCAGTTTCCCAACCTGAAAAATGAAGGTAATTATACAGCCCTCTTTTCTGAATTGCTTTGAGAGCAACTCAAAGAGGAGGCTATTTATGGGCTAGACAGTATTTCAAAGGTAAGGAAACCCCAAAACGAGCCATCAGTTTAGCCACCATGTTTTCAAGATCTACCTAGTGCTAGCTAAATAATTCTCGATGTATCTTATCTTTGCCACCAGGGGATGTAACATCACTCTCATGTTTCTAAAGAGAAACCAAAGCACAGACAAGTTAATTGACTCATCCAAGTACCAATGAATCATTCTGTGAAAACAATTGTGAGATCTCTCAAATTCTTGGCTTCTAAATCTCAGTTCAGCACAAGATATAATTAGGTCAATGATACCACAGAGGTGTCACTGCAGGGAAAGGAGAAGAGATTTGAGATTTCCCTCTCCCACACCCTTTTTAACTGTGGTTAGAACCTGCTGCTTCTTTTACAAGACTGTGGCGAATAATTTAACATACCCTACCCTCGTCAACCAAGTGCAGATTGTTGTCACACATATTCTGACACCACACCCTTTCTTCTATCAACATACTGGCTATGGTAGCAAATGCTTGAGTCCTGTAGTATGTAAAAAGGAACTATTTATCTAAAAGAAGCACAGGTATTTTTGGCAAGCAATATTAACATGAAAATGCCATTCTGTTCTTGTGACAGATTTGCTGGACTATTTACAGAAGTACCCTAAAAGTCAAAAGAAAATACTATCTTCCAGTGGAAGATACTTTGCTTATCAGTATGGAAATTACATATTGTCTATTCATGAAAGTGGAATTTCATACTGGCAACTGGATCCACTGTCCCAGATCCAGGCAGCGTGAACATTCTCCAGATCCTGAAACAAAATTTTCAACAGTCTGATATTCTGCTCACTATCATTTTCTCTTTCTTTTGGAATTCAGGATGACCACAAACTCAGCACTTCAGAACTGGAGGAAAAGTATGGTACAAGCATCAACAAAGTAAGTCCATAGGGCATCATTAAGAAACTGCTCGAATCAGTCGCCTTACTTTGCCTCTGGCTTACACAAAGCTTCCTGGAAGCAGTAGGAAAACATTCAAACATAGCTGTATGTGTGGATGCATGCATGCATGAGTACGATGCGCTAACTCCTCATAAAGCCCAAACCAGCAAGTCAACATGCAGCACTGAGCTGGATTTAAACTGGAGTTTTTCTCAAGTCTGACCTACTGTTTTGAAATAAAAATCCCTGCAGAAAATGTGACCTCAAAGTTTGTACCAGGACCGCAGCTTTTCTAAAGTTTTTATCCGGTACTTCAATTTCACTACAATTCATTTTTCACTGGCAGTGCCTGTAACAATCTATAGCAAGAAAGTGCACTGTAAATGAATTTATCTTGAAGGAAAAACTAGATTTGAGAAACTATACACCTAAGTCCATTTGAAACCTGACATTCGAATATCAAAGCATTGAACATGGCCAGAGTACAGACAAGAATTTCAAGGAACCCATAAATGACCAATGTCTTGGTGGAAATGCAGAAAGAGCAGCAAAAGAACTGATGTCTGGTTTTGCTTAGCTTTCCAAACACTTTGTACAGGTATACTTGACGGATAACTGACAGAGTGAAACCTCCTAATAGACACAGCCCCAAATTCAATGCTCCAGTAAAGAACTATCTGTTTCTTCATAGCAGATAACTAATAGTAGCCACCCTTAAATCACAAAGCCGCGAAATCAAAGATACAGGTTACTGCAATTGATCTGTGACACAACCAATGTTTAAGGAAAAAACAGCATGCAAATTTTGTTCTGATCTGTTTTCTGTGACTTCCTTTTAAACATGTCATTTACTTTTGCAGGGTCTCTCTAGTGCAAGAGCAGCAGAGATTTTGGCTCGGGATGGTCCCAACTCACTCACTCCTCCCAAAGCCACTCCTGAAATTGTTAAGTTCCTCAAGCAGCTGGTGGGAGGGTTTTCCATCCTCTTATGGATAGGAGCCCTCTTCTCCTGGATTTCATTTGGCATTCAGCTTGCTCAGGGAGCTGAATCAGCCTTTGACAATGTAAGTATTTGAATAACCACAAAGCGAGTATTTGACCCTTTTGGCAATCTAAGTCATTTAAATATTACTTCATAGTTATTCAGTAACTACAAGGAGGCCTTTTATTCTTTCAGAACTCTCCCTCTACTACTGAACATTTCTGATAAACGCTCAAATACCTGACATACCACTTTGGTCTAAGAATGCCTATCCAAAGGTTTTATAACCCCTACCCATAAGCACAATCCTTGAGTACTCATAAGAGCAATAGTGAAGTCCGCAAAGGAGTCTGGAGTCTTTGACTCCGATTCCCTTATGAGTTACTCTGCTAGGAATATAATTTGTTCGGGTTTGTGTCAGGTTTGGTTTACAGAAGGCTTTTAGAGAGATGTGAAACTTGCTACTAAAAGCCCTTTTCATACTCAAAAAGCTTTACTTGATCATTAGCTGGGCAAAACTTGAAAGTTCTTATCTTAAACTGTCTTTTAACCTGACCAATACCTCATTTCAAGAGTCTCCTGAAACAATACAGAACTATGATTTATTCTAGCAGAGGAACTGATGAACACCTGTCTTAAATTAACCGGATTATGCCTTTTATTGATTAGCTCTACCTTGGCGTTGTCCTGGCACTGGTTGTCATCCTCACTGGTATCTTTGCTTACTATCAAGAAGCTAAAAGCACAAACATCATGGCCAGCTTCAGTAAAATGATTCCACAGGTGAGAATAACCAAAGCATTTCATTTGAGATAAAAGTTAATTCTAATAGTGCACCTAAAAATGACAAAAGTGCAATAAACCCAACTTGAATTTACCTCTCGGTAGGAGGTTTAGAAGATGGCACAATGCTCATTTTTGTCACACTTCTGTCTTTCAGCAAGCTCTTGTCATCAGAGATGCAGAAAAGAAAGAACTGCCAGCAGACCAGCTGGTGGTTGGAGACATCGTGGAAATAAAGGGTGGAGACAGGATCCCAGCGGACATTCGTCTGATCTCTACTCAGGGTTGTAAGGTAAACAGTACTTTGTAGAGCACAGGGAAAGAGGAAAAACATGGTTTAGAGACTTTTATTATATATAAAGAATTTCTGTGCACCCAGTAGGAGTTACTTAGAAGCTTTAATTAGACATAAATCTAATTAAATCATAGAGTGCAGAAGCTATACTGTGATGCTCAGCTCATCTAACACTGCCACTCCCTGAACAACAGAAGACGCCATTAGGTTCATACCACATTCTAACAATGCTCTTTGCCAGGACAGAAGCAGAAATACCAATACAGTATTAAGAGATTCCACAGACCTGGAGGCAGATCTTCAAACCTTGTTTTCTTTCAGGCTGCTACTGAAAATCCCACTCACAAACACACAACATTGACTGTAGTGAATTCCCCCAGAAACAGATTTTCTCAGTGACAACAGCAAGTCTCTCACAGAAAAGGCACTGAGAGATTATGTCCCTGTCACCAATGATTAAATGTGCTGCTGCCCTGCCTTCTGTGCTAGACATAACTGCGTATTACTAACTTTAATATGGGCATGTCTCTGTTTCATTAAAGGTGGACAATTCTTCACTCACTGGGGAATCAGAACCACAGTCTCGTTCCTGTGACTTCACCCACGACAACCCCCTGGAGACTAGGAACATTGCGTTCTACTCCACCACTTGTGTGGAAGGTGTGTACAGAGACAGAGAAGGGCCTCCCGAAATGGCACCTGTACAGGTGCTGCATAATACTGCTAACTCATTTTAAACAATTTCGCTTCAAGGAATCCCAGAAAGGTTTAGTTGCTCACAAGAAACTATTGTCCCAAGCACACCAAAATAAAGCCAAAAGGTATGTGTGTCATACGTAACAAAATACCTGCTATGAGACTGAACAGTGCTCAGGATAACACTACATTCCTACTGCAATGCAATCCCAAAAGACTCCAATTAATGCAAACAGTTTACGTCTGTCTTTCTCTTCACCGACAGACAGAAGATTTCTAAGGGGAAGAACGTAATCCTGGGTTGAAGTCTCAGTCCCATTAAGGCTAAGAAGGGTCTTTATCAATCAGTACTGGGTACAGAAGACAGAATTAGTCTCTCCTGCAGCTGACAGTCTTTAATTTCTTTGCAGGCACTGCCACTGGCATTGTAATCAACACTGGGGATCGCACTATCATCGGGCGGATTGCTTCTCTTGCATCAGGAGTAGGGAATGAGAAAACACCCATTGCTATTGAGATAGAACATTTCGTCTACCTCGTGGCAGGAGTGGCCATTTCCGTTGGTGTTCTCTTCTTCATTATATCTGTTTCTATGCGATACAAGATTCTAGACTCCATCATCTTTCTCATTGGCATCATTGTGGCAAATGTGCCAGAGGGACTGCTAGCCACAGTAACAGTAAGTCTATGTTTGAATTCACAGGTTGCCACTGTAGTCCTTCAGTCATTACCACAATTCATCACTTGTGAAGTTCATCGCAGTGCAACATTAACCACTGAAGAACAGATTATCCATTAAGTGACTTGGCTGAGTGGAGTTGGAAATAGGGGTGTTTTATTCCATGAAACTGAACGGACAAACATTTCATTTGGGAATTCTGGCATAACTAAGCCATTAATTTTAAAAGCTTCAGCACAACAACCCAGTTTGAAATAAGGTTCTTCAAGTACCGTTCTCCCTTAATTACTAACCAGTAGAACAATGCGACTCATTTCTCCACAACCTGTTCCTATTTGGAAATGAGGATATTGTACCCTAAAAGTTGCATGAAAATTCCACTTACTTACACATATAAAGCATCACTAAAATCCCTGGCTGAGAAGCAGTACATCTGCTAAGCATTGTTAGCCCTAAAGTACACCAACAGCGAACAACCAGCTGCAATAATGAAGAGAATCATTTCAGGATTCATTAAGTTGGTGATTAGGAGCTCCCCCCACATTTTAGGCTTTTCCATCTAAAATAGCCTCTTAACTGATATGACATTCTTATTTCTATCAGCAGGCAAGCAAGTTCCTCTCAGCAGCAAATGTACTTTTGCTAGTTACAGCCAAGCCTCTGACCTTAATAATGCTATTAAAAAGAAAAAAAATAATGCACTGCAGTCATCCAAAAGATAAATTTTAAAAAATATTCTCTTCCTAAAAAAAACAAACATAAAAGCCCTAGTAGAAGTATATAACCTCATTGCATCATTCTGTAACTGTACCTCACTAACAGTGAGCTGAACTTCTTTACTTCTGCCAGGTCAGTCTGTCTCTGACAGCCAAGCGGATGGCGAAGAAGAACTGTTTGGTGAAGAACCTGGAAGCTGTAGAAACACTTGGTTCTACTTCCATCATCTGTTCCGACAAGACAGGGACCCTCACACAAAACAGGATGACTGTTGCCCACCTCTGGTTTGATAATCAGATCTACTCTGCTGACACCAGCGAAGATCAAACAAGTAAATACAGCAATGGGGGATCTGGGAAGGGGCAACTCCTTTTGTTTCATACCTACTGGCTGTCAAACTGCTGTCAATGGGAATGTCTTTTGACAGTTAGAGCAGACGAGTCTTCCTTCCACATAGAAGTGTAGTGTGCAACAGGAGAGTCCCTTCTTAGCCATGTACAGATGCAAAAAAAAGAACTAATATTTGAACTCCACTCACAGAAAGTACGTCTGGAGGAGGTTCTAATCCAGATCCTTTTGCTGACAGTACACTTAGTAGGGAAATAAACAGAGAAATATCATCTAAGCAATTTTGCCAGAACTGCTAACTGATGGATGTAATGGTTTGCGTCAAATTGTTTTCCTGTAACAGAACCTCTCAAAACAGCAATTTTCTTCTGCAAATAATTCAATCCTGTTGTTTCAAACTTAAGCTTCTACTTCCATCATGCAATATGCTAACGGATGCAAAATTTATTTTGCTTCCTCGCAGCCCAGCCTTTTGATCAAAGTTCTCCATCATGGACAGCATTATCAAAAATTGTAACTCTCTGCAACCGGGCAGAATTCAGACCAGGACAGGAGAATCTCCCAATAATGAAGGTACTGCCTACTTCACATCAGTTTATTTCTCTTCCTCTCAAGAGCAATATACATGAGTTGTCCTGTTTAGCTTTAGTAATCTCCTCCATTTTACTGTGCCAATCTTGTAAGTTACTATTTATAATAGTATTACTGGTATACGATTGCAAAAGGACGGAAAAAACCCCCACAAAACCAAGAGCAACTGTCCCTATAACGAAAAAGACAATTCAGGTAGCAAGAATTTCTACGCTAGTAATTATTGCACTGTTAACATAATATGGCAGGACAGAAAAGGTAAATGTGCCTTAATTGTCTTTACACATGACTGCTGAAGATAACAAATTCCGGTGACGAGAACACCAGAACAAACCCATGATTTCTCCTGTTTACTCCGTCAATGCCTTCCTCAAAGTCATTTGATTTTATGCATCAGCTAGCTCACCCGTACACGCCTGCTGCTACCCTAGAATTGCATTACAAAGCCTCCGCACAAACCTGGAAGTGATCACAAATCTTTCAATTTCCCAGAAACAAGTGCTAATTTCATCTCTTTGCTGTAGCTTAGTTCTAGCATCAAGTGCAAAACAGATGTCACAAATTTTTACTGAAATAATTTTCCAGGACAACCTGAATATAGCAACATAGATTCACCGCTGCTCAAGCATACAACATGTTATAGAAGCACGCAAGCTCTCTTGATGGAAGTTCAGAAGTATATGAGCTATAAACTGTTCCTTCTTTTGTGCATACAGAGAGTCGTGGTAGGTGATGCCTCTGAAACAGCTCTGCTGAAATTTGCAGAAGTCATCTTGGGTGATGTCATGAATATTAGAGCGCAGAACAAGAAAGTGGCTGAAATTCCTTTCAACTCTACCAACAAATTCCAGGTGTGTTTCATTTATGGAAATTATGGCAGACTGTTTCAAAAAACCTGTTTCTATCACCGGCTCTAATGCAACTACTTGTGACCTGGAAGTCTTAATGGGGTAATTCAGTGACAGAGGAAAGCTAAGCTATAATAAATGTAGTCCATTTGATGGAATGTATGATGTCCTCATGGAAAACAAGAAACATAACTTCCATGCAAAGTGACCAAAACTAGAAACAAATCAGGATCATGTATGCTCTTTCAAATCATTTTGTGTTTGTGGCATGCAGCTTTCAATTCACGAGACTGACGATCCCAACGACAAACGCTTTCTGCTGGTGATGAAAGGTGCCCCAGAGAGGATTTTAGAGAGATGTAGCACCATCATGATCAACGGCAAAGAAGAACCACTGGACAGTGAAAAGGCAGAAGCTTTCCAAACAGCATACATGGAGCTGGGGGGCATGGGAGAGAGAGTGCTGGGTGAGTTCAACTAAAGGGCCTACCAGAGAACTCTGGTGTAAAATGGGATTTTAAATCTAGGTACAATCCAGTGTGTCTGGGCTTCATTCCTCTTTGCAGTAGAGGGAAAAACGGAAAGCATCCTAAGCAGAGTGTTAAAACCACACTGACATGCTGGACGATCTCTGTGGCAGGGATGCCCTTACTGCTCGATGCTGATGTTGATCTGTCACACTGCACAGCCAAAAAAATCCAGAAGTAATCCACAAAGGAAAACACTCCCCCTTGATGGCAGTTTCACTAGCTTTGCTATGTAAAACACTGACTCGATATGAGCTTTGATGTGAAAGTTACAATGGCAGCTTAAAAATCCTCCACAAAAAGATAATGCTTGAACACACTGGAGTTCTATGGACAAGAGCAAAGTCTGGCACTATATAGCAAGCTCTCCTCTTTCTCCTACTATTTCCTGTACATGACTTCAACCTAAGTTTCTTTTCAGGTTTCTGTCATTTGTACCTGCCTGAAAATGAGTTTCCAGACACCTACCCATTTGACACAGATTCCATGAACTTCCCAACCTCCAACCTGTGCTTTGTTGGGCTCTTATCTATGATCGACCCACCTCGTTCCACAGTGCCAGATGCTGTCTCAAAATGCCGCAGTGCTGGGATCAAGGTAGGAATTTTACAATGAAAAATACAGTGATTCCACAGAAAGACTAATAATAACACAACTTTTAAGATCTTCCACCATATCGTCGCTATGTATCTTTCTAACAACCACCAAAAATCTAAACGTACGTTGAAACCATTCTACAATTGTAACTTAAAGAAACTACCTGAAGGCTCTGAAAGGCAAAACAGTTTAATTTACATGGGAATCAGACTACAGAAAAGGCACAGAACCCCCAAACTGGAAATCCAAATGCGGAAAAGCTCAGATACCGTGTCATCAGATCCATTTCTAGAATATAGAAACCAGGCCAGCTAGAATTACTTGCTTGTAAACAGCATAACTTAAGAGAAACAATTCTTGAGAAAGCATTAGGACACAGGGCTACGCTTGCTATGAACTTTTATGCACAGGAATCGCTAATCTCAAAACTGTTCAAATTGAATCTGAAGCAGTAATTCTCCTAATTTCACTCCCAGGGGACCCACACGTAAACCTTCAGCTCTAGGCAAAGAGGCAATCTAGCTAAAGAAAGGAAAATGAATGTTTGGTATTACTGATCTCAGATGAGATGAATCCCAAGTCCCAATCCTGATTAAATTTTCTGTACTCTGAAGACAGACCTGGCAACTGGCAACTTTTCTTCAAGAAAAACAAGAAAAATTGTGTCTTATCTGTGAGGACGCTTTAGTCACAAGGACCCATTTTAAGATGCAATATTCTAACGAACTCCCACCTTTGAGTATACCCAATATAAATTCTTATATAAAGGCTTCTTTATTCTGCATTATTCTAACCTTGCTGCCTGTGACAAGTTCTTCCTTTACAGCCCTGATAAAATAGTGCTAATACCGCATGTCAATACAGAGCTAATTAAGTAATAGTCATAACCTGTCATTGTTATGTACATAGCACAGCGTTCCAAGTCCAGATTCTAAACTGCTTCCTGGTCTACAACAATAGATATTTCACCTTATCTCACTCCAGCCATTGCATATACATTTGTCACTCACGGTGAGTGCTTGTCCCTTCCTCAGGTTATCATGGTCACTGGCGATCATCCAATTACTGCCAAGGCCATTGCCAAGAGTGTAGGCATCATCTCAGCCACCAGCGAGACTGTGGAAGATATTGCTAAGCGCCTCAACATTCCTGTTGAGCAAGTCAATAGACGGTAAGAAAATACGAAGTATAGGGGATACCTATGGGTTCATTTGCTGAAAGCCATGCCTTCTCCCTCCACAATACTTTTATAGCCTATTTTTGCATCACAGCTGCTTTTTGCTTTTCTGTTTCTTGATACATACCCAGCCATTAAGTCTGTCCAACATGCCATCTCTACCTCAATGACTATGTGTCTAGGTCAGTGGCTCTCATCCCCACTGGCCCTTGAAAAAACACAAGTAAATTGTACTTTGTAGATCATCTGGGACTTTGCTGTCACTGGCCATTTGACAACACACACATGTATGAAAAGCAAAATTAAGAATCACACCACTTAAGGACCATCAGTCCAAATTCCTCCTTCACCCATTAAATGGGAAAAAAATAACATCATAAGAGAAAGATAAAAGCTCTTACAGAAAAGATGTCTTCCTCCTCCACTGTCCCACCCTCCCACTCAGAACCCTCTTTAAAATGCATTTTCTGCTGTTATGTCTGCTCAGGAGGAAGCTTCAATTACTCCCCTCTGTATCTAGGTAACTGTAATTCACTCTGGATTTCTACAGTGGCTTTCATTCAACACCTGCTGATTAACAACTAATGCTTCTGAAATTAACTCAATTTGCTGCTTTCCTTACTATCAAGCCTCATACATTCTGAGTGCACTATTTTTATCTAAGCCTTTTGATTTGAAAATTTACCCAGCTTTCCCATGGCTCTTACAGAGAAGCTACAGCAGCAGTAGTTAATGGGATGGAGCTGAAGGATATGAGCTTGCAGCAGCTGGATGAAATCTTGTGTAACCACTCGGAGATAGTCTTTGCTCGGACATCACCCCAACAGAAACTCATTATAGTTGAAGGCTGCCAAAGGCAGGTGAGTAAGAGGTGTAAAAGGTTATCCATAGATATGGCTATCGGGCATTCACAAGGCAGTAGCTTTCCGCAGAAATTGTCCCTGAGGTGAGAGGGTGGCAGCCAATTTCCAGTGCTCGTTAAGCTCTGTTTACACTCTTTTCACTGTGCAAGAACATTATCTACTAGAGTGCCACAAACACTGTCTGGACAGAATCCAAGCCACTCAAATTCCTGTTGCAGACTCTGAACTCCTAGTGACAAAATGAGCTTTTCCTAAGTTTCACTGGCTTGGAGCTGTACCAAGGGTCTGTCTTTTGCATGTAATTCTGAGAAGCTGCTGCTGTGCTGCACATAAAGCCTCCTGGGCAGAGACTGTACACTGTCTGGGAAGGAGCTGTCCCTCAGGAATTCTTTAACTCCAGATAAAAACAACATGTTATCACATCCTCTCATCTCTTGTGGCCACTTAGACCTACGTACTTCCCGCCCACAGGAATGTTTAGAAGCAAAACAAGGTATGAATCCTGCAAAATGTCGTAGCATGATTTATGTAGGACCAAGCCTTACCTATGTTACTTTCAAAGACTGTAAAACAACCCACAGAAAGCAGGATTTAAAGAGAGTTTGTCCCATCCACTGGCAATAACATCATGTAAAGGAACATGGAGTGCAGCCAGCACAGAGGCAGAAGGGAAAGAAATGACACATATAGAGCTCTGAAAAAGATGCAAATTGTCATCAAAAGATTCTCCCCTCAGATACAACATCTTCCAAGTAGATATTGCAAATTGAAAGCCACACTACTGCCATGCCCGAACTTTGCAGAGAAGACATTATTTTATTTTTGTAATTATGCCACAGCTAAGCTTTCTAATCAGCATTATCAGCTCTTTGGGTTTAAGCCTGAACTGCTTTCAGGAGGGTAATAAATTAAAAAAAAAAAAAAAAAAAAAAAAAAAATCTTTCAATTTCTTCTTTTTGAATGGCTTTTGGCAGACAGGGGGTAAATGTGTTCTGCACTGCTTAGACACCCACACTCCTGATAGATTTGTCTCTTCAAAGGATGAAAAGGAACACCCTCCCCTCCTCAACTCAAGCCAGCCAGTCTACATGCTATGTTTAGTACTCAGAGCTTATAAGCCCTTCTGTACGTGGCATTATTTATAGGTAGTGACATTGTGCTAAATCCCCACAGGGACAGGACATTCAGTATTTGTATTAATCAGTTTGTCAGGCTTTTTCCCCACTTGGAACACTCTGTATTGCTATCAAAACCATGAACTTTTGCATCAACCAGAATTTTAGCTGCAGTAGATGATTTCATTGGATGAAAGATGCTGAGTTGAATAATCAGAGTTTTCCACCCTTTCAATTACTAACACAATTCTAGCATAGACTGGCAATGACCAGAAGTCGTTGGGATACGATGAGAATGGTCTTAACTGAACAGTTATATAATTTACAATTAAGATAAAAACTGACTGATGCTATAAGCACTTCAGAAAAAAAGGACAAAGATAGAACATGCTGTGTCAACTGAATCTCCCACAGATGCCAGAGATGAGCCTGGGTCTGCTCAGACAGGGATAGTCCATATACATTGCAGGCAGATGTCCAAAATTTTAAGCCCCCTTATATTCCACAGAAATAAATAATCAGATTAATTGCATTTTAAATGCACCTAATTTACATGTAGTAAATCATATCCCTGAATTTCCCATTTCTCTCTACTATGAAGGGAGTCTTGACGACAAACTTGGATATAGACAACTACTACACAAAAGTCTGAGACTGCTGTATTAATCCTACCTAGAGTCTTTCTGATCGCTGGCTACGTTTTATGTGGGTACAAAGAGGATTCAGAACTTCCTATCAGCATCTTTCTTCCAGAGATTTAAAGACAGGGAGCGTGCCGAGAGCAGACAGTCCTTAGGGAAAGATAGTACCATCTCCTCAAAAAAACCACATCTGGATCCTTTTGTGTGTTCCAGGGAGCAGTTGTTGCCGTGACTGGAGATGGAGTCAATGACTCCCCTGCTCTTAAAAAAGCAGATATTGGAATTGCTATGGGTATTGCTGGCTCTGACGCAGCTAAAAACGCAGCTGATATGGTACTGCTGGATGATAACTTTGCTTCTATTGTCACAGGAGTGGAGGAAGGTAAAAACAATGCTGCTATCCACTTTCTTAGCTGAAAGCTTCTGACAGCCACACAGCACTGGCAGGTCCATCTGATCCTTCCCTTCTGCACTCACCCTCCCTTTTTTCTTTCTGGATTTGTAAATGCGATTTTGATATTTGGAAAAACGGAATTAATTCCATTTATGGACACGTGACAAACAGACAATAAGGAAATCATCCCCCTCTCAGATATAGCATCGGTCTGCTATCGCTGCTTGTTCAAGCTCCAGACAAAAGCACTTCCCTTCTTGTTTTCTCTACATTTTCACTCTATTACTTGCTCACGTGTCACCTTCACTGTGCTCCACCTATGACAGTAACACACATTCCACTCTTCTTTCACCGTAAAGAGCTTGTGGTTTCTGTTAAAACTACAGCGTGTTGTGGAAAAGGACTTTTCCCTCAGTCTTTCAACATTTTTTATTTTCACTTGAATTTTCAGAGGCTCTGGGGAAGGTAGGTTAGTATTTAAAGAAAATAAACCCCAGATGCATGAGGAAACATACGAGGAAAGTAGACCTAAGCAGTAAATTTAGTTAAAAATTGAACTTTTTTCTGGAAAACACTCTTGACAACTAGTTCTTACAGAAATTTTTTCTTTTCCTCCAGGCCGCCTGATCTTTGACAACCTAAAGAAAACAATTGCCTACACCCTGACTAAGAATATTGCCGAGCTCTGCCCCTTTCTCATCTACATTATTGCCAGCATTCCAATGCCCATTGGAACTATCACCATCCTATTCATTGACCTAGGCACAGACATTGTAAGTTGCAGTCTTTTAAGTTATTTTCTGCTGAAATATCATGACAAATGAGGGGCTGGGTGCAAAGGGACATGCAGAACACTGAAAGATTTAGTTGCCTTACCCTGCAGCTGAGTAACAAGCTAGTGAAAGAGTAGAGGGCTAGATTAAAAGCAGCCAGGTATAGAGAAAGAAGAGTAGAAAAAATAACCTGCAGAAAGAAAAGACTTCTGACAAGTTATGCTGACAAGCAAAACTCAGCAGTGTGCAAAATAACAGTGTGTTTCAACCAAGAGATCATACAGACTGCTGCAGTTACTACAGGGGATGAATACTAGACATTTCATCAGAGCCTAGTCCAAGGGGAAGATCCTTTAATGTTTTCAGTATCCTCTAGCCCTTTGTACTGTCATACGATCATCGGACCTGTGAGACAGTTTCAGACTTCCCCCAAATCCTTTATACATGTCAAGAGAATGCTACACGGATCGTTCTTTCATTTGCTCTGTGTATGCCGAAAAGGCAGGGTATGTCAACAGAGCCACTTGAGAACTGAAACTTTTCTAATAAGCATCTGAGAAGCAGAAAAATGTAGCCACCAAGACTGACGGTTTGTTTCTGTTGCAGATCCCCTCTGTTGCATTAGCCTACGAAAAAGCTGAAAGCGACATTATGAACAGGAGACCTCGTAACAAAAAGAAAGACAGGCTGGTGAATGAGCAGCTCGCTGTATACTCCTATCTACAGATCGGTAAGTTGCCTGTTCTCTGAAACACTATCTTGTATCAGCAAATCAGGACAGAGTCAATTTGATTAATTTCTTAGAAAAGGGGAGGCTGAAACTCAACTCCTTCCTCTGCCTTCCCAGGCAGATGTACTGACTCCCTTCAGTTGCTCGTCACCCAACAAAACAGCAGGTTTTTATTTACAGGTGTCAAGAACCTTAGAGCTCTAAAAGCTCTGAAACTATTGCCAGGTTTCATGCCATAGGAGACAGATGAACGCTGACAGCCAGCACATTCCCCAGTGCTCCTAAATTTTGCTTCTTCCTCATTTCTACCTCTGATTTTGCAGGTATCATGCAGTCAGTGGGAGCCTTTGTAACCTATTTTACCGTGTACGCTGAACAAGGTTTCCTCCCTTCCACGCTGCTCGGTGTGCGAGTCGACTGGGAAAACAATGCCATTAATGACTTTGAGGATTCATACGGACAGGAATGGGTAAAGACGCACTGAAACATCCTTGTACTGTCTCTCACCCAACAGTTTCTTAAGAATCCTATACTGTGCTCCAAAATAAAGGATTAGGGAAAGAGAGAGAGATTTAAATGCAAAAATAATTAATTTTCATCTAACGGTCCCTCAGGATAGACTCTTCAGAGCTTCCTGCCTCCGAGCTCTTTCATTCAGACTCCATTCTGTCATTCATTCTTCTACGATTTGCCACCTTCTGATTCAAAGCCTCTGGAGATGCACCTTCTCTGGACTTTATGTTTAGACCCATCACAATCTCTCAGCCCTGCTTCTGCATTGCACTACCGTGAAGTACTTTGCAGACTCTCCCTCCCCCTTTCACTCTTCACTCCCCCTCACTCATTCTGCAGAGATCACAAGACGCAAAAGCCATGAATAAATCGATATAAATACTTTCTTACACCAAGCTCGTGCTTCAGCCTAAAGACTCATCCACAGCAACCAGAAGACTAGAACAACTGACCAAAATCTGATCATTATGTATCTAAATCTGGAATAACTCAGCATTTACACCTTAGTAACTGAAATCTTACTATCGAGGTTTGCAGTTACTTGTACAAGATATGAGCGTCTGATACAACACTATTTGATTTGTCCTTTGGTTTGCAGACTAAATACCAGAGAACGTACCTACAGTGGACTGGCTACACTGCCTTTTTTGTCAGCATTACAATTCAGCAAGTTGCTGATTTGATCATCAGGAAAACGCGGAGAAATTCCATTTTCCAGCAGGGTCTTTTCAGGTAAGTTTTGCAGATTCATTACCTGATACATGGGAGGGGATATGTTAGCCTACTGCTAATTTTAGAAAAAGGCTAGCTCAGTGATTTAACCACGCACATTCAGTCATTGAACAAAGACTAAATCTAGCTTCCAAACATTTTATTACACCTCTTGCCACCTCCTTTCTTACTTCATGATAGGGGTTTTCTTCACAGAAAGACACCGTACTGCTTACTCTGAAAATGCCTCAGCTTAAAACTAACTCACCATTCATTAAAATGTTTACTCCAAAAAAAGGGAGTTTCCTCTGCAGATTATTTTCTTAAGTTCTTTACGTAGTTATCGATAGATAGCACATTTATACTTCTCTGAGATAACTTTAGCGTCTGAGGAGATACCAGCTGGTCAAGCTCCCTAAGATAGTGCTGGCTGCCCTCCGCAGAACACTCTGCACCCCTCAATCCCATGGAAGCCAGGGAGTTAAAATACCTATTGCATCCGAGGCCACACATAAAAGCTGGCATTTAGTCAGAGTATTTCTGATAGGAAAGCAAATTGTTTTCCTTTCTTTATCTGCAGGTACAGAGCCTACACCTACGTATATTTCCGTCTTACATTTACATTTGAGTCACAATGTGCACATTCCCAGTGCAACTACAAGACATGACTAACACACACTGCATGTCTACCTAAAGTTTGCTTTCATCTAGGTAGGTCAGGAATGATACCACTAAAGACACAGGTGTATGAGATGTAAGACAGTGCCACAGTCTACCACTTGTCTCATGCTTCTGTGTCTGGGGTGCTCATCACCTGATGCAGATCACCAAAGCTAGCTACCAGAGCACAACCACAACTCTGAAAGTGGCACAGCCTTTGTGTTATGCTATAGCATCAGGTTTTTATTCATGGATGGCAGCACCTAACCCTTCTTCTTTGGTTCTCTCGTAGAAACAAAGTCATCTGGGTGGGTATATTTTCCCAGATAGGAATTGCTCTGATTCTTACCTACGGTCTTGGACATGTTACAGCCCTGAACTTTACACCACTGAGGTGAGTTTTGATGCTAGCATATTTCCTTTTCACCCTACGTATAAACCACCATGGACTTACATTCTGCCGGAAACAGACGAATGGAAGCAGGATGCCCATGCAGCACAATTCAAGGATAAACATTTAAGAATATTCATTATGAAGAACAGGGTGGAGAATTTCTTGACCAAAAAGGGCATTATTTTCATAGTTTCCACAAAAATCCCACTACTCTTTCTACTAGATTTACTACCCAGAAACCTATTTGTGTAGAATAAAAATTTTAGTCTTTTTTCCAGGTTCCACAATATTTTGCTGAGATTAGATAGCATTTTACTTAATTTTATGCAAGCAACTTTTATTTTAAATATATCACTGTCAGAAATGTTCCATTTTTCTGCCACCTTCAGAGATTACAATACCACCAGGCAACATTTCCTTCTGAATAGTACCTGGAATAAATTAATTCAGTAACTACTTAGTACTGGGAGGCTTACAATCACATCATCTTATTTCAAACCACTCGAGTTCTTAAATTAGGGGAAAAAAAAAAAAGCCAAAAAGGCCAGATTCTCTTTTAGTGACATCAAATAGCATAGACAGAGACCCCAGATATTCAGCTGGGTGGTTAGATGCTTCTGAATGAGAATCTCTTCTCCCGCTCCCAGGTTTCAGTATTGGTTTGTGGCTGTACCATTTGCCATCTTGATATGGGTCTACGATGAAGTCCGCAAGCTGTTCATCAGGAGATACCCAGGAAGTAAGTAGATTTTTCTAGTTTAGTATTTTAATACAAAAAATACAAAAATTCCTACCCTTTTACTCATACACCTACCTTAGCAGCCACTGACAGGTGGACTGCTTAAAAACAGACCATTTCTTCCCAATGATCGCTTTTCCTTTCTGAGGAAAAATTAACCTGTTTTTTTCCCCCCTCCCTTCTCCTACTGCAGGCTGGTGGGACAAGAATATGTATTATTGAAACAGTCCTTATCAGTGGTCTTCCTCCTCCTTGTGGAGAGCTTCTTCCCCACCTGACACAGCCTCTGCTGCTTTAATGTCCTGTCTGTGCAATATCACGTATGGGTTTGCCCCATGAAGGGGTGAAGAAATTTCATTAATTTCATGAAGACATAAGGACTTGAGAGGTTGATAAATTACCTCCCACCGTACTGTAAAACTGACACTTGTCTAGAAATTAAAATGTTACCTATTTTTGTAACAAGCACAATGTTCCCTCATTCAAAGATGAGCTTGGAGAGCACTCTGAGAGGAAAACATGCATAAAGGGAAAAAAAAAAAAGGCAGAAGACCCATACGATCTACGGCATTAATTTGCACTAAAGTTGTTGTTTGCCGATTTTCTTTTTTTGGTGGAACTGAATTCCAAGCCAGTGCATACATAGATCTGCATTACCTTACCAAGGGTAAAAATGCTGTATATGAATAATTTGATAATAAAACTTTTTCCAGAAAACAGTTCTCCATCTGGTTTTGTTATAAAGGCTAAGAGAAACTGAGTGGAACAGGAAAGGACCTAACATCTGCCAGGTCAAAGCAGAAAGAAGGGCACACCTGCTTTTTTTGGCCCCCATTAACAGACTAAGATACTTCAAATACCTGTTCAGTTTTCACAAACGCATCCTGAAAACCAAGGCACAACCAGTTGATTTGAACACTTTGAGATACCAAATTCAATACTCGCTTTCCAAAGGCCACAATCTCTATGGCAAAACAGACCTTGGTATGCACTAGACAGATAAAGTTCTATTTGAAACCAGGTCTTTAATATGGTCATTTTAGTAAGAACCAGTAGGTACCACATCTTGTTTAGACAAAGGCTTTGCTTTGCAAATGACAAATAACGTATATTGATATTTCACATTTAAATACAAGTCTAGATGAGCTTTAGAGAAGAAACAGGGGCAGAAAGAGAACTCCTATTGCAGTAAACAGCAAGAGGGATTACCAATGAGAAAGAAACAAAGGGAAGAACTGAGGGAGGGAAAAAAGAAGAGTGTTTTCCAGCCTACAGCCTGCCTGTTCCCAAAAGTCCACACCCTTATGTGCTAGAAGTTACTCTGCATTTTGTGAGCCTCCCTCCTCAAAACTCCTCTCCTTAATACCTGGCTGGGTATTACACTGAGTATCAATTATACTGCATATCAGTGTTTTTCACATATAGACATGAAGAAGAGAAATTACAAAGGAAGAAGGAAGAGCGACAAAAAATAAGCATGTAAACAATGGGTGAGTCCAAATTCCAGATATATGTGCTGCTTATCACTTGGTAATGTAACCCTGTAACATGCCAACAACAAGTATGTGAGGTGCCAAGCTGACTCATTTCAACACCTTGTCATTTGTCAGTAGTCAGGACTGATTTATTTTGTCTGCTTAAAAGACAAGAAAAATATGAGGAGAGGCTCTATGGGCCAGCAACATAACCCGCTTTCCACCACCTACAGATTTGCAGTACTTAGCCAAAAGGGCATGTTCAAATATAGACAGAAGGGGAGAGAAAAAGGGAGGGCAAGTTTTTGCACAATGTGGGGGCAGTTACTGCACAGTACCAAGAAAGAATATAGCTACGTTTGTTTTACTTCAAAAAGGAAATACATTTTCTTGAAAACATCCGTGGGAAAGATAACTGGACAGGTTGTCCACTCCTAGAACATACAAGACCCTAAAAGCACTGAAAAATGCAGTTGCTGCAAAATCATCTGCAGAGCGAACAGTCTGTTTTCTCCTGCTGGTTGAAGACCCGATCTACAACGAACTTCTTTTACAAAAAGAAACTTCTCTTGTGCTTGAACTCCTGATAGTTATCAGTTCATAAATGTGTCACTTCGGAAGACCAGGAGAGTACTCTCTCTAAACACTGACAGCTGGCCTGCAGCTGTTTCTGGCCTCCCTTTTTACTTGTAGTACCTCAGCACCTCTGACTACATTCTCAGTCAATGTATCATTTTGCTGCTAATGCCAAACAAAAACACACTCATAAAAATGTATACACGGAATCCCAAAATCTCACAACAAAGCAATAGAAACTGACAAAACCACAGAAGACAAGAGCCACAGAAGAGGAACCTTCCAGGATTTCAAGGTTGAGTGACAGCGTTACAACTGTAACGCTGGAATCTACTCCTGCTTCTTCATTATTTTTCTAGGAACATTCTTCCTTTGCCATATCACAAACCATTCAGTCTTTGTCTGACAAATGCATCCTTCCCAGTATCAGAACTTTGACACATGGGTGTCCTTGGCTTGAAGAAGAGTCAAACAAAGAAATCAGGAGGAAACAAAGTAATGCAATCTGGAAAAAACTCAACAGCAGAGGAAATAAAAAAGAAGTTTCGAGAAGAAATCTTAGAAGATGGATGTGATGCATGAATTTTAGCATCAACATATGCTCCTGAGAGAAGAGCAAAATAATTCTGTCATAGTAATATCTGGAAAACTAGCAAGTGTATGTCTCCATGATCCCTCTGTGCAAAAGTGAGTGGGGAGGAATTGCAGCATTACATTTCCCACACCTATAATAATTTTAGGGGGTGGGGGGAAAACACCTTCAAGATCAGTAACAGCCAGTAGTCTGGAGCAAAAATCTCAAAACCAGCAAATGATTCTGAAATAGTCTGCTCTCGTACCTGCACCCTGCACGGTCACGTTTGCTTTTAACAGGTGTTGACAACAAACGCTCCTTTGCATTTCAAATGTTGCTTTAGTTCAAAGCCCTCTTCAGAGGCTAAGAGTAGTACACAACCTAACAGCTCTATAGTTCGTCTGCCTGTGACTCCACCACACCAACATTTTCTTTGAGAGGACAAGATGTACTTTGCAATCTGTTTTACAGTATCAATGCCTGAGCAGAAAGTCCAAATCAGACGTTTGTAAAGCAGGTGAAAAGACAAGTTAAGAAATCAGAAGAATAACATCGTTTCAACGTCTAAAGACAGAACCACCGCTTCTAAATCTAAGAGACTTTCCAGTATTACAAAAGATCTCAAAAACATTAAGGTGAAATGGACAAACAGGCCATAGGCATGGAAAGAATGAATCCCGCATTCACTCACTGGCATGCATAATGTTTGTTAGAACTAGTTAGTCTGGGAATTACTGCATAGGACACAATAGGTCATTGCATAACAGCACGTGTGGGCAACAGCAGGTAGGACCTCCCGGGTACAGTACAACCACCCTCTGCTGACATCTAAACTAAGGCATGAGGTTACGGTATCTGATGCAAGTGAATGTGGAACTGTCCTCAAACACAGGCCTCATTTAACCCAATAAATTGAGAGAACATTGCTGTACCCATCAACATTAAGAACATTCACATGGAAAAGGGCAAGGATGCTGATACAGTCCAGTTGCAGAACTGAAGCAACTCAAATACACACACAGGCATCCTCCCTCCAATCCCATTATAGGATTTTAAGTGGCAGTATCACAGATCAATTCTTAGATTTGCTGCTGCATCATTTATTTCATTCATTGTGGTTTGTATCCCATTTGTGAGCAGGTTAAAGCTATCCACCGTGTCATCTTCATGTTCTAGTGGCTCTCGAATAAAAAAATGTTACAAAATTCAGTTAAATTACACACTGTAATCCAGAATCTGAAAAAGTGAACTGGCAGGCTCTTTGTATTATAGCTGGGAAGGAAGATAATTTACTTTCCTGGTCATGTCTATGTACTGCTTTTTCATTTAGTCTTGCATGGTCTTTATTACAAGGAGCCTTCAACCTTGCATAGGTATCTTAATACTACATGCGTACCATCATTATTATTATTATTATAATCATTTGAGGGGGAAGGAAACATGTAGGAACCACAGCCATGGACCAAGAGAAATACTCCTGTGCTAAATACTAAAAAAAAAAAATGCAATTCTTACACTCAGTTCTTACTTGTAAATTCCCTTAGTCAGTTCTGCAGCCTCAACAGGAATAAACATTGCTCTCCCTCAGTCAAGTGAGTAGCAATAACTCAAAGATATGCAAAGAAGAGAAGCACATTTTGAACTGTAAGTTAACATACCTTCAAGCAGACTTTCTTTTCTGCCTACAACTATGTTGCAAGCACGTCAAGAGTTAATTTACTAGCTCGTAAACTGAGAAATCTTTCCTTAACACAAAACCATGCTTTCTTGCTCCAGCCTCAGCCAGACTAGACAGGTCAGATGTCCCTACTGATTACGCTGAACTTCACAGCTTTCCTTTACCTCCTTTTCCTTCTTTTAACAACAGCGTCTTCGCAGAGTTTTGTCTAGTTTAAACTAGCTCTCACTATCTCCCCCTCCCACCTTCAAAAAACCTGAACACTTTTCCCCTTTCACCTGCTATGTTGCTAGAAAATTCCTGCATTCTGGTCAAGAGGCAAACAAGATGAGAAGGGAGAGCTGGCTTAAGGCAAAGTGCTACTCTGCAGCAAAGGAGAAAGGGAGAATTTAAGGATGGCAAAACGTGCTGTGCAATCCAGTAAGCAAAAAGCTATGTAGGCAGGCAAACTGTACGAGTTTCTCCATCATGAGGTCTGTCCCTTGGCCATGTTAGCATATTGCTCAAAAATTTATTGATAACAAGACTTCATACTACAGTTAGACAGTGTGATTTTATATTAGACTTCCTAACGCACAGATTTTGAACAACTGAGAGTTATGAGCAATTTATCTTGGGGTTAGTCAAGCTTCAAGATGGTAACAAATAATAATACCTACCTTCTACCATAACTGTGTAAGAGATAAAGTTCTTATGTGTGGCAAGTCTAAATTTTCCCTTATGCTCAAATACAGAACTGATTTTGGAAGAGACACATGTAATACCTAAGTACAGCATGTAGACTTTTCAGTGACGACTATATGTAGGGCACATTCCCTTCCCTGTAAATCATGTTTGTAGACCTCATAGAATCATCTAGGTTGAAAAAGACCTTTAAGATTATCAAGTCCAACTGTTAAACTAGCACTGCCAAAACCACCACTAAACCACCTGCCTAAGTGCTGCATCTACATGTCTTTTAAATACCTCTGGGGATGGTGACTCCACCATTTCCGTGGACAGCCTGTTCCAATGCTTGAAAACCCTTTCAGTGAAGAATTGTTTCCTATTATCCAATCTAAACCTCCCCTGGTGGCACTTGAGGGCATCTCCTCTCATCCTATCACTTGTTACCTGGGAGACAAGACCAACCCCCACCTTGCTACAACCTCCTTTCAGGTAGTTGTAGAGAGTGAGAAAGTCTACCCCTCAGCCTTCTCCAGGCGGAACAACCCCAGTTCCCTCAGCCGCTCCTCATAAGACTTGCACTCCAGACCCACTCACCAGCTTCGAGGTGGGTCCTCACCAGTGCTGAGTACAGAGGGACTGTTGCTGCCCCAGTCCTGCTGGCCAACCTATTTCTGATATAAGCCAGGATGCTGTTGGCCTTCTTGGCCACCCGGGCACACTGCCGGCTCATATTCAGCTGGCTGTTGACCAACACCCCCAGGTCCTTTTCCTCAAGTAGGATACTTGTATACCTCAAGTAGGATACTCAACCCCTCTCAAATGATTAACAACTAGGAATTCTCAGTATTACATTTTCAACCACATAGTATGATGCAAGAGCTAAATAACTGTTTGAGAGAGCTTGGGATGTTAAGATTTCAGTGAAGACCGGAAGGATACAGTGAAGACTTGTATTCCTGTGAGCTGGAGAGCGTCTTCACTGTCATTAACTTATAGGCAGGGTTCACGTTTTGAAACAAAAACTGTAGCCAAATTATACAGTGAAAATTGTTCTCATTACCTTTTCCAGCAGCACCGCCTCTACTGCAAGGAACCTCTTCAGCAGACACCATGACACTGCTGGCCCACCTTTATCTCCACTAGAAAAGGAAGGAAAACACAGAAATTAATCTTCTCCTGCAAACATTTGCAGGCAACTGCTGTTCTCACTACAGTGTCAACACTTACTGAAAACAGAAACGATCACAACAATGCTAGAAAAACACACCCAACTCACAGTCCATTTATTCTTGTAATTCAGAAGATCACTGCTGGTGCACCCCCATACAAAGAACTCTAGGGTGGCTACTCGTAAGAGTAACAAATTCTCAACAGCCTTACTGCAAGTCTGTGACGCAGCAAAGTAATTTAACATAAACACATACATAAGCTATAAGGAGAGAGACAATATTGAGCTTACAGAGTATGATTATGGTGCCAACTCTTTGGCCCTGACACAGTCTCAGAGATTTCTTTAGCATTACACAATCTAGGGCATCCTGATTTACAGACCCCAATGATTTGTTCCAGCCCCATCCTCTGACAAAAACTCTAGACTTTGTTAAGCTGGCTGCATTAATTTCTTCTGATACTAGAGATTTTCACAGAGGAAAACCACCGCCTCCTAAGTAATGCCTGATTACACCCGCTTTAACCAGGTTAGTTCGTGAACTTTTTCCAAAACATTATTTTGCAATGACTGAAAAACTAGTCCAGACCCACCAGTGTGAAAGAACCCCTGGGAGCAGATATTTTCTGGCAGCACTGCACACCCTATAATCACTCAAACCATCTAATTCCAAGTAACAGCACCAGAAAGCACGAACTAGTTTACATTCATAATGACACGCAATTTCATGCTCAGACCATAACTGAGTTTCTTTCAACTCCACATTGTGAAGTGAGGTTTATTTTTTAAGCTGAAAGAAGAGTTTGAATTTCAAGGCACAAAACTTGAGGCCGTAAATGAAAACCAAATAAACACAGAAATGCTAGATGCAAAGGGATTCATCCGCAGCGCGCATCTACCTAGCAGATTTTCCAGACTAATCGTAACCACCGCAGCAACAGGAGTTACCATTTGTTACCTGCGAGATGCTATCTTCAAAGCTCATTTGGCATCATTTAAATGCTCACATTACTAAGCATGTTATTTAGGAAACAAAGCTCAAATGGCATCAACTTTAGCTGGTTTGCTGCTGCTAAACCCCTGTAGTGTTTTGCTAGGATTTTCAAGCAGAAAGAATGCCCAGTAGCCCAGTCAGAGCAACACAGTAGGCTGGATTTAAGGATGAACATGAATTTTCTAGTAGACCACATAGCAAAGCAACAAAACCCCCAAACAAGTCTAGAACTATGTCTTTTATTTAACAACCTACTCGGAAACACCACTGTTTTTCAATAAATGCCACTTTAATCTGAAAACGAATTGCAACAGGCAATGATTCTTTCTGAAAAGACTGGAAGACTAATTCTGTCTGTCCTGTGTTTCATAAATATTTCAAGCAAAAATCCAAAACAAATGAGAAAAAGCATTGCTCTTTTCCTTGAAAAACAGACTGATAACAAGACCTGCAGCAAGATTTCTGTGAAAGCGAGCTTAAAATCGTAACTATTAAAAGTTTAAGAACAGCAAGGTACCTCACCTCCAGGAGCTGAGCCTGAGGGTGTCTGCGCCTCAGCGAGCCATGGCGGAGCCTGGCAAAGCCACAGCTTTTCCAAGAAAAATATCCCGACCCCAGGTGGCTCGTGGCTGCCCATGGCTGGCATTAGTCACGGGTAAAGACAACTTGCCCGCCATTTTTCCCTGAATTCATGTGTAGGCAGAAAAATATGGGCCCCAAGCTGGGAGGAACTGCAGGCCTCCCCGGTCTCCCACTGAGGTGAAGCGCAGCCTCCCCTCACCACAGGAGGCTCTGCCACCCGTCCCCCCCCCAAGCCCCCCAGTTTCTGCCTCAGGACTTACCACAACCACGACCCAAAAAGCACAATTTCAGCAGCGCGGACAAATATTCCTTGCCTGCTCAGAGTTACAGCACGAGTGAGTCTGTCCAGGGGCACGGCAGGTGCCTGGACAACAGCCCCACACAGCTGTGCCCAATGCCCGCAAACGAGGGGGAGCGGGGCTGCTCCTGAGGGTGGGCTGCCCTGCGCCCCCCATGGCCACCCCGGCCGGCACCTTTCTCTGTAACGTCTTTTGCTAAATAAATATGCTTTGGAACGGATACATTTCCATATTTGTACTCCTAAATTTCCCAGGTTAACTGAAGAAAGATTTTTATATCCAGTGTAAACAAAGAACTTCCTAGAAGAAGGGAACGGGACGCCGAAGCCCGTTCCCAATCAGCGGGAGGAGGCAGCAAGGTGTGGCACATGCTGCAGAGATGAGCAATAAACAAATGCAGCCCCTAATTCTGCGGGGGATGTGTCGAACTCCATGCGCTGCAAGCACAAAACCAGAGTACGCGCACCTGCACGGCTTACAGCCATTACGTAGAAGCTTTTCTCTGTTCCCAAGAGCTTCTAAGACAAACGTGATAAATATTCTTCAGGACAAGAAACACGTAGTTAGGTGTAAAATAGGCAGAAAAGATAAAAACCAGTAAAAACAGTAACAGATTTCTCTACTGAATTAAGTGGGTTTGACAACCATAAAATCACTCCCCTGCTAGTTTAAAAACCCATATGCTGTCATGGTACCTGAGGTCTGCTCAACTTAACCGATCCTTTTTTAAACATGAATAGTAATTTTTATAACAACTACAATACAAATAGCATGGCCTTGAAGCTTTGCACACAACTCAAATATTGCTAAGTCTCTGTTCCTCCAAATTTCCCTCCAAGAGTCTGTGACTGGCCCTTTTGGACACTGTAGTGGAACCCCACTGTTAGATTAATAACCATTTGGCCCAATCTCATTGTAATTTCAATGGGAAAAGCAAAAGGTAATCTACGAGTCACCTACTGTCAGCAGGCAAGAAATATCCTAACCTGAAAGTATCCTGATCATAAAAATATTGGAAATGATTGCATTGCATTATTTATTTTTCCAGCCTATGAATTCTTCAGGTCATTCAGCGCTTCTGTTCTGTCCCAGTGTTCGAGCCCTACATAGTCTCCATACTTCTTCAGCCACCACTCTCGTAAAACTGGAAAAGAGACGACTTTTGGGGCTATGCAACTGAGAAACTACAAGAAAAACCACATTGTTTTGTATAAGCCCAGCCTCTTAAGCAGAAATTCCTCTGCCATCACACTTTGCCAGGTCTGAAGCCCTGAAAGACTGCTTCACCATCCCACAGCGGGCTTTCCAATGGAGCAGCTGATACCCACACACTTTGCTTCCTACAGTGCTGCAACAACCTCTGCTGCTGGCCTTTAGACCAGTGCATCAGTTTGCTTTACATACTCAGGAAGTATTCCTATTTTCTTTCACAGGTAGCACTAAAGCTTTAATGGCCACATCACTCTAGGACCTCTGCTTGGCCTCGCATGAAGCATTACTGTACTCTATTTTGTGAATTCAAGAAGGTACCTGAAAACTGTGAAGATCTGCCACGGATAAGCAGTTTGGTGGCAAAAAAATGGCACAGCAGAGTTTCGAAAATCTTGCTTGAGTACAATACCTACTTGTCTGTCTTGAAAAAAAGGATTTACAGGATCAGGCTGCTACACAAGTGACTGAATAGGAAGAAAACACACCATTATCCATCTTTGTGAAAACATCTGAACACCTACAATAGTCCCTTGCTGAAAGGAAAATAACTTTCCAAACGATAATTAATTTTCTAGATAAGAAACTTCTCTCTTTTCCTCAAGAATCTCTTACTTAGCTCCTCTTTTCCCTAGATACATTGGCCTTCTGTTAAGTCTGCATTATGTGAGGCAGGCTGGTCTCAATGACACACTGGTCAACAGCATACTCAAAGACTCCCCTGTAACTGTCCCTTCTGGCCTCTCTGTGATGGGGACAGAATGGGGACACAGCTCAAAGCCATGCCTTTGAAAAGACTCCCACTAACAGGTGTCCCTCAGCTGTAAGAGCTGGTGTTTTAACTATGTACAAAACCAAATTATTTTTTGTGGAAAAAAAAAAAAAAAAAGGAAAACGCTGGCACCAGCCTGAACCGGAGTACGGAGAATGCGCTGGTACCAGCAGGAAAGGAGGAGAGACCTCAGGCGCAGACAGATTGCACTCTCTCTTCTCTGCTGGTACCAGCACATCCTCTCACCTCCATGTACCACTGCTGCCCCAGGCCCCGACATCTCTCTGGTCCCTCCCTGTCATGCTGGCTGAGTCAGCAGAGGTGAAGTTCCAGCAGCATGGAAGAATCCTTCACGGCTGCAGCTGGCACACGTGAAGACTCTGTGCACTAAGCAGGGAAGTAAATGAAGCAAAATGGCTCAGGTAAGTCTGTGACACTTAACTATCTGCCTCCTGTATTACAATCAGAGGCTTAGGGAGAGAATATGGAACATCAGTTTTATCACACGGAACTAATGCTAATGATTCACAAATATTAAACACCAGAAAGCCATCACTTAGAAGCTAAGATAACTGCGATAAGAAGCTGAAAAGCAGAACAGAATTAGGAAAATATAGGACAAAGGAGAGAGACACAAACACATGGTAAGTAACATGAACTACGGGGAGATGGAAGAAAATTAAAGAAAGTAAGTAGAGAACTGAGTTATCCTTCTGTAACTTCTCTGAATGGTTCACTGCTGATGAAAATCCCACAAGCAGTATCATTTATCATGTGAGTAAATGTACTTCTGGTAGAATTCCTGGCATGTCTCACCTGATCTCTAGGTCTGTTTCCCAGGCATTAAGTCAAAATCTCAATGGCAGTCCGAGTGGTCTGCAAATCAAAGAGTGTCCATTTAAACTGGAACAGTCCTGATCTGTGAATCCTAAACAGAGTGTAGAAACGCACAGAGCAGAGACATGGTAGCAATAAAGACCAGGAGAAAGATGGACAGAGAGAGGAATGCAAAGGTGTGCTGAATGGATGCGCTATGTGAAACAGCCCAGCTGTGTATCACAAGTTCTGCACAAAAAAAACCCAGAGTACATTGAGTAACAGAGTAGATAAGATCCACAAGACAAAGAGTAGGGAATTTCCCCAAAGCAGAAAGCCCAATAGCCTGAAGAAGCTACCTTTATCTCTCCTGGGGGCAAAAGTGCTGCCAGAGAGTCGGGGAAGGGGGAGAGTTAAAGTTCAGATACCACTCACAGCAACGCTTTGCATCTGATTTTGAGCTTGGTTCTGCTACCTGCCTGCAGGGAGGGCTGGGAGGAAGAAGCAGCCATGCAGAAGCATTACGGTTATGTGACAGAAAGAGGAAGAAAAATACACATACAGCTATTTTTGATTTTAAAGATGCCTCCAGCACCAGTTCCCTGTAGCCTTCTCCTTTCTCAAAGAAAAAAGAAAAGGCTGGTTCATGAGAGGAGAATTTCAGATTGTAAGTAGCGTCTTACCAAGACAAGAAAGACAAGGACAAGACTATGCAGACATGAACACAGGCAAGAGCCAAAGCAATGGCAAACTAGGCCAAGAAGTACACAGCAACAAATCACAAAGATCACAAGTCTGCATGTGAGGTCAGAAGCACAATGCTGTTGCATTGCTATTTCATTTCAGGTGTCTGGGTCAGTCACTCTGGGAAATGCGTAGGGCTTTCTCTGTCTTAACTCTCTCCACTCCTTTGCCAGCCTGGGAGCAGCAGAGCCCTGGCTAGAACGAGTTTCTTCATTGTGGCTGAAATGAATTTTCCTTTAAATTCCCAGAGCGTTCAAGTCAGCTCTGCTAGATTAGGCTTGAATTACTCTACATTTCTGTCTGGAATAGCCAGGTATGAGCACTTTAGAGGAAAGTTCATTACATCCTGAACAGACGGAATGTTCCCAAGACAAATCTCCTCCCAGTTCCCAGTTAACTGAGCTTGCTTTACAAGCATTTACACACACCAGGGCAGGTCAACTGGGGTGCACGAGAACTGCCCCCCGCTGCCCCTCAGCACCACCCAACGAAGTATGAACAGTAACTCGAAGGGGAAGTAGCCGCTTGGCTGCACAGCCTCCTGTTCAGATTGCAGCTGGATCCAGCTTGCTTCTTGACGAGATTGAACTCTTCCACAAGGTGAGTTTCTCCTTGAGTCCAGGATCTACACAACCTGGTCTCAAATTTCCTCCCAGTCCAGAAGGTGAATGTGGTGGGAAGAAAAAAACCCACAAAATAATAAAACCTGAGGGAAGTAATTCTGCTGCACAAATACTTCCTTTCTGAGCTTAGCTATGAGTTTTGGAACTGCAGTTTGCTAAGAGAGGGTGGAGAAGCCAAGGTAAGCAAAGGATTTATAACACTACGAAGTCTTCCTCGTTCTTAGTTACTGCTGACCTACAAAGTCCAGGTAAACGCACTACAGCAAAACTCCTTAGGGTGGTAAATCATTGATGGGGGACATTCGCTGATGGACTTACTACGGATGCAAGAACGTTCATATCTTAAAATTTAAAATTATTTCTCCAGGAGAGAGTTCAAGGACTGTTTAGCTAGTATACAACACTTCTTTCGATAGAAAAGAAAAAATTAACTCTTGCTTCTCTGACAAGACCAAAAAAAACCCCACACGTCCTGACGTCATCTATAGCAAAATATATTGAAATTTCATCTAAGTGGAGTAAATCCAACTTCACAGCAGCACGTAGTAAGAGAGGACCACGTCTTTTTATAGTTCCAATTTCTAACTTCTGCAGTAGTGTTATAATGTAAAACCAAACCACGAATATCCACTTTTTTCTCTGATCTCTCCCCTGGTATCATTTGTGAGCATATTCATTATCTGGCCCTTTTCCAAAAAGCTGTTAGCCCAGGATCTACATGTAGGACTGTGGTAATTCTCCCTTCCTGCCTTCTAACATTGCAGTATAGCTCAGTTTGTGGATCCTAAAGAGCTTGGTGCTTCAGGCAAGCTGCTTTTGAAAACACTGTTTCTTATGGCTGCCAAAGAGCAACTGGCCTCAACATCCAGTGTTACAAGAGGCCCTCAACCTACACACCATGTTGACTTCCTTGTTGACCACAACCCAGTTATCAGCTAGTACCTCCCCTGGCACTGTTTACAAAGGCCAACCTTTCAGACCTACGCACAACGGCTCTCCAGTAGAGTTTAATAAGAGCTGGGCACCTGGAAACCACCAGCTTTTTTAATGCCACATTCTTCACTTTATCTATGTTTGGCTTAGCAAATACACTCCAAGAAATAGGCTTATTAGCAATTTTTCTCCCAATAAGAATACCACAGGTGTACACTTTGCATGGTTTTGGAACTACAAAATATATGGAATTCTTTGCTTTATTGCTCAAAGGTGTAGGAGCGATGGACTGCAGCAGACTTCTCACAGAGAACTGCGTATTTTCTGCTATTTTGGGCTTTGATTTGGCAGAACTTACACCGGCTGACAGATGGGTGAGGGGGAGATTGCCACGTCCCAACAAATTTTACATCCCCACAAATCCAAAGCAGACACTACTTCTGTACTTCCCTAGTATCAGCACAATCTCATTTTGCAGCTCCATTGCTTCATGCCTTTTGCAGCTGCAGTCAACAACGCAGCAAGTCACTAACATGATCTATGGTGACTGTTCCTGTACCATCAAAGTATTATGTGTCTTAGTACTTCTGCAAATCTCACAGAGAAGAGATGCTACCTGCTGGATTCCAAGTATGCATTAAAATATGTCAGAACAAATGACACACACAGAACAGGTGTTATACTGAATGCATTTGAAGCAGAGGAATACAGTGTCTCCATAACCACAGATTTCCTCCTTTAATTTAACAGAAATTAGTTGCTGCTTTTACTTCCAAAGCCCGGAGTTGGAATTTGAATTGCTGGGTGACTGAGATCTCCTGAGCATCGGTTCCTTGTAGAAAATATGAATACTACTTTCTCACGACATGAACAGCTAAATACATCCAAGACTATCATGCAGTTCTCACATAAACAGACACAGGTGGATTTCACTGTACACTGTCCCTACATCACTAGCATATAGGGTATATCTTACTGGAAAGTCCCAACAGCCCTCTGTCTTATTTGCGGGCCACTGTTAGAAAACACATTTTGGAGATCTTTTTGTTTAATTCAAAATATTTTCAGCAACAAAAGAGTTGCATAAAACCAAGTGTTCCAACTTCAAAATTGTTCGTGAGTTCTCTGAGATCAATATACCACTGGGTGTTGTATAGAGAAAAGTCATGTTCTCACTGATTATGTTTTACAGCCTTTTTTGTTGTTTAAGAGGAACCTTGAAGAAGAAAGGTTCATCTGTATCTTTTACAAGATTATCTAAAACTTTATATGCAGTTTTAATATGTTTCTCATTGTGCTGCATATGTACAAGTACTTAGCACACAAAACCAGCAGGACTGCTGATTCAATAGGTATGTGAAAGATGGGACAGAGTCCATCCCACGGAGATATGACCCGCCTAAGGAGTTATGAAGTTATTTACAGAAGTTGGCCAGGTAAAAGTTGAGATGAAAGTACTAAGGACGTGTTAGTTGAATACTTCAGCAATTCCAAAAATAAAACTACTGGGTTAAAGATTTCAATGACTTGGATGATGGGACAGAGTGTATCCTCAGCAAGTTCGCTGATGATATCAAACTGGGAGGGGTGGCTGACACTCCAGAGGGCTGTGCTGCCATCCAGCGTGACCTGGACAGGCTGGAGAGCCGGGCAGAGAAGAACCTAATGAGGTTCAACAAAAGCAAGTGCAAGGTCCTCCACCTGGGGAGGAAGAATGCTAAGCACCAGTATAGGTTAGGGGTGGACCTGATGGGAAGTAGTTCTGAGGAGAAGGATCTGGGGTTCCTAGTAGACAGTAAATTATCCATGAGCCAACAATGTGCCCTTGTTGCCAAAAAGGCCAATGGAATCCTGGGCTGCATAGGGAAGAGTGTGGCCAGTAGGTCGAAGGAGGTCATTCTCCCCCTCTACTCTGCACTGGTGAGGCCACAACTGGAATACTGCATCCAGTTTTGGGCTCCCCAGTTCAAGAGGGACAGGGAACTACTGGAGCGAGTCCAGCGTAGGGCAACTAGGATGATTGAGGGACTGGAGCATCTCCCTTATGAGGAACAGCTGAGAGAGCTGGGACTCTTTAGCCTGGAGAAGAGAAGGCTGAGGGGAGACCTTATTATGGCATACAAGTATCTAAAGGGTGGGCTGAAGGAGGATGGTGCCAGACTTTTTTCATTGGTTCCCCGTGACAGGACGAGGGGCAACAGGCACAAGGTAGAACACAGGAAGTTCTGTTCAAATACACGGAAAAACTTCTTTACAGTGAGGGTGACAGAGCACTGGAAGAGGCTGCCCAGGGAGGTTGTGGAGTCCCCTTCTCTGGAGATTTTCAAGACCCGCCTGGATGCAGTCCTGAGGGACGTGCTCTAGGCAATCCTGCTTTAGCAGAGGAGTTGGACTAGATGATCTCTAGAGGTCCCTTCCAACTCTGAAGATTCTATGATTCTGTGAAAGATGAACCAACCTGGGGCTGCAGCTTGTCCTGACAATTTCTGTGATTCACCATACAAGCTCAGTGTCTGCAAGGATCAAGGCTTCATTTAGCAAAGTTATTTAACACATACCTGGCTTCAGACTGATTCACTCATGAACTAGCTCAGTGACACTATTATTTTCTCATAGAAATGAGGTATTTACTATTTCAGGCTTCTGGGAAAAAAAACCAACAAATCGTGTGTTTCATCAAGGAATAAACCAACAAGCATAACGATTGCCTCCAAAACTTAGTACCCAAGCAACTCTCATTTGCCATGATTAGTTTCCCAGTTTCTTTGGAAGGAGAAGCCACAGTTTTATTCTTGGTGCCCTGTGGTGAATGACTCTTTTTACCTGCGATAGAAACACAACACACTCATGGATAGGTGTTGGGGGCCTAAAGAAAGTTTAAGTATTCGTTTCATTCAGGTCAGGGGCTCACCTTCTGTGGATAGAACTTCCAAAGGCAAGATTGCTTGTTTGCTGTATTTTCTGGATTTCACTCTGGTAGGTGACACTTTCAGATCTTCCCTCTTCCCCAATTTAGCTGCAGAGAGAAGAGAAAAAGGAGCTGATAAGAGAAGAGCAAATGTAATTCTTGTAGTTCCATGGTATGCACCGTGTCATCTATGAATCCAGTACTTCATGCAAAATGCAAAGATATTAACAAGCATTTTCTTCTTACAAGAAATAAGTTAGTTTTAGTTTTTTAGTTATGGAAAGAAAGACTTCCCATTTTGACTATAAATTAAAAACCTCCTCCTTTACTTCAGGCTTTTATTCCTACCCTAGGAGCACAACTGATGGTATTCTCTCCTCTCACGTTTGAGAACAAGGTTACAGAAACATCTACTTCAGGTTACTTACCCAGGAACTTTGGAGTGACAATGCTGTGATCTTTCAGCAGTGGTGTAAAAACAGCTTCTTGGGAACCTTCATGTCCTGTGAGGAATAAAAGCACAGTGTTAAAACCAGAAATTTGCGAAAGGACGTTTGCTGCAGGTAGAACTGGGACTATCAGGAAATCTCTGTCACACACAATCCTGACTTCCACTACACCGTTTTCAAAAGCAGCCTTAATTTCAACATCATTAGGTCCTATTGTCTCTGAGTGAAGCTAAGGATGCACAGAGGCTCAAGCTGAGAATACAGAATGAAAATCCTCTAACTTTCAGCCTTCACCTGTGTGGGGGTATTTCTTCAGCTACAAAGGAAAATAAAAGCATCTCTAATACAGAGATTTACAAACTCACATACGTGTGACTTTGAGTACCACATAAAACTCTCTCTCACTCAGGAGCTGCGATGCGTAGTGATCCTGGTTCTGGAGCAAATTCTTCACCTGGCCATTCTCATCTGCCAATTCAATTTCACCTGCAACACACAGAAGTCTAGGTCAGGGTTCAAGGGCAGGAAGCTATTAAGAACTATGGCAATTAAACTCAAGACATGTCTCAGCTATACAAAGGTAATCCACATCTGATAAAAAGCCCAAAGTCTGGGTGCATTTTAGTTGAGTACTATGATTCAGGACCATCTCAATTATCTGCCTCTCATCCTAGCGGCCAGTCAGCCAAGTTACACCGCTGCATATGTTTTTTGTCAAGGCAAAAACTAGGTCATAGAACTCAGCAAAAACCTCTTTTGCTGTGGAATAAGCTCGCTTGTAATACACTGCACTTGGTATGATCTAGGAGAATTCAATGGATGGCCATTATGTTTATATTCATCAGCGGCAACTTGATAGGCTTAGTTAACATGACTGTATTCGAAGACTGTAGTCAATATCCTCCTTGGATATTTTCTTCAGATGGACATTTTCATTGGATCTTGTCTTCTACCAGCATTTAAAAGCATTGTACCTATCTGTGTATGTATAAGAGGCAAGGATCAACCAGATAATGAGCACAGCCAAGGGCAGCGTCAGTAACTGCAACCAACACCGTCAGGAACGTTAATCTGGCTTTGCTAACAAACTGGGAAGCTTGACGACAGTTTCACACTGGGAGACAGAATCAGCAGAAACCACACAGCTCATTTCAGAACTCGGAGCCACACAAACATAAACCAAACAGGTTCCTCTTCAGGGAACTCAACCATACCTTCCTTCTCACAGCCACAGCAGCGTTTGATGCTCTCCAAGAGAAGCTGAACTTTACACTGAATGTTGAAAAGGGCCTTTTCATTTTCTGTGAAAAGAGGCATAAGTCAAAGCAACCGAAGAAAAAACAAGAGTCCTATGACCCTTCTCCAAATTCGAAATTAAGTGACCCTGCACTTGACCACTCCTATCAGCAGTCTCAGGGAACGTGAGGGGACTTCACAGCTACTCCAGATAGCACTGGACTTCCAGAAGATTCCACAGACCACTAGAAAAAGAGCTATCAACAGTAAATACTTCAAAAGTAGAACAAAAACAACGGTTGCACCACTCCTCCTCCTATTTGTTCTTTCCAAGGCACTATTAACAGAGCATGAAAAGAAATGCTGTGTGAAACTCTGGTCTTTTCATTGATATTCTTTGGTTTTGTGGGGAAAAAAAACACCCAAAACATTTTGAAACTCAAAAATGTTTACTTATAACTGAAGTGTACTTGTTAAGAAAACCACAATTGGGGAAAAAAGGAAACTTGGATCAAAATTCCATACACATATCCTTGTTTTGATCTAAAATAAAACCCCATTTTCCTTGCAAAAACCATTACAATGAAAAACGTAACAAATTTTATTTACTATAGCCTTCCACCCAGCCTTTTACAAACATAACCTGGAACCACAAGTCACAGAGATAACTTTATCAGCTGTCTGGGTACCTTGTTTCCCTGTGGATATTACAGGGACAGCAATCACTGAAGATGCTTACCTCCATGTAGTACTGTTATAAACATACCTGCTGATAACCTAAAAAAGAAAGCAATGAGGAAAACAATGACAGTTTTTTCACTACTGTGTTCTAGAACAGGCAATCACAGAAAGTGACCTACAAGTGTTCTGTAGTGTTTGCCTGTAGGTATGGTTTGCTTCCTAAAATCCTCCCATTTTCTAAAAAGTCCCTTCAAAGTGTCACAAAGTACCTAAATTCTTCCAAGGTGAAGTTGCGAAGGAACCAAAACAAACCTTTTGGGCTTGGGAGCAAGCTCAGAAAATGTGGAACCACCGCAATGAGTGGACGAGGGCAAAAGACCTTGCAGTCCCCCTGGATCCACCAGAGACACCAGTTAGTGGAAGCAAAACTGAGAGCTTCCACTTGGCTCCTGGGCACTGATGTCTCACAATGGTTATGCAAAGGCAGAAGTAAACACAGATTTGTGTCTAGGAACCAGGAAGGAGTGGGTTCGCAAGCCTCTTCACACATTAGCAATTCAGTAAATATTGCAATGAGAGGACAATAGGCTTCGCTGTTGGAAACAGTAGGCTGAAGCCTACCTGTGGGGGTTGCCAAGGTACTGTGCTGGCTCACAGTCAAGAAGTTTTATGTTGCTGCACTTCACCTAGACCTAAGGAATATTGCACAGAAAGAGATGGAGCAGGTGTTCTGATTCCGCTCCTGTTCCACAGAAGCAAAGCCCACTTCACATGAGATGCTCTCAAAGCATCATACAGACAGGCCAAAAGAGTAAGAATGGCAGGAAGGATATTTTCAGTTTAAAGATCAGGGTCCCAAAGCACTGGACACCAGCAGCTACAGTGATCCCTGCAGTCATCATTAGAAGGAATAGCTTAAGTGTACTCTGCTCAAAAATCACATCTCTAGAGACCTTCAAGGTGTGCCAGCAGATCTTACTGAGACCAACAGGAGTATACTGAAAACAGGCACAGACAATGTAGAAATGCTGGGCACAGCATGCAAGTATGGATCTAAATTATACTTGAAAAACCCTCACAAATATCTTCCGTATCAGAGATCATAAAGGTTATACAGAATGCATTGATAAGCAGGGTCTCTTACGCCACCCATGGCCTCACGTTTTCTGCTTTACTGACTTAACAATGAAAACTATAAAATTAGTAAACAATGCAAGAACCTCAGCTTCCTTCTCAAGCCTACAAATTCTTGATAATCCAAGGTAAGTGTGAAAGTATTTCAACAAGGTTAAGAAAACAGAATATGGATTATTCATTACATGTTTGACCAAGCACATCTCTAACTAAATACATATCTATTCTGACACTTCAGGTACCGCAGCTCTGTCTGCAGACATACACAGTTTCCCATAATCCACCTTTAGCCATTGCCAAGGATACGCTAAATTCCTCAAGAAAACGAGCTGGTGGCTGTTTTACTTTACAGAAGATGAAATACTTCTGCTTGCGTCTCTTCAATCCTCTCAGCAATGCAGCTCCTCTTTATTTCCAGCAGCAGAGCTTCATCCCTCTTTGTGGCCGAAGAATCCAGCAGCTCAGAAGAGGGCTGAGCTCCCCACACTTGTTTCATGTTTGCGCTCTGTTACAGAAATTCAAAACATAAGCAGAGTGCAAGTTCAGTGGACAGCATCAAGGGACTGCTATGCCCCCACTAAGACAGCCCAGTCTAATGGGCAAAAAACCAGGACAGGAATACTGCCAGCACTGTACACTTACTCAGTGACTCTAGAGTATGTGGCAAGCTGCACATTGACAGTACGTTCAGGCCTTTGCAAAGCTCACTGGATCTGAATTTCAAAATAATGCAAACGATGCATCCCTAATTACAACAACACCGCACCAGTAATAATTTCAAACTCTAAGCATCACAATCTGAAAATTCAGCAACAGCTTGAGGAAAACATTCAGTTCAGAAGGCATCCTGCTTATTTTAACTCTTTGTTTATTTACTGCTATAAGCCAGTACACGTGAAGAGAACCAGCTGCCTTATTCTCTTGCTGGTAAATTAATCCCTGAGATAACGGATCTTGGCTGCATTACGACGTTTTTCCCAGAAACCTTTTGTGAGGAACAAAAAAGCTCTAACAAATGAATTCATAAGAAACAAAAATCCCCTGTTTCTCTAAGTACCTGGTGACAGAAAGGAAGACACAAGTCTACATATGTGAATTAGCCAAGCACTTTGGTCTGCTTACTGACCTTGTGGTGACTTCTTTTCAATGACCTGCAGCTCAACAGCAGGCGTTTGCGTGTGAGTTTTACCACGGCACCAAGGATGAGAGACAACTTCTCCCATTTTGTAATCTTACATCCTACTCACTATAGGAAAACAGAAACTGCAACACAGACGAAGGTTTGTTACCTGGATTAACGCGGTCTGAAGGTTGCTGCAGATTTACCAAAGCTTGTTTGATCTCACACAGAGTCTTGGCAAGGGGGGAAGCTGCTATCAGGCCCTCCACCTCCAACTCAGTCAGATAAGCCAAATGGAGATCTAAACCTGAAGAAAACGAGGGATCACTTTTAAGCCTAAAGGAAGAGGAGGCTCTTCATGGCTGGATGACTGCAACATACATGTATTGAGCAGACAGAATGCCTACCCAGAGGCTGTGAGGATCACAGAACTGATGGTACAGAATTTTTCTGAGCTCCCCATATTAGCATGTAATTAGTATAACGACACCCTTCTCTTCCCTATAGGTGGTCGTTTAATAAATCAGTGTAAAGGGTCTGTGGGGACAAAAGCTTCTTGACTTCCCTCTTACAGAGGAAGCAGAAGTGGCTTTCCTGAACTGGAGAAATTTCAGTTCTCCATCTCAGCAAAAAAAATGTACATAAGTAAGAAATAGCATAAATAAGAAAAAGTAATTATATATTTGCTCTGTTAGCAAACGTACATACCCTCTCTTAACCTAGACTTCACTTAATCAGCCTTCTACTGTGATCTCTGAAAACCACCCATGGCACCCACAACTAAGTCACTGCCCTTACCATGATCTTCGTGTCCAGGGAAGCTGAAAAAAGCATCTGTCCTACTAAAGAGCTCACATTGCTGAGGCAGCTCACGATCCTGTGGGATAAGGCCCAATAGTTAAAGAAATGGTTATGTGGAAAATCTAGCAGAAAGGTGAGCGATGTCACAATAACAGACAACTGCAACTCACCTGCCCTTCCACTACTTCTGATTTACTTTCACTGGCCAGGCTGCCCAGTGAGGGGACAACTGCCACCACATCCTGTCCTTGGACTTTCTGCTCCATCTCTTGTTTCACAGCTATGTTCTTGTATAGAGCATTCCCAAGTAGCATTTCCAAAGCTTTCATTAACTCTGCTGCCTCTTGCCACGGAGCACCTAATGAACCCGACAAGCAATTAAAGCGGACTTCCACAGAACCACATGAAGAACTGTAATTATCTCCAGAGCAAAAGCAAGAGTAAGAACCTTTCTTTGGAAATGCCACAAGATGGCTCCAAGATGCCTCACGCTGTAACATTCCCAAGTAACTCTGTTGCTTACCCATTCCTAAGCTGACAGACCTGTCTTCTCATTGAACTGGCACGAAGACAGGCTGTCAGTTCTTACAGAACCACAACACGGAAAGACACGATCTTGTGGGAACTCTTCTCATGCGTATGAGCCATGCCTTTTTTTTAACTTTTAATTTTTAAGATGCTACCCCTTACACTGTGCTTCTCTCTTGCTCTGCACTCTGATTCTCTCACCTGCTTGGAAGTTGTTGCTACAGCGTTCACCATATTGTTCAACGCCCACTGCTGCCCAGCTGCTGTCTGCAGGTTGATGCCCACCAGTCCTTTGCCTGGCGAAGATTTTCAGGCTTTCAGAGTCCAGTGCTTGCACCACGTCCTGTTTACAGAAATAAGCACTATTATACTTTGCGAGCCTCACAATCCACTCATTCCACATTCTGCCTCTCATATCAAAACACAGATTAGCATAAACTATTTTATGCCAGAATAAGGTACCGAAAGGACTAAGACCTATCCCTCAGTAAATTGCCACTTCAGGGCAACCACTTCTCTTACAAATTTCCCAGTTCCAAGACTTCCCTCAATTGTTTCTTCACACTAACCATTAGACTTTGAATCTGCTGGCTGATGCCGTTGTAAAACACCAACACATCCATCCTGTGCTTTGCCAGCTGAGATGTAAGGTGCAAATTCTGATCTTCCAGCTTATCGTACAGCGTGCGAACACTGAAATCCTCCAGAACTCTCAGTGCAAAACGCTCTCCTGAAACACAACGTAAGTCTCACACTCCACCACTGGCCACAAGTCTATTCTAGTTTATTTCCCAGAAGGGGCAGTGCCTATCAACAGGAGCGCACTGTGTCCGTTTTGTGTGCTGTGAAGGAGGAAAATGGATGAGGCAAGAGATGTAAGAGAGGGGAGGATGTTAGTGAGGGGAGGATGACAGAGCATTACTATCAACTCTTAACTTGTTCAGTAAACCGTCAGGGCGCTACTTTTCTGTAAGCTGTTATCCTCATCACTAGATGGTGCCATCTGCTGGACTCTAGACTTGCTGTACCCTGCAAACATCCTGAAATTCCCAAGCTGAGGTCATCCCCAGAAGGCCCATGAGTCACGTGCCTTCAGAGAATAGAATGACCAACAGAAGAACCCAAGGAAATATTTTTAAATATGTTTATTTTCTTCACTTGTCATTTGAACCCACTGTTGTTTTAAAGGACTTTTCAGGGTTGGCCACTTACCCTCCTAACTCATAAGGAAGAAAACACTAACCCTCCAATGACAGAGGTTACACCCCACAGCTGAAGAAAGCAAATGAACCTAGAATGGAAGCGTGAGTGGTGTGTGTCTGTGTGTCTAACTGTGTGCAAACACGTTGAGTGCAGAGCAGCCAAAATGCCTGTGTGACCTCGTGTGTGTGCACAAATTTCTGGGCAAGTAGGTATCAAAATACCATACTAGAGAGTTAAGAGTAGACAACAGAATGGAGAGCAAGTGGGAAGAAGTCAACGTCAGAACAGCTGGGGTTGGCACAGCACTTCACCTGCATTAGGCACAGCTCCTTTCTCTTCAAAGCCAGCATCTTCTCCAGAACCATGAGGACCAACCATCTGATAGAACTGAAGGCTAGAGGGAACGACAGAAGAGGGTGAAGAGCATCTCACTCTTCTCAGTAAAATCAGATACTGCAGTATCCCTAGCCTAGTTCAAGCAGGATATGTTTCTTGCCTAGATTTAAGTCAAAACACACAGGGGAAGCCTGGGACAGGTAATCCAGCAATAATACTCTGTGCAGATCACAGAGCTGTTATACACTACACTGGAAGAGAGCTGGAATACTACTGGGGAACTCCTGGGTAATACCAAGAAACTCCCTGTGCAGCTAGAAACTCAGTGTACTATAAAGCTGACAAGAAGTCCAGCATCGTAGACTGAGACAGTCACTAAGTGCAACAGGACATGCTTCTGTACTATCAAGGTTTGAGCTCCTCTGCTCCATGCAGAGGCGGTTTACCTGTCTTTAAGGAGGATGTACTCTGGTGGGATGTGTGGCTCGCCCAGGCTCCTCCATCGTGGCTTCCAGCTCTTCAGGGGGCTAATGATAGGCACAGCAGGCTGAAGCACTATAGCCAGGGTTGTCAGCACCACAATTAGGAAGCCCAGAACAAAGAGAACCGCTGGGGAAGCCAAGAGAGATGGCAAGAAGTGAGACACGCAGGAAGCAATGTGCATCAATAGCACAGTCTCCCTTTTACACCTCACTAAACACTCCCTCCTGCACAAAACCAACATTTAGCAACTTTCATATTCATTACACGAGCTCCTGCTTCTCCCTTTGCTGATCTGGTGCATGCAGGCAAGGAGGCAAAATGTTTTCAGCACTGGTAGCTGAAGGTGACAGAACTGAGGATCATGCTTGCAAGCCACACTTTCATTTCTATTGCTTTACTGTCCTCTTGCTGATGGACAAGGGACTGGTATGTGCACAGCACTTACACAGAGGTATGGCTTTGAGGGAAGACCTTAAATGCCCTTGTGTTTAGCCTTTAGTGAACTTTTAAATGATGCATTTAATTTCAGTTTAGTTTATCACGGAAACGCACTGGCACTTTCTGCTTTCAAGCCAAGGAAAACAAAGCCCTCTACTACCTGAATTCCTCAAGCAGGGTGTGGGGAGAAACACAACTGCTCATTCCCTCTCTCTCCCCTTCAAGCTCCTATGCAGGCAGGTTCTTGGCTAGACAGCAGTGAACTTCGGGAAGGGGAGTTCCACAGGAGAAAGGGATTAAAGCTAACAATGCCAGTGGTTTGATGGTATTTTAAAAAAATAAATAACATTTTTTGTTTAAACATACACAAAGACGTACAAGAGAGATCATGGCTAAGCATCAAGGTTCAAGATAGGTATCAATTTTTTTGGCTGTACCTGTGATAGCAGCCCAATTAGGAGCTAAGTTCAGATCCTGTTGCTTCAAAACCCCATGTCTGGTCAGCTGGAACAGAGAAGAGGGCTGGAAGGACACATCTCTGGGGTCACAGCCCACATTTGCTTCATTCACAGTGACAATCAGAAAGTGTTCCTGAACGGTCCTATCCCTGAAAACGTACGTCCCAGACTCCAGGAAAACATGGGCAAACCTAAAGCAGAGAAGTAAGGAAAGCACAGCTTGATGGTTAAATACATGGACTTGAACACCCCAAACTTTGATGTTTTCACATACTGCTTCACTACCAAGGACGTACCGATTCTGTGAAAAGCTCACTCTCAAGTCCCGCCCATAACACATGCACTATTAATCACACCAGATATTACCAGGAGACGTTGAGGTGAGTCTCCTGGATGAGGTGGTCTAGCCTTCGGAAGGGTCCAAAATCCCAGCTTGGGTTGCTGTTATAGAGATGCTGCTTCTGATAAACAGGGTAATGGCTGGATGCACGATCTGGGAACAGTTCAGCACAGTGTCAGAAACTCAGACCCACTTCAGTTAGGGCAGCTGACACTGGTCTGGCAAAAAACTATGTGACTGCATTTCTTTTACAGGGTCGTGCAGTGTCAACTCGCTTAACTGAGGTATGCATTGCTGCCCAACAGAGACTTACGGTTTCTAACAGGGGAAAAATGTTATCTCTATTCTACAGAAGTCCAGTCAAAAAGTAAAAAAACACCAGGTAAGTCACCGGCAGAGCCTAGACTAAAGTTCTGGAATCCCTTGAGGGCAAAACAGACAGGGAAGTGAAGCAATGCACTCACACATGCCGCACTACCAAACGTAGAGTCATTGCTCTGAACAGGTCTGGACACGTATATCTGCAAAGAGCACCCAGACCCAGCAACACTTACTGTGGGAATTGATGCTAAGCTGAAAAAGGATTGTGTCTCCTGCTTCCAAACATACTACTGGGTTAGGAATGAGGGGCAAGGCATGGATATCTTTGGAAGAAGTCCTCTGGACTCGATGACCTTTCTCTAGCAACTGATCTGATGAAAAATCTCCTGCCACCAGAAACAGAAAAAATCAGAATGAATTCTGCAAAATGAGCAGCATGTGAAAACACCTAAACTTTGGCAATAAAGAACAAAATCTTTTGTATCTGTGGGCAATTACAGCTTACAAGGACAAATTCTGCTCTCAGTCACACTGCCATAGATGAGGAGCAACTGGAAATCAGGAGCCAGCACACACTTGTCAATAGATTTGCCTCCAAATGGAGTTTCCTGTTAGTTCCTTGGAAGGTCAAAAATCATCCTACGATCTTTATTTGACCCGTTCCCAGGGAGCTAACTGTGCAGCCAGTGCAGGTCCCCACTGTTTACTCCCAGATAGGACAAGATGTCTCCCTACTTTCTAAATAGTTTGGAATGTCTGACAATAAATTCCCCCTGTGCCAACTTGCTGTCCACTTGCTGTGCCAACCGGAAAGGAAATGAATGGCTTTGGCTGGCTGGAACTTAGGTTCACTCTCAGGGGCTCTCAAGCCCTACCTGTCAGGAATGCATCCAGAGCCTCTGTGCTGGAGACAATGAAACCCAGCACTCCACCAGGACTAAACAGAATCAAATGCACCCGCTGGCTTTTCTGCACGTGTTCATCTGGGCCCAGAACGTTTGCCACTTCCTATTAAAAGCAGAGGGGAACACTGATCACTGATACAATCAACCCTGGACTCAGATCCTGCTTTGTGATCAACCTTACCTTCAGCTGTACAAGACTACGCTAGAGCGAGATTTTTTCCCCACCATTCGGGAACCATCATTTCTCAGTAATGCACCAACCTGACGCCTGATCAGTACCCTGGGTAATGAGACATATTGAGCATCACCTCCTTCTCTCTGCTCACAGCTTCACACCCTTCTGCAACCTCCGCCTCCAGGAGTCCCTAAATGTAACCTACAAGGGCTCTCTCCAGACTTGCACGCTGAGAAAGCTTTCCCCCACCCCATACTTACCCTCACTTCTCCATCATTCATCCTCAGAAGCAGCTCTCTATTGATGCCAAATCCCAAGGAGATCTGTGGGGCTCTCAGCAAACACAGCTGGTCACAGAGCTCCTCAGCAGAGACATACTGCTTGCAGTGACATCTATAAAGCAGGCAAAAAGTCTTGACCACTTATGATCCTGAGCAAACAGCTACAACATACTGATGGTCAGGCTAGCCCCAATATCTTACAATCTACACAATAAGTGGGTCTACTGTGTATCCATGGAAAACAGGATAGAGCAAACTCAACAGTCCATCTCATCCAGTAATGTGTCTGCTGTTCAATGCACATGAAAGGCCAAAATGTCATACCCCACTCTCTAACAAGCCTCTGTTGGTCTCTAATAGAGATCAACTTCAGTCTTGTAACAGGGCATTATACATCCCTCCCTAAAGTTCTGCTTTAAGAAAATGGTTGAAAGCAACAAAGTATAATTTTAACACACTTAGCTTACTCTGCAATCCACGTCAGGAGGAGATTTTGCAATACAGAAGTTCATTGACAAAAAGTAGCATCATATGACAAGAACTATCTTCAGTGTTTTAGTCAGCATTAAATGGGGGGTGGGGAATGAGGACCAATTCCCTCAGTTCTGGTCTAAATGTAATAGAGTGATGATCCACTTTAGGGGAGTTGACCTGAGGTACGTGGAAAAGGTCTACCTCGGAAAATGTCAGCTCTGTCCACCCTCACTTTGTCACTCACTGTTCATTCTGGTGTCTCCAGCCAAGTACACAAACTCCCTAGGTAAGGTTAAAAACACAGGCATACTCTCCAGGTAGAGTAACAAGGCCAATGAATGAGGACTGAAGGCCAGTATCTTCACAGAAAGGAACTCCAGCAATGGAAAGTTTCTCAAAACCACCTCCCACAGCTCTATGCTAGAATGACCTCAATGCGATCAGTAACTCAGCCAGTCAGAACTAATTGTGAAGTGTTTCTTAAGGAGAGGCTGGGCTGAGACTTACATGCCCAGCTCTGCATTAATCTCTCCACCTGCAGGCCCACAAGACGGAGAGCAGTCATATCGCTCAGGAAAAACGCACTGGCGTGTAGATGCTAGACGGACCTCTCCAGGAGCACAGAGCTCATCCACCTGGAAGAACAACACTCATCCAAAAATATGAAACCAGACAAGCTCTAGCATTTCAATAGAGATACAGCACCCCTCAAATTCTCTTCCTCCCTCACCCACACTGCTGACATTCAACGTAAAGGAAATCCAACAAGGGCTGTTAAAAGACAACTTGGAAAGCATGGAAGAAAGATCACAACGATTTCACTTCCCATCCAAATTCCTCAAAGCAGGTCTAATAAAGAACTCCATAGTAACAATACGGAGGCTTAAATTCCTGCATCTGTCATCTGAGACACTCGGCTGCTCCCCACTGCTGTAGCATGGAAGCACCTTTTGCCTCCAGCCCTTACGAATTTCACTTCACAAGGCTCTAGTAAGGAAAACCATGCCATTATCCTCCAAGGAAGGGTCAAGGGTCTCAAACAAAACAACTAAAGGACTTGCTTGTGTCTGCAGAAGCCCAGAGAACTGAGCTCAGATTGCACACACGTACACACCCTGAGAGAGGGCCTAGAGCACTCAAGTACTTTCCTTCTCCTGTGGGTCACGCAACAACTTTGTTTTGAAGCCAGACTTTACCTGAGGTCGGCAGTCCTGATCGCTGTTGCCATCAGGGTCTTTCTTGCCTCTCTCATCATAGTAAACGTAACCTGCCTGGCAGATACAGGAAGCATCCGACTGCTGGAAAGCCCGGTTCAGGCCACGGCAGGTACAGCTGGTGGCACCTTAGAGAAGAGGTTGGATTTAGAGTCGTAATCAGGGTAGGGAACACAGTTCACAAAAACTGTGCTCACCACAAAGGAGCAGTTCCTGTGCTGAATAATCTTTGATCAAATCACACTGCTCATTTTAGTGACACTCCTGGAGTCTGCTGCACCACTAGGCACAGCAGAGCTGAGCCAACAGGAAAGCCAGCTGGAGCCAGCCTGCCTTTTGCACCACCAACACAATCATTAGACCGTTTCCTGAAGTGTCCATTTAACAAGAGATGCAGAAAGGCCCAGCTGGTCATTTGCTGCGGCAGCATTTTGACAAGCACTCCATTAATTTGTACATTAAGGCACTGGACAGGGTAAGGACCCTGTCAATCAAGGTGGCCAAGCCCCTCTCTTGTGCCTCAACACTCTCAAATCCACTTGATTTAAAATGCTGGTACAGTACTGCACAGTACACTGAGTAAAGCACATGCACTCTCTGCTGTGCTTAGCTGCCTATACCTTCCACTTTTCTAGCCTTTTCCCACTTCATTTTGGCCCAGGCTGGACACAGTTACAGTGCCCAATTTTGGCTCAAAAACACACCTACACTTAATGCAAGATACCTAATTCAGGGCAAAAGTACTCTTGGTGTAACTTCCCTGCTTTCAAAGCAATGATAGAACAAGAATTAGTAGGGCTGCTCATCTCTTCCTTCCTTTGAAGAAGATGAGATCAAATCCCTGCAGCTAACAGAGCGTAAGAGAACAAAAGACAGCTTTGAAAATGGAATCCTCCTTCTGTGTGGGACAGAGGAAGAGCAGCTGAGCATTGTTAGCGCACACGTCATCATGAGGACCCCAGGGCTTGCGGTCCATCGTGAAACCATGTCGGGGAATCACATTTCTAGGTGATTCCCTTTTCAGTTTTTCTCTTAACTGAGGTGAAAGTTTCACTCACAAACAGCAACTCACCAGGCTGGGAAGAAGAAGAGCTGCCACAGGGGAAACAGGCAGCCTGAGCAGGAAGGTGATTGAAGGTGCCAGCAGGACAGGCCTGGCAATCCTCTATATGCTTTGCAAAGGTGCTGCTCCCATGGGTCCCCGGGGGACAGGGCAGAGGGGCAGATGCCAGAGGAGGGCAGTAATAGCCACTGGGGCAAGGCTTCTTGTGGTAACTCTCACTGCCTAGGGAAAGTGGTGGGCTACCTCAGACACAGACACTGCTTAAGGACCCAAGCAAGTGCTAAAAGATAGGCAGAGACTACTTATTTATTCCAGTTATGCATATACACACACATCTATATACGTGTACAGACAAACAAACAAATATATATAAATATACATGTATCTATATATAAAGTTAATCAACACTCAGCATTTTTCAATTTGATTTCTTTATATTTAAATACAAATCTTGATTTTTTTGTCACAGCTATTTCACTGGACAAATCCCGGGGGAAGACGGGGTAAGCGCGATCTCCTCCATGCTATACAGCAGGAACTAACATGTCAGTGAACTTAACAGAGGATCCCAGCCAACAGAGGCTTTCGAATGCTTGTAAAGCTATTTCTCCTGCATCCTAACCCACCAGGCTGCAAGCAGCATCAGTGGCTGTCACACAGCAAACTTCAAACCCTTCTACCCTTCTCGTAGAATAACTACAGGCTCCCTCAGCCAAGTCATAAAATTAGAGAAAAGAGGGCTCACAAGGGCCTGAGAGGTCATCCCTAAGAGACAGGACACCAATATCCAAACCGTTTTCGACCCATTTCTTTAAACTCTCATAAAAACCTACCACAACAAATGCTCAACAAAATAATGTGACAGCCCACACCAGGGATTTGTAACCGTAGAGGACTGAGAGCTTTTCCCACATAAAACTTTCTGGTTACAATTTAAGCTGCTATTTCTTGCCCCACTCCTCCATGGTAGCTCCACTCACCTTGTGGGCAGATGAAGCCTGCTGGGCAGGGCTGACAGGGGGCCGTGATGAGAGAGTCACTACGATAGGTGCCTGCCTCGCAGATTCTGCAGAATTTCTCAAATGAATCCCTTGGACCAGGCAAGTTGAGGGCCATATACCCTCCTTCGCAAGGCAGTGGATGTGCACTGCCTAGGGGACAGTAGTAGGGAAACGCACACCTGGAAGGCAAAACAAGGCAGGAAGAGGGAAGAAAGTCTCTGAAAATGTTATGATTCCTGGATTCAATGACCAGTGCAAAACGAGGGCAAAATTAAAAATGGTTCTCATCTGGTTCCAGGCTCAAGCTAACTAATAGAAATCATAAATCACCCTCTTAAGTCTTAGCAGTCACCAAATCCATAACTGTAATTGCAAAGATACCTTTGCTTTTGCACAATGCACAAAGATGGTGGTTGAAGCCTTAACTCAGGTTTTATCACAGGCACGTTTCACAATAATCAGAGTTCTTAGAAACTTAAAGCTGGCTGCACCAAACATGGTAGGTACTCACAGCTGCTCAGGGCTATTGTATGTCGACGATCCTTCAGGACAGTAATACCCAGCAGGGCACACAGAAGGCACGGCTGTGTGAGCACCACAGTATAGGCCAGGCCTGCAAGGCTTTGGATTTACTGAACCTGATGAAAAAAGGGGAAACAGTGAGTGATTATGTGACATTCCCAGAACAGGAGAGTATGAGTTGGGGAGACAGTGAGCAAGGGGCCTTTTATTAATTATGACTGTCCATAAACACTGCACTTTTCCTGTTGCTCGCAAAAGGGCACAGATCTGTTGGGAACCAGTTTGCTGTTAAGCATGAAATGCTAACACCTTAATGCCTAGCCCTGGATGGTGAAAGGTATGTGCTCCTTTTCTAGGCCCAGACCAGTTCCTTTGGGAACCTCAGCTAAATAAGAACAGGGAGAGAGGGCTGAGAAACAGGAGATGGGAATTCAAAGGCCAAAACCCAGGAAAAGGATTCAGGGTAATAACGCCACTTCTAAAGCCACTCCATCAGTGACCATGTCCTAGGAGGCCTGCTGCACAAATGGGACTACAGTCGCTGCTAAATGCTATGGCTGTGCCTGCTGCGCACCGTTCAGCCATCTAGATGCAGAAATGGCTGCAAATAAAGAAAACAAAGGAGCACGGTCATATCACCTGCTGGGCATTCATAGCCAGGTTTACAAGGTAGTCCTTGGGTGTTAGGCAGCCCTGTCTGTGCTGGATCCGGGCAATAGTATCCAGGTGAGCAGGGATCACACTCTTCCAATGATTTTGCACCAGGCTGGATCCTGGAAGTGCCAGCCGGACAAAGGAAAGCATCCCCTTTACCAGGGCACCAGTATCCAGGGGGGCACGGATAATCCTCAAACCTGGTCAAACCTGTTAGGAAGAGAAAGGAATGAAGAAAGGGAGGCTGAATGGCCAGGAGGGGCTTTAGAGAAGGGCTTTTAGCTTGCTGTGAACATGAATTACTTCTCCTTTTCCCCATCTCATCTTAGGAGTTTTGTAATCAGCTCTAGAGGTGGGAAAGGGCTGGCTTTAACCTGGCACTTACCTGATAAGGGGCAGCGATAGCCCGGAGGACATGGCTGGCAATCTGTCAGGCTCTGAGCTCCTGGGTGCTTGCGGTAAGTTTGCGGAGGGCATTTCTGAGGTGCCAGGAGACTACTGTGGTCACTGCCATTGCCTCCAAAGCAATAGTGTCCTGATGGACAGGGATAGGCCTCTGAATCCCCTAACAAGCAGAAAGTAAGGCTTTAAGGAGTCATCTTTTCATTGTAATTGGAACACCTTTCTTCTGTGTCCTCCCTGTGTCCTTCCTGAACTACTGCACCTATGTGTACAATCCACCTCCACAATCCAAGCCCCTCTTCTGACAGATGGCATACGGGGATATTTGGAGACTGATTGTGATCTCAGGCTTTCCATTTCCAATGCTTGCTGGAACAGCACATTATATTAACGGTGTGAAACGCCTCTTTTCTCTGCAGAGACTAGAACTCATCACCAGAAACAGCGTGTCCTACTACAAGGACTGTTCCACAATGCAGCGTCTGCTATCAAAGCTAGCCTTACCAGACTCAGGGATACATACAACCCTCTTGAAAAGAAACTCACATTCCCTCCCCTCGCTGTTCACCCCTGAACTCCAACCTGCTTTGCACCAGTGGCCCGGTGGACAGGGCAGGCAGTCCTCTCTCTTCACAGCCCCTGGAACATCTCTAATAGTATTGTCAGGACATGGTACAGGTACCTCAGATCCCTCTGGGCAGTAGAAACCTACAGAAATGGATGGGAAAGAGATGAAAGTAAAATATGAAAACCCTCTAATGGAAAAAATGACTCAGCTAGAGCCTCCTGTTGCTGTTGAACAAACATCTATGCAGCTGTTGGGATGCTGATGTGCATATAGAGAGCCAAATCAACAGCATTCAAATTTTTCTGGACCAGCAGCCTAGCACCATAAATTCAAGGCAGCCTTTTTGGTCAGACACACCTCTTTGTTCAAAAGATGTAAAAACAGAGGAAACCAGTAAGCAATGGCAACTTCAAAGAAGGGCTCACAACGTATTATGCAAGATAACAGATGCTCTCCAGTTAGTTAGAAGTAAGTCAATACTCTATACTTTAATGGAATTCTCACTTACCTGCAGGACACAGCCCTGCACACACCTGACCCCAGCGGCACCCAGCCAGGAAGCGCCAGGAAAAGCTGTGGCCCTGTGGAGTAGATTGAGAGCTCCCAGCAAGGCAGAAATATCCAGCAGCACACTTTCCCTCCAGCCGTCCATACCTGGAGCAGAGAGGACAGTAAGAGTTTACATACTACCTGCTGTTAAAGATTTGGTGCAGAAGCAGAGCAAGTATCGATTCAATGAACTCTGTGAAGTCTGCAGCAAAAAAATAACAACTTATGCTGATATGAGAGAGAAAATAGACCCATTTTCTCCACTTCAAAAAACATGCAAATTACTAGAGTGAGCCAGGCACTTTTGGGTTTAAATTCCATGAACACGGGCAAATAGCTTTAGATGAAATTGTGGAAGACTTTCCACTAGGCTGGACTTTCTGGATTACTTTCACGTTTTCACAAATGCTACCCATTATCTCTTTCAGATGCTTTTTGTATCATGACAATGATGTCGGACTGCTTTAAGATGCCTCCCAAAATTCACAGATCCATCACCTCTGTACCTCAAAGCTGTATCTAAGCTTGTATTTCTCTTCTATGAATGAGGGAGATGTGGAAGAGAAGATGGGGGGAACTTAGCAGTGACTTCTCAGTACAAAACAAGGATGCCAAAGTGCTTAAGACAAAGTGAAAAAATGCTAGATGGAAATGAATCATAACCTGCAGTAGTGACCAGGTAAGCAAGGCAAGCATTCCTTCTCATTCCAGAGACCAGTCATATTTGCAGGAGTGAAGGTGCCTTCAGGACACGTGAGAGGAACCCGTGTGCCTGAAAGGGAGACGGCAGAGACGATAAAAAACCCTAGGAGACTGCTGTGATCTGAAAAGACTCTAGAACCATATCAGAGCATAACAAATGACTCCCAGAAAGAAAGGCGGCAACTATGCCACATTTGCTCATTGCCGCTTCCTCATCACCTGGCATGCAGGAAGACGCACATTAGGTTTGTACAACTCTGGGATCACAGTGAGGCAACACGACATCTGAATCCCTGGCATAGCTGGTCTGAAAGTTTCAGTGTACCTGCAGGACAGTAAGAATGTGGCGGGCAGCGCTTGGGGTCTCCTGCCACCAGCTCCTGGCAGTAGAATCCTCTCTGGCACGGAACGCAGGAAGCAGAGCCTCCAGTCGGCTGGTATTCCCCAGCAGGGCACGGCGTCGGGTGGGCTGCCCCTGACTGGCAGAAGTGACCCTGCCAATGACAGAGAAGGAAGGGGATTACATGGAGATGGTGGCAAACTTAACGTCTGTGTAAAGGGTGAATCCCAGAACTACCAAAGCCTAGGGCAACATTCCGTGTGGATGTCATCAACATTTCAATTGCGCATGTGTGACCCTTTGCCACAAACACCTCCTGCCCAGAGCTGAGACCCACCTCCTTCACTGCCCAGCTGTCACTAAGCAATACCTTAGGGCAGAGGAATGCTGTGGGGCTGACAGAGCTGAAGTTTGCTGGGCAGTAAAACCCCTCAGTACAAGGTCCTGTTGGAGAACTCAAACCAACGCTAGCACAGAAATACCCAGGAAAGCAAGGCACACAGCTCTCTGGGGAGGTACCACCTGAGGAGGAAACCAAAAGTCAAGGCCAATGACAGGGGGAGATGAAAGCATACCCAGTACAGTTACAGCACCATCAGCACGTATTTCAATTGATAGCACATTGCCACCATCAGGCCACCCCCCCACCACGGCTGCCAGCAGTGAAATCCCTGATCACTGTGGGCCACAGGAGAAACCTGTGGGTGAAGTGCTACTCACCTGTGGCATTGTTCAGGGTCCCAACTGGGCAGGCAACTGGGAAATGAGTACCCTCTGGACAATAGTGCCCAAGTGGGCAGGGCCCATTGAGCGGGAACGCAGGTGTCTCATGTGGAATGGCATCAGTGGCTCCTCCTTCACAGTAGTACCCAGCTGAACACAGACCTGTCATGCAAGAACAGAGAGGGTGGCAATTGCCAGCCCACAGCACCGTGGTCAGAAAAAGGCACCTCCTCAAATCCTCAAAAGTAGGAGAGGAGAGGGATCACCTTTGCTTTGCCTTCCCTCCTTCCCATCAATCTTTGGCCTCTATCACTTCCTTTTTTTACTTGCACTGACCTCATTTGGCATTTGCTCACCTTCTCACTTCTCTAACTGGTTCCCCATATTTTGTTTTCTGTGGAAAGAGTTCTGCCTCTCTTCTTTTCATGTGTCCAATCTGTGCATTTTGGCCCAGTGAAAATTACTCTGTGCTTAAATGGGAGGGGAAGGATTTATGAGGACAGAAAGAAGAGCAATAAAAGGGTTAAATGCAAAAAAAGAGAAAGTGGAAAAAGCTAAGGGAGACAAGGAAAGTAATGCAGTAACATAAAAGTAACATCCAAAACAAATGCTCCGTTAAAAGAATGAAACAGAGAAAAGAAATGACTGACAGGCACAGACATAGGGTAGAAAGGTACCCTCCAATAACCTTTACTCTGCTCACTGAGATATGTTTTCTACTACCCGGCATCCTTCAGCCCTGAATCTCTGTTATTAACCAAACTCACCATCAGGTTCCCAGTTAGCATCTCCTCTGCAGTACCTCCCCACAGGGCACAGCTTGCAGGCAGTGGGGGCCAATGCCCCCTCCAAGGTGTTCAGCGTCCCCTCGGGGCACGGCAGTGGGACAGCAGTCCGAACTGGACAATAGTAACCTGTACATTGAGAGAGCCAAATGAGACACTGCTCAAGAAACAACGGAGAAAGAGGTGGGAGTGCTGAGCTTGCTCTAACTAACGGCAAATTCCCCATTCCCTAGAAAGAACCACTGCTATGGCTGAGTCACAGAGTTGTGCAGGCACCCATCACACCTCTTCCCATTCCTGTGTTAGGGGTTTTGCTGCATACTTGTATTGCTCACCTCTGGGGCAGCTGAGTGGCTCGACAGTGGCAGCATTGCTGCAGGCCATGCCAGCTGGGCAAGGCAGGCAGACGCTTGCCCCAGGCACAGGGCTGAATGTGCCAGGCTCACAGGGCAGTTCCAGCCCAGTGCCCGCAGGACAGTAAAAGCCACTGGGACATCTGTATCCACGAATCCCATCAGAAGGGCAGGGAGCAGAGTTTCCTTCCAGGCAAACATACCTGTAGAGAGAGGATTCAGACCCAAAACAATGAACTCACAGCCCTGTTCAGAGGCAATAGGTAGGGGAGGCACTAATCAAGAACCAAGGGTCAGCACATTAAGAAACATCCCTTGAAAATGTGGTTTATGTCAGTTGTACTAACAACTTCCCCCCTGCATCTGTAATTTAGTGCCCGCCTGAAAATCCTGGTAAAAGGCTTTTTTTCACTAAGCTGACTAGAAAGTGTTCTCATTCTGGAAAGAAAAGCCTTTGAAAATTAAAGATTTTTTACTTCAAAGCACAGGGCCCAAGCATTCAGTTCCTGCTGTCTTTGCTTAAGTCTCACTTTATCCCCAGTCTTCCTGTAGGCCTCTGCTTTAACACCATCATTGACTCTTCCCTTTACTGCTTCCCTCCCACACCCTCACAACAAATAAAGATGAGGAAATATGAAAACTATTAGGGGTCATAAGAGCTAAGCAACAAGGAAATGAGAGCCATGATCCGAGCGTATGCTATAGACAAGGATTCAAAGGACATAGTTTCTGAAGAAGAAACAATTCCTAGTCCTTAAGGCAAATGACTAAGTGCAAAAGGAACAGCACTGAACAAAAGAACAGCAAAGCTGTGGGGTTTTTGCCTGGAAGCAAGATCTAGTTAGACTGAACAGCAGGCTATGAGAAGCGACAATGCTACATGGTAAAGGTGTTGAAAAGCAACCTGGGTAAAGCACAAATTGTACCCTGTTGGAAGGCAAGAACTTCACAGATTTTGGAAGTCGAGGGTCATTTATAATCACGTAATATTCATTACCACTCAGCCTAGAAAACCTTACAGCCAAGCTGTAACATCTTTCTAGGGATAAAGGAATTTTTGGGAAGGCCTGAAATTAGTCTGCGACGTGGCAAATCCCTCTTATTCCCAAGAAGCCTGTTTCCATGGCTAATTATTTTTAGTCATTCCAAATGTAGCCCTCACTTATATTCTGAGCTCAGCTTTGACTTCTAGACAAATTTCGTTATGATTTTTTCCATTAGATTCAAGAGCCATCTGCTATCAGAAATCTTTCCTCACAAAATCTCATTACGCTACAGTGAAACCAGTCCTAAGATTCTCTTTCACAGATAAAATAAACCGAGCTTCTGTAGTCTCTTGCTATGAGGTATACTCATGAAATGCACAAGTATTGCTAATGGCACTTTTCTGCTTGCGTTATTCAGGCTGGAACTGCTACCTTCTCCCTGGTTATTGCACCACCTTGTGGCAGAGAGATAAAACACAGAAGGAAAAAGATGCACAGGTCGAATTCTCAGCAAGTGCGGTTATGAGGCTAAATAAGGGATCTGTAATCCACTAAGCCTACGGCGAAAACAGTGAAAAAACATGTATAAGGCTGAAACAGAATGATAAGCAAACATAAAGGGAAAAGGAATGGCTCTGAAACTTCTACTGAGATCACTAGATGCTACGTAGCTGACCCAAAGGTCTAAGAACAAAGTCTTTGAGGTTTTATTACTCTTGAGTACAAATATTTGCACACAAAGCGTTCGACAACACATATTCAGGCCCAGTATCTTTCCGTTTGGATGTCCCTCTACTATAACCTATAGCAATCCTGCCAGCTGTATTTTTCCATTAACAAGAGACTGTCTCACCATACCCTGCATTACACAGCGGTGCCTGGGCCAGATCAGACAACCCTGCCCCACTGCAATACCGTCCGGCTGGGCAGGGCTGGCACTGTTCTTTTGCCTCCAGGCCCACTGTGGTAGAAAAGGATCCAGGAGGACAGGGCACAGGATACCCTGTACCACTGGGGCAGAAATGCCCGGCAGGACAGATGTCATTACCAGGCAGACCAAGGCTGGAAGATTCCACCTGTATCAGAAAAATACAGAGAGAAAGTGTTATCAAAAGAAGATTTATCACAACGTACTACAGAGGCAGGGTCTGGAAAGGGCACATAGGAGCTGAGTCCTACAAGTTTGCTGCCAGTGAAACTAAACAAAGACCATGGCTGGCACAAAAAAAGGTACTGGCTGCTGAGACGTGGCTATCCTATCCCTGATGCCACCTTTTGGAGGCGATATTAGACAGCACACTCCAGTGCAATCTACAGAAACGGAGGTCTGGCCAGAATTTATTAGTAGGCAGCAATATACTCCATCAGACATTAAGAGCAGCATGTCACTACATCTGAGAAGCCCTCAAGGGCAGCAGTAAAAGGCACGAGCAACCCCATACAGAGCAGTCATGCCTGGAAAATGTTACATCAGAAGCTGCAAGATTGTGCCAGTCCAGCCCTTGTGCCCCAGTCACTGCATATACTGTGCTGCTGCCTGGCACTCACTCACCCTGTGTTTAAAGGGGGCTGGGCTCGTGGCTCCCTTGGCACAATGATAACCTGAATAGCAAAATCCAGAAGGCTGTGACAGACCTGCTGCTGAGCAATACATGCCTAAAACGAACAGAAAAGCAGTTTCAGTGTGAGGGCCTGCACAGAAGATCAGTGGAGTCAATAACATGAAGGCAGAAGTCATATTTTCCCCAGTCTTCCCATGTATGCCCCCCTGGGTTTCTTGTGCCAAGTCCCTACGTACCTGCTGGGCAGGGCTCACAGTCAGACTCACTAGTGGCACCAGTGCTGGGGCCAAAGGTACCCTTCGGACATGGATGCTCTGTACTGAAGTTGGTACCTGGCAGACAGAAGTACCCAGCAGGACACAGCTCAGGAGTATGTGCTCCAGAACCTAGGATACAAAGAACCACATCTTGCTTGGGAGACATTACAAGAGGTGACAGGCAATGTCGTTCTCTATCACCACAGTCAGCCTTCCTCCCCTATTAGTACAGTCAGACCCAGGACACAGGATTCATCATGTGTACTTCTGTTTAGTTGTTCACATTCCCATTGCAGTAATTGGAGAGAAACAGCATTTCCAGAGGAAATGCACTTCAGATGCAATTCATCTCATCCGAAAGCAGACATCTAAAATGAGAAAGATAAACTGCACCTTTGAAGTGCCTCTTTCTCTCTATTGACTACAGAGGGAGTACAGAAAGCTAGCTCAGATACAGATGTCTACAAAGGAGATGCCTACAGTTTAATTAGAGTAATCCCATCTAGGGAGTTCAATCCCACCTGTGCAGCCATATTTCTTGGGCGTTTCTGTTGCATGCATGAGCTGCTACACATAAGTATCTTCTCTACTTGCATTTTCCTGGGCATGGAGTTTCTTTCCCCAGACAAGAGAAAGATTTGGCTTCAGCCTACTTGTTCACCTACAACCTCATATTCTTTGAAACCTGTTTTGACTTCCATTCTTAGCAGAAACTGATGCGCCTATCTGTCCAGTCCAATCCATATAATATTGACTTAGTAGAACCTTAAGCTATGGCATTCAAAAAACCCTTTTTTGTTCCACTGAGTCTAACAGGAAGACTCAGCCCTTAGCGATATGGAATCCCTTTTTATCACAATACACAGCCCCCTCCAGACTGCTCACTTTTATTAGGCTGTTCACAGAAGAGTCCTGCTGGCCAGAGGTCAAAAAAGTCCTTCCTCTCCTGTGACTGTTATGTCCCATTCTCACAGGGTATAGGAAAAGCAGATCCCTTGGGGCAGTAAAAGCTTGTGGACAGCAATGGGGAATAGAAGTAACTGAAGTCTGGCCAGGTGGGCAGCAGTAGTCTACAGAACATAGTGCTTCGGAATTGGATTTGCCCAGCCCCGCAACAACGAAAGCAAAGCCTTTCCTTTTCCCTTGCCAGATCAAAGACAATGGAAACCCTTATCCCCTGAAATCGTGACCTCCTCCATCACACACCTGTAACATATGTCAGAATGTACCTATTCTCTGAAGTTCAACCTCAGACAAAGAATATCTTATCACACAGGAAAGTCAGTTCTGAATTATAGGCCTGGGGGAAACACAGGCTTCCAACTAAAATGCTCAAGTGTGATTCTGAGGCTCTCAGTTGTGGTTCCAGCTCTGCTATAAACTCATGTTAGCTCAGTCAAGTCATTTCCTCCCTGTTGCTTCAGTCCCTCACCTGAGAAAGGAAAAGCCTCTTTGTTTCACGGAAGGTGATGGGTCAATCTGTTACTGTCAGTGTGACTGCAGATATATCAGTGTTGGGGGGAGCAAATAAACATCTTGTACAGACAGATGGTGAGAACCTCTGAGAAGGAGCAGCTGTCTCAGAGCAGAGACCCTGGATGCTCGCCAGTACCAAGTGCGTTTGCCAGGATATTTTGTTTCCCTGAGAGGCCAAAGACATGAGACATGTAGAAAAGGTGGTTGAGTCAAGGAAGAAAGAAGGAATAATAGCAAGAATTGTTATGGGTGACCTGAGACTGCTACCAATAACCCAAAAGGAGTTCTGGAAGACAAATGATTCAGGGCATTTATACTTAGTGCCTTACATCCTGCAAAAACTGTCGCTAACCAAAGATGATGTGCGGCACTTACTGAGTTTGTTCTTCCTGTATCTGCTAGGGAGAAGCTTGTAAGAAATAAAGCTGTAGTGGGTGTCTATCTTGACTTGCATCGTGTAACCTCCGCAGTTCCCAAATACACCAGCAGAGACTCACCCCTGCAGAAGTATCCAGCTGGGCAGAGCTGACAGTCTGTTGACCGCCATTTTCCACTGTCAGAGCTGAAGCTTCCAGGGCTGCATGGGACTGGGGATTCAGAGCCTTCAGGACAGTAGAAGCCAGGGGGGCAACGCTTATGATCTGGCTGTGTGGATCCAAGATCACAGAAATACCCAGCATAACATGTTCCTGCAAGTAAGAAAAGCTTCAGCATTAGGTTTAAGCAACCAGAGAACATAAAAAAGGCCAAACTAGGAGACAAAAAAAGACGTTAGATGCATGTAATACACACCAGAAACACTGGCCAGGCCTTCTCCTTGGCAGAACTTCCCCCCAGGGCAGGGCAGACAGGCATTACGGTAAACCATCCCAGACTGAGGTAAAAACGTGCCAGTGGGACATAGCTCTGGCTTGCTGCTACCTGGTGGGCAGTAATGACCTGCTGGGCAAAGGTTGCCTGTCTCATCGTTAACAGGATTGGGTATACGTGCCTTTGAAGTGCAGTAATACCCAGGCAAACAAGGACCGCTTAGGGACGAGAGTCCTAAAGAAAAGGAACATAAAGTCAGATAAGTCAGTGGCATTACAGAAATCACAGCTTCGACACTAAACAAACCAGACAAGCCTTGTCATCACAATGATTTCAGAGTCTACTGGCCTGTGACTAGCTCTCTTAAAAGCTCAATCTACAGTCTCCATCTTTACTTACACAACTGACTATCAGATAGCTAGAAGCCTAAACAGCTTTCTAGATCACCTTTACAGAAGGGGCTGATCAGTACCTCTCTTTCCACTACGAGACAACCAAGAACAAATGAGTCCTAGAATCCAAGCTGCTTGGCTTTTGGTTTCATAATCTTTGCTAGAACAAAAATGCCTTAATTTGCCTCTTTAATTAAAGTTACAGAAGATAGTTTGTAAAAATCTTTAAAATAATCACAAAGAATCTCTACTCAAGGAGTCCCTGAGACCACTTTAAAAGTCATACAAACTGCATACAGAAGAACACTTCAGGCATTGGTGGAACTTTTTGACCCTCCTAGATAGAAAACAGCCTAGTACTGTATTTAATCCACACGTGATTCCTACCTGCACTGCCACAAAATGTGCCTCCAGGACAAGGCTTGCACTCCCTGGGATCTCCCAGTCCAGTTTGGTTACTGTAGGTGCCCTCAGGGCACGGGTACTGATTGGCAGCTTTTGTTCCTGACAAGCAGTAATATCCTGCTGGACATTCTGTTGGTTTGACCACACCTTGTGAGAAGTTCTGTTGGAGATCACCTGTGTGGTCTTCCAGAGTACAGAACCTATCAAAAAAACCACAAAATCTTGCTTCAGCCCATGCTCTCCCTCTGCTCCAACAGAGACTAAGAAACACTTTCTGCATGACAGTGACAGTCTAAGACCACACAATAAAAAGAAAGTTAATTATTTGAAAGAAAACAAATGGAGAGCTGAGATGCAACCTGTCAGGGCCTTTTTGTCCATCCCAGCAGACAGACATACCAGGATGGATTTTCTACGATACACGGGTTGCAATACAGAAAATGACACAATAAAGGGAATGGTGATACGAAAACAGAAACAAGAAAACCAGCCTTGTATAGCCAAGGATACAACAGACAGAGCAGCCTAAGGCAGAGGGAAATGCACACGCTAATTCCTAAGAAAAGCATCAAGAGGAAGCCACTTACATTCCTGCTGGGCATGTTTCACATTGGCTTTTACCAGCCTGGTCCTGATACTTTCCAGAGGGACATGGTATGGGCTCTGGGCTGCCAGTGGGGCAATAGTGACCCACAGGACACAAATAGTCTATGAGCGAAAAAAGAAATACAGTTCTACCATCACTGCTCTGCTTACGTCCTGAACAGCTGCCATTAGAGGAAGCATCACCACAAACCTAGAACTAGAAGATGTAGTAAGATATAAAGAACAAAAAAATACCCTGGTTTTGTTAAAAGCATTGCTAAACACAGATTTGAGCAGTGGAGGCCCATGTACTGCACTCTGAACACCAAGTTCACATACCACTGAACTAGGCTTTTAAACGAACGGCCATGCAGATGTGTTGCCCTTAACACCTTTCAGAAAGCTGAAGGGGCTGCAGCCTCTCTGCACTGTCACATGGTTCACTATTTTCCCTTACTGAGAGCCACCTGCGTGTTTCTAGAACATCAGGATTTGAGTTACACTTATCCTTACATCACCCTTACGAAAGGGAGAATAGACAATTACATATAACCTCTCTCTCACTAGCTCTCTCAAAGGTGAAAATATCACAAGGAATAAACTCCTCTTGAGTTTGTTTTTTTTCAGCTTGTTTTTTGCCTCGGTAAGATCCCCTATTTTTCCTACTATATTTACAAATGATTACCCACTACTTTACCTGTGTTACTTGGAGAAATTTTTGGAAAACGTTTTTTAATCTAAACAGCAAGCCATTTCTAAACGTAAGTTAAAACAGTAAGTAAAGGCGGACTTCAACATCATCTTGCCACTGCAACTCCTTTAGGTAAAGAAAGAACCCTCAATTCCTACCTGAATGCTGGCCTGACACGGAGCCCTCTGGGCAAAACCATCCTTCTTTACACAAGCCCTCCGGGGAGCTCTGACCACTCTGAGAACAGAACCACCCTGGGAAGCAGGCCTGGCAATCCTGTGCTGACTGGCCACCACGATGAGCCAAAAAGGAGCCTGAAAATAAAAAGCCACCAAAAGCACATTCTTGCATCATGCTAGATCCTGCTGGAAGTGGCTATGGAGAGAAGCACAAGCTGCTCACGCAATAACTTTCTAGCTACACTAGCCCCAGCTTTTGCAGAAGATGACAAAAGGATGCTGGCTAGGGAGGAATTCAAAGGGAGAACAGTCCCCAGACTTCCTTAGGAGAGTAGATGACAGTCCTCCTATAAGAAGGGTGTGAGAGACATTGGTCCTGGGTGCTGGCTGAAGTGAATTCCCGTGTATTTCTGGTCTGGACTGAGCAGTGCAATCACTTGCTTAACGTAACTATAGATTTAACCCAGGAAAGAAACAAACATTTCACAATCTTTCTTATTCAACTTAATCCTTTGTCTCATTAATGGTGATGTTAAAAGACAGCTCTCACTGTGCAAGGAGGGTGGCAGAGGCTCTTATCTGTGCTTGGCTTAATGACCTCTCCTTCAGGAGGGCTCTGCAAAGAGCTTCCCCCTGACCGTTGCACAGCAGCACCTAGGCCACAGAGAGAAGCTCCAGAGGCAGTTTTGCAATTACTGTTTGAATGCACATTTAGGACTGACGTTTACAATACAACAGCACTGGATCAGAGGCTAAGCTTTCCTGTCGATAGCAGCTGTCCCTTGGGGAAACATATGGGCATGCTTCAGCACAAAGTAACAAAGGGCTACAGAACAATGGCATGGACTCAGACAAGCTCAGCAGCTCACTGGGCACTGGGAAGAGAAATGATAGCATGCAGCAGCTGCCATCAAACCTACCTGGGGGACATGGAGATGGAGAAGAACTCCCTGCAGGACAAAAGTGGCCTCGAGGACAAATGTTCCCCACTGCTCCATCCATGGGGTTTGGCAGTGTGGAGCCCCCCGTGCAGTAGAAGCCAGCCTCACAAGGACCTGATGGAGCTGAGAGCTCTGCACTTGCACAGTACAAACCTGATGCAGCAGGCAGAAGCAAGGACATCCTTTAAGAGGCGCCAGAACCAAACACTCACAGCGCAAGACTGTGATTGCGTACTGATCTTTGCAAAAGGGAGAAGAGTACAAATGTATTAAAAACCCTACCCAAACCAAAAAACTTGTGCAGGAAGAAAGAGTCTTCTCCTACCTGGAGTGCAGGGCAGAGGAAGAAATGAACCTGCAGGACAAAAGGTTCCTGCTTGGCACAACCCAACAGACCCAGAAGCTGGAGCTGCCACGCCTGCTAATGGAAAAGACACAGACTGAGTTGAAACATAAAAATTACAAGCACCCTATCTTATCTGAAGAGCTCAGGAAAAACAAAACTAGGGCACTGAATTAAAGAAAGTAAAAAGGGAAAGTAAGCCACCCTGAACCTGGCTGGGTCCTTTAGGTGATGACTCTGTAATACCACCCTCCTCAATAATAATCATCACCATGCTTTATCGCTCCCCTTCATACCAGAGTGATTGCCAGGAAAGACTGGTTTGCTTGATATGGATCCAGGCGGACAAAACCATCCAGGCATGCACAGTCCATCTGGTCTTGCTAGGCCCGGCTTGGAACAGACCCTTCCAGGGGGACACAGCTGGCACTTAGAAGCATCCCAGATATTTAAAGCTTCACTGTAGGTTCCAGGGGGACAAGGATACTGTGTGGCAAATTCTGTATGCCTGGGGCAATAGTGACCTAGGAAAGAAAAGACAGGTTTCATAAAGGTTAACACCCACTGTTAATAGTGTGGAAAGAATATTCAACCTGCACACACAGCATTCTCTTCATCTCTTTCTGAGAAGGACTGATCCCAAGCTATGATGGTGGGCCCGTCTTGCAATTTATCACTACTCTGCAATAGCTACGGCACATTGGCTGCATAAAATTAAGCTGATCAGGGCTGAGGATTAGCGATAGTTTTAATAGCATGTAGTCTTTTAATGAGAAGATCTCAAAGTGTCAAAGTGAGAAGATCTCAAAGGTTTACTGTCAAAACTGTTTGCTCCATTTACCACTTCCCACATTGAGACAGGAAGTGAATCCCAAAGAACTTATGTGCTTTCATCAAGATGATTGATCTGTCCAGTGGAAGAGATTCATGCCTCATGCAACAAGTCCAACGGCAAACCTACTCCAAAAAGCTGCAGGGGCATCTGCTTAATGCCTTAAACAAAATTTCCCATAATGAGTGGGCAGGTGCCATCAGACCTACCTGCAGGGCAATCTGTGTAGTTTGTGGAAGCAGTTGTGCAGTAAAAGCCTTCTGGACACTCCAAACACTGTGCCATGCCCCAAGACGGACTGTAACTCCCTGCAGGGCATGGCTGGGCTCTGCTGCTCCCCACAACACAGTAATGTCCAGGTGGACATGGTCCTCCACTGACTGTTGTCTTTGAAGAAAAACACCGCAGTTACAGTCTACAAGCTCAGAGGACAGCCTTGCAAAAAGATCTGTGTCAGATTCTAACGGTGAAGAGAATTAGACATGCGGTATCAAATCCTGTGCTCATCCTTCAGTCCTTAAGGCTACACGCCTACCCTTTTCCAAAATAAGGGATCAGAATTCTGCCCATAACAAATCTCGCTGGGCTGGCCATTTGGAAGATGGCACCACCCTTTCTTCATTCATAGCCTGCAGAGAGCTGGTGCATAAACCCAGTGTCTTACCAAGTTATCATCTTTAAAAAATTCTTAGCGTATTTTCCTAGGAGGAGGGCGGACAGATGCAGTATTCTAATCAAACTCATGCACTCCTAACCTCCGTAATTTTAATCTGATAAGGCATTCCACTCTGCTTTGCGGCATCAATATGCAAAGACAGAACTATTTTTGGTCAGCTTTTAGATGTAAAAGCTGAAAGGAGACCAGGTGTATTTTGCCACCTCTAGCCCCTTTGACTACCAATAAACCAGATGGACCTGATAAAGAAGATAATGTAGTAAGGGACAGTTTAATCTAGGGCAAAAGAACTAAGGTGACCTTATGGTCTTCAGTTCCACAGGTATGACATTTTACACTACTTACATCACAAGCACAGCTTACCCTAGGAGGTTTAGGAGAAATGGTTCCTCCACTACAGTAGAATCCAGCCTCACAAAGTCCAGTTGGAGACACAAGTCCAGTTCCATTGCAGAAATACCCTGAAATTAAGAAGGACCACAAAAGGACCATAATGATATTGGTCACACACACAACAGCAAGTACGTAATGAGGAAATAATCACTGAAGCCTCATGTTTGATGTCACCCACATCTATTCTTCTGGAGATGCTTTCCTTGGAATAGCTGGAAGTACAAAGCTTACATACGTGAACAAACAGCACTCCTTGTATCGTCTCTAAGTACAAAAGCATCTAGAGAAAGGGTGGTAAGGGAACCTAAGAGCACAGAAGCTTGTGCCTCACTGTAAGTATCCTCTTATGTGGAAAAGTGGCAGATTCAGTCTCTCTGTGCTGTATTTAACTTCTCTCTCCAAGAAAGCAGCTGTTCATGATGGCCTGCTCTAGAACCACAAAGTTCCTCAGGAGCCCTAGAAATGCTGGTATCTGGCTAGAATCTTGTTAATCCTTTCTTTCAATATTGTACCTGCATCACATAGGAGACAGTCCTCAATCCCAGTATTCCCAGTTGAGTTGCTATAATAACCAGGAGGACATGGCTGCGGAAAGGCAGAGCCCAGAGGACAGTAAGTTCCCTTTGGGCACGTGTTCCCCAGAAGACCATCTGTAGGTGTTGGACTAGAGACACCTCCGCTGCAGTAGAACCCAGCCAAACAGGGTCCTGTAACATGCGACTGCCCTGCAAGCACACAGTAGTGCCCTGAAAAAGCAATGCAATGCCATTAGTACTGCCAGAAAAAAAACAGGAAAATATTTCAGAGAACAAGCTACGTACTTACACAATTCATCCACTGAACCACTGAAGCTCAAGAACATTCAACATACATTTTCATACATTCTCCCATGACCATCCTGAGATATGCTTATTTGCTGTTTACCTGGGTCACAGGGGGTGCAGTGAGACATCAGGCTGCTTCCAGACTGTGGGTTGTAAGTCCCCTTAGGACATGGGAACTGAGTTGCAGAAGCAGTACCGGTAGGGCAGTAGTGGCCAGTTGAACATTCATTCTCCAAAAAGGAAGAGGAATTTTTGGGGCAGAAGAATCTGGTCCAAAGAGAGATTTAAAAAAAGGAGGGGAAAAAAAAAGACATCTTCTAGCATTATTCTATCCACAAGTACCTGAATAATGACTTAATGGTGAGACTGGATAGTCTAATGTGGCTGCTGCATTGTGCTGTATTGACCACAAAAGAGACCTACTTATGCATATTACTACATTCTTAGTTGTTTCCTCATACGACAAATTGATGGCATAATTGCAAAAGCCACAGAGACATAATTTTCTTAACTTGAGTCATAACACATCCAGGCTATGATTCATCAACTTGTACAAGTCAAACAAGGTCAAATCCAGTCAGTAATTGGAGATGAATTCCCCAAGGAAAAACCAGACTCGGCATCAGGTGCTACACAAGATCCTCTTACCCTTCAACAGGCTTCTGCCAGCCTGTTGCCAAGAGAACCATCAGACGTGAAAAAAGTCTATGGTGTCAATGGTTTCCTTGTTCTGAATAGCCTTCTGATCTAAATTCCCTTGCAGTGTAGTTGTACCCGGGTTTAGGACTTTGCCTGATCCCATAATCAATTATACAGTGTCGCTTAACAGTGCCCAACAGCTGCTCTGCTCAGAGACAAGTGCCTTTCAGTAGTAAAAATAACTAATTTTCCCACCACACATTCCTTCACGACGACTGCATAAACAATTTCCAATATGTATATTAAAATATTAGTATATTTCCAATACTTACATTGTAATATTAGTATATTATACATACAACGCTAAGACCACTGTCTCACTCTTACCCTTTAGGACAGGGGAGGCAACTGGCTTGCCTTTGTGAAGGGTTATAGGACCCTGCTGGACAAGCAATTGGAAGAGCTGTGCCCTTGGGACAGAAATACCCTGGAAAAGAAAGAAAAGATCAGAATCAGCACTCTCTGGAAAAATCAAAGATGAACCAGACATTTAAGTGGGACCTTAACTCACCCTGGGGACATGGCTGTGGCCTGTCACCAGAGACACAGTATTCACCCACTGGGCAAGCATAGCACTGTTCTCCATGGGTGTGAGGCATGTAGGAGCCAGGGGGGCACGGTGCTGGACTCCTGGATCCAAGAGCACAAAAGTGACTGACTGGACATGGAGCTCCTGAGAGGCCATCAGTGGGTGTTGGGGTCTGGGCCCTAGTGATGCAGTAGTACCTGCAGCCGCGAATACAGGAACATACGCTGTTATTTCAAAAGGGTAAAGACAACCCCTTGTAGAACACCTCTCCTTACAGAGTACGTAACTGCATTTGCTCTTCTACTTACCCTGGGCTGCAGTGTCCCGAGGGGGCCCTCTGCCCAGAGCTATTGCAGTAATATCCCCCAGGGCAAGGCTGGCATTCCTGCAAACTCCTACTGCCTTCACTGCCAGACCATGTGCCAGGAGGGCACTGTAACGGAAGTGGTACGCCTGGCAAAATCAATTGCACCAGAGTGAGGAAACGCCACCTCATGCTTTCTATGAATTATGAAAAATTATACTTTAGCAAGGCACCCAACCTTCAGGACAATAATGACCAGGAGGACAAGGAAGTCCTGATTCTCCATCTTGGGGGTTTCTTACTCGAGCACCGCTTTTGCACCAGAATCCCTCAGCACAGTCTCCTAGAAGACAGAATAACATATACAAAATACATAAATATATTAAAATAATAGACATATAAATGCAAATTTCAGAATACAGACTGAAATACAGTCATTTGCTGTGCCACTGTGCAGAGCCACCTGCCAGTCTACTAATTAGTGATCAAACAGAGGAGTTGCTTTTAAGTGTAAGGAGCGCAGAATGGGTAGCAGACGCCACACTGACAGTTCCTAGAGAGGGAAGCACTTTATCGAGCTCAGGCTGAGTGCTGCCTCCATATTTGGACAAGTACTCAAGCATTTCTCTTTAGGCATATATTCAGCACATCCTTAAACAAAGCCTAAAACATTGAGAATGTTATTGAAGCGCTTTACTGAATTAGGGCCTTTATCTATACAGGACAAGGAGCGACGAAAAATCATCAGAGCTGTGCAAAAAAAAAAACCTTAGAAAAAAAATGGAGAGATGTCATTGCTGGGTATTGTGCCCTCTCTTTCTCTGCTAAGCCTAATCGCATGTGCATCTATTATGTGAAAGGATTAGTTCTTCAAGAACTAGGCTGAAAAAAGAAACTAATTCTAAAAAGAATGCCAGACAGGTTTGACACTGAAAAATTCCCCAGTGGATTTTTTGATGAGGTAACATACAAGGAATTCGTGTTTCTGCAGTCCCTCTCTCACTTCTTTTTCAGAAAAAAGTAATCTTTTTCTTTCTTGGACGGTTCTTAAGAAGTGAAATGGGACAGTTTACCTTAGCTGAGATCAGAATCCTGGAGTCCTAACTCCGATCCCTGGTGCTAGCCACCAGCCATTGACATGACTCTCTAGCAGTAGCGAATATGCTCAGAACAGCAATATACCTGTTGGGGCAGCAAGTCCAGAGAATTCACAGTATTTTCCTGGTGGGCATCTCTGACATTCCTTGATAGTTTTCAGTTTTTGCCTTGGTCCAAAGGTTCCTGCAGGGCACCTGTACTGAGTGCTCCTGTTCGTCCCTGGTGGGCAATAAAAACCTTGCGGGCATGGGTAAAGGGTAAAATCAATAACTGGCCCTTGCTGGCTGTCACAGTAATAGCCTGCAGTGAAGACAGAGGAAAGTGAGCTAAATTAGTCACTGAGAGATACTAGCTATTGAGGTGCTGCTCATTAAAAGAGAAGACTCCTAACAGGTTCTCCCAGGCACACAAAGCACCTTACTGGCCACTCAAAAAATAAATCTACTGCTGACCTTAAATTACTATCGATCTGAATCACACTCCTGCTGGGACAAATATACCATCAAATCCTTCCACTTGCTGCACTCTTTAGAAGGAAACTTACCACCCAGTGATCCCCAGAACACAGGAAAAACTTACAGGTGGCACAGGAAAACACTTAGGGACACAGCATTGGTCTTTCTGTTTCCTTTCAGTTACTGAAACCCCTCAGATAAAGTTTTCACACTGAACATCAGAGTTTTCCCTTGCTAATATTTTAATTTTTCAGAATACACAGAAGGTAACATTTCTGCTTTCACATCTGGATTACTTTAACCTCTAATGGCCTTTTCACACAGAGCCAGAAATTGTTCTTCTGCAGTCAAGAGAAGGAAACGACCAAGGTAGGCAGCAAGTCTCTGAACTTCCATCCCTGGGAAGGCTCAAGAGTCAATAATAAGCAGCCATCTCTAGTATGAGGATGCACAGAGTAACACTGTGATATTGTGAAAAACGTAACTCCTATTTTCTGGATGCCTGTACAGTCTACAGCACCTCTCTGACTCCTGTCTGATCTCCCAGCAGGGGAATGGCGTTTCCATCTTTGGCTTTTCCACCCTAAACCACTGACTCACAGAAAGACATTTATTTTGATCCTGTCCAATACAAACAAATACGTGCTGCTTTGAGCATGTCCCCAGAGACTTCGTCAATCTGCAGTGCACTTTATTTACAATTTACCTTCCGAGCACTCTCCAGTTGGGGCACTGAGGCCAGGTACTTCACAATAGAAGCCAGAGGGGCAAGGCTGGCACTCAGAAAGCGTTCTCCTTCCTGGAAGGCTGGAAAATGTGCCAGCTGGGCAGAGCCTGGGTACTGCTGATGCTGCAGCTGTGAGAACAGAAGCAAGACAGAGAGAAATGAACAATAAAAGAACGAATGAGATCGCTGCATTCAGGGATAACATGAGCACACAGCAGCATGGAAACACTATCTGTAAAGTCTTATTTTTCACTCATAGATCAAACAATTCTGCATGGGAGAGGACAGACATTATTAGCTTCATTTTACCAAGGGAAACAGAGCTGAAGCTAATTACATTCTAAAGACAGACAAGTTTAGGCATTGAGTCACTCACCACTTTCACAGAACAGACCAGGGCAAGAACTAGGGGAAGAATCCAGGGACTTTGGGTACTCTGGTCAGACCCTGGCAAGTTGGCCACCACGATGTCAAAATCATCCATCAGTTTTTCAGGTATTATATCACATGAAATTTTCAGTATTTCAGCTATTATGTGACACGAAATTTTTAGTCCTGATTGTTGCTGGATACTTACTGCAGTAAGTCCCCACAGGGCAGATATTCCCAGTCACACCATCTGTTGGTTTAGGGAGAGCTGCTTCACCTTTACAGTAAAACCCAGCAGTACATTCCCCACTGGGGACAGACAGACCTGGAAGACAGAGAGGATAATGGTGCTCAAAATACTAAAACAAAGGGAGAAAAGCAGGAAAAACAACCACTCACAGTCTCCCTCCATGAGACACCAAAGGCATCTTACTCTACCATCACAGCTCTATGGAAGGAAGTATCAGGATAAAAACAGCTCCAATTTAACATACTGAAAGAATACTGAAAGGACAGAAAAGGAGTGTGAGAAAATGAAGCAGCAGTCGGTATCCCAGCACCTGCAGGCTCTGCAGATGCAGAGAAAACAGGGGATTCTGACAGGAAACCCTGATCCTCCATGTTTGTATGTGTGTTTGTAGTGGTCCTCTGAAGATGGAAACACGGCCACAGAGGCAAAGTGACTCACTCAAGGTCACACAGCAAATTCTGGTCAAAGTCAGGTTTATCACTCAGAAGCAGAACTTAACTTCAGGGTCCTCTAACGAATTCTTAAAAGAGCAAACATTTCCTTGTCCACACAACGCCTTTATTTCAACTCCCCTCAAAACAGATCACTCCTGTTCTCCAAAGACACTAACCTGAGGCATTGCAGTAAAACCCTGGAGGGCAAGGGAGAGGCTCTGGGCTTCCTTTGGGGCAATAGAAACCAGCGATGCACTTCCCTCCAGTGGCAGTGGCTGGACAGAGGCAGTTGGCATTGGTATAGTTATCCAGATCAAAAGGCCGTGAGGTCCAAGCAGCTGAGATGCAAAACCAGCCTGAGAAGAGAAAACACGACTGAGAAGTTCTAGCAATGACAGAGCCCCACAAATTACCACGAATAAAGCAGCTGGGATGACCTTGCATGTAATGTCTGCAGAGCACAACCACAAGCATGCAGAACACGGAACACACTAGTATCGCCAAAGTTTAACACCACCATGGCATAATTTTCCATGCAATGGTACATGCAATGATGCCTCTATATATAACACCACATCAGTAAAGATGCTAAGAGATCTTACAACCTTAAGTTCAGTATTTTTGCTTTATGGGCACAGTGCTCAATTCAGACTGGCCAGGCTGTGGTAATAGCTGCAGGATATATGCATCAGCCTCCCAAACACACTGCCCCCAAGTGCTGTGTAATACGACAGCCAAACAGATCCAGACTCACCTGCATCACACTTGCCTGAGGCAGCTGTCAAGTTCTCCTTCCCACAGAAGTGCCCAGGTGGACATGGCAAGCAGCTATCCAAGCTCTGTGTCATGGGATCAGGATTATAGTACCCCCGCGGACAGGGAAACTCAGTAGCAAACCTGGTTCCTTCGGAATAAAGAGAGCAAGAATCTTTCATGCATGATAAATACTGTCTTGGCTACTAATCCTGCCATATCCCTTTATGCCATCTTTGCCAGTTTATCTCATTGCTGATCCCTATGGTGCACAGCTTGCCCCTCATAGCAAAGACAGTCTCTGAGCACTGCTTAGTTTGCCTGCGAGGGTGTTAAGCAACAGCCTTATCTATAGTTTAAAAGATTGGGCCTTTTTTTCTGTGAAGAACCAGTGAAACTGAAACGTTTTGTTCACGGAGATGACTTCTTGCCTTTAAGAAGGGTGTTTCAGCCTGGCCAATGGATCGCCTTGTCCCGTGGGCCCATCTCACCTTTGGGGCAGTAAAAGCCAGCTGGGCAAGGATTCACATTGTAGCTGGTGGTATTTTCTGGGCAGTAGTAGCCTGCAGCACAAGGGAAGCATGCAGCTTGTCTGGTGAGGTTATTGTAAGTCCCTGCAAGGCAGGGTAAGGGAAAGCTGGTTCCTTCTGGGCAAAAGTGGCTGACAGGACAAGGGCCTCCTTTCTCCCACATACCTAGGACACAGAAAGTAGAAGAGACATGGACAATAAAGAGAGCTGCCGAGGGAGAGACAATGCCAACAGAGGGAGCTAACATCCCACCCAATGAGGATCATGTCTTCTCTGGGATCCCAGAAGATCAAGAGGATGCACAACGAAGTAACCAGAATGACCACCATATCCCAGCTTTGGCATCATTTGATGCTGTGTCACCACGTCTCTCCCCTCCCTGCTTCACAGGCAAAGTCACAACAAAGTATATTTAACAGATCAGCTTTCTGAACACTCCACATATACCAGGAATTCTGAAGAATATGGAATTGTCCACTAGGAACTTGGAACCCTTCCCTGGAAATTACTATTTCTGAGACACAATAAAATGTCAAGGAGGAATCAGGCTACATCCATTACAGGCAGGAACCCATAACTTTCCCAGTGTTCAATGCAAGTATCTCATTCAATAACACAGACTGGTGGACCATCTGCTGCTTCATCCTTGGCATGGATGCAGCGGTACAAATACCTCAAACAAAATTAATATGGGCTGCCTGGATGATTAAGAGAAGGCAGAGGCAGGAATACTGGGCAAAAAGGTGGCATTTTTTAAAGCCACCTGTTGCCAAAACCCCTAATTATTGGACATAGGCAGGTGAAGACACTGACGTTTGCCCAGTGCAGCTCACCAGAAGGCGATGGTGAGGAAGCTCCAGACAGGCAGTAGTACCCAGCTGAGCAGGGTCCCGAGGGTGCCATGAGGCCAGCAGAGCTGCAGTAATATCCAGATGGACACGCTGTGCAGCTGGAGTCCTGCCAGTTGTAGAGCCTGGTGAGGGACATAAGCAGGCTTTCTGTTGGCAAGTGTGCAAGTTCAGCAGGTAGACCATCGATGCCTACACGTCTGGCCAAGTGAAAACAACGACGAAGCTTTTATTATCAATGCAAAGATGTGTCTAATGGGTCGTACCGAGCTGTACTCTGTTGCTTAAAGGACTAAGGGAGAAATTAAAAAAGAATAGGAAAATAAAAATTATAAAAATTAGCATCAACAGAACCAAGAAGCTTACCTGTCTGAGTAAGTGCCCACAGGGCACTGCTGTGGGATGCTTGTGCCAGCTGGGCAGAAGTGTCCAGGTGGGCATGGGCCACCAGTGCTCGTGTTCATGGCTCCATCAGGGTTTGGGACACTTGCTCCTACACGAGGAAGACAGAACAAAGGTATCCTGAATGATACGGGCTGCTATTCATAGGCAAGTCGGTCCCCCGTGCCTAAAGAAACATTTCCATAGACGCAATAAGAAAACAGCTGATTGTTACTTATGACAACAAAGCAAAAAATCTATAGTGGAATGGAATAATTAACAGGAAGTACCATAGGGGAACAGAACCATTTGGATGGTTTTCCTTGTTACTTTATTTCACTGTAGACCTACTGCTCTAAAAGCTGGGATGTCAGCGAGGAAGGATACGATGACCACATGTTATACAGTTATCTCTAAAGCCTCTACAATAATGTGAGCTTTAACTATAGCTCACAAAACCCTTCTCTGGCATGCATCATCATCTCTAATGTACAGCCAGCAAAACTGATACCCAGAAGAGAACAGCTTACATGAGTCCCCACTGCTGCAACCAGGACTAAAGTTAGTGATCCCCAATGCCCATCTCCCATGCTAAACTCGGAATCATCCGCTTGTGGAAGGGGCCAGTATGTACAGAAGCTATTGTATTTATATGAGAATATTGGAAGCATCTATTCAAGTTCAAAGGCCTGTCATCCACACTGCAAAACATGGATCCGAATGCTGATTGCACTAGAGTTGACGGCTGTTTCAGAGCAGTCTCCGGGCTTACATGCTAGTTGGCAAATAGAAAGTTAGGAACTAAAAAGACTTTCAGTTTCTAATGAATGGTCCCTTTTCACTGGTGTGCCAAACACTGCACAAAGTTAGCTGCAAGCGTTTCCTTTAAATTGGACTGCATCCAAAGGTCTCTTAAGTTTGGACTTGATCTTCGTAAAACATTCATGACAACTGCCCTGCAGAGAGCACAGAAATTGGTAAAGACCTGAAAGAAATTTTGAGGAAGGGATGAACTGCCAGATCCAAACAGTCAAAAACAGAGAGTTAGGCTTATAAAATATGTATTTGTGAGGTTTTCGGCTTCTGCAGTTAGCTCTCACTTCACCCGTTCCTTAATAATTGCAAGGACACAGTAACTTACTTAAAAGTAAAGTAAATGCCAAGATCCTTATTAAGTCACCTAAACTCAGGTCCTGTGGTTCTATGAAACGTATCAAACACTAATCCTCAGCAGCATGGTTACAGCATGCAGCACAGAAAATTCAATGTTACTGAATACTGTGCGGAAGGACTGGATGAAGTTGCCACTACCTTCCTAGCTGTCTGTAGTGCTTTGTCCCTACAAATACGAACTCTTATTTTATACGAACACCATCTGAAAGCTGCCAGGAAACTTGCTCACAACAGTGAAATTCCTACGGTAACAACTTGTTTGAGTCTACTTCTTGCAGTTTTGCCTAAGTCCTTCTACTAGCCTCAGAAAGCAGGTATTTGGCTAGAGAAACTTCTGATGTGAGTGAGTATAGCCTTATCACGTAGCTGCATTCCTCAGGCTATCCTGGCGCTCTCTGCAATAAAAGCCAGGGAGGACTGTACAGAGAATGTACAAACCCCAGTTCTTAAAGGGACACAGCTTCCTACTTTTTCACTTCCTTTTTTGCACTGTGAACACTAAAGTGCATACCTCCCATGCAGAAGAATCCCGGCCAGCAAGGACCACTTGGAGAGGATAATCCCCATTCTCCACAGAACATTCCTGGAAGACGACAGAGGGAAAAGAGTATCAGTAAACTGGGAGAAAAAAACAGGAGAGCTGCTGTGCTGCATGCACTGATTGGAAGGTAAAGAGGAAGACTATGAGAGCGCCATTCCCTTAGCATCAGCACAACTGGGACAACACTGCACTCCAGCTCAGATCACGCTCCTCTGGGAAACCCTGAGTGTAAACAAAACTCGTCTGCGGAGCCCCAAAAAACACCTGTAGTTCACTGGGGGACACTACCAGTGGGACAAGGAACCTCCTTTGACTGTGTATTTGTATGTTTGCATTTCCTAGAGGTGAAACACATATTGGTGGATTAGGAAAAGAGATATGCAGAGGTCACCCCCTTAGACACTGCCCTACATGGACCATCAGAGTATTCGGTCATTTCCTCACCTGCAGGGCACTCCTGACACCTCTCGGCCTGGCTGAGGCCATAGGAGGGGTTGTAAGTCCCAGGGGGACAAGGATAAAAACTGATTCCAGTTTCCTGAGGGCAATAGAAGCCAGGAGGACAGCGACGTCTTAGTCCTTTTGAACAGTGAAACCCAGCAGGACAAGGAGAGCATTTGTCTTGACCTGTGAAGGAAACACAGGAATTAAAAGGAACCATGTAACAAAGTGGAAAAAAATACCACGTGCACAACTTCCCTCTGCCTGCTTGTGCACTTAAAGAAGCAGAAATCGAAATACAGTCCCTCTGTAAGCCCTCCTGCAATAACTGGACTTCAAACACCAACCTTCTCCCAGGAGCGTTTAATTCAGCAAGCTTCTCAATTCCACTTTACCAGCCCCAGAGTGCCAGTAACCTCCACATCTCACCGTTAGGCGGCAGACAGAACAGGAAGGCTATCTAGTTAACCACTCACTAGCTTTCTGTGCACTGAGTGTCACTGCTACAATCCTAATACATGAGCTGCTGCAGGGGTGAAATACATTCCCCACATGACACCAGGACCAAAAAACCCAACAACAACCAACAAAAAAAACCCCAAACCCCTTTCTCTGCTACCCCTGCAAATACTGAATGCTCATAATGGCCAGAAGCTATGAAGACATTCTTGGATATAGATGTAGAGTATGATTTGTGTTTCTATCTCCCCCAAGTCACACTAAAGTTGCAAAGATCCAGTTCCTTACCTGCTGCATTACTGTATTCTCCAGTGGGGCAGGGAGAAGGTGCTGCCGAGCCTGCAGGGCAGAAATGTCCTCTAGGACAGAGATCTCCAGAGATACCATCCTCTGGCTTTGCAGTCTTCGTCCTTCCTGTGCAGTAATACCCTTAAAGCAGAAAGCATTTGAATCCTGTCTCACATTCAAAACCAACTGAATTTCTAAGTAGCTGAAGAACTTTGTCTCACCTTGTGCACAAAGTCCTACAGGAGCATCTTGGCCAGACATATTGCAGAAAAATCCAGGGGCACAAGGCAGACACCAAGTGGCATCCTGGGCTCCTCTCTGTCCATTCCAGGTGCCAGCAGGGCATGGCATCTCTTTTGGGCGTGTCGTGCCAGCAGGGCAATAATGTCCTTGTGGGCACAGATCTCCAAACGGAAGACCCACCTGAAGTAACGAAAATAAAATTAATAAGGTTTATAAAAGCTTTTGTAGTGCCAAAACGTCTGAAGCAATGCAAGATATTCAGTACTCACAGGTGAGGAGCTGCTGGAACCTTGAATGCAGTAATATCCTGGCTGGCAATGTCCTTCTGGCTCAGTCAGACCAGCCACGCTGCAGTACATGCCTGCTGGGCAGGGCTTGCATGAACCTGCCCTGACTACATCTGTGTAAGTTCCCTGCACAAAAGAAAGAGAACCAGTGAATGCCCCTTGCCAAGGGTCTGGAAGCCTGCTGAAATGTTCTACTTTAAAAACAAGCCCATATTTGATTCTTACCGCTGGACATGGGAGAGGCAAGGAACTTCCAGCCAAGCAAAAATGCCCTGTGGGACAATCCTGGGGTGCAGCCAGGCCTGTCTCATTGCAGAATGTACCCTCTGGACAGTCCCTACAAAGAGACTGACCACGGCCCTGAAGAAGGAACAGATAAACAACTTGGTAGCTGTGAGGTATTACTGCCTACCACATGAATGAATAAACTTTGCACATTCTACCCACACGCAGAGACTCCCTACTAGAAAATAAACACCCTGAAGCAAACGAATTGCAGTCCAAATGCACACTTGTGGTATCTGAATAACACCTTGCACCACTAAAGCAGTGTCAGGCACAGCCCTGATGTAATACAGCAGTAAGGCACATGTTAATTCACCCATGCTTGGCTAAAGCCTCGCCAGCCCGCTTCTCAACTTGTACCATGTAAGAAAACTTAAGAAAAACTGCCAAATGAGCTACAGACACCAGTGCTGGACTGATGGATCTGATGTCCTGACCCAAACCTTTTTAGTTCTGCACAGAGTTCTGCTGCTGCAGGGTAAAAGCAAAGGAGGCGGTGATTACCCAGCTTAGGAGAAAACTTAAGTCCCCCTTTTTTTAAGCTGACCACTTGCCTCATGAATGCCTCATGAATTTCTATTCACACACTTCACAGTTTCCGAGGGCTCTGATGACCCCACGGTGTATACTAGCATACTTACGGGCTGGAAGCTGCCAAGAGGACATGGCTCTGGCTTGAAAGCTCCTGTTAAGGAATAATGTCCCTCCATCACCACCTGCTGAAGAGCACTTTTGGCACCTCCTGTACAAAAGTAGCCAGGTTCACACGGTCCCGAGGGAGCTTGGTTATTTGTCCCATCACAATACAGGCTATGAGGGGAAAAACAAAAACCTTGGGTAGCAATAATTCCTTTTGTCACTGGACAATTAGCGAATTATACTATCTGGTAATATAAAAAGGACTACCCAATTAGTATTAACAAGAAAGTTTACGCAACAGCTGCTAGGTCAAACCATCCTGCACTATAGACATAATGTGTCTCAACAGAAGCCAGCGAACAGCAAAAGCTGTGAGACAACTCATAGACAATTCAAATTCCTTATTGTAAATCTACTGATAGGCAGATGTAGCCATGGAGAATGCAGGTAGCGCATTTGCACTAGAATCCTGGGATCAGAAGGACTCTTCTGCAAGAGGGCTGAAGGTAAGGATGGGTCGCTGTGGCAACAAACTTGAGGGACGAACAATCCCTTTGCAATGGGACAGAACTGAGACACATTCTTTGACTCTCACCCAGGCGGGCAGTCTAAGCACTCCTGGAGGCTTCTCAACCCACTCACGTTGCTGTAAGTTCCCGGAGGACAGGGGATAGGTAAGGGAGAGCCAGGTGGACAGTATGCCCCAGCAGAACACACGTCTCCTGTCACACCATCTGTAGGCGACTGAAATTGGAAAAGATGACATTCAAAAAAAGGAGTAAATGGGGTTAAAACATTTAAGGTATCATACTGATTTGGGCCCAAGGCAATAAAGAAAATTAAAACAGAGACATACTCTGTTGTACAGAGAACAGACAACAGCTGCTGAAGGGAAATGTAGCAGAAAAAGAATAAATATGGATGACCTTTTTAGACTAGCAATCCCACTGTGATTCACACCCACTGAACTTTTCACCTGTAGCCTTTTCACTGGGCTACATTTTTAATTAAGGGGGTGTTAGTGTTAAGAGGCAAAAATATGACATGCTTACGTTGCCTTTGAGGGCAGCATGAGTGGTACTCATGCCATAAACTTGAATGTGAGCAGTACAAAATTGTGACTCTTGAAGTCACTGGATTAGTGAAAAGTACTGCAGTGGAAAAAACCACCTCAGTGGAGCACAATTAGGTAAGGAGGAGAAAAACTTCCCCTGTGACTTACTGGAGTGAGGGCCCTGCCCTGGCAGTAGAATCCAGCCTTACAGGGACCACTGGGCCCAGTCTGTCCTGGAGCAGCACAATAGAAACCATGGCCACAAGGGCTGCACTCCGAGGGTCCGGACAGCCCCTTCTTGTTACTGTATGTACCCTCGGGGCAGGGTTCAGGTTTAGAGCTGCCTTCGACACAGTAAAAGCCCTGCAACACAAAGCCAGTTTAATACAGCATTTAAGGCTCTTCTTTTCAATAGACCCCCACATTAGGTAACCATGAAAGAACAACTCACTGGTGGGCAAGTTTTGGGCTCTGACATGGCAGGAGAGTCACAGTAGTACCCAGGTAGACATGGTTTGCAAGTGTCTTCACCCTCTATGCTGGAATTATCCCAGAAGAAGCCTGGCATACAGGGGAAGGAGAAAGGGAATCCAGTCCCCGGAGGGCAGTTATAGCCAGGTGGGCAATCCCCTGTCTGGAAAGCAAAACACAGAGTCAGGCACAGTCTTGTTATCTTTTTCTGAGCAGGGAAGAGGAATCTGTTAAGATTCAACATACAAAGATCCAGGCTTCATCTACAATTTGAAAAACCTGTTCTTTTTGTTGTTTTTTTTTTTTTACTGCAAGAAAATGGGCAGAAGAGAAGGAAAGGAAAGGATTTCACAATCTTATCACTAAAATTCTGACCATGTAGGATAATTATTTTAGGCGAGATTGTTTTAAGGTAAAATCCTGTCGTTGAGACAGGCCCTACATGTTGCCTATACAATTGTGGGGAAGATGCTCTTCTTCTGCACTTGGAAAAGAGCTGTAACTGGGATAAGAGTTATCACCTCTCTCTCTTAACTAAAAGCATGGATTCACCCATGTGAAAGAGAATCCAACTTCTTTTTTTACTCTTAATAGAGGCTTCTTTTTTTAACTGCTATTAATATTTGAAGAGCTCACTCTTTCCAGATACAAGACAATCACAATGAAAGATCCTGAAACTCATTAGAGACAGAGCAGCGCCAGTTCCTGACCTTTGAACTCTCTTTCAAAACCTGCACTGACAGGCAGAAGGCAAAGTAAGGACAGAAAACATGCATTAGGCTGGCTCCACTAACAGCCGCAGCCTTTGGAAAAAAAACATCTGGAGAACCTGGGCTGTACTTACAGGGTGGAAAATTCCTGGAGGCTCAATCCCATCTCTGTAGCAGTACTTCCCTGCAGGGCAGGGCAAGCATTCATCAGCGCTGCTTAGACCCCTCTGCTCACCATAGGTCCCATTGGGGCAAGACATAGCATGCAAGCCCTTGAAATGAAATAGAAAAATGGGTCTTTAACATAATAATATGACCACTGCATCCCACAAGGCAAACATACAGCAACCGAAGATGTGAAAATAATTCTTCACAGTAACTGGGAACAAACACGGAAAAGCGACACAAGGAATCTGGTATCGATGCTGAAAAGATGGTATAATAGAATGGGGATCCAATCCTCTGTATTGTATACAGCATCTCAGAAAATGTTACCCCAATATTATGAACAGTTTCATGCAGGGCAAATACTGCTAAGATCTATGAACACCAAGGGAGTACACAAATAATTTAAAAAATGATTAGGAAAGGCTCCCATAGCAAGACTAATCCCAGTGCAGACTGTAACTGTACAGCTGACTTGATGAGCAAACAGTGAATCCCAAGGACCAAAGCAGATTCACTTACAGTATCTCCCCGGGGACAGTAGTATCCTCTTGGGCAGGCATTTGCACTGGCATCTGGAACAACTGCTTGTCCTTCTGGGCACAGGAGACCCGCTGGGCAAATCATAGCAAGGAGCATCACCTCCCGGCTGGTGTGCTCACTAGCACAGTAATGTCCAACAAGACATGGCAAGCAGGAGACTGAACCTTGGTCCTGCAACATGAAATGCACGTGGTTCCACTTCTAGAGAGCAAAAGAACCCCTGCACATTCGGCAAGTTGTGTTGAGGCACCAAACAAAGGAAACGAATGCAACCAACTCTACAGCAGACCCTATCAGTAAAGAAAACAGTCCACTAAAACACGGCCACTGAGCCACATCGCCCTTGGGAACTCATGACAGGACCCTACACTTATAAAACATTCCCTGTTATGCTCAGTAATACTACTGGAAACACTAAGACTTCCCTTTAAAAATTCCACTTCACCTAACCTATGAACAACAAACAGCATGCAATTCAGCGTATTCACCCTGCAGGCAAGAAAGCCAGCGCTTCCCAAGTGAGTAGTAATTCCCATCACCGCTTGCGGATTACCCATGTAAAAGGTTCTGATCCTCAGAACCATCAATCCAACACCCTTTGCCAGCAGGAGCAAAAAAAAGTGCAGACACATTCTCATCTTTCTTTGTTACACTGAACTCCGAAGTGCAAACAAGAAATAATCTAGGTCTATTTGCCACACATAAATCTCCATTCATCATTTCTCTCCTCTTCAATCTTAATAAAGGGTTCCAGTCATAACTACCAAATTTGTGCAGTGATAGAAAACTGTCCTGGGGAGAGATACTGGGGCCATTTGACAGGAGTGACAAGCCCTTTTCCCATCAACACGGAAATACAGCAATTATCACTAGAACTACTCATGACAGTTTTGCAGCAGATAAATAAGAAAAAGGCCTTAGCACCTGCTTGCAAAAAGTGTTGTGCCATCACTGGCTCCATCTTATTGTTTTACCTTCCAAAGTCAAGTTTAACTCCACTGCAATCAAATACTTACTTTTGAGCAGGACCTAAATACAAGTGTCTGCTCTCTGCCACTCCCCGGCCATACTTAAAATGAAAAGGGTTAAAATACATCACAAAACCCCAAAGCATCTACCACAACTACACACTGCCAGACACACGACAGATGTACTTAGACTGCTAGTGCAAGCCTCTGGAGCGGGAATAACAGCAAAAGCAGTATTGCACACGATACATACTTTTAGCATAATGTCTGGAGCAGCTCCAAACCTGACTGCACAGGAACATTCCCAGCGTCCAGACTGGCACTTTCACAAGGGTCAAGCACAGGTGGCCAATATTGTTTAAAGCACTGTACACAATCACCCAAATACTGAGACTCGCCATGAAGGGAGATGGGCTCATTTTGGTGCCTCCTCTGAGGCACTCAAAGCCTCAACCTCCCCTTGAAGCTGCCCCTTCTGCCAAAATTCAGCCCTTATGCTGAACAAATGCCAGGATAAAATTATTACTACTTACCGAGAAGTTGCCGGCACCACATGTGCGAGGAGTAACAGTGCCAAGCTCAGGGCAGTAATACCCTCCAGGACATAGGATGCAGTCTGTTGCCACTTTTGCACCATGTTCCATGCTATAGGTTCCTCTGCAGGAGGAAATACAACAGAAGGTAGAGTCACAAATGGCAGCGAAGTGACCAAGAAAAGAACGGTGCAGCTCTAGTCTGCATTCTTAGTCTTTTATATAGAGGAAATCTACCATTTCTGGAGCCATGAAACTGCCTAATTCAGAAAAAACTTGCCTGGACCACTCAGTAACATTCAACGTGAAAGGAACTTGCAAACACTTCCTGTGCACAAAGATATTACTTAAAATCAGAAGTGTTCTGAAATGCCATGTGGAAATACTTTCTTCTGTACCTGCGTGTGTCAGAGACCCACAACTACCGCAGCACGTGTAGTGTACTTACACTGGGCATAGAACTGGCTTGGAGGTCCCACTGGTGCAGAAAGCTCCTGCAGGGCAAACACTGCAATCTTCCACTCTGCCATTTCCCAGCCTGGTACTGTAAGTTCCTGCAGGGCAGGGGTACTGCGTGCCCCTCCACGTACCTTTCCAAAAAAGCAGAGAACCGTCCTAGTTCTTAATACAGCCTTGAAGACAGAAGGCAGTAAGTCCCCCTGTTCTTCATTGCTATTGAGTATTTATATGAGTTGCATGTAAAGACATATTTTTATGTATAAAAAAATCACCACTCACAGCTCCGCGAACAACCACCACAAAAAAAAAATAATCACCGTTTAGCAAATATTGCAGAATCTTTGTAGGAAGTTTCAAATTTAGAATTGTGCTTGTAGCAGACACTTGACTGTGCATTTTAATTCTTTGCCAATTAAGGGAAAGAAAATAATGACACCAACACACTCAGTTCAAACACCATAGACTTAAAGTATTGATTATACAGAACAGACAGTTTGCTATCCAACTCCACACTGAAATAATTTTATGCAAAAAAATATGCTGATAAAGTCAGCGTGTGACTTCACCAGAGTCCACAAAATTTCTGAATACAGAAATAAACTGAATCTCCTTCATTCCTGCAAAAAGCTGCCTACCTTGAGGGCAGTAGTGCCCTGAGCTGCACATCCCAGTAGGAATATGGGCTCCTCCTACACAAAACCAGCCTGCAGGGCACGGTAAGCACTCCGCTTCCGAGGTCAGGCTTGTCCTATTGCTCCAGGTGCCTGGGGCACACTTGTGCTGCATCGGGTGCTTTGTGCCTGGTGGGCAGTAGTGACCAACTGGGCATGGAGTGGGAGGCTTCTGCTTCCCTCCTGTTCCTGTAAACACAAATTTAAGTAGCCTAATGGGCCACATACTGGCTTCACACAATCCAGTTCCATCATTTTCTTTTCAGCTCTGCTGGATGACCCTGAGTTAAGTCTTCTCCTCATTTTGAGCCTTTCTTCTATTTAAAATGGCATAACAATAATTACTTCACCGTTGACGAGAGGCTCCATCACAGAACTGGTTACTAAAGCAATTATTCTTCAACTCAAGTATCCTGCATAGTACCCCTGTCCAAAGCTGGCATAGGCATTAAAGTGAAAAGGCCACCAATAAGCTAAAAATGTTGAAGACTGTAAAAACTGGCTATTTCCAGGTCACGAAGTTAAAACAGTAACAATGGGTGGCACAAAGAGAAAACTTCAGAGTAAAATTAAAATCAACTTGTCCAGAGGGCACGGCAGCCTCTGCAGTAACACTGAAGGGCAACTCTTTCCCATTTACCGTCATTGCGATACCTCACTGACCTGCTCTAGTACTTACTGGTAGGCTCTGTGATAGTGGGTACCACTTTGTCATAAAGCCACCTACCTCTCACACAGACAAATCCAGCGGGGCACGTTTCACACTGCGACTTATCAAAGAGGTTGAAGTCATTGCCAACTGTTCCTGGAGGACAGGCATTGGTGGGAAAATGAGGGCTGGATGACCCCGCTGGGCACACGTACCTAACAAAACACAGCAGGCTAGTTGGGACAAATGTTTTCATGTAAGAGGGAGTCAAACTCTGTCCTACCAGAATACTAGGATGAATGCTGCAATGGGAAAGAGCTGAAGCACTTGATGCTGTGACTGACAGCAATGTAACTGACAACGAATAATGCAGAAATACTGAAAATGAAACATTGTAAATGGACTGGTTGTGTCATGCTTTTTTGACCAAAAGAAAAGTGGGTTATTCACCAGGTCGCGTTGTTCGTCACCATGGGATGTGTGGCCCAGCTTCACTCTTGTCTATTTTTACCACCTATTCTGTGGCAATAGCAGGCAGCAGTGCCTTCCACAAGAACAGTCTACATTGCTCTGATTTACCAGAAACTACAATAAAACCTTGATATGGCAGAGGATGCCACCTGCACCTCCCTACGCACAATGCAAAACCAATGGAGGTGAAATACATGCACAGACACAAATAGAAGCACAGAAAACAAGCGAGGCTTACCCTGGTAAGCACTCCGCATCAGGCTGGGGTAAGCCAGCCTGAGTACAAGCTCTCCCTGCTGGGCAGGCTCTGCAATCAGCGGCTTCATCCTGTCCTTGGAGAGGATTGAATGTACCGGGCTGGCATGCGACTGGATAACTTGCTCCAGCAGGACAGAAGTACCCAGCAGGGCACTTCAAACACAACCCGATTCCTACAGAGAAAGACGACATTTAAGGTCCCAAAGGGAGCATGACCTACCGACAAAAGAGGGTCCCACAAAATATGATTCCTTTGCTTTCACCTACACAAAGAAAGTATGATGGAGGTTCATTCATAACAACAATAAAGTTACTGCAAAGCCAGAAGGTGGTGGTATTGGATTAGCTGAATGTTACTGCGGTTGAGTGGCTAATGGAAGCAGTAAAACCACCTGGACTGTGTTCTGAGAAGGAGAAATGAGATACATTTAAAAATAAACTAAAACATCAGCCTGAAAACACTCTGATGCAGGCATATTTAGTAAGGACAATGCTTAGGCCTTAGTTGTAAGAGAGCCTGAGGTTTCCACGAAAGCTGAGCTCTTTCCATGTTTGCATTCTGAATGCAGAGAGGGAGAAATGGATTTCACAGACTGGAGATATATTCAGTACAAACACATGGATACCTGCTTGAATGACAATCAATTTGAGCTGTGATGATCTCTAAAATCCCATGTGTTAAACAAAAGATGCTTGCACTGTAACTTAAAGGAACACTAGCAAGATTAATACATAAGAAAACAAGAATCCCTTACTGGTACTACCATGTTCAGAAAGTGCATTTCATTACAAAACGTCCCCAAATGTTTAATTTCGCAAGAAGGAAACACAAATTTAGCACAGGAGTAGTTGCTGTCCTCCCGAGTCACGCCTTTCAACAGTACAAAGCAAACAGAGCAATTCAGGGGGAAGGGAAAACACTGGCTGATGATGATAGCTCCCTGGAGTACTTCCAGGTTGAACCCCTGCTGCCTTCCAAATGCTTGTCAAGGCAAGGCTCAAGCATACACTAGTACGTACGTGCCTCTGCAGGCTAGAATAGAGACTTACAGCACCCCCAAAACGATCAGGATTTATCAAAATCCAGGCTGCCCCCTCCACAGATTGAAGGCGTAGGTCCAGATTAGGATTCCTCAGCGTGCGAAGGAAGTTCAAGGGTTATCTCTCCCTCTGCCTTCCACCCACTTGCTCATTCCCACCACTTAGAAAAATCTCATTATTTCCGCCCTTACATTTACTCCACATGGCACGGATGAACACAAGCTTCAAAAACCTCAGTACGACCAGATCTGCATTTCTCAAAACTATAAAATTCCACACCTCTGAGCACAGCAACTGAATCAACACACCTGAGGGGGGCTGCAACCTCATGGCGCTCTGGGACCCTTTAAAAATTGCCTTAATCTGACAAAAGCTTCATGATGTGGATCTGCACCTCTAGCAAACCCCGCGGGACAGTCATTTTATATAACCAGAATCCATGCCAATTGGCTATAAGGGCATAAAATTTCCATTTCTTGCCTGACTTTCTGGAGATGATGCCTCCCCTTTGGAGTTCAGAACAGACTTAACAGCATGGCTGCCTGCACACTTTCTATGAGATCAATCACGGCACGGATTTACAGATATTATCTATTCTGCAGGACCACCATGTACTCGCTGTGCAATAAATGTGATGCAGACAAAACCTGGTTATCACTGAGGGCTAAGTATGTCACTCTTAACACGCTGCAGTGTAAATGGTGGACACAGGCTAATACCATCTGAGCCATCATGGTAGTATACTTGAAATATTATATGGTTTGTCAGAGTTTATTCATGTATCCCCTGCCTACTTTGCAGCATTGTCCTACCTTTGCCAAGTGTTCCTTAGGAGAGTTGACAACATCATTATATAAAGTAGTACAGGCATAGCATAACAGCTCACATTATTAAACCAAAAGAGTTTTTAAAATCTAATTTACTTTGCAGCTTCTACAGTGTTTGTTCAGGTGCCACTGGCCCTGTCTTTTGAATTTTGCTGTCTTGTTGAGATGTGAGGTTTGTTCCTTGCTGCACCATGTAAATGCACTTCTGGTTTTAATTTCAGAAGTGGGCGGAAAGCAGCAATTGCCTAGACTTAGTTGCTGAGTAAAAAAATCATTCAACAGTCTAGACACTTTAGTAGCTGAGTCATTTGCTAGAAAATAAATGATCAAACAGAAAAATATATGGCTTGATTTGAAGGAGATAATTATTTTCTTAGCACATACACGTGCCTGAGGGAAAGTGCCCCATAGATGTAAAGGGAGACTGAGCAACTGAGCAACCTAGAGTGGTTTCTGTACCTAGCAGCGCACCTGGTGATTGGTGACCCTGGAAAAAACATTCTGGACTTGGGCCAAAGTTTACTTTAGTGAATCGAGCTCAATCCCTGAATCTCCCTCTGACTCTATTTTCCCATTTGTACAGCAGTGCTAGGGAGAGGCATTTTTAATACCATTGTGAGAGACCCTGAGGTAATCTGAAACATTCAAAAACAAGCAGAGCTCACCTCAGCAACATGTGATTACTATAGCAGAAAGCCAGGTCTCCCTTCCCACGTCTAAGCAAAGATTTAGGAGCAGAGAAGACTTTAGCAAAGTTCTATTATTCTGTCCTCTTAAATTAATTTATCTGTTACTAAATTGCAAAATCTAGTCACTTTCAACAGCTTTCCCAATCTTTAGTCGTACTGTATGTGAAACAAAAGTTCTACTGATTTAGAAAACCAAATCAAAACAGAAATATTTAGAAGGAAACTTCACAGAAATAGAGCTGGAAATCCACGGAAGCCTCGTGCCTACCTCCTTGCATGCATTTCAGAACACTGGACACTGCTTCATCTACTTGGCACTTTAAAAACTCTTAAGGGCAAGGATTCTACAGCTTCTGAAGGCATAAATTCCAATGCTTTACTGTTACAATAAAAAAAGTTTTGCCTAATCTGTAACCTAACTTCCCCTTGCTGCAAGAACGGGCCAAGGACTATTGTGATTGATTCAAACACATACAAAGAAAGAACCCCTTTCCCAACGGGAAAGTGTATGGTCAACTTCAATTATGTTACTCCTCTGTTCCACTCATAAAAGAGCTTGAAAATGAGTCTGCATTACAGCACAACACATCTCCTCAAAGTGGACTAAGAGTGCTACAAACAGTGTCTCACCCACAAAGCTGACACAGTTGAATAAGCTTTAACAGCAAGCCAGTTGCTGACTTTGGCTTCACAACTGACCTCTTGGATGACTTCAGCGCATTATTTCAGATTGCTCCTTGATTTTCTTTCCCTTCTACTGAAAGTACAATAACCTTTTCCCTCCATTGCAACTTTTTTGAAATCCCTGCATAGGGCAGATATCTAAATAGCAGGGTCCGTCTTCATAAAGGCAGTTCCAATGAAATAAGTGGACAGTGAGCACTTCTAGATTTAACAGCTTTGCAATTCCGGAATGCCTCACCACAAATCTGGTGACTCACAGGAGATTCCATAGGTACTCCTTGCATCCAGAGCTCTAGGACTGCCTGAGCTAGAGCCTAGTAAATAAGTACTGTAACTGCCAGACCCTTCTTCGTAAGAATGTACTTAACAGTGTGATTTACAGGGAGAATTACTACCCACGCTGTCCAAAATGCCTTTTATGATACAGACCTGGCAAGCATGAGGAGCTGCTGCTGGGTGTGTGAAGTCCTTCTTTGGGCTTGAAACTCCCTGCTGGGCATGGAGGGACTGCAAGGCCATCAGAACAGAAGTGACCTACAGAGAAGAAGAAAACAACACATGGTTCAGAAACGACATCAACTCAGACTCAGAGCAGAGTGGTGATGGGTCTCTTGCACGCTGACATATGTGTGTATGTTGCATGGGACAAATGGGAAGCACAAGTATTTGGTGGCTAAATCATATCATGGTGTATGAATGTTGCACTCTGAAGGCAGACATGAATGTGCTCTGATCTGGCAGGATACAAACCACCTCCAAAATAAAAACAGAAGAACTAACTGTGTCAGCACAGTACTCAGTCTGAGCTAATACACTGTCCAAATAAAAAGGTTTTATTAGCACAAGCTGAAGGCAAAGCGAAGGTGGTAGTAGTGTCCTAAAATAAAACAGGTCTTAAGAAATACAGCACTACACCGTTTCCCAGAGCCTATTTAAGCTTTGTGAGCTCAAAAGCAGCAAAGTCCAGGATGGTCCCTGATGAGAACAGCCGAGAACCTGCACGGGATTGCTGGCTGGTAAGTGCACTTTCTTTACTTACACATTAAAAGGGTTTTATGCCTAACGGCAATGAGATGCCAGATTCATTTAAAGGAATGGAAAAGGAGGTCATTCCAGTAGGCTGCATTTCAAAAAAGTCCTTCACAGCAGTGAGCAAAACTGAGTAACAGGTGAAGTCAAAGATGGACAAACCTCGCCCATTCATGCCTGTCTGTCCCTCCAATTCCAACCCCTTTACTCACTACATCAATATATGTCAGCAGCTAAATTGTCCTGCACTGGGGTAAGGGCTATCTGGAGGAAGCAAAGGAAACTGCTCCAGAAAAGACATTTTAAGATGTTTAAAGCACTTGAACTTTCAAAAGGTCACTGCATTAGATAGACAAAATATTTTCCTGTATTTACACTGAGAAAAGACAAAGCTCAAGAAGGACAGGGGAGAAATCTAGGAGCATCGCTTTCTACTAAAGCTAACCAACAAAAAATTAAAAGAAAGTTTCGCAACTCAGTAACATTTTCAAACTGCGAATATTCAAGTTTACAAATCATTTTAAGCATTTATGGCAAGTCAATAAAAACGAGGGGGGTTATGGAATTTTACATTTTTTTCTTGGTTTGCGTGATTTTGAACATTTTCCTTGAGATCTAGAATTTCAATAGCATTTCAGTCAGCTCTTATTTGTTGAAGGGTGCCATTTAAATGATTGACTGTTTTTATATCCAAGAACATGTTCATTTCAGGAATACAAACAAAGCTGCTGTGAAGCCTACAATAAGTTGCTGGGTTCTGCAATATAAGCAGAGCTGCATGGACATAATAAAAGGGAAGAAAACAGCAGGTCACTTATTTAAAGGCGGCACATTACAGATAGTGCAATTTTTTTGTGTTTTGGAAATTTTGACAAGATTTGAAAAATAAATGCTCATTAATATCCTGTCTAAAAACGTTTCTTCCTATTGTAAAGCTGAGCTGGCAAAGATAATACAAGCGTTTAATACATCATGACATTTTTAAATTCAAAACATACAATGAAATTTCAAGCTAAATATCCACGTTAGTTTTATTAGTTAGCATCATTAGAGTTAATTGTTCTCTCTTTATACTCCATTTCTTCTGCTCTCTCCAAGATCATGTGGATTAAAGATCAGCTGAAGTGTTCCTGATACTGCTTTAAGGACCACATTCCTGTCCCCAGATCAATACAGCATCTTTCACTTAAAATCCTTCTGTCAGTTGCACTATTTAGCAAGGAAATGCTCATATCCAGATAGAGTTAATTACTCTTTCCAAGTAAGATTTTGTAGAACTCGATTATCAAATTCTTTACTAAACGCCAGATGGATATTTGAAGAGTGAAAAAAAAAGAAAAAAAAAAGAAAAAAGGATCTAACTGGCATGAAAGTGCCACTGCTATGCTGAAGTATATTGCTATGTATCAGCACAGCAATGACACTTCATTCACGCACACGCAATACTAAGTACAAAGTTTATATATAATTAAAGTCAGGCAAACTGTGGAAAAGAAGGCTGGGAATCCTCACACACACACCCCCCCCCCCCCCCCGGCTTGTGATGGTATTCAAACCCTTACTGTCTAAGGGCTTTGCAATTGGTCTGGATGACTTATTCATATTTAAGAACACAAGAGGGACTAATTTTAACACCGAAGCACTGCATTTCAGCATGGGATATTCTGCACGTATTTAACCTGTTGATCATCTACTCAAAGATTTTCACCTTCTCTCTCCAGGTTTTGTGGTTGATACACTGGGGGTAAAACCTGATGGCAGGTTTTGGCTGATCTTGCGCTATAAACAATAATAATACAGTAGCAAATCTGTCACTCTAAAATCCATGCTCTAACATGCCCATGTCTGTTTGCTTGTTCAAATGTTTGGTAAGTACAATTTATAAATACTTCCTTAAGTCCAAAGAAGCCAATGTCTCCTGATTATTTTTTTTAATGGAGCCACAATTAGTTCCCTGGCCTTCTACAGAGCACAGTAAATACTAAGTGTAATACGATACACATCAACAAAACCATCAAAACTTACTGTGTATGACTGACCCCACCAGAAATGTGCTATTTGCTATTCGTACCTAACCACAGACACTAGAAATAAGAGAAATCCTCTGTTCTATTCTCTCACCTATGTATTGTAACTGCATCTAAACTACTGAGATCTTGGTCTAGCACAATCTCTTTAGCTACTCCATTTCTCCTTCTACTGGACAACATGTGAGGTACCAAGCGCATAGGAACTCTTCATTATTTAATAACAGGGATTCTAATTACAGACATAAGAATCAAGTTACTGAGTTCAGTGACTCTGCAGAAGGCACTTGGGATTGTTCATTAAATAGTTCGTCTTTACATGCAGTACAGGGCTTACAGCAGAGAAAAGTCTGGTAGGGCTGCAGATCACAAACTGCCTCCCTGTAAGGAACATTATACATCCTTTTAAAAATTCACAGCAACGCCATGCTCTCCCTATAAGGCCTTTTTACTAGGGTTCAGGTGGGCTAAGAAATATAAATTAAAGTCTGAGGGTACGCGGAGGGAATTATCAGCGATACTGCTGCTACCTGCAACACTGAACTTTTCCTATTACTATTGAAGACTGGAACAGAATTTACATGGAGGGCCTTGGAGGGATACCAAAGCAACACACTTTATCACAGAAACAAGCACAACAGAAAGCTAACCTTGGACTACCAAATCCTCGCTAGGCTTATACTCATTCTCTGGCATACGTAGGAGACATGCCAGGATTTTAATACTGCAGAAAACTCTTTCTTTATGGGGAAACTATGCCAAGTGGTCACTCAGTACTAGAAGGGCTTAACCTGCACTCTCACTGAAGAGTGGCAGGCTACCAGCCCGGGCAAATACAAAGCTTTGGGGTTTTGTATCAGGATTATTCCCAAATAGCAAACACTCACAGAACATAATTTAAGGTGGCTTCCCAAGTTACTCCATCATTTCTTTGATGGATGTTTTGGGCTAATTAATCATGTGAAATGACATTCTATGCCTGCCGTAATTTCAAAAGATAATCATTTCACAACAAAAACATAGTCCCTCCTAGTCTATTCCTCTGCTACCTAATTCTGCATCAGCATCTCAGTGAGGAATTTGTGACATCCCAACAACAACATGCTACAATTTCCTAAACATGGGCTTATTTGGATTTCTTTGAGAGCATCAAACAGAAAGAGAAAATAGGTAAGAAAACCACAGTGTGCCCATATTTGATTCCTAATGCCTACAGTCGCCACCTGGGAATATAGCACCTGCTGTATATGGGTATTTGTGATGGACAGTGAATCAAGGCTCTGAAGTGAAGGAAGCTATAACCGCGTGTGAATCAATTTTACAGATGATCAGTTAAAATCACAGAGTGAGAGCGCTGCTTTCTGTGTGGAAAGAGAAAGCAAAAGCTTCCCTCTTTGCTCAGCAACACTTGCGCATTCAGACATACCAGTTTATGACCAAGGCTACATCAGCTGGACCTTCCCCATAAACCCAGTAAGTGCGACGACTACCAAAGCTAGCCGTGATTCTTGGTGTTCTCTCATTTTTATTCTCTGCTTTTCATGAACTCTTCTTAACAGCATCTGCTTTATCTCAGGAACTGTACTTTAACCTCCAGTTGTACAGTGACACAAGGAGCCTATCTCTGCTCCAATACTGCCAGCTAAGTTTTACCAGAGCAAAGTGTCATTTTAGTCTCCTTAAGTTCTATGTTTTAATGACTAAAGAAGACGCTTGTGAGATACACTTACCTGCTGGACAGGGCTGGCACAGCAGAGTGTCTTCAGCTGAGAAAGAACCAGGAGTGCAGGTTACACAATGAGTACGGCTTGGATTCGGCTGCTGACCGGCCAAACAATGCTAAGGAAAAGAAATACAAATTCATGACACCAGAAGGTCCAATGGCCATTGCTGCCCAAAGCTGTGTCCCGGGGAGGCTTGAATCAGGAAAAAGCCCAGCACTGCATTTTATCTCACGCTTCCTCTTTCTCTGCCCTCTCCTCCTTTCCCAGCACTGCTTCAGCTCTATTCTCCAGGGACAATTTTTAGAAGTAAAAATGGTACTTCAAGCTTCTTTAGGTCCTCAGCTGAGGGGTTGAGTGGCGGCAGGTGACTGGAACACTAACTCTCAGAATTTAGGTGAGAAATATTTATTTCTCTTAATACAGGCTACTTGTGGAAGGTCTTAGATCTACCATACCACTGAAGTGTTTTGAATACTTTTCTTTGATAAAGAAGGTCCATATCCTACTATTAAACCAGGGAACCCTGTCTTCTCTTGACAATACATTCATGGTCAGGCTCTGCCTATCCAGAAGAATTATAACTTGCCCTTGCAGAATAACGTGCTCATTCTGTACCTGTCTGCTCCGTCCATCTGGGCAGATGTATCTCTCTGGACACTCCCGACACTCCAACTCTCCCTCTGGCGAATACTGACCAGGTTTGCAGCTCCTCTGCACACCACTATGTGGATCACATGAATAACCATCTGGACACGCACGGCACCCAGCTCCACTCTCTAGGCTGAGATAGCCATTAGGACAAACCTGCAGCGAGATCACAAAGACCATCAGATCCACAGAAACATATTCTTTGCATGAATAATGTAAAACAGCAGTTTCAGACATCCTCAGCCAGACGTGCCAGAAAGCAAGGATCTTGGATCGTTTTCAAAATCTGGCCGACATCCTCTTGAGTGCTCCCAACATGTGCTTTTTATTGTCAGTGGTTAAACAATGAATGCAGGGAGGGCTGCTTGCTGTCTACCCATAAGATCAACCTGCGTTCTCTCAGCCAAATCAGAGCCAAACCCAGTGCAGGAATTTCCTGAAAAATTTCAAAGCAGACTTCAAAGAAGCACGATGATTCAAAATACATGGGAGTAGAGGCAAAAAGTACTACTTCACCTGTCCTTTAGCTTACCTGGCAGGCTGTGATGTCTGCTTGGGCAGTAAGTTCATTGGCTGTTCCCAGCGGGCATTTCCTTGGAGCTGCCTGACCCCCAGGGCAACTGGATCAAAAATACTGACGTTATAAAAATGAGTTCTTCTTCAGACTTCCATCCCGCTATGTTCCTGTATCTACAGAACACCAATATGGGTGTTGTGTAGATACAGAAACATTCCCCTTGCCAACTGCACAAACAAGCACTCTTTTAGCCACAGAAGCATGGACTCAAATCAGACCCCTCAGAACCTCAGAGGGTTCCAACTACACTTTGTGGGCTCCCCCTGATCTGCATTACAAGATAGCTCTCAGAATATTCTCAACATAAAAACGATGTCCCAAGCATTTAACTTTCTTATTGCAGGAGTGTAAGTGCCAAGCGGGAGGGAAGGAAGAAGACTTACTAGAAACCTGTCGGACATTCCAAGCAGTTTCCAGCTGCATAGTAATGTCCCTGTCTACAGTCTATGAGACAGTGGGTCTGGCAGTCTATGCTGCAATCTGGTGAGAGAGAAGAGGTCCCTAAAAGAAAGCAAAAGAAATAAACTTAACGTACAATGAACAAACATTCAAGACTCCAAGCTAAATGACCAGTTATTACTACACCATAATGTAGCATCAGCACGATTTTGTCAACTGTGTTAATAGCACTAGTACTACTAATACAATAATTTCCTCTTAAGAACAATGCTTTGCTTTCATGGTGAAGTGGTGTTTATGAATGGGACACAGCATCTCACCAGTGTAGTGACTAAAAAAAAACCAGGAAATATTCTAAGCCTGTCTTGTTAAGATGGAAGTCAAATCAGAAAATCTCATGCTCCTCAGTCAAATAAGCTCCTTGTTATCATTATTACTGTTACACTTAGCTGAATTAGCTGACTTCTCAAAGCCACATAGAGTGTACCAAAGCTGGAAATAAACCTAAGTTCTTGGGTTTTCCATTCATCAACACTATTTCCCTGTCCATTATCACATTCATTCTGAAGTTTTGGTAGCTAAAATTAAGGAAAGGTTTCTCTTCCAGAATTAAAACCTGTTCCCTTAAGATTTCTAGATAAATATTCTGAACACAAAATTCTGGAGGAAATCCCAATTTCAGATGTTTTATCAAACTAAACCAATTACCCCCTGTAGGTAGCAGAGAGCCTTTTCCATGTCTTCATTATCTTTTGAAAAGGTCACATTTTGTTTGCCAGGAAGTTGAAAACCTGTTTTCAGCACAAACAGCCCAGTCTGATGGAAAGAGCCAAGGGATGAAGGAGGTACTGTACTGCTGTGTAATCTCAACCAAGATACTTCATCTTTCTCTACTTCAGTTATCCAGTCTACACAGTAAAGGCAATTTTACCCATCCCTCTTTAGGAAGTCTCTTGACATGACGTTCTATAAGAGAAAGGTGATAAATACTCAACAAAGAGCAAGATACCTAAAACCTGAACTTAAAGGATGCAATGAGCACTATTTCCCTTTTTGTACTTCTTACTTTCATTTTGCAAGCCTATCAGATTTAGATTCTAGTATGCTAGCATCCCAATGAATTCCTTTATTTTGAAAAGTGAGCTTCACTATGGTAACCACAAGGATTTCACATGGAGTTCCTCACAAAGGGCTTCTCTGGGTGCCTGTGCCTGAGCAACAAAATATGAGAGTGCAGGGTGGGGACGAGAGTTCCAGGCTTTTTTTTCATCTGTTCCATACTCGAACGAGCCCCTTGGTATTACTACTAGTTACCCCAAAACACTGATGTGTTCATTTTTTTCCCCCTTTCTCTAGAAAATTATAACGCCCTGGTGAATGCATCCCCCCACCTCCTCTGTCTTCTCCCTCAGATGAATTCCTAAAAAAGATTGTGCTTTTGAAAGAATAGCAGCCACACTCATCAGTTCACGATCAGTTACGAGCTAAACAACTAGCACCTTTAATGCCTCATAGCTTTCAGAAGGTAACAGTATCAGCACCGATTACAAAAAGAAAAACAAACCAAAACAAAAAAGAAGTCTGCCCATATAAGAAAGTTACCTACTCACCTGTCAGGATGATCCTAAGGCTACAGAACAAAATCAGCCAACTCAAAGCATTAGCCATGGGGGCTACTAAACAGTTCATAAAAAACCCACTAGCTTAGAGCTTACATTTAAAATGTTTCTTGAGCATCTAGTGTTGCCTTTGTTGAAGTCCAGTGTAACTAAATCCCTCCCAGGTAATCACTTTTCAACACAGCCTGAAGTGAAATGAACACCGAGCTGCAGAAAGAAAAGATGGCCAAAGAGTTAATCTCATGGAAGCTCCCCTGCAGCATTACTGATACTAAAAAGTGAGAAAACTCATTTAAACATGACATGATGTATACATTCTAAGCTTCCACTAGGCAGGAACCTTGAAAGTATACTTGTCATCATCTTGCACATCTGTCTGGCTGCCCAGTGAGGTGACCCCATGAAACGGAACCCCTCAGGGTCACAAATTCCTTCTTTTTCTTCAACATCGAGGTGAAATATTCCCCGTTTGCTGGCTATTTGTTCTTCCTGAAATTTGCAAGCCCAGATGAACTCTTCCTAAAACAGGATTGTCCCTTGCAGTGTCCACTACCCACTACCTAATTCCTCCTTGTCCAAGATAATTCTTTGACAATATACAAGGCTAAATTTCATCAAAGCTAGGGCAGTGCTGTGGAGCAAACAGAAATCATAATTCTACTGCAATACTAAACAAGCAGATTGTATCCCGAAGCCATTTCATGAACATGGAACTTCTTTTTCAACATAGTCTCATGCTTTTACAAATAACATGAGAAACGCGAGGTTCAGTACCTGCTCCAATGAAGACTGCAAAGATAAGATCTTTTTTTCTCTGTAAGTTACAATATCCTCTCTTTGTTCCACTTTTCCTATAACTTCCCAGAAGCCAGAGACTTTGGAAATAAGTTTGGTTACTGGCACTGGGTAGGGAAGGCGAGGAGCTCTTCTGTCTTCCAAGTTTTGTACTAACACAATTCCAGCCCAGGAGCCAGTCCGAGGCAGGCTGTTGGCTCACATGAAATTATTGGGGAGCACTGCTGTCTGAAAAACAAATAGATCCTCCTTCCTCCATGCCACTGGAGTATCTATAAAGAAACCTGCACAGCTACTGACACGTGTTCTCACTTCTGCAAGCCCTTCAGGAGGCAGTTGAGGACAACTGCAAAGGTCAGTGAAAGCAAAGCTCCTGTTGGGAAGGGTAGTCCTGCCACAGACACAAGGAATTTCACTCTACGGCTGCCTAACTTCACTTTCTGAAAAATGATTCCTCACAGTCTGGACCAAAATACAAACTGCTTGTCACCCTTGAATTGTTCAAGTGCCCTAATGGAAGATTGTGTCAGAGCACCTCTAGTCAGCAAGGAGCAAAGCTGTAGCCATCGTCGCTGAATGTCTACAAAGAGGCCTCATGCCTGTCTTCCTAACTAGCAAAGCAACATCTGTTGCACTTTATAAAGTCTTTAATTAAATTTCTCCAGTAGAACTCAGATGTGTCTGATTCTTCCTATTCTACAAACAATTCCTTGAAATCTCTGCAATTATCTTATATTACAGACAAGAATTGCCAATTAAAACCTAATCAACACAGTGTAAAGGCAGGCACCAGGCCAAGTGCTGCTAATTTTCTTCCCATTTTCGACCTGCTTGTCCCTTGTACTTCAAAAAGTTCGGAAAAGATAGAAGATGTAATAGAAGTCAGAAAAGATAAGAAAAATGGTTAGATTCCCTTTGTCTCATTTCCAGTTTCCTAATTAACTATGGAATTATCAGATTTATATGCAAAGATAACTCACAGGTCAAATTCACCCCTGTGGCATGTGATGTGCTATTTAACTGCAGTCTCATTTGAGGGATGAAATACTGACCTTGTGCTCTGATCAGCCAAACTGGAGCTCTGAGCGGGTCGGTGACTTGCTGTATGTCACGCACCCCGCTAGTATAGCATGAAGCCGTTAAGGCTTCCCAATTCCGAACTCTAAACCTCTCAAAAAAGGTTCTGACATCCACTGGATCTGCACCGATTTTGGATAAGCGCACTTCCACTGTCTCTGCCACGCTGACTGCTGGTGTTAGCAAAATGAAGAATCTGGCCTGACATACTTCTCTGCAAGTGCGCTGCTACAGAAATGAACTGCTGAGAGAACAGCAGAATAACCTGGGACTCACTCCAGGACACTGCCATTTACTTTCATACAGCGGTAGCATCATTCATCTGAAACATCACAAAACCCTGTACAGTTTACAGTGATGGTAAGCCATAGCTATCTATTCCCAGCTATAAAGAAAACAGAGCCTTGCTATTATTTCATCGTCTTCTGTCGAGAAACAAATAGACGCAGATTGAATTATAAATCTAGGCTGTTGGACGCAATGCACAGAAACGCGAAGACGACTCCAGCAAGGAAAATAAATAGGCAGGTCCTTTTCTCGGTTACAGGCATTGGAGGCCTACCAACTATCCGCATATTCATTCCTCTGGGATACAAAATAGCTCAGCTTCCAGAACTGACACACTCATCTTCTCTCCACCAATGACTTGACTATTGCTTCAGCAGACCTGACTGTATTTGAAAAGGCTCCTATTTTTCTTGAACTGTTTGGTCAGGCCTAAAGAAACCAGTCATCCCTGTAATATTAGTAGTCCTTCACAAAACAAGAAGGCACCATTTTTCTTGATTTGAACACCAAAAAACCGTTCTGCTCAGCTCAGCTCACTGCCAATAGTAATAAACCCCCGGGTATGTCAGCAGCAGCACTACCTACCTTGGGGCAGGAAGATTGCCGTCTTGTGGCGAATGCACCAGAAGGGAACCTTGCAGAAAGGCACCATCAGTCACCTAGAAATTAGTTACCATTTCCATGCAGGCAATTTTCCTCGGCCATCAAACCTGATAAAGCGTCCATTTTCTAAATGAAAAATATGCAAATGACCAAAATTGCACATCTCATTTCACCTACAGCTAGGGAAGGGGGAAAAGAGGCAGAGAAAGCTCAAAACCGGGGGAGAGAGGCGAGAGTTGCAATTCACATTAGGAATAGTTTTGTCACTTATTTGCATATATGTAAGTTCTAATAGTACCAACAGCTTATAGAGATTTCTCTTTGATGCAACAGGAGGAGATCTGTGACTTTGAACAAAAAAACCTTTTAGTTCCTCTACAGAAACAGCAAGCGCATTTCAACTTAAAGCCACTTTGCCTCCTAAAACAGCAGGAATGATGCTAAGGGTGGAACCTCCTCCCATCTGCTTTCCCTCTCTCTTTTCTTCCTTTTTTCGTTATTATTATGCAGATAGTGCTACTTGGAAGCCTGTGGATTAATACTTTAAAATTTTAGAGCTGCAAAGTCGGGGCTGCATCTTTCTTGCAGGCATGTGCATACGTATTCTAGTGGCAGAGATTAGGTTGTTTGTTTGTGGGAGGGTTTTTTGTGGTGTTTTGGTTTGTTGGTTTTTTTTTGGCGTGTGTATGGTTGGACTCGATGATCTCAAAGGTCCTTTCCAACCATGAATGTTCTATGATTCTATATATATAATGCACACATACCACATAAAAAACAACTATGCAAGTCCCTTCTACCAACACCTGTAAACCACATAATTCAGCGCCGGCTTATAGGCTGCTCTAGTGCCCCCCTATATGGGCATCCCAATGAACTATTAACAACTCAGAGAGAAACAAAGACCTGGCTGAATATCACAAAGTAACAACACTTGCCAATGCAAAACCTACAGATACACAGAGAAGCTGCAACGATAGCGGCTATTTTCCTCCTGTACCAGTCCTAGAGCAAGTTGAGCACTAATGACAAAAAAAATATGAGGTTTGACATGGGACAACCAAGGTCAGTGACGTGTTAAATACATGCAAGCACCATCATGGCCAGGGTGCCAACACACACACAACATTGAGCCATCCTTCCCAGGTAACTGAAAGTTTTTGCCCTTCTGCGAGAAACAGAAGCAGTAAAACAGCAGTGTAAAATTACACCATAGCTTTACTTTGCACGCTGTTTCACATGCTAAACTTTGTCCCTACTAAGCTTACAAAAGTAAATGCCGAGTTTACAAAGGTAATAAAACTACAGAGAAAGCAGTTAAATGGTATGACCCAGAAAAAATGAAAGATCTTCAGATGAATTTAGATTAAGATGCAAGCACAGCTTTCCCAGTCACCTCCAGCAGATACAGCATAGATGGCCAATGGATTAGGGGAGTGCAAAGCCACAGTACAGATAGGCGAGGAGGGAGAAAACAAAGGGGAAATTCTAGATCCAGAGAAATCAACAGCAAAACACTCCTGAATTTCTACAGGGTTAAGACATTATGTAAAACTGCTTACGTTAAACTCAACTTTGAAAGAGACTGGTGGAACAACTAACAAAAAGTCACTGTATCAACAAAACATTACACCATTCAAGCACAAACACCGTGTCAGAAGCAGCAAAGACAGACAAAGGCCCATCCTGGCTCGGCTGGGAAAAGCCGTCATAACCACAGGTGCTTATAGCTTAAGTGGAAAACATTAATAAAACATAGTCATTAATTTCTCTCAAATAAGTAAGACATGCTTGGTCTGCTCTACACCTATATTCATGAAGTAGATAATTCTGCCTCCTGCCCCACCCCAAATCAGACTTGAAACACTTTGCTAACTGTTGTACGCCAGGTCAGAGCATTTATCCCACTATCCTATCTGTGACAAGGGTGAACAGAAAATGCTTATACCATGAGATGAGCGAAAGCAATTGGGCAGGAACAGACTGAGCCTTGCCTCAGTGTACTCTCCCACAGCTTCTGATTTTCTCTGGTAAACATATACTTATGAAACACAGCCCAGGGCTGTCCCTGGATACTGTCACAGAGTACACGATGCTTCCAAAATTTCATAAAGCCCATTTCGTCACAGGATATACTTCTGTCGGTGCCTTCTTAGATAGCTGCACCCTGAGAGGATTGAGGCAGCATTTGTTAAAGTGATTACATAATTATACTGCAATTGATGAAAATTATACACTGGTGAGACACTGCTGAAAACCTCTTATTTCTTTGTATTGTCTTTAGTGAGAAGGGGACAGAAGGCTAAGTCCCTTTTGACCTCCACTGCCCGTAACTGTTCACTTTTGCTTGTGCCCAGCAGCACCGGTAACTCTTGCTGTCTTCCAGTTCCCGATAAATATCGCACAGAGATTTGTTGCCAAAAAGGACACGTGAACTCACACCCAACAGCTAATGCTGCCTTCTGAAGTTTCCATTGCCGCAACATTGCTGGAAGGCATAGGGAGAGGTGGCTTAATGAATGTGTTTTGTGCATTACTGAAAATTAAATAAATAGACTAAAATGTGATCACTGATGTTGAGTTAGCACTACTGCCTCTTGCTTCAGCAGAATGATTGGATTGTAAACTCTTCAGAAAATGGACCCAGAGAAATGGGGCCAGTGCTTAGCTACCAAACCAAGCTAATGCTGAAATTAGCTGGAGGAAGCAGGACAAATGTAGAGAGGGTTTGCCAAAGACACCAAGGGAAGCATTTGTGAGCAGAGAGAATAATACACACAGCTGGCTACAGCTCTGTTGTATGCCAGGGCAATCCCAAGCTGGAATGAGACCAGCAACACGGAAAACATTTTGGAAAAGCAGCACAGGGATGCTACAGTTTCACTATAAACCACCTAAATTACTCTGTTCAGATTTTGTGATCAAGTATAGCTGTCTGGCTTCTCCCCGAGCCAGCTTCAAGGACCCCCATTCTCTTGCTGTCTCTTGTCCAAGCTAGGGCAGGCAAGCCTAGGCGTTCCCTGCTAACCAGCACTGTGGTTTTGACAGATAGTAGTGCCCAGAGGTTGATGCAGGATCATGGAGTTACAGAGAGCAAAACAAATTGAGCAGTGCTTATGACCATGCTAAAAACTGGGGCAGATCAGGATCAGGAAAGGGCTGAACTGACTACAGAGTGGCAAGTATCAGGTGTGAATGCCAGGCACAGGGTTTAATTCCATCTCCATTATTATGGGGCTGGGATAATAAAACACATGAAGCTACTGAAATGTTGCCTGCTTGTTGATCATGGGAGAACTTTCTCATTTTGTGTTTATAAGCAAAACAATGGATCTTAATTTACTGCTGGTAGTAGTAAAACTAACTGAGAAGCCCCAACACCTGTAGCCTTTTCCCAGTAAATGCTCACAAATTTTGAGTAAATCAACATTTCCCAACCCCACGAACAACAAAAGCCCCATAAAATCTGTTGCAGAACCATAGCATGAAATGGGGGAATCATTTTGGCTCAGCTTTTATTTTTAAACAGTGGTAGCCCCAACAACCTCCATGGAAAGGTCATACGGGAAACTGTAGCAGATGAGTAAGTGAAGCATCTCCAAAACTACCCCTCAAGAAGTTCTTCTCACAGCAGAATGAGCAAGATTAGCCCCACAATCACCTTCATTTTACTTCCATCCCAGGAGATACTTGAATAGGGCAGTCCACATGTGAATTCAAGACATGGAAATGGCACAAGGGGCAAAATCAACATGGGCAGGGTAATACCTAGGCTGTAAGCAAACACAGATCTGTTGTATAGAAGTATATCAGATATCTGTAAAAACATATGCTTCTAGGCATTAAAAAAAATATTTCAGTTGCTGGGTACAAATGTTACCTCAGCATAGACTGTTCTGTAACGGTGTGGCTTGGTTACAGAGTGCTGCACTTCAATTGCATCTGGAAACACCATCCTTGACAGTAGATATGTGTTATGCATGTACATGCATCTTTTCATGGAACACGACTAGAAACATGGTATAGGAGAACATAATATAGGGAAAAGGTGGTCACTTAATATGAGTATCCAAGACATCAGTGGAGTAAAGATGGAACAGAAACACTGTCAGTTGAGCATGCCAGCTGAGGGTGTTTCTCTCCCTCTTCTCTCTACGTGTATGGGAGTAGAAGAAGGTTCACAATGGATTGTCCAAAGACCTGTAAATACTACAAGAAAAATGTAGCTTTGACTTAATAGCACAAAGCAAACCAGACAAGAACAGGAGTGCAGATAACCAAATAATTCCACTTCAGCATATGCATAGTGGCATACAGTCCATAAAGGATCACAACTTCAAAGGCTCCTAACAGCACCACATCTTCTTCTGAGTCACCTTAGCACACATTTTATTAGAAAACAAGATTGATACTACAGCAGAAAAGCAGCACTAGCTGCTGACTTGAGTAAACTTGCAGTTTTATTTGAAAGTGCTCCCCACCACTCCCATTAGGCATTGGTTTGCCTATATTCTTAATTAATACAAGCATACTTGATCCTGCAGTAGGTATGAGAACAAAGGCAACAGCATAATCATCACAGATCTAAATATGTAAAAGATAATGGCACCTGTCCCTTTGAAAAAGTCTCTTCTTCCAGAGGACAGAAAAGTTTAAAGCTTAGTACATCCTCTTGACATCAGGATCATTTCTGTCACCCAGAAGCAGCAGAAGTTAACTCTCTTTTTAAACCCTGCCAAGACCTTGCAAAAGGTCTTAGCTAGGGAATTTGGACCATGTCAGAAGTCTCCAAGTCCAAACTAGCAGCTCAAGTGCCAAAGCCTAAAAAGAAAAGAAGACTGAAGTGAGTGCCTGCAACAGAATATGGCTTGACTGAAAAGAAATCCTGACAAAAGAAAAAAAAGCCTTTCAAAACATCAGGCTGGTAATTTATCAAAAGCTGCTAGTGTTACATTAAGGGACCTCACATAATCCATCATAAGCACTCATAATGATTTCTCAATCTCTTCATCCTAAAGTACTGAAAAGTTAGATGCTTCTAATGGAATACTCAGATTCAGATTAAAGCAGTGAATGGCTTTGACAGGACAGGATAGATGAAACAAATATGTCCATGCAGGAGAAGCTTCACACCAGTCATGTTCCATCAGGAATTTAATTGAAAGACAAAAATATTAAATACACACACACTGTCTAACCAGCTGAACGCAGAGATATAGTACACGCTACAACCCTTCAGACAGCACAGAATTTGTCAAAGATGGTCACAGTACTACCATCATTCACCTCCCAGGTATGCCTGAGAAGTCTTCCTTACCATGCATAACTTGCAACAATTCTAAGTGCTGTGTAATTTATACACTCTCCACAGAGTCAAGAGCAGAGCTTGGCCTTCTAGGACACAGGTAGATTAACAGGTTAGCACACAGTTCAACACAGAGCTCCATGCGACTCAGCTGTTCCACATCAGCTATTCAGCTGCCTCATAACAGGTTCTTACAGCAGAGCAGTGTGAAAGCACCTACCAAGGAAAGGTAAGCTCAGGCAACCGATGCTACCCCCTTAGTTTCTTTCTGCATTCATGTCCTATCATACCACTTCCACAGGAGTGGGACAAAAGGACATTTATTAAAATTAAGTCCCTGTCAGGAAATACTGCCTTTAGCCTTCTTAAGCTAATAGGTACCACCACAGGATCCTGGTTTCCAGGTCTTTTCAGTCTGTGGCTTGGACTCATTTTGCAACTCTGGACAAAGACACTTGCATGCTTATTTAGCCCTGGAAGTTTTACACGGCCTGCATTGTAACAGTACAGTTGGAATTAAAGAGGTTCCTTGCATCAACTATAATTTTTTTTTTTTTTAAGAGCAGGAGCAATGTTAGATATACAGTACTGTGTTATCCTCCACAATAATGTGCTCAAAACCATTGTTTCTCATTTCCAAGCTTAAACACCTGGATATCTACTTTTACTTTCTGTAAGAGTAAGAGAAAGCTTTAGCAATTATGAAAAAATGTACTTGAAGACCTTAAGGTTGGTCCAGTCATGCAGACTCCATTCTTTCAAGTGTCTGAATTCAGACCTCTTTCCCATTGCAATAGCTTCTGCCAGCTTTTGCCACTGACTTTCTGAATTTCAACCCTATTTCCAGGGGAAATATAGCATAGTCTCCAAGGCTACATCCAGTCTAGTTACAGGGAACTGAAGAAGTGATGCTTCTTCACTTGCCTTAGAGACAGCTCTAAAGTTACTGTTAAAATAGCCTCTTCCTTTGAACAAAGGCTATGCTGCACATAATAGTGTTACTTTCTGTTCTATTGAGTCACTGTCATTCAGAAAGCAGCACTAAAAAGTGCATTTAAGTTTTTCCCCGAAAGATCCACTTTACAGGCTTAAAAAGAAAGACACTTCAAGGAACACATCTCTAACTAGTAGCATTTTTAATGGAGGGGCTGGGTCTGGAAAATTCTGCAAAATGAGACATTGAATTCTCTATTTGTATACCCTAGTACTTCTTGAACAATCCTTGCTTTTTTTAATAGAAGCAAAGATCAATAGCACATGGCAGGGAACAATGTTTCTAATCCATTCACAGAGCTGTTACATTTGTTTACAAACTCTCTCATGTTACACAGTGTATTCTCCCCACAAAAGCCCCTGTGAGTCAGGGCAGCAACTCTATTTTATATCTGGGATACTGAGGCACACTTGATTTAAACAGCAAAAGAAATTTTTGGATGCTATCATGTGCCAACCAAGCTACACACCTTACCCTTTTGACATTTATAACATACTATTGTAGTTTGACAAGTTTTCCACCAGACAGATTTAAGGGATTTGCCTTAAGTTGCAAACAAAAGCCAGGTGGAGTTGAGTGGCTTCTCTCCACTAGATGACCACAACCTTTGAAGAGTGGCAGTGCTGTGGAATGCAACACTAAAAGCTTCTATAGATCTTCGGTTTAGTGCCTTGCCCAAGATTACAAAGAACACACAGCAGGAACTGAACTCCCCTGAGCCTCAGATCTTCCTAACTTCAGGACTGTCTCCTGCTCAACACAAACAAAACATTTCTGCAAGTTAACAGTTCCCTCCGCTATCTATTTAATACATGAGATTCAAGCACATATTAACCCCCTTTTTTTTTTAAAGGAGCTACTTGCTGGATGGAAGTAGCTTTGGAAGTATCACAATAGCCCCAAAGCGGACACTATCAGCAAATGTTTAATCCACAGAAGCACAGGAGTCTTTTCTCTGTGTGCTCCTTTAGATGCCAGAGTGCATATTGCAAGGAAACACTCAGTCACAGGCTAAAACATTCTGCGCAGCCCTCCACAGAACAAGTAGATAAGTTAGTTTTGTCTTCAATGTTTGATATACATTTGATATACATACTTGTGTTACATCCTTACCTGCAAGGTACTAATATATCCTCCCATGCACTCCCTCTTGAGTATGGGAAAGGAGGGATGCTGGAAGAGTATCAAGTTGCATACGTTCCCAGGAAACTACTGCAGAAAGCTAAGTACTTAAATTTATAATCAGTAGCCAACTGTTCCACAGAGCTTTATTAGTTCAGACCACCCCAAACTATGTTTTATTTATAGAAGAGATTTGTAATCACACCTTGGGGTAACCGTCTTTCCTTTATTTCTTCCCCCCCCCGCCCTTTCCTTTCTAAAACCAAGGCTTGGGTTGTGAACCAGACCATGGATTATTTTTTTTTTTTAATCCCTGGTTAGCCTAGCATGAAATTGTTTTCCAGGTAGCGATTAATTCTGCTGCAACTTTTCCCCCTTTTGGGTAATTTGCTATATTTGAGAAGACTATGCTAACCCATAGCTCCCCTGTTATCAGCAGTGTCGTAACAGCTGTGTCAAGCAAGTCCTTTAGCATCTCCTGTCACATTGTATCCAGCTAGTTCCTATGTATTTTTGAGGTAGTAGGTTAGCTTCTCTGAAATTAAGTGAACAGACTGGCACATAACATGAAGGAACAATTTGTCAGCTTGCTGACTATTAGAAGGAAAACCTTTTAGAAAGAAAACATTTCATTGCAAAGGCTTTTTGATTTCTTTCTTTATAATTTCATGTTTACTGTAAAATGCAAACTAAGTGCCTGCTTCTCCCTAGTCTGCATTCTTTCCCTTTTGCGCTGCATTGTCCTCGGAACAACAGAACTAACACACCTTACTTTCAGAACAATTCGCCTTGCTTACAAAGTGAACTAAATGTGCCTTTTTGAATAGCATGGAGGAGTCATGTTTAGTTTAGTACCTTTCAGTGTTATGACAGCGTCTAACCCTCAGGGTAGATTAGTTGCCTCATATTGTAGTCTGATACAAATTCTTAAGTTTCCCCTCACACTTTTGTTTTCTTTTTGTTTCAACTCCTCATTTCTCTTCGTTTAGGCCCTTCCTATTATTTACTAATTTCCTGATGAGACTGTTCTGGATGTGATCCTTGCTCCTTCCAGCCATCAAACAAAAGTTTTTTCTTGTTTTCCTACTAAGCTGGCACAACTGGAAAAATCCAAGGACATTTTGTCTGACTAAGGGATAAAGAACCCTACCTTAGCATAAACTTTACAAGAATCACACCCTCCCCCTTCTAGAAAATCATGCAGCTCACTTCCAATTTGTTGATCAACGACTTCTGCTGAACAATGGTAGCAATGAATTTCTTTCCTACACTTGAAGATCTCTTTGAACTCTTCTTTAGCCATGGCAATGGATCTGGATGTTAACACTTAGAAACTTGACTCTGGGCCAGTAATCGACTCTTGCTTCTTCTAGCCATTCTTCATCAGCAGCAGAATTTGAGCCCTTATTAAAAAGCCCTCTTCATTAGGATACTTTTAACCCAAATAACTTCAAAATGTGTAAGTGTCACTTCTCCCTCACCACGTATCCCTTGACCCTAACCTACTTGGAAATATTAGCCCTGGAAGACTTGCAAGTGATACAATTCTGCTGACAACATCACAATAGCCAATCTCTTACAGGAAGAGATGTCAGTCTGCCTAATAGCTGGACTCTTTACAAGTCACCCAGCTTACCTAGAAAGACTGCTTGACTCATTTCCAAGAACACCAATCACTTGCTAGATTCTTACTGGAACTTCAGGTAAGAGCTTAGTGCAATTTCACCAAGTGAAAAACATTCAGTAGGGAGAAAAAGGACTGAAACAAACATCCTTGGTTTTTCTAGATATTTACCATTTTGTTTACTTTTGTAAAATGAGTGTCAATTTCACTTAAAAAACAAAGCACTTTGTATTTAGGTTTTCTGTGCTCAGTTTCCTTTAAAAGCCAAAGTTATTCACACAGCATTTTCAGTGAAAAGATGGCTTTCACTTTCATTGTTCTCCTTTCCCCATTCCCCTTTCAGCACAAAAAAAATAATTTCAAAGCCAGCTCTGAACAGAATCTGTATTCAGAACATTTATTGCTTTAATTACTGTTTGCACATGAAGTTTCCAAGAGCATCCCTCTTCGGGGACATCTGCAGCTTGCCAGCTGAGCAGCTGGCTGAGAGAGAGGGCTCACAGGTTCTCTCCTCAGCTTATTCCATAGGAGTTCCCACCTAGAGCTCAAGGCAAGCAAGACCTGAAATCCTGGTCTGGGACTGATCTTGCTGCCACCCAGGATAAAGCTGACATGTCTATCCTGCACAGTGGAGAGTTCAGATATTCCCAGAGTAAGTTAGCAAGGAAGCATAACATTGTATAGACAAGCCAAGTCTCAGGAGCAGACAGGCGATGCTCCTGTGGCATAGAGCACTCTGATCCAGCCAGGCTATATAACGCAATCAGAGCTAACTTATTTAGCAGCACTTGGAAGACCTTTGCAGTACACTGCTCTGCAAGGCCAGGAGAGATCTGCCACCTCACAGCTTCAGGCTCCATTCTCATTTAACAAGACAGCAATACATGCACACAATTAATGACATTAGATCAAGTGATACCGATAAATAAGGTACATACCATTTCTATCTTAAAATCTTTCAATTGATAAAACCTTCACAAGTAATTTAGCATAGATGTTGAAAAGATTTATGAAGCCAGACCACAGCTAAAATGCTTTGTAATACCACCAACTGCTGTGGCTTTTGTTGTGAAAAGCAGTTTGGCTTTGAACCTAGTTTCCCTTTTGTGATCCATTTAGAGGCACAGCAGACTACAGCTGGCATTTCACAGCACTATCAAAACTCCAAACTGGCACTGCCTCCAACAGTTTCCAAGCCAGGAAAAGCACAGAATATCTACCCCTTTTATTCTCAAGTCTCCACACTTGAAGTGTCACACTTGGCCATCTCTACCAGCACTGACATTACAGTGACTAGGCAGGAAGAGTGACATGCATGCATTCTCTTTGGCATATGGCTCCACAAGCTTGGGGGAGTGGCACCAAGACATACTGCTGCTAAGCATATGGTCACTAGCATGCAAGTAGCCCACAGCACTAGTGACTAAAAGCTTTACCATCTGATAGGTGTTCAGTGGATGCAATCGGGTACAACTATACAGTAAGTCTCCACTGCCTCCCCCACAATAGGCAGCAATCAGTGCATTAAGTCACTGGATCAGGTTTTCTGCCAGTTGTCCCAGCGCAAATAACCTGCATTCCACCTTCCTCCCTAAGGCTTACAGGTTACAGCAGGCAGGCAGCTTTGTATGTGTATCTATGCATCACTACACCAAGAATTGCACAGAAGGCATTACTCTTACAGCTCCAACTAAGCTAACTGCCACCTAGAGAGTTTGTGCTCTTAAAGGAATGCCTGCTAACAGAGGAAAACTGTCATTTGGGAGAAAACAGAGCAAGGGCTCAAATTCCAAGTGGTTGCTGACGGTCTAGAACACATTTCTTTTAGTCTGTGAGCAATAAACTACTGCTTATTTTAAGAAAATCAAGAATGAATATATTGTGAAATCCTCTCTCTGAAGATATTAAGAACTCAAAACACTAAGAAAGCAATTTTACAGCTAGCATGATACAAAAGTTTTACATACCTTGTACTTATGTCACACAGCATGAGAGTATCTAATTTATCATATCCCAGATTAGGAAGCCACTATTATCCTCCTTTTCCATGCTGGGGACTGATACAAGGAGTTAAATGGCTTGTCCAAAAGTCATACAGTTTGTCCACAATGCATCAAGGAAATTTATTTTTGGGCTTCCAGGCTATGGTCACACAAAATCATCCCCTTCCTTTAAAGGCAGTAACTTGGAAAAGCTGCCCAGTAGTTGGTATTTGAGGACAAAGATGCCAAAAAAAAATCAAGGCAGCATACAATACTGAACAGAAAAATAACCTGATTTTTGCAGATACTTCACAGGTACTTGTTAATACTTGCTCCTTTCTCAAAAGCTGTATTAGCTGGGCCATTACCCACACCATAGATTGCTGTACAATCTTAATGAGATGATACATTAGAGGACTAATGCTTAAGCAAGTGGGAAGTGTTTCTTCTAGTGTCAGTTTGCATCAAAGCCTTAATGCTCAATGGCTAGGCTGCCATGGTGATTCAAGTTTTCCATCGCTTGTTTCCATATGCTGACTTTCTTTTGACATTGCAATCATTGGAAGGTCAAGAATCAAGACCCTTGGTGAAATTGAACTGCAGCCTAATCGATGGTTCAGAAAGTTTCACATTAAGACTAAAGCAGAAAAACATAGGTTTGAGAACTGAGTCCATGATATCTTAGCAAGTAAGGAATCCTTAGAAAATTAACTGTATTCAATGAGAAGTACAAGAGAATCAGTTTCAAAGCAGGGGGTTTTATTTTCTTTTTCAATCTCTACTTTTGAACACCAAGATGTGTGCCACCAGCCCAAAAGCCATTTCAATATCAAATACATTAGAACAGGAAAATTACAGCTCAAACTCCCACCAAAACAGGAGCAATACAAGTTCAGAAGCACGCTATATTTTCTGAATGTCACAGCAGGTATAGAAACTCATTTTTCGTAAGGCAACAAGAACAATTACTCAAAAGAACACAGTGGATGGGGAAAGAACAACAGCAAGGGGGCCTAAAGAGAATTAAAAAGTCTCTCCTTTTGGAGAGTGCTCTACATTCTAGCTAATCCAGAATAAATTACCCTTACTAGAGTAAAATACATAAATTATACATGGTAGTGAAATCTAGGGAAATCTAACCTTTGCATTTCTTCATGGGAAAATAAGGCTATTGATGCATCCTTGCACACCCTGTGTATGAAGGGTTCAGTACAGGAAAGATCCCAGCAAGTCAGCTTCAGAAAGTGGTACGCCCCTAGCACCTGAACACCTGTACAGTTTCAATTAAGTACTGCACTCACACCAGCAAAAAAGTTCAGGAGTCTGAGGAAGAAAGAATATCCTTAAAACTGTATTTCCTCATACAGATAGAGAACAGAGAAACTCATCCATGAGTTCAATAAACCGTGATTTGCAGAACAGGGAGAGGGTGCGACATCAAGCCAGTCTAGCTGAGAAGGTGGAAGCTTTCTTCTTGCCAAACAGTAGAGGCAAGAATACAACCGACATTTCATTCCCAGGCCTTAAGCTTCGCCATGTTGCAACCCAGTAGCCTAAACCCACCTAGTGGGCTTCAGCATGTCTCATTCTCCAGACTCACACCCAAAACAGGGCATAAATCCTTGCTCAGAATGGGTAGTTTAAGCAAGTCTGGCTGACTCTAGGAAAGGCTCCAACCATGAACTTCCACAGACAGCTCACAGAAGCCAAGGGAAACAGCAGTAAAGTACCCGTCCTGAAGGAGGCTCTTGCTTCTCACCACTGCTAGGACAGAACAGCAATGTCTTTTGCTGAGAAATGTATGGTTTTGTATAACAATACAGCAACTGATAAATGAGAAAATACAAGCACCTAGAGTAAAATTTAAAGAACTGCCAAAATCAACTGCAAATGACCAGTAACCAGTGAAGAGGGACTAAAGGAAGTAGAATGTGATCATATTTTCTTGTTGCAGTCAGATATGCTGCTGTGTTTGGAGCAGGCATTAGCCAATTACTGAGCAATCCTGAGAACAATACATTACAATAACCGATTCTTTTAGTACTAAAGGCCTGAGCTAAGCATTTGCTTTGGTAGCTGGCATTTACTCAGTCCATTATTTCAGAGATAGCATGTCAAAGGAAAGGAAACCTCAGTTCTGTTATTCATCTACAGTTACTTCCTCTGTCTAGGTGCATATTTGTAAGTTGAGTTTTTTCCTCAAATAAACACTGGGGTAAAGGCAGCTACAGAATAAAAAAAAATAATCCATTTCACACAAGCAGTGTATTCCCATGTGATCAAGTTGAACAGGAAGCAAACCAGCCTGTTTACCTTTATTACAGCTACTCCTGCCCCTGCTAAACCTTCCCAAGCATTGACAAATAAAGAGTTTCTCTGCAATTAGGAATTCCTGCTCAATCACCACACATTAGAGCTTCACACTCACACTACTGAATTTGATTTCCCTACAAGCAAATTTTCCATAGCATTTTGTGATAAGTGTGCATTGTCTCAACTGCCTAATTTTGCAAGGTAGCACAAGGTATTCCAGGAAACATCACTTTGTACTGTTTCAGACACAGGAACACAGTAGTATTTAGGGGTGTTATGTATTCATTTTACACCTATGTAACAAATGCATAGTAAGAAACCACACATACCATGCACCAGGTTTTACACACAGTGCATAGAAAAGCTGGGAATATGTTTTACATGACCTGTTCTTTTATATAGCACAGAATTCAGAGTCCAACCAAACTGAAAAAAAAACCATCAAGCAGCTTCTTTTCCATTCCTCACTGTCAAACACCCCCTCTGATAACCCAACTGAAAATAAAGAATCAAAGTAGCCCAGGATCTAAACCAAGTGGCCTCAGAGAAACACATCTCTGTTTTATTAGTACAGCCTGCTACATTTGTTAACAGCTTGCTGCAAGGATAACATTAACTGGATACAACCTTGCCGGAAAAATGGCTCCTACAAAAAGTTGGCATTAGCTGAGGATGAAGGGCAATTAGCTGTCATTATTGCTCCCAGGGAACACAGTACAATGCTAGCTACCTAAAAGTTCAATAAAGCAGCAAAAAACTCAAAACTAGGGAATTTTCATCACTGGAGAGTAAGTATCACTAAACTTTGCCTGCTGAGCTGATCTGAAAAATCAATGGACAGCATTTTTGTCATTATCCTAGGTAAGTTTAGCTGAAGACAAATATCTGCTTCAATTCAGAGTTTCCTTGAGGCAAACACCGACGCATTTTTACTTTGAAGTATGTTTTCCGCACCTAACTCAAACCAAGGCAAAACTACCTGTGACTGAGCTTGCTTTCTTTTAAGTCACTATAACCTCAAGTCCACTTAACAATAAGCCTTACAATGAAATGTGAATTCATGCCATTTCTACATGGTTCTACAAGCCATTATTTCAGCTCCTGTCCATTTCAGCTAACACAAACCAAGAGCAACACCACTGTGCTACAAATGGTCCCTGCTGATGGCTCTTTTGTTGCAATCTGTAATTTAATAACCACCAACAAAAAATGTCTGGCTGGTTCAGGAGTAGAGCTTGTTTAATGCTTTAATTGGTACTTATTTTAAACAGTTCATTAGAAAGACAGCACTTTCTGCCTGATTTTACAGCCTATCCGACCTGACAAGCAGAAGGCCAGCCACTTGGATCAAGCAGGGACGCTAATTAACAAGCCCCAGGTCTGCTCTCTCTTTACAAACACATTAGGTGCTACAGTAGGGTCACAGGGGAACAGAGGCAGCATGCTGAACAGTTTTGAAAAGCTTTTTGTTTCCACATTCCTCCTCTAGCAAGACAGCCCACTGATGGATTACACAGCATTTCAGCAGAGGGATCTGGGTAACAAAACTGGGCAAGAGGCTCTGAAGGTGACTTTCACAACTGCTGCTGCTAGGTCACCTACATTCCAGAGCAGCAATCCAACACTGTAAATAATGCACTGCACCAGGAAGGAAGTGCACAAGCATGATCTCCTTTATATTGCATCTCTCCAGCGCAGAGCAAACAGGTCTCTGGCATAGTCAAGCTAGGAGCACTTTCACACAAATCAGTGAGGTCTACAGTGTTTTTCTAGGAAAAGCCTGGATCAAGCAGACTCTCAAGTCAAGCATATTAGCAAACCTCAACATGCAGGGAGTCAGCACACACATTTTTGGAGATCTGAGTCTTACTCCCAATGCAGCTGCTTCAGCCTTACATCGGTGGATTTTGGTCACTTCCAAAGATGATGCTTAGGTGTACTACCCTTACCTTTATCTCAGCCCACGTATCCATCTGAAGCTGTCATCTCTAAACTGTAAAGACGCAACTTAAGGCAACTTCTCTTCAGCAGATTTATCTGTAATGTGATGCCCCAATGATATAAAGCCCACACCAGGCTACAGTAAATACCTGCTCAGGGGCTTTGTAAAAGCATTCCTTTTCTTTAAAATCAGAAAGCATTAGGGTTCATTAACAGAAAACAGCTTTCTAAAAAAATAGAAAGACTAACGAAAATGCAACTAATTTAAAGTCTTCCTTCTTTCAGAAAGCTGTATTTCCCTGAGGCATTTTTGTGCTTCCTGGTACATTTTACTAAAAAACCAAAATGTTTAATTTGACAGTGGAAAACACCAAACTCATTCAGCTCTAACACTACATTGAGAACCACATTCAGCCCCAGCATAAAGAAACTAGAGGCCAGATCTCAAGCTAACTGGAGTTTGAAGGGATCAACTGACATTCAAAATCTTTACTAGTTCAAGAATAAAAAAAACATTAGCCAGTTAAACCATGCAAGAAACAACTATTAGAAGGTAAAAGACAATGCACATTAAAATACTACACAAATTCTTTACCCTATATTTAAGTGTAAGTTTTCATAAAGTCAGTACCAAAGTAAACAATTTTTAAGAGACACTTTTGGAGCTGAAAGGTTAAGCCTTGCCATAACAACCCAGTGTCAAAGTGGAGCCACAAGAGAAGCCAATTATCTCACAAATGGGTAGCATGGCACCTCACCTTTTTTAAAAATGTAAGGAAATGCAATTCCCCAGAACACAAACAGACTTTTTCTTGGGAAAACCAAAGCAACTCTTAAGACTTCCAGCTGTACAATTCTGATTGTGCAGCAGGAAAGTATCATAGGTTCAGGTACAGTCTTGACATTCTTAACTACCTAGTTCTTAAGACTGTATAAAAGCATCACACTTGGAAAAAAAACCCCACTCAACTGCTTTCTGCCACTGGTCAAGAATTAGGGCACATGGAGAGCACACCTGAGCTTCTAACATTCAATTCACAAATCCATGCTGTTGCATAGCATATTTTACCTCTTACATTTCAACTCCTCCAGAAGTTTTTCTGCTGCAGCAGTATGCCTTCATTCAGTCAGGAAACTGTACAGTAAGGTTGCAGGTGCATGGCCTTTAAAGGAAGAATAGGAGGTGTCTTCTCAAAGCTGTGTTGCCAGCATGATGATAGCTCAACTTCTGCTGTAGCACCTTTGCATTATTTTGAATGCCTGGAAATCAGAGAGCAAAATGAATCACTGAAGATGACAGGCAGTCATCTTTGCAGCTGGATTTTATCGATCATTCTGAACTTACGGGGTAAAGCTTTTCATTATTTCTGTCTTGGTTATACAACACCAGCTGCTAGGTGCCACCAGTGATGCACAGCCCCTTGGAGAGGGACATTTATCCAAGACTGTCACGAACAACCAGCAACTAGATATGGCTGATATGCACATGACTTGACAGCACTATCAGCTGGTTACCAGGTCATCTGTTTTTGTTCTGGTACTCCTTCAGCCCTTTTGCACACTTAGCACTGTCTTCTCTCCCTACATCTGGACATGCCCATCCTCATTTTTGCATGCTTTTTACATTTTACTGAGTGACACAGAAGCAACTTGCAAACCTCAGAAAATGGTATTAACACAACCCATGCCGTGGTGTGCTCGAAGTAAAAGCAAAATAGGGTTGGGTCTAGTAAGGTTGGTGAAAACTTGACTCAAAGATGTCAGGTAGCTCTCATGAGCCTGCAGAAACATGACTTACCTCAGCTAGTGCTGCCATTCCTATTGGATGAATATAAAGCTTTCCCAGGAAGAACAATTCTATTACTAGCAGAGATTTTTTCAAATGAGATTTTTTTCAAAAGGTATTCCAAATTCTTTCCATTTGTAGTCTCCAGGAGTTTCATTAAAGAGGAGGAGTCACTGTTCAACAAGATGTCCAATTACAGTCTTCTCCCTGCATAAATAACCAGCCCTTTTTAACCTGAACTTTCAAAGCTGCTGCTTTTAACATGCTACTCCAAAGCTGTTTGACTTTGAGTAGATGGAGCAATAGGCAGGCAGGATTAACCACTCTGAACTATTAATATCAAGGCAGCAATAAATCTGACAGTGTTGTAACAGTCAATTTGCAAATGCAAAACAAGTAGTGAAATTTAGCCAATAAACTACCAAGTCATTTGCTTTTTTGCTCATTGCAATTGGAGAAAGTGAGGGTCTGCATCCAAGGGAAGCACTGTAAGTTTCACATCAGTGAATATGGATATAAGCAGCCAGACAATGCTAAAAGAAAAGGGGAGAGCAAGTACAAGACTGAATGATGCTAATCAGAAGGGTCCTTTTTGGATTCTTTCCCATCTGTATTCCCCACCCTCCCTGAAGCCTGTTCACCAATCCTGATGTCACTTTAATATCTTAACACTTCCATATTTCAAGCTGATAATGAAATGTGAGACAGCAGAAACTTCATCTCTTCACACTTACTATAACATACCCACACATTAATTTCCTGTTTAATCAATTATAATATTTCTCACAAAAGCAATTTTTCCAGGGAAATGCATAAAGCCAAAAAGATTTCCCCAAACAGTTCAGTCAAGCCATTTATTTAACACATTTAGTTTTCAGATACATGCTTGAAGAATGAAAGTGATACTTCAAACCTAATTGGAAAAAACATACTATGCTGAGATTTAATACCTGTTATGAATGACCACAGAAGTCAGGCATTTGCTGTGTACTTTGCTGCACTATACTCCCTTAAATAGCTTTTATATTCATTGTGACAATTACAGTCTGAACATTGAGACAGGCAAGCTGTGCAACCTAATACATTAACATCAAGAAAAGGAGATAATGCTATTAATCAAGAAACCTCTGATTTAGTCCTGTGTCCTTACTGCTTCATCCAATGCTTTTCTGCAAAAAAGGAACAACACAACAGCTACAGACTATTTTTATACTTTTAGGATATCAGAATTTTATCTGAAGGTGTGACACTCAGCCTCCTCCCCTGCAGCTGACAATACAGATACTAAGACAGTTCAGATGCTCACAGGATGCTTTTCTACAAGCCAGACAGAACCAACAGGGCTTAGCATCCTAACACTGAAAGCACACATGGGACAACTCCCTCCAGACTTTCCTGGCACTCTGGAGAGAATTTTGGCCTCAGATGCATGGAAGACCTTGGTACAAATCATTATCTTAGATGGCCATCTCCCAGCCTTCCCAGCATTTCAGAGGAAGACAGACCCCTAAGCACGAGAACTACTATCTCCCTGTAAAACAGGAAGAGTAATTACAGTAACTAGATACCTCCTCAGTATACAACAGCCTTTTATCCCCACAGCTGAAGATCCTGCCTCATCATTAAGGCACAGGGCAAGGCTCCACTGCAAGCTTCCATAAGTGTTTAAGAGCGAAGTATTTCCTACCCTTTATAAATTCCCTGATTGCTATGCATGAGCCTAACACCTACTACTTGACAGCCCCCATTCTACAGGAGTCCAGATCCTACATTCATATGCATAGGACACAGCGAGATTCAAGCTGAAAACAGCTGCTTGTTGCAGTGTAAATACTGCAGACCAAGTTCAGCACAGTCACTAATCCTGAAGCTCTCTTCTCATCTCCTCACTCATTCTGATTGTAGCAGTAATACAGAACACTTCTGCTGAATTTCCAGAGGGCCAGGGTAAACCCTCACCTAACTTCATTGCACAAGAATTAAAGCAGGACCAACTTCAGACTCTTACTAACAATAGCAAGCTGGAAGTAATTCTAAGCACAATAGTTTCACTATTGGATACCTCATAATGTGCCTCTGCTACACTATTTGCTAATGATAAATTGGAAGATGCTACCTTATAAATAATGCAGGTTTACCACAAATTGATGTGTTGGAAATAAATCCAAGTCCTTGAGCATCTCAGCGAACACCCTTGTGCCTTAAGGAGGAAGAAAGGAAAGATATGAAGAGAAGATGCAGGAACAACTCCTCAGCCAGTCTGATGAAAAGCAGAGATCTCAAACAACTTCACTGCAGTAAAAACTGACAAATCACTTTCACAACTCATTTAGGAGCCACTATTTAAGATTTGCCAAACTGTGTATCTTATAGTTTTGCCAACTATCAACTATGTTCTCAAGTATTTCCAGGATACCTGATGTCATCATGTAAAATAAATCACATATATGAAGGCTGCAGAATGTAGGCTGTACATCAGCTATCCTACCTCTGACAATTCTACCAAAGCCCTGAGATGAAACTGCAAATATTATACATCCAGGCCTAATAACTGGTTTATCAAAATTACTTAACACACTGTAGTCCTCTGATCATCATGAACTTCAAGAGGAAATCCTCTGTAAAATGTACTATCCACACTGTCTCAAATAGGTAGACTTAATAAATTTTTTTTTCTTATTCAGAAAATTTACTAAGGCCCTTCTTCACCAAACCCTTAGGAGTGCTTTAAGCACCTGAATACTACTTCCAAAAAGTCAGCAGGAATAACATTTGCAGCATGTCCTGAAACTGTTCTCAGTATGCACAAAAGCAAGCTAGAATATAATTTACTTGCTTGCTTCTAAACTGAAATTCCTCAGGACAAACGTTGGGTTGTAGGAGGTAAAATACAATAGCTGGATAATTACAAAGGTTTCTAATCAAGTTACTTGCTCTGGTTATTATAGCCTTTGAATAGTTCTTCCTGCATATACAGGAAACAGTATACATTTGAAATATTACACACTTACATTATCAGCCACCATGAAAATCTGCAGTCCTTTGAAGGAATGCCTGCAATAGTTCCCTCCCATACACTGCACCATCTTTCCCCCCCACACAGCACCTCTTAATTTCATTTTTGTGTTTATTATACTTAATATTCAGCTCATGTGATTATTTCAGGAACTCTCCTCCAATTAATAACATGCAGATTTATGCAGTTCTCTAGTTTGCATACCTAATTTTGCTCACAGTTTGCCTGCTTTACCATAATTCCTCTGATGCTTACTTTGTTTTAATATTCTTGCGAAGTTAAAAAGGAACTATCACTTGAACATTCATTATTAATTTATCTTAAGTATCTCCAATTAATTCTCTGAATAGATTGGTACTTTATGACATTTGTTATTGATTGTTTGGAAGCAAACTTACAATTACTGAAGGAGCACAGTTTTCTAGCTCAAAACTTGAGTTTAAGTATTCTTCTGCTAAGAAGTCTTACAGAGGCAAGCCAAAGTTATAGCCTAAATGGTTAAAACAGCCCATAAACCGCCCATCCTTAGGACAGATATAAACCAAGACAGACTGTTTTCAGCAAAGACAACCAAAGCCTACAGTTTTAGCATCACTAACATAGCAAGAGGATCTGGGATTATATGCCTCTTCACTGCTCTTCTGTAGTAGAAATACGTAAGCTCACCACCAATATCTTATAACTCTTTAAGAGACAGATACAAAAACTGAGGAGGTGAAGTGATTTCTTTTGTCCAACAGCCACTGAAGCCAAGAAACCTAGAAATACTGCCTAGGAATTGAAGAGTCTTAATTTTAACACTAGTATACTCCTTGACTCCACATGGGACAAAAGCAGGAGACATCAGACAGAGAAAGCCACCCCGGATTATCTTTCATATTTTTAAAGTCCCCCTCCCCTCCTACTCAAATATTTTGTAAAGGAGCATTTAGCTCAGAACATTCAGCTGAATATGCTCAACTCCCCTGCCAGTCCCCCTCTTCTCAGAGGAAGAAAAGCAAGGATATCCTTCACTTCCTGCCCAGACTTTTTTTTAAAAGACATTTGCTTTCAACTTACATGACTGCAAAGTAACCAAAAAAGCAAGGAGTCCAAGTTCATCTGGCTCTTTAGCAGACCAAAATTCACAGCCTGAACAGCACAGCCCAGTGAAACAGGTCCCAACAGAATCATACACATATTGGAAGAACCAGCAAGGTTGCAGGTCAGGAAAAGTGGGCAACTGTTCAGAACCAGTAAGATGCCCCAAAGATTAGGGATCAGGAATACTGCAAAGAATCAGTTAGAAGAAATGAGGCTAAAAAAAATAAACCAAGAGGTCAGCTGAGAGGCCAGGCCAAGACCAACACAGACTAACCACAAGAACAGCACATCTCAGAAGGCATGAATGCCAAGAAGGTTGCCAGAGTCCTCATGGACAGCTAACTTGACTGAGGTCTCACAGAACTCTGTCACTAGAACCAACACAGCCCCAAGCAAATAAGCAAGGAGCCCTACACAGGTAGGTAGTATTACAGCTTTGTGGGCAACAGCAAAAGCAGCATTTTTAAGAACTGTACAAGACTAAATGTCACAAGAACAAGCAAAAAAATGGAAGTACAGGAGAGAGTTCTACCTATGAGGTCTTCCTTCAGCAGCTGCAAATGCCCAGGCACTGTCTGCACCCAGAACCAGGCAAGTTTTAACTCTTTGGGTTGTCTACTGCCTGTCCTGACACCAGGCAGCTCATTAATGGAAAGAGCTCCTTACACTACAGAAACTCAAGAGGAGTAAAGGAGTAGCTGGTGCTGCCCTGACTTGGCCTCACAAGCTGGTCAACGTAAGTCTAGACCAGAATTCCCTTTCAACTGGGAGGTCTAAGAAGGGAATTCTCACAATTGCCACTCACCAACTCCAAGCCTCTTTCTTACCCTGAGCTAAGAGACTCTCTTGTTAGATATGCAGTATTTTTCACTTAGCATTTGAAAATATCTGGTATGTAGGTACAAGTGAGCAATTTACTTAGCCAGGTCTCACATACAGTACAGAGAACTAAAGTCTGGTTTATTTCATCTGTTTAACTAATATGACTTACTAGGTGTACATTTCTCCTTGGGCTAAGCAACACAAGTCTTGGTGAATCAAGTATAGAGGAATTCAGTTCATGAAGTGCAAAGGAAACTACTTTACAACAGCAGAAAGGCACTGCACACCAGAAAGCACAAGGAGTCAGAAGCTCAAAATGCACATGCCATCAGCTCCCCAAGTGAAGTCTAAGAACCTCTGTTGACCCAATTGTTTTCAGGGGTACCGTTTATGTGCAGTAAGGATTTCAGGTATGTAAAATCCCACTGCATTGGAGCTATTAATCATGGCACCCTAAAGCCTCTTTCTAGAGACACCATTATTTGGACCCACACCTGGCTCCTCTGCTTCATCAATACATTCTCACTCTTTAGAAAACAAAGGGTAAGATGAAATACAATTGTTCTTCTCATTCAGCTGCCTGTGTCAGTCAATAGCTAAATGCTGCAACATTCTCCTCAGCCTTCTTTGGTTTTCTGCCCTCCTATCACACACACACTGTGTCAAGCAACATTTGACTTCTAAAATCATCCTTTACCCAGGGAGCTGCATGATTGAGACTGACAGAAAAAGGAAAGAAAATGCAAATGGAAAAGACGACGCAAGTGCAGGAACCTGCTCAATCTAACTGAAAAATAACTCATTTAGCAGAAATCGTTTAGAGAAATAAATGCTGTCAGAGCCAGAAGTCAAACAGTAAATAAGCCTTACCCAATTTAAACATGTAGCTGCTTTAAAACATCCTTCACAGTAATGTGCAGTTTAAGCACTTAGGAAAGTTGCCAAGAGGTGTCAAAATAGTAAAGTCTGAAAATAAAACTGCATGTAAATAAATCCCCCTCAGCTCTGCCAAACATCCCAGGCTCACCAACTACAACAAAGCTATGTTGTTTTAAAGAGAAAGCTACTTTCTAGTCATGTGTGGCCAAAGTACAGTTTTCTTCGCCATGCTGGAACAAGCCACCAGCACAGACCCTCTTGATCTCTGCTCCCATCCCCAAAATTCCATCCTCATTTTTCTGGTATTTGGTGTCTTGGTACCTTTGCACATAATTCAAATACGCAGAAAGGCTAGAGAGATGTGTGCTTTTGTTGTTTGTTTACATTTGAATAATACCATTAACCATATTTCCCTTCAAATGTTCTCATTTCTGGTCATTTCATTGAAAGAGTCCATGCTAAACAAGACAGAATCTAAACTTCTCTAGGAAAAATAGGAGAACAATTCATTAACAGGGATCTAACAGGCACCTGTCAAGATCACAGATTGTACGTGCAAGGTAAATGGGGGAATTTAATTCCACAGTAAGCAAACTAGGACATAGCTCATTAAGATATCGGGCAGCAGACTAAAAGATAAGAAAAATAAGTGCCCCTGACACTACACAGCATTACTACACACAGTCACTCTTACCTATTACACATAACTGCAAATTTTACCAAATAATGCTGTGAAAGGCAGAATGGTTTCCAAAGAGGTCTGAAGAGTGACAAAATTCCAGAAGATATCAAGCCACATCCAATGCTCAAAGATGCTATCAACTAAAAGCAGCTTAGACCACCTTTTAGGGCTAGATGAATATATTTCTTGCATTTCATGTCATCATTTCCACATCCTATTGCTACAACCAATCACATAACTGTAACAGCTCTGTGCCTTATGGCTTATGTCATGCAAAGTTACACAGCCACTTTACTGCACCCTGTCCTCCAATCACCCACATTACAGTAAGTCTACAGCCAGCTTCTGGTAATGAAAGCAAGCCTTAAAAGTGCTACTACACATGATAGTTTTATGTTCTTTCACACATTTAACTCGCAACTAGCAAGACGTTTCACATTCCTCCTGCCCAATTGTTCACTTCTGAGCCTTTCCTTATTCAAAAGGGCAGATGCATGTACCCACCCTGCCTGTTTCCCTCCTCTTGTGTGAGCAATGGCAAATACTAATTAGTGTAATACTAACAGCCCTCTCTTCAAAATACTCTCTACTGCAAGTGTATTTTAAAAGAAAGCTGTACCAACATTGAACATCAAAGCTGCCAGCTGCCTTATCATGCACTGGGACTGTACAAGATCTCTTGAGCTAAACAGACTTAAACTGGATCAGTAACTTGAGTGAGAGACTTAAAAATATCCTATTACTGCAGAAAGTTATTTGGCAATAGAGCAGACTTGTGTCTGCATTTCAGCAGTGCCTCAGGAGAGTATTTCCTGACATTAGTTCCATCTTCACTGCTTTCTGGTCTTAAGGTTGCAACTCTACTTAAATGTAAGCATAAATGCTTCTTTTCTGCTAAAATCCAACTGTTATGGTTGGGAAAGACTCCCAAGTGCAAGAGAACTGCTTCTTATATATTCCTGGTATTCCGCCACCCTCTCCTTAATCCACATTGTGCTAACAGCATCCAAAGGCAGCAGGGAAGAGGTATTAAATATTAAATCACCTTCAGTATGCCACCTTGCTTCAGACAAAGCTGGGGAAATCTGGGCAATGCACCTCAAAGACAAGCTAAGGAACTATCCTGAGGAGCAGGCTCCAGCAGAATGCAGTCCAGGCAGCACTCTCCTCATCATAGGGGATCCAGGCTTCAACATAAGGCAAGCCAGACCATGAAATATTCACCAGGTAGGTTTTTTTTCCAGGAACTGAAGTTTCAGCATCTCAATTTAAAAAAGCTAAAGGCACATTTGCCATTAAGTCAGTGTTCCCTCTCAAGGGCCTTAGTACTGCCATGCAGAGCAAGATATCCCCTTTCCATCCCCAACTTACAAAATGCACCTCCCTGTCCCTTTCTCTTCATCTCAGTTAATGAATTATGCAGTAGCAAAGCACTTTGGTATTCCATTCAGATAAGAGTAGAGAGCCTCCCCTGTAGTAAGGATAGCATTGCTCAGCAGAGCACTCCTGAAAAGATGGAGGCCCTTCTTCCTCAGGTAACTATTCCTATTCAGATGCCCCAAGGCAGAGTCCATCTGCACACCTGCCACAGTAACAGCATTGTCATAAATAAAGCACAATGCAAGCAGCAACAGCCAACTCTTCTCCCATGTGAAGCTGCTCCGGAGACTCAGGAAGGGAGAGGAACCATTGCTTTTTAGTTCCTTGTCCCCTCCTCCCAAGAGACATGCAGCCTGTCAGAGATGAACAAAAAGGCACATACAGACCTTAACAGCCAAACTTTTTCTCACCTGTTGCTGCCCTGTCTGTCAGCATTTCTACTTTGTAGGAGCTCTACAATGCAGATTTGAATCTGCAACCCTTAACACAGACCTCCAATTTACTATGCAAGTGCCATGTTCCCAGCAATCACACTTCAATGAACAGATGTATCTCAAAATCCAGTAGAAGGTATAGTTTGCTAGGGGGCTCATTTCATGTGAGGCTACTAAGACTAATGACAAAATTTTCCACAGAACTGCACTGATGTAGCATCTACCCCAAATTCTGGACAATTTAATAGGTTGACAGAATCCAGAACTCTACGATTTCTTGTTTTGGCCTCTGAAAAAAAACTGTCCCACGCATACACCTCCAAAGCCTGACAGTGTTTTGTACTCTATGCCATCTACTATCCAAAGCTACTTCTCCATTAATATTCAGTCCATAAACATTGCTAAAGTACAACTGCACATGTAACATAAGAAGCTCCATGCATTGCAAACAAGTTTTACACCCTCAAAATACTGAGCACAAGATACTACGCATTTTATTTCATAAGGAAATCAACCAAAATACGATCTCTTTATCTGTTGATTGCTGAGAGCTATTCCCATAGAGAGTCTTGAAAAATACTTCAAGCCCTACCTATTAGTCAGTCTCACAGCACCACCACAGAAATACGACTTTTTAGAAGAGTAGGGAGACAAGTTCCATATAAAGAAGCTGGAACATTCAGACAAGATCAAAGGTACCAGCTCCAATGCAAGTCCCATCAGCCCTTCATGACTACAGTGCGGTTTTCAGGATTGCATCTAAGCTCCTAACTACACTCAACAGGCCAAAGGCAGGCAGGAAAGGGCTTTTACCACACCTTACATGAAGCTCAGCATACCTGCACTAGTATGTGAAGATTAAGAGTCTAGTCCCACACAATAAATTAAATTTGTAAGACCTGGCAGGTAAAACACACCCAGCAAGGCTAGACAGGGACAAGAAGAGTACACTAGAAAAGCAAAGTGAACTGCAAAGAAGTTAAGTGGCCTCTGTTAGAATAAAGTCATACAACATCATGGACACTCACCAGTTGAGGAACTAGTTGGAGGCACTAAATTTCCTGCTGCCACTGTCTACAACTGAGCCTACCCAGACCTAACAGCATACTTGCACACTGATTGACAGGCAACCTGATAAACACATTCCACTGGGAATTACATATGCATTTGCTTTGAGATACAGTTCAAACCATACTTCATAAAACTCTTTGCCATATAGAAGTGTGATTAATGTATCAGAATATTGCACCATGCCAGTTTCTTAAATGACTGCAGGGATAGGTGTCTGCAGTAAGATTTACCACATAAGTTGTACCACTAGCCTTCCTTATCCATAAGCACTCACTGTACACATTCCACCAGTACCTCTTTCTACCAAGAGACAGGTTATAATTGAAATTTTCCTGAAACATACATGTAAAGAAAGTACAAGTGGTAGCTCTCATTGAAAAGTCAAATAGGAGAGCTACTGATAGTGTCAGATGCACTCATTTAACTCGTCACAGCTGTATGCAGCATTATTTGCTGACAAGTAATGGACACGATCTAAATCGCTCTTCCCCTCACCTCTTCAATCAGTTATCATTTCTGAAAGTAATGAATCTGCCAGATTGGAAAACCCCACAAGATCTAGATAGAATCAACTTCTTGACTTTCATTTAACCTCCTCTCATCCTTCAAGAGTTAGATTTTTGTAATATTCCATCACAGACATCCTCAAATAAATGCATGCAAATATAGAGACAGAAACAGCCCTGTCACAGAAGAGCACATCTGCTGATTAACGCTGACATGTTGTACCCTATGCAGTTGCAAACCAATGTGTTTACAGCAAGGAGCACATCTCCTCTACACTTGAAAGGGATGCACCTTCTTGCATCTCAGAGAACCTTTTACCTTTTGTCCTTCAACATTCACTCCATTCACAAACACACAAGCAAGTTTCCAAAATAAGGTCTTGCACAGGTACTCTCCCATACCCTAGCTTCACTTAGGAATTTGACAGCACTGATGTATATCCAAACTGTTCTAAGCAGTCCTTCTGAAAAGCAGCACCATACAGGGACAGGAGCCTGTTCTCTGAACAGGTATGAAAGGTTCAAGAGCTACAGAAACAGTGGTTTTTTTTTAAAAAAGGGCTACACCTCTGCTTTGCACAGCCAGAGCACACACCTTAATCAGTTAATTGAACTAGAAAAACTGATACAGGCATCACTAGCAAAGTTCCCTTTAAAGCAACTGTTGAGAGATACCAGCTTGACTAACAGGAGCTCATTAACTCCATTTGGCAAGACAGATCACACCAATCACATGCTTCAAGTGAGCTGAATCCCCACAGGACACGCTCACTCTACACCAACCCAACTGACACTTTACAGTGAGCTACCTTACAGACTCCATCTCATTTACCTCATACTGGCTGTTTTCACCTATGAAACACCTTCCTCCAACCACCAAGATATTAACCATCTTTCCAAGGCACACAAAACACATCAGTTGAGACAGTCGTTACACCAGCCTGCAGACACACAAGTTGCCTGTTTGCTTTAACACATCATGGCCAGACCTTCACTGTAACACAAAATCCAGACCCTTGTTCCACAAAGTTACCTACTTGCAGGATACAAACCAAAGAGAAATCCCCATTCACTGTCACCAGCACTAAGTGTGAAACAACAGAGCTGTCCTAAACCTATTCATGAGCAAGCAGTCATATGTGAGCTGTTGTGGAACACTGCAGTGGTACCAATACACACCTGAGAAGGCTCACAGGAGAAGAGTCAGGACATCTACACAAAGTCAGCTAGACACCATAGCCTGTGGCATTTATGACCGACTCAGCTTCTTCTGAAATAGCACAGTAGCTTGTCAGACATACAAGATTAATATCTACAAAGATGGCAAGCAATCCCAATGAATCAATAGAAGTTCTGACAGAGACCTGCATGCTGAATTAAGCAGAGCTGACAAGTGGGGTGTAAGCACACCATGTTTAACGATCAGATGAGATTTCACTTCTAACAAGATTACTCTCTTTAGCAGGTATCTATGTGCTGCAGAGATAATCCTGCACAATCAACCATCACACACATGTAAAGTCAAGAAGCAACTGCTCATTAATGGAAATTTTATGGACACAGTCAAGCAGCTGAAGCTAATGTGTTTGACCTCCCAAATTTAACCTACTGCAGGGACTTGCTCAAAGCCTTCAGCAAAGCATCAGCCTCCATCACCCGAGCAGTTGTTCCACTAGCACTATAGGGCCCTGCTTCTTATGTGGTTCAGCCACTAGAGTGGAAAACAGTGCTTGAAGCATCATCCAGGAAACCAGAGTCTGAGGTTACAGTGGCTTTGAGCACCAGACACACTTGTTCCTGCAGTCTGTAACCACTGACTACCATGTCCGGATCAGAACTCGCATATGCCTGAACTTCTGTGGCACACTGACACAAACAGCATTCAGCCTGACAGCTATTCCAAACCACGCCTCTGAACAACACACACTTAACTAATGCACCTCAGATACATCACAATACTGGTGACAGTTCAAGCAATCCACTGAAGTATGTCTAAAGAGGGCATTTTGCTCAACAGATTCCAATACGCTCAAGCACTCCCAGGTTATTTTACATGACAGAACAAAGACCAAATCCACTGAACAACTATTTGTCTAAGAACAACACAACTGACTTGCCCTCTAAGCACTGTTTAAGTTAATGCCCATTTCAGTTCTAGTGTTTTTCACTAACAAGCATAGTCTTAGAAAGCAGTAAAGCTTCTCAATTCAAACAGTACCCCAACAACACAGAATAGAGTTGGCCTGGAAAAAAACCTAAGCAGTAGGACAGTTGGAACATTTTCTCATTTTCTCTTATGTTCTTTCTGCTGCTGACTAAACCCTAATTTAGTGTTGGTATTGCTTTCTCACTCATCTTTTCCCTTTTTCCTAAGTGTGTTTAATCTGCTGTAAAATTGTTTTCATGGCTGCAGTGAATGTTATTGTAACTGTTTTACAATGCATTATCCTCACTGTGAAAAGGCTTTTGCCTTCTGTATGCAAATCAGTATCTTGCCTGCTGTCATTCAAGGTGCACGCCCTCACACAGCTATACTAAGCTACATTTCACATCACTGAAGGGCACAAATGCCATTTCCTGCAGAAGTTAATAAGTCTCTTTGGATCCAGTCCTACAGAACTGGAGCCTGTTCTCAGAATTCAGCTGGAGCTTAGCCAGAACACAGGAGTTCAGGTAGCTTTGTTCTGATCCATAACTACTGAGCCACAGGAAAACAAAGGCTCAAACAAGAGATGGTCATCAATCACTGGCCTGACAGGGCAAACAGAAAGAACAAAATTACAGAAAATATGCCCATTCTGTGGAAAGAAAATAATCCTAGTTTAGGACAATCTAGTTATATGTAACTTCAGGACAATCAGAAAAAACATCATCTTTTTAATCTTCCCTAGTTTGTAACATACTAAAAATACTTAAGCCATCCAAGGTCAGTCAGTATTTTTAATACTGAATAAGCAAACCAAGGCAAGAAGCTGGAATACAATTTTCTCAAGATCCCTGAACAAGTTAGTATCAACAAATGAGGTTGGCTGCCAGTCTTGAACCTCCTGCATCAAGGCCTCACTTTAAGTTGTCCCCACTTGTCTCAAATTTTACCGAATTGTTCATATATGCAATTAACTAGACAGAAGATAAATTTACAGACTTTTCATAGTTGTACACAGACAGCCAGGCTGTGAAAGCAAGAACTTTAGACTTGTCTTTTAGTCCAGTCTATTTCAATTACCAAGCTGAAGCAGGACTCAACTTCAAATACTGGTCATCAGCCAGAGGGCCAAGCAGCCAACTTCTCCAAAATATAAAGCACACAGACACACTCCATCAGGAGTCTCCTAGCTGGAGAAGTGAGCAGCTCCATCTCAAGATCACTTCTGAGGTGCCAACTGGGCCTCCTGCCACCAGCTAGCTGATTAGGACATCAATTGTCTGATTATATCAGCTCCCCAGTTACCCATTCCTGGCAGGAGTCTCAGCTTTGTAACTTCATTTGCCTAGATCTACAACTCTGTAGCAAGTAGCAAGTGCTTAAGGAGCAAGGCAAATGAATCCTTAGGCTGAAAAACAAAACAGTAGTGTCACCTGCACAGAGGAGGTACAACAGCTTAAAACACAGGTTTATAGGAAAGCCCAAGATGTTCATCCCCTGCACTGCAGCCTGGAAGACAGGGGTTTTTTTTGCTTCCAATATTTATGCACAGCTATCTCATGCAGCACAGCAACTCATTTACCAAATGTGTCTTTGGGATCTACTACATTTTCAACTTGCCAATTTACCACAGCAAGTAATCACAGCATCCAAGCCTGCTGAGAAGCCTATTCCTCAATCTGTCAATGCAAGGTCACATGATTAACCAAGAAAATCTATTAAAAAAGGAGGAGAAAAACCTACATACCCAATCCTCAGTCACTTAATCACAACCACTCTTGCTATCAGTATCTGAAGCAATATTGCCATGGCAACCACAAAACCTTCATCTCAGCTGACAGGACAGCACAAAAGGAGACACTCGTCTCTACTTTGTTAGCTGAGTAATTGGTCCTGCTGTGCAGGGTCAGTTTTAAGAAAGATGACAGCAGGTAGAGTCTCTCTGGTTAGATACCAGGGCCATCTTATCCTTGGAACAGATCTCTTGGATTTATTAAACACTTAAGAGGTCAGTGAGCTGTGAAAATCCGATTCACCACCACTGCAGTCTGCTGACTAGAAACTTCCTCCTGTGCTTCATCAACTTTTCATTATCTTTCTGTGTTGTTTTTTTTTGAGGGAGGGAAGCTTCAGGGATTTAAGATGCTGCAGTTGCCTTCCAAATCAGCCACCCTCTCTGGCAGCAACCTTTTCAAGAACAAGTTAGCTGGAGCTGGTCCTTACACTTAGCTCTTCAGGTAATGCACAGGACAGACCAGGTCTTGCCACAAGGTATGTTACTTCTTCAGTCTGCCTACAAACACGTAAGCCAGTTCTAAAGCATTGTTTCCAACACCTCAGAATTCCCCACTCAACTATTTTGTCAAGTTGAGGCAGAAAAAACAAACCCCAACCTTGTTCTAGATCTAATATAAACTGAAGATCTTCAGATGAAAAAAACTGATAAGCTCAATAGTTAAGTTTCAATACAATCTGTTTCCCAGCTTACACATTCTGCACAAGAAGATGAAGTCCTAAAAAAAGTCACCAGGTCCAAATCAATCAGTTTCACCTTGTGAGTTTCTAGGTACACAAAGTACAAATATTTTAAAAATCTTAACCCATTAGCTCTTCTCTTCAGCCAATCAAAGCATAATCATTACCTGATTATTTAAGAAACAGTTGAGCCTCCATCTCCATGCAAACAGCTCAAACATAGCTCTAGATGAAATACCCAGAGCAGAGCAAGGAAAGCCACAACAGGTAATTGCCTGTAACAGGCAAGCACTCCCTGCCTGTGCTGCTTAAATGCAGACAGCAGAGGCATCCGATGGGTCCATTGTAGGGTAATGTCAGAATTTTAGCTTTTAGGAAGCTATAAGCTCAGGAGGAGATTTCAGGGGAAGCAATGTCTTAGACATTGCTTCTAAGGAATTCATTAATCCCTCTCTCATGCATCCTACAGCAAGCAGGCACACAATGGCTCCAAGGACTGTAGAGATTTTCCTCCCGATCTTACAACGCTTTCTTCCCCAAAGCTCAATAGAATGCAAGCAATTATTTTGCTGTCAGTTTCCCCTCAAATCACAAATACCCCTTTAAGAAATTTGTGCTACATAAAGGTTAGCAGACAGCAGAAAGATCTTGATATTGCCAATAACCTCGACAAAGTATAAGCAACAGTGAAGTCTCATTGCAAAGCAGTTTCTCACAGCCAATTCCTGTTCAAGGTTTCTCCTCAGACAATTAAGGTTAATCCTGAAGTCTCTACAAAGTTTTGAGCAGGCATTTGGACTACAAACCTCCTGCAGTCCCTTCCAACCCAAATTACCCTACTACAATCCAAATCCAACAAAGTTAAAACACCACATTTACAGAAGAACCTGAGTCCAAGATGAACAACAGATGAACTGCAGAGAGCAAGCAACATTCAGAAGTGGTCAAAAAGTAAATACCTCAGTGTCAAAGCTACTTCAGCAACAGCTATTTAGAGCCCAGCTGCATTTGCAACACTATCTGCTGCCCTCTCAAACAGACAGCATCAAGGACCTAAACCACATCAAATAAGGATGGTAAAATATTCTTCTCCCCTACACCACAGATTCCTTCCACTCAGCTCACAGATCCTTCAAAAAAGCTTTTGCAATTCAGTCCCTTAGAGGTAAGAATAGCTAGAAGGCATTATATTATCTCTAGCAAGATTGCAAGACATTTGCTACTATGCTTCCTGTAGCCCAGCCATGCTTTAGACCAAAATCCATTCCACTTCTCTCTGTAGTCCAGTATGCTTTAAGCCACAGGCCTGAAAGTCTGAGCTACCAACTTACTCTAATGCAATACTTACAGCCCAGAATTACTCCTGTCCCCAAACCACAGAAGCCGGCTGCTCATCTCCCTTGCCTTACCCAAAATCCCTGCCACCTTATGGCAAAGAGGCTAGGGTACCACCTTTTAGCACTTTTTAGTATATACCTGTACAAACCTAGAAGAACTTCACAGATTAACCGCCACGCTACTAAGCAAAAGATGTTGTTTTCCAGAAGGTTCTTTAAGAGAGCTGGACCTCCTAGCTCTGACTTTGATAAAGTACATAGGCTTCCATAGTAGTGGTACTGAGTGATACCCTTCCTCACAATAATATCAAGTCGTATCAACAATGTGCAAGAAACCATTTTAAACACAAAACCAGCAGTAGAAATTCAGCATGTTTTAACATTTTGTATTAATGTTTATTTATTGTCTGGGGATTTCTGGCTTCCATTGTATCTTACTTTTCAGTTGACCTATAAGGATGACATCATAATAAAAACAATTAACATTAGTTGTACTATAAATACCCACTCATTTCTACTTCAGCATGCATATTATGTATGACTGTGCCTTTTTCAAACTTTAAAATTCTGTTTTACAGGCCTTCATTTCAGCATGATGTCCTCATAAACCACAATAGCAGTGCAGCATAGAGAGGACTAAATTAAAAATTAATGGGCCCTGCCAGTACTAAACTTTCTCAGAGCCAGTAAAAGGCAGAAGGACAGTCCTCCCTCCATGCAAGAGTCCCACTTACACAAAACCAACAAACATACCCTTCCCTGCCCCAGGTTTAACAGCTAACTCCCTGCACACTCACATATTCATTTATACCCATGTGAAGCATGAACATCTACTGCACAGTGAAGTCGAGGCATGCAAGGGGCAAGCCTGATTGGATTAGCACAAGTTTTGTGGAACTCTACAGGAATAAACTCAAGTGTCAGTGTCTGACTTTTCCCATCTGTCACTAAGGGTAATCATTATTAACTGCATCCAAGCGAGAAGTTATCTAGTTCGTAACCATTGCACAAGCACCTCTTATCAAGGCTTTGAAGCAAGTGTGACAAAAGATTAGACACCTCATCTCACCCTGCTGTCAAAATCCTGCAATGCAGAATGGTAGCCCTTCAATTTCTCCTAGGGCTCTTACTGAGCATCAGGAAGCCAGTTACCATAAAACCACACTTTCCAGAGGTGGCCCCCAATGGTTTTGAAGAAAGGTCCATTCCAAACACAGCACCCTCAAAAGTGTTCTTCATAATATATTGTTTTAGCAGTTAAGCCTGGAATTGCATGAGTAACAGAAGAACATTCAAAAATAATCTTAAACCTTAGAAAAATGATCACTTTTTTAAAAAGGTTAGGCTTCTTCCCCTGCAGAAGTACATCTTGAGCAAGAGGCTCCACTTGTTTGTGAACTTGGTATTCACAGCCAGTACATCAACATATTCCCCTGCCTGCCTTCAGCAGGGGGAAACAGGAAGGAGATTTCATCATAGGGAAGAATTTGATGGAGCAATTCCTACAGTCTGCCAGTGTCCAAGATACAGAAGCTGCCCCTCAGTTCCCACAGGTAACTGATTCTTTCTTCATATAGAGTAGAAAACATTGGATGGCACTGAGGTGGCCTCTGTAAATTCACAGGAGTTACAAACCCATTCTCCAGTCCAATGCACAGTAGCTGTAAGACTACTTCAGTTCTCAATTGAGAACCCTGCACCCTTATTCATTATCACTGGTAATACCAAGTATGTGACTCAAATATAGATTTATAGCTAGTATGGGGCTGGGCCAAGCACTCAGCATTTTCTACTAGCTAATGAATAACCTCAGTTCCCAGCACTTAAGCACTTGTCCAAAGACCCTCTATACTGCAATTCCATACAGGAGCTACAAGGAACACTTCACTTTGTCATCTTAAGCCTTTTATAGACAGCACCCCACAGAAAGTCAATAGAGAATTCAATAGGACTGCACACTGATTGCTATAAAGCAATATCCTTTAATACAAACTGTGATCCATTTTAAAGCTCATCCACTGAATTTAGGGAACTTGCATTTCTACCTAATTCTTTAAGTCATTTCCCCATTTTTAACAACAGAACTCAGTTTGTTAAAATGTATACAGCTTTTCCATAACTACCTTTTTAAGAGTATTCCAATCTCTTACAACTCCCACTGCAAAGCCCTATCACCTCAGTAGTCTAACTCAAGATCACTCCACCAAAATCATCTAGCCCAGTTTGTTCATTTGTTTTAAAAATTCAAAATAGTTATGAGCTGGTACACCACATCCCATACAGCAATGTGGTTTCCACATTTCACCCTAGCATTAGTGGGAAAAGTATTCCAGGATAGTGTTCATGCAGACTGGTTACAGACATTTGGCAGTCCTGCAACATGTATTACAGCCATTCCTTTTTTTGTCAGATTCATCTCACACCAAGAAGCTCTGCTCCTGTTCAGCACCAGACCATGGACATGCAGCACCCTTGCAGACAAATGACAGACTGAACTCTCTAGTGCACTGCAGAAGGAAGGAAACATCCTGATCAAACTGCCCTCAGGCACTTCAACCAGATAAGACATAGGCTTACATGAATTACAATAGACCTCTTGGGGTTGCCTGGACAAATGCCATAGTCTTTCATGAAGTAACCAGATATGCTGCCTTCATTCTTTCTCATTGCAGCTTCTGTTCATCTCATATCTCAAATGCTCAGTAAGCTCTTAGGGAAGTCATGGGAACACTGTCATGTGGGGAGACCTACAAATAAAACATTCAGCTTCACCTGTATGTGTTGTTGGCAAATCTCTGAAGACCACCTGTGTTTTCCAATTCAGCAGCTGACATGCTTTGCACCCTCCCACTTTTCCTTTCCCAGCCAGTACCCAAACAACAGCACAGCATTAAATTAGTGGCTGTTCTAGGAGGAGGTGGTGTCACTTTCAAACATGCTGAAAAAGCTTAATAAAGAGTCAATAAGCACTTGACTAGCCATAGTCATTAAAATGAAGGTATCAGTCAGCTCAATAATTTGAGCAATATACTCTACCTCTCTAAACTGTTGCTATATAGTGTAAAGAGATGTCTTTGCACTTTCTTTTTACCAACCTGGCCTTGAACACTTCCAGTGATGGGACAGCCACAGCTTCTCTGGGCAACCTGCTCCAGTGCCTTACCACCCTCACAGTGAGGAAAACTTACAACTGATTCCCTAACGAAGTGTCTTGTTTTTCAGGACATGTTGAAGTAATTCCTTAATTTAAGTCCTCATTCATAAGGAGAACTTTTTCAACACATCAAGCCTCCAACAAGTTCCACAGACATTAAAAACTTCCATTAGGAAGAAAATACTCCAGACAGGGACCTATGGCCCCAAGATTTTAGCAGATACTTCATCAACAGCAGCAAGAGGTACAGGAAGCACTGCTTAGCATTGCTAACATGCCAATTACCATCCACAGCATGGAAAATGCAGTCACCTAGGAAACCATTTCAGAGATCTGCTGGTGTCCAGGGATAAGGTTCAGAAGCATGTGAACAGAACAATCACTCAGAGGCACCCACAGCTTGTGCCCTTTGGAGAACCAGCTGGAGAGCTGACAGTTTCCATAGAAACACTGTGGAAAAGCTTAGAGTGAGCTTCCTCCCAGCTGTTTCACATCCAAGTGCAAACAAAAAGGCCCAGCAATAAAATGAGTTGTCTTCTTCACTTCTTAAGTGCAAGAGCTAGACAATGAGCCATGAGACCAGAAGAGTGAAAGACATACCAGAGCTTCAGCTTAAGGGTCAGCAGAGTCCCTCTCCTATAGCAACCTCTTTTGCTACTACCTGCTTGCTTGTTGACAGCTAATCCCTTTAAAGCCATTATTAGTTTACCAGCTCAAGAAGAAACAGTCCTACAGAGAGCTCCAAGTCCTTACAGCACCTCCATTTTACAGAATTTTGTACATAAGTCTATATAAACCACTTGTTAGCCTATCTGGGACACTCAAGAGTGAATCCTTTTCAGGCTAAAAGCTGCAAGTTTTGAGTTGCTTCCTAACCCAGGAAGTCTTAAGGAGACAGTTTGAGCGCAGAAGAGTCACATGTCATCTGCACTACATAGCTATACAACGTAGTGCCACGGCCATACAGAATGAAGCTTTTTATATTGAGTTACCAATCAGAAGAATTACTTAGCACAGAACCTACCAAGCACATACATGCCTATCTCACTTTAAGCATACACAGCTTCCAAGTTCCACTGCTTAGCATTTTCCACTTCAAATAAGTTCCCCAGCCAGCTTGATGCCAATAGATGAACTTGTTAATAACCACATGGTCTGCAAAGGAAACCCAGCATGTAGAACAGAGGTATCACTTCAGGTCTGTCACACATGCTCAGAAACCTTTTGCTCAAAGGTCAGTTAGGACCCAAGAAGGCAGAAGTCCTGGCCCCTTCAGGCTACCTCATGCAGTCTGGATTTTCCCCTACATAAAGCCTTGAACAGCTTCCACTCCTGAAAACCCTAAACCTTCACAGCAGTCTTCCTTGTACTACCAATTCCACTCCATTCACCTAGCCTCTCTGCAGTTCTTGCCAGCTACTCCTCTTTCCCCACATCCCTGTAACACTTACTTCTTCATGCTATTACCATCACCGCCTACATTTATTTTCCTACAACTAGCATGTTAAAAACAGGGCTTTATTTTTGCAGCCTTCAAAGCTCCTTTTCTCCCCTTTTTCTCTACAGAAACTCACCAGGCACATAGTCTAATAGTCATTTGGGCTGGCAGGTTCTACCTCTGTAGTTCTGAAAATAGCTTACCATAAAAACATACTTTCCTCACAGCAATACTTTCTAGCTAAATCTAACAAAGACAAGATTAAAAAGGAGCAAGCTGCCCAAAAATTCAGGCAACAGTTCACTAAGCAGGAACAGAGAACCTTTACACCTCACATCATGATTCTGGAAAATTTCTTCCTAGTCCATATTTTCTACATTGTAACAGGAAATGTGAAGAGCCCAAAAGACATGGAGGCAGAAAAGTGGTATTGCTGTCTGGCTTCAAGTGCAGTTTCATCCATACCTCCGTGCAGTAGTACACAGATCAAAAGTGACCCAAGTCTCAAAACCCAGTCACAAAGCAACATTTCTTTCTATAAGCCTACAGTCCTAATATGCTCCCCCTCAAGGTAAACAGTAGTTACTGCAATCCAAAGTTTTATGTACTTCAAAAGAAACTAATCAGCTTTCAAAACAAAATCCAACTGAAAGCCTTTCCAATTTCTTTTAACCCCACAAGTGATCTCTCCCCTGTATATCTGGGGATAGATACATTCCTTTTTGCTTTTCAGGGACAGGGAAGTAAAGAAAATTCATTTCTCTGAGGTTTCCACAGATGTTTTAATTCAGCACTAAAACAATTCTTTATGTTCTTGCCAATCTTTCCTTTCCAAAAGGGCAACAAGAAATATCAAGCCAGTGCTAAAAATACTGTCTCCCCCTCTCATTTTAATCAGGTTCTAAATTCTCCCCTGGTGGTGCCACTGTCAGTCCTGCCCATGTAGTGATGGGGCTCCCTAGCACGCACACACAGGTTTGCAGGCTCCACTGCTAGAAAACAGCACTACTTCATGTTGTCAACCACATTTTTGACCTAGTAAACACAGCACAACTGAAAGCCCTAACCCTCCATCAAGTACAGCTAGTCTTTTTATCTCCTACAGTTCTTAATTATAGCAAATCTTAACCCCACAAAAAAATATTTATGACTGTCACAGCTAATCATTTGCAAGGAACAACAGATGCACTTACAGAGAAAATCTATTTAATGTGCTTTTTTTGCAAAGCACTTCTTTCCAACTGAATAATGCATTATAATGATCATTTGGATAGTTCAAAACACAAGTTTTAAGAGTGTATGAAGCACTTTGTTCACCATCCACTCCTGCAGTATTCCTTAATTCCTGCCATTCTTAAACACTAAGCTAGTGCTAGCTTTTAGCCCATATTCATGCTGGCAACATGCAATGATTAAGGAGAGACACACATCTTAACCAAAGGGAGGAAATTGTCCAAGAACCAGTAAAAGGGGAAAGGTCCTTTTCAGCACGATCTTTGAGCTCTTTTGAAACTCATGGGGTCATTTTTCCACTGTATTGGATGTTCTGATCATTTCCAACTAGATCAGCAAATAAGTTTATGAAACTATGAGATTCTTTTTGCCCAATAGAAAGATTTCAACTGGCTCTATCTTTCTAAAAGGTATTATAAGACATATAAGGCCATGTTAAAAATAGACCAGCTTAGTATATTTTGTCTTCTCATCCTAGGACTCACACACTTCCCTCATCACAAAATCTTCTCAAGGAAGCAAAATTCCCAGAGAGCAGAGCTTTCATCTTGTGGCTTATCACAAGGGTTTCAAGGAGGCTACTTGTAGAATCAAGTATAATTCAAAGCCTAGATATATCCATATTATATACCCCTAGCAAGTTAGGCACACATCCCACATTTGGCAGCTATGGAGCAGAAACATACTTTCATGTACCAGCAGAACTAAAAGGCTTGTCCACATAGCAAATGACTAGTTTGCCCCATATTTTTTTTTCATATAGTCTAAATAAAAGCTCACTCTGATGCAGTTACTGTTTTCATCTCAGCCACCCATCTGTTTTAGCCATTCACTGCAAACAAATGCATTAATTGGTACATAGATCAGTGTGAGAGTACATGCCCATCATTTGAGTGAAAACAAGGGATCTACAATTTCACCAGACTTGCAGCTCCTAAACAAAGCCTTATAATGAAGAGACCTCCTGCCTGCCCTCATCTACAACTTGATTTTGTTTTTAAAACTTAAGTGCTTTGACCAATAGCAGACACAGAGAAAGCACTATGTCACCAAATTATTCTTAAATAGCAGGCTAGTCCTTACACTCGCTTCAAAACTAGCAATATTACCAGTCCTTTTCCGTACAGACACAGGGTCATAGCATCATATTTGGCTCCTCAGCTAGCTATAAACAGACATATCACTAATTCACCTTTGGATAATGTTCTATGATCCTTGGATTAAGATCACCACAATAAAGTGTTCACAGCAATTCCTTTTCATGCTTCTGCACCACTGCCAATATTGAACATTTCCCCTCTCTCCACATAAAAAGATAAACAACAGGAATTGCTACAGATGATCTTTAAGTCTTTCTACCTCCACAACAGTGCTTTGTCATTTCTGCTGTTCTGATCTCAAACAGCAGGCCTCTCCATTGCCACTAAAATGAACAACTGAAGAGGGGATCATTCACTCTGTCTGAGAAGCACCAATAAGTCCTTCATCCTAGCAAAAACATCATGAGAAGGGTCATCTCTCCAGTATACAAGGCAGGGACACCAACATATCTTCAGCTGTTTTTCACCATCATCCCTGTGAGAATTCTTTTATTAGTTTAAGGCATATCTCATGTTTATACTCACATCTTGCATCTGACACAGAACAACTCCTTCAAGGTCTGATGAGCACATCAGCCAGCTCTGTTGAAAAAACTAAAAGCATGCTAATGAGAGCAAGAGACTGGGACAGGAGCCCTTGTCCTGTCTATTAACAGAAACACTTCAACAGAGCATGAAGAATGGAGGGCTGGGATGACACTGCCTTCTTTCAAGGATGCTACTGTCCTGCCTACTGGACCATTAAATGTTGAGCAGAAGGAAAGACAGGTTTGTGTGAATAATAATGAAGGTGTCACATCTGCAGTTCTCCATTTATGTCTAGAAACTACTTGTGATCACTTGACCTAGCTAACAAGGAGACTGGCATTTTTGTTCTTGCAACATTGAGACAATGCATTTCAGCATGTAGTAGGCAATGCTAGCTATTTTCTGAAAGACCACTGCCGACTAAGTACTTCATCAATTAGTTCTTTCAAATTCAAAAGGAGTAAGAATTAAGAAAAGGCCACATTAATGTATCAGAATATACTTTCCATCCACTTCATCTCATGTAAATCCTTGTAAGAATTTAGCTATCATGAGGTCAGGTCAAAAGAAGGGATCTAAATTACCACAGCATATTACAGTTTCAGAAAAGAACACAAAAAAGCTGAAAAACAAAGAACCCTAGTAGGAAGAGACCTTGCAAATTATAGGATTTTTATACAATCCAATTAATGAAATACAGTACAAAGGCAATGTTGATGACTGCTGTTCACTTGTAAAGCAGTTGGCTTATTCAGGCACTCATCAACTGAAAGAGTTATTTCTTTTTAAGCCCCCCAACTAACACAGGCAGAAGGACCATACCAGCCTGACACCACAAATTTATTTCAGGGATTGGCAGCCACAGCAGCACTAGGTCTCCCAGCCAACTTAACAATACACCATAACTCCTCAGAAGAAAGGCAGAGGAGGCTGGCAGCCTCCCTGCTGAAGAGGTTCTGAGATCCAATAGTTGAGCTTTTTCATCTATAAGGCATCTAGTATCACCATTTCTGCTCCATCTTAAAATTTGCCTCTAAGTTCACAGCAATACAAAGCTGATGTAGAGACAAGACCATTTTAACCTACATGGTCCCTCTATGTACATAGCAACACAAATTAAAACAAAGACCAGTGATTTCTGCCCAACATTACCTGGCTTGTTTTATATATCTCCACAGTCAATTCAGAGTTGTCAGCAGTGCCTTCTGTCTGGCAGACCTTCCACATTCCCATCTCCTTTTCCCAAGGAGACTACAGTTTGCTGCCCTTTGCAGGCAACATTACAGGCATTAGCATGTGTCATAGCATGTACCAGGACCAGTAATGCAAGTTGTCTGGCAGGGTGTCACAGCTGGCAAGCAGCCACTAATGCTATTCTTGCAGAAGTACACTGTGCAATCCTGTTAGCTTTTGACCTGTCTTGACTTCAGCACTGTTGACAGCTCTAGCTAGGACAACTCCTTTTTTTTTTTAAAGGCAGAAGTACCTAATTCAACCCAGTGCTCTCAGACACAAAACTAAGACCAAGACTCAGCTAGAGTTTCACGTCCTTTTAGCAATATTAAAGCACATGAAAACATGAATCTCTCAAATAAGCCTAGAGGTGCTGCAAAACACCTTTATTGTTTCTTCTTCCAGCACCAGCTCAGGTAGGGCCCCATCAGCATTCAGCTATTAGGCATGAAGGGATGGTCTAGTTATGGCCTGCTACACTTCTGCTAGTAGCCAGCAGGAGCAGAACACAGCTATCCTGGGGTATAGCTTACACCAGGCAGCAGAAATATCCAGGATGACAAAGATGTCTTTTCCCCACCACCACCCTCAACTGCTTTCTAAAAATACAAGGAAGGTGCCCTCAAATGAACACTGTTAAGGGCCCAGTTGTGTCCTCCCTTCCAATAATGGTCTCATGGGAAAGCAGCTAAACTGCTGAACCTGGTGATATTCAGACAATTATCTTTACCTTTGAAATGAATACTTGGACAGAGAAGCAGACCTCAAATCAGGTCCCACCCTGCTCTTCTCAGGGAGGTTAGAAGACACCTTGAGATTAACAGCACTTCTCAAAACTTGCCACTGTGTGACATGCTTCATGCTCTGGGCCATGTTTTACTGGCAACTAAAGGACACAGATGAACTACAAGTTTGAAGGTTTCACCACACACTGAATCAAGACACCACTAATGCCTGACAAGTGATGTGCAGATACACTGAAAACATCTTAAAAGTCTCAGTCAATGCTTTAGAAGAGGCTCAGATTTGCAATCTGTGTTTTCCAACCACAAAAAGACTTCTATAGCAAGATGGACAACAGATACAACAGGTATCAAAATGATTCTGCTGGAAACAACTGTTAACTTCTCACTACTGCACATACTATCCCATCAAATAGAAACTGGAACTGTCTTGAGGGGCAGAAGAAAGCCAGGAATTATATGGCAAGTGGTATTACAAGTCTGCACCCAATGAAGCAAGCCCTCATTGTGGAAGTACAGCATGAAACAAAGCTCAACAATATTCTGTTAAGACTTCAAATATCTTCCTAGTATTTCTCAGTTAAAATTTCTCAAATCAAGTCTCCCTTTCCTAACATTCTTTCATTTTCAAGATGTTTTAAGTAATAACTCTTCTCCTTTCCAAAAATCGCCACTCTTCAGTAGCAGATGCATACTCATAACAAAAAAATCAGGAATTCTTCCAGGTAAAACATGCTTAGCAAACACAAGTTTAAACGTATACAGGCAAGCAGCCCTGACTGAAGTAAATGGTATTCTGTCATCATGACACACCCACATAAACACTTCCATCAGCCACTTGCCAGGCCAAACAGCAATTCCTACTTCTGCCTGTACTCACGCTAATCTACTGGATTGCTACAGCAACTTCCAGTTGCCAGCTAAAGAGTCAAGATGTGATGTTACTGGATCAATATACTTTATAAGCGAGGACAGAGCAGCTGTAAAACTGAAGTCTTTTAAGGGTGGTAAAAATCACAAAGTCACTTTACACTAACACAGGGCATTCTGCTAGGACACACAATGTACTAACATCAACTTTATGACAACAGTAATACCTTCGCTTTCCAGTAGCATCTTTTCTAGTGAGTCCTGGTATACTTTATGAATGTGATGGACCAGACACTCAGAGCAACTCAGTGCACATCTGGGAGCATTGCTTCACTTAATGAACATCAAAAACTTGGGAGCCCAAGGACCTCCAAAAAGCCCAAATGTGGTGAATATGTGCCATAAGATACACAGAGCTTTGAATTCAACATACCTGGAAGCAACAGCTTTAGGAAGTAGGCTGAGTAAGTGGCAGTTCTTGTCAGTGCTGTCAGAGGATGACGAGGGCAGTTCATTCCACCTTCTTAAAATTCTTGATTCACTGAACAGAAATAAAGCACTGTAGTACAGGTGAAAACATAGAAGATATCAAAGTTGTTGCTAGGTTTGGCTATAGTTCCACAGAAACAAAAAACTTCAAGTTAACAACATAAGTTAAGTTACCACTTTTAAATCAAAAGTAAGTTTGCCAGAATTTCACCACTAACATTTTGGTTTAGTGCAATGAAACCATCAGCTATGCTTTTAAAAACAGAGGCAAACCCAACAGTTAAGTTGCTTTCTTTTAAACATCAGAAATGTGGAAGAAGGCTGTATTTTTGTTGATAGAAGTATAGACAGATTTCTTTTCCACTTAGCTGCTGTCTTCAAGCCTTCAACATGACATCTCTTCAGCCTCCAGGCTTGGTTCATGAAGGGCTTAGCTAAAGAGACAAAATCAGTCCCTACATGGTTTACAACTGATTACACACAGCAAAAAGCATCCAGTTTGTTACAGAGCACTGCTAAAATACTGCAGTGACTTGACTGAAACACCTCTAAATACATAATTGAATTCTCCTGCTACAAGTTACAGGCAAAGCTATATAGACTGTTTACTAAAGGCACACACAAATGTGTCTTTAAAATTATTGGAGAAATTCTGCTCTTCAGGTTTTGTTTTTTTAAGCGTATTTATCTGAAAAGATCCCAGACCTTTGCATTGAAGAAACTAGAGATTCACAGACATTTTTAATAGCATCAGGCATGTATTTTGACTCCTAATCCCAATACTCCTCACCTGCAACTATCCTTTAAATTGCACACAGGTGTATCCTTTAGCTCACACTTAATCTATTTTGTATTTAATTGTTAAAGAAAACCTGGTATCTCCAAGCAGAGGCTTCATTTAGCTAAAGGCACTAAGAAAGTATACATTTTCAGACCTCTAAAAATATATAGAACAAATGCACAAGCCCAATACATAATTAAAACTACTAAGCAAAAGTCAACTAAGGACTCAACTCAACTCACACAGCCTCAAAAAAAGCTATAAGCATAAGGAACTAAAGAGTGCTATTTGTATATAACATAGACCCAGTCCAGAAACACAGCTACAATAGCATTAAGCTTTGTCAGAAAATAGCACGTCACTTTACTAAGATAATACAAGTTATGTTGCTGACCAGTATTTCTCGCGGTCGTCGAAAACAACCCAGAAACAGGAGAACACAGTTTTACTAAGCACGAAAACAACCCCAGTCACCGCCACTCACCCCTCGACCGCTACTACATCCGCCATCTTATGCAGCGCGCCCTCAACTGCGGTATTTATACCCGCGCGGGGCCGAGGAGGGAGGGGTCACTTCCGGCTCCCCGGAACCTTCTGGAAGGTGGGCGGTCCGGCGCCACTGCGCATGCGCGCGGGGCGCTTTAAAAGGGCCGCGGGTGCAGGTGTTCCCTTCAGTGCGGAGCCTCGGTTTGGTGAGGGGGCGGGGATGGTGGGTACGTTAGTCCCGGTGAGGCGAGAGCTTAGAAGGGGGCGCTTTATGGAAATAGTAGTTACGAAATTTTCCTTTTTCAGTTTTAAAGCTTTTTTTTTTATTGTATGTTTTTTTCTTGACTGCTATTTTCATACTTAACAATTGCTCTTTTTGGTTGGGGGGGTGTGGGTAGTGCAAGTGAGGAGGTAAAAGGTTATGCAGAGGTAATTTGGAGCACCTAGGCTGGTGGTGTGGGCTGTGCTTCAAATCGGTCCACCTGGGCTGGCTTTTTCTGTAAAGGACAGTAAAGGGGGAGCGTCTTAAAAACGCTTAGCAAATTAAGAAAATTTTTTTTTTCAGTTAAGTGCTAACTGTTATCTGTATGGTATGAATATTTGTGTCTTTGTTATTTTGCCTTGCTGACCTATTTAATGTGTCTGGTATATTTTTTCAGGTCTGAGATAATAAGTTCCTTCCCCTTTGTGAAAAGGGGAAGTCTTGGTTATTTGAAGACTACTCAGGATTCCAGGTTAATCAGCTGAACGAGGGGGTGGATAAGCAAATAGCTTATGTGTGGGTGCATGAAACTGGTAGTGCATGCTTACTTTGTTACTGTATAAAGGTAATGGAGGACTCTTGTTCAGTGGGAGATAGCCCTCTTATATGGCAGTAGATTTAGTAGGTGGAGCAGTTCTGATGGAGGGAAAAATAGATATGCCTCAAGATGAGCTGAACCTAACATGAGAAAGGAAAAATGCAAATTTTACTAACAATTATCTGCTAAGGCAGGTTGATGAGATTGAGAATTAATAATGCTGAGTTAGGCAGAAGAGTGAAAGACATAAGGGTCTTATGGTCCAGGAAAGAAAGCAAGTAATCCATTGGTATTTTAGTTGTGTTAGTTAAAAGTCAGCATATGCTTCTTGTAGGTGATTTTTCTCTATTTCAGTGCAACTGAGGGAAGGAAATCTTAACTTCACATAAATGCAGAAAGAGCATAACCTAGAAGCAGAATAATGGAAAACTTTTGTATTCCTTCATTTTTAGAGCTGTTAGAGATTGAATTTAATATCAAAACCCAGGAAAGAGGGGTGAGAAAAGTGAAAGTTCAGTAAAATGAAATCTTCTTAGCTTAAGGAAGTTAAGTGATTTACTACCTTGTTAGAAGATAATTGGTTTGAGTGCAGGTGTGAGAGGACTGTTCAAAGATCTGAGTGTTACAAACCTTATCTGAGACATAAGGTAGGATACTGAAATTGGCAAATACCAGTTTGGTAATGAAAAAGTGTGTTCCAAGTATTAATAGGGACAGCAGCTATTCAAGGCTTTATTCTTCTAATTCTGTGAATTTAACACACCTGTTAAGGTCTTGCTTAAGCTCTACTTGTGTTGAGGAGTGAAGTTTGCAAGAAAACTTATTTTGGTTCTTCAAGCTACAAGATGATGGAGTCCCTTTGTGAAATAGCTTATGAAGTGGATTTTTCCTGTGTCATCTTCAAATGTAATTAGACTGATAGGCCTGGAACTGAGATCAAAGGTTTTGTCATGACAGTAACTCTACCTGTTCTCTATGTAGGCTGTAATTGAGGCTTTTTTGGTAAAAGTTGAAAGTCTCTTCTGTTCTAAATGTGCATTAAAACTAATAATGTATACCTATGTAGAAATGTAATACTTCATAAGCCTTGGGCATTCGTGCTAAGCAACTAGCCTGTGTTCAGACTGACAGCATTATGTGGTGCAAGCAATTACTGTGTTGGAGAAGAGGCAACTGACATCCTAAAAACGGACCTTGCATTTGATTAATATATGCTAGTCAAGCCATACATCAAGCTGCAAAATCAATACACCCTGTAGGATAAAAAGCTAGTACCAGTTTTATCCAGCAAGGAAAATCAAGTTTTATATTAAAGAAGAGTTGCATGTTGTGCATAATTAGACTATATACATTTGCACAATACTACATACTTTTATTGGACAGGAAGTCCTTGAATTGGAAGGTGCACTTCCAGCTGTAAGGAAGGGAAAAGTGCACTAGAATAATAGGCTTGAATAGATAAAGCTCTTGTGTAATGCAGGGATCACTTTCTACCAAATAAATGAGTTCTATGCTGATTTGTGCCCTCTTTTTTTGCAGCTGTTGCTGCAGGGAGTGAGGTTTCTTTGACTGTCAAAAATTACATCTTACAGCCTCTTGATCAGCTTTTCATTTACCCTGAGATGCTGCTTTTGGAGCTGTGAGAGGAGGGGCTGTGAAAGAGACGGCTTCTGTCACTTCGTTTGAGACTTGCTATTGAATGAGGTATGATAAATGCCAGGGATGGGTGTCTGCACGGGTGAAAAATGGGTCATGAGGTGCTCTATTGCAGGTTGTTTTGCTTTCATGAGCAGTGAATTCATATTAACCAGCTGAATGCAAAGGATGTGCTGTAAGGTATGTAAATATATACAAGAAACCTTTCAGTCTCCTCAGAAGTTTTATCTTGTTGCTTGCATGTAGAGAGTTGGAGATGAAGGAAGCACAAAGGCAAGTCCTGTTGCTGATGGAACACATCAACTGAAATTATTTACTCCTAATAGCACTGGCAGCTGGAGCTCAGTGAGAAGTGTTCTTGCCTAATCAATGACTCTTTGCACAGAGATATAAGGAAGGGTATTAGCTCTTCAAGGAGGTGGTAGTTGACGAGCTCAGATACTGTTGCAGTTAATAGTCTAACTGTATCTAGTCAAGGAACACACGGATCAAGTTGCACTAGGGGTCACAGGTGGGACAGCTATTGCTTAGAGGCTGTGCTGTTGAGGGGAAAATGAAACTAGATGTAAACATGTGTACTGACTGTTCTGATCCCCAGAAATAAAATGAAATTACCTGGCTTTCTGTCAGAAAGGGATTATGTTGTGGTGGTGACTAAGAATGTAACATGACTTCTGACAATCCACAAATGAAAGGTTTTGCACATTGCAGATTTTTTGTTTACATAGTTGCCCTTTTCTATTTACTCAAAACCAGCTTGCCATCTATGCAGCTCTGCTTTCAGACAGCTGCTGTGGCCTCGGTCTGCTCCAGTGTGTGGGCAATGTGACAGAGCTCCTTTTCTTAAAACTTGGGAGTCTGAGTTTGGTGGAGTTGCTTTTCCTTCTTAATTCTGGTTTTGTTATTGTAGATGCTGAGTGTTCCATGTAAATCCAGTCAAAAATAGTGAGGCTCTTGAATCTCACTCACCAGACTATATGCATAGTTTTTAGAAGTTATAAATTGGGAAATTCCCAAATGCTTGGCCTAACAATGTATTCCTGTGCATGATAAGCTTATGCCCTTGTGTCTCAGTTCACAGTTTGAATACAGATTAGTGATTTTTGCAGAGCTTTTAATGGAGCTTTTTAATGAAGTCTTGGTCCTGTAGAGGAGTTGAGAGGCTTTCTGCATGTAACTTTCTGCTCCCTGTGTGACTGAAACTGCAACAAATATGTAAAGGTTTTTACAGAGATGCAGAGAACAGTCTGAAATGGCTGATAGAACGGCCTTTTCTTTTGGACTGCCTTGCTATAGTGAGGGAATTTAGATTTTTGTCACAGATGGTTTAGGTGCTTGCTGGATTGGTGGCTGGAGAGTTGGGGCCTTTTCTGGGATATAACTGTTACCCCTTGCTCTTGGGGTAGAACAGGCTGTAGAATGGTGACTGAATGCTAAAACTTGCTGCTAGTTCAGGGTTTTTAAAAGCATGATTAGTAGGTGACTGACCACAAAATTGTGTCTAGTACTAAATATTTGGTGACCTGGTGAGGTGTTGTACAAATGATTTGATGTTTATCTTGTGATCATTTAATAGGGCAATTACTGGGCAAAGCGTATGCTGGAGAGCAGTTGCAACCTTGTCTTAATATGGACTCCTCCTTCTTTATGCTTGCCCAGACAAGAACCTCTCGGTGTGCTGAGAAAGCTTGTGATGGGCTGCAAGCCTAAGTGCTAGGAATGTTGAACTCTTTGTAGTTCATAACAATTTTTTTCCTGCATGTTAGTAGCTTTAATGATGACTATCGTACTATCATGGAAGATGGACAACAATCCCAAGGTTTAGACTCAGATGGCTGTAGGCATCAAGTACAACATGAGAAATACTGGCTGTGACAATACAGGACCATCAAGTTCAAGTTGAATTTTGTTCTCATCCAGATAGAAGATTTGGAGGGATAGGGAAACCTTTGGCTTGCCACTTCTCCCTTTTTACTGTTTTGAATCAGAGTGGTTTCCTGATGTTTTTATCAGTGTAAGGATGTTACTATGAGAATACATTCAGGTGTAGGCTAAATAAAGTTTTTAAAGAGTAGGATGCAGATGTTAGATCATAGGTGTACAGCTGTCACACTGAAAGCATTTGACACTCAGTGCACTTAGAACTGGAGAATCCTTGCTGGGAAGGGAAGCCAGCAGAGAGGGTGACTACAGAAGGCTCCAAACAGAAGACTTCAGAGGGAGACCTTAATTTTTTTTCTTGACCTTTCAGATGTCTTAGGAGTCAGAATTTAGGTACTTGAAGTCCTTTAGCAATGGTAAAGAACAGTGTGTTCATATTGCAGAAGAGCTGCTATGAAAAACTACTTAATTGAGATGAATGTTGAATAAAAGTGGCATTTATTGACAAACTTAAATTGGCTTTTGAAGGACATCATTACTGGTGTAGACCTACACTTTTTCTTTCAAGGTACTTCATAAGTGTATGCACAAATGATGGAGGCTCTATACCTTAAGCAGCCATAGTTTAAATAAATGCACTATATACTTCGCTCATCTGTGAATAGCAATTGAGTCCTGGACTGCATTTGTAGTGCTGAGAGAGTAATGCAACTACCATGATGTATAATAATGGTTAACAGCTCCAGGGAGGCTCATTTACATGATAGTGAGGGACATGGTCTTGCCAGGAATAAGAATGAAGACACTGGTGGTGTGTGAATTACAAAATGGCTTTCGGGCGTGGAAGGTCAGAGTGAACTGAAGTTATGGAAAAAAGGAGCGTAAAAAGGCATTTAAAATGATTATTATAAAGATGAGGGGGCGGGGGGTGGTGCCTTGGGCCGGGGGTGGGGGCTGTCCAGTTCCCACTCTGTACCTTTTAGCAGTGCATTACCTCATTGTCTTCATGGAAGTACCTCTTAATTGGATTTAGGTTGTAACACTGTGACCACACTGGTAGTTGAGCTGCTCTAGTTGTGGCTATAACTGTACAGGTAGTTCAAGCTCTTCTCAACCCCCAAAATGATTTTAATGTGTTTCTGATTCTGTGAGGTTCTGTCTTGCTGAGAGCTTGAGCTATGGATGTAAAGGAGCTCAGTAGGAGTTTTGGTCAGAACGTGTCCTTGTCCTGCATGCATGTGGAAGCTGGCTTGGGATGCTGAATTATGTAAACAGATTATTTTCTAAACTAATGGCCTGTTGCAATGATTACAGGTGCAGTTTTAGTGGGTTGGGAAATCAAGAGTGAGCTGGAGAGCTGTAAGATAAATTCATCCATATAACCATTCATGCTCTATGCAATAAATTATATTTAAACTGAGCGCCATAATGCATAGGGAGGAGTCTATTGTCAAGTCTGGACTTCGTGGAATGCTGTACTGAATGAACAAATGCTGATGGACTGCCATCAGTGTTGGATAGAAACAAGGGTAATTAGTGAGAAATAAATAAATGCAGTTAGGCTTTTTTATTATTTAGCAGTTCCTTTATTGTCAGCAGTAGGATGTGTAGTTCCCAAACAGATTTAGAAACTGCATTGGTAGGTGGTGACTTGTATTGCTGCCAACATCCTGTGTGAGGAGGATCTTGATAGGTGTCTGCAATTGTTCTCCAGAGACAGTTTCCCTAACAATTATGAGACTATCCCAGTTGTAGTAAATGAGTCAGTTATGTTCAATATAATTATTAGCATGTTATCCCATCTCAGACATCAGATTTTTATGTGGCTTATTATGCCCCATAGTATTTAAATGTTCATGCTGTTGTATATGTTTTCCCATGATGTCTTCTATCCAACACACAGTTGGAAGGTAATAGCTTCTTTACCAGATTGAGACCTGCTCTTTGTGGATTTCGACTGGTGAGCAAAAGACATCTTCTGACAGTGATACTTCTTACAAGTGCTGCTGATGTCTGAACAGCAAGCTGCAGCCTTTGAGAAAAGAGGGGTCACTGTGCTGATAAGTTTTCGTAGAAAAGTTTGGGGGTAAAATGGGCAGATGGAACTTTCTATGAAACTATGTACTCTGCTGGTCTGAGATGTGTAGGCTGTATTTCTGTTTCTATTGCAGGCCATGCAGTAGGAAAGACTGAGCTTATTCTGCTTCAGGTTGATGTGTTCCAAAGATGATGGGTGTCACCTAACAGTGTCTCAGCACCTGACTTGCCATGCCTACTTAAACTTTCTGATTTTTGGAAGAGAAGGGCAATTTCATAGAAACTGTCTAATCTTTTGTGTCTAACTGCAGGCTGGGTTTTTCCCTTAGCAATATGTTGTCCTTCTGTGTGCTGCATGTGGAGGTACTTCCTGGATGATGGCAGGTATGCCTGTTTTTGCTCTTAAATGGCCTTATCAATGTCACTTGCCTGTAGTGGGTGATCTCTCTAGTGACTCGAGCAACTTCCTCCTAGCAGATGTATATTGTAACTGGACTGATTCTGTTCTGTCTGTATTATTACATGAGTAACTGCCTTCTGGGAAACTGTAAATACTAAAAGTGTCTGTTGAAATCTGAAGATATGACTGAGTTAATAAATAGTTTATGTGCAATATTTCCAGACCATCAGCGAAGTTCCTTAATGCATCAAGCCCTATATTACAGAGATTTGGTTATAGACACTTGAATATTCTACAGTTCTTGGAGCTTTAATGTAAATGCAGCTGTATGAAGGCTGTTATTAGATTCAGTGTCATGAAAACCAGTGCAGGACCTGAGGAAACCTGAGCCCTGTAGCTGGCACTCTGGTTTGAGGGGTTTCAACCTGTCTCAGTCATCCAGTTACAAGACAGTAATTTTTTTTTCTGTGATGCTGTAACTAGACTTAAGGGTTCCAATTGGGTAATGGATGAGGGGGGGAAAGAGCAGTCTAAAAGCTGAGCTAATGCAGCTCTCCTGCAATTACAGTGGTCTGTTTGCAGTGACTGAACAACAGTGTCCTTGATAATAACTGTAATAAGGTGAAAAGGCATCTTGTTCTCTAATTGAGATTGTCAAACTGACACTTGGACACACTAACTTGAAAAGGAAAAGATGTTTGTAACATGGATTCTTGAAAGCTTTTTGAACCATGTGCTCTCTGAAGTTTCATTCCTGCTGCACTCTGATTCTTTTTTAAAAAAATACTTTTCACTTACTGTGCTGCTAAACTGTCTTGATAGCTGTTTCTTCTGTTTGCTAACCCTCTTTATGCTTTGTCCATTCTTAGGTGGGGGATGCGCTTCAAGTTTTCTGGAGAAAACCAACTTTTTCACCCATAACTGTCATTGATCTAAAGAGATAGCAATATCTGCTTTAACTACTGCTTGCTCCTCCAGTCAGTCTCAGCTTCCAAGCTCTGTTCGTTCTTGGAACAGTTTTAAGTGAGCTACCTTAGCTTCCCTGTATGCAAAACCATGGAGACTTGAATAGAGTTATTAGAAAGGAATGAGAAACAGGGTCTGATGTGAGCTAATTAGATACCAAATGCAGAATCTTGTTCTCATCTATTAAAATGTGAACAGAGCTCAAGTGCTAAGTGTCTGCTGGGCAGACATGTTACAGCAAAGGCTAGGAATGGGGTTTGATTTGCAGTTAAATCAAGCTCTTGGTCTCTTTTTCTCTCTGTGTTGAAAGCTCTGGAATACTGATGGTGGTCACTAAATTCAGTACACATGGACATACTTGAAGGAAGAGGTTGAGTGAGAAGTGTGGGAAGTGCTGGGAGCTGGTTCTCTGCTGATACACCCACCTCGCAGTGCCTGTAGCAGCCTGGTGGACTGGAGTTCAGCTGCAGGTCACTGGCAGGTGACTGGGCCCTGCTTGGGGATATTGAGTCTGTTGTTATCTCTTAATGTGCTGTTAGAGCAGGTCTGCTCTCAGGTGACAGGGCACTCAAATTTTGTGAAGTGGGACAGTGCTGTTCAGCCAGTACCTGGTGGCCAGCTGCGGGTGACTTTTGGCACCGATGTCTGAGCACTGTGGGCCTGTGCGAGTGCTCTGACCTGGCAATGCATCCCCTCATAGCTCATCTGGTGAGTCAAATAATTAAGCTTTTCCAAGATGAATACATTAGTCTCTACCAAACAGGGTGTGTCTCTTTCTCCGATGCTGTATATCCAAGAGTATGCATAGAGACGAAGAAAACATGTAAAATGAGACCTTTTTTGTGTATTTTACTGTTCTAACATCTCAAGACTCTTAAACCAAAGTTACAGTATTTAAATACAAGTCACAAGCACATAGATATAAAATATTTTTAATTGGTGTTAAATGTTCTCTGGCATGCTCTAAGAAGGAATGTTGTGAGGAGAAAATGGAAATGCTGTTCCAGGACACGTGGGGAGGTGGTGGGCTGAGCTTTGGGCACGGGGTTTGTGGCTTGTCTGGGTTTATGCTGAAAGCAGGGACTGCTTGGGCTTGGTGTTTCGCTGCCAGCAGATGATGTGGTGTGGAGTTGTTCTATTTGCTTGGTGTGGTGTAGGTTCCTGTGCCACCTGCTAGTGAAACAATGAATGGGAAATGCAATGCCTGGTGAAACACTGCTGTAATTAAATACCTGCCAAAATATGTTGTCAAAGCATGTTGTTAAAGCAGTTTTGATGTGTTGGAGTAGGTGAGTTCTGGTACTGTTACTTACCCTCCAAAGGGAAAGCCCGTGTTCTCTTACAAAATATTTGCACTGTCAGTCTTGTGTAACAAATGTTAACCTTTATACAAACCAAGTTGTGGGTCTTGGTACTGTGGTTGTAAGTCTCTGGGCACAAAAATCAGGGTTTCCCTTATTGTTCCCCAGATACAACCCATGGAGAATCTGTGCATTATTTCCTTCACATGTCCATGAAACAGCCTGCTGAGGAGGTTCAAGCTTGATGCTCTTCTCCTGCCATGGCTCTCCAGACCAGTGTCTTGAGTGTCATAATAGAAGTGACTGATTGACCAGCTGTTCTGCCCTTTGACCTTTCCCAAAGGAACCGGACTCTGAGAAGTGGCTCAAATATGTGGATGAGGTTCTGTTCATCTGTGGCTAAGAAATAATTCTTGATCTACTCACCAGAAGCTGCTTTGCTTGAGCTGAGACCTGTCTCCTGTATTTGGATATTGGTACAGTTGATTGAAGAGCTCTGTGTGTTGCTGCTATAAAACTGAAAGGGTGGGGAACAAATAGAGTATAATGAAGAATTTTGCTGTTTTCTGGGAAACGAAATGTTTGTTTAACTGCTGTTTTGGTCACTGCACTAGACAGTGTCCTGTGTCAACAGTGCAACAAAATGGTTGTAATAAAACTATACCTATACTGAGGGCTGCCATAGGACAGCGGTGCATCTGCAGGACACGTATAATGTATGTAGGACATGATGATCTGTGTGACAATGCTGGGCATATAAATAGGTGTGGGGGGGTTCTCTCGTACAGGGTACCTGTCCTGTGCCTGCTCCATGTCACAAACTGAAATCATGGGCCCTCAGCTTGGCCTCGTTTAGAATGCTGGGAAGGGGCAAAGGGTGCTGTGTGGGCGGGGGTGTCAGTGGTGTCGGGGGCGGGGTTCGGGTGTCAGGGGCGGGGACCGGGCTGGGTTCGGGTGTCAGGGGTGGGGATTGGGCGGGAACTGGGCGTCAGGGGCGGGGTTCGGGTGACAACTAGGCGTCAGGGGCGGGGGACTGGGTGTCGGGGTGGGGATTGGGCGGGAACTAGGCGTCAGGGGCGGGGGACCGGGCGTCAGGGGCGGGGACTGGACGTTAGGGGCGGGGATTGGGCGGGAACTGGGCGTCAGGGGCGGGGGCTCGACGTCAGGGGCGGGGATTGGAGGGGGTTCGGGCGTCAGGGGCGGGGTTCGGGTGTCAACTAGGCGTCAGGGGCGGGGGACCGGGCGTCGGGGCGGGGATTGGAGGGGGTTCGGGCGTCGGGGCGGGGATTGGGCGTCAGGGGCGGGGATTGGTCGGGGTTCGGACGTCAGGGGCGGGGATTGGGCGGGGTTCGGACGTCAGGGGCGGGGACTGGACGTTAGGGCGGGGATTGGGCGGGGTTCGGGCGTCAGGGGCGGTGTTTAGGCCCGGGGGCGGTGTTTGTGCGGGCGGGGCGGGGCGGGGCGGGGCGGGGCCGGGGCCGCAGCTACATTTCCCCGAATTTGGCCCCAGCCTGGCTTACCGGTGGTAAAGGTGAAGAGAATTATTGAACGTAGGCGACGGACCCCCTGACAGGCTGCGCGAACTGCTGAAAGAGCTAGAAGCTGACAAAAAAACCCCTTCCAAAGACAAATATTTCTGTCTCCTCGTCTCCTACTTATCTGCCACTGGAAAAGGTCGCTTACCCATCGTGTCCCTCCCCTACTACTCAAGACCGAGGGCGAACCATAAATAAAAAGCTACCTTTTGTGTTAATTATTTTAGCAACTATTTAGTGTGAATGTATCAACACGTGCTGGCTTTGGCCCGGGTAAGGCCTGTCCCTCCAGAACCGTCTCTGACACCTTGTGGAGGTAGAGAGAAGTACAAGACGAGGTGGAATCTGTGCCCCCCCCCAAGAAACCCCTGGCAGTTTAACTATTAAAAGACAAGGGGCTGCCCTGAGGGACAAGGGGGGAAAGGAAGCGTCAACCCAGCACTTTGCAGAGCCCGGTCAGGTTCACTCTCGGGGTCTTTGTGTTCCTCGCTAAGCAAAAGAACTATCAAAATGCAGAGAAGTATGTGAGGAAGAGCCCTATAAAAGCCTTGGGGGCGCTCTCTCCTCACTTAGCGAGGGCGTGGAATTCAGGTAAGATCTCCAAGGACACGACTAACACTTGCAGACACAGATTTGGCCTTTTTTTCTTGGCAGGCAATAGATGTCACAGCAAAGAAAAAATTCCACACGGGCTGAAAATGCAGCCATAACCCCGATTTCAAACTTCCTGAGCACTGAGGTGAAGAAAAGCCCTCAAACGGTTTCTGAGTGTCTGCAGTCACACCTCGGGGCATCGCAAAACACAGGGACCTATTTAGGAAATAGAAACATCCAGAAGGAAAACTTTATTTATTCTTCTTGCATCGGCTGTTGGATCTTGAGTACAAGGAGGGCTGCCGCTACTCCCGTCTGTATCGTTACTCAAAGTCGGCCCTTCCATTTCATCCAGGCCTCAGCCTTGGACTAATATTTCGGAGCCTACTAACGATGCAAGGGGACGGGTGCCACAGACCAGTTTCAAGGACATCCAACCCCATTCCCACCGTAGCGAAGCCAGCAGCGCTTCGGCAGTCGCTCCCTCTGCCTACAGCAGATGGAGCCGAGGAGAATCCCAAATGCCCACCACATCCCGCTCCTCAAAAACCACTCTTACGACGGCCTGTTGTTACAGGATATTGCTAGTGATCACTGGTTTGCAATAAACAGAAGCTGTGTTTTATTTTTACTTTATCCTCTGATAAAAAGCAACACCAAATGGCCAATAAAACACCTTCAGCTGTAAAATAAAGGCTGTAACCGTAACAGCTGTTCCCAGAAGGGACTGGGAATGGGGGGGGAACTGAAGATTCGGGGAACTGACACTCAAAGAGCTGGGGGAAGTGGTTTTGTGTGACCCCTCAGCACTATTTAACTTGAGCTTGAGGCCCAAAGGGTACTTGGGAGGTTTTTGGTGTGTTCTGTTGGGTTTTTTTGTTGCAGGCTGGTAAGTAACAATTTTAATCCAAGGTCTTTTATCCAGATCTCTAGTTTTAGTATGTCAATGATGGCATCTGCTGTTAGATCAAATGTACTGGGGAAATGTGGAAATTTGAAGAGGTTGGTATCATCCTGGGTGGGTTTTAGCTCACACTGGGTCCTAAAATGGTAGCATGTGGGGTTTTTTTCAAGTGCTGGAAACGTTATCCAAGTTGAATTATTTTATCCTAATTAACAAAGACTGTTTGCTGGGTTGGTTTTGTTGTTATTTTGTAGGAATTACAGCTGAAAGTGTAAACTCTGTTTCCCCTTCAAGTTGAAGGAGTTGCCCCTGTGAACACGCTGCACCTGAACTATGTTACTTGACAGAATTAACACCAGCTATTCCTTGGTGTTCGTTGCTGCCTTGCCAATTAATCAACATGTCTGACCACTGTGAATCCTCGATTAAGTGTGGCGTTCTGAACTGCCTTAGCACTGCAAATCTCTTACCGTTGACCTGGCTGACTGTACAGTGGGGCTTCTGTCACTTCTACCTTAGTGGCACTCGCCCAAGGTGTGGTAGGAAGATGTTCTCTGGTGTATGAAACTTGGTTTGGTGTCTGATGTAAAGGGTGGCCCGTCCTTTTGTGCAGGACCCTGCAGTCTGTCTGCAAGCGTGCAGACCTCTGGAGGAGCTAAGCCTTTGCTATACAAGGAAACACTGCTGAGAAACAGTTACAAGATACCGTTGTTCCTTCTTGCAGGTTCTGCTGAGTGACAACATGGGGAGCAGTTTTAGCACGCGCCTCTGCTGTGTGACTTGTGGGACATGTAGAAAACGGAAGGTGGACGAAGCAAATGAAGACACCAGCGAGACCAAGCCTATTTTGAAGACCTCAGGGCAAACATTGGTATGTGTTGATACACAGCCGTCCCCACCAGCCCTGGAAGTCTCTAAACAACACTCTGAAGAGGTGCAGTCTCTGAGCCAGGACCAACAGCCATCAGCTGATGCTGCAGAGGAGAACGGGGAGACCTTCTCTGCGGTAGATCCCATGGGAATGACTAAGGAGTGGGAGGCAGCCTGGGACTCCACGGACTTCTCGGTGGCTCCTGCAGATGGGCAGACCGAAGGAGAAGCTGAAGTCCCAACCCAATTAGACAACAAGCAAGAAAGAGAGACAGAAGGTAACACAGAGGAGAAAATAAAACCTGTTCTTTGTGCTTCTGAGGCCCAACCTCTTGCACAGACAGCTCAGGATGCCAACCTTGTTGCAGGCAAAGGGCAGCCTGATGAAGAGGTGGAGGCCGGCAGCGATGGTAACCCATGTACTGGAACAACTTTTCAAGAAAGAAATATTCTCAACTTCCTAGAAATCACAGGTGAAACTGCAGCTTGCCAAGGCTGTGAGATCAAGCCTCCTGCAGAGACTGGCGAGGGTCTCATAGGAAGGAACCTGCTGCTATGTGCTGCACAGACGGCAGAGGAGACGGAGACCTACCTTTCTGCTGAGCACATGGAGGAGACAGCCATGGCTACGCTTGCTGAGATAAGTCCTCAATCCACTGAGAGGGCTGAGCTTACGTGTCTGGCAGATACAGCGTCTCTACTGACTGTGCAGGGTATGTACAGGGAGGCAGTGGGTCCTCTGGAAACTGTAGCGAGTGGTATGGCTGAGAGGTACCCTAATTCGTCTACGCCTTGTGAGTCCCTGTATCCAGAAGGGGAATCTCTAGTCCTAGCAGACCAGCTGCTTGACTACTTACCGCAAGAGACCCAGGCCGGTGTGCCAGTTGCACCGGAGATGGAGAGCCTATGCTATGTGGAGCCTGCGGAACTGAGTGAGGTTTCATGCCAGTCAAGCGATGGAGACCTTGGTGACCTGGAAAATGAAGAGAGCACGGAATGTGATGCAGGAACTGCAGCAAGTGAGGCAAAGCCACAGCACAGGATCATGCAACAAACAATAGAGCTTCCAGGAGAACCGCTGACTTGTGTTCAGATACCTGTAAAGCAAGAAGCTGACTTCCCAAATGTGGCACTCTTGCTACCCAAAGTGCCTGGGAGTAGTGGAGAAACAGAGACTGAAAATGTTGAAGCTTCAGAGACTGCAGGATCGAATAGCTTGGTGCCCAGTATGTGGTTCAGTGGCAAGGATGATGCACCTGCCTTTAGGAATTTCAGCTATGAGAAGTAACTAACTCAGGATTTTGCAAAATATGTCCCAGACTTTAGAGAACAGTCTTGCTAAACAGATATGTGAAGTACGCTGTAGACCTTTCCGGATATTCTCCTGAATTGGCACTTAGTCATAGTTATGTTTCTTACTATTTTCAGTATCTGTTTGGTTTTTGTTTGGTGTTTTGTGTTTTTGTTTTTTTTTTTTTCAGGAGATCGTGCCTTACTGGGAGAGAACTGATTCACTTAAACTGTGATTTCATTGAAGTAATGTTGGGCACTGCATTCCCCCAGTGTGGTATGGTGATGTGAGGTTTCATCTCTTAGTCTTAAGAGTCTGGGAGCGGAGTAGACAAATGCTCCTCTAATCGAGCACAGTCAGATGTTTTCTGTGAGGCTAACAGCCACTGCTCTTGCTACCTCGAAATAACCAAATATTTGAACTACCTCCCTGCGTATGTCTCTTGTACAATTGATAGTCCCTGGTTTACTGTCAATATTGAACAAATACTTTCACAGGAAGGTGATGAAATGCTAATTCTGGTTTGTTCTTTGTATCTTTTGTAATAATGGAATTGTTCACGTAGTCTGTACTACTAATGCAGAGGTTAAAAAATGTAGTCTTGATCAGAATACATTAAGTCGGTGTATTGCAGCTTAAATCTACTGACTTTTACTGTTCCTAACTTTATACTACCAATAAAATATTTTAAGATCATGGCAAAACCCCATACTGAATATGTTTTAATTGTTGAGTGTTAATGAGAGCAGAGAACATGACTGAAACTACTTTGCACTCTTTTCTGTACGCTTCAAAGGAGAAATAGTGACCGAGTCCTTTGGAAAAACCCTTCTATCAAACTCTGGGACTGTACAAAGTGCCCAGGTGTGTGTGGGATGGGGGGATGATGGCAGACGGGAGCTCTCTTACACATTATCTCGTGCTCGAGGAACAGGACTTGAAAGGATGCTGGCGGGGGGGGAAAACTACCAGACAAAGTATATGCTGGTGCCTCTTCATCTGTTTTGCTTGCAGAGAGCTGAAAGGTGAGGCTTAAGTGTGTCAAGTGATGCTGGGGGTGAAACTTAATGCTTTGAGGAAATCGTTTTGGTAAAGGGATAGCCTGTATTTTTTTAAACACTTTGTCTGCCAGCCTTCCAACTGCACTTAGGCTGACCAAGGGTCCCGTAAGTTAGACTTGCCAAACAAATCGTCCTTCATTTATGAGTCCGTAAGCTACAAAGAAAGAGGTGTCTGTAATACCTTCTGTTCCTTTAAAAGGCTTCTCTGAGCCAGTAAACCATTTTTGTTCCTCAGGTGGGCCGTCTTTATGGTGATTCTCGGGCCTAAAAGAAGGAGGGAAACTTAAATAAACACTTCTGCCAAGCTTACTGAAGACTCATCTTTTTAAACTTGTGTGTCTTACTTGATTCGTTCTGCCTGGAGTCCCCCAGCCCTCGCTGTTAACGCTTGTGTCTAAGGGCTGCCTCGCAGGGAGCTGGGCAAGTTAATGGCAATTCTTTCTGCTGGCCCTCCCCCCCCAGTAACAAAACCTCACTTCAGGCAGGCGAGAGGCTTGAGTAAGCAACCCTAAGAGAAATCAGATTATCACATTTATGGGCTAATAAGTTGATTCTGTTAAGCGGGTTTATAAGAAGTAGCTGTGCGACAGGAAATGTTTCTTACTCGTTTGAAGCCTCGGGCATGTGGAAGGGGAAGGCGGAAACTCTCCAGTAAAGTTCCTGTTGTGCACCATCTGGAAAAGCTAAGTGCTGGCATCCCAGTCGCGCCGCAGAGCTTGGTGTTGGGAAGCTCTTCTCATTCTTTGAAGAGGAAATTTTTCAAACGCAGCCTGTCATTCTCTCGTAACGTCACTTGTGTGATGGATGAGAGAAGCCCCTGGGCAGATCGTCCAACGTAGCTGGATGCCACACTAAATGTACTGAGCGGCCCTGCCCTGTGCGTTGGGAGGAAGAGACAGTTCTAGTAAGAGGGAGCAGCTTGAACTCTGCGCGATAAAAAAACCCAAACCACAAAGACTGATGTCCCGAACTGACTGCAGCGTGCGCCTTATAAGCAATGATGCCGTCTAAAAGGCTTTGTAAGGGTCCTGTTGTACAGCATTCCATCATGCAACACAATTCCGAGCTGACATCTCAGCCAAGCTCTTGGTAAGGGCTTGGATTTTTTTTCTTTTTTATTTGTCAAAAAATGAAGTGTGTTTTTTTGCAACAGCCCTTTTAAACATATCAAAGTAGCAGAGATTAGAAAAGGCTTTTGGAACAAATACTAAACATAATCAAGAGAGAAGATGCGATTGCTCTGACAGTAAGATTTTTCCTTCCTCCCCTTCCGTGCGTTACATTGCCATCTTCTGTAGTGTCTCACATGCAAGAGAATTTCCATATGGTTTGAAATGGGTGTAAGAAGGACTCTGTTATTAAATGTCTCAATTTTTCACAATGATACGAGCGTAAGAAATTCTAAACGTTGAATCTCAGAAATAGTCCCACCCCCTAGTGATGAGCTGGTGACTAAGCATCTTCCCGTTGTACAGAATGCTGAAATAAGTATCTACAACATTTGCAGTAGTAATTTACCTCTCACAATCAACAACCGAACTCAAAAGTTCTTTTAATGTTTTCAAAACAAAGGTGTGCACTTTTAACATAGGGTAGGATCTCAAAAATCTCTCCTCAATTTTTAACCGATTTACTGGTTTCTTTCGTTCTGTGCCCTTTATGATTTAGCTGTGTCTCTTGGCAGATAGCACATCGGCTTCTGCGCATTTGGAAATACACTTGCAAAACCTTGTGGGATGCAATGAGTAACATTCAGCCATGCAGAAGCAAGTGGTGAGCTGCAGGCGCATCGTTTCCTTCCAGTTACACTGTTTTGCAAAGCACCGGTGTCCCTCGAGGCACCAGAGTTTCTCAGCCACTGATCTGTGACAGTCTCTACATATTGTCATCTGTGTATCTCACGCGTCAAAATCAGGGATTAATTCCAGAGAAGTTTCCAACAGTCAAAGAAATCGCGCCCTGCCCGTGTATTTCAGTCACACTCGAGCCCAATAGGAAATACACAAAAAAGGGCTTTTGAAAAGCTGTTGTGAAACCCTTACAGCCGGTGTAAATATGTGGTCGGTGCAGCCACCGGGATGTTTATTATCGTGCAGAACAGATGTTGGACCGCATTAAAAGGCAAGACGTGGATGTTCTCATGTTACGGTCCCAGAACTGGCTGCACACACGGAACTTCCTCGCCAAAAGCTCCTTCTGTGTCTTCTGCATTAAGGGAATCACAGCAGCTAGGCAACGTGTAGGACGCTGAACCAGATTTGGCATCAAAAAATGTCGGTTCGAGAGGGTTTTATGTAAAAAAAAATCAGCCAGGAATCCGGCTATTTTGATCTTTTGGGGTTTTGTTCAGATCCATTGCTGTTGGCAGTGGATATTTAGGATCTGCCTTTACGCTCATGTCTCTGGGATTAGTTTGTTTTTAATGGACATTTGCTTTTGTGTTTTGCCCGTGTGACCTATTTAACGTTACAACTCACTTCCAGTCAGTAAACATAACCAGGGCGACACAGTCATGTTAACGCCAACTGAGGGTGATCAGCTGTGGCTGGAAACATTAAAATAATCTGCAGCCACTGTAAAATAGCTAATTGCACGACTCAACCAGTTGAAGACAGCACAAAAGTGGAAAGGGGGATAATTTTTCACCCCTAACTGCTCAATATAAAATAATACGTGAGACTACAATTTCAGTAACATCATCTGTAAATTAAAGGACTATTCACACATAGCCTGCAAGACGGCTCTTATTCTGCTACTCAGCATCGCCAGTTATAAATAATGGTCAGTTTTCCTTGTCCATGACTGCACCGTATTAATCTTTAGCTTTATTTTAAGTAGTCAATGCCAATTATCAAATGGTCACAATGAAGCTCATCACGTATCAACCTCACTTAGGAAGTACAAGCCGTATGCTGTTTCCAAAGGCTATAAAATGGCTGGGAAAAATAGAAAATAAGAGTGTAACGGAACTTCACAACCTGCTGGAACTAATGTTGGGAGTCAAAGGGGGAAGAGATTGCGTGTGACCCCCTCCTCCTATTTAACACTAGGCTGGGGGCTTTGTCTTGCAGGTGTTGGGTGTTTGGTGGGGACTGTGGAGTTGTGCTGGTAAGAGGGGCTGTGCCTCTTTGGGTGAGGGGTGATAATGGTATGGTTTTGTGCAGTCTGTGAGTCTATCAGCTGGCTTGCTCTTTGATTTTTATGGTATGGGTTCTTTCTTTTAATTTATGCACACCTTCAGAGCCCGGGTCTCTCGGAGTATGTGTAATTTTGCTGTTGTTAACTTGTGTAAGTGTTTAAGGCAGGCGTTGCTACTCAGCTCTCAAGAGTGAGTTTTGTGCTGGGAAATGTTCTTTCACTTCTTCATTTGCCTTGTGCATCTTGCAGTCTTCTCTTGATGGCCTTATTAAGGAGTAACCCAGTGTGTATCTAGCTCATGAATTGTAAGGGGTTTTTTTAATTTTTTGATTTTATTTTCTGCCTGCCTTGCTTCTCTCCCCTCCTGCTCCCATATCTCACTGACAGTCTAACGCTTCCTTGACTGGAGTCTAACAAATCTGGCACAAGTCTGTAGTATAACAGAAACCTACTGGCGTCCTGCTGAAAGTGATTTACAGGTGGTCTCTGTTTCCTTCTTCCTCAGACTGTTATTTCTGTGCCCCCCCCCCCCAGCCATGTGCAATTCCACTTGTGTTTAGTTCATTTCTGTGATCTCTGACAATGCTCTACAGCTACTACTATGTGAGAACTGGACAGCTAACTCCCCCAAATGCATATGGGCTAATAAATTTACGTGTCTTGCAGGTGTGAAGCCACCTCTTTGTTAAGAGACAGAGCTCCCTACTCATCTTCAGGCAGTGCCCAATTCGTAGCGGGGTGCAGCCTCTCCAGAAGAAGGCAGTTAGTTGAGTTGCTCGTTTCATCTCTGGCAATGGGAGGTATTTTTGGGAAGAACAAGAGGATCCGTGTATTTCCTAAGAGAGTTGTTTTTTATAAAGCCAAAGGAAAAAAGCCATTAGAGACCGTACGTATGTTCTGTGATGCATCAACGTGGACTGGGGAGAATCATTTTCATTCAGCACGTATAGGTAGGACTCCAAAAGGCCCTGAACCTCCTGCTGCAAAACTGGTGTGGGACACTCCTGAAAGTGAATCTGCTGCCCAGGCTCAATGGGAGACAGGAGAACAGGCTGCATCTCTAAGAGCACAACATACTGAGGCCCCGGGCTCTGTGACCGCTAGAGATGTGCAAGATGTTGAGGTGTCACAGGACCCTGAAGCCAAGCCTAGTACAGAGGTGATGCAGCACCAGCAACTTGCTGAACGGACAAAAGAAGCAGCCCAGGCTGCCGTCAGAAGCCCCCAAGAGAGCAGAAAGACTGAAGCTGTTCTGCATCCTGCTGGCAGCTGTATATCCAACAAGCAACTCAGCTGTGAGGATCATGAAGTGACATCTCTTACACAGAGTACAGTAAAGGCTGAAGTCCACATGTCTGCAGATGTCCAAGGTGGACCTGGCAAGGTTCAGTCTGCTACAGCGGAGTCCGAGCTGCTGAGTGGTGCAGAGCAAGAGGCTGGAGTTGTGTGTGCTTCAGAGGAAACTTGTGTTGGAAAGACTCCCCAGGAAGAGCCTGTGCAGAAGGCAGCTGACTCCCCAGCTGCTGTGTGTGCCATGGAGGAGTCAGAGTCGGAGCTGCCTTTGAAAGCTACAGAGACAAGAGAGGGCGTTACAGATGCGCAGAGATCTGCGGAAGAGCAGGCAGTAGAAGAGGAAGTAGACTGTGCTGCTAAAGCTCCACCTGATCTCCAGCTGGAACAACATTCAGAGGTTCCTGTTACTGAAGATATGGAAGAAAATGCCTTTAAACCAGAGCAAGCTGAAGAAATGGCTGAGGTCTGTGATGATGGGCAGACATCAAAAGAGCGCCCATGCTGTCTGTCAGAAACCCAGGCTGCTCTGCAGGATAAGGAGATCAAAGCTAGCAATGGGGGAAAACCAGAGGAGCGCTGAAAGAGCACATGGAATCTGGCGCAGCAACCACTGAGCGGACTGAGGGTTTGTCTGCAGCCAAGTGATGAACCTGCTGCCTTGATCCTGCAAGGGACTAAGATGCTAGTGGGTGCCTGTCCTCTGACGGACCCAGAAAGCAGGGTGTTGGTAAAGCCCGCTTTGAAAAGCGATACTAAAGTTAAAGCTGGTATATTGTCTTCTGCAAGTGGCACCAATTCCATTCCTTCTCTCCTGGGGGAGGGGGTATGGGCATGAGCTAAGTGTACCTCGGTACAAAAAGTATATTTATGTAGATGACTCGTCCTTTTTTTTTCTTCCGCATGCACCATACCCTGGCTAGGGCTATGCACTTCACAATGATCTCCCTCTGTGACTGCACAGGGTTAAGTCTTCTCTGACAAATAAGCCAGATACATTAATTACACTTGTCTGTACACCCCACTCTGACTGTCACTATGATTTGAAACTGACTGTGTTGTAATGCTCTGTGGACAGTGGAGTCTGGGGTGCAATTGGAATCAATAAATGCGAGCATTTTAACACTTGTTACTATGAGATGTTGTTTTATTAATGGCCACCTGCTTTTGGCTTGTGCTTGTTGAATGGCAGTGAACTAGCTCAGATAGGAGTTGTCTCCAGACTGCAACCAACAAGAGAAAGTTCTGGTGCTTGTTTTGCTGCAAGTAATAAATAAATTTCAGGCCACTATACATACAATGCTGGTCTCTAATCACACAGCTCCTAAATAGAGGGGAGTCTTCCTGTCAATCCTGGATAGTTGAGAACTGTCACTGAATTTACAATTGATGTGGTGCTGAGGAGAACCAGAAGAATAATATAGCCTAATTCTTTTCCCTGCTTCAACAAAAGAAGGGTTTTACACCAAATTGTTCTGCTAGAGCTCGTGGGGATTTAAAAGTGAAATAATGATTTGTACTAGACAGCTGGAAAACTACAATGAGAAGGAAAGTAAGATCCCCCCTAAGGAAACCATTTCCAGCTCGTGTGTTCTTGCGTGCTTCCTATAGTAACAGTGTTCATAGGATGAAAAAAAAAAAAAAAAATAGTTAAAGGCAAGTCAGGATATGAGGATTTTGATAGCCATGCAGCTATTTAAAGGATGATTGGTTTTACTATCTTTATGTGCTTAATCACATCAGGAAGATAGCGTACCCTTAAAAAGATCTCCTTTGAATCAAAGGACCGGGCTGCCACGCTGCAACCCTATCGTCTTAAACCAGACTGCCTTAATATATTTTCCCTTACAACCAAATCTGAATGGAGACCCTGTTCATAGAAATTTCTCTTTCCCTGTCACTCAAATAACACCGAGCATGTTCCTTCCTCTTGGCTGTTACTCAACATCCCAAAGGCACCGACATCAGTTGATTAAGTTGACAAGCTGCCCCGGGTTTGGTTGCCTGTAACAAAGCTGCTGCTGCTGCTGTTAGTCTGGAAGAGTATCTATGCCCTCCTTACACAGAATTTAGATTTAACAATTAGTGGGTGGGCAGGCTCCTCCTTTAGCAATGCCAGGAGAGCGAGGAGGCCTGAGGAAATCATGGAAAAAGAAACAATGCTAGCAAAGAGCAACTAAAGCTTCTGGGCATCATTCTGCCTCTATCTTAGATATTCAGATCAGCAAGTGTAATTAACTGCTAAGTATTTTCAAAAGGTTGGTATTGTCACCTGCTCCCTGTTTTGCAGTTGCTGGGAAAACCAATGGATGTTTGACAAGGTGGCAGAAAGTGTGTAGAAAGCAGTGAAATATTCAATAAAAGAACCACAGTTTAACTGGAAAGGAAGGGACATATATTCTTCTTATGCTGGGAAAGTGCTAAATGCCAGAAAGGAAGAAATTATCAGGGACAGATTAAGGCAAAAAGTAGATAGAGGTTTGTTTGTGTATATTCACAGCAAAGGATCATGGAAGTGATGACAATCACATCAAAAGATTCTCGGGTGACATTCAGTCACCTGGTTTGGTCAGGCATTTCAGAAAACTTGCAGCAAAGATCTGTCTCTGGCAGAAGTATATTTTTGCATTCTCACATTAAAGAATCATTTATTTTTAAAATAAGCTTGTCTTTGCATTTTATGCTTGTGATTTAGTAAATGCTTGCATCTCACTGCTCATCAGGAAACCCTGTTACGAGCGACTCAGCAACTCTTATTCCCCCTGTGACTGGTGGTAATAGGTAGCTGAGGCTGAAGGTATCGGTCTAATCTAGAGTTGCAATAAAATGTATAATTACATGTCACTGTTGCTGACACACTGAAACAAATGGGTGACAGGGATCAATTTTCACCCCAAATGGTACTGTGCAGAATAATACTGCAGGCTGTAGTTTCCCAAATATTATCCCTAAATACAAGCCTACTTCAGACTGACTGCTGTACAGCTGTTAACCTGTCGCTCGACATCACGTGATGTTAGGTGATCACCAATTTGCATGAACGGATGTGGCTTCAGCCCCACTTGAATTTTAGCCTTTAAATCAAATTACTAAATCTGGGAAACGAACCTACAATCTGAATCCCAGACATTCTGCTCATGCTCTGAAAAAGGAGTAATCCTGCCTTCCTTTCTCTGAAAAATCCTGGCAGAAGGGAATAACCTTCCATCAGATGTAATACTGCGAGAATTTGGGGAAAGAAGTTTTTGCAATGCCCTGTCTTCATTTACAACTAGCTGAATGTTTGCAATGTAAAATGTTCCTTGGTCAATAAGAACAATAGCTGCAATTCCACTTACAACCTATCTGTTCCAGTTCTGATGCTTTGCTTGATCATAATTTTTGGGGTTTTTCAGATGTGCACCAAGCACTGTAAAGCCAGGCTTTACTCTCAAGATGTCCCGGTTTGCATTGTCCTGATTTAACCTACCCAAAATTACAGTTGGGGAAGATTTTGCTTTGGCAATTCTAATGACTTTAATTGTCTACATCAGAGGAGACTGTACCTCATTTCTGATATTTGCATGGACTCTAATGTCAAAACTGAAGTTTTTGCCCTTTTCATCTTGTAAAGTACTTGGGTAAAATGCTGAATATTGATATTGCTGGCCTCAGAATGAAAGCTACTTGTCTCCTGATGATTTCTTTGCAAATCTATTAATACTAACTGGGCTCACTGTATTCTGACTCTGCTGAAAATAAAGATACAAGGCTAAACTTTCAAATGCGACTCCTGTGAGAATAGGATTTAAGTTATGAAAGCACTTTAATGCTTTTAAACTGCTATTCCTACCCTTAGAACAGGGAAAGATCATTCTATAACAGCAGAACAATTGTACCGTCTAGCACAGCACGTCTACAAGCCATCCGTGACTCCGCTTCACGAGCACTAAACTCTCCTTGTCACTGATGAGGGAAGGCAAGTTACACCTTTTACTGCTGGTTTGTCTCACTTTTTCAGGCAAGTTCTAATTTGAGAATTTATTAACAATGCAGCGGTGTGAATATAACTCAGCTCTGTTCCCAGGCTCCAGGCTGCCCTCTTAAGATGATAAGCAGCAAACTCTTTGACTAGTATATCGACTATGAATCACTGCAAACAAGCATAAAGTAACATTGCCAATTCACATAACTGTCTTGTGGATGGTGTGGATTGTAATGTAATTTTTGGCTTTCTGAAAATGCTAAGAATCTTTGTGTTTAACTGTTATAAGTAAGTCTTTTTGTCACTCAGCAGGCAACCTTGAAAATACCACCTGGCCACAGAAACCTACACAGCAAGAAAAACCCAGGGATTTTTAGGAGCCTAACATCTGCTCTCTGCTTGTGCTGCAAGGAACTCCAGTGTATGTTTCTCTTCCTTTTGAAGCACCTTTGTAAAAAGTCATCACCGTCTTAATCACAGTAAGCCTGTTTCTCCCGGACTGTTTAAACTGCTTACACAACTTAGTAAAAAGCTCTGAAAAGAGCTGGTGAAAAAATAAACATTTCCCTTACCCAAGGCTGCAACTGTTAGTCAATATTTTTGGTCAACACAAAACATTTTTGTTTCACCTTAGATACTGTATTCCTTCCTGGCTTTCAGAAACAAAATATTTTCCTTGCTTCCTTACACACTTCTCTCTCCAGAACATGTAAGAGGCTCAGATTTAAAGCCACAAAATCTGACAACCAAAACCAACCACCATGTGAAAGTTAGAAGAGTTCTGAAGCAAAAGCCAGCCAAAACACCCTTCCCGACAGAAAGCACTCTTCAACCGGAGAAAACAGGATCACAAAGCCTCAGCCAGCTCTGCCTCCTTTGCTGCAGAATGCGTGCAGCCAGCAACACCTCACAACAGATGAAAAGCACCCGAGATCTGCTATTTCTGCACATGAGGAAGACGTACCGTGCCCACAATCCTCAGTGTAACATACCTAAACTACACAGTATTTTTCCTAAAGCCTATTGTGTGGCTGTTGCTCAGTCTACGACACTGGTTGTTATTCTCACTTTGCAGAAAGGTACACTCTACCACATTTCCCTTCAGTTCTGTATAAACACCTCGGGGAAAAAAAGAAGGTAATATCTAAATGCACAGAAACCTACGATGTGAATCATGAAATGATGTCTCGTAAACATGGAGCATGAACATTTCCGCATCTTTTATTTGTAGGCAGCGGAGATGGTGTAAGAGAACATTAATTAACCATTAGGTTTCGGTGGGAAGCAATTCAGTGTTACTGTCCTGCCCTATTTAAGGTCCCTCTGCTCTATAACAAGCTCTGTGCTGGGAGCAGCTTGGGGACATTGCCTTTGGAAGTGAGTGAGGGCACTGCATGACACAAGTTGGGGTGTTTGGTATTTTCCTTTTGGGAAGGAGGGATATTTGCTCCTTATTTTTAGGGGGTCTTGTTTGACTTCTCTAGAAGAATAGAGCTCTATCTTTGGGTTTTGGCAAAACTGTAGTTAGGCTTTCTTCTCTCTGAGCTGGTTTTGAACAAAATTCTGCTTGCAGCAAGAGTGTGGGGCTAACAGCAACGCACAGAAACATTACAGTATGAAATGTCCAGATGAGGAAAGGGAAACAATTTTACTACATATAAAAAATAACTGGTGTGTCTGTACTTAGGGTAATGAATATTTCCATCTTTATCTCTATAAATAAAACTTCTCTTGAGACAACGGCAATAGAATGTCAATTGTCGTATTTTGAACCACTGCTGTAGTGATGACAACATCTAACACATGTAAATATACCAGAGAATAAACTATTATTTTCCTCTTCTCTCCTAGCATTATTCTTCTCTACCAAAACCACATGAAACGTTTCCCTGCTCTACTCATTGACACAAAATCATTGCTGTTGATACAGCAATTGCTTACTCTGAAAAGTCAACCTGACAAAACATTAATTTATTTGTAAGCTGTTCTCTTTCTAGCTTTGGTATCAAACAGCATCTCTCTGTCTTTTCATATGCTGGTTTTTGTCCCACAGTAGAGGTGGCTGGGTTATTCTTTCCTGCTTTTCTGTTCTTACAAGTATGTAGTTTTAAGTGATTAAGTTCACGCAGTCTTGTGAGTGCCTAATCGGCATGGAATCACACATTTTTACAGATTCTACCCATAAAAGCAGCTCAAACAGTGCAGCAAAACTGCTCTGGATCCATTAGCTTCACTGTAAAAACTGTAATCCCTAAATTATAGATCTGTTTTTCTGTAGCTCCTCTTATTCTACATTGTGATGGTTAAGCTTTCCGCAGAATCATCTGTAGTCATATCATGTCGTGTGGCAGCTCTATTTTACTTTAAATATTTAACTATAAAAAGTGGCACAGGATTTGTAGTGAAACAGAACTTCAAGGGAACTAATGATCTGTGACTTGTGGGGAAACGGGTTTTGGTGTCACCAGCTGCAGTATTTAAGAGCAAGACCTTACCACCCTGAATAAGAAACAAAGGCTGAGAAGTTGTGATGCTGGTAATGGTTTAAGTAATGTTTACTTTGTAGTATTTGCCAGAAACAGGGCACTTCTATTGCTACTTAATTATATTTAATTATATTATGAGTTTAAATTGCATTTGGCTCTTTCTAGCAATGACAGTTAATCTGCATGACATAGATTTCAAAAGAAATTAATATTGTATGTGGGTCCCTCTTTCACTTTTTGACACCATTTTCTTCTGCTCTTTCTCTGCGAAGTAGTTAATCTGTTTTCTAACACACTACTACTAGCTGTAGTTTTAAAATGGCACTCTATAAACATAACTTGAGATATAAACATAACTGCATTCAAAAGAGATTGTCCCTTATTATTATTTGAGTTTGAAGTGATGTCATTGCCGAGTAAAACTGAGTAAATGACTGATAAAATAATGGCCAAAGGGCCTGAAATCCACCTGTTTCTCATCTCTCAATAAGGAGACGTTTTGCATTTCCTTTCTCCCTCCTTCCATATCCTACCTATGAATGGCTGCCCTGGCTAAATGTGAACTTCTTGCTACAATTAATAAATGGTCTTGGAAATAAGAGGAGACCTAAATGGTATTTACTTTGGTAATATAAACTAATAACTGTAAAGTGCAGTATTGGCCGAGAGTCATGGTGAGTAACTGACTTCCTAAATGCTCTTAGTGATATCAAAAGACTGAAAAAGACTGTCCCTTGAACTGAGACTGACTTAAAACCAATAAATCCTGCACCTTGTGTCCGACCCGCTCTGAAATGAAATGCGTATCTGATTTCCATTTCAGGGGGGCGCTTTCCTGGTCAAAATAAAAATGAGATGGTAACAGTGCTTAGCCACGGGAGGACCCAAAGTCCCATTCCTGTTCTTGCTCCAGATATAGATAACAACGAATCCATGTTTTGAAGCTTTGTGACAGTCTGGGGGAATGGAAAGAAATTTTCACATCAAGTTTTAAACACTTTCTTATCTATATGCTCCTCAGAAAAGTGGGCCAGAGCAGCAAATGTGTTCTTACACAGGGCTTGGGTGTGGAGCCTAATGAATTTCTTACTATCTCACAGGTGTGATGGTTGGCCCAGGAGTGGTCTATCAGCTCAGTAACAAGGATGAAACTTGGCTCTGTGACTGCTTTTAAGTAAAGGCTTCGTTCGTTACAGGCTCATTCAGTATCCCAAAGCCTCAAGGTTCCCTGGAGAAGGCTGCCAGCAGGATTATTGCTGCACATCTTCATCATGGGGAATGAAATCAGTCACAAGAGATATTGCTGTAGAAAGTCCAGGAAGTCTGAAAGGCTGGGAACTGTGCAAGACAACACAGCAGCTGATCTCCCTACTGCCCCAGCAGCCCTGGGGGCTGTGTTGTGGAGCTGTGTGAATCATCCTCCAAAGGAGAAATCAGAAGATGCTGCTGCAGGAATGCAGAACAAAGATGTAGTTAAGGAAAGTGAAGAAGCCTCATGTTCTCTGCCTGTGGCACAGATAATGGTGAGAAGTACAGAGCTGCAAGACCTTGGTGAGGCCCAGCCTTCCACAGAACAGTCAGAGGAGCCTGAAAACAAGCCCGCTGCAACTCTGAGTCCAGACAGACAAACTTGTGCTCCAACTCAGGACAGACCTGCGGTAGCTCAGCAAGCCAGAGGAGACACAGGAGTGGCAACAACTGACTTGCCTCTGCAGAGCAGTGTAGAGACAGGAGCCAGAGGCACAGAAGATGCGGTGACTGACCAGGCAATGGTGGAAGGCAACTCTGTGGTACGCAGGAGACCGAGGGCCAAGCTGTGCAGGCCAAGCCCTCTCTGCAGGTGGCTGAAGAGACTCAAGTCCCCAGCAGAAAAAGCTAAAGTTAAGCCCGATGAAACTACTAGCCAAGAGTGAGACTTCCTATGGACTGCAAAAGGATTATCAAGTGCCCAGTACGGTACCCTCAAAAAAAGACTGATAAGGAAAGTGTGACTTGTATAGAATAAGAAGAAAATATTTTTTTGTCATCTTTAAACTGTATGCCTGCTGTATAGTATGCTGTATAGTTCTGGCTGTCTTACAAGCCTGGGGGGAGTACAGAGGGCATTCCCTCTGGAAGTTGAAGAAAGGGGAGATTAAATGTCTCTGTTCCCTTAGCAAACAACTTGTGAGATTTCTGTTTGGCTTGTCTTTCTCTGCTGCTCACTGGGGGTTTGTCTGGAATAGCTTCCTTTGTGAAACTCGGCAAAGGTGCAATGTACAAATTTGTATCTTCCTACCATTACTTGACTTCCTTTCCCCTGCTTTTAATAACTTGCTCTGCCTGATGGAGCGAGATAAGTGCATTAGTATTATCAAACTAAATAAATACACTATAAAACCACCAGATGTTTATAAATGAATAACGGTAATAGTGGGTGGTGTGGGGGAAGGTTGGTAAACAAGGGGCTCTTGTTTTGTTATTTGAAGCAATTGCTTTGTGTATATTTTTGTACTTGTAAGTCAATAAAAGCTAGTTTCACTGCCTCAAATGAAGCGTTGACTACAGCTGAAAGGGGGATAAGGGAGGGGGGGAAAACGGGCTGCCTCTACCCACCCACAGCTGCAGGGAATGCTACGGAGAACTGGGAGGGCTCCCTGCAGGTCAGGAGCAGCAAGAAAACTCCGCTCTGGCTACAATGTGGCTGCCTGCTGAAGAGAGAGCAAAGCACGGTCTAAGAAAAAGTAACCAAGACTGCAGAATGGTCTTTAGTTTGAGTGATTTAGCTGTGTGCCAGCTACGTGGCTCCTATACATGTCTTAGAACTCACCTAAGCACATTTGCACTAACAAAGAGGAAAGGCACCCCAGAATGCTAAACCTTGTTCTGCTAAAGATAACCAAAATTCTCCTGGGGGCTGAAATAAAGGGCGAGCTGACTTGTAGGCAAAGGGGAGGAGTGGGCTGCAGAGGCCGTGCTAGAAGCATCCCAGCCTGCCCTGGAGAAGCAGGGAGGGTGAGCACGTCTGCCAGGAAAGCTAATGAGCCAACAGCCTGAGCTCGTGAAACTATCAGCCTCCTCCAAACTGCCTAAGGTAGCTGTGCTGCTCCTAACTGCAACCCTTCCCTTGCTGCTGATGAAAAAACCTACAGCTTTTAGGCCTTAATGAGAAGCTTCACCCTACTCCCAGCTGGACCATAATGAATGGAAGGAGGAAACTCCCCATTTTTCTCTTTCTCCTTCAGCTCTTTCCCTTCTAGAAGCCAAAGTTTAGCATTTTGCCTCAGTGTTTCTTATCTTGCGAGGTGCATCCCCAGCTTAGGTAAGGTGAGCAGGGGCACCAACGCACTTTGGTTTTGTCAATCACTGTATCGATGTTCTTGCTAACATCATGTTTAACAAGCTCAGGGTGCTTCTCTTGCCACAAGATTCAAACTGAAAAAATAGTTACAGCATATCTCTTTCCATACCTCTACCTTAATCAAAAGCAGTTAGCTGTGCAAGCAGAGAAATAAATAAGTAGGAAAGCAGCTGTTTTTCACCACGTGCCCAGAAGCACCATCTGGTGCACTGCCTCTTCTCACGCAAAAAGAATTCCTTGGTTGCTAATGACCTATAATAAGGATAACATTTGCTTCGTGTAATCTTCAGATCCCCCCAAAAAATGTTACAGGAAGTTTTTAAAGCAAAGAGCCCCCCAGAAGGACTAGCACATTTATTATTATAGGTGTCAAAGCTATCCACTAGTGTCCCAACTGCAACAAGCACTTTGGAAGGTGGGATCTTTTATGGACAGATTTATGTCCACGTGCACTTTGTGAGCGCCCTGGGACGGTGCCACTAATGGACACTGTCTGCCAGGCCACACAGGGCTAACACAAGCCCCCGGCCACCTCGGGTACTGGGGCCGGGCGCTGCCAGCAGCTTTACCGTCTGCGTGACGCAGCCCGTGCAGGAAAGGATGCTCACCCAAACACACAAGTCCAAAACCACTGCTACTCATCAGGGGGACCCCAAAATCACACCCCACACACACTTTGGCAGGTTCCATCTATTGCTTTGGCTTTTTTTTTTTTTCTAGGCAGGTTCCATATATTTAGTGGATTTTTTATTTTTTTTTACTAAGGAAGATTCCACATATTGTTGAATATGTGTCTTTGGGGGGGGTCCATACATTTATTGTTGGGTTTTTTTTTTAAGGCAGTTTCCATATACCAATCAGACGCCTTTTTTTTCCTCTTTGGTTTTTTTTTTTCCCAAGGCAGGTTCCATATAGTAATTAGCCTTTTTTTTTTTTTTTAAGGCAGGGAGGTGAGCTTTTTTTCTTTTTTTTTTTTCCCCACAGCAGGTTCTATAGAGTGATGAGGCTTTTTTCTTTTTCACCCCAAAGCAGGTTCTATATAGTGTGAGGCTTTTTTTTTTTTTTAAGGCAGGGAGGTGAGCTTTTTTCTTTTTTTTTTTTTCCCCCAAAGCAAGTTCTATATAGTGATTAGGCTTTTTTTTTTTTTTTAGGGCAGGGAGGTGAGCTTTTTCTTTTTTTTTTTTCGCCACAGCAGGTTCTATAGAGTGATGAGGCTTTTTTCTTTTTTTTTTTTCCCCACAGCAGGTTCTATGGAGTAATGAGGCTTTTTTCTTTTTTTTTTTCCCCCCCCAAAGCAAGTTCTATATAGTGATTAGGCTTTTTTTTTTTTTTTTTTTAGGGCAGGGAGGTGAGCTTTTTTCTCTTTTTTTTTCCCCCAAAGCAGGTTCTATAGAGTGATGAGGCTTTTTTTTTTTTTTTTTTTTAGGGTAGGGAGGTGAGCTTTTTTTTTTCCCCCCCCCAAAGCAAGCTCTACACAGTGATTAGGCTTTTTTTCCCCCCCCCAAGGCAGAGGTGAACTTTTTTCCTTTTTTTTTCTTTTTTTTTTTTTCTTCAGACAGGAGGTTCTATAGAGTGTACAGAGTGGAGTGTACAGAGTGATGAGGCTTTTTTTTTTTTTTTTTTTTTAGGGCGGGGGGGTGAGCTTTTTCCTCCTTTTTTTTTTTTTTTCCCCACAGCAGGTTCTATATAGTGACTAGGCTTTTCTTTTTTTTAATGCAGGTTCCATGTATTGTTGACTAGGACGCACTTTTTCTTTTTTTTTTTTTCCCAAGGCAGAGGGGTGTCTCTTTTTTAAGGCACACAGGTTATCTTTTTTGGTTTTTTGAAACCAGTTTCCATACACTGATCAGCTGTGTTGTTTTTTTTTAAGGGAAGAAGTATTTATTAGGCTTTTTTTTTTTAGGGCAGGGAGGTATCTTTTTTTTTAAAGGCAGTAAGGCAGGTTACATACATTGATTATATATTTTAATATATTTATTCTTTTTTAAGGCAGGTTCCACATATTGTTGATCTTTTAAAAAGAAAACAAACAACAGGGAGTCTTCTTTTCCTTTTTTTTTCTTTACAAAGCACAGAGATGTCTTTTTTTTAGAGCATGTTCCATATATTTATTGGATGTCTTTTTTTTTTTTTTTCTTAAGGCAGTTTCCACATATTGTAGAATTGGTGTCTTTTTTTTTTTTTTGAAAGGCAGTGAGGTGTGTTTTTTTAAAGGCAGGTGCCCCACGTTAGTGATTCGGTCTCTTTTTGGTTTTGTTTTTTGTTAAGCCAGGGAGGTGTCCTTCCCCCCACCCCCTTTTGTTTTTTCTCAAGGCAGGTTCCATATAGTGATTAGGCTTTTTTTTTTTTAAAGACAGAGAAGGGTTTCTTTTTTGTAAAGCAGAGAAATATGTTGGGGTTTTTTTTTCCCTGAAGGTAGTTTCCACGTACTGATCAGGTGTCTTTTTTGTTTTGTAAAAGCAGGCTACATGTATTCATAAGGTTTCTTTTTTTTTTTTTTTTTTTTAAAGGGAGGGAGGTGTCTTTATTAAAGGCAGGTGCCATATATTATTGACTAGGTCTCTTTTTTTTTTAAGGCATGAAGTTGTGTCTTGTTTTTCTTTACAGGCTGGTTTCAATGTTTTGTTGATTAGGTCTCTTTTCCCCATCCCTAAGGCAGGGAGGTGTCTTTTTTTTTTTTTTGTTAAGGCAGAGAGGTGCTTTGGGTTTTTTTGTTTGTTTGTTTTAAGGCAGGTTCCATATACTTATTCACTTTTTCTTGCTTTGTTTTTGTGTTTTGGTTGGGATTTTTAATGCAGAGGTGTCTTTTTTTTTTTTTGAGGCAGGTTTCCTATCTTGATTGAGTGGGGGCCCTGAACAAGGGAGCACTGAATCATAAGGAAAAGTCATGGAAATAAACCAGCTCTGAATCTGTCTTATTGTCTAAAATGACTGTGGAAAGAGAAGATTTGAAGCGTTGAGCTCTATTTCTGAGATGGTCTTTCTGCTGCCAAGCAGAGGATTGTGAGGACTGTGCTTGCAGAGCATCTCAGCTGACTCCTTTCATCCCACTTAACTTTTGCCATTGCCTCTAGAGCACAACTGAGAACACTTTCTGTGACCATCCATTACAGTTCATTAAAAATTCAGGAGGAACCCTATTTTTTATTTGCAAATGTGCTTCAATATTCAACATATACCTGAGCAAAGGAGATCACACAACAAGCAGCCTGTGATTTCCCCAGTTATCAAGTGAGAAACTTTGTTTAAATCTCTCAAAAGATTTACCAGAATAGAATAGATTATCAGAATGCTATCCTAGGCTTTCGCTTTAAGACAAAACCTTGAGAGATTTTTACCTTCCTGAAGTGCCATGCATTATTTCACTATCACAATTTGGTAGCAACAGCCAGTGACTGTGTGAACTGGATATCTGGAGGACATGATCCTGTTTGTTCTCCTGCCCCTGATCTGCACTGTGTGTAAACTCTTCTTGTGTTTCCTTCCCAACTTTTGAATAATGTGCCCATCTACACTGTAACTTGCTCACACTAGAGGAGTATGCTTGGTGTAACCGAGCTCTGAATTCAGCAGGTAGTAGTGTGCAAGAATCTCCTACATAAAATTAGACACACAGTGGACCACCCTGTGTCAGAATTATCGCCCTGATTCATTAGGCTGTTAACATTCCCCCACACTGGGGAAGTTTTGAAAACCTTTCTTTTAACTGAAATTCTTCACAATCAATCTCATTGCACAATTCAACACAACAGTTCAGTGCTGTAGCTCTGGATATGTCTCAACAGTGTATAGTGAAAAAATCATTAGGTGGAACTCACTGTGAGGAGGTGGCAAAGATGCTAAAGGTGGCTACCGAGCTCTATTCGAGGACAGCCTGAAGTTGCAAAGGCTTTTACGCTGAATTGAGGAGTGCTGAACAGCTTTCCCTGTTTGCTGTTAAGAAAATGTTTTTGCTTTTTCTTCTGCCTTCTCTTCTTCCTTTACTGAGAAGGGCTTTTCCTGTAGTTACTTGTTTCTTCGTCAGTTCTTCAAATATAGGTTTGATTGTTTATTTTTAAGGGAATGCATTGAAAGACAGGTATTTGCTGCTGTGCTTAGTGCTTCCTGTAGAGATCCATCTGGAAAAGCAGGTTTATAAATAGGGGCACTATGTTTTATATTTGCTGGTAATTGGGTTTTTTTTAATATGCTCTCTGTAAAAAGAAGCAATGCTGGTGATGGAATATCACAGCCAGAGCTCCACAGCAATAGGGAAAAGCTTTGATTCTAGAACTTCAGTGAAAACCCAAGAGTTGAGGCTTTGGTAAACTGATTTAAAATCCGTTATCTGCTACATGTTTCAGCTGATAGAAAGATAATGTTATTCTTTGCTGGGCAAATCACAGCAAATGAGCTTTGATCAATTAACCAGCAAATCCAAGGGCTAACCTGGATCAGGTGCACTGGAGGTAGGTCTGAGGCAAATGTTTTAGCCTCTTAGTGTAGGGAAAATAATCCAGCGTAGATTTGTTTTCTGTTTGTTGACTATTCAAATGACTAGAAGCTAACAATGTGAGTACTCTCTTAGATGTGTTTGAACCTCTTGCATTCACCCATATCTTCATGTGGACAATAAAAAAACCAGTTGTGTTAAAGAACACTCTTTGCTACTATTTGGATCAAAATACACCCAAAGTTATCTGATTTAAAAAAACATCAGCATTTATTTTATTTTCAGCATTAGCATACTAAAAGAAAAGCAAAGCCACTATGTAGCTGTAGAAAATATCATGCACATTAATCACAAGCTGTTGGAGACTGAAGAGATGTTCCATAGGACTCCATTCCTGTGAACAGGCACCACCCCTTAAAATTATTAGTAATACAGAAACTGCATTTACAGTGCACGAGTAATCTTATTAGCTTGCATGCATTTGTCCTGCCTAACTGCTGAAGCAAGATATTAAACTTTTTGAAATTCATCTGCCTAACTGTATGAAAATATTCTGATAGAAAGAAGACCCAGCATGATTCCTTTCTTCTGCGTGATCCTGCAGCACAAGATAGACATCTTGTTGCTTTGTGAACAGAATCTCAGAAAAAAGACCTCTTGAAAAAATCCAATTACTGATGCTGCCTGCTTAAACCAGAAACTGTTTTAGAAATGCAGTAAATCAGCATGATAGTGACTGCAAAAAGCTAATAGTTATGAACACCATATATCTGTTTAACTGGGCTCTGCTGTAGAGCAACTGCAAAGTACTTGGTTTTTTTTCCCTTTCAATTAGCCAGCATATTCTAGCACTGGAAGGAATAAGCACTGGGCTTTTCCTGGTTTTCTTCATCCCCTTCTGAAAGAACCAAAAATAGGGTGGAAATCTTAGCAAGAAAGGAATCGATGCTGTTGAGAAACCTAAAGGGCAGGAGGCTGAACCAGCCACCACTGAGCAGAAAGACTGTACTGAACAAAATAGGGAGCCAACTGCAGAGGGCACAGAACCAAGAATGCGAGAAACGATGGGACAAGAAGAAAGAGGGAAAAGCCCAGGCAATTTTGGTCTGCCTGAGCACAGATACCGACTGCCAGAAAGATCTGGCACGGGACACTGTTCAAATCCAGAATTTCAGGGCAAATGAACATAATAAGTCTCCTAAAAGCTAACTGCTAGGCAAAAGATAGTTTTTATACCACCAAAAAGCAGTGAAGCTTATCCCAGAGCACAGCTAATGTGGAGTTTTTAAAGCACTAAGCAAAACACATGTTGCCATTCTCTAACAAATTTTCATAGTTATATCAGCCAACTATATACAGTAACTTGCTTTATAGGTCTACAAATTGGCAAGGAGAAAACCTGCAGGGAAACACAAAAGGCCATTTATTTTACCTAGCTTCTCACACTTAGAGTCTTTTCCTGGCTCTGCTCAAGGTCCTGGTCCATCAGAGACCTTTGGCACAGACAGCCAGGCAGAACACAGGCTTTATAAATACGCCTATGAGAGTGCAAGAGTAATACTAGATTTTATACAACGTGAGAATAAGCTAAGAATGAAGTACAGAAACTGGAACTGAGGTGCTCCATGCTACAAGCTCAGTGAATAAACTCTCTGGCATTCACACCCATCAATAAGCAACTTCTTAAGACTCCTGAAACATATATTTTAACTGATTCCCCTTGCCTTTATGAGAAACTCTGCTTTCAGGCTATGTACGGCTGGTAAAGTACTGTGCAGTGCTGTTTTGGTTTAATATTAACAAGTCACTCTAAAGGACGCTTAGTAACTGGCCACCACATCTGTGGTCAGGAAAGTGCGTGCCTGGGGCGATGGCCTAGACACTGAATACTCACAGCTAAATTACGAACTATCTGCATCTATATGAGGCGCTTAATATTACACATATAGGCTAAGAGGGGTCACTGTGCTCCTGACTACGCTTTTGGCAAGCCTTGGTTTGTGTTGTGCTTCTTAATCAATGAAATAACCATCGAGTTCTCACTGCAGCACTTGCAACTCATGACTGCAAACAGAACAGGCAAACTTACTAAGCAAAGATTTGCTCTGCTGCGACGGTACTGGTAAAACAGCTTCTTGTGCTTGTAGGTGCAGGTCCTTGTGGAATTCAGGAGAAAAGAATGAGGACAGGAACTAATCAAGTGTCTCATCTAAAAGAAGCCTTGCTCTAAATTTCTGTGACTCCAGCCTATATGACACTGCACCACCTCCTGCTGCGTAACTGAAGTCAAAATATAATTACAGAATATGTGTAAAGGGATGCGGTGTCTCTACTAAATACTTAGCAACATTCATAAAACACAAACAAGCGGTAGCAGAAATGCTCATCTAGACAATGAGGGAGCTGCCAATTACAAGTTGCACACAGTTAACAGAACAGTAACACACCGACAGCCTTATCTTCTTCTGCCAAAGATCCCAGTGAAACCAGGCTCTGCAAAGGAGATGCACTGGTATTATTTGCTTGTAATAGCTGTTAGCTGCCTTGGAGAAGTGGCACCAACTGTATTGTCACAATAGATAGGATGATCTTAAGTCAGTTACATTTGCTGAAGAAGGTATTTATTTCCAGCACTTACTGAATCTGTGGGGAGCTGGTCTGCCGAGTACCTGCTGCTGTGGCAGTAATACCTGTAGCTTAACCCAGATCCCACGGCCGAGTCTCAGCCAACTGGCTAAGAGAAGAGAATACCCCTCTTGGGTGTATTTCACAGGCTGTCGAGCCACTGCTGCTGTCGTCGCTTTTGGCATAAGCAACCCTAGTTTGTACAATCCTCCTTGACTTGTGAGAACAGACAATGAATCAGGATTGCTTCTTCAAAAAAAACAGATGATGAAGAAACCTTCTGTGTATGTAGAGTTTCCAAGACAGAGAATTATAAGTTATACCTTTTACAGTGGATAAGACATTGAAAAGCTGAAGCAAATGATGTCTAGCACATGGATACAAAAAATCTTTTGACACTTACTCATACCCATCAACATATGATTTCAGTCTTCCTAGCTTAATTATACTGTTGGCTGAACGTGTGACTTATAACTCTTTTCTTCCCGTCCCACAGACTAATTCTGGAACCTGAGTTAGCTTCAAAAGAACAAAGCTGCTCATCACTCTAAATGGAAGGCTCTCTACTTATCTCATTGGAACAGAAAACGTCTGGTGAAAAGTTTCAAAAACGCAGAGGTACAAACCTTGACTTTCTGCACTCTTTCAGCTTTACCATTAGAACGTTCCTATCCACTCTGTGACATCTAAGCACCTGTGAAACATGCCATGAGGTGTCAAAAGGAACTATGTATGAAATGGTAGATGAAATATCTCTGCCCAGAATAAGCATCTCTCTGTAGGGGAACGGAAACAATAGTGTACATACTTCAGTCTGCAGCCTACTTGTTATCCTACTGGCCTATGCATTTCTTTAAGGACATGTGTGAAAAAAGAGGCCTGTCATTAACGTACATGCAAACCAGGGTATGGTGGTGTCTCTTTTCCCCTGGGTAGGGTTAAGGACCTCCATTTTGCAGCAGGCTCGACGAAAGAAAGCAAGAACAGACTCCAAATAGCATAGTGGTGAGCTTCTATAATCTGATAATAAGCCAGCAGGGATCAAAGTTCCTTTCTCTACTGCACAGTCCTTTAGTCAGATTATGGCAGTCCAACAGTCACCTATTATGTACAATTTAACAATTTATTTTTTGACTTGGCATGTTGTCCTCCTTAAGGATCTTTAAGTCCTTGAGCAAAACATACCAGCCCCAGCTGAGATAAGGGCCAGAGTGTGTTGCATATGCATACTTAGGCTGTGTCCTTAGGGAAAGGTGGGAAGAAACTTCAGAAATCCACAGAGGGAGCCAGAAGCACCAAGTTTATAGGACAGATGCTTCTGGAAAATTTCTCAATGAACTGCACAGGGAGCAGATGATAAGGGAATAGAGACAAGACTGAGGGCCACATGTGCTAGGATGGTTCAGCCCTATCTCCTACTTAGGAACCTAAAGCTGCTTCTGACGTAGAGGTATTCTGCATGAACTGCTCACCCAGAAAGCCTACCAAAGAGCAGGTCTGTGGTCCCAAGCTTTCTGAGTTCAGTCCAATCACAGAACCATTTAGGCTAGAAAAGATCTTTAAGATCATCAAGTCCAACCATAAATCATAAACCTTGCTTTAAGTGCCTATTTACTTAAACCTTACAGTTTCCTTCAGGGAGGGAAAATGCATTGCTTTCAAAGGTACAGGGCAAACGTTTACGCAAAGCATATCCTGACAGCAAAACAAAGAAGGAAATCTCGGTGCCCTGATCTCCTATATCTCACACCCAAGATAATAAAATACTAATACTTACACTCTACAGAGACTCATAGCAAGAAGATCCATGATGGAACGGAGGTACTTCCCAGAGGCAACACTATAAATGAATCAGTTTTGATGAGTGAAATAGAACTCACCTCCCATACCCACCCATTCAATTTAATAGCCTTCCAAAGGCTTGAGTGTATTACAGCAGGATAGCTCTTCATGGATTTCCAGGACAGAGAAAATCCTTGAAGAAACAGGCCTGCTTTTTCTCTGCAGGAGCACCTGGATGCTGTCAGCCCAAATTTGTAACACAGGAAACAGAGTAGGTAAGTAAAACACAAAATGCAAATATGGAGCTTCTTTTAGGTTTACTGGTTTGCTGTGTAAGTCACTCAAATAACATTCCAAAAACATGTGACTAACTCTCAAGTGCTTAAATTGCTTCAAAACGGTAGTGTTAGGTACCTGAGTAATTTAAGAGCTTTTTCAGGAAAATGCACTTATTCAATGTTTACTTTGCACTGACCTGGCTCTGTCCCCTTACACTGGATCTCCTCTGACAGGACGTGAACCTCTCCTCCCTGCAACTGGTAATACCTCAAATCCAAGATTTGCAAAAAACAAGCCTAAATCACTATAGTTAAATTCTAAATAAATGCCCTGATTTCTCCTCCATAACCTCAAGGAGCATTGTTATGCGCTCAGCATTTCTTTTCAAACCATGCCACCCATTTCAAATTTAAGCTTCTATCTCTTGAAAGGCACATGGCCCAGATTTGTACTGCCTCTATTTTTCTTTCCATCTGTGATCACTTCTCTAATGGCATTTAACTCTTCCAGGCATTAGTCAGCTACACCTTGTGCTGTGCATCTCCCAAGACCTAAACACCACAGCTTCCCCCGACTAAACTAAAATCTGTGACCATATCAGTGAAAGTGAACAAAGACATAAACAAAGGTCATAAACTGAATTTATTTGACTTCTGATGAAACAACTTCTGACAGTTTTGTTGGGGTTGTTTTTTAGCTGAAAATTTTTGTTCCAGCACTGAGCCTGTTTCAGGCTTGTTGCCTGTTTACCGTGCCTGTGGTGCATGCCTATTAGAAATACATCACTTGCTGGCATCAAAACAGAAGGGTAAGCAGTAATTAATGGCATGTTCTATAAATTTCACCCCTTTCTCCTTCTCCTTTCTGCTGCTAAATATGCAAGAGATGACTGGAGAGGTGCTCTGACAACACTAAGAGGAAAGAGTATAACCATTACTTACCTCAATAAAAAGGAACCTGAAAATGAAATAACTGTTTTCTTGGTTTAGTTTACTCTTCTCCCTACGGGGAAAAGTCTACTCTTCTCCCCACGTTAATCAAGTGCTTTGTGGTTCTGAGTTTGATCTGATCTTTCTGATCCTTCTGTTGCCCAGTAAGTGCTGAAGGAAAGGAAAAAACCCATCTCACACTCCTCTTATTCCCAGCCTTTCTTTGTTCTGGCTTTGTTTTAAAAATTAACTTTCATGTTTTCTTGGAGCTGAGAAAGCCATTACAGAAAAGACCAAACCAATTTTTCATTCCAGTATACGTGATTGTTTTCTACTTCCCTAAAAGGTTAATGTTTAAAATGAATAATGGGCAGCGGGGAAGAGGAGGAAGAAAGGTTTTTCCTACTTTCCATTCTCTCATCTCACACATCATGGAGGTATTGCTGTTTCCTGGCACAGCTAGCACTTTTGCAGCCTACAGAGCCGTTTGCCCTTGGGTGGCAGCCTCCAAACCAGATTCAGGCCTACTGATGGATCTGCTTACAAAGGGAATCATTTTGTCCTCCTCTTTCCCTCTCTTAACTCCTCTTCATCAACTATTTTTGGTTGCTACTGCCTCCAAGGCTTGCTATTTCTTGTGAGCAGCTTAGTTATTAAGTCCCCTGTATAAACTAGCACCCATGGATCCACAGCAGTTTCACCACTTATTAATCTGTGCAAATATTCCTCCTGTTACCACTTTACCAGTGGGCCTAAAGGAATGAAGTAAACAGAATGAGGGTAAGCTAAAAGAATAGCCAAAAAAGCAACCGAAAATCTAACAGTTCACACAAATTTAAGAAGAGCAGCATGAAATGTACCCATCAGCAATGAAGGTTACCTACTGCTTGTGCTCATAACGTCACGACAGCAGTGGGAGGAGAACTCAGTTCTTCTTGCTTCCAAAATCTGACTCTGAGCTGGCAAACGATACGAGGTCTGCGGCACAAAGCAGCAGGATTCCAGCCAACAGGAGGGCAGCAAAGAAAGGCAGGAAGCCACGCTGTATGGACATAGTGCGGTTCCATTTTGAAAAGCCATTGGATTATCCTGGAATAAATCCACATTGGAATTATTAAATCAAAACCTGCTGCCTTGTAGAAAAAATTAGTAGTGCTGTGAACTCTCGCAGGGGTTGAATATATAAAGGAACTTGACATTACAGAAAGAGCTCTTGAGCTGCAGCAGAACATAATTCTTTGCAAGAGAGAAGAAAGTACGGAAATCTATGAAGACAATGACTAGTTTAATCCAAAAACACATGGCTCAAAATCTCAATATAATTATCACAGTGCCTAGAGTTCCTGTTGGAGATGTTAGCCTAAAAAGAAAATATTGACCCAACAATATAAGTTAACACACACGTTATGTTTCAGGAAGATGCTAAATGTAATGTGTTTAATTTAACAGGATAAACATCTAAAGTCATGCAGTCATCCGTTGGTGATCCCTGACATTTATACTGAAAGTGGTAATTTTGAAACCAACAGAACCCACAGATAATGACCATCTCCCTCTGTAAACGGCCCGGTTATTCAACATAGCTCAGCAGTCCAAGCTTCTGGATGCTGCAAAGCAGAGGCATGTCTTTTCACATACCCACTTATTTTTTTCTCTTCCTTAGATTTCCTCTTCCTAGAGTTTCATTTCACAGGTAAAACCATATAACTACTGACTTCCAGGCAAAAGGTGTGAAAAACCACAGATTTCTCATAGTTATGCTGGAAATGCAGGTTTTCCTGAGGCTGTGGCTGAGTCATAATTTTCCACTACCCAGCTGTGGACTCTCAAAACGGAACCTTCTGCATCTCTTCCTTTTTCTCTGCATGTCCTTGCTACATATACAGAAGCAACTGTGCACTCTCCGGAGATGGATGAATGTATTCCTGAAATGTAAAGACTGCAGCTTTGAGAATTAATCTGCCACACTGGCTTCTAATCGTAAGGCAAACATGTCGCTAATTCATGGTATTCAGCTTTCTGCAAATGCCTCTGTCAGAAATCTAAATCTAAGCCGAAGTCCACCCTTGTGTTTCTCTCACCTAGGTGCCTTCGTATTGTGCTGTTAATCTCTCCTACTTCTCTCTGCTTATCATCAATTCAGATTCATTCTCTCTTATTTTTATACTAAGAAAAATTCAGACAAAGTTTGATCTAGTGGTCGCAGAAGATCCCGATAATAAAATATCCAGGCTCATTTTTGTTCATCTATTGTTGTTGTGTATTGTAACTTCACCTTTGCATTCCTTAGTTCAGTCTGTGTAAATCACAGCCTCCTTAGGGCAAAGACTGCGCTCTGTGTGTGTTTGTGATTATGAAGGCTTAGGAGAGAAGAAAACTGGACCTTGCTTAGGGCCTGTAGGCACTACTGTAGTACTAAGGATAAATCCAGAGAGGCCACCTGACTACATAAGACTGCAAAAATCCCCATCAACGAGTATTGCATGTCATGGCAGAAAAGTGAACAAGAGGAAAAAAAATTACCTCTGCGGATGGCATAGCTGAGTTGCACTTCATTATATTGCACTGGTGTCACACAGAGTATGATAAACTGTTGAGACAAAAAAATGAAACGCATGTCACAAGCAGTGTAAGGAAGTACATTGCTAAGGGTGCATTAAACTTTGATGGCTCCATTTATACATTATACATGTGCAAGTCAGAAAAGCTGTACTGGTGGTAATTTTCCAAAGGAATCAGCTAATAATGTTACAGCACATGCTGGAACAAATTATTGCACAGGTTGTTGCTACTTTTTTCTATTTTTCTTTTGCTTATTAGTGCACAAAATACATAATGCTCCACACTATTTTATGCCCTAGGGTATGGTCCAAAGAGCAAAGCAAAGGGGACTTGTAAGGAAGATTGATGGAGATACACTTTGCCTCTATAAACAGCATGCTGATGAAGAGGAGATTAAAACTGGAAGTCCCCTTACCTTTGCATCACCTATGACTCTCAATCTTAAGGAAAAGTCCACTGCGTAAATAATGCAAACTATACCACATGAAGCATGAGCAATTTTAGGAGAGGCTGGACTCCTTCAAAGCTTAAGGCCACAGGTGTTTAGAAACCATGCTGACAAACAGCATAAAATATCCTGATAGAGAGGGGCTGACAGCAAAGAAACCAGCTGATATTTCCACAGTTTTCTCCTTTGAAGCAGAACTCCAGCTGATTACATGGTTAGAATATGAAAAAAAAAAAGGATGGTATGAGTTTTGTCCTCAACGTACCATTAATGCTCAGAACAATCACTGCTGCGCAGGGACAGGCAGAAGGCCTAGAGAGTCAGGAGAGGGTAATAGCAAATCTCAGAGGAATTTTATATTTTCATCCCCTTGATAGAAGAGTCTTGCACAAAGTGTAAACTAGTCCTAATCTGACATGCGCTTTCCACCAGTAATTCTCCAGCACTCCAAAGATTCATATGACATATGAGACAGGCCAGCAGGAGAGGACAAGGACCTAGAAAACTTCAGATCCACAACAGTGCATAAAAAGGCATTATCTGCCTCTACCATCTGCTGAAGAACCCCTAAACCTCATAAAATTTTCCAGGCTCCAAGGAAAACATAAGACTCACTCCATTGTTTCTGAGGCAAATAAAGGAATGAATTAATATCCTCCCTACCCAACATATGCTAATCTCCAAGATAAGAGAGAGACTAACATATTCTGAGTTACACGAGCAGTAGCAATATGTTAATATGAAAACAGCTATTTCTGAGATTTGAAAAAGTTGTGTTAAGTGATAAAATGGTTCCACGACTTGATTTAAGTATCTATGGCTTGAGAGAGGACTATGGGAGAACTCACATAAAAATGCTTTGAGGCAACAACTGTGTTCTCACAGCCGCTGGCGCAGCCAGTCTTTCCTCAGTGCTAAAACTTCTTTATATACTACAAGTAATAAAATCATGAGCAAAAGTAATGAGAATCTCCAGCTGAAGTGAAATTTATTCCGGACCATAATCTAGCAGGATTATGCTCCCCTTCACGCAGTGTGAACTGAAACAGAAACACAGCGAAACTTGTGCAAGCCTCTGTTCAGTTTGATTAACTTACTTTCAATACTCATGTACTGAGAATGTTGCACCCTGAATATAGGTGCTGCCGAACGTTTTGCCTATTTCCAAACCTCAAAAGCAATTTTGTGCTTGTTATGGATGAATCTCTACTGAAAAAGACGAGTTACTCTCACTACAGAGTATGATTTGTTCACCATTCACTGCTATCAGTTTAGCTCTTAGAGCCCCTTCTCCAAGTTATTCCCATTTTTTTGTTATTGCACTCTCAATACCTCGCTGTAGCTCTTTTAAATTCTGAGTTCTGTGTGGCATTGGTTTCTTTCGTACAGCACTGCAAGGCTGTTCTCCCTGACTGCTGCCTTTACAGACAAGGAAATACAAAGAAGGATGCTTCTCTACTCGGAAGTCTCCGGGTGCTATCTCAGTAGCACATAACTATCACAGGCACTGCTTGCATTTGCAGGATACAAAATTGAAATTCCACCAACAATGTCAGAAACATAAAGAACAAGCAGTGGAATTGCTTGTGCTTTATCGACACTTCCTGACAGGAGCTTATCTCCGCCTGTACAATGTGTTGTTATTCCGGTAAACACTGCATGTTGGTTTATTACGGTTAATGAAATGCAGTCCTAACAACTCATGAGATACAGAAGGACAGTTAGAGCTTCTTGCAGGGACTGGATAATACAATGTGCTGTAGTTAACAGGGAGAAAAATGTGGGAAAGAGAAGATTATTAGTGCAAGAAAAACAAACTAGAGGGAACTTCATGACCAGAGGGAACTTTTTATGACTTTCTGGCATTCGGGTCTCAATTATCAGAGACACAGATCATAAACAAAATTTATCTCTGGCAGAGGTAGGCTGCTTTATTACAGACCTCAGAAAGAGTGAATGTTTTTATAATGAAGTTAAAGGAAAACCAGAACTCCCCAATTTGAGAGTAGCCTTTTCTGATCATGACGCTAGTGCTGTGGTAGGTCAAAAGTAAATCAATAATGCAGCCCTTGGGAAGGCTCTATTTATGAAAAATTCTGTACATTGATGCTTATGTGCCACTGGCAAAGAATAATATTTTGTTTAAGGGGCCTAGATCTCTGGAGATAAAGAGAGGTTGTATGGAAGTCAAGGTATATTTATACACTGACTGTATAAATATACACACTGTGGCTGAATTTATCAAATTTAAAACATGAGAGAGAGAGGGAGGTTCAGGGAAGGCAGCCCTGCTATAGCCTGTAGGAAAATACCTGTTTCCTTAAGAGGTAGAATCCCGCTCACTGTGTGCGAGTGAGCAGTGGGAAAATGCTCACGAGGGACCTCCTTCCGATCTGTCGTGCAGCTCATTAAAAGCTAGAGCACAGCAGGTGAGTTCTGTAGGAAGGGATTTTCAAAGCTTTACTTTCTTTGAAGAGAAAATCCATCAGATAGGGGTGAAAAGCAGCTGGGGGCTGTATCACACACCTCTGCAGCAATCCTGTGTTCCTGCTACACTCAGAACTTCCCCGTCTTACACAGTTTGTCCAGTTTAGCAGAATATGATTAAACAAGTGCTTTTCTGGAAAAAGAATTCCACTTCCACGGCTGTTTTATTCATGGCACATGAATGATGAAATATCTCTCTTGGCTTCTACCCTTATGAGGCCAAAGAAATAAAGAAGCGCAGGCACATTTTAAGAGACTCATTAAAAGACGTAAAAGATTTCCTTCAATGCTGGTGAAAGGAGTGAGTGTGTGTGTTTGTGCATGCGTGCACGCATCTGTAAGGGTTTTTTGTTGTTGTTTCTAATTCAAGGACTAAAGGGGGCTTTCAAAAACCCAAGGATAGGCTAGCTAACACTCAGCTTTCACAGGCTTGCAATACAAATTGCATGTAATCGCCCTTGTGCCATTGATGACCTTCCTCCAATATTTTCTCTTTTTGACAAGTAGGGGAATGGCAGCCTGTGTCTCTGAATATGATGTGACCCTTCCATTAATAGCGTTGTGCCTGCTTCCTACCTCATGCATATATTCTCTTCCTAGGTGTTTTGCGTTGGCTTCTAACAGTCACTTGCCTTTACCAAAGTGATTAAAAGAGAAAAGAGCCTGTTATTTTATAGATATCGCCTTGCATTTATCACTCCTTAGTTGCAGCAGTTCCCTGAGGTGACCACATTAGCATCTTAATTACTCCAGGCTCCTTCCATACATAACCAGAGACTTCAGATGGGACGAGTTTTGCTCTGCACATCTCTCTCTCTTTTTCCACTAAGTTCAGAGAAAGCTCAAGGCACCAGATTCTGAATCTACATGTTCCAGTTTATTACAATATGGGATAAATTTAGACAGTAGCATTTTCAGTTGTATCTTCTCAAACCATATTGGAAATAGAAACAAACACCTTTGCAAGTGAAACTAGCCAAAGTCCATTATTACCCCACCAACTACTTAATCATTTTACAGACCATTCTTACCCTCTGTGTCTTTTTGCACTCCACCCTGCAAAGGCTTAGGAGCAAGCTTAACATTAACTATGCGTTTTCCCATTAAATCCCTAAGTCTTTGCATTATTAAACCTTTAAATTATAAACTCGCATGGGTTATCGGGTTTGTGCAACACCATGTTCATAACTTAAAAGCATTAGAAATGGCTGAGGGAATCAGCGTAGCATTCAGAATTTTGTGAAGTTTCTCCTACCCTGCTTTCAACTGTCTGATTTATTCCTCAGCACAGCTCCCCCCTGAGGAAAAATATAATTATCTCAATTTTACAAACAAAGCATAAGCTCAAATAACTGTTACTCATAGGTCACACAGGGAATACGTGGTAAAGTTGGAAATGGAACCCATGAGCTTTGCCTACCAGTTCCCTACTCTAATTTACATTAAGCATCAGGGGAAGAAAAGCCTGCCCATCTGGACATCCACATGACGGGGAAATTTTATTGTAAAAATATCTCTAATTGCTGTTCAGCAGGCAGGTTTGGAATTACAGACAGAGTGGAAATTTTCTTGCCTTTGCTGAAGTTAGCTTCCAAGCTTATGTTTTTCTCTTTTTTAATAAAAGCTACAGGAACAGACATGCAGGATCAAATCATGTCAGTAGAAAGACTTTTTTCATTTGCACCACAGATGCTTCAGCTGTTCACTGGAAGAGGCCACCTCGTTGCTGCAGGAACTGTCCTGGGAAGGTACTCGTGCTTTTCATTTTGTACTTCATCATTCACAGCTGCTTAGAGATTGCACAGGGCTAAAGCACTGCTAATCCTTTGTATTGCACTGACTACAGACATTTCCTTTCTTAATACACAAAAAGCTCCTAACATGAATAAGAATCTACACTGCATTGTGGTTTGGGTGTTGTTTTTTTTGTTAAAGAAATCAGCAGGGTGGGCATGCGGCTTGTACATAAAACCAGGAAAGGGGTAGATGTCTGACGGCAATGCTCTAGCTTGAGAATCAGCGTACTTGGGCTTGTTTCCTAGCTGGGCCCCCATTATCTTGTGTGCTCAAAGGCCTCTCGCTATTTTCCTTGATTTCTGGATTAAAGTCCAAGTATGCTTTATATAGCTCCACCCACTTGTCCAAGTACAGCAGCACGAAGATGCATCACGCTATGGCACACACAGGCAATCATTCAACATAGCGGTGTAAGAAATAGTCCCTTGCCAGTGCTTTTTAGGAAGGCTAGACCTTCCCCCACTGATCCACTACTGTCCTGTCAGTTTGTACCAGGGAAAACCTTTACTGAGCCTAATTCAATGCCCAGTACAGACCAGGTCAAGCATGAGTGTCCGTGAGTCACTGTAGCATGACTTTCTTGTTGCTCAAATCATCGCTCAAGCAAAACAATCTCTCTGAAGTCGGCCGTGTTCTCCAAAAGCCAGATCAGACAGCATCAAAGCCAAGATGTAACGACTCTGAGAAATAACTGACTGATATGGTAATCACAACGAAATTATAGGTAAAGAGATCTGGATATTAAGTGCATCTCCACTTAATCATTACTGAAATGTTACAGTCAGCTGGTCATCAGAACAATGTGATTTATTAGTTTATTTGTGTCCGCTAACATAAGGCTTTGAGGGAAATATTTCTGCTAGATTCACTCCCATGAGAGACATAGATAAAGTAACTATGGCTCAATCAATACAGAATAGGATTATTTTGTTATCCAGCCCATTCCCAAGTACACCTGATGTTTAGAAACCAAGAGAATAAGGCCCCAAACAATTTTATCCATTAAAAAAAAGTATGAGAGAAATTAAAAGAAAAATAAAAAGAAATGTGACTCTAACCTCCCCTGTTCAGATCTAGAAAAGCCAAGATTTCTCAAAGTGTTTTGTAGTAGTCAAGCACTTTGTGTCGTTCACACAGTTTAAAAAGAAGAGGTACAGATTCTGGCATGAGAAAATTTTGAGCTGCCATTAAAACAAGTAAAGCTCCTGGCTTGAGAGCTTTACAGCTGTAGGAAGCGAAGTAGTTTGTAACCCAGAGCAGCCCACAGGCTCTTCTACTGCAATACAGCAGCCAGAGCTCCTATGACACGAGAGGCCCAGTGTCCTGCTCCATCGTGGGAAAGACAGCTTGGTGAACAGAAGAAACGTCTCAATGCTTGCCTGTCAAAAGACAGTAAAACAAATAGCTAAAGAAACCTGAAGAAGCGGTGTAGAAGGCGTTTACAAAAGTGTCATGTAAATTACAACCGTATGTGAAAACATATTGGGGAACAGAAATTCAGGATGTGTTTCTGTATACAGCATCAGAAGTTAACAGCCTGAACTATCAGCTTTCTGTATTAGGTCTCTCCTATTAGCTCAGATACAACAACCTTTTGCTTTTCATGCCTGACTGCTTCCAAAATAGGGTTTTTTTTCCCCAGGATTCTGTATGTGTAGAATTAGAACATCAAAGCTTGGACTGACAGCCCTATAAAAATTTGACTATGGGTATTCCTGTCTAGACTTGGAAAAAACCTAATTCCACTAGCCAGTTTTCATGATTAACCAGATAATGCATCAACTAAAGCCTAAAGACGCTGCAAGCTTATCTTCATGGTTACAGTGCAGTAACATTTATTGGACCATCTTAGAGGCTTAGCCCTTCCAATGTGTATGCCCTGTCTGATCTTCTGGACTTGAACACCAGCACAGACATAACCCCCATGCCTACCAAAGCCAGGCTTCCAGAATAAAGGGAGGCCTGTCCCTTTAGTTAAGGCATCTGGGAGGCACACAGGGAGCTCCTTCCATATTCACAGCAGTTACAGTCTGCAAGATGCACAGAAATAGTTCTCCAGCAGGTTCTGAACACTGCGGGGCACATAAAAAGGAACATTCTGTCCAATGATGAAGAGAAGAAAGAAAAAAGCTGTTTAAAGAGGCACTGTGAAGGTTTCACAGGACAGTGTTTTATGGTAAAGAAATATCTGGGGGAGACAAAGTATTTCATATTGAAATTCTGTCAAGCACCTACAGAACCCAATTTAAAGAAAGAGAACAAGTGTATACCTGTAAACATGCCTCTGAGCACACGGACTAAAGCAAATATTTTTACTTCATTAGTAATTCCATTAGCCTAATTGGTACAGGGTCAGATTAGAACTTTTTTTTTTCCCCCTGAAGTTGCACTAAAATAAAGTTTTAGAACAGGTAATAAAAATCAGTATAAATAGACTCTTGTGCCTACGGCTTTATTTAAAGAACACACATTTTTAGCCTTGTTTCCCGTGAAAACAACAATTAAGCTTTTACTGTGGTTTTATGTCTTAATCCACATCTTTGAGTCTCCAAATAGATTTCAGACAACTTGGTCAAACGTGACAGAGGGTCACGAGACACAGATAATAAAATCCCCATAGAATTCTTATAAACAGGTAAATATCAGTGAAAATGTGCAGCAAGTCTTGTGACAGAAGGAAGATGACAGCATTTCATTAGAAAGCAAAAGCCACCAAAGCCCCAGGCCCTGAAAAGCTTTCATCAGATCTATGATCTCTTGAGTGCTGAAGTCAATTAACCATGATGATTAATCCAGAGGAAGCCATGATTCAACACTTCTGGTATTCAAAGGCCCTCTGCCTTAAAAGAGTATGGCATGGTCTTGAAGTCTGTTCAGGAACCTTGTGGGCAGTGGAGAGAAAAAAAAAAAAGCCAAAACAAGAAAAAAGTTATACTGGACCATATTTCATAACCATATAATTACACTGTAATTACCCAACAATTACAGTATACAATGCATTTGTTTTAGCTTTTTTGAAATTGCCACTAATTTATGTAACAGGAAATGCATCGAGCAAAGTAGGAATAATTACAACATAAATATGATGTAGTTAAATATCTAGAGTTTAATAGCACTTCATTAAGAATAATATCCAAGGCTGTTATGTTGTCATGAAGTTAACCTTCTAGTCATAAGGATAAGCATTATTTACATATTTGAAAACAAAACTAGAACGTAATCCCACTGTCATTACACACAGGAAGAGTTATGACAGTCACTATTATGAAACATGAGTTTGTACCCTACTTTAATCATTCATATCATCAAACATGCGGAAGCTTAAGTGTACTACAAAGCAGAAAAGAAAGGAATGTCTAAAAGACAGTGTTGTCCCTCTTATTTCCAGAGAGTTTCGACATTCTTCGATCACCTCAAGTTCCCATTTCCCCTGCTATTTTTCTCTTAATGTTTAAGCCAAGACCTCAACAACTCCGGCCTACTGGAATCACAATTTCTGTAGCTGTGCCTTCTTTGCGTGTTCTCCGTTGTCTGGTTATGTACACACAGGTCATCCAGAATAAACATTTTCCAGGAGCAAATATCTTGCCCACTGCATTAAGCACAGCAGTACTGAAATGCCCAGGGAATAATCACTGCATTTTAGGTAAACCATCATGAGATGCCATGTAAAACCAGTGCACCTTGCAAAACTTTCTCATGTTTTCACAGAAATTGACTTATGTCTTTTACTTCAGCATCGCCAAAATCCTTTAGGTGGGTCAGCTGGTTCCATTCTAGATACATGGAGAATCCTTTGCAATTGTCAGATTAAAACACTCAATGTTACATATGTGTAGTACACACAGCATTTACGCCTTTGGAAAATGTTGGCATTTTTCAAATTAGTATGTTTGAGAAACCAAAAACATTTAAATCCACTAATTCTCCTAATGGGCCGGTGGGCAAGTCTAGCTACACATCATTAAGCTGTTCAGTTGCCACTTGTTTTTCCAAGATGCTGATACTTCTAAAGCAAAATCAGGATCCTACTGCCACCTCTCAGCCATTACCCTGTACCCAGCCTAGCAATACACAACTAAATGGAAGCTATTTTTTCCCAAAGCTGGCATGAAGTTTGGATTACTGTAACCTCATTGAATGCTACAGCAGTGAAGTCACTCAGGAGAATTTCCACTCATCCCAAGCTCCCCCAAGTCCTTCCTCCCTCCCTGCCAGGCAGCTAGCAGGACACTTGCACCGGATGGTACTAGAGATAAGAAGCCTCATCAGGGCACAAAAAAAGCCTGTGAAAGTTGAGCTCAGAAGGAAGAAACAGCAGAGGCAGGACCTCATAATCATAACTTTACTCTTTGACTCAATACAAAGGTTGTAATTCAATTTCAGAGTTCTGCTTCAGTGCATCTCTTATGATGTTACCAGAGAATCTCTCAGCTGAGTTAAAGAATTGTATCAATCAGCAGACAGACATTATTTTATAGAGAGAAAAAGCAAGAGAAAGATAGTTTATATATGTGTGTCTGCACTATGTTCCAATTTAATTACTTATAATTATAAGGTAGTGGGATGTGAAACCTTAATTGAAAGTTTTGGGTGCCTACATCTCAAAGCCTGAGAAGAATTTGTGTGCCCATCTGGTTAATAGGAAAGGGATTTTATTTTCTAGATCACTGATTTATCATCATTAAAGGTCCAAATACAGAGTTCTGTAAGTCAGCTTCAGGAATATGTTTTTTCCATTACGTTTACACTCTATCTAAAATTGCCTCTAGCGCTGGTGAATGTTAAAATTGACTGGATTCAATTTAGTGAGATCGCCTTCTTGCTCTGTCAGCGGTTATTTATCTCATTTAGCTTTTGTAATGGAAGGTTTTTTGTGGCTTTTTTTTCTTCCAAAATAAAGGTCCACGTAATTATTCTTTTATTATTACTAAAAAACAAGCTCCAAACCGTATTGATTTCAAATGGTAACAATGTTTTGATGGCACCTTTTGTATAAATATACTCACTCTTGCCAAACGGAATCTCAATAATCAGAAGCGAGGCTGTTGCTTTATTACTGGCTACACGAGAGCAAATCCCCTGAAATTCTGTCCCCATCCAGTACAAAGGTCCACAGGGTACTTCCGAGCATCACATGAATTGAGAGCCAAATCTATCACGTCTTCCATCAACTTTACTTACCATCCAGACTTCTGAGAGTCTGTAGAAGAGTGACTGCTTATAAAAGAAAGACAATGTTAATCTTTACCTCCAGAAAACCTAAGAGTAGCATTAATACTTATTTTGGAAGTTCTTTGTTAGCTCTGTTTTTGCGTAGATGGAGGAAGCAATTAGGAAGATGATTCGATGTCTCATTATTCCTAGATCTTATTTGCTCAGTACTCCTTCCAAAGATGACCTTGCTGAAAGCAACTCCTCCTCTGCTCTGCCAAGTCACCTCACCAGCTTTCAAACAAGCTAAAAGTGTACCAATGCTATGTTAACCAGACAAGGAATTCTAGTCAAATTTTTGAGCAATTAAGTGACAGGTATCATCAGAATACCCAGAATACTGCAGAATACCATGGAGTTTCTTTCCAGCTTTCAGTTCCACAAGTGACAGCTGAAGACGCTTCTTTTCATGTAGATAAGATTAATACATGAGAAAACAGGGAACACCAGCCTCTGAGAGGAGGGAAGGTGGCCAGTGCAATTTACAGCTCACCAAAGAGACAGATGAATAATGCAACAATAACATAGTATTGATATAACACTACATAAAGAATGCAGTCTTGTAGTTAAGCATCTGCCCCAGTCTCAGGACAGATAGGTAAAATGTTGGATTTTTCAAGTAACAGCACAAAAAGAGGCATTGTGTTTAAGTCTTCCTGGGCCTCAGTCCCACATCTGCTACACTTTCTGTATAGCACTTATTACAACACTAAGTACTATTATATATATATATAATACTAGTTTAACAATACACATAAAAGTATAAATGCACACCTATCCAGCAAGACCAGACTGAAAATGCCCAGTGCTTAGTCACCCCGTAGGCAAACAGCTTTGCAGCAAGCCAAACTGCTCCCTATGGTGTCACTTACAGCAACCTGATCAAGATACACTAGTAAAGGTCATGGTAGTTCTGAGGAAACAGTCTTAGTACTCTTAATGATTTATTTATTCAGTAACTCCTACAGGAGCAGCAATCCATTCACCCTTCTGCCCTCCCCCAGCACTAAAGTACTTAATTTTTTCCTTGATTTCCACCACCCACCCCCCCTTCACTGAATGCCTTTTACCCAATAAGCAAGTTTTGATTACATTTTTTCAAGGTTGCAGTTTCAGAACAAAAAGCACAAAAGATTTGCAGTCAAAGACGTCATTTTCACAAAGATACATTGTCAAAGGGCCATTTTCTGTGAAGTACAGTTCTCATCTGTTATAAGCATGCATCTTTTTCCTAGTACATCATACCTATTTTTCCCTTCCTTTTATACAGGAGGATTTGGAGGAAATATGTAATTATTCTGTTGGGCCAGTGAGCATTTCCCCCCTGCGCCCCGGAAAAATTGATCTTAAGTAAAAAGAAAGAGTCTTAGTATGAAGTACCAAATATCTTGTGATAAGTATGCTTCCCTCAGGTTTGGTTTGAAAATGTTCATTTAACTAGTACTCAAAATCAGCTTGCAGCATTTGCTAAGAGTTTCATAATTGCATACGTGCCTCTGGCCACGTTCAAGTCCTATTATAAGAAAAGTCCCTGCATCTGTTAAAGGGCGTCAAAGGATTTAGTTCTCGATAACAATGGCTTGCCTTACTGGGAATCTACACATGGGTGGGAATATCTGCTTTGTCCACAGCGGGGTAATGGACATATGTCCTGCTTTTCCAGAACACTCTACGAAAGCAACCTGGCTGCCATTGCTGAGATAAGACTTGGCTGCCTATCATCCTTCTGTGTATCCTAGTTTCCTTTGGCAGCCAGCTCCAGTGAATGAGTAGCAAGAAAAGTCAACATCAAAGTCAACTGTTCCCCATTCTCAAGTCAATAAAAATATGCAGGGAGCTATTTTGGTAAAAACTTTCACTTTGGGTAGAATTAGCTCGTCTCTGTACTGGGGAATGCCGAAACAATGATTTCACGAACGTAACTTCTTCAAGCACTCCGGCTTTGTCTTTCCCTTATCTTCCCTAGACAGCAGGCAAAAAGCCCACTCTCCATCAAACAAAGACCACCTGGTTCAGGTAAGGTGACTCAGAGTAGACCGCAGCATTTTCCATGAGTTCGTAAAAGTGCAGTGAGGCTGACAGCAACTTGTTCCTCCTCCCCTGCTGAGCCATTCTCCCATATCTCTTATTTCTCTCACCTCCCACTAGCACAACCAGTTACATCCTTACCTGCCCTTTTGCTACTGCAAACCTTGCATGAATTTGCTATTTGATTTCTTCCAGCAGGAGCCCTGTGAAAGCTCAGATTGGCTTCCTGTTGAGGAGAGAATACCAATCTATAAACACTAGGCTAGTGGAAATCAAATTTGCTGTTATGGTTCTTGAAATAGAGATCTTTTTTCTGTAGCATTAGCTCCTATGCAGGTTTGTCTTCCCAGCTGGGCTTACAGCACTAAGGATACTGATTGCTAAACACCTCCCAGTGAGCACATATTAGAATTCAGACATTTACAGTCATCCAAACCAATCTGTGGAAACCCAGTGACAAGACACTCTCACATTTACAGACGAGCTATTAAACCTTCCCCCTTGTTGTCTGCAGCTAGCCAGCCCCAGGCACACATTCAAGCCCTGACAAGAGTTACAAGAGAGAACACAAGCTCAAAAATGATGCTAAAATGTACTTATTTATTTTTACTCCCCAGCTATATTCATGATTTCATGGGGTCCTTCTGGTTATTCTTATATTAATTTGTAACTTCCTAAAATAATCGTGTTTCCAAACCACTCTAGAAACTGCTATAATGAAAAAAACAGGTATCAAAATGGAGCCAGATGCAAACTAGCTCACAATCCACCCAGAATGCTCCACCAAGAACCTCAGACACCACCACCCCGCCAAAAAAAAAAAAAATAACACACAAATGTTAACCTTTAGATCTGAGCTTGCAATTAAAGCACTGAGCTTAGAATTGCAAGACCTCCATTCTGTTCCTACTTCTGCTAGTGACCTTGGGCAAGTAATTTAATTTTTCTCTGCCTTAATTCTCTATCTTTAATGAAGGAATAACAGCTGCTTTTAACAGAAGGCATTGTAAGGGGGGGAAAAAGGGAAGCTAAATCAGTTGGTACTTAGGCTGGGCTCTCAGTATTGGAAATTCCAGCAGCATGCTGACAACTAGCTCCATACCTAAATGCCTGAGGAAAAAAAAGCCACACATTTCCCTCATTTAAAACAAAAACCTCACTACAAGTCCTTGATGAGCTGCACTGCTTTCAGGAAACCACTTCTTCAACTTTAAACTTTCTGCACAGACAATGTATAAGGAGGTAAGGGGAAAAAAAAAAAAAACAACAATGGGGAAAGGACAAATTCTCCCAAGAAATTTTCCACATTTAACTATAAAAAAGCAATCCATCATAAGCACCATCCCAAGAACGATAGTATTTGCAGCCTGAAGCTTATTATTGAGAGGCAGAATAAACTGCACACGTATACAGCTCATGGTAAAGGTGCCGTAACAAACACAGCAACCATAGTGGAGGAGTTAAGAATGCCACAATGGAATCTAATGAAAAGAGAATGCAGGCACAGCCAGTCCTGTGTCCCAGATGAGGCTTATCCCACAGTAATCCAACCGTCACAAACTGTTACGAAACACTAATATCACATGGTAGTGATAAAAACACCTTCCTGCAATCAACCTCAAAGCCAATTGTTAAATGCCAGTTTTGTTCTGGTACCTCCAGGCAAGGTGACAGTATGTTAGCCTTTCGCCTGCGTTCATGTCTGCCCAAAAGCACAAATGCGTGTATGTCAGTGTTTAGTGGACACCACATGACTATACATGTCTATACCTACTGTCAGCAAATGCTTGAAGACCAACGTACATCTCTTGAGTATGTCAGTCAACGAACATATACATCAATGTCTGCCTGATGCCTATTTGTTTTGAAGTACAGCACACCCATTTGAGTAAGTATTTGTGCACAAGTTTAAAACTTCATCTTTGCATGTCTTGCCCCTGTGAAAACATGTCCCTAGGAGAATGCGTGCATACATATGCACGTCTGAGTGTGTATGTGACTGACATACACAATACCTGCATATCTAAATCAGGACGCGTGTGCGCATGAATATGTCAAACAGCTTATGGGTCCTTTGACAAGTGATGCTACAGGGCTACTGCTGTAAGCCATCTTGTGATTTGAAGTAATAAAGCAATCAGCCTTCGTACTAGGGAAGAGCCAAGAGTTTTAGAACGATTGCACCTCTATCTAACAAATTCCCTCTGATACCTCCTTTTCTTCTACTACAAAATTAGCACAGGCCTGGAGAGCTTATTAACATGGGCTCTAAACTTCATCTGTAATGTGCTCACATCTCAATATTGTAACAGGAAGCCAGAGAAATGCATGGAGGGTGAAGATCTATATGCAGAGAAGCTTCAGGCATTGATGAGTGAAGCTTGATTAAGAAACAAACAACCCTCCCCACCCACTCGCCCCTTGGGAACTCTTCGTCTGTTAGGTACAGATGATTTTACAATCCGTTTGGTAACGGTGATACCTCCTTACCTATCAAAAATCACAAACATGTTTTTAAATTAAAGCCTGATATTAAACGTCAGAGATGCAAAATCCACACACTCAAGTACAGTGTGAAACCTGCACAGAACACAATACAGTAGGTTGGAACAATATATTCCCAATTCACAGTGAGAAACAGACAACTGATGCAATGCTTCGCTTCCAAAGTACAATGTATGTTCGTTATTGCCAATATGAGACAGCAGGACATTCTCTATTCCTCCTCAGCACTGCAACAGTGCAATTTGCACCCAAATCTAGAAGAGCAGTTGTATATCCAGAGATGCTTTTAAGAGGTGCCTGAGAAAAACTGGCTCCTGACAGAAACCAGGTAACGGGCGGATAATGCACAAACCTATTTGCTAAACGCCACTTGAAAAATCACAGGCAGCATAATTGACTTCTACAGCTTGGATAATGTAGGTCACTGCATTAGTGCAACAAGAAAATGAATGTATGTTGGAGTGAAAGACAGAATGGAAGTAATTACAAAATATAGATTAAATAACCATCAGATAACAGGCATAATAATAACAACTAGGGTGAAGATACAGAAGAAACAATTTGTTAAATGGATTGTAGCAGGGTTCTAAGAAACTGCCAGTCTCAGACGCTAGGCTTTTCTTTTTTCTTTTTCACTGCAAACTCAATAAAGTATCCCTCCCCTTTTTGAAGCTGATATCCTACTTCTCATGGTATCAGCTTACAGCTTGCTCAGCCTAGAGGGCTATTAAGTCAGAACCTGTTTATATTAACACACAGTTCTTAACTCTTGCAGAAACAGGAAGCCATAAAGTCTCCAACAAGTAAGAAGGATCATAGTCCAATCCTGCAAAGCCCCGAATTCTGGCGAAGGCTTACTAAAAGCTTTGCGTTCTCAGTGCTTCTACAGTTTAGCCCAGGGAAGTTAAAAAGAACCACAACCCATAACGAAAACACATTTGCTCTGCCCCGAACAAATGAACAATGCCAAAGCAAAGGAAAAATATAGGCATAGGGGACTAGGTAAAGATGCACATATGATTTTTTTTCCCCTCCATATTAAACAACTTCAGTCCAGCCTGGCTTAATAGTGCTCTGAACTTACCAGTAACAGATAGCTGTTCAGTGAGCTCTAAAAGAAAGATCTGGAGGACTGCCTGTCTTCCAGCAGTTAGGTATTTTCACATCACATCAAATCACCATTGCAACTACCGCTCCTTTAGGGACGGCACACGGCACCACATAAACACACAGGTCTAAACTTCTCTTTGCTAGAAAAGGATCTGTGCAAACCTACAGTGAGTGACACCCGAGATGATCAAGGGTGAAGAGGACAAGGCAGAAGGGATATAACATGGCTGCTGACTTGTACTCAATCAGTAGCTTGTATCAATGTTTAAGTGATACTAACCTGCACTCCAGAAGAAACACACTTTTGTCCATCTCCACTCTTGCAAATTCACATCTGCTAGCTGATGTGCAGATGACACCCAATGGCATTCTGACTGTCATTCTAATAAGGTCAGGGATGGAAGCTGGAAGAAAAGATTGAGAGAGTCACTGAAAACTTAATGGAAGTGAAAGATGTGTAGTTTTCATATTGAAGAGGAACAAAATCCACCAGCTCAGTGTCCCTTACACAGCTGCCTCTGAACCTAACTTTATGAGACCAAAGGAAGTTGCACAACAGCCACATATAAACCTCTAGAAGCAGGAATACAGAATGAGCCTCACAGGTACACCTATGTCACTTAGACTGACACAGAACATCATTATACATAGCAACACAGAAGACTACCAGACAGCTCCTCTTTGTTCCACAAGTGCGGAAGAGGCACAGCCAAGAAAAAAGGGGACACTAAAAAGGGCTCTACAGAAGCATGCCTGAGGAAGAAGTCTTTGGTTTTTTTGAATGTAGAAGCTACAACTATCCCATTCATTGCTGCACTGTAGCACAGAACGTCCTTGCCACATAAGAACTGTTGGGTTTTAATGTTTTCCTCCCTTAAGAAAATTAAAATTTAACATGGGCTTGTCATCTGCATTTGGTCATGTGCTAGGACCACTTAACACATAATCACAGCACGTGTAGGGTCTAAGGAGCAGGCCTCACTTTTGCTTGTGCACTGCCTAAGCGTGGGAATGGAAAAGAAGTGCATCTCCTAAGACCTGATTCTTGTATTTTACCACAATGAGGGGTTGTATTGCCTCATCTTGTGATTTGCAACACAGGCCCTAATATACGTTCTCCTGAAGCACTACTTCTGCTGTATGCAGCTCATAGCCTGTGGCTGCATTGGATCATCCTTGTCCTCTGTTGCTCTGTTCATTAATCAATGGCTCCTCTGAATGCGAATGAGTTCTGAAAGGAGCCAGGTGAAAGGAATGGCAATTTGCTCACAGCTTGATAATTACGCATTTTTCAAAATAAATTAAAGCCAGAGCTAACAGCAGCACACTGTTTTCAGAAGTCCTGCTTACACAGAGAAATTAATTGGAAAGCACATTGATTGGAGGGGCTGCTGAATTCCAGCATGGAATTTACTTCCCCATTGTTCCACAGCAGCTACTGGACCACTTACCAAACAGAACCTCTCACCTCTGCTCAAACCGAGAGGGAGACAAAAGGAAGCATAAATAACCTCTACTCATTTGAAACCATCTTTGGAGAAACCTCGTTTCCTTACAGAATAAAGCAGTATTTGGGAGGGAAACATACAGAATCACAGATCACAGCCTTCAGTGAATCTTTGCTTCTGGGTTACCCAAGGCATCAAAGCTCCAAGCTCAGTTAAAACAAGGCATACGGCAATGACTAGTTTTACAACAGAAACGCTTCAAAATAGCTCTTTCATCCTGAGACACACAAATTAGAGGCTTGGGTGAACAACCAGCAGACAAACACCGTGTGGACAATTTATCTGTGTTCTTTACATCTTAGGGAGAAACTCACCCACTCCAGAACTACAGGCTCTTGGTTACTCGCTGTGGAAAGCTATCTAAACTCCAGTCCAAACACTTTGGCAACTTGCCACTCCATCTGAGGTATGGGAAAGTGGTAACGTCAGAGATTCCTCAGTCACAAGATACCACAGAGCACACTGCAAGGACTCCAGTTTAGAAGAGAATCCTTTCCCCTGAGTATACTAAGCATACTAACTGACAGCAAGGTTAGGGCAGACTTCTGAGCTACTACTACAGTAGATTAACAGAAGATAGTTGTTTTCCTGTAGAACAAATCTTGGGTTGTTGTTTTGTTGTGCTTATTCTTTTCTTTTTGTACAACCCTGCTTGCCTTACCAGCTTGCACGTGTTTAAAAGGGCAGCTCTGCATAATAAATTGGGTTTGTGTAATCAAATATTTTAGGAGATGAGATTAGTTTTAATTTGTTCTCGCAATTCCTCCCCCACTCTTCATAAACTGCACCCGGCACAGCAGGATTTCCAGATCTAATGCTGGCACAGTCAGGCAATTATTGCAAGTAAGTAAAAGATGGAATCCACAAGAGAATTACACCTACTTGTATCCATTTCATAACATTTGTTTCACTACACAAAAAAATAAGGTGGCAAGGAGACAACTGCTGCTTTCTTCCTAAGAGCAAGGCACCGGAGTGCTCAGAAAAGACCAAGAAAACGCTCCCATTCCAACTTGTTTAGATATATGACACTTTCAGCAATATCAATTGCTGCCAAAAGCATGAGCTCAGGGTTTATAATCCAGTTGTACTGTGACATCTGAAACAGAAAGACTAAAACCTGATCTCATTCTTAGAGTTGCTCAGATTTGCTTATGTGAAACTCTTGGTTTGCCCCATTAGGGAATGACAGCTTCAAGCAGTTTCCACGGAGTCCGCATGCCACTACACCTGAGGTTTTGACTTATATCCTTACATCTATCTTTCAATGTCATCTTTCCACACATCACTGTAGTATTTGAGTATTTGCAAAAAAAAAAGAAAATCAGAGTAATGGCAGCTAGCCTTCCCTGTATTCAACACCAGGGTAAAATGGATTGTACTCTGTCCCAGCTAAAATTGCTTCTCTCTTGGGTAAGCTAAGAGACATTTGTATGAATTATTCCCAAGATCCTTGTGATCCATGTTCAGGAAAGAGCAGTATGAATTGGCAAGATGGGAACAGCTGGAGCACACTTCTCATTGCCTAAGCAAGACATCTTCATAATAAAAATTAAAATAAAACCCCATCAGCCGCCAAAAGCAGAAGCCACATTCTGAAGCATTATCTGTATTAACCCTTCCTAGTAACCTTACGAACAAGCAATGTCCCATTTTTACATAGAATGCTTGGAGTTGGAAGGGACCTTACAGATCATCTTTAAGAAGGCAGAAAGGCACTAGGGTAGTTGGCTGGGATACAGACTACAGTGGTGTCAGACCAGGGTGCTTTTCTGGTCAGTTGTATGCCTTTCCTCTGCTGTGTGCTGCATGGAAAAGAGCTACAGAGCAATACGGCAGGGATCGTAAAAGGCGGACTTCAGAGAGCTTTTATAGCCCTCTAAATGACACCTACATTTCAGCCAAAGCATAGTTTAACCACACACCTCACCTACATCAGTTATTCATATCAAGGCTATGCATACTTCAGAAGTAAAATACTACTGAACTCAATGACAGTTTGATGATTTATGCCACGGGAACTGTCTTCAACTCTGAACTTGTTCACGGCTGCACATACAGGCCCCTGCATTACTACTGCAGAACATATAAATTCCCTATAGACCCCTACACCCTTCATCAGTAGTCCCTCGACACAATGTCATTAATTCCTTATCAATTCACCAGTTCAACACCATTCATCGATTCTTATGTTAATGATAAAGCTTCTCCTCAGTGTCACAGTGCCCAGCAAAATGACAGATCTAATGGATCAGAGATACCTCAGCTATCACAGAGCTTGCACATTTCAAAGTACTTTCAAGGGAAAAAACCCAACCAACAAGATACTCGAAGAAATACTGAGGGGAAAAAAACACAAGCATAGTGCAGGTTGCATATTAATGTTGATAACACAAACTTTAAGCTGCTTACCGTCCATTGAACCTCACTGGTGATATTTTTTAAAAGCTTCCAATTTAAACAAAGTTACAAAGTTTTTTTTAATTCTTATTTTTACATTTGCACTGCTTCCATTTTTTCAAGGGATCAACTGAGGACATGTGGAAAAACCTTTCTTTCTTTGTCTTCCCCTGCACCAGACAAACTGTATCAATTGGTATGCGGGGTATGAGCCAGCCTGTAGGACTTTCTATTCATTCCCCGATTAACTTGTTTCAGTTGTGCCAACTTGGATTTTGCTGCTGAAGCCACATAGAAAACTGTGCTAAGGGACTATATGTTTCAGAAAGGAAAGGCACAGACCTCACATCTTCCAAAACTACAAAGAAATACCTAAGTAGCATTTACCTGTAACTTCAAGACATACTAGCTTCTTATTTATGGATCTGAAGCACAAGTCATATATCTAAAATATATGCTTTCATTTTGGAAGTAGCTGAATCCTTTTCAAGGCAATTTGTAAGATTTACACTTGCTATATTTAATAGGGCTATTAAACAAGCGGACAAGGTGGACTTGGTGATTGGCAGTAACAGACTTTTTCATTCCTCACCCCTTTGCAATTCCCTTGAGTGGGCTGAACTTATTTACAGCAACCTTTCATTTGCACTGATCTGGAACAGCATCACTGGTGCTTTTCAAGCTTTGCAGAAATACAGCCACAGGGTAGAGTACCACCCATGGACAGACCCATCCCTGCCTCAGTGCAAGAAGGTTAAAAAAAACAACCAACAAAACCCAAAACCAAAAGAACATCCCTTCTGCCTCACTGTTCCTTTTGAAAATCCTTGTGGTTTTATTTTCCAAAACTTTCTACCTTCCAGTGGGCATCCTACCACCAGTCTTATGGCTAATTAGTATTATTGTGGAAAGGGCCCTGAATCCAGTGGTCTAGACACTCCCCAGGAAAGCCTAGATCCTGCTCCCAGAAGTGATGCCCGAGATGGTCCTTATTCCCAGTTATTGTGCATAATTACAACTTAGCATTTGTTATTTGTGTTATTAATGCATGCACCTATTCAAGAAACCATGCACGCACACACACTATATCAGTTCCCAAGAAATACAGCCACCTCAGGAGGAAGGAACTTGGCACCTCTTAAGAAATACACAGCAGAACTAGGCAACTGCTGGAGACAAGGAAAGAGGAAGGATGCTGTACAAAGACAATAAATACCTCTGTACTAGCAGACATCACCACTGGTATCAGCCAAATACTGCAGCCATTAAAGTGAATGGAAAGGCACCCCCTACCTTTGATGAGTGCTGCACTACAATTCTAAGAATATCAGCCCTTCAAAACAACTGATCATGTGAATGGATGCAGCTGCAGAGCACAGCAAGAGCCAAAAGGGTCAGTGTGTCTGAGCCACATCTCTGCAAACCCCATGAAAAGTGCCAGCAGAGGCTTGTCCCCTGGTGCCTGGGAGGCCTGCCCAGTTCCATGCCACGGGAGAGCCCTAGAGGTTTGCGGCTCCCTGGCAGACCTCTGCAGGTCTTGCTTCATTAACTCCTCAGGGATGCTGTATTGCAGAGATAGGCAGAGCATCAATGATTCTTTTTTGAAAAATTCATTTAAACAGCAGAGCTGGGTGGGACTGGGGAGGCAGCAGCCAATTAAGAAACCATCAAACTTCTCTTAAAAACCTCCCTCAATAATGTTCCCCCCTCCTGCCTCCAGCCAACATAGTAATTGTGTCTAATTTCTAAATTTTCATGCAGTTGCTGCATTTGCCTCCCCTTAATGAGATGTAAATGCGTTGCCAGTTTGTGGATTTGTTTAATTGCAGGGTAGCTAAACCATGATTGGCCAGAAGGTTCATTTTTAAATTTATTTATTTAGCACACATGCAAAGCATTTTTAAGATTCTTTACTCCAGCTAAAAGAGAAACACATTCCATTTTCCTGTTATGTTCAGGGTTCTGTTACAAAGAAACCATCTGGTTTTCCAAGTGTTGGCTAATGAACTTAAAAGACTTCTGCCACATTCCAAGCATTTGAAGTAGCTCTGAATACCTCCTGTTTGATCCAGGTTCCTAAGCTGGACTCTGATGCTCAGGGATCTTTGGTTCTCAATGGGCACATGAAACACACTCAAAGCATTTTAAGTTTCTTTGCTACACGACAATACTCCTTCACTGGGCTTTTTCTCATCTACCTCCCATAAAGGCATTTAAAAGAAAGGATGGAAGACTCCGGTCCTAAACTGGGTAAGAGCAGAGTCATCATTACCTAGTCTAACTCCAAATAAGATCCACTAAAGCTTGACAAAAACGCTAACTGAGTTTAGTACCTTTAACTTATGGCCACTTCAGAATTTGCTCAAATATAGGAGAGCAATAAGAAGTCTCCTAAATCTCAACAAAACTTTGAAGTATAGATAAAACTCTAATTTGCCCTGCAGAACCTTTACTACCAAGGATGATGATCTAGAAAAGGGTTGGTTTGATTTGCAGATCTCAAAACATCTGGAAGTGAGAAAATAATCTCCTACAAACTGTGTCCACCTGGTATCAATGCTGTAAGCAGAACCACAGGGCTATTTCTGCAGGGGCAACTTTCAAATCAGACCCACACAATAAAAGGCCAAAGTTCTGGTTTTGCTGGTTTGTAACCCAAAGATCAATTCTTCCACTCTGATGCTACTTAATAACAATTAGCCTGCTGAGAAACTATAGCTTTTTCAATACTAAGACCAGTGTATAAGTAATATATTAATTTCCAGAATTTCTTTAACTTTCTGGTTTCAGCCAGTTTTATAGCATCTAATGCTGCTTTTACCACTTACCTTCATGTAATGACTCACCCATATAATTCACTGAGACTTGCACACATAAATTTCCCCTCAACCTCCCAGTAAAATTGTAAAGCAGCAATATTTACCTTTGCCTTAGACATCTTAGCACCTAGCACAACAGATTCCAATTATCACCATCTATAAGCCCCAACATCCAGTCTCAAGAAGTCAGGGGTCCCTTTCCCATTCTCATGTCCCACAGGAATATCTGGGCGTACATCTTGCCTCTAAAGTACTACTCCCACAAGAGTAGTAGAACTATGCAGACCTATATTTAGACCTATATATTTCTTCTTGGGCTAGAAGGCCCAAACAATGACCCTGGACCAGAAACACTCACCACGCTCTGGAAAGGTCCATTTCCTGGCAAATCTGTCTAGGAGACACCGCAAACACCTGATTGCTAGTGAAAGATATTGCTGCATAAGTAGTGAGCATCTCGCTGTACAAGTCACTTCTGTGTATCCTAGAGAAAAGAATGGAAGTTGATTTCAGCTCCATCTGCCTGTTATTCCACCATAAACAGATAGCTACAAAGGTAATCAGCATGTCCCAGGGCCAAGGGCATCACTTCTCTCAGCCATTGTCAGTAACGGCCAATAACATAAGCCGGCAAAGTAAAGGGAAGTGACAGCAGGGAAATAATTTAGCCTTTAACTGACACGTTATCCAGTTAAAAGCCATTTACCTTCTGCTGCTCGGTGTGTCATCGCTCATTTTAGTTTTGAAGTGACATCTCCCCAAGTGCCATTAACATGCCAGCAGTGAAAGGGAATTTATAGAGTACGCACCCTGGAGAATTATAGCCCGGGTGGTTGTGGTGAAAGAAAGTACTTTGTGGACTCTTTGTTTACCCTTACAGCTCCCACCCCATCCAATTCAGAGCATCCAGAAGGGGAAGTATCGGGCAACTCCACTGCCATCACCTTCTCCCTACAGCACAGTATGACCTGATAATGCATTTCAGCAGCAATTATTGTCTAGGCACATCCTCTAGCACTCAACAAAATGCAGCATTTAAATTCCCCTTTCTGGAAGAACAAGGGGTCTCCTCCACAACACTGGCAGGCCAACAGTACTGAGAGAACCATGGTAACAACTTACCAGCAAATTTAACTGTCCTGGGTAAAGCACAAAGAACTATAGTGTAAAACTGAGGGAATTCTTTTGAGGGGAAAAAAAAAAAAAAAAAAGGTTGTTTTCCAGGACTAGATTCCCGCAGTTACAAAAACGTTACATGAAACTGGATGTCCATACAACATGTGGACAAGAGAGCTCAATTTCTTATATTCAATGTAGTCTACAGAGAGAACTAGGACTACTATTTTCCCTTCTAACCATCCAAACTAACCTTAAATAGCAATCAGTTTCAAACTACTAGACATACCGTGGCTTCTTAAAACGATCAAGTCAGGGTAAGGATAAAAAACACCACTTATCATAGGCCAAGGAGTCACAGTAAAAGCCAAGTCACCTTGGAAGTCAGAATTACTAATGCTATCAGTATTGACATCCAAACTTCAAATTTGATGTAGCAAACAGATACAAGTCTGCTTCCACAACAGCCAGGTTTGGCAGGATTCAAGCCACACCAACAGGCAACTTCCACAGGAAACCATGCACCTCCAGTTGCTAAGCAGAAGAGGGGCAAATAGGCACTAATTGAATTCACAGTTGCCCTTTACTCAGATACATTCAGATGACAGATGAATTTGCATTAGTTTAATGTGAATTACCACAGATAATGGAAAACAATACTTATGCTAATGAGAGAACACAGCAAAAGCTTTGCAAATGAGATGCCATTTGTTCACCAGACAGGGTGCAGCTGATTACAAATAGCACCACAATTGGTAACTCCATCCACCCCATCTTCTGGCGTGCCCCCTCCGTGGGGCATCCTCACAGCACCCTGACTTCCCCAGTGCTTCCCGGACACCCCGGGGGATGCAGTCTAGAAGGGGAGAGGCCCCCCCAAGCCAGGAGAAGCCATTTCAGGGACAAAGGTGTGAGCTAGGCCAGGGTGCCAAAAGGGAAGGAGAGCGCCTAGCTGAGGTAAAAAAACCAACGTCTGCCAGAATACCTGCGCCTGACAGCCTACCTGCACCGTCCCACGAGGGCACATGTGCTCCTACCACCACCAGTGACCGCTTTTTCAGCTCCCGGCCTGATCCCGCACCCCCTTTCCTCACAGGCCGCCATCTTCCGCTCTAAACATGGCGGACACGCTGCTGCGCGTGACGGAGGCGGGGCGTGCGCCTGCGCCGTGCGGCAAGTGGGCGGGGCGAGGGGGCACGCGGGGCCGGCGGGCAGCGCGTGCCGCCAGCGGTGGCGACGGAATGTGTAGGGCCCGGCGGGGCTGCGTGGCCCCGTGCGCTGATGGGCCGAAAATGGCTCTCCCCACGGGCCGCCCCCTCTCCTGGCACCCTCAGGGCAGCAGTTCCGCACCATGTTGGAAAGGGCAAGGTGAAGCCTTCGGAAAAAAAAACCCAAACTAAACCGAAAAATCACCTTCAGTTTTGGGGGTGTTTCTGCCGCGTGGCGTTGTGGTGCAGAGTGGCTCCCCTCAGCCTTCCTCTTCTGTCAGAAGCCATCGACCCTGAGGAGAGGAGCAAGGGAGGTTTTTTTCCCTGCAGGGTGACGGCGCAGAGTTGGCGGGAGGAGCTGCTCGGGATCCGGGTAAGAGCGCTGGGCTCTGAGGTGGGACGTGGAGGCCTGAGGTGGGCACGCACCTGACCTGTGGCCTCCAATGATCTATTGATCATGTGATCTTGTGATCATATGATCTGTCTCCTATGATCAAAGACCTGCGGCCTTTGGTAGCTGTGGTGCTAGAGGAGACATGACAGTCAATTTCAGGAAATATAACTGCCTATTAAGTTGCTGGGCACTGTCCAGTGATGCTGTTTAATATATACAAACTTGTGACCAGAAGGGCTTGAGGCAAAAATTTACTGCTTCTGCTTCAGGGGTGTTTGCAGCAATGTGACTGAGCGAGGTTTGTTGTTTCTCACTCCTACTGGGCAAAGTCCCAGTCTTCAAGTCATTGGTTTTGTGAATAAATTGCCTGATGCCATGTGAAATGCGTAGATAGAGGAGGATTGTCTGCATGAGTGACCAGAAAACAGCTCCTGTGCAAGGTGAACTTGTGCGAGGGTTGTCCTGTTAGGCAGTGGTTGGTATACGGTTTTTAAAGACTGTATGATAGAAGGAGAGCCTCATGAGCTTAGATAAATGCACAGTACAGGAAAACATTGTGAAAACCTGGAAAACACTGCTTGGGATTCACTGGATATTTTGATGTCTTGTGCTGGATGAGGGTTGGCACCCCCAGAAACATGAGGGAGCTGGGAAAGAGGTGTAGAGAGTGACTCCATTAACAAGGTGTGAGGGGATGTAGCGACGAATGCGAACCAAATATGATGCTCTTGCGAAGGTGTGGGCTGAGCGGGCAGAGCTCTGAAAGGACTTCACAGCCAGCAGGCTACTTGCAGGCAAAAATTGTAGTATGTGGGCAGAGCTTTGTGGAATAACCGTGCTGTGGCAGGATATGATTCAGAGGCACTGGCACAGCTGTACAGGGATTTATAACCTTTCAGACTGCTGAACTATAATTGTGTTGAATTGTACGACAGGAGTTTACACTGCTCGTGCCTTTGCGAGCTCTGCAAATTTGTTAGTTCCTTAATTTTCACACCCACTAAGATTTAAAATACTTATGTTTTTAGCAGGGGAATAAGGAAGCGGGTGTATAATGGCATTGCTGCCTTGGCTTACTGTACCCGGCACTGTACTTTCATCATTTCTTGCACAGTTATTACCTTTGGCTTTTAATATATGTTATTATATAAATATTCATCATATACAAAAGCACACTGACCCAGAACAATGGAAATCAGCATCTCCTGGAGGAGGGCTGGAGGTAGGGTGCCACACTATCTTGAGATTTCCTTGAATATTTGCATTTAATTCCTGAGATTTCTAAAGCAACTGAATAGCTCCAGACACAGAGTCGTACAGGAGCAGAATCTGTTCTTCTGCTAGTTGTTATTCCAGCAGGGCAAAGATCTGAATAAATGAGCGCTTGAGAAATGTCTGAACTAAGGAGGCTTGCCCCACTGAGAAATGCTGACCTGACTCTTTTTAAGTAATGTAACTGCATGTTTCCAAGGACGGAGGGAGTAACTGCTCAGCACGGGAGGATGCTGCTGGGAAGGTTTGTCCTGTTTTGCCCCTTTTGATCTCCTGTCCTTTCAATAGTGTCTCCTCCTGTGATCCATCACACAGGGTTACGCAAATCGTGATCCTTAATGCAAGCACATGGAACAGCTTCTGCTCTCTGTGATCTCTTGTCTCACAGTAATAGAGTCCGGCTGGCATTGTGACCTTGTGTGGAGCATTTGGCAACTTTTCAGATGTTGATCGTTTGTGGATAAATTGCTCTTCTTGTTTTGGCAGAGACAGTAGTTTTGGAGGAATGCAATGGCATTAGTGAAAGTTGCTCACTGGTATTCACACCAAATGATGAAAACATATAGCCCCTTCCCTTGGAGCTCTGGCAGCATACGCAGACCCACCACTGAAATTCCTGCCGCTGCTTGGAGACTGTGAGCAGCTGCAAGGATATACCACATTCATGAGCTATTGCATTTGTTCCCATCTTGCATCTACTACAAACATCTGTACCAGAGTGCATATCAAAAACGCTAAACTTTAATTCAATTAAGGGACCACTGAATGAACCACAGCCTCAACCACCAGAAGAACTTCTACTGTTTAGCTTGCTGGATCTAAGTTCTGAACAGGAACTTCTCCAGTGTCTCACTCTGGGGCTCCTTCACAGTATATCTCCTCAGCAGCTGGACCGAGCTTTTCTCCTGAACCCCTTTACCCTTTTGTCTTCCAAGGAAAAGTTGTACTAGAATCAAATTTGCATTAATCTGAACACGCAGTGCCTAGGACTCTCTTGGGTCCTTGTTCTCTGTTGAACCCATTTTTATTCATCCGTCAAAAAGTATTAATTCTCCCTTTTGCATTGCTCTCTGCCTGGATTTTTCTTTTTTTCATTATCTTTTAAAGCACTGAGGAACCCCATCCCCTTCTGCTCAAGCCACAAGATGATAAAGTTGTTTTTCCCTCCAGCTCTTTTCAATGCATCATTTAGCAGACCTCCTCTAACGTGTTCTGAAAAGCCTCTCTTATCCCAGGTGGAGGGCGGGGAGGAGGATCTGTAGGCTGGTGGGACTATGGAGTTGAAATCCATCTAGGTTTAAATAGCTCAAGGTCAGCTCAGGATGGAAAGGACAACAGGAGATTTCTGGAGACTTCATTCAATGAATTGTTGATTGGAAAAGCTCTTTCAGATCCCTGTGGAGCAGAATCTGGAAGAAATGTGTTTTCCAAAAGGAGGACAGCGGGTTAGTTGTTAATGATTTCAATAAAGCAAGAGAAGACACATTAGGAGGTTGGCCATAAGGGTAAAAAAGGAGGCTGGTGTATTGCTCATTAGTGGTTTGCTAAAATTAACTCCATTACCGTGTTTGCTTTCATTGCCAACCTTCCATTTAATTGCAATTACCACTGAACTGCAAAGAAGGGACCCCGCTTTGTGCTACAGGTCCTCAGTATCAGAAGAGAACCCAGAGCTGAGATGTGTGAACTGCTGTTTTAGGAGCTGTCTCCGTGGTATAGTTGAGCCCGTTCAGCCTGGTTTTGCTATGCTGATAACTTGGGAGGAAAGTGGGGATTTACTGTTGGTCCTTTCCAAAGGTATCACATGTATTATTTCACAAGTATGCACAGGAAGTTTGAATTAAAATAAAAAATAAAAATAAAAAAAAAGAGGACCTGATCCAAAGGGTGGTGAAATCGGTGATAGCTGTGTTACAGTTTTCTTTCAGCCTTGGATTAAGCCCAAACCTCTACAAATTTAGTTTCTGTAAGAAGAAAGTGGAGGTTTTTTACCTTCTCCCACTCTGTATTCTTGCATTTCCTTTGATGTTCCTTTTCTCTTTTACAAGCTATTGATTCTCATCTTGACTTTTATTTACTGCCAGTTCTCTCATTATGTCAGGAATCCTATACTGAAATGCTGTTCTGTTTTCTGCATACACCATCGTGTTTCCTGCATTCACAACCTTTAAATAAAGAAAAGGCTTTGCTGTTCTCTGTGAAGGTGGCTGCCAGTTGGCTGGTTAGTGTTTGAGTTTATAATGCAGAATGAAAAAAGGGAATAGCTGGAACGCTCTTCCAGTGCTGGGAGTTATTTTGCTTTTATCATATAGATATCCAGTCCATTCAGAAAATGATGACAGGGACAGTTTTTGCTAAAGAGACTAGGATATGTTGGACAGCTTATTTCTTTCCAGTGAAATCCATGAGGATTTCAGGAGTCTGTCCGCAGTGTGAAGACAGGCAGAGAGTTAGACCCCTGTTCTTAAGGGCTTCTCTGAAACCTCCAAGGGGATCTGCTGCTCATTTCAGCAAGTTCAGAAGAAATTACACATGTGTAGGTTTGCCCTTGTGGCTTCCTGATGTGAGGTTACTGTGAGCCTGCCATTCCCTTCAGCCTCCAGTGTGTCTTCCTTCGCCAGTCACAGGTTAGTGTAATTTCATGTGGTGGCGTTTTTTTCTGGAAACAGAAGCCAGTTTGGGAAGGGAAGGCTGCAAGCGGCAAAGTGAATGGAAGGAGAGAAAAGGAAAAAGAGATGATAACAACTCTTTGATGGAAGTAGGTCAGTCTTTAATGCTATGGCCTGTCTCTTTGGGCTCCTTAGGAACAGTTATAGCTGCAGTTTGAGATGGAGATTGCACTACGAACTGAAAGCAGATGTTCTCTGAATGCAGTTAGCTACTAGCAATAAAATGCTAAGTGTTTGGAAAATGCAGTAATTCAGTCATGTGATTTTTATTTCTGTACTTTGGTCACTGACCCTACAATGGCACTGAAAAATGGCAGTAGATTGTATTTAGGAAGAAAATGGAAGATGGCTGTCAAAAAAGTAAATAAAATGAAGTGGCTAAGCCCATTTTAATTAAAACTCAGGGTGAAGTAGTTATCTCATTCTTGTAGATGGTTCCAAAGCTCTGCTTCCCACTTTATTTTAATGTTTTGTGTCTATGGATCTGATGCAGATAAAGTTAATTCATAGAGTGACACAAATATGAAGCTATGTCTAGTAATATACTATGTAATCAGCTGAACTGGCTGCCAGGAATTATGCTGCTGCTCTCACCAATTAGTGCTAACATGTGGGGTAGTCATAACATGAATTGTGGGGGTTTGATTACCTGAATGTACAGGAATGTGCTCAGGTAGTATGAAGCTAGGAGAGCATTAGAAATGCCTTGCCAGATCTCTGCCATAGGTTCAGGAGGAGCATCGATCAATTGACATAGCTCAGTACATAGAAAAACTGAAGAACGGGAGAGGAGCACATGACCATAAGTGAGTCTTCCTTCTCTGCTTAGCCAGAGGCAGAAATATCAGAGTAAAAATACTCTGCTTTTGGCTCTAACCTTGTCAAACCATAGCTACCCGTTTTCGATCTTGAAAGCTCATCTAGCTTGTGCCCTGGTAACACTGAGCGTTTTCTCCCTGTGCTCCTAGGGCTCTGCAAGTGAGCCATAAATGGGCTTCCACAGTAGAGTGTTGTTTGTGGCAAGTGGGTATTGGGTGTGTGGGAGAGGTATGGCCAGGAATCAGCGCTGGCTTGGTTGACAGTGAGATGCCCCTGGAGAGGAGCACTGGAGCTTGCTGTGCAGCTTTTTTCTAACTGTGCAACAGGTTTGCCTTGCTGTGCATTGGTTTCCCTAGCAAAAAAAGTAATAAATGGAGCTGTGTAAATAATCAGTGTTTATATTCAGCAATGTGCTGAAAAGCAGAAAGCACACTTTTGGGGAAAGAAGCATTTGTTACTTTCCCACAGGGTGGAGGGAAAGCAAAGAAGGAAATATGTGTTTCAGGTTGAATGAAACATTGATTTGTTTTGGAGGAAGAGGGAGGGAGGTTATCCATTGTGTTTCAATTTGGCATATTTTTAAAATAAAAGATCTTGGTGATGGAAAAAAGAAAGGGTTAGTTTAAAAAAGAAAAATGCCAAAAATATGTTTCATTTTTTCTAATTTGTTTTCTTTGGTTGAAAGAATGTCTAAATTTGTGTCACGTGCATTAGTCCCTCTGCATATGTCTGTCAATAAAGCCTTTACTAGAACCACCTCCCCTTGTCAAGTTAGAACGTTTTCTCCAAGGGGCAGTGGTTATTTAGTGCCAGCAGAGGTTATTTAGTTAATTTCTGTGTGTATACAACATGAAGAACCATTGAGGTTTCAGAGCAGACTCAGCCAGAATTAAAAGATATAAACAATATCTGTCCCCACTGCATTTATCCCTGTGAGACCTGATAGTTGCTGGAGCTGACAATGGCTGAATCATTAATGCTGAAGAGGACTCTGTTATGTTGTTATGCAGGTCCAGATACCACTTATTTTTTGTGCTTTCTGGATGCTGCTCTTGAAGGGCAAGTGGCTTTTGAAGCAGACCAAGGTTAGATCTGGCGACCTTTACTGATACTTTTTCCTTTTTTTTTTTGCCCCCTCCTCCTCCTCTTTTTTTTGTGTTGGAGGCACATTGTGGGTTTAGCAAATCTATGGGTAATTCTGTCTCAGCTGGGGAAGGATAAGCAAGTGGTCCACACGTGTCAGGAGCATGAGATTGGCTGGGAGATACCATTGATCAGCTAAGACACTTGGAATTGTTTTCAGCAGCACTCAGACACCCAGGGAGAGAGCAGGAAGAAAAGCACAGCCTGGGTTTAAGTGGGGATCTCATGCAGGTAATAAAACGCAAGGGACCTGTATCAGAAGCAGATAAATGAGCTGTTAAATCCTGCGGTCAGTAAGTAGTGGAGTAATCGGATTCAACTGCATTACGTTCAGTTGCATCTCTGCATGTCTGCTTATTCGTATGGATGAGATGGAGCAGGGGGATGGGGAGAGCAGCAGACTGCAGGCAGGATGGATGCCAATACAGGAATACGGTGGAGCAATGTCTGCGTTCATGATTAGGTCTGGCAGTGCTGTGCATCAAGCCCAGCAGAGAGACAGGACATATAAGGTCCAATTATTGGCAAAACCAGTGGAGGAAGAATAAGGAGCTATCAGCTGTTGACCTCACTGATGGGTAATGCTGACTGTTCACTTGGCAGCATCTTGAGTTGGAGGAGACTGCAGCATCACCAGGGCACGCTAGCGTTTTATGGCCTCTTAAACATGTGGAAAGCTGACGCTGTCTTGTGATGCTCTGGGTAGAGAAAGAAAAATGAGCCAATTAGGAGACAATAAGAAGGACTCACAGCCAAGTTTGTAATTTGGAGCTTTCTGTAAATCTGGTACTACCTCATCTAACGGAAGGGGAGAGGATGAATTAAGTGGATGATTTAAAAGCAAAACCAAAAAAAGATGTCATCTTTAATAACTGCAGATGAAAAGGGCAACAAAAGAGTGACCAGCAGCTTCTTAGCTGTTCATAACCTACAGCCAGGTGCTCTCCATCCCAGCTTGACCAACAAACTGCTTATGCTTCTTGCTGCTAGTTTCCTGGTAGCTTTAGCTCTCTGAGTGTTACTGCAAATAAATATCTGCAGTCCAGAGCCAATTTAAAAAAAAATATGCAATGACAAAGGTAGAATAGTGGAAAGGAGGGAATGGGTCCTGGCAAAGAGAAATAACGGTTCACTAGGCTGGCCTCCAGTGAGATTTGAGCCCCGCTTTGTGAAGCACTGTAGAGGAAGGGGAAGAGAAAGCAAGTGGAGTGAAGCCTGTGCAGAGCAGGAAGGGACATGGGAAAGGATGAACGTGCGTGGTGTGGGAGTGATAGAACAGAGGGATGAACATAGGGAGGCAAATGCAGCTGTGGGAGTTGTACAGGGTCAGCATGCAGACAATGAAGATAAACATTCAGGGAGAGAGTGATATGGAAAGTGAATATACAACTGTGATTTGTAAGAAAGCTTTGGGAGGATATTTCAGTGTGTCTGTTGGGGCTGAGCCTGCATTGTTTCACCTTCAGATCGCAGCCAAGCCCAGCAGTAAGTAAAAGTTGGTGCCATCCTATGCCCCAGAGTGAAATGAGTCAGTAGGCGGTGCTCACGTCCTCCAGAAGATTAGTTCTGCTAGGCGTTGTGGGTTTCAGCTGCAGGGTTAAGTAAGCTCAATGCAGTCTATGTCACTATGGAGATGACTGCTGAAGGGCAGGATTGGGTCAGAAAGGCACCGGAGAGCAAAGAGCTACTGTGACAGGTCCTGGCTAAAAAGAGGCTCTAAGGCTCAAGCCTGGCAGTTTCCATCTTTGTTGCTGGTTTAAACAAATACATCTTGTGTGGGTGACCAGTCAGCCAGCAGGAAAATGGTTAGAAGAGGGCAGTGTGCTGTGCTGAAGGACAGTTATCTAAGCGTCAGCAGAGGAACTAATCCAGCCCCTCTGATACCAACCAGCTTTGATGTGGTTCTGAAATCAGCTCTTGCTGGGTCTCTGAAGCAAGACATTGCTTCAGCAGTGGAAACTGCTGCTCCCTGCAGAAAATTAATAAGGAGACTTTGGATTTCGCCCTGCATCTGACCTGAGCAGCTAAATAGGTTACACAAAGTTTTAAGAATCGCCCCAGTTTTCCTTTTAATAGGCAATTTTTCTGCTTAATTTGCAGAACAAGCAAAAAGCTATTATATAAAATTTATCAGCAGCAATTGACTCTCATTAGAGATTGGGAGCAGGAGGCTTTGTCGTAAGGGGGAAGGGTCCTCCAAATTTTTATTTACCAGCCTTAGTTTCCCAGCATTTATGCTGACCTGTGCCCTTAACAAATTCAGACACTGAGCCATCAACATTTCTATTCTCACAAGAGCTGTTCTCACCTTCTTTTAGTCTGGTTTTAGAAGTCCTTAAGCAGTCAGTAACCAGTTCTTTTGAAGCAGGTGATCCAGGCTGAATGAAGTGCCTGTAATTTACAGTGCTATTATTACAGTGTTTGAGCAGTGAATTTTGCCATGTCGAGCAAACTCAACTCCAGTAGAAATATTTTGTTCAAGAGCATTGGAGTGCAGTTGTGTGCAGAGCTCCTTGCTGGGCGAACGAGTTGGGCATGAGATTGTGCCTATGGGACATGGGCAAGGTCAGCTTTTAAGTGCCACATGGATTCCAGCACCTTGGGTCTGGAAACTCATTCCCGAGTCTAACATCTTCGCCAGAAGTGGTACAGTTACTGATACCCACAAGACTCCCTTTTCTCACCACTTTTTTCTCCCAAGTCCTGCGCTGGATATAGCAGACATAGAAAGAGCTGCTGTCCGTATTTCCTGGAGACCAGAGCACAGCGTGATCTGAAATTGCTCATGTTTTCTTCATGCTGCAGCAGCGTCTTTTGGCTGCAGCTGAAGACAGCTGTGACTTGTCTCGTGTAGGGGGACAGGTAAACTGTAATATAGCTTCCTATGAGAGACATTAGGGAAGTGGAAATTATTACTGACATTGAAACATTCAGATGGGGATTTTTCCTTTCCTTTTCCCCCTACAGTAAATGTTAATTATACATGAAGGTTCATTACAGCAGAAGGGATTATAATTAATTTATATTTGAACTATAATAGATTTCACTACAAACTGCATTTCATTGCAACAAAGTGTATTATGACTGTTGTTTGCTGCCAGCAATTTACATAAACCGACCACAAAGCACTGCATCCATTAATCCGGCATTAAGGACAGCAGCAGGCAGATAAAACTAAAACAGAAAAAAAAATAAAGCAAGTCTGTTTAACCTGTGGACGGAGACCTTGGACTTGTTGCACAACCCAGGTAATCTAACCTGAGAAATGCAAAGAGGAGTGCATTGGAGCACATGAATTTGTAAGGCAACATTTGGATCCAAATCTATGTCTGAACTTCCCTAGAAATGAGAATTTATCTTTGTGTTCTGTCACTTCTTTAAACTGCAAAATATTAGAATCCATTTGAAAGAAGAATAACCCTTTGTTCTTCTTGGTGCTCTGAGTCACGCGCCAAAGCAGTATGAAGACAGTAGTGACCTTGAGGACAGGCAAGCAGGCTTTTATCTTGACTGGATGGAAAATCGTGTACTTTATGGTGCCTCTCTTTCCTTTTCCAACAGTACCTACCTAGTTTTATGCATGGGAGTTTCTCCAAGGCAGGGATTATGCTTACAAAGGTAGGCTGGAGCAACTCCCAAAGCAGAGTCCCTGTCATAGTACAAGCATTAATCCAAACATACCAGGCAGTATATTAAAAGCATAAGATGGCAAGTTGATAACTTTTAATTGGTGCTTCCTAATTTATTACCACTAACACACTAACCTCACAGCTCTCCCTCCTTGTCATTTTTGTGATGCCTCAGTGATATCAAGTCTTGGAACCTTGGTTTCTTTGCCATCAGGCATATCTTGACACCTCACAGCACTTCACTAGGCAGTGTATCAGACTCTGCTGATGCTATCTGTTGCACTGTATACTGTCGCCTTCTGTCTCTGAACATAATATAACAAGCTTTCGTCCGCAGACAAGAGCTTCATCCCTGATGACCCAATCTCAGACTGTAGAAAAGGGCAAGACGGCTTGTCAGGGACTTCAACAACAGCTTGACAGCTGTTGTAAACAGCCAAGAGGAAAGGTCAGAGCTAGCCCTCCTCTGCCACTGATGAATGTTTCCTCTCCTGCACTGCCAAGGTTGGGCCAAGCAACGTGAACTGCAGCAGAAAGGGCCAGGGGAGAGAAGAGTTGGGAACAAGCAACACAAATAATGTCAGTTTGCCCAACAAAGAAGAGAATTTGGATTTTGGAACTGTGGCCAGACTTTGCAAAAGGCTGAGGCTGTCTCTCAAAATCATGAAAACTCTTTCCAGAGAAAGGATTGATGGCTGTTTCAGTTAATGGCCAGGTCACTGATTATCCCCTTATCATTTATTTTTACAAAGTGCTTTGGGATTTGTTTTGTTGTTAGAATCAGCACTCTGCAGGATTCCCACTTCTTTTCCTGCTTCCTTTGGAGGCATTACAGAACAGCTTTGCCTGGGAAACACAGGGCATGAATGTGGCTTCTGCCATCTTCTTGGGGGTTTGGTTGCCTTTTCAGGCATCCAGTGCATGACTGCTAATAAGGGGTTTTACTGTCTGCCATTGCTGTGCCAATGTAGAGTAGTGCATATGTGCATGGTTGACCCTGGTGCAGTTTGACTGGGAGTAGCACTTGGTCTGTACTGGTAGCCTGGCATAAGAACCAGTATCAGGCTCTGGAGATGTAAGTCACCCTCACCTAGAGGAGCTCAGATGATTGAGGGAGTTACATGTCAGCACTTCTATCTTCCACAGAGGGCTATTAAAAGCCATGCTGATATTGCAGCTGGGGTCTGTGTATGCGGCACATCTGGATGTACTCGAGCTATCTTTGTGCTAGAGAGTTTGGGCACCAGAAAATCAAAACTGCGGCAGCACAGACCTCAGTAGAGTCAGCAGAAGCCTGCCTGAGACCCTGGAAAATTAGCTGCTAGCTGAAGTGCTATTGTCCTTAGCTCCTGTGCTCTTCAATCGACCCAGATTAAGCAAGCCTGTGTCTTTGTCTTCTTGTGGCAGTGCTGAAGCACACTCTACGTTGGGGCATTCCTTGCCCAATTTGCACTTCCTTTGCTTTCTAGCTATTTTGTGGCTATGCTGAAGGCACTCATGGCCACTTCGGTGCTTGTTTCCAAGAGCTTTCTTCCACAATTCATACTCATACTCTAGCTGTAAAATTAACAGACTGTTTTATTACACAGGCTTTATTATTCAGGAGGACCCATCCAAAGGCTAGGAGCAGTTTTAATCCCAACAGAATGGCACCTTGGCAGTAAAACAGTTTTGCTACTAAGATTTTGTTTGAGGTGTTTGCCAAGAAAGGAACAGAAGTCCTGAACAGGCTACTCCAGCGTTTGACCCAAGAAGATGCAGGATAGGGTGTCCTGATTTTGGAGCAGCGCAGACCAACAATAAGGCTAGTTTGTCCCCAGGAGATGCTATGGGAAATAGAGAAATGGGGCTCTGGTGGCAGCATTGCAATGCCTGCTGTATTGAGGAGGAGCCACTGCAGAGAGTGTTGTGACACTGCGTTTATTAAAGACCTGGCAGCATTTCCTCCCCACGCACCCCACAGTGTGAATCACGGTGTAGTGAAAAATACCCACGGAAACAACTTTTCCTGTGCTGTCTGAATATGTACATTGTTGTAAAATGAAAATTGATGTAGTCTGAGATGGGGGGTCGGAAATGGCTCCCAGAAATTCCTTCTGTCCTGCAGTGAGACAGAAGTGACAGTCCCACGATAGCAGGCTGAATGGGGGCGAGTCATCTGCCCCCTTACTTGCCTCTGACTCAGCCTCTGAGATAAAAGACCATTGCCAGAAAGCACTCGGGGTGAAAATATTTCAGTTTGCTGCTGCTTTGCAGTTGCCAGTCTTGCTAATTTCTCCTCTGATGTCACCAGCAGCGGCCCCGTTAATGTTATTTATAGTGTTTGTGCCGTGGGCTTTGGTTGTGCTCAAGGTTCTGTTGCTGGTCTACAAGGAAGGGAAGAGCAGCTCGAACTTTTTCAGTGGCATATCTTTCAGCCTGGAGTGTATTCCAGGTTCTTCATGTCACACCTGAGCCGCCTGGGTCTACCCCATACTCCTGTCTGTACCTTGGTTTGCTCCAGCAAACTGAGCCATCCTGGGGCTTATTTTAGTTATTTAGAACTTAGTTTAAAAAATGCAGTAAGTCGTGAGACCAAGCAAATCCGATAAAGACGCTTCAGGGGAAGGCAGTCTGCAAAGCCAGATGCAAATGCAGCCAACCATAAACCAAAAATATATTAGCACTGAGAGAGCAGGGAATTATTCTCCTATCAGAGTTGCAGAATTTTCAGTGTGTATGACTTCAGTGCTACTTCAGGACAGCCGGGCATCCGTTTTTGGCTGAAAATGAGTAGAGCCGTGATTGCTTCAAAGCCCGTGGCTTTCCCTGCATGACACCCATGCGCTGCAATTAAGAAGCATTAAGAATGATGCATTTAAGAAGCACATGCCAGTCTATGTGAGAAGGACCTTTGGAGCTGCTAACTTGCAACATTGAAAATCACGAGTCAGGCTTTTTATCTGATCCCGCTAATCCTAAAATTAAAAAAGGAAGATGAAGAAGCAGCCAGGGCTTTGGTATTTACTTGCAGAGGTTCAAATCTCCAGAGTTTGTAAGTTATTCTGCCTGAAAGCTGAACTTCTCAGCTAATCTAATCTGGGAGCTAAGGCTTTTTAGAAAAAGCACCAAATATTGCCTACATCTGTAGGCACTGGAAACTCTGCAGACAAAAAGTATGTCCCAGAAGAGCTATTTCAGCACTCAAGCTGATCTTCAGTATGAAGTGTGCACTGGTGTCGGTGCACAGGAGAGAGACCCGGGCAGATAACATGTGCCTACAGAACAGGCCTTTCTATCTTTAAGACATCCCATAAACCACATGGCCTGGAATCAGTCCCTGGGTGGAAATTTTTTACAGTGAACTTGTGCCCTGTTCCTTATGCATTTCACATTTTTCTGCAATATTTCAGCTTGTAAGAAGCTACTCAATGTATTAATGATCAGGAAATAATAACGTTCTCAACCCAGGGCCAAGTATCCTCCGTCTCCCTGCCATCTGTAATAACAGTGCGTTTAATGGATGTGTGTGAGATGGTCTCTTAGGAACCCTCAGGGAAGCGCAGAGCTACACCGAAAGCACAGTTGCTCAGCTGTTGCTGGAGAATTTAAGACTCTTACCAATTTTTCAGTGCCATTTTGGTGACTTTCCCAGTGACGTCAGTCTCTGTTACCTGCAGTTGTTTCCTGTCTGACCTGGGAGCTAATTTTCCCGTTGGCACAAGGGTATCTTCTGCATGTGCTGTGAGCCTCCTACAGTAGAGATTGATGGCCAGCAGCAAGAACCACATGGTTGCAGAGTCTCCCAGCAATTGCCATGCATGATGGAGGAGGCTGTCAATCAGCAGTCAGCAGCATCAGTGTTATGTTAAATCAAATATACCAGAGTGGCTGCCTATGCTTGTAAATTGCCACTGGGTATCAATTACAGTTTGCCAGATCGCTCACTAACAGCCTTGCTCCATGCTGCTGTTATTGCATTGTCTGTGCTGCGTGCCTTTTGTGGATTTAAAGGCGATGTATGATATTGCCTCCCAACTCAAGAGAAATCCCATTTTGAGGGACACTTTTCAGCGTGATTGGTCACAACCATTAGACCTAACACATGGCTTGTTCTGCCATCTAATTCATCTTTAGTTCTTCAAGAGACCGGCACTAAGGAAAGCACAATTACTGGACTTAGGATCTAGGAATCGCAGACTTAAAGCTGATGGCCTTTCTTAAGTAGTATGAACATAATGGCCTCCACTAGGTATTAATCACTATGAGACTTTGAACACAGGAACTTGGGCTATTTTTCGCAACCCTATCAACTGTGAGCTACGTGTCTTTGGGCAAGTCTTGTCTTTTCCCTGTGGTCTAAAAAGTGTCCCAGCTGAACAAAGCATGTCGTAATACTGAAGTGCCTCTAAAGACTAGGTTGTTGTTGAATGAATTCTTACTGCATTTTTTTTTGAGATTTTTGTATGCCAACTGCTATTTTAGTGCAAAGTAGTATTGATTATCATCATGCATATATAATACATAAGCTGTTATTCATTTTCGTAGTGCTTCTCTTCTCTGACATGATCCTTATTAGGTACCACAAGGGGCAGGTTAATAAAACTCTGCCTATTTACATTAAATAGTAAGGGAAGCATTACCCTTAGTACAATCCCGCTCACTGTTGTAGCAAAACCCATCCGTTTGGCAGAAGGCTCCAAGGCAGCGTTCCAGCACATCTCCTGAATGTCAGGCTGGGATTCTGCAGTGATATATGTTTTCTTTCTTTTTCTTCTGCTGCATTTTGTAACTGCTAGTCTGACCTGGCATTGCTACCTATCATAGAGACAGGTTGCTTTTTTCCTGAGTAATCTCACAGTACTTATTTTTATAGGTATATTGAAGATAATGATCCTGCTTCTGAATGGGAGATAAGAGTGAGACAGAGACAGAGCTGCTGGCTTTTAAATCGCATGAAAAGCTTCAGATACTACTGCAATGAGGACCATATATGAAGACAGAGCGGTGTCATCACTGGTAAGAGAGTGAGCAATGTAGCAACTTTGATACGAACAGTGACCTTCTCAGCATTAAGCATATCGCGTTATGTTGCAGGAATAAGGCTTAAGACCCAGACTCACAAAGGTGACAAAGTGACGCTGGATCGAGCAGCATTTGAGCATCTAAATACCTTTGTAGATATGGATATAAATGCCTTATTTAATCTGAATTAACATGACTGAAAAATGAAGTGTTAGCACAGTGGAACATGCTCTGTCTGTGGTTGCGTCTCTACTTTCCACTGTAACTGCCATTTTGTATTACGGGTTGCACATGTTGCCAGTCTTGCCCCAGGCAAGGTTAATGAATTGCGTTTCCTGTGGTCTGCCTGGCTTCAGAGAGCCGTACCATATCTTGTTGAAGGATCATCACCGGGAAGCTATCGCATGGCAATCTGGAGCCATCGGCTTTGATTCTCTCTCAGTGATTGGCCAAATGCCATGATCAACAGATTTCCAATATGGTGATGCCAGTGTGGCGGGCGTCTCAGTCGCTTCTCAGCCCAACACATGGCAAAAGGCTGAGCAGAGCAGGGAAGCCAAAAATTGTCAGCTGGAAGCGGGGCAGCGCAGGAGAGAGGGCAAGCAGGATGCTGCCAAGCCGTAATACCTATAAAGCTCAGGGTAACAGGGGAAGACTATTACTATAGATTTTCAGAGTGTGTGTTTCCTCTTTCCTTTTGTTTCCAATTTTTCCTGGTTCCTATCTCCTGTAAGAACAAAGATGGCAGAGCTCCCCTCTCCTCAACACACCACTGGTCAGATTGGGTCTGGAATCTGGAGTGAAGAAGCAACTGGAGCAATTTCACCAGCATTTTACTTACCTTATGCCAACTGAAGTGGGCAAAGGATTTGTTTTATGACTTTGCCATCCTTTCCCATACAGAGAGGGAGAAGCATTCTCATTTAATATTAATCATGCCTCCATGGATTCAGGCTGCTTCTGACAGTGTATCAATTATTTAAACTTGTTTTAAAAATTTCCAGGATTAAAGAGATTAGTTTCTTGTTGATTTTGGTAATTCCTCCTGCTTTTGCATCTCGGAGGCTGAGTACAACACAGCTACTGAGTTCCTATTTGCTCAGAGTTCACCCTATCCAGGGGCAAAATGGAAATGTTGTTTCCATATGTAATTGTCACGTTCATGTCTGAGTGGTAAGCAGCTCCCGCAAACTGGGTATTGGTAAATCAATTGAAGACCTTTTAGGTGGCATTGTTAGGTAAGCAATCACGTATACCATTAAACAGGGAATATTAGTTGTATGTTTGTGTGTACTGTTAGGATATTTCTGCAGAATTTTACGTTATGAAAGTAAATTTAAAAGAGACGACAACATTTGCAGTTTTCCTCTGTCATGGTTTGTATTTCTCACCGACATTAAGTGACCAGTCCCTTCCAGCAGACAGTGGAGGTGACTCCACTGTGAGATCAAAGAACCTCATGTGTTACCGTCACAAATTTAAACAATGCCTAAAGATCATCTGTTGTCTCCTGCATAGTGAGTCTTTGTTAGCTGTGGAAGGACAGCTCACATGCTCCAGCCTACCAGTTGGAATCAGGGCTGCAACTGGCACTTAAGAAAATCTAGAAAAAAGGATTAAAAAGAATAATCAAAGAGCTTTAAACATCAAAAAGCAAACAGGTCTATGAAATATACATAAAAACACACTAAAACCTCAATCCCAGCATTATCTGTCTCCTATCCGATCATTAATTCATGGTTTTTTGTTACCAGGGAAAGTGAACTCCTTAAATGGGTTCTTTGACTGCGTCTTCCCTGTGCTAAGCAAGACTGCCTGAACAGTCGTGCTCATCACTCCGTCAGAAAGGAATGTTTGTGGCTTCCTGTGATATCCCATAAACATACCTTTGCCTTAATTAACTGGTCAGAGAATCTTGCTTAACAAAGGGAAGACCTAGTGATATTCATATCTTTAAAAAGTTTCTATAATTACAAATTAATCAGGAAAAACCCTTAGTAAGCTTTTCTCACCAAATATTCACCGTTAGAAGGAATCAGCCGGCCCATTATTTTTCTTCCCAACTGTTTCATGCTGCATGATATACTTTATCAATCAGCCTCAGAAACCAATCTTCTCCCAGTCTCCAGCACAGTCATCATCAATCACATCTGTAAGCAATGGCGCTAGAGCCTCATCACAACCTTTCCTTTGCTAGCAAGAGTCACAGCTCGGAGAGAGAGGTGGAGATGTGCATTTCAAATATCGATCATTCTCTCCAGCAGTGAAAGGATGGTGGGAGGGGAGAAGAGAAGAGAGATCATGTGTGTTAAAATGTTTTATTTTTGTTGTCAATGTCTCTGGCTAGAAACTGATAAGCTGCAGGAGCTGAGAGCACGGAAAGAGTCTGGCATGAATGGTGTGTAGGAGGAAGGTCAGGAAGGGAGGAAAACAAAATGTCTTGTTGTTACTACCATTATTTGTATTATAGTGGTACTACCAAGCTCTTAGAAGGCATGTTCTGTCCACCTGCTGTGAACACCTTTATAAAGGTCAGGATCATTATCTTCGTTTTCCAAATGGAGAAACTGAGGAAGGTTTAACTTGCACAAGGCAAGCAGGCCCCAGACAGAGGCAAGAAAAGAGCTCAGTTTTCTCAAGATGTAGAATAGCTCTCTGTGCCCCCAGTTGCATTGCCTTCCCTTTGTAGAAGAGGGTGAATCTGAGATCAAGGTCTCGCTGGGCAGGGTATGGTACAAGCAATACAGGAAGAAAACAGATTGCCCAATGGTCCCTGCATCCTTTCCATTTCCTGAGCTCTCTCTATCATTGTAGGTCATCAGTTGTCATGTAGTTTTCCATCTCAAGGCTTTATTTTGTGCTTTGTATACACACACAAGAAATGTGTTCCAGCTTCACATCATTGCAGTGTGAACCCCAGAGAAGTGAGGTGCTTCTTCAAATGTATAAGATCAAGTAAAGAAGAAAAAAACAGAACAAATACAAAAATACTGATTTATTTTGTATGTATGTTTGACACTTCATTGATTTCGCTTGAGTTGTTCTTAATTTACACAGAAAGGTAAGGTTTGGTCTCCTGGGTCTAGTTTTCCACCCATTCATACAAGCTGTATGTCTGTAAATCATGTTTGTAGTGCCTGCAAGGGAGGCAGAGAACAGGGTGTGTTTCTTTCTTTCTTATGCCCTGTAACACTGTTGTTGATTCCCCTTCCAGCGCTGAAGGAGTTTATTCACTTGAGGCTTCTTTAAGCCATTCTTAGATGCTGAGAATTTAATCTCTGAGTGTTTCTAGTTGTCTGGATTAACTACTTGAGGAAATCAGGCTAAGGCTGCACAGCCAGTTGAAGTGTGGCTCCTTGTCAGGTTTAAGGAGGTTGAGAATTGTGAAGCCCCCGCTTACCATCTGCAGCATCACCATGCTGTGGTCTGCAACTGTCCCTGACCAGGCTGATGGAACCTGGTTGCATGGAGCTATAATGGATGTTGTGCTAGGATTTGAGTTTTGCTTCAGGAACTTTCTGGAGAATGAACGAAGCCTGCAGCTAACCAGCTGCTTGTATTTGGAAAGCATAAATGATAGAGAACTTGGGGCTGGAGTACAGGCTTTGGATGATGATATAGAGCTATAGGCTTCTGTCTTTGTCCCTCTGAGTCACAGATGCTATGTTAGGTCAATATAAATGCTTTGCGTGCATACCTCTGTATTTAAGTTACATGTATCACACGTGTCTTGAGCTGGAAATCCATCAAAAAGGGATTTATTAGTCTTTTCCAAACTAGTGCTTTGAGCAGTCCTATGTGCAATAAAAAAGCAAGATATTTCATAAGGCTTTTTTTGCATTGGTCAATTATTTGACACTTCTTATCCAACTGTTTGTTTCCTGTCTCTGTTAGTCTGGGTTCCTGCTGTTCTGAATGCTGGAAAGCCACAGCAAAACCCATCCCTTCTGTCATTAGGCTTCTTAAGTACAAAGAATGGGTTTTTTTGTTCAAAATCAGCAGTGGAATTAGCAGCTAAGGTGCACAGGCTTCCCAGTTCCTGATTCCCCAGGTACCGGTGTACCATGCTCTTTGAATCACATCCCATTCCTTCATCAGCTAAGCAGAATAAGCTTTCTGTGGCACCAGAGAAAAGTGACATTAAGAATAAAGTGCCCAGGAAGGGGATGGATGGAGATACAATGGTAATTAAGCTGGCAAAGAAAGTTACGTGGAATCAAATCACCTCACGCTTCCATGCCTTTCTGTCCTTTAAAAAAAATACTCTGGATGCCGGTTTACCCTAATTGGCTCTTCATTCTGGCAAGCCAAAGAGAGATCAGCTTCTTTTTCACTGCCTTTGTGTCCCTGCTTCCCGTCCTAACCTAGTGTAGTCTTCTGTGAAATTGTTTTCTCTGCAGAGACAGAGTTGCCTCGTCTCTTGTAATTCCACTAGAATAATCCTTGGCTCTGTGCTAGAAAAGCGCTGAGCGTAGTCACTGAAGGGAACGCTGGGGAAACATAGGCATCTGCACACATACACCTTAGTGCTGGGGGAATTGAGGCAACTCAGAAAACATGGAAGATTTGCAAATACCTCTTTCTTTCCTTTAATGCTTGCTCTGTGGTAAAGTAGAAAAGGCTCAGGGAGCAGCCCGCCAGGAGGGCATGCCAAGTGAGCAGAAATAGTGGGGCACTGAAGGCAAATGCAGGGGGAACAAACGCTTTGTACAGGCCCTCACCACATACGGAGGAGGGTGGTTTGCAGGCAGTGCACGTAGAGACCTGGGACTGCTTAGCATCAAGCTGAACACAGGGCCAGACCCTCAGCACCGTAACTCCACTGACCTTAGTGCAATTAGTACAAGGGGTTTTGTCCCAAAGTGCTTATGATCTCAAGTGATGAAAATAATAACCTAAGACTTACCTGCCTGTATAACTTTGTGCTACAAGAGGGGAAGTCCTAGTCCTAATTAATTACCTAAATAAAGGATCCTCATCAGTGTCCCGTGACCAAGATAAGCATTGCCCTCATTTTTACACAGAGATATGCAGAGGTAAAGCATGGTTCCTTTAACCGATCTTACAATTCGCAACTCACCATCTGAAGCCCTAACCATGAGATGCCAAACCAAAAGGAGGCATAGCTATTAAATGTGTGTGATTTAAAGCCAGAAGGGAACACTGTGGTAGGCCTCCTTCATGCAACTGAGTAATTCTTTTCCCTTGCTAGATAAATGATGACAATAATATGGAGCTTAACAATTCCCAGTTACACTAGAGAGCATCTCTTTTCTGAGAGTTAGCCAATAGCGATTTTCAGATATTATCGACAGAGCCTACAGTTCCAGCCATATCACACAGGAGTCCTGGCAGACGGTTCATTGCTCCGTGTGGAGAGAAAAGGACTTCTTTCAGAGTCTATTGTCACCATATCACTATTGCGCCTCAGGTTATCAGCCAGCATCCAAATGGCAGTGCTGAAGAAGATGCTTATCCTATGGTGTGATTATTCAGTAATTTCCTGCTATTATTCTCTTGTATTTGCTTCTGAATCCTGGCCATTGCCAGTAAGAAGATTTGAGGTAGATAGCCATGCTCTAGTTAGTACAGCAGTGCCTATATTCATAACCTGGTTGTGACCCGTGACGCACTGAACTTTAATAAAGTCTGGTAGATACTTGAAAACTTTCTGTAGTTGTATCAGCCAGAGTAGATTTAAATCTGAAATCAATTTGTAGACATGGCTTTGACATGGCTCAAGGTGGAAGGATGTAGAGCAGGAATGCAGGAGTAGGGAGACAGCAACTGCCGTGTAATTATGGGGTCTGTCACTTAATGTTTATATGTGATGGGTGTCCTAAAAGATGAGAGGTTGTCATTTGCATTATGGATATGCTAATTTGTCATGCTGACAGACAACAGAGTCCCAACTCATACAGCCATTGTAACTAATTAAACAGACAAACCAATCAACAGACATGGCAGATGAGGAATTTTAATGTGAAGCCTTAAATACACAGAGTGACCTTGTGATGGTGCTTAGTATAATTTTGTTTAATACCAGAGTCTTAGCAGGAAATTAACTTAAAAAGCACATAAAGTGCGACAAGGCAGAAATGACAATTTTGCCAGGGTTCCATAGCAGCTTTCGTCCGGAGGGATCCCAAAGCATTTTATCAGCTGTCTAGATTCACTTCATGAAAATGAGAATGCCTTAAAGTGTAACCTGGATATCAGTGTACTTGACCAGTGCTTGCTCTCTGCTGAGGTCAGTTCAGTTTCTGTTTTACTTCAGGCATTTTCTTTCTTTGTCCATCTATCTACTTGGTCTTTGTCTTGTTCATCGGAGGTGTACTGTACTATGATTAAAGTAATATGAGGGAGTCTTTTGCACAGCCCTTTTTATTTTTATTTTACTTAGTTTCCAAGCAGCAGGTACAGGATGCAATAGCATGAGGATTTACTTCTCAGCTTTGTTGCTTTAAATGTGGTGAACTGGGCAATCCATTTCCTGTCTCTGTCGTTCATAAAGCCATCTGGGTACATCAGCTGTGATGGATCATTTCAATATTATGCCTTCTATCCTGGAAATGGAGCTTTCCCTCCCCTTTTAGATAAAAGCTGCTAATATTTGAGTCCCCATTCTAGTCAACCAAGCCACGAGACATAAGACTCCCTGACAGCGTATTTGTGTCCTGAACATGTGACACTGCTCCTTGCTTCACTAGCCCAGACAATAAATATTGTGGAGCCAGTGCAAGAAATGAGAAGGGGGATTTACAGTGCATAGCATCATATGGCTTGTAGGCTAGGTTCATCCCTGGGTTAGTGCTGTTCAATTCAGAGGAATTATCCCAAGCAGTGAATCTGCTACAATGGCAGACATGCAAGACTGGAATTCCAGCTCTGTTTTTTTAACTCACTCTTGTCCAAAATACATAGAAGAAGGCTTAGCACCGGGTGCTGGGGATATATGCTGAGCTTGGTTAATCCACTGCAGAGGCTGGGGAGAATTTTGAGACTGGGATTTGGCTTCAGCTCAGGCGCTATGGAGCTTCTAAAGCTAACCAACTTCCAGAGGGATTCGGGTAACAGCTAGGATGAGAACATTGTCAAAGCTGATATGAAAAGGATTTACAAAGGTAAAGGCTGAGGGAAACTGAGGGAAGGTCCCCAGCAAAGTTTGGTGAGTGGGCAGATTAATTTCTTTGTTGAGGAATTCAAGGTAAATTATTTTAAAATAAAGTTATTCTTCTACTTGCAAATCTCTTTAAAATTTAAGTGAACGTTTAAAAACTCTGTTTCTTGTTAGATAGCTCAACAAAACACTCTTGGAGCAGTCAGACAGCTAACACTTCTGTGACGCATAAGGACTAGGAGTAGAAAATAGTATTGGCAATGCTGTATGTCATTATATCCCTCAGCAGAGAATCTTTTGGTTGAAGAAGTAATGAGACTGGAAGGGGTTAAACGTTCAAACTTTCTAATCAGCCAAGGGTTCAGAACAAACAGTTGGATGTATGATCCGCTCCCCTTTTTTAGCCAAGTTTTGGCTTCTTTACAGTCATTCTTAAAATCTTCCTGTGCACATAACAAGCAGTAAAAGCATTTAAGGTCTGAGAGTGTTTTTTATACAGGATGAAAGGTGTTCGTGCATACAGTAGCTGTGCAGTAAGCTCCCAGTGGAATCCCAGGCTACATGGAGTTTACCCATTCGATTTCATTTTGTAGAACATCCGTTTGCATGGAAATCATTGAAATTTATCAGATTGTAAGTTTTGCTTGTTTAGAAGAAAATTAAACCTTACGATGTTTGCAATGCCTGGTAATTTGGACATACAATCTTATAGAAACAAACAAACACACACACACACCCCCTCCAGTAACATGAAACCATGCACACTTAAAATGGGGGTTTCCTGAAATCAAAATTCAAAGGCAGCCCTTACCAAAGGAGGTGTATGGAATGGGGAGTGAAAAGAAAATGACAGCTATCATATCTGTCTGAATACCTCTATGGCCTCTGTTACCATAGCATCTGAGCTCTTCCGAATCACTAACCAATTTTGACTGCACAACCCTCCCGTCCAGGGTAGAAGCAGTTCCACTACTTTAAATTCATTCTTCCTATGGAGAGTTAAATGGAGGGGAGCGGGTAAGAGAGGTATGGACAGGCCAAATAAATCAGCACCATTTACAAAAAGGTTGAAATTTAAAAGAGAGGGAGGGGAAAACGGGAAGTGGTAACAATAAAAGGAAAAATGAAGAAGTGCCATGATAAAAATGATACAGTGTCCAGGCAGCCCGGTCCCCAACCTTGAAAACCCCATGAGTAAAACATTGCTTCGTGAAGATGAATTCTTTCAGTTAACCTTGTTCACAGCAACATCTTTGCAGGTCAGAAAATTATTGCTTTCTCACTTTCCAGCTCTCAAGCGGGTTCCTGAATATCTCTGCATATGGATGGGTAGATTGGATTGGCTTAGGCTGAACTCAATTGGCAGACTGATTCCCTAAATCTAGGAATATTGCGCAGTATCATTCTTTTTCAATAAGAATATAACGAGGAAAAAATCCTCCCTGAAACAAACAGAGAGCCCTCAATATGTTGCCGTCAGACTGTTTTTTAGCCATTGACCAGGCTGAAATAGCTGCACTGCAGCAGAAGTGCCTGGAAAAATTATGAGGACTTCAGCAAAACTGCAAAAGCTGTAGGAGCAAGTTGCTTGTGAGTGCCTGCTCCATTCCCATCTGAAAGGTTTCGTGCACCTTCCTTCTTTGTAGCTTAACCTTGAATGTCCTTTCAGCTCCATGCTGCAACTATGCAGTATGGAAACACTCGTCTTCCCCTTGTCCACTTTTACTTGGCAGTTGAGGTCTTTCGGCTGTAAGGCTGGATGCTTAGGTTCTCAGTTAGGAAAGGTTTTGGGGAGCTTTTGGACCCTAGACAACATCAACAGCTGTATGCATTTTCATGTCACTGATGTCACCAAACTGATGCAGTGGGGCTGTGGTACACCCATGAGTTAGGGATGGTGCTCCATCACTAAGCAAATACAAACGGGTGATAAGCAAGGAAAGTGCCCTCTCTTACAAGGCAGCGCACTCCCCCTTCTCCCTCCAAGCCATCAAGTCGCTTCCCAAAGGCTAGTGGTTTAGCCCAGGGAAAGCAGCAAAATCTCATTATGCCCTGACACTTCTCACATTCCTAAGCAAAAAAGATACAGGGGATAATGGGAGTCCCACGTTTGTCTAATGGATTTATTACTACTTACCAATGCAATTTCATCAGCAAAAGTAGGCAAAAATTGATAGAGAACAGAGCACCGCAGCTTGGTGTTTACTGATAGCCCTTGCCCACTGGATACTTTTATCCTGAGGCAAACATGAGAGTCAGAATGTCCTTGGGCAATTGCTTTTAGGCATATACACAGCAGCATACTGAGGAATAAGGGTTCCTATCTACTCTGAACACTGAGCATTCGGTTAGGATAATAACGTCAACTGGTCAGACCTTGCAGATCACAGATCCGTACGTTTCATTGAACTGTCTTTAAAAGGGGACCAGTTGTTCAGGTTTCAGAAAACTAGATGGATCCTTGCCACAGGAAAAACAAACAAGGAAGAACTGGCGTGCCACCAGTGTCCAAGGTGCTAGGGCAAAAACTGACAAGAGAAGCCCGTGTAAAGGCAACAAGAAGCACGAGAGATTTTCCCTGATCCTTTTAGGATCAGTTTCTTTAGCTGAAGAACACAGTAATAGATCGCAGAACCATATCAGATCATTGGGAAAAAAGCTAGATGGAGAAGCAGAAGCATATGGCAATGAAAAAGCCTGCCTTGAGAAATGGAAAATAGACCTTTTCTGTTTTTAATAATGTGTCAACCTTTGTATAAACTGGCCCAGAGCCCAAAGAAATGGACTGTTGCTTCCATTTACAAGAAGACCAGGTCTGGCCTTCTGATAGCTCTATAAATAAATGCTCCATTATCTCTTCCAAATATCTTTCCAATATGTTATCTGAACGTAGGTTTATTCATTCACAAATTTGGTCGTCTTTTATAGCAGAAGGTAGTCTCTTACTTTTATCGAGGAATTTCAAAGTGCTCCACACATATCAGTGATTTCAGCTTGTTAAATGTTACCGAAAGGAAGCTGAGGCATGGAGAAAATGAAATAAATGTATCCAAATTCATGCTGTGAGTCAGAAGCAGAGCCAGGAATAGAATGGCAATGAACATACCAGAAATGATGAAAGGTCAAGACAAAACCCAGGACTCACTAGTTAGATGAAGCTGCCTCTACAAGGTAGGACACTCCCTGGAGCTAGGATTCACTGTGTGCATGAAGAAAAGCTGATAAAATGGGTATTCTTACATCGCTTACACTGTTCTTCTCTGTACTTTTCTCTATTTCCTAGCCTATGTGTTTGTGTCTTTTCCCTCATCAGAGTGCTCTGTAGCATTTCACTGGTAGCTTTGAAACACTGTGTTAATTTTAACCTTCCAAGATCTGCCATTAAAGTGAGGGAAGGGGATGCCTCAGATGGTTGTTTCACTTTATTTTTCTTGTAGAGGTTTGTATCACGGGTAAGCATATTACATAAAAGAGTCACTGCTTGATGCAATTTGTGTTAGTTCATTAAGCACAAGATATGATTAACACGAACACTTCTTTAATCAACCAAAGATGCTGTTACAGACACTTAAAAGCCCTGTGCACTTCTAGCTCTTCTTTTCTCCATATTGCTGCTCTGCCCAGATTTGTGGGAGAGCAGACAGTTCACAGTCTCTACACACCAGCACAGAGCAATTTTGAGCCATAGTAGCAGTTTCTATACTGGATCAGAGGAACTGCAAAGGAATCTGCTTCTTCCCTGCAGATAATTCCCTAGCTTTTGCACTTAAACCGTGTATCTGCGCTGTTATGCACCAGGGAGGTGCATTATTCTATTAAATGAGGTATAAAGAGCTGTGTAATGCTTAAGCAAGATGTGGAAGGTCAGATTACCAAGACCCCTATTTCACCCAGCAAACCACTAAAATGCAGATCTGTTCAGGCTAACCCAGAAGGAAAAAAAATGTTTTTTATTATCCTCTTTTGTCTTGGTTTCCTCTGCCTTCAAGCCAGTTTGACATAACAGTTATTGTTTCCATCATTAGCTCCATAAAGATACAAACAGATGTGGTCTTTTCTTGCATCTTACCTTGTGTTAGTTTGTACCTATTTCAGTACTCTTTGTTATTTAAATAAAGAATGACTGCCTCCTCACCATTTCGTTCTTCTTTTCCTAGGCTTAGACTGGCTGAGGCCAACTGCATCTGCCCCTGGCTGCATGGCTCAAACGTGTGGCTTTGTGTCCTTGCCGTAATGAGAGTTAGTTGGCGTCTCTTTGCCCAGTCTGGTCTTATCAGACCATAAAGCAAGCTAAACAAAGAGACACAGACGCTGCTTACAATTCACTTTGGCTACTCACTGCAGTCTGGTGATTCTCCATTACATCTCGGCTCATTATGAATACAGATAACAGACTATCATGAGCTGAGGGGCCTTATCCTTAAGAGATAAAACTAATCTGTGTGCTTAGATCAGCAGCCTTGTTCTTGCCTAATCTCACCTTGGAAAGCACAGTAATTGCAGAAACATAGAAAGGAAGTAAAGAGTAAGGGGGTGAGAAACCCAGTGAGTGTATCCCTCTAATTCTACCCTCTGAGCCTGTGGGCTTGCACTGGTTCCTAGCCACATCTTTTCTGAGTATTGTGCATTTACACTGCGCATCATAAGGAAACAGTCTTTTACAAGAATTCCTTTGTTCAAATAAATACAGAAATAAACCTTTTGCATAGCCTCAGGAATAATCACGCTGGGTAAAAGAACCCCTTGTACTCAAAGCTTAACTGGTACAATGGGCACCATGTGCAAAACACTTTCCTTTCATAGTGGATTTCCTCTCTTTTCCCTGTTTTGGCCTTCTTTTGTTTGTTCTCAGAACAAAAGCAATATCCATATGCTCAGCTGGCCTTGGCTGTCTTTTGACCCTACTCTAATGCAAACAATGAAAGTGATAAGAACAAAGTTGTTCAAGTTGGAGTTCAAGCTCTAAACCAACTAGGTTCAAGCAGGTGCACAGTCCTGCTAATATTACTTGTAGCTTGCAAGGAAGTGCCTGACCCAAAGGTCTGCATTCGGCTGCGGCAGACGGATCCAGATGCATATTTCCTAGATGGGTTTCCATTCTTACTGTGGCCTAGGCCAGACCTTTTAATGTCAAAAACTATCTCCTTGCCTTTGGTGAAAATTTATACCAAAGCTTTTGAGACACAGTTTTCTCCTTTCAACTAATGCCATTTCAGCCTCCGAATGTGAGCCGAGACTGGAGTTATAAATGAAAAAACAAAGAGACATCCAGTTTGTAAAATCTATGACTTAATATTGATCTTGGACATTCCATGAATTGAAACAAGCCACTGTGCAGAAATCCTCCAAAGATGCCATGTTCACCTCTCCTCTTGACACAACATTTTATCGATCTCCATGTTTGTGCCACATGAATGATGGATTATTGCATATCAAACCTTGCAGTATTCATTTAAAGCCTTTGAATAAAACATTTCTCACAGATTAACTGAGCAGTTTTAAGTGAACAACCATTTTCATCAGTTTTAAATTTTCATGGGTACTTTTCTGGAGAACAAGTACATTGTTAATAATTGAAGGGAATGAGACCTTGCTAATCTCTTTGTATTTTAATAAAGTCCAGTTGCACCCCTTTCATTTATTTTTAAAATCTCAGCATTTATAAAAATTCATTAAATTTACTTCCGTCCCTTTGAAATGAATAATCCTGAGATTACATGAAAAGAAGTGATTATTTATGTACCAGGGAACTGGAATTTCCTTGTGTCCATATAGCTATAAATGTGGCTTGTGATTGATTGAATGGATGAGAGGAAGGAGAAACACTTTTCAGTGGAAGCAGAGATGCATTGGAAGAGCAAGTTTAGAAAGAGAGGAAGGTATAGAGAGAAAGAAGCAGGAGGCTAGAAAATAAAGAATAGTGAAGCAGTTTGGTCGTAGAGACAGATGGGCCTATAAAAAGAAGACAAAGTTTAGGTAAATATGTAAAATTATGTGTACATAGATGAATGCATACATCTCCCTAATATATTTTTTCTCTCATTCTGTCCTTTCGTCGCTCCATCTGTGATGCTAATCCAGTAACCTATGAGAATCTTTCTCCAGTCCACCTTTTTTTGTCTTCTGTCTCTCACGGTCAATCCTTTTCTGTGCCTCAGACTTCAGTTCTCATCTCTGCCTGTGCCGAGAGCTTCTCAAAGCTTGACTTTACACGGTCCCATTTCTCTTTTTCAAATACAATTACTTCTTTACACACAGCCCCAGGATTACATTTCAAAAGAGAAGAGAAAACCCAATATGTACATGATTTCTTTTATCATTATCGAGACAATGTCAACCCTTCGAATGCTGGTCTCAAAAATATTTCATTGCAGCAAGTTTCATCAAATTCAGTGGTCAGATAGAGCATGTTTGTACAGGGATCTGATGAAGAGAGTCCTGAAGGCTCCCAAAGATGCTGTACGTTAGTACATGGTCAGATCAGTGAGTGAAGAGGCTTTGGCAGCAGTAGTGAAAATAACAAAAAGAAATGTGCTGGGTCCCCCCCTCAGAGGGGGGCGACTGTACTGCATTGGTACAGATTTTTGTGACCAGCAGATTTTTGCCGATTCCAACCACTCTTGAGCTATTCCGCTTTCAGTTCTCCATCTGGTAATTGTCCTTTGGTTTGAAGGGGCTATGTTGAGAGAGTAATAATCAAACACTCATGCCATAAACTGAGATCTCTGCCTCCTCCAAGAATCTCATTGAAGCATTGCTCATAAATTGCTTGTTGATATTTGACCATGAGTCACCTCTGCATAAATCGTTGCCAGGTATTAAAACCATTGAAAAGATGCTGGAATGCTGAGCTAAGTTGATGTGTTAGTGGCAGAAACAGAAATTGGACTGGGCAGCACAGCTTGTGTTTAGTTAGACAGCCTTCTGCATGAGTGATTTCAAGCAACAAGTTGTGAAAACCTGTTGTTGGAAGGAGCTTAAAACAGCTCTGCATTAAATCTTCCTGTAGAAGAGAAAATCTTCTCTTTTCACATTTTTAATCAAGTTTCTGCTTAGCTGTTTACTGATGAGCTTATGACGGGGGATAAAAAATGCAAAATCGGTGCATGAGACAGATTTTTAATGGAGCTGCTGTTATTGAGCTAAGCAGGTTGAGTTAGATCAGTATTTAGGGTGGGACTTCTCAAAAAAAAAAAAAGCTACTGTACTGCTAGAAAGGGTATTGTTCACCAAGAACATCAGTGTACCTCTAATCAGGTCCTTGGCAAAGGAGTATGGTCACAGAGGGTGGTATCAGTCACTGCCATTTGGTTGGATATAAAATTGAATGTCTGAGTACTAGTGATCTGGGACGCCTTCCCATTTGCAAACTAATATTCTTCCTATCTGTATTCCCCTTGGATTTGCACGAGTTACAGTTGCTTTCACTTCCTATCTCAGACTGTGCAGCATCATCCGTAAATAGCTGTCATATTCCACCCAAGGTGGAATTTGCTGCATTTCGGTGGTGGATAAAGGGATTGCAGTTTTCGTATAGGAGAGAGATGGGCTAAGCTCTGGGCGATGCCCTAGCAATTTATGCTACTTCTTTGGCACAAAGCAGTTGGGAAACTGGATCATCCATTTGCAGACCGGTTCCTAGAAGCACGTGCAGCTGGCATAGCTATCTGGATCACCCCATCCATGGCCCTGCAGGGGCACATCCTTGAGATTCCTCCTCAAGGTATTACTGGACTGCCTGTGGGTCATTCTCATTTATGCCATGGGGTGGTACCTGGTGGCACCAGTCACAATGCAAAGGCTGGGCTTTCACATCAGTTGGAATTTTATCTTGACCCTGTACATTAAATGCACAGCACCAATTTAATCTGGGGTGTAAGCTTCCCTGAACGGCCAGGGAAGAGGAATACGAGAGCAATTAATTGATGGGTTAGTTCACACATGCTTAGTGTTTGTCCGGTTGTACGGTAATCAGTTCGAAAACACAGTCAGGCAGCACTGAATGCTTGGGGAAATGCCACCTAATTTGCATTTATTATTCCTGCTGTATCTCCAATTATGGTCTTTGGCTCACGCTCCTACAGACAGCGAAGAAGGAGGTTCTCTCTAAGGGCAGTAAATAGCTGGCTTGTCCTCTCCTTGAAAGTGAAATAGGGGCCAGTTTGCATCTTTCCATTACGCATTTGTTTAGAGCAAATGCCTTTCTACCGGGTCAGCAGTTCGTCCCTATGTACCTACTTGTCTCTAAAAGGTATGGACTGCCACTTTCCTGCAGTCCAGGCCCAGTTGACTGTGACTGATGGCATTGCTTAGACCTTGAGAACTTCAGGCCAGTGGTACATCTCAGTGGAAATAAGGATTTAGCCATTTTAGAAAACAAATGGCTTGTCTGGAAGCCCACTCTCCCCCTGGAGTATAACACAATCAGTGCCCACGTGACTGCTGCACACACTCCCTGTGACCACAGGCTGGAGAGTAATGCGAGCCAGGGCTCAGCTGCAAACCCTTTGTACTTCGGTGGCATGGGCTTATTTGGGCTTGAACTGCAAGCAAGGCCAGTGCTCTTGTCACTTGAAGCTCTGGCCTCCTGATGATCCTATTTTTGCAACTGGCTTGTCCCAAACTGACCTCCTTTAGCTGCTACTTGGCAAATGCACAGTTACACGCACACCATGACACCTGGGCATGTAATCACACAATCCCAAATTCATGTGAGTCAATTCACTCTCTCTCTTGTCCCACCTTTTTGCACTTACATGCATTTTTACTGTCTTACGAACAGAATCACGCGTGTTGAATCTCTTCAGCACACAGGCTGTTGTGGGCACATACTTTCTTGCTTGTAGGTGCAGTCAGACACACAATTGCAAGTTCACAAGCAGTAACATTCAAAATACAAATACTCATACTTTCCTTTCTTTCTTGTGCATGTTTACACACAGTCATTGCACAAATACAGTCACTTTCTTATGTGCTCTGGATCTCTTATTTCCACAAAGTCCCACAAGCCCTGAGACAGTGTCTGTCTTGCACAGGCAGACACAATCCCTTGAAATCATTAGATTTTTGTGAACATCAGTGCATAATAAACACACTGTATGACAGGTAAAGTTATCTAGGCCACCCTCCTCTGCATCACATATCCATTGTTAGTGCAGAGATCACCTGAAAATGTGTTTTTATTTTTACTTAAGATGGACAAAATTAATGAACTGAACTTCACTCTAGGATCGGTAAAGCAGCCGTGGCAATGTTTTGAAATCATGTTACATTGAAAGTCTGTTATTTTTTAATATCCCCAGGTGTATTTTCAAATATGATCTGCGGGTGAATACTGAGCCAGCTGTAACCCTGACAACAGTGACACAGATGGTAATCAGCAAAATGGACTAATTGAATAAAGTTGAGTTAGAACCAGTGCTTTGCAGAACTCTGCTAGACCCTGCAGTGACTCGGTATAATTTAAAGATGTTGAGTGAATTTCACATGCTCCATTGTGGTCCCACACCTGGAGATGCTGGAAGGGACTTGCATGTGGACAGCACAGACAATATGGGAGAAACAGCCCATTGCGACAGTGTGTGTCTGGGGGGATCTTTCTGGAATTAAAAGAACTGGATTTATTTATCCCCATAAAACTCTTTGAGGCCCTTGAATAACCTAGAGACACGACTATTCATTACCAGTCAACACTCATAGTAAGGGACAGATCTGCTGTATCCCTTAGTACAGTTAGAGCACCATGATTGTGTATTTTTAGGGCTTTCCCTTACTTTATGAGGCTTACGTGTACCCTGAAAAGGGAGGGACATATAGCAGGTTTGTGCAGGCTTTTTGCTCTGATGGAATACTAACCCAGGTTGTTGATGTGAAACCTCATTTCATACATAAAGTGCTGCAGCACTGCGCAGGTTAGGGATGTTGCAGGGGCACTCTGAGCCTCACAGGGACGGGGAAGGCTGGTAGGATGGGGTCCCTGTGGAGCCGTGCGCATTTGTACTAAGGGCCACTGTACCTCTGATAAGACACAAGTAGGAGAAGATGTATTAAATGAGTCAGCCCACACAGAGAAATATGACAAATATCTGGAGGCAAATAGGAGTTCAAGTGTCAAAATGGGTGCTAAAAAGAGGGATGAGGAGCTAGTTCAGGCCCTCCCACCCATTGAGGCTATGGTAAGCACACAGGGCTGAAAGGCTGGGCCCTGTGGAGAGGACAGAGATCTTTCCCAGTGTTGACTGAGAGGTCTGGGCTAGTGCCATGATTCAGACACCTCCCCAGGCCTGTGTTTCTGCAAGCTTTGAATCAGCCTAGCTGCAACAATAGAGAGGGAAGATTGGAAGCAGAACACAAAGCATCTGTGAATGGGAAGAGGCATTGACTTTCTGTCATTAACCTTTGAGACCCTCTTTGGCAGCCTTAGCAAGGAGAAGAATGATGAGCAATAGCCAGTGTTGTTGCTGTGCAGAGACCACTCCAGCCAACTGATTTATGGGGCAACTAAATAATTCAGCCTGCCCCTGCAATGCTGTATTAATTCTTGTTCTGTCACCAGGGCTGCAGTGTGTCTGGGACATATGAGCTTAGGATGGTTGCTTGACAAACTCCTCTTCCTCGCTGCACCCAGGACACTAGAGCCAAGCTGAGACAGAAGGGTATGAAAGAAAGGGGCAACTGGAGCAGCAGCAGAAAGATGCTGCTGGTGGGGAGTGTTGGGAACAGTTCTTGGATGAATGGGGAGCCCAGAGCAGTGCAAGATAATTGCCAAGAACAAGACCAGGTCAGTCCAAGCCTGGAGCATCCATCAATTTAGCCATGGTAATTCCAGCAGACATGCACAACTTTGTCTCTGCTTGAGAGCAAAGACCAAGGGAACCAGAGGCAAAGGTCTGAAGAGATTTCTCCTGTATACAGTCATTTTGGCTATGATGATTGTTTGTGTGCTGCTAACTCCATTAAGTGTAAGAGGTCCAGGAATGCTACAGCTGTAATGATGTGTTACCCCTTAATAATGAGTCCATTTGTGAGAATTGGAGTCCCCAGCGTGAAAAGTGTTTTGAGACTACATTCAAAGGTCCATCAGCGCATAGGGGGTTGGAGTGAAAAGTCAGGAGAGGGATGAAGACATGCAGGTATAAGGGGTGGCTGTTGGGGGGGAGGTTGATGATGTGCTTTTGCCAAGATAGTCTGGGTGGCATCTGACATTTCAGAAAGCTGTAAAAAGCCAGAAAGTAAACAAGCCTCATTAATTCCAACAAAGGGCAATGTACATAGCTGCCAGCTTCTGCTCTTTTGTTTAGCTTTCCCCCTTATTGTCTAAGGGCTTCATTGTCGTAAATAGCTTCACAAATTGCATAACAAATAGAGCTTTAAAATATTTAAAGAATAGTCAAATGGTAGGTAACTCATATTCTATGCAGTAAGTCTTTTTTTTCCTTTCTTCTTTCCATTGCCTATATCCTTCCTTTTCTCTTTCTCCCACTTCACCTTGTGTCTCTGTTCCCTTGATGTCTTTCTTGCTCTCTGTTTCTGCCTCTCTCTGTCTCTCCCCTTCTCTCTCTGCTTCTCACTCTGCCAGACAGCACACGTTGTGTTCCCAATGCCTCCAGTGTTTCGCACAGTTACTCTCCTAGCTGTTGGGAAGGAAGAGATTTGGGGTGGAAAATTTAATGAAGTGATCCATAAGCCAGCTGTTTCCTATTTGTGTTTGTTTCTTGCTGGAACAAGATAATTTGTACATCCACTTGGCAAACTGAGGGACAAAGTGTCAGAGTCAAGCTCTGTGACACATGCAGACTTTCATGTGCTTTTGCTCATGTATGATTTGGGAGATGGCAGAGCTGTAGCGCAGGGTCACAGCTAAACTCAAGCTAAGCCCCACCCCGGGCTATGCCCAGCATAAAGCTGCCAGGAAGAGCTGTGCACGCAGGGCACCTTTCAGACAGGGGAGAGCAGCTTGAGAAAGCAGCTGACATTGAAGAGCTCACGCAGCAGTGACAGACATTATTTGCAGAGGTGCCAAATAATTTCTGCAGGCTGTTTCGGTTCAGGCACAGGGTAGCAAAACCACACTCACTCATAATAACCTGTGGTGCTGAGGAGCGCCTGGATAGGGATGACAATTCATCCAGGGGTGCTCTCCCTCTCTTTTCTTAGCGCTCATCTGTTGGCCCACATGTAATATTAGAAGATGCTGTATTCTTAGATATGAAACATCCCATTCAGGCATTAATTTATTTTCAAAAGCAAAGACACGTAGTCTGTTCCTGTTTGTGGAAAGGTCCCTTTTTGAAGGACCAGAACCAAAAAAAGCTACAGACTCATCCATGGATACTAGAGACAGCTCGCCCACTTGAGAGAGCTTGGTTTCTTTCTTGCTGCTAAATTGTGTGAAATTCAAACTGGGCAAAAGTGAATATTGCTCAGCCAAGGATTGCTGTATTATTTAACAAGCCTCCCCAGAGTAATAATCAAAGTGAAGAGCAACTTGGGAGTATATGTTTAATATCATGCTCCAGGATTATGTCACACTGTGTCTTAAGGCTAAGATGTGATGTTGGAGATTCGGATACTCCCTGTCCACTGGGGTAGGAGTTCATATTCAGGATGATCGGAAGAGGCAATGAGACAGTCTTACCTTGTGACTACTGGACTCCTGCATAAAGCAAAGTAGGTGTAAAGTACAGCCATTCTCACTTTAAACTAATCCAGCGGAGATATGTGAGATGAGAGTGGCTGCACAGAAGTCCTGAGTCCTTCCCAAGAGTTCAGGAATGATATTCTCTGTGGCCTGCTTGCCTGGGTTCTCTGTTTCTGCTCTTCTCGTGTCAGCCTATGGCACTGAGACTATGCAGCATAAAGAAACTCCTCCTTTGGTCCGAGGATCAGTCCGAAAGCAATCTCCTATCTTCTGTGGCTCGCCTCCCACTGCTTCAGAAGTTTCCTGTTAGATGAGCCTGGAATTCATTCTTGGCTACCACGGCTTGTGGTTAATAGCGCTGCTAACTTCAATGCCACTGAGATCTTTCCTTCGGCTGGAGAATCACCATGGAGACCCCTGATGTGTCTGTGCACCCAGCACACCTCTTGGCCCTGGCATTAATCCTTTTGCAACGTACCACAAAGTCAGCTTTAGCTTGGAGGAGCGATCAAATAAATATGAAAACTGCTCCCAGAGGAGGTAAATATTCGCTAGACAAGCAGAAAGGAAAGCAATAATATACCATGTAAGCTACTGCCTTTTATTAGCTCAGCTCCCTTTTCTCTCCTTGTAAAGTATTGTTGCATTGTTATATTAATCTTTACTCTGAAGCAAATTAAAGCAGGGACAGTTGTCAGAGTATTATTAAGAACATCTGTTTAATTAGGGCTGCCTTTGCATCCATTTGAGAGAGAAATGTAACACCCCTGTTCATCCACTCCCGCTGTCTCACTCCCCCTTCCTACCCTTCCCCAGCTACGTTGTGTGCCAGAGGAAGAACGTGTAGTGAATACAGGAGCACCTGGGGCCTTTATTACCTTCCAATTCCTCTGCTCTTAGGTGTCAGTTCTTCCTATTAATGCTGGGAAGGAGGCGGGGCAGGCAGGGAGGTATAGCTGTCGTGGGGTTTTTTAGTGATCTCTGTCTTGAGAGCCTCTATCCCTACTTTCTTCCCCTCAGAAAATAATTTGGAATTCTGTAAAGAGATCATGAATAACTATTAATTATCATTAGCAATTTGCCATTCCAGGCCAGCCTTTCATCTGGGAATCTCAGAGCAGTTTTACAAATGCTAATTAATTGAGACTACTTCATGAAGTAGTCTGTTAAACTCATTTTACAGGGCTAAATCAAGGCTAAGAGATATGAAGCGACTTGCTTGAGTCAAAGGTGGCGCTGCCAGTGGAACCCTGGCTTCCCAGCTATAAGTTGCGTCTTGCAACCACCCCACAGGTGAGGTTCTCAAGCTCTCCCACCTTCCCGCATGCCCCAGCTGCACGATGGCATCACCCTTGACACTAGGCAACACCAGGAGGTGATAAAAACAGTCGCCAAAGCTTTGGCCTTGTCTATTTCTTTGTTTTCACGAGATGGTTCACAAAATACGGGTGCACTAATGACGATAAAATACAATGATCTAACTGCAGAGAGACTGACAGAATTTGAAGGGAGATATGTGACTGCTCTGAACACATTTTGTTTCTCCTTAAGGATTTGCTATTGGTCTTTGTCAGGTCTGTGATCCAGCAAGGCTTTTGCTTTGAGCCATTCAAAACAGTTCTTACAGTCTTATACCTGTGTGTCTCCCTTTCTCCGTGTATCTCTGTATTTCTGTGTCTTTCGAGATTGCGGTATCTGATTGTCTAGGCACCATTTCTTCTGTATTTATGTGGCCATTTACCCAGGCAGCCAGCAGTGAATTAATCATTATGTCTACAGTCTCAGCTGGGAGAGGTATTGACTCACAGATTCAAGTCCAGGAGGCCAAGAGCTTGTTTGTTACCTGATAAGACTAAACTTCATTTGGGGCTGCCCAAGATGTCACGGGTGGTTTAATGAACTAACTTTGTGAACTGCGAGGGTCGGAGCTTAGCTCTGCGCTGGTGCACAGGAAACACACAGTTTGTGTATCTGATTGGTCCTGTTCTGTGTGCAGCCATTGGGCATGCTGCAGATCACAGCAGTGCAGGGAAGCGCTTGCAGCAAAAACCAGTTACGAATTCACAAGGGTTGAGAGAAACAGAACTAACTTCCCCCCAGCAGCCCTTTCTCTTCTCCATGCCCTATCTGTCCCATCTTATGTTTTTGAAAATTAGAAATTTCAACTGAGTCAAACCTTTTTCTCCATTTAGCACAGACCATTTCCCCCTAAGAGTATATTCCCTGAAGGGCCTCCCTGTTCAATCATATAAATTATCCACAGACTCAGGCTATCCAATGAGTAAATCAGGTTTAGAACTATGTCGGGTCACTCAGAAGTTCAAAGCAGTCCATACCTATGTGTGAATCCAAATTCCAGTGAGCAATCTGAGATATTGTAGCAAGAGCTGTTTTACATGCTAGAAATAGTAAAAAACCCATAAATCCTATCTCCATTTACAAGTGCTTGGAAATATCTGGGGTTCTGGAATACTGTAAATTATCTGGACTCTGAATATTTGAGGCTTTCCCATCATTATAAGTATTAACCATATAATTAGGTATTATCTGAGAATTATCCATAAATACTCACCACAACATGATATTTGCTAAGTAATAATTAGGCTATGAAAGGAACTCAAATAATACCTTTGTGTAGAAAATTAAAGGCCCTGCATTGCACTTATACAGCACCATGCTGAGGGGGTAATAGGGTTTAAAATCGCAGTAAATTACAGTTAGACCAAATCTCAACCCTCTTAAGTATTAAGAAGCTACAGGGCAAAAGAGAATCAAGCCTCCAAAGACATTTGAGAGTCAGAAAGCTATGTAGGTAGGTTCTTTATGGCAAGTTTGAAATCTGGTCAGTGAAAGATGTGGACATCACAGTGTGCTCTACCATCTTTCTCCAGAGGAGCTGCCTGGCTGTCGTCAGCGCGACGGGAGGCCCCCAGGCCATGTTCACACATTTCTGGTACCAGGTGAGGTGCTGTGCAGGAGCTTGTCCTGCTGTACTCTGCTCACAGAGCTATTCGCTGACAGCTACAACGCCCTCATCAATGGGTTGCGCAAAAAAGAGGACAAGGCACTAGGCCTGTTCACAGGGACAGCACCTGTGGACTACACCTCCTTCAACATTTTCATTTTCATTGAAGCCCCCATTTTCCAAACTCAGGTTCTCCTCAGAAGTACAGGATTTTTCTTCTCTAAACTTTCACTGTCTTAGATTGGGTGAAATGAGAGCTACCAAGGATGGAAATGATTTCAAGGGGATAGTTACGTTTTGCTTTGGTTTGCAGTGTTTCAAAACTCTCCTGATGAGCACAGCAGAATCATATGTATCTATTTATCATCATTAGAGACTGAGTTGTACCTAAGGAAGACAAACGTGCAAATTCCATTGAATTTCATATTTCCATTAGATTAATTTCAGAATCACAGGGCACAATCACATTTAGGCCAAGCCTTTGCTGCATGGGACTAAGTGCGTAGTGTCTCAGAGTACAAAATTAAAGCAGAATTTAAATGTTAGATCATTTGTATTTCAACTTTGCCCTCCCTCCCCCTTTGAAGACAGTGTAAAACAGGGATAGTAACATTACACATGAACTCCCATCTCAGTTTTATAAATATAAATTCACTTGCGTTTGTGTAGATGTGTATAGATAAGCACTTCAGAAGAGATTGGGGGGAAGCGAACAGTTCTGCATGCACAGCAGGGCTTGAAAAGCAAGCTGCGAATAAGGCTTAGGGCCACAAAAAGAGCTTTGAAAGTAAAACAAAACCCTGAGTAGCTGCTCAGTTGTGGGTCACCGTGTCTAGTGGATAAGGATAGAATCAGCTTTGGATGAGGATGGGGTCACAGAGATATGGTGGGACATTCTAGTGGCAAACTGATCGTAATTCATCTGCAGAGAGAGCTGAACAAAACGTGGCTGGGTAAGCTTGGTGCTGAAATTGTCTAACGTTTGCATGCGGGAACTTGGAACTTGACCATTAAAGGTAGTATTTAAGGTTGGGTTTTTTCCCCTCTCTCAATCTGATAGGTTCTTTTAATTTTAGCACTGGTGATCTCAATGCAGTAGAAAAAAGACCACTTCTAGTACCCTGTCTGAAACCCAGGATTTACTAAAAGCTCATTGTGTCCTAGTGGTTGGCAGTTTATGACTTTTTCAAAAATAAAACCAGCATTTGGCTTTTTTAAATGAGAAATAACAAGAGCGTACTGCTTCTGTGAAGTTTCCTTCTTCCTCTTCCTGCGTGCTTTGCTTGTGGGATTACAACACATTTACATTTCCTCTCCTGTGCAGTCAAACCTCTAAATGGATGCTTTGGTACCTGGTGCATTTTGATCAATAATACTTGCTGTCTCTTAGTTACTTGTAGAGAAGGACTATAAATGAGAACGAGCAATACTACAGGGTGCTATAACCACTGGCACAAGTCACCGTCCACAGCAGCTGACACGTGACTCCTTTTGCCTTGAATATCTTTGCCTGGGTATAGCAGTGCATTCCTCTTCACTATATTTTGAATAGTGATTTTCTACGGATGAGACCCAGCCCTCATCTTGCTTCTTGTTTGGTGGCTCCTTGAGCTCTCTCCTTACCCAAGAGAAAAAGGGCATTTTCCAGCAAAGAGATGTCTGCACTGAATGGAGATTTAGTCTTTGTGTGTAGTCTTTAAACACTTTCATAAATAGATCAGAGATGATGAAAGGTGCTAGTATGGCAGTTGTAGCGGTTGGAATCCTTCGCAGGAGGGGAACAAAACGAGCACATTCTCACTCCATACCTTGTACCATCACGGATGCCTCAAACCTCTTGCTCTGGCCTCTGAAGCTGAGAAATGGCTCCCGTTTCTGGTCAGCAGAAACCAGTGGAGTGGAGTTAGTGCAACACGAAGTGGGGATTTCTTGGTATAGAGACCTCTCTGCTCACACTGGGGTTGCACCTTGCCACACTGAGTTCGTGCTGCTACCCAACTGCCACCAGTCAGTGCCAATCTGGGTTTATACAGGATTGGAACCTGCTTATCTCTAGCTTGGAGAGCAGGTGACAGTTGGGTGTCTGGCATCTGAATTTAATTCTAATCTTTTTTATACTCACCCTCTGGCAAAGATCATCGGCTTCAGGAGATCCAAGTCCTGCCCTAGTCATTCGGTAAGAGAAAGAGTCTGTGAAAATTTTATACCATTAGGAAATAATAGAGCTCAGGAAAGAAGACAATTTGTCTAAAAGAAAAAAGGTGTGTGAGGGCATCAATGGTGCTTGAACCTGTGCAGAAAGTGCAGTATAAACATTAGCTGCAGCTGAATCAATTGACATCTCAAACAGATTTTAAAATGTTTTTATTAAAGTTCCCCTTTCAGACTTTTTATTGTAGGTTTTAAATTGTAATGTGCAGAGGGGACAAAGTAGGTGACAAACCTGCCACTGCCTGCGAACTCTAGCTTTTTATATAGGGAGTCCTCTGCCCAGAAGGCCTTGAAAAGGAAACGTGTTTATGTGCTCTGATCCATGCAGGATCTGCACTATGTTTGTTCACTTCACAGAAGTAAACACCGACGTGTTGAGGACAGAAAATTTAAGGACAATGCCATGCTGGTAACATTAAAACTGGCTTAAAACTCTTATAGATTTGTCCATATTCAGTGTACACAGCTATACTGGCTTGGTTCAGATCTGCATCTTGCCTAAGTTTTGGACAGGAGTCTGCAAGTTAAAACATACGTATTTTAGGACCCTACAGTTGTTGATCGTTCCTCAAATGTCTGATGCCAAGGGCCTCATGCTGATAAGCCTCTGTGCATGTTTATTTTGCAGAGCTCCGTAGTTTGAATGCTGCAGCCCTGCCCCAGCTATTTGTAACCCGTATCTCTACCAAAGATTATCGTCTGCCTGTCTGTGGGAGGAATGTTTCACATGAGTGCTCTGTAAGCTGCTTCCATCAGACTCAGCCAGGTTAGTGCAAACATATCATTTATGCCATTTGAGCTAAGCTGACTGATTATGACTGAAGTGGATCAAGGAATGCTCTCAAGAAGCAGTCTGTCGTCTGAGCTGCAGGGATGGTAACTTCTGACAGAAGGGCAATAACAGTGTGGTGAGGTAGGGAGACAATGTCTTAAACTTCTCCAGCTGGTCTGTAGAAGCGCTATCTTTTGGAAAAGGCGTTCTGGCACAGATGCCACCCTGCTAGCTGAGGTTCCTCTGCAGATGCAGGGCCCTCCCAGTGTGGTATTGGTATAAATCTCACAGCAAGTTTTGCAGGTCATGTTTTATGAATTGCTGCCACCTCAGCCAGCTTTCCCCAGTGAATTCAGGTAGATAGGTGAGGATTCTTCACTTGCCATTGCAAAAATTTCCATTTTCCAGCTATCTGGCCTTTTGGGAAAAAAATCCCAATGCTTTACAGTGGCACAGCTCTAGTTCAACATCCTCAGTAACTGGCATTTTTCCCTCTGCAGCTTCTCACGGTCCCAGCGCTGGAACATGTGAAGCTGCACTCTGCCTAGTGAGCTTCGGGTCTCAGGCTGGAGAAGCAAGCAGCTCTGAATATTGCAAGACAGAGATCCCGCATGGCAATAGTGAGCAATCGGCACCATCTGCCACTGTGCAAAGCCTTGTAGGCTTTTCTGTAGCTGGAGGAGGTTTCTCTCCACTGCCACCTGTACGCCATTTAAATTATGTATGTGTCACCTCCCTGATATCTTTGTTTCCAAATGAAAGGCAGAGATGAGACAGCAAGATATTGCTAGTCCGCCTACTTTTCAAGCACTCTAAATCTGCCATGTAACATTTGGAGTGGTTAGAGCTTGGTTCTTGCATGGTTCCTACTGGGGCAAAAGCAGAAGTATCCTCCCCGCTGGGTCAGACTGCCATTTTACCAGATAGGCCATTGAATAAAGAATGACATTCACTCTGCGGTACAACAGCCTGGGTCAAGTCCCATTATCATTTTCCATTTCTTGAAAGCTTCTTCCCCACTTTATCTCTGTTTTCTTTTTTTAAACTTTAAAAAATCAGGACATGGTACTGAGCTTTGGAGTCGGAGTCCCTGGTGGATTATTAACACCAATAATGAAGAGCACAACTTTACGAGGACGAGGAGTTTGTTAAAGTCATTAATTTTATTCATAATAGGAAATTAATGTGCAGAAAGGCAATGCCAGCCTGGCAGTAATTGCTTTTTGGTTTTAAAACACTAAGTGGAGAAGTTAAAAGTCATTTGCAGCTGCTGCTTCTTTTTTCTCTTCCTTCACTCCCCCTTCCTTCTCTGACTCTTCTCCTCTCTTATTTTTGTTTCACAAGAATTGATATTTTTTTTCTTCTGCCTATTCTTCATTAAGAGTCATTATGTATCATCATTACAAGACTTTGGTCATATTTCATTGCTTTTCCATTATGTTTTCATAATTCTTTCTCCCAGTATTACTGTATAGAGCAGAACTGGGCAGAGAATTCAAGCAGCTCAGGTCTATTTTGATGCCTTGGCTCTTGTTGGAGTTAATGAGCAGCCATATCTCTGACCACTTTTGGCCTTTGAGCAAGCAGATGCAATTTGTTTTCACTCTTTCCTCTCACTGAATACACCACCTCCTTCAGGCAATGGGATGTCCCATGATTCAAGGTTAATGTCTTGTGAAAATGTAAATACTATTTCATGCTCTCTTTGAAGTTGAAATAGCTTTCTCCTGTAGACTTCAGAATGCGGGAAGAGGGAAGATTATTAAATAAAACAATTGAAGAGGAGCGCTGACCAACCTAAATCTTGCTTAACATTGTCTGGCATTGTGGTCTTTTGTGCTCTTGAAAAGGAGCATCATTCGATACTTACACTGCAAGGAGAAAATCTGCCATGTCAAGCTTGCCACTGTTCTAATGCTGTAGCCCTCGACTAAACCCCAGGCTTTCTTCCAGGTTTGATGACACTGTCATAATTACAGCTTAGCCCTGGACTGAGCCCAGAAGTTCATGGTCTTTATGGTCTGACTCATCTAAGTTTTATATAGAAGAAAATGTGTAGTTTGGTTGTCAATGTTTCACATGCACATGTACCCAAATGCATGCAGTCAGCGTCAGCTTTGCTTGAAGACAGAATGGGGATGGTGTGAAAAGGTCAGAGACAGGCGTCACACTTCAATTTGAAGAGAGGAAGGAAGGAGTAAAAAGTTCAATCTTTTAAATTCAGTTTTTATTGTTGCAATAAATTTTACCAATTGCCTAAATGCAAGCAGATTCTGAAAAACTATATGTAAAGTTCCCAGGAGAAGTGGAAACTTTAGAGGCAGCTTTGTAGTGCCTTTCTTCCAGGGTGCTAAGGTGATTCAGAGAAGGCCTTGAGAACTGCGCTCAGTCAGACTTGGTGTCTGCTAAGAAGTCTCAGTTTGGGCTTCTTTGTAATTGTCTAGACCAGAACATTAAGTGTGAAAAAGTCCTGTGACCCAGTTCCAGATGCAGACCTCGTGACTCATTTCAACTGCACCAAAATATAAGAAAAATTAGTTATCATCCTTCTCTTGCTCTTTCCCTCTCCTTCTTTGTTATGTCTTCAGTGTGTGTATGGCTTAATTTTAGTTCTGATAAAAGCAAATGACATTTTAATTTTTATAGCATGATTTATTGTCATTTGGGTTTTAATTTATGAAAAAATAATTGAAAAGAAAGAGAGATTTAACCCTGACCAGCATTCTTGATAGCTATGAGGCATAGCTATGAGAATGTAGCTATTTCAGAACATATTTTATTCACCCAAGCAGGACAGGAATATATTATTTTCTGATACTAATTCTGTGCAAAGGCCTAATTGTTTGCTTGCTGTCTGAAAGAAGATTTGAAAAGAAATATAACCTGATGATCATAGTACACATTTTTTTCTACTCATTTTCTGCAATTAAGATGAAATATCAAGGAAGTATACCTGTTGTTTATTCTGTTTCTGTGCTCCATCACAGACCTGCTCTGTTGCTTTGTGGTATGACCACTCCATCTGACAGTCATTCCATTTGATATTCAGGAGTGAGGAAATAGCAGTGTTTCCATCCAGTGAGGTCTACTGGTCTTGGCACATATAAAGATATCCTCACCTGCCCCTTGAAGGCTGCACTTCTCCTTTTCCACTCCCTGACACATCCCCAGGATTGCAGAGTGCCAGGGCAAAGAAAAGAGTATTACTACCAGCAGCCATGCCCCTCCTTCAGGAAGGATGGGGTCTCCTTTCCTTCCTTTGGAAATGACAAATTCTGTTCCATATCACCAAATATTTGTGTCTGCTATAATTTATAGCCGATTTAGAGAACTCTTTATCTTCTGTCCTTCCTCCTTTCATGCCTTGGTCCCACCAGCACTCTCTGGCAAGCCAGGAAGACTTTCATCTCTAGCTGGCTGCAAGGATTGCAGGTCTGTCCAGGTCCTAAGCAGATGGTGGCTGCCTCATTGTCAGGAGTCATCTGTGCATCTGCCACAAGCAGCCTCACAGGCCAGAAAATATGGTTACCAGGCTGCCTTTCTAACTCCTGCTATGCTCCTGCTCTGTGAACTGCAAAGGGATTTCATCTTCCTGCAGGGCTGTGCCTCTCAGATCCTGACCAGGACTTGGCAGCATCCAGCAGTGCCCTAGAGGCCCACAAAATAGCAGAGACACATCTACTGGCACCTCTTTTGTTCTGTGAAGATGCACATGGTGCCTCATCAGAGGCCAGTCATGCTGTGATCCGCGGGTCAAACCCCGATAGCTTGCCGGGGATCCAGCCTATATGGAATGGGACAGAGCTGTGTCCCCCAGCCCTACTGCACTGGCTCACTGCCCTAGCTGGCTGCGGGAGCTTGTCCTCTGCTCCCTCTTAATGGAAGGTGACACTGGGGCTGTGCTCCGTAGCATGACCATGAGGCACTTGGCAGCCGGAGAAGCAGCGTGAGCACTTGGACCCAGCTCCACTGCGTGCCGGGGCCTAATTGGCACAAGTGGTCCTTGAATGCTAATAAGGTTCCTTATTAGCATCACCCAGCAAAGACGCGGGAGAAGGAGTAGGCACAGTAGCAAACAGAAGCAGACAGAGTGCTACCCAAGTCCATTAGAAGGGTCTAGCTAATCCTCTGTCCTGTCTAAATGGCTGGCATGCACTTGGCTGCAAAGAGGGATCTTTCCACTAATGCTTTTCTTTATCTTTTATAGCAGCTGTGGCCAAGCTCAGTATTTATATTAGTTCCTTTTAAAATCCTCTTGGTTTCTATTTTATCTGGTAGTGAATTCCACAGCTAAATTATGCATTTGAAAAAAGTAATAATTTACCTGTATTCATCAAAAATGTGATGCCGTTTCCTTACTCCCCTTCCCCACTACTTTATTTTATATATTCATAAGTTCCCACATCTTCATCACAAGATGCCATTGCAAGGCAGATTTGTTAAGAGGGTTTTCTTTGGTGCCTGCTGTGTACAGCACAGCGAGCACACGCCACAGTGGAAGATAAGTATACACAGGGCTGCAGCTTCCTTTTATCCTTCCGGAAAATGTGTATCTGGGCGCTTGGTCTCTGGGGATTTGTGCGACGTTTTCCATATATGAAAAATGCGATACAAAAAGAGCTTGTCTCCTCTTTCACCTGCAGAGGGAGCTCTGAGGGCCAGGGAGATGCTAGCTCTGCCTTTTCTGTGCAATTCTGCAGATTTATCACATTTTGGACCCAGAGGCCTTTCACCAGGACTAAACTCATCTGAAGAAAAAAAAATCCCACTACATTTGTTCCCAAGCAAGCTGTCCTGCTTTTCTGTGCTTTAAACATCTTTGAGCAAACTGCTGTCAACAGCATCCTCTCCTTCCCTCCCTCCATGGGGTCTGTCTTGTGAGCGCAGCACGGGTGAAGAAGAATGGGGAGCAGATGTTTGGATTTCACACTGCACCTCTCATCCCTCCCCATCTGCTAGTCCTGGAAGAAGAGTTTTCACCAGTAAGTGCAATGGGGATTCTTAACGAACAGCCTCTGCTAAGACAGAAAAAGTATCCTGTGAATACCGGGGTCAGCTGATGGATCTGTGCTGGTGTTGAGGGCAAGATGCTGGGTCAAGACAATTCTGACTTCCTTCAGCCTTGTCTTTAGCAGAGGGTATAGATCAAGGACCACTGACCAGAGCTTTGCCAGTTCTCTGAAACTTAACGTGACTGTCAGTCTGTGGCCTCCAGTGCTGAAGGGCCAATGGTGTGAACCACAGTGCTGGTGCCTGATTGTCTGTGAGCTTGTATCTAAGAGGCAAGGAGGAAGAAGCTTTTGGTTTCCTTTCTGAAATGCCCGCATCCTCATCTCTCAGGAATTAAAATCCTGGTCCTAATATCCTGACATGACACCTACTGCATTTAAACGCTGATAATTTTTTGTGCAGGGAAGGAAGGAAGTGAAATCCTAACCTATATAAGCAGGCTTCTAAAGTGCAATTCTAGCAATACAACGCAATATTCCAGCAATAGATAAAATCACTGTGCTTTGCATGTATTAGAGACGTGGTGATAAAACAGGCATTTAGGTAGCCTGAAATTCTCAGTGGATTATGCTAGGAAATGCAGCTACTAAAACGGGATCTGAAAATGGAGTGCATTTTTCCAGCTAGCACATAGCACGGTCCTGGGATGATATAAAGCCATGGGCGTGATTTTTTGTCAGTCTGGGCATGTGTTTCCTACAGAAAGATTCTCCCCCTTTGGAAACATTTTCTCTGATTGTGATTCCTCTCAGCAGTTTCTCTCTGACCTTTGAGTTTACAAAGCCCTTAAATACCAGAAAGAAGGAAAGCAAAATATTTGTAGTGATAAATTTTCACCCTTGCTGACAAGTCAGTATTAGTCCTATTTTTGTGACATTGTCAGACTCTAATGGATCAAAAATGGACCTTGTTTCCAATAGCTTTGACTCCCCAAGCAGGTACCTGTGCAGTTGGCCATATTTTGTCACCAGAATGTAATAAAATGATGTAAAATTTTAGAGATGTTACATGTTCTGTTTACTTGCTTTATTTTGTACATTTCCAAGAGATAAAAATGACAGACTCGAAATATGGTACTTTTGCAAAACTGCACCAAATTGCCAGCAGCATCCTAAATTAGAGTACCTGTAAATAGACTCTACAGCATTTGAAGAGCGAGAGCAGGCAAGTCCTGTGTGGAAGGACACCTGACCTAGCACCATGGTTTTCCCCTGGCAGATGCTGTGCTTGCTGGAAGCATCCTCCTGCATGTGAATTAAAGAACCCGCAGGCAGCAAAGAGCCCAGCAGACTCTGTGTTGAGACGGGGCTCACCTCAGTGCGCTTGCTGTGGTCTGGCTGGATTCCTTCCACTCACTTTTAAATCAATCCTGCAGTTTCAGACAGATGTGGTATGTTTTACAGTCTCTGCCGAATTGCTTGGTTGTCTGGCAGTGTGCTGCTGTAAGGTCTGCTGCTTGCCATGCCAGTACTGGCTTTATTTCAGTGACAGATGACATTTTCCTAGTGTATGCATAGTTTATAACCAGCTTTTATTAAAGCTTTCTCCTTGAGCAAAAGGACATCTATTACGAGGAGAGACTGGCAATGGAACCAGGGGTCTTTGATGCCGTCCTGTTGATTGACTAAGAACATACCACGTCCTGCTTCACAGAGCACAGCAGGAGTCAAATGACAGAAAATATCTCCTTTCCTTGCATCTTCGGGTGTCTCTAAGCCAGCGCTTACCCCAAATATTCTCCCTTCCCTGTCTTTCAGAGCCTTCTACTATTTCTGCCTCTGCATGGCTTCTCTCTCAGCTTCCTTAGCCTTCTTGCTACACTTTTGCAAACATACAAATCATCACAAAAAAAAAAGAGCCAACTACATGTCGTCTTCTGGGAGTAACTTGCATGTGCATTTATTTTTGGCAGTAATTTTTCTGTTTGATGAAACACATTCATGTTTTGATTCTCTGATTCCATATATATCGGCCTAATGGAGGAAAAGAGGTGTGGCACATGAACATATGCAGTACATGGATTTTGTAGGAATGTGAATGTGAATATATATCATTTTTATAGGCATGTATGCGCATGTCTTTAGATGCCTCTTGGTCTGTGCGAGGTGCAGTATATGGCAATGCAATGATTTTATACATATTTGATGCATTTCTGTGCAATGTCTATATGGTTTATTCTTCATGTGAATCTTTGTTTTAAACAACCAGCGTATTGTTTTAAGCTCTGCCTCTCTGTGAACTATGAAGGACAGGTAAATAGGGAGCCAGAGAATGGAGTGAGGCAACTGGGAGATTATTAATATTGAAAATATCAGCAAGCATCAGCCCTTTGATCGCAAGGCATGTTTACAAAAGGACCTTTCCACTGCATGAGGACGCTTGCACACTCCACCAAGCTCGTTGGCATTCAGTGTGTGCCACAGCAGCTGGTTCTGTCTCTTGCTCTGTGGCTGTCCAGAGAGAGATTGCAAAATGAGTCGACAGGTAGATAAATAAAGAGAGAAAACTGGGCTATTGTCAGAGACAAATGCAGGTTTATGTAGATGCAACTTGACAGGAGGCGGGGAGGGATAAGTCACGTTTGCAGACTGTGCGTGGGAGGCATTGCAGTTGCACTGGAGCCTCTGGTCCAAAGGCTCTGGGAAGACTGGGAAAGGAGAGGTGGGATAAGCGCTGTCAGTTAAGTGGACCTGGTGTCCAGTTTCGGCCCTTGTGCCACACCTGATGCCACCTGTGCCACATCATTGCTGCAAAGTATTTATGCTCCCCCTGGTTATGATCTCTCGTTGTGTTGATGGTGATTATGGCCTCTGGGCTCTTCCAAAACAGAAACAATAAATAGCACCAGTCTGCTCTGTACTGCATCCTCATTTTGGTACGGACCTGAACCTTCTCGAACCATCTCCTTGGGAGGGGGTTTGAATCGCTGCAAATCAAAAGCAGAAAAAGAACTGTATGATCACCCAGTCCTGTCACTGCCAGTCTGGTCTGCAGATATTAATACAATTTCTGTTTGGTTTTTTTTTTTTTCCCCATGGGAAACTAGTGTATGATTCTGATGTTGTCTTTCATTCTTTTTAAACCAGGAATCGGCAATATGCAGCAAGACAGTGGATCCACTTTAGTATTTCACAGCCTTACCCCAGGTATGTTGTGACTGGTATGAAAACACCTGTAGCAGGAGATGGCATAGTGGAATCTCTGTTCCCTGGCTAAGACTACCGGATGCTAATCACAGTGTAAATACTAATAATTAATAATAATGTATGAGTAGCTATCTGCAACTCTCCCTTGCTCAGTGCCATCCACATTGGCAGGCAGCGGTAGGAGATGGCTCAGTATTTCATAAACAGCATTTGCAAGCTTTTGTTACGACTCAGTACAGATGTTCAGTTCAGCCATGTTTGTGCCCCTTTTTATTCACTGTTGGCTAATACACAGGGAGAGTCTGGCTGTTTGGGGGGAGGGGGTTCTTCGTGGTTGTTCAGAGCACATTTAGAAAGGCAGTTATGAGTAAGTGTGAGAACGGACCTTAGATCCTAAGTGTTACATGAAACCTTTTGAATTTCTAATGCTATGGTGTTGTGAGAGGAAAATCTCCCTAAGAGGGAAAACATCTTAGATTTCACTGAAGTGATCTACACACTAAAATGACGGGAACAGAAAGTAAGGAGGAGGGACAGTTCACCTCTCTCAGAGGCTGCTAATTTCCAGATCTCTCCTGTGACACACAGAAGAAGGGTTCTGTGGTTTCACTTCTGAATCTCTCTATCCCTCTCTCTTACTCACTTGAGGTATTTTTTTACAGATTTAACCCTCCCTTCTCTTGTCTTTTCCTCAGAAAAAGAGGCGGTGTTTTATAGGTTTAGGTTCTGTATCTTTCTTGCACGTGCAAATACCTGTATACAGAAATGCATGCAAGCTGTTTTTATAGATTTAGCTCGTGTGTATATCTGCGTTATAGTTGAGAAGACTCCTATAGGTTTAGCTTGCACATATATAAATAGTCTCTCACATACACACATACATGAAAGCATGCTTCTGTACCTTTACTTCTGGTGTCACACAAAAGCAGGTTTTGCTCCTTTTGAAAGGTAAGAAGTGTGGGAGGGGGTTGCCTAGCTTTACATTGCTAGAAGTCAAATTAAAAGATCTGCAGAACTCTTTGCTGTGGTAAACCGCAGTTTAGTCACAGGAGATGGAAATGCTTTAATTTAGCTGAAATTACTGGACTTAGTAGAGGTAAATGTCATGTATATCACGGTAAATGTAATGTCTGTGATATACAAGAGATCATCCTAGATAATCAGCTACATCCCTCTTACCCTCAAAGAACGGTTGTGTTTTCTTTTGTGCTGTTTTCTTCTGGAAGAAAAAAATGACAAAGCAAAACAGGAATGTATGGTTATAGAATTTATTTCTCTGCTTTCCCAAACCAGAAAATGGCACTGGAAGCCAAATACGTTAGTAAAAACAAAGAAAAGCTCATTCTTGAATAGCAGATAATATTTTGTTTTGCAGCAACTTTGTTCTCTTCAGGGTTTTCAATTTTCATTAGACCAAAATAAGCAAAGCAGTAAGCAAACCAGCAAAAAACGTATTCAAGGGAAATTTCGGGGGCAGTATTTTCCCCTAAAGATTCTTGTCAAAAAAATAACAAGCTCTTTTTTTGCCAGCTTGTCTATAGACTTTTGATTCAATCCTACATTTTTGTACCTCTAGGAATGACCTGCTTGTAGTATGAATCAAAAGTTTTTTTAATGTTATACCTCACAAATAATTTTTGGGCATTCTTCATATAGTATTGCCCCCGTATGCCAGCAATGGGCTTACCCACAAGAAAAGGAGCCTTTAGTGGGAGATGCTTACATTGGGAGGGAAGATAACTGCTGCAAAGTGGATGGACGTGAATTAGATACAAATTTCCTCAAGGGCGAATGTTCCTCTAGCAGCATTTTTAGCATCTTTGCCTAACAGAGAACAGGGAGCTGAATAAGTGGTAATATTCTGACGTCATTTTAAATGTTCTTGGGGCTATCTCTAGTCACACTGTTTATGCAGTTTAAGGTCTGAAATGTAAGTGTTACTGTTATCCCAAGATAAGGCACAATGAAATGGTGTCTGTAGCTGGTGAGGGTTATTTCTGTATATCAAATTATTTCATGCTACTAGGTTTTCAAATGGACTCTAATTAAATTAAACAGCTTTTATTTTTTTTCCCTTTATCACCAGAGGCAGATCGAGATTGTGTTGCAATTATGGGGAAAGATCTATATTTATAGTGTGGAAAGAATTTGTACAGAAGCCACAGTTGTCTGTCTGCTTGGCGTGACATTTTCGTTCTGCACTAATGTTCTGTAACCTTCTGGTAAGTAAAACAGGCACAAAGTATATACCGGCATTGTAAAGACAAAGCTACAGGTCTTTCTTCTCTTGTGTTTGAAATATGGTTACACTTGCTAAAAACCCTTTCTTTCTAATATGTCGGTGGTTAGAAGTTGAAAGCTGAAATTCACACTTACTGACATGAATGTGAGAGCTAGGTCTTCAAGAGAAATATCAGGTATCCTTGGCTGCAGCAGAAAAATACACAAGAAATACAATGCTGGTAATGTTTGCTGTGGAATTCCAATTACACTTTGACTTTCATTTGCTATCTTATACATTTGTATCTGAACATCTTATAATCTTTCATGTATCTGTCCTCAGAACATCCCTATGAAAAATTGCTGACCTATTTTCTCAGGAGTCACAGTAGAGATTGGTAAAAGAAGTTGTTCATAACTTTTCCAATATCAGCCCCGCATCAATTCAGTGTTAACAAAGGTTACACTGGAAAATTGGTTTCCCCCAGCACAGAAACAACGCGATCGGAGGCATTCAGTATTGATGAAAGATGCTCTTTTTGCAACAGGCCTTGGCTTGGGATTTGTAAAGTCTGAGTTCAGTTTGTAAAATCTGTTATGAAATCTGAGTTCAGTTTTGGCTCTGCCAGAGACTTCCTTAGTGTATGTTTTTGGACAAAGCAGGTCTTCCTTTGCCTCAGTTTTTCCATGTGTGAAATGCACAGCTCTGTCTGATTAAGCACTTCTCATTAGCGGTCCAGATGCACTGGAATATTCAGGGATGAAAACTGCATCAGTTCATAATTGTGTGAATTCCAGCAGTGCTTTGCAAATAGCATTCAGACATACAAGTGCTGGCCTGGGAAGCTTGCCTATCACTGGGCTTGTCGCTTGTCACTGGGCTTTCTCATTACCATAATCAATACAATTTATGCCCAAAATAATCAATGAATAGCCATCGGGAGCTGTGTATCTAATCTTCTGCTCCAATTCTGATCACTTTTTTCTCTACTGCTTGCACTACAGCTTGCATTGTTATGAAAATGTCTAGAAGTTGAGCATAATAGAAGGAAAAAAAAATCTGATTCAAAGTTAAAGGTGTGGTCTCACTTAAGGTTTCCAGATAGCTCAGTTTATGCAGAAACTCGGTGTCTTCTCCATTATTAGAAAAGTCTTTTGTAATACATTTTCTAATACATAAAAAATAAGTTAAGTATAAATGCAGAACCAAGGTTCTTTGTGACTTTCTGGTGATAGCAATTCAGATTAAGGAGAAATGAGAATTAGCCACTGAATCTGTTGCAGCAAACAAATTATAATATTAAAATGTGCCCTTTTTTGCTTTGCTAATTTGTCTTTAACAAGCTGTGTTTTTCAGCCTTCTGCCAACGCTCCACAGTTTCTCAGCGAATCGCTCAGTGGGCAATGGCTGGTCAACTCTCAGATCGTCTTTTAACGGCAGGAGAGGAATGTACACCAAAGCTCTCCATAGCTGCATAAGCAATATACATGATCTGTGCACACAGAGAAGATTTGATTTATCCCAGCGGTGCCAGATTCTCTCTGTGTGTGCGGATCAGCTAAACTATCCATGTGCAGTCAAAAAGCCTTCATCCTGCTCCCTGTTTGGATTCAAGGAGCACTTTGCAAAAAAAGGCTGCTGGGGGTGGCTGCTACTACTTGCTCATCTAAACAAACACACTCATTATGCAGCAGGAGGGAAGACTGTGGTTCCCCATGACAGTTCATTTACTCTGACACCTGAGGGACCATTTAGAAAGAGGGACATCAGAAGCAGGCTTTTTGCCCAGAAAATTGTCTCTCTGATATATGGCCTGCATTCACAGGTGGAGCATCTCTGCCTGAGGGAACGGATTTCTTTGAAGAAGAAAATGACGGTAGTTTAAAATGATTTTAGGCTTGGCCCACAAAAAACATAGGAATCACTCATCTGATCTTGATGCAACTGATCTTTGGGAGCCCTTGTTCTTCTAAGTGTCTTGCCCAAAGTCTCATGACAACATAAAGTCAACACTGGAAGTAGGAGCTGTGTGTCCTCGGCAGCTGCTCTAACTGCTTGGCAGAGACACACCTATAGTTTGATAAACCCAAGGACGCCAAGCAGTAGCCCTGGAAGTGTGCTCCTGAGGCAGCCTCCCCTGTGTTTTCTGTTCAACGTGAATGATACGTGGGCAGAGTTGTAAGAGACTGGCTGGGTAAGAAGGTGAAGGCACTGGCTCTCCTTTTAACATCTGGAGACGAGGATACTTCCAGATGGCTATATGAGCTTTCCAAATAGAAGATTCACGATCATGTTCAACTAATTATTTGCATTCAGAGAGGTCTGGGACATCTTTCAAATGCTGCCTAGATAAGCAGTAAATTAAAAATCAGTTAAGAATGAGAAGACAGAGGGAAATGATGCCAGGTGTGGAGAGCAGTGGTCTAGGTCTGTTTAAACTTGATACTCTGCCTGTCACACTTCATCTGATTGCCGGCTGCAAAAACAGTGTGCTTGTGCTCAGGGGCCTCAAGGTAGCAGCACTGTTGCATATCTGAAGCAAGAGGACACCTGAGCACTTGCAGGCAAAGTACTTCTTGAAGAACATCTCTCCTGCCTCATACCATTCATTATAGAGCCAGTTCTGTCCGCCCTTTTAACATTATTTCCCTTGCTGTGCATCCACAGGAGCTCTCCTGGCTTAGGATTTCCTAACCTAGACAAATCACTAATATTATGAATCCAATCTCATTATTATTAGTGTTATTCAGTGTGATCATTTTTATCACAGCTGTGCTTAGAAGCCACTCCCAAGTTCCTGGGTTTTTTATGCATACCCAGTAAATAACACCACCTTTCCAAAAACTGAATGTGCCACGTAATGCAGATGAAGCAGGTCACCAGTGCAGCATTTTGCATCCTGTAGTTTAGTCCGTGTAACTGACTGCTCATGTCAAGTCCTGGCCCCACTGAAATCAGCAGGAACTTTGCCACAGGCATCAGCTGGACAAGGTTTTCATCTCTAATGTACTGAGTGTGATCCAGGTTAGTTAATGACACTTGGGTTTCATCTTCGTTCAGAGGGGCTGAATTTATTTATCTATCTGTTTATTTATTTTGGGTTTTTCTAATGAACAGGTGGCCTCTGATTCCTGACTCCTCTTTGTAATGAAGCCATTTGCAACTATGCTGCAGAATTGTTTACTAAATACGTTTACCAAGCTTTTGGAATAAAAATTACTTAAGATGTCCAAGAGCTCCGGCTGGTGATATGCCTCATATGATCTGTTTTTCAGTAGTGGATTACAATTCCGAACACGACACTACTTATTCCACTCTGTGGAGTCTAATTAACTGTCAGAAATGCATTGTTGAAGGGATGATGGATTATACCAAGGAAAACATTAATGAAGCTCATTCCAGGCAGCCCACGTGAAGACCACAGCTGATGTCACTGGCTGCATGGAGAGTCCGTTCCTTTTGGTTTCCAAAGCCTCAAGCAGGGAGAACCTCAACTGCCTGTCAGTCCCACCCCATTAAGAGCCCATTAGATGCACCCTTTTCTTTCACTGTCATGATCAAGGTGGTTTTAGTCTTTGCAAGTAGCTGGCTTTACCACAGAAACAGACTGTGGAAAGTGAGCAATGACTGTCTAGTAGTCACATTATGACTTTATTATTCCTGACCTGACAGTGCTGCCTACTAGCAGAGCCACTAGTAAAGTGGCCGAGGTGAGAGAATAAACTATGCTTGGCAATACACGCTTCCTAGAAGGTCAGGACCTGCCTCCTTTTGTGGAGCTGGGGACAGCTGAAAAATCTTAGCTCTGAACAGAGCATTCTTTTCATGCTACCATGTGTATCCTCCCACCTCAGGTGAATGATATCCCGTGCAGTGACATCCAGCTCTGAAATTGTCATTCTGATCTGAGGCTTGTGTCTTCTTCTCCTGACCATGGCTTGAAGACCACTACCTGCAGTCTGGGACCAGTAGGCTGACACTGGTGTCTTCTTTCTGTCTGTGTGCAAAAATCTTGCAGGATCTGTTTTTCTCCTCCTCTCTTCCTACTGCACCATCCCCAGAAGAAACAGTACAGACCTGGTAGTGTCCTGCTTCCTCGCACAAATTGGGAAGCTATTTGTTTTGAGATCTTCCTGGAGAACAGTATTCCCAGTGGTGAGAGCTCCAGCTTCCCGGACAGCCTGATCCTCTCAGCAGGAAACTGCTGGAAACAGGGCAAAGAGCATCCGTTCATCACTCACCATGACTTGTCTCCTGCTGGCCAAGGCTGTGCCATCTGCTGAAGAGAGAAGAGCATTTCTCTCCAGCCACTTCCCAGCCTTCGGGTGCCAGTTCAAAGGCAACAGCAGTAAATGTGACAGCATGTAATTAAGTGGGAATGGATACCCATGTGAACCCAGCGGACAGGGTTGAACACAAGATGCTGGCAAAATTCTTCTCACCTCATCCTGAACAGATGGCACCAGATTAGCCCTTTTTTTTTTTTTTTTTTTTTGGTAACCTTTTAAATAATGAAGCAGCAACCTGGCTAAAAAAAGCCCCATCTGGATCATATAATCCTAATCTTCCTCAGGGTTAAGTGCAGGTTATCTCACTGTGGGCTGAGGTAAGAGCATGGTCACTGGCACACAAATTGCATGGCTGGAAATCGATTCTGTTAAGTGACTTTATTTCCACCCATGTTAAATCCGTTATTAGAAATGCTCCTTTCTAGCTGAAGATTTTGACCAGAAACCTAAAATAGTGGGTATTCCACTGCCACCTTTTATTTTTTTTACCATTAGTGGCGTTTCCCCACTCATCAAATCTGCAACAGGCTGGAAGAAAAAGGAAGAGCCTTACTCTAAATTTGGCTGAAATCACATTTTCCCAACCTCAGAGCTTGCAGAGGTTGGGTCAGAGAGTTGGTTGTGGACTGTTCTCTGTTTCTACTCAATGGCTTGTCCAACTACTTAATTTAGTATAGTGGGATGCCCTGGGGACTGAGTCTAAGACTTCAGCCTTCCAGTCGCTCCTTCCAGTCTCTGTAGGACCAGCCTGTGAAAGGCTGTGGGTACCAAGAGAGGAAGGGGTTTAAAGGTGATGCAATAAAGTCTGAATAAAACTAGTGGGATTAAATAAAGCACAGAGAGGTTTACACTATCAGGAATTATATCCTATTAGACTACAGGATAATCCCAAGAGAGGTGGCAGAATGCAGCAGACAATTTAAAGGAAATTGCTTATACCAGCTTGTGAATACTGAAAGATAAAAGGCAGCAGATAAATTAATTAAAAATCGATGGTTCAGACATGCCTTGATATGCCTTTTACTGTCCCTGGAATTCACGAGGAGAGAGAACAGTACAAAGCGAACGGAGTAGCACAAGGGCAAGGCTCCTAGCATTTTTTTTGGCATCTGATTATGTCAGTTAATTTAAGCCAAAGACACTGCAACACAAAAAACATTCCACCAAACAAAAGTCTTATCTGAACAAGTCATTTTTCACCTTTTTTATGACTGCATTTATCAGACAATCTCTGAAATAAAGTTCACCTCACTTATATCTCATCATGAAGACTCAGCGTCTGCTGAAATGAAAGCAATTAATTGAGGTCTTTTACAGAGAGTCGCATTACTTTCTCTCATGCATCATTGAGTTAATTATTTAATGACATATAAATCCTAACGGTTCAAAAGGTCTGTGGCTGTGCTGGAACTACATTGCAAAGCTGTCTTTCATCTCTTTTCTTCTCGCCGAATAGCAACTTCCACTTTCTTGTGAAGAAGCAGCTATCTCTTTGAAATATTGTTGTGGCAGCCATCAAAAGGTGCGATATGAAATGTTTATTCACACACAGATACCAGATATTAAATGAAATGAAACATATGTGATTGCCTGTTTGTTTGTTATTCCCCTGTTAAACCCTAAAGACATTTTCCTATCACTCTCTCTTGTTGGATTAGCTGTTGAATAGTATCCGTCTGTTTGATGTAGTGTGTTACTTTCATTAGATAATACTTCTCATTAAGGAAATATTACAAATTAATTAATTTGTAAAAAGACTGAACATTTTGTTAATAATGCTTTGAATTTATTTGGTACCTTTTATGTAAGAATCTTGGAGTGCTCTGCAGAACTGATTTAATTAATGATGAAGTTGCATTTTCTATCATACAAGTGTGATTTTGGCACCTTTGGGACTACACCTTTTTGTTTGTCCTTTACACAGGGTATTTGGACCCACCCCTGGAAGATGCTGGGTACCTTCATCACTGAGTGACACAGGAACTCACTGACTCTTTCATGGCCTTGGGCATACCGTGTTTTCATCTCAGCGTAAGTGTCCTGACCCTTGTCTTGCAGAATCTTTCTAGGGATGCCTTCTGAGCCATTTTTCTGCGTTCTTTCACTGCCCAGAAATGTCTCCTTTTTGTGACTAGCTAGACAACAGTGAGAGTATGGTTTCTGCTAATGTCCCTGTTCAAGTGATGCAAGACTGCTGCGAAAATGGACTGGAAAAAGTTGAAGTCCTAGCTCCCAAAGTAATAGTAAATGCCCAGTATTCAGAATTGCCGTGTCACCTCTGTATCCTTGGCCTGAATGCTGCTGTGCGAGTACTTTCCCCTTCTGTCCCTAAGTATGAAAGGTTCCTTGTGAACAGTTTGGTTTGGACATTTAGCCTGTGTTATGTTATGCTTTGCTAAGTACGTGAACAACATCTGCAGACAAACTGAGCCCACAGGCTGAGATTAGGCTTGACTTCACTTCCAGTAGCAGGGAGATGCTCTGAGTTTGGAGACGTGTGTCTCATGTCCTGCTACCAAAAAAAAGTGAAAAAGCACAGGTGGCCAGTATGAGTTTCCCTGAGATAATTTTCTTTCAGCTGACACTGGCTTCTTCTTATTTGTAGCCATTTTGTGAATGGGATTGAAAGCCTCTGTTTCACAAAAAGAAATGGCTGTTTCTCAAACCGTTACTCTAAAGGCTAGAAACAATCATTCTTCATTGTAGACCAACCTTTATAATGTGTAAATTATCTTGTGTCCATTACAATCAGTTAAAAATCTAGCATAGATACATCCACTGTGGCTGGGGAAATTCAAACACATTTGCAAACATCCCTTGTCTGCAACAGAAACAATAGGCTGAGCACAGCTGCCTGGGAACCGCTCAGCCACCAGTGAACAGCTGCAGCTTTTGCGATGCCTGCTTTTCTGAGAGATGACATCTGTGAAGGTACTGTGGCAGGCCATCCAGAGAGTTTTATGTGAGGAGAATACCCTCTACGTTGAAACGGTGCGTAAAAGCCCAGACACCTTTAGGAGCTACTCTGAACCTTTACCAAAGATTTAAAAGCATTCTGGAGATCTGTCGAGGCCATGTCGTTCTGTCTTACATGATCTTGGTAGCTCATCTCTTTTGGAGCTGCAGAGGCACCTTAATACACAGGTTGCGTGGAATGGAAATTGAAGATGAAATGGGAAATCAGCCAAAGAAAACAGCCAAAGTTTCAACATGAAAAGCACCTGGAATTTCAAATGCCCACCAGAGCAGGATTTTTTCTAGTACCAAGAATGTGTGCTAACATGGGGGTAAAATAGTGAGAGAAACAGGGCTTAGAAGAGGGTGGCCCTGAGTCCCTTCCAAGTTGGGTCAACCCTTGTGCTCCAGTACACATATTGCTTTGGGAAGGGGAACTCCAGCCGCACCACATTAGTGTGTCAGGGAGTCAAGCCCGCTTACCTGGAGCGCAGGGACTCCTCGGTTCACCAACGTTTTTGCAGCGCCTTTTAGTAAAGAGCTGTCACAGCCTAGAGGGGAGCTCTGAGAAGCCTTCTATTTAGGGACCATTCTGCATGTACACCGTCTGACATTTCTATTCCCTTCGCTAACCGTGCTGCAGGGGCCCTCCACATGAAAACAGGAGCTGCATTTCTCCAGTGTTCCTCCTTTCTGCAACATCTACTCCCTCCTCCCTTCCCTCGCCATCCAAAAATGAGGGCTTTCCGCAGCAGTCGAAATCACAAAGTACCGGAGAAGGATCTGAGTTTTCTGAAGTGTCTCACTCAGGTCAGAAGTTGGAAGAGGCAGTAAGAATCCAGGAAGAAATGCAAGATTTTTCTAGGTCATTTGTACCTACCTGAAAATGACAAGACACACAGGTATTCCTGCACAAATTAATGGGAAGAAAAGAAAAAATCCTCCATGGCCTGTGAAAGACAAAGATGCCATTTGTGAATTAAAAATCTTTGAAATGTCCATCTCTGGAGGCTGTGATAGTGTGTTGGGGAGAGGGATGCTTGCCCTCTGCTTACACTTTTTCCTTCACATTTGGTTTTACCCACTCTGAGAGACAGTATCTTTGGCAAGGTGGATTTTTAGTAGGATTTGTTAAGGCTCTGCAGACAAATTGAACCCTTCTTCTTCCACTGAAAATGCCAGCAAATCTCTCGCAGTCTTCAAGAGAAGTCTCATGCTTTAACCCTTGCTCAGAAAATTGTGAGGCAGTGATTGCCACATCGGGACTGATTTTACAATAGACCGTTTTCCAGGGCATGTTTTTTAATGAAATACATTTCCAAGGACCCCTGCTATTAAAGAGATCAAAGAAAAAGCTTAGCTGGTAAAAAGGCAGTTGAAGACATACATGTCAAAATGAATATGAACAGAAATTAGCAAGGAGAGTGAGGACTACTGTGAAAATAATTCATATGCCTGATATAACAACAGCTGTGCAATTTTATTAATTATTCCTAAAGCAGTTTTTAGGAAATACCCTTTTTTACCTACTTGCTTTCTGAGTCCTTGTTTCAGCCACAGCTAACAGGTTCTCTTTGGTTTCCTTTCCTCAGGGAAGGGCTGTAATGGAAAGAAAGAGGAGAATGAATTAAATAGATCCACTTTCAAAGTGAATTGTAGCTTTTCAGTTTCCCTAAACTCATACAAGCTGCCCATGAGATAAAGCTTTTGCATCTGTGGGAGAGAAACAACGGTATGGCCAGGCCAGGAGAACTACTTCCAATACATTTCAGCCACACTTCCTAAATTAAGTGTCTTAAAGATTCCATTTAGATTCTGTCAGGCAGTTTCTGGGTGTTAATTAAATATGGCTGATTATGGAAAACATATTTATGGGGATACCAGACCTGCTGATACCTTTAGGAGTATTTTATAACACATCCTGTTTAGAAATATTTTTTTTGCATTGATTTCTCTGTATCCTTTTTCACTTATTTTAAGAATATTATCATGAAAAGAAAGATATTTCTTTCTTAAAAGTTTTCGTGCCATAACTTCTAAATTCTCTGCTTCTTAGTGGGTGAGTAGGAGACTGCAGGTGATAAATCATAAAGTCAAGTTAGAAATATTTAGACTGTGGAAATGTAGCAATTTCAATTAAAAAAGAGACAAACCAACATTTTCTTCTCCTTCGATTTGTGGGGCTAGACACACATTTTGCTGTGAACAGCCATATTTTTATTGTGAGTGGCAGCAAGTTAATAGTTAAAAGCTGACAGAGAGGATTAGAGATTCAGTAGCTCAAAATATTCGCAAAACCACTTTGTGGCTTCCCTGCAGGAAAAGCGTTCACGTAAATGCAACAAGTGTGTGTGGAACTCTGGCAATTTATCTTAAGAATATAGCTCCTGTTATTGGCACTGTGATGTTTTGCTGTCAGTAAACAGCTGAGATAACTAGCTCTTCTTTTGAAGCTTCTGCATAATTTCTGTCTCTCTGTGGGCAGAGGGGGAGTTTTTGCATGACTGTGATCTTACAGAGGGCTCCTAGCTCCATGTTGTGCTGAACTGGTGACGCTGCTCATGCTGGACCAGTATGTGAGATCCTTGCATAATGCAACCCTAAGGAATCTGTCTAAATAATAGTGTGTAATAAACCATACGAAGGACCTCCAGATTTGACTCATACGTAGGAGTCCAACACAGCACCAAGATTTTGCTCGAAACTATTAAAACTTTAGGAGATTAGGAACACACTCCAAAAGAACAGGAATGGCAAAACGAATATGATCAAAGCTCAAATAGATCAAATACAACTCTTTTAGGCTGGCATTTGCCCAAGGAAGCCAGATGAACAACCTGACTTTGCAAAAAGCATCGAAGGTCATCAGAGACACAGTTTAATGTTGCATCAAAGGCAGCGTGACCTGTTCCATAAGTACAGGTTCCTTGAACATCACGTTGCACTGCAGATGGCCTGGTTCTGGGTCCAGATGAGCAATGCAACCGGCTGAATCACACAGACAACTTGATATATCATCATTTGGCTTTTATTTAATACACAATAACATTGCCTCTAAGACTAAATTAATTGCACAGTAGTACATATGAGTCACTTAATTGTAATTGTTATTACCTTAATTTGTACAATTACAGTGGGTAAACAATGGTACTTCATTTTCCAAGTGATGTGGCTTACATTTATAGCACGTTTTCTTTCTACCTTGCGCATTTCTCATAGCAATTCTCTAGAAAACTGACATAATGTAAATGCTCCCTAGCAGAGGATTCTGAAGCATTATAATACGATGTGTTAGGAACTTCCCCTTCAGCTGTGGCCACCTCCTGCGTGGGACATGGTCACTGATTAACACCAACTTGCCCCACTAGGCAACAACGTCAGCTAGTAGCTGAGGAACCAGCATCAGTAGCTTACAGTTGCTTGTCTTCTTCTGGTGGCTGTACCCCACAGAGAAGTTTATAAATCCATTGTGCCATCAGATTTATGGCTTTTCCAGACATTGTCCTTTTTTCTTTTTTTTTTTAATTTGAATGGTAAGTATATATTTTGTAGATCTCTTGGTCCTGGGTTTGCTTCTAGTAGATGACTGAGCCAGGAGCGGAGTTTTCCTCGTGACTGAATGGGACAATGCCTTTCCAGCAGCAGAGCTCTACAGATGCATCACAGCTGCTGCACACGTGCAAATCTGTAAGAGGAGAGTTCACTAATAACTTTAATTCCTGTGCTCTCCCTTCAAGCTACAATCCTTTTAATTACAGGCCTGTAACATTTTTCAGTAGTTCTCACTTCCCAGCAAATACTTTGGCTAATAGTAGCTGTATTGATGGACCCATCTACCAGAGCAGAGAAGGAACCAAAGCTCATAGATTTAAAATGAATGGAGTGTTTACCTGTACATCATTTTAATGGATGGTGAAATTCATTCTCATGATAGACCCATAAATGTCACTTTCTGTCTGCCACAGCAAAATACTTGTGTAACAAATGGCATGCTGCATTAATACCCAACAAGAGGACGTTCAAAGCAGCTTGACTTGCATTACACACGCTAATAAAGGCTCAACCTGGGATTTTTATTCATTCCGCTGGCTCAGGGAGCAGCAGAAACACATGGGTGGAGGTACAGCAACAAGGAAGATGAATGATATGAAGACAAATAAACCAGTCTGGCTTCCCAGAAATGATATCCTTTTGTTGAGCTTGGGTTTATTCCAGATGCTCTGGTAGAAACAATTCTTTTTTTTCACCTGTAGCTCCCTCTTCAATTTATACACAACCCACTGTCAGTTTGCTCAGCTGGCCTATGCTGCAAGAAGACCCTGAGACCGATCATTTTCTTACATTCAATACTGGAAACAGACAGTCAGATCTCTGAAATCCCAGTGTCCAGGGGGGCAATGAAATCGAAGCCCGCAGACCGACTCAGGTGTGCATGGAAGAAGAAACGTAGCCCTTTGTTTCTTTACATCCTGATTTGCCACAGTCTTTTAGGACTGCAGCAGTGTCTTTGTGCCTGTCCGCATAGTACTTTGGACAATGTGGGCAGTATGCAAACAGTAAGCATCAAAACATAGTCAGCCTTCCTTTTGTTTTCCACTGTGTCTGTGCACTTTCTACCCAGGTAAACCTTTTCTCAGGTTCCCTTTGCTGGCTTCCCCTGAGTTGTGGAGCGGCACAGATACAAAACCAGCTCGTCAGCCTCTCCTAGGCTCAGGGGATGGCGTGCAATGTAGCAAACAGCATCACTGTTTCTCAGTAGGGAAACGACCACAATCACTGTACCAGTACTCAGCTCTGTTTCTGTCCTACTGCTTTAAAAAAAATGCTGTTTGTCTGCCTCACAAATCCATTCTGATGTCTTGGGAGAGGCCTGTGGAATTTCAGAAGGGTGAAACCAAAAGAATTCTTTAGAATTAAAAAGGTTTCTTTCGCAATAACTCAAAAACTATGTAGTTCTATAGAGATTAGGTCCTTTCTATACCTGTAAATCATCCATTAGACTTTAATAGTGGATAATGTCTCGTATAAGGGATTGTAAAAGTAGGTTCAAAATGTAGAGAAAAATCCTCTTTTTCTCTTACGTTTCCCATGAGCAGCTGTCTCCTTGGTATTTTTGATGTACTCATCACTGTGTGATGGAAAAGGCTGGGTGTTTCATGAGCTATAAACAGCCCCACCACCGCTTTGTCTTTGAGGCTCATCCTAAGATAGAGGTCCTGTGAAAGCTTTCTTGAATCAGCCCTTTATCTCTCAAGAAAGGTTTTCATTAAAGATGCCTACCTAAAGAGAACACTCGCTCTTTGTGCCACCCAGCCTTTCCCTGGCAAGGTAGGTGATAAATTGGGAATGGGGATGGATTAGGAATCCCTCATCGTGGGCGCCCAAACTAATCAAAGTGTGATGCTTTCCTGATACTCAGAAACAAGATTAGAGCCTGTGAGAAGTTTAACAGGACCTGAGTGACTTGGTTGAATCATTTAATTCATAGAAAGCTGCTCCCTTCCACCCCCCACCAGTTTTCTGTTATACCTTTGGTTTCATCTTTCCTCACTTCAGCTTACTTTCAACTCTGCTGTAATCTAAACTTTAAAAGGCTAGGACTTCTGCCATTAAAAAAATGCTGCAGCTGAGTCTCCAAGACCTGCTCAGCTCTGTCAGTCAATCTAAATGGTTAACTGGGCCTGGATGGACTATTTGCTAGTTAGAGTTTTCTGTGTTAGAGAAATGTTCGTTAATTTGCATCTTCCAATATAAATATCCCCTGGATACCAGTGCTAAAAGCTACAAACCCTTTCACAGGAAGAAGCTGCTAGGGACAGCGCTTGTGTAATGCAGAATAGTTGTTCCCCTGCTTGCCAATTCCCATGATCAATGGCCATTTTTCTCAGTCCTGGCTACAGCTCAGGTGGCCCCGAAGCATCCAAAAGGGCAGTGTTGCTCAGTATTTGTATGGAGTCATAATCTTAGATCTCCATCAGAAAGCCAAGAGCATCTGTTAATCTCTTGAGCACTGTCATTGGATCGGGACATACGGCAATTGACAGGCCCTCCGCGGAGATGCGATCTGAAGCCTTCATCTGCTGCTGTGATTTTCTCTTGCTGAGCTGTTGTGTGAATATGTTTAAGGCAAATACCCTTGCTCCACTCTGATGGCCTCTCTAGCTTTTTATGTGAGGAGAGTGGTAATTCCGTAGTGATATTTCAAGAAAGCTGGTTCTCTGTATTTAAGAGCTTTGAATTGTGAAGAGAAAGGGAAAGTATAATCTTCTTATATTATCATTAAAGGCATCAACTAATCCTGCTGCAAAAGGTTTGATTTGCTGATCGGAAGGAAAAAATTTCTGCTGCATGGGAATACGTATCACGAGCTAATGAATACTTCTTCCCTAGTTCCTCAAATGCTTATCTGTGTCTGATAAATTCCATATCCCTGCCTAGTAACACAGAATCCCCACATAGTAAATGCTATATCCCTTTCTCTAAATATTTTGGTTTTTTCACTGCTGTGTAAATTCTCTTTCTCTAAATATTTTGTTCTTTTCACTGCTGTGTAATTTCAGCCTGCGTAAAAACAACAAACTAATGATGCTGGGATATAAACGCGCTGCAGATCAGGCAAGAGGTAGCATAGTACGGTGGGCTAATCATCAGACTGTCAAGGGTCACACACTGACTTTTTCATTTTGCTGCTGACTTGATCTGCTGCCTTAGGCAAATCACTTCACCGCTTTCTGCTTCATGTTCTACCCATAGGGAAACTAAATATCAGTATATCTAGCTTTCATAGAATCATAGAATGTTTTGGGTTGGAAGGGATCTTTGCCCCACACCTTTTAAAAAAAGAAAAGAATAAAAGATCTGGGAAGAAGCATCTAAGCATTTAGTTGTGTGACAGTGATCTACGTCTGCCCTCTTGTCCATGGCAGGATGAAGGAAAGCCAACTCTTGATTCCTCATTTTTGCAGAGACACCCCAGGAAGCAAGCCCTGAGGTGGGACTCAGCCGTGCGAACTCCCCAGAGAGGAAGAGGGATCTGAGCAAGGTTAGTGAGCTTCCGGGCAAGGGGATTTATGGTAGAAAGAGATGTCAGTTTGCTGACAGTACATTTTTTTCCCCATACTGTGTTTTGCTACTATTACAGGTGCAAATTGGCTAGATTTACCTTGCTGCTGTGTGTTTACAGCATGCATCAAATTGGCTCTGCTGATAACATGGGCTCCTTCCCTTTCCTAGTGTCCCACATCTTTGTACAGGGATCAACCATTCTCTGGGCCTCGAGCACTCAGTTCTGCAGTGGCTTCAAAAAAGTGTTCCATGACTTCGATGGACTTTGCATAAGGAAGAAATCTGAGATAAAATGTTGGGGGATGGCTAAAATGGTATTAATAGAAATGGAGTTTCAGGTTTGGTGCAGGTCGTACAGAAATGTTAGTCAAAGCCAAGAATGCCTGTAGAGGTGTGTGGGCTGGGGACAATAGCAGAGGATTTCATTCCAGGGAAAGGAGGTTTCACAAGCAGAAGGTATATACAAGCAAGTTGAATGCAAAGCGGCTATTCCTTAGAAGGCTGGAGGAGTTGAAGTATCTAATACGTGAATGAGAAATATTATATTAAGAAGCCTAAGGCTCATAGGGAAGAGCCATTCTGCGACAATAGCTAGAATTGTCTTGGACAAGTGGGTTGACCATCACCAAGTGCAAAGATACAACCAGCTTCTGACATTGCTGTCAGCAGACTTGAGGTTTGCAGCCAGCTGGCAGCAGAGGGTAAGTCTCTTATTTTAACATTTATTTTGTGCCAGTGTTTTGCAGTGCATCTGAGTGATTGCAGCACTATTCGAGAATGAACAAAATTATTTTGGATTTCCTATTTCTTTTTTTTTTTTTTAACTTAATGACTTGCTTTTAGTTAATGAAACATCCTGCTTCTTAGGAAAGAAAAGAATAGACCATGATTTCCAGCCAAATGTATATGTGTTTGCCAGTGCCTGTCAGCATAATACCCCATTAAAGTTTGTGCATGGATCTGGGTGCAGAAGGCTGATTGCAGGATCAGGACCTGGGGCTCTTCACTTGTCTAGCCTTTTTCACTTGTGATCTGGAATTTGAATTTAGGGCTTACTTGTTGGGCTTTTACCAAGATGTGCAAAAATGTGGATTACCATCAGTAACCTGGGTGGATGTGCCAGGAACTGAACTAGGAACACAGGGAGAGGAAAATTCCGGTAGCTTGGACTCCGCACCTCTATGCTCTGTGGGCTGGACACAGATGACTTGTATAATCCTGATTGAAAGCTGGGTAACAGTTGTGATTTGAAAGGAAAACATCCTTTGTTAGCTTTTGTGGGTTTTTTAAAAGCTTTTTTATCCCATATGTGGGCAAAAAAAAAGGAAGCACGCCTTCGAATAGCAACTGTACCTTGGAAACATTTTTAAGATCCCTTTAAATATAAGCTACAGCATATTTCTAGACAGTATGAACTGCTATTATATTAAAAATGTAGCAGTGGTTTTATGAAGGGGAAACATTTTTAATGCAAAAGTAGTGCTATTTAAAAATGAGTTGCTTTTATGAAATGGATGAGGTGGTTTTATTAAAAAAGACCATTTGGGAGGGAAAACTGTGGCTGTATTTCTGTCCTACAGTGTAAGGTAAATCTGCATTTTTTTCCTCCACCCCCTTTTTTGAAAAGCAGGGGCTAAACTCTGATCATTTGGGTTTTCTGTGGAGACAGTTAAGGCTCTGTCTGCACACACAAATGCTCTGCAGTTTTACGTGAAGGGTATGGTAGAAGCTGTTGGCAAAGGTAAGGTGTTTCTTTGGCCCAAATATAGACAGACCTTGTGGAAAACTGTGCTTAGGCAAAGTTTGCATTTAGGGTAATTGTAAATTCTTCCCCTTCTCCTCTGCTGTGTAGAAAATGCTGCGATAGCAAGTACCTAGAACTACAGGGTAAGGAGGGGAGCAGTCAAACATCAAATGTATCGCCACCAAGTTCAGGGTGCACCTCTCTCTCTGGGGACCACTCCATGTCACCATTGCTGGGATCATTACCAGGTCTTGTGTTCTGGCACCGAAGGGCTTTGTTGCACCAGCCCTGAAGAGAGGATGGGACCTTGAGATGGCCCAGATCTTGAGCCACGAAAGTCGATATCATTGCTGATAGTTACCTGGCGATGAAGCAGCACTGTATTCCTCCTGCAAGAGCCATGAAGCCACATGCTTTGATTTCAGGCATGGCGAAATGCTATTCTTGCTGTTGCACAGAAAGAGAAAGCTGCACAGCAGGTAGGTGGTGCAGTTAAGGTGGCTGGCTAATGCTACCTGTGTGAGCCACAGGCTCACCCCTCCTGCCAAAGGTGTGCTTCTGCTTGAGGAGAGGAAAGCATTACCCATGCTTGGCCTTCAGCAGACGTGCCAGCTCAGTACATCCCCACAAGAGGATTGGAAACATAAACACTGTGTAATTCGGTTAAGTGGGAAGAGAAGGCAAACTCATCATAATAGCTCAAAATAAGAAACCCAAAACCAACAACTACCCCGAAAACAACAAATAACAGCTGCTTTTTGCAGGAGCAGCAACGGCCAATTTTCCTTCTCATAAAAGAGAGCAATGATGTGTGTCTCTCCGGGCGTGCTGCAGCTGCAGCCATCTCTCAGAGCACAGCTCTAACCAAGTTTCCGGAACAATATGATAGATTGTATCTGCATAATCTGAAGAATGCAGGATCCTAACCCAGCCGAACTGCTAACAGGCAATAAAGCCAGGGCACTAACACGCTCACCCCATAAAGCACCCAATCAGTTACCTTTATATTTCTACAAGTGCCCTGCTTATGGATATATTTTTGGTTAAGTATAATGCATTCGTGCGCTCTTTGAGTAACGGGGTTGAAGCTATTCTAACAAAAGTTAGGGGAATGCATACTACCTCTGTCTCCTGACAGCGCTCCACTGTTCCCAGCTTCATCACTGTCGCTTGAGACCAGCTTGCTGAACTGTGATTCATAATACCGGATTCTCATGTGCATTACCTGTGCAGTTTGTTTTCTCATTAAAAGTTCTTGTTCCTGGAATCACATTATTTTCCCACAATCTCTGTGTGCTTCTTTCTCCCCCCAACCCTTGTCTCCCGTAGTGAGTGTCACATCTTCATGGTTGTGGGCAGAGGGAAAAAGCTTGGGAGTACACACTCCAAAGATCAAAAAAAGTACAATGCTGGGAAAATCTTTTTTTTAAGTGCACTTCCTTGCATGAAGTTGTAAGCATAGAAATAACTATGTAGTTGTCGTACAGAACTGTGACGCAGATCCACGCTTAGTCAGAATGATCTTGAAGAGAGACTGTGGGTGGCACAGGACCAAAGGCGGATTTAAACTTTATTTTCAGAGGTGAAATGCCTCCTTTCCTAAAGTACGATCTTGGCTCATCTTAGGGTATGTAGTGACTTGGTATATGACCTAGAGAGATACTGCCAGAGAGGCAGCGCTTTACCAGTCCTATGGCTGACCTCAGGTGCTGCTTCCATGGTTCTGTTATTCATCCCAGGATATTTGTGTCCTTGAGCAGAGAAAGAAACCATCAGTCCTGTCACATCATCATCCAACAATACACTCCACGTAGGAACTCAGTCTCTGTAATCGTCTCGGTTTCCAGCAGCCAGTACTGCTGCAGTCAGTGTGTGCAAGGGGCCTGGGCTGTCAGAAAGCACCTTGTCTGCGATGAGCCCAGCGACATCCCCTACGCACTGTACATGTGTCTACAACAACACAATCGGCTGGAACTGAACCCTCCAGAAAACTCAGGTCTGGCAATTCCCTGACAGGGAGTGCAGGAGAGAAAGGACGCTCAGGTGCCCAAGGAAATAACTGCTGAATATACACAATCTCTCCTGACCTGAACAGCTGTGTGCTGTTGCTGCAGTCATATCACTGGTACTTCTCCCCATCCCAGTATCTTACTGTTTTGTCAAACTTTGCAAGAGTCATTCAGCATCTTTTTTCCCTCCACAAATCTTCAGTTTCTAGCTCTGCACAAGTATCTGAATATCTCAGCTTTACATTCAAATTAAGAACATAGTTATGTAGATCAACTGGTTGCAGATGGAGTGTGCTTCAGGTTAACTTTCTATAATTGCTGGAGTTGAAAGGCAAAGAAAAAAACCTCCTAGTTTTTGTTTTGTCTTTAATCATGCCTTTACAAAGTCAGTTTTGTGACTCCCTGGGGTTTAGCTGGATATTTTTGCATATCTAAGAGAGGCGGTGTTGCCTTCCCCCTTCCTTCTCCATTATTTATCTATTCCTTTGTGTCAGGTCCAGCTTAAGTTGCGAGCATTCTCTGGGCTGTGGTGATAATTATATTTATTCCTCTGAGATGGTTTTCATTGTGTTTGCAAACAAGACAGGGCTTCTGAGATCCTGCTGTCTTTGGCCCTCTGATAGCTTTTGAACCATTCGCAAATTTCAAACAAATTTCTCCAGAGTGTGTCAGTCTCAAAGAGAACTCAAAAGAGAATGCTGTTTTTATTACCCAAAGGGTCTGGCAGAATCCTGTATTTCTATAGGCTTCGTAAACATAGGTGGCCAGAGAAAAAGCTGTTAATCCCACTTCTGGGGGCTGCACTGTAAGGTCACCCTTTTTAGAAACCAGGATCTGTGTGGGAGACATCGCAAATGTCCAAGAAAAGGAAAAGCTGCCTTGTGAGCGTGCATCTCGCTAAGCAACTGCGCCTAAACCTCAGTCCATTTCCATGGGGAATTCGGAGTGCTCTGGTTCTACTGCTCACAGAGTGACCTGAGTGTTAATAGGCTTATATATAAGCTAAATATTTAGCTTATATCTTTACATGGTGTTCCTTTCGCCGTTTAAGCAATAGAACTGACATCTGTTACGTTATTTGTTTTCCCCTACCCTGAGAAAGGAGCATCTGAGGACTGGAAGTGTTATAAATGTTGCTGTGTTTCAGATAGTGAAGGCAATGTCCGAGAAACACACCTTGCGTCTGGTATTTTTGAAAGTGCTGAACACTCTGATCCCTTCCCTTCCTGGAGACAGAGATGCTTCTTGGGTGCGTGATTCAAGTTAACTTAATGATTTAGTCTCTTTTACATCTAAATGAGCTGGTACAGCATACCCTCTGGGATTAGCACAGATGACCTCATGTCTGGAAGAGCACAGTGCACCCTGTTTGTCTGCTTCCGGCAGGAATAAATGCACTTTCTGGATGTTTTGAGATTTGATTTTCAGTGGTGCTCTGTACTGAGCATATTCCTTCAAGAAAAAGATGTGCAGAGCCTTATATGTCCAGTTTTCAAGGGATCAGGAGAGTCCCAGTTTCCTGCATGAGAAAAAGGTAGTCGCTGGATATAGAACAATTAATTTTAAATACTCTGTTCCTTTTAAATGTGCATCTAAACCAATGAGACACCTCTCTGAAAAATGCTGGAACCTCGTTTAATCGGCTATCTCCTTGACCACATTTCAGTAAACTCTGAGGATAGAGAAAAGGCCTCTTTATGTGTGTGTTGGGAAGGGACTTGCACCCTTCCCCCCACTAGTCTTGCCACACAAGGACAGTCATTGCTTTTCTCTGTCAAAAGCTCTAATTCCTAATTTAGGAGGTAATTCTAGTGCAAATTAGTGCGCCTTGCAGATAGAATTAGAGTCTGTGTGATGATTTGGAAAATACAATCAATTTACTCCAATTGTTTGTACATGTCAGATCTCTCCAATAATGAAGAATTTACTCCTCGTGCATGAATACAAACAATGAGCTATTAGCCATGCGAGATGAGAGAGCCTGTCAGAAACAACAATCCCAAGATGCGATGTGCTACGTCTGAACATGAGCGAGGATATGACCAGGTCTGTGCCGTGGGTTTTCATGCAGCAGATCCTGCCATGTACAGGTTTGAAGCGCTGAGCATGTGAGGAGGGTGACGACTCCTCCTTAGGGGCTGTGAGACTCCGAGTTAGAGTGTGTCCGGTGTTCCTACCTATTTTAGAGCTCTTACAGCCTATCCTTTTGTTTCACATCCATCCAGGGCTCAGTAGAGGGTAAATGGAGAGTGACTGTTGATCTAATCCTTAATTTCTGGTCTTTTCATGGTCTGATCTAAACAGCTTTTTAGGAAGCAAACAATATGCATATTTCATGAAATTCATTTCAGTGTCTGTTTAATTGTGTACGCTCTCTGTGAGGCTATGAGACACTGCTCCTTGTGACTCATTTGAGCTAACAAACAGGGAAACTGAGAAACTCATAATGAATTTCTGAGTGCTAAGCCTTGTTCAGTCTCCTGCTCCTCTCCCTCTTCCCTCAGAAGTTTCTCAAACCATAACATATGCAAACTTCCTGCCATGCTGCTGGCTACGGGGTATTTTTTACTGACTGTTGGTAATATGGCAGCTTGTAAAATGTGCTCAGCCTTCATCCTCATTAGAGGTATGGCGGAGGAGTCCTGGCTGTGCCAGGGAAAGGCTGTTCCCAGGAGAAGGTTCCTTTTATCACCATGATGCCTACTGGAAATGGTGACTGCTTTAGCAGGGGCTCATGCTGGCTTCCAGGGCTGGAGGCCAGGATGCAGAGATAACCTCTGTGCTGAATCCAGGTAGGAGGTTCTTGTGGTTGTAAACTACTTAGGCATGCAGATGTTTAAGCATATGTATCCTATCACTGGGGCCAGCCTTAATGCTCTGGGAAATGTATGAGATGGTAAAACCTACATTATCTGGGATTTAGGATGTTTGCTTTGCAGAACAAGGGATTAGAGAATAGAAAGCTGAAATGACCATCTGTCTGCAGAAAAAGGATCCTGTGAATTAAAATTTCCATGGTCGTTTTCCTTAATCTTCTTGACTTTATTTGATATCTGCTATCAGAGCTGATGTCCTTGTGCCCCAAACAGTAACAGAGTTCATTTTCCACACATAGAAGTTTTCTTCTACTTACGTCTTTCTAGAAGGAGTTGCAAGGTAGCTGTAGAAAGCATTTCCTTATCTGTTGCTCTTGGAGTTTCCCATTGTTTGCAGCCCTATATAATCTTAGTGCTTCTAGCACCTTCTATCTCCAAAGAATGACAGCTGTGAGTGTGCACCTGGTTTTTGTATTGCTTCTACATGTAGTATTGAAATGCCTCTGGGGTGGAATGACTCATGCTGTTGAGCCATACCACTGCACAATAGAAGTAAGCAGTAATCCTGTGTGCTTATATACTAGTGTTGTCAATTTTTGCAATGTGATTGTGGATCTAATGGTATTTGATGTTTCTCTGTAGAGCCTCTGTTCCTGGAAACATAGGAACCTTGAGCTTTTGTTTTTAAATAAGCTTCTAGGCCTTGTGGCTATAGAGAAGAAATCTGAAAGTGTGTTAAAAGTGTAGCCTACAGATTCACAATCCAGAAAGCTGAAAGCCCCAAGCTTATTAATTTTAAATCTCATTATTTTTAAGAGAAAATTGTATTTCCCTTAAAGTAGCAGAGACATAATACCTGCAAAGCACCAGCAGATCCATGGTTCTGAGGTGGAGCTGTGTGCTGTAAAATGTGGAGGCCTCAGCTCACCTAACCGATACAGATATGCTTAGAGCCTGAATGAAATAAAGTTCTTTTGTTTGGTTTTTAAACCTTTCCTTGCTCTCATTCTTTGGTGGATGTAGGTCTGAAGACCGAGAGCCTTCCTGCGGGAGCTTGATTCTGGGTATCTTCAGCAAGACAAAGGAGTTGCTGAGCACTAATCAAAGCTGGCAAAATGGCTTGCAGTTGTGCTGGGGTTAGCCTGTGCTCTCCAGAGCCTCACAGGTGTCTTCAGTGTGGAACACACAAAATAGATTGGGGTTCTCACCCTTGCGCAGGCCGTCTTGCAGCGTAGGAGTTAGATTTTTTTGCTGTACTGTGTGTTCTTTTTCTTTTCTTTCTTTCTTTTTTCTTTTTTTTTTAATTTAAGCACAACCCAGCACCGCCACTTAGCATTTCCTTGTTTACAGCAAGGTGAGTCGTATTTACAGTGCTGGGGAATTTGTCAGGAGCTGCATTCTGCTCGTCATCTGTTTCTTCCCCATTTCAGAAAGCAATTAGCAGGCGGAGCATGTGAATAACAAAATGTGCTGGAAGGGGCTGTTCACCCAACTGTGCCGAACGAAACGGCTGCCTGTCAGTTGCTGCGAGCAACTGACGGCTCTGACACCAGGGTACAAACCAGGTCCTGTAAACAGGGATGCCCTGGACTGGCAAGTCAGCAGAGGAGAGAAGAAAGAGATCCATGTGAGATAGCAACTGGACTTTGGGTTGCTTGAGGAGACGGTCTTGGGACTAATAGTAGCCATTGGGGCATACAGTGTAGAGCTTCCTCTTTCCTTATAAGCTGATGAGTTGGGTGTGCAGACTTTTAGCAGTGTCCTTAGCTGTTACTATCTTAGAAAAGAAGAATAGGGGAAAAAAACCTCTTTTGTGATGACTTCTGCGACTTCAGATGCAGCCTGGGCTGAGACAGCATGTGTTTTAGCCAGGGGAGAGCGAAAAGATGCAGGACAGTGGAGTAGTTCTTCATGGACATTTAAAAATAAATCATCTGCAAGTATAAGTTAATCTTTTACTTCAGTTGCATGGGATGTTTCACTGCCCTTGGAGTTATTGTGCTGAGTTTGGATGCTGGATTAAACCAGAAAAGTGTGAAGCAGAGGAATTTTAGTCTGCTTTAAGTGCAAATGTCTGTGCAAACTTAAACATGGAGCTGCTACGGACTTTTCCATTATTCATATATTTGATGTCTTGCTCTGAGAACGGACTTGGTATCTCTAAAACTCAGCCTCTCCTCTATATGCGTGGTTTGGGGGAGGGATGAGATTACCCCTCTTGTTTTAGGAAAGGAGCATGGTAAGCCTTTTGAGCTGCCAGACTGAAATATGTGTATGTTCTTTGTCCGGAGCTGTGCAAGTCTCAGAAGAGTAGGTTAGAGGAGTCCCTGGCAGCTGGGAGGCTTGGGTTTCGTTACTGACCTACCCTGGGAGCTTGAGCACACTGCAAATCTAAAGCTCGCACTTCTCACGTTGCTTCATGGAGATAGGTCTCAGCAATGAAATTATTTTTTTGCGAAAGACTCTGTATTTGGACAGGCCACATTCTAAAACATTTTTATGTTTTTATGCTGTCTCCCCAGGGTGAGGGACCAGAAGGGAAAGAAGGAGAGGAGAGGAGGGGAAGAGCATCCTCTATCCGAGGCATTTGGATACTTCCAAATCTTTTCCTTCCCTCACAGGTAGATTGTGGCATCCTTCAAGTGAGTAGGTCGCCTGAAAAGCAGGCCCGCTTCATAAAGCTTTGCATCCATCCAGCTTACTATAAAATAATAATCATACCATTTAGAGTATGAAGCCCATCAGTATCGCCTGAGGGTAGACGTGCCCTTGAAAGGGAAAGTTAAGAGTGTTTGTTCGGAGCAAGAAGGCGTCAGGGAGGATGGAGCTGAATGCGGGCGACAGCTCCTGAGCCTGATGCTTTCTGACGGGCTTTGGCTGCTCCCTCCATCAGCTGGTACCTGTGGGAATCCATCAGGCTTCCCACCTGAGGCCATGGTGTAGGGGTGAGCGAAGGTTTGGCTACACGGGCAGTGCTGTGAACAACCTGGGCTCGAACTGGCTTGCGTGTGCAACTTTGTGGGTAGATCCAGAGCATGGTCTCAGGAAGGATATGAACTAAAGAGCAGCCTTCCTAGGCATGGCTGTGGGCAGAAGCCCCCTTCCATTAGTCCAGATGTGTTTATGGCAGTAGTTTCCCTAGTGGGAACAGCGCTGTACATCATACAGATTGGAAACGATTGTCTTCACAGGGTCCTTTCCCAGTGGAGCACCGCACTTACTCCTTTCATTGCAAGGGAAAATATTACTCCTGTCCTGTCTGTTTGTTTCTCAGCTGCTGGTGGAGAATGTTTGTAGGTATCAGAACTAATCAGGGCAATTTTTAATTTACCGGAACGGACATGAGCTGTCGCAAGCAACAAAAACATTGCATGGTGTCTTGGTGCTACAGTTTGCAGGCCTGAAGTGAAGCATCGTGGCCAACCAAGCCTCTGAGCCCCGCTGTTTTGATTCTTTACCTTATGCTGGTGTTGAACAGCTGCATTTGTTGGAATAGAGATGGGAGGAGAAACTGGGTCAGCACTGAACGCAGCGTTAAACTAGGTATTTGCAGACCCAAGTTTCTTTAGGTCTAGGGACACTTTAGGCCAGTTTGAAAATGTTGTCTGTGCAAGGGGAGCCCTGTGGCCCAAGGAAGAGTCCAGATCCCGTTCCTGTCTCTGCCGTCACGCCTGTGTGAGAGAAGCATTGCAGCAGCTGTGCAAAAGGGCTTTGAGATTCAGGCACAAAGTGGTTATTTAGAAGTGAGATGTTTGTTGTGTTTTATAATAGTGCGTTCCTTTGAAATGATGGGCTCAGCTTGCTGGCAGAGGATGCTGCTGGATGTGAATGCTGCGCACAGCCCGCACGTCCACAGACACCGTGGCTATAAATGCTCTTTGTGCTGGAGACGTCCCAACTTGCAGCTTTCAGTCAGTGCTTGAGCTGTTTTCTTCCTGAAAGGACCTGGGCAGTCCCTCACCTGGAGTGTGGTCTGTTCACAGATGGAGCAAAGCTTTGGCTTGCTTTTGGCTGCTCTGCTTTAGGAGATAGAATCATAGAATTGCTAAGGTTGGAAGGGACCTTTAAGATCATCAAGTCCAACCATTAACCTACCCTGACAAAAAACACTTCTAAACCGTGTCCCTAAGTACCACATCTACCCTTTTTTTAAACACCTCCAGGGATGGTGAATCCACCACCTCCCTGGGCAGCCTATTCCAATGTTTAATAACCCTTTCAGTGAAAAAATGTTTCCTAATATCCAATCTAAACCTCCCCTGACATAACTTGAACCCGTTTCCTCTTGTCCTGTCACTTGTCACCAGGGAGAAGAGGTCAGCCCCCATCTCTCTACAACCTCCTTTCAGGTAGTTGTAGAGGGTGATAAGGTCTCCCCTCAGCCTCCTCTTCTCCAGGCTAAACAAGAGAGAGACATTTGTCTCTCTCTTTCTAGGTGGGAATGAGTAGCTGGGAGACAAGGGAGGAAAGAGGAAAGGAGCGTGAATAATAAGTAAGTGTTAAATTTCTGTTTATGAAAAGGCTGTTTGATAAGTTGGTAGCCATTTAAACAGCACTCAAGAAAATACAGCCTCTGAGAAAGGCCAGTTCAATTCTGTGCCATACATGGATTTGCAGTATCTGAGATGGATGAGATCTCTCCTCTGCTTTCATGAGAAACAATTTATTTACAGGGTGAAGCTGTCAGACCTGCATGAACACTGCCAAACCTGGCAGGTCTGCAGAATAAGCTTTTGTTTGGGTTATATTTCTAGCTTCTTCCTTCAGCCAAAGTGGCCCTGCTTGAGCCGCAAGCTTTGTTCTGAGAAGTATTAGATGGTCAAAAGACGGGCCCTGTTGTCGCCTGCCAGCTAGTCCTGACTGATGCTGCATGTGTTTGGCAGTGCGCTGTGTGGGATGGCTTGGAGCAGAAATGAGGACTGCAAAGGTGTTGTTGCTTGAACCTCCACGGAAAATCAAAGCCTGATTTCTCTCTTTAGCTGGGGATTAGTTTGGAGAGTGACTCACTGTTGTTGAAGTAGCTAACGCTGCCTGCAGGATTATCCTGGACGCTGCAGCTTGGACTTCTCACTCACATTGTTCCAGTTACTCAAGTGAGTGACACGTGGCCTCAGTTAAAATCTGTAATCGTAGTTGCTTTTTCATCGCTGCTTGCTAAGCTAATGAGGTAATCAAAGAGAGAGGCGGGAGGATCCACTGGGAAAAGTCAGAGATCTTTCATGGCGTTGCTGGAATGCCAGGGCTCAATCTGGTCTAGCGTGTGGCATCATTTTTTACCAGGAGAGATCAAACACCATGAGCTCTGCATCTACTGTCTGTAGGACGTTAATGTTTCTGTTCTGCTGGAGCCTATGGTTCAGAAATAATGACCTGGTGAGAGGCACACCAAAATAGTGCATGGAAAGGTCATGATAACAATTACAGGAGAGTAATAAAAGCAATTAAGTATTCACAGTGGCTTATTCCTTTGTAAGGGTGGAGATATTCCATTTTAGAGAGGAGCAGAGGTCGTGCTGTAGAAAGATGACGAGCATATTTGACGGGGCAGGTGTTGGATTCCATGACTTGGGCAGGGTGATTGTTCTTTTCATCTGTGTTCAGGGTGGTGCAGGAGCAGGGATCAGCACAGATCATGAAGAAGCCTTCCCTTACACCTGCTCTGAACGCTGCGAGGCAAGAAGCTGCAGGACTTCCTCATGCTGTGGAGGGGAAGCGAGCATCTGTGCCAAATCCCCATGGTGGTGCCAGTCCTCTAGGGAGAGAGAGCAGCAGCAGCAGCATGCTGGAGCCTTCAGCGTCCTTAGTGTGAAGGTGCACATCCTCTGCGGCTTCGACATCTAATTCTGCCGCTGTGATGCCTCTCCATTCCTGGGCTGAGTCTAGTGGGTTGGGAACATTCCTAAGACCAGAGGCTTTATCTCTCGTGCCGCAGGCTTGTTCCTTCATCTCTGCCAAAGGGTTTGTGGCCTGCATCCTCTACTATGCAACGGCAACATTTTGCTGCCAAGGTGATGGTGTAACTGAGATTTAAGGCCTGTGTGTGTGCAAAACTCTGCAGTGTTTGAAATGGAAGTAGGAAAACAGTCATCCTCAATCTGTTTTTTTATATGATTCACAAGGGGACTTGTGGGCCTTGAAAAGAAAACGCAGATCCCGTGCCAATAGACAAATGTTGCAATGCTTTACTGGTGCATTAACAGTGTTTTCAGTGCAGGATTGATACCAAAGCATTGGGTGAGTGTGTATGCACATCCCATCAGCTTCATCAATGACAATGTTGTTGCTGTTGAAATGGGTGAGGAAGCAGGCTCAGAGTTAAGTGCCTTGCACATTTGGAGTCAGCGGCAGAGCTGGAAATAGGACCCTGGTGCCTTGGCTCTCAATCCTCTGCTAATCACAGCACTGGAGGTGAAATGAAAGCCTTCTCCAATCTTCTCCTGCTAGTGCCCGGGGCTGGGAGGCACGTCTCCTCCCTCTCAGAGCGGCTGGAGCGGAGATGCGGATGGAGGGCTGGCAGTGCTGTCTGGGGCTGGAGAAACTCCTCGTGCTGCTCATCTAGGATGCTGGGGGGATGTCGGTGGCTCTTGCTGAGTTGGAGGGACCCCACTACTAACGCCGGACTGCTTTTGTTTAGTTCTCTGATTCTATCAGAAAGCAGTGTGCTTTGCTCCCTTTATGTTGTCAGTAGTGGTGGGTTTTTTGTTTAGCAGCAATTTTGCCTTTGTTGCCAAAGCTGCAAGTAGGGCTGGGCCGCGTGAGGAAGTGTCATTAAAGTTTGCTCAGACAAAGGCGCTTGGTGACGAGATGCAGTGTTGCTGAATCCACAAGGGGCACAATTAACTGATAAGAGTAAACTAATTGTTATTCATATTAAATTAGGGCACAGGTGATTTGGAAAATCTATAGACACTCCCATATGCTTTGCAATTTTGCATTGCAGATTGTGGTTTTATAAGGCCCTTCTGGGATTTGGATTATAGAAGCAAAGTGTGGAGCAGTATCTAAACGAAACATACTCTTTCCTGATTAACTACATGATAAAAACATAAATGTGCACATCAGAGGATTTACCGCTGTGTTTGCATACTAATTTTTCTTTTCCAGGCATGAACACCGCAGTTTTTCATAGATCCAAGTGATTCGGTTCAGCGGCAGCTGGGTAAACCCAGCCCTGGTGACGTGATTCCCATGTTGTCACGAAATAGTTTTGAGATGGTGGTTAATAGCAGGGAATGGGCATATGGCAAGGACACGAGTGCCACAGGAGTGGGAGGAGATGCTGAGATATTTGCTGCTGGTTCTTTTGCGCTGTCATGGTCTGTGAATGTTCGTGGGTAAGAGGCAGCAGGGCCGTGCTCACCCGGGCAGGATGAGGTGAGGCTGCAAAGAGGCACGGGAATGGCAGGCTGCTTGAGCTTTTGGAGCAATTCTGCACCAGGCTCTGTTGCTTTAAAACAGCTCTGAAATGAATATTTATAAACGGGACATGAAAAAAGAGTCTAAATTGCTTGTGTGATCTTGGGACATGTGAGATATTATGATTATTTATGCACTTCTGTGTCTCGCTTTATCAGTTCATTGTGTTGCAATCCCAGAGTGTCACAAGCTGCTCTTGAAGGAGGTTCTCTCTCAATAAGATCCAAAGCTGCCTGGCAATGCAGTAGTAGAAAATGTGGGGACATCAGAGCAGGAAATGGAGCAGAGCGTGTTTCAACAGCACGGCTTAAGCATTAAGGCAGAAAGAAATGCAGGCCTTTGGCTTGGACTGCTGATAAGTTTCCTGAGCCCTAAAAACAAAACCGGCTATGACTTCTGTCATCTGGAAGTCCCCATTTGGGATTGTCTCACTTAACACACCAAGAGACCCAGCAATAATTCCAGCAGTGCATGCATGTTCTTGCGTCCTCTCCTCTCTCTGGTCTCAAGCTGCGGCATCCAGAGCAAAGACAAGAGTGTCTGACCCGTGTGATGGGTGTGTGGAGGGTTGGTTTGGAAACAGAGCTTAATTACAAAGCAGTGTGGAGGGAGCTGGATCTGTTTATGTTTGTTTGCTAAGAGGGTGCTTCCCAATAAATTAAAATCCCTCAGAGAACAGTTTGGATGTATGTGATTTAGCACCGTCTGGGTCGCGCGAGTCTCTGAACAATCCCTGCCTTGGATTCTCGCCAAGATAACGATCGGAGAAAGGCTGTAGCTGGACAAGGAGTCTAGGGGTTATTGAATCACTCCTGCCAACTCCCAGCAATGTGCTAAACCATTTCCTTTTAGATATTCCCCTGAGTTAGGTTTACGTACGATGGGTCTTTAGCCTGTGAAGAGTTCTTCCAAGATGTTAAGAAGCACCACTATCCAAGGGGAGATCCGTGCAAAGCGTGGCTCTCCTTTCCTGGGCTCTGAACCGATGCAGGCTCTGTCTCTCTCAGCAATGCCAAGAGGGGTCTTGCGTCAGGCTGAGGTATCTCTACTGAAGGAAATCCCAAAGGTAAAATGCCAGCCTAGCGCTTAACTTGTTTGCCGATTTGAAGGGGAGAGGACCACCTGCTGATACATCACCACGGTGTTTTTTTAGGGTCTCCTCCCCAGTTGCACTGCCCCTAAATGTGTTTTGCATATATCTGTGAAGCATCCTGAGGGCATGCTGAATCCACACGTCAGGGTGTATAAATGCCCTCCGTACTCGTGCACAGAGCATTGATGGGGTGAAACAGCGCCTGATAGGCAGTGCTGCCAGGGCGTCTCCCTGGCTTGGCTTCAAGGTAGAGATGGGACCTACTCAGGGGATAGTTTTCCTCCAAAGGTCTTTTTGGACATTTATCGTATCAGGTGGATTGGTGCACTGCCCGTCTTCCAAAGGTTGTTGTTGGTGTCCGGTTCCTTGCGTCTACCTGAGGGCACTGCCCAGCTGGAGAGCGCAGAGCGATCACTATGTCCCTGTCTGCTCTCTTGAAGTCTGGTCGCAGAAGTCGAGCTGGGTGATGAGGAGGCATCTCTGATAGCTTGTGTAAGTGAAGTCTGAGAGATGGACTTTTTTGAGTGTAACATAAAGAGATTTTGGATGAGATGACAGCTTTTATTGTTGCTTGCTGTACCTTTACCAGAAGAAAAAGAAACCTTGGCTTCAGAGTAGATTTGTCACAGAATTATCTGCCAGTTTCCCCCCCATTGAAGCCCAACAGACTAAAAGGCTGGTAATTGCTCTCTGTAGCACAGCAACAAGGGCTGTAGCAGCATGGTCTGTGCAAACAGCAGAACGTGTTGCTCCACTCCATAAGAAGCTTATGTTCTACTTGAAAACCTGTTGGCCTATGTTTGGCCCTTGGAGGATAATAACGGTCCTGGCAGGTGCTTGCTGAAGGATCGTTTTGCCCAGTATGCACATGTCAACCAAAGCAGGAGCAAGGATCCTTTCCAGAGAGTGGGATGGACAGCGGTGCTTAAAGGGAGCACCATAAATAGGTTGAGGGGTTTTGTTGCATGTAGAGTTAACGCGAGTGGTTAGTTTGATTTGTGGTTGTGAACAGCTACTGCTCAGCCCTCCTGTGGGAAGAAGGGGAATTGTCTAAGGTTAGCAAAGTGGCCGAACTTTGAGGGTTTTTTTCTCCGTGGCCCTTGAAATGAGGCTCCTAGGCTCCTTCTCATCTGCATAACAAGGTAAGTGGGACTACCAAAAGAGGTTCTCCCTTCCCAGTGTCAGGGTTGGCTCCGAAGAGCTCAGGATGTCATTTCAGAAACTGGCCTGTCTCTTTCCTTGTTGTGTTTCTGTAGGTGGTTGTATCTCAAGTGTGGCACCACAAGACAGTAATAATCTAGAGCCCAACCTATGGACTGAGGAAACTCCCAGAAAGTCTGAGGTGAGGTATTTCCCATGTTCGGGCTGCCTGCGGCCTGAAAACAAGGCAGTGCTGCTGGAGGGAGTGAAGCTGTGATTGGGGTAGCAGGGGAGGCTGCCAGCCAGGTTAGGTGGGGAAACATGGACCACATCAGCCCTCGGGTTGCTCCAGCTGGTACGCTGCTCCCTCGCAGCAGCTCAGCACTGTGCTTGTGCGTGCACCACTGAAACGTACCCTGCCATTTGCTGAATATTTGCCCTTGCTCTCTTCCCTTTGCCCTTCGCTGCCTCGGCTAATGAGGTTACTGTTTAGCCGGAGAGAGGTGTCTGCTCGTGTTTGTGCCTGGCTGCAGCGAGGTTCCAAGCAGAGATCCTCCTGACAGTGCCAGATGGTGAGCCGCAAGCGCAGGAATAGGGGGAAAGGGAGCTGCAGCTCTGTCCCCTCCTGGGAAGAAAGCCCGGTGGGAGTGTGTCTGCCCCGGCACTGCTGCTGGGTGACTTTGGAGTCTGGAAGGGGGAGATGGAGCACGGTCAAGGAGTGGGCCTCTGGATGGCTGGGGCAGGCAGAGTGTCAGGCTGTGAGCATCTAGTTTAGGCTTTTTTGTGCCTCCAGTCCTGTGGTAATAAACCTTACATAAACCTAGCTGGAAGCACAGCATTAATATTTAAAAAATGACATTTAAGGTATTGAATATATGCTGTGTTCTCCAGAAGTGTGTGTGTGTGTGTGTGTGTGTATGCACACACTCGGGGCTTTGTTTTCCTTTTATAGTGGATTGTTGTGTGTATGTATTTTACTCGGGGTGTTTTTTGCTATAATAAGAAAGGGGAGGGAACGGGAAAATACTGCTCTGTTTATATACACTGCTGTCAGCAGTGATGCTGCGTGTTTCAGATTCGCATCCTCTGTGAAGCACTCTGGATTCCAGGCAAACAACACCCTTCCCCCCCTTTATCCCGAGATCCCTTGGGAGGATTGCCTGAGCCTCTCCTCCCATACCCCTCTTGCTGGCAGGCTTGCCCTCTCCTGGAATTTGGCTCTGGTGAATGTGGCACACTCTGTACCCAGCATGCAAACAAGTCGATATGCTAAGGTTCAAAGGGACAACCTTGGAAAATGTCAGAGCCGCGTCTCTGCACCATTGTTCTGCTGCTCTGATCACAAAAAGGAGCTTTGAGTGAGTCAGGCTGTAATTTTCAGTCGAGGGGGCAGGGGAGGGATGCAGTAATGCCTCTCTGTATGTGTCTATGTCCCTCCTGAGCTTCTTTGACACTTTTCCCAATGCCTTTCACCTTTGTGAGTCTTTGGAGACACTGAGGCAGGGCTGAGCCTGAAATGATTCTGCTCACCCGTAATTTTTATAAATCTCAGGTGTAGCACATGCTCTTTCCCTCCTCCCTGAGTTTTTATGTGTTTAGGTTTTGTGGCAGGAGCATTTTTATGTCTCTTTTCCCTTGTTTTCCCCTCTCTCACATGGCCCTGAAATAGTCAATGAATGTGCCCTTTCTTATCTCTTGATATAGGCCTGAAGGGACAGTTCCTTCCTATCCATCTCCTGAATGCCATAACAGCAGGTAGCCTGGGACATGCTGGAAAAGCTCTGGGTCTGAATCCGCCCTTTTGATATAAGTGGACATTATGCATTTTTAATAGACATAGAGTTCAGTGAAACCCTTCGTACTAGCTGAATTGGCACAAAATTCCCAGGCAAGTAGTCTTTGGAGCTGATCTCTCCCTAGGTACCTTGCAGAAAATGAGATCAAGGACAAAAAAAGGCCATGTTCCCTTTGATTGCAAGAACTGCCTTGTTTTGCAGAGGAGGTGGCTGAGCAGAAGCTAGCCCGGCTGTGAAGTCTCTTTAGCTCTGCATGAAGGATTCTGGATTGGCAGTCCTTGTTCATCCTTGTTCATCCCCAGAGTAGATGCAACGTGAGGGGAGAGGCTGTTATAAAGTACTTTTCTTCAAGCATCACCCTACGTGGACAGTACTTCAGCACTGGCCTGGAGGCATCATCTCCCTGGTTTGTCTGATGCAGGCCTTGCCAGTCTCAGCAAAGCACACTTCCACCTGAGGCAGTGGCTTGGAACCATGCATGGAGTCCTCCAGCTTGCTTCACTTCAGGAGCAAGAGTATGGGAGCTGCTGTCCCTGTGATGATGCAGTTAGGATTTGTCGGTGTGTCTTGATGCTTGCTCATTTATGGGTAATACTTTGACTTCCGAGATACACAGCAGACATCTCTGCTCCCAGGTACCCCTCAAGATCCACAAGTTAAAACTGGGGTCTGGGTGCTATAGGTTCAAAACGAAAAGCCTTGTGAAAATGATGGGAATCACTGCTGAAGATCACTCAGGGTGCTCCACAATATGGACCTCAGCTCCCTGAGCGCTGAAGCTTTTCACAGTAGCTGGAAGGTTGTGGTTTTTTCTTTGTTGTTCCTTTTTTGGTAAAGCATAAGTAAATCTCCCCATACCTACAAGTTACCATGGCACTGTAACCTTACCAGATGTGGAAGAGAGAGAGCAATAAGGGAGCAGCTGTAGCTGTGGATCTGTGCATGTCCACTGTGGACCATGTAGCCAGGAAAAGATGGTGGTGTATGGAGAGGGCTGAGCTGGTTGGAAGCAGGTGAGCAGGCAGCAGTGGCAGGACAGGTAAAAGGTAACTCATCCCCGTCTCAGGACTCTTGGCTGATGTTAAACTGTCCAGCTGTGAGCGTGGTGGTCACAGACATACCTAATGTGGTGTTCAGCCATCTCGGAGAAATCTGCTCCTGAGCATGAGTCAGCCCCGCCTGGGTGAACTATTAAAGGGCAGTATCAGGAGGTAAGATCTTTACTCTGGTCCCCAGCCCCTTCAAGCCCTGCATCCTCCAGGTGGTCCCTATGGAGGAAGGGGGTATACCTAGGCTCCTGCTGCGTTGTTAGAGGTCACAGAAGTGTCCTGTCTGCCCACTGGGCTTGTTGCAATTGTCCCCAGATTAGGGGCAGCCCAAGTCACATCCAGAACCTCCTTCCCACGGGGAAAGCATGTTCCTGCTGTCCTTTGCCCAGTGCTGGTGCCTTAGTCAGCTGCCAGGGTGAACGTGGGGCTTTTTACCTTGCTGTTTGGGTAGGGATGGCTGAGTGGGGCCATGGAAAGACACAGTGCTAGATAGAAGGGGGAGTTGCACAAGATCTAATGAGTGTTACCCACTGCTTGCAAAGCCCATGTGGACTCAGACAAGAAGCCATCAGTCTGGGCATGGAGGCATGCACAACAAGCAGTGGAGGGTGCTTCTGCTAAAGTGCACGTGCAGAAAGAGGAGCAGAGCTCAGCCTACCTTCCCAAGAGGCTGGAGGGCAACCTTGCTTTCCACCTAGCCATACGGTCACTGCTTTCTCCCATAGAGGTGCCTCCTCACCAGAAGACCCTTCCCTCACGCGCAGCCTTTCCTAGCCTCACACTTTCCATTTGCCTGCTGAGCTGGGAGAGCGCCTTCCCTAGCCCGTGGCTGCAAACTCAGTGGGTGATGCCGTGGAGTGAGGAGAGCAGGAACCAATTCCTTAAGGGGCCATCTCAGAGCCTTCCCTGGCTTTTCCTCCCGTCGCAGGGAGAAGTGCCCCTGCCTAAGTGGAATAAATTGGTACAGACCATTAGCAGCGCAGGTCCTCCGCTGGTGGGGGGGAGGGAAGGGGCTGTCGGCACCGCTCTGGATACAAAGCAGCCAGCCACGCTCTGGCTCCTTCCTCCTGCACCCCGTTGGCCTCCTCCTCCTCCTCCTCCCTGTTTGCACGCTCCCTCCCTCCCTCTTTCACTCTCTTTCTTTCCCTTAACGCCACGCTGCAGAAAGGCAGACCTGGGGAACCGGAGGTCCACAGAGGCTGTGGAGGAGGAAGGAGCTCTCCAATGCTGTTTCTTTGCGAGTGAAACGGGGAGGAAGAGAGGCAATGAAGGAGTGTCTTGGTTGCTGCCTGGATTAAGAAAGAATACATAAAAAAAAATAAAAATCTGGACCCAACAAACGAGGAAAAAGGGAGGAGAGAAGGAGGAGGAGGTTGCTGGGGGGGAGCCCACTCCGATGGGTGAACAGCCGCTTTGAATCGTGCCTCTGTTCCCAGGGATTAAAGCATGAATGGGAGCAGCTTCCCGGCCACGATGGAGAGAGAAGGCGGTTCAGGCTATGGGAATAAGGTAACTCTTGCTTCTTGCAGGCATTGCGTGGCTGAGCTGAGCAGGACAGAGATCCTTTATGCACAGGGCTCTGTGTGTGTGTGTATCTGTGTATGCAGCGGGCAGGGAGTGGGAGGAAGCAGGAAAGACTCAAAGCGATTTTTCTACCCCTCCCAGTGTATTTAAAGGATGCAGAATGGGTCCCAGGGGCTGCAGTGCTGGAGATCACTTTGCCCCCCTTTCTCAGACTGGGTGCCTGACGATGCCAAGCTGCTTTGCCTGGGGAAGGCTGGGTGGGTTATGGGGAAATATGCCTGTGTCTGCCTCCAGGAGCACTGTGCTCCCAGCCTTGCCCTCCCAGCCCTGCACCTGCTCTGGGGCTCCCCTCCTGGGCTTGTGTGTGGCTCACGGGAAAGCTGTGTGGGGACTACAATGGCCCCGCGCCCTTCCAGCCCACCGCTGCATCCGTGCAGAAAGACGGGAGGGAGGCGAGAAGCGACTGAGAGAGTTGCTTTTCTCTTCCCTTGGCCATCTTCTGCCTTTTCTTTGCAACAGAAAGAGATGGGTTTAGGAGGAGGGGGAACTGAAATCCCTTTCATTCGTGCCAGCAGTGGTGAGAGCCAACTTTGAGGCTGCTTAAAGGGAAAAGCTTTCTGAGTGCTATCTTTTGGAGGAATAGGAGATGGCTGAGCGATGCTTTGCCATCTGAGGAGTGATCTCTGTGTCATGTTACGTTGTGGGAGTGGGTGGGGATGAAAAATAGTGATTACGGGGGAGAAAGTCCATGGTGATCAATGAAGCTGTCCACAAATGATGCCTTCCTTTTCCCTGCTGGGCCTCCCTCTGACTCAGTTCCTGGGTCTCTGACCCTGAAAGTCCTAATTTCTCTCAGTCAGACCAGAAAGCGCAACTTCAAATAGTATTGGGAGGTGGCTTAGCCCAGATGCTTGGGAAAGCACTGGGGAGAACCTGGTGTTTACAGCTGTGGAGCCCATATCCACTTAATCCCAGCAAGTGCCGGTCTTGCCTGGGCATCCCTCAATATCTTTGGCAGGATCTTGCTGCTGCAATATCTGTCAGATATCTCCTCCTCTTGCCCTCGGGGCTTGTTGATGGGACTTGACGTGGGGTTAGGAAGCATTTGCTTTGGTTACTTAGATAATGACGTATCACAGAAGTCGCCGCTTATGTGCATACAGTGCAGAAAGTAATGAGCCCCAGAGTGCCGTCAATTGACGTAAGAGCTTGTATATACATCTAAGGAGCTTATGGTCCAGTGTTTGTTATGGACCAGAAGAGACTATGCAGTCTGTTGCATAGGTCTGTAAGTACTTGTCTAAATTCTTAGTGTCCCTGAACATCTACAGTGAGGTGTCACCAACTTGCGTAAATGCGTGAGGTTGGGTGTGTTTGTGCGTGCACATAAATATGGAAGAAGGGCCGTGTAAATGTGCAGTGGAGCTTCAAGCTATTCTTTTGTTCCATGAGTAATCCTTGCTTATATGAGGAAATTCTCCTAACTCACCCAAGATGCATCTTGCTTGCCTTGTTTGTGTAATTAGTCCTTGTCTGTACACAGATCTCCAATGCGAATGAACTGAACAAGATTTGGCTGGAAGGTTACTATGGTTAGGATTGCTTGGGTTACCTGGCAGAGATGGAATTGAAAAGGTGTGGGAAAATGGAGGCACTTGGGAAAAGAGGGCAGAATAATCTTCTTTCTGTATGTAGCACCCAACTCTGTCTTCTGTGTCAGTTACAAAGCACTGAGGAATATGGAAGATGTTCTGGTGAAGGGATTGAATAATTAGATGGCAAAAAAGAAGGAAATTTCTCCCAGGAGGGTTAATTCTGTGATAGGGGCCAAGAACCTGAAAATCGTCAAAGCCAGCAGGACAGTGGATGCTACTATAATGGAAAAGTATCTGACCAATAATTTTATTTTCCTGGTTGAATATGCATGGGTGTATGAAAGACAGAGGAAGAAAAATGGCATTGGTGATGTTGGCTCTGAGTACTTTACCATTTCATGCAGCTGAGTTATAAATCCCTCCCTGCACCCCCCATAGGCGTTCCCGGTGAAACGCTGTCAGCTTCTCCAGCGGAGCACTGTGAACTTGGAGTTGTGAGCAACGCAGTAACAGCTTTAATGAGAGCTGTCTCCCTCCGAGCCGGGCTGACCTGAGGAAGGTGCAAAAGAGGGGACCCAACTCTCATGTCATTTCTGTTCTCTAGGACAGCCAAGTGGGAGGAGATCCGTAAGAAAGGATCTCCCTCCGCATGCGTGTGTCGGCAAGGAGGAGAGGGGGAGAGCTTTCTCCCTTGTTAATTGGCATCCCAAAGTTTCCTGACCCATTGAGGTGGCTCACAGTGGAGAGTGAATGCTAAGGGGAGGTCGTGCCCCAACGCAAGGAAGGGACTGTCACCTTGTATGCCTGATGCGGTGCCACTGGGGTCATCGATTCTGTTCTCCTGTAGCTTTGTCCTCACCAGGGCAGTGTCTCCCAGAGCCCCAGCCCGCTACAGCGATGCCTGGATTTGCTGTCTTTCCTCTCTTGACCTGCAGTGTTCTTCTGCATCTTTCTGGGTTTTTGCTCTGCAGTTGTGCACCTTCTGAGGCAGGAAGAGCAGTGAGTGTCTCCAGTGTGCACGGCCTTGTCCGTTTTTAGCACACTCATATATGCTGCGTCTTTTCTGGCAAACAATGTCTGTAGCTGGGAGATGTGGCCTAAGCTGCCCAAGAAATCTTCCAGTCACAAAGTGTGAGCACACGCTTTCTCCTTGTGCAAAGCTGGCTGCTCAACGTCAAAATAATGCTTTCTGAAAGGAAAATAATGCATTTGCCCTTTTAATGTTTTCCAGCACCCTCATGTTACAGCAGTAGAAGCCTTGGGAAATGAAAAAGAACTGCCTTTTAAGGGGCAGTAGGGCAAATGTTGCAATTAGTTTTTTCGTGGGTGTTGAGACTTGCCTTTTGCAAAGCCGTTGCTCTGTCTTGCACTTCCTACCAGCTCGAAAAAAGAGTTGTGCAAAAGCAGTTTTTTCCTCTCTGAATGTTGGTTTTTTATGCTTTACTTGTGGAGATCCTGAATCGGTTACCTACCAGTGTTTCGCTTCTCTGGTGGCAAGAGAAGAGATCTTTGCCAGGCACAAGGTCTGAAGAGTGAGGATAGGTTCTCCCTTTTTCTCCTGCGAGCCCCATCTGTTTGTGTTTGGGTTGGCAAGTTGACATCAGGGCTGGATTCACCTTCAGAAGCTAATAAGGGCTTTGCTGAGTGGAGATCACAGGGTGTGGCTCATAATTAATCTTCATATCCTGATCTAGACACGTGGACCACCCCCACGTGCTCTAAGTAATACAGCGTATTAGTCAGTATTGAATATATCCTCCTACATTTTTTAATGGGAACTCCACGCCTCCAGGGAACTGAGGCACTGAGAGATTGAGGAAATAACTGAGAACAACTCACTGTGCTAGGGAGCAGATGGTTTCTCGCAGTGCTAATGGCTTTGTGCCACAAATTTAGCCAGTTTGGTCCTCCTCCTGTTCTTCACCCTTTCTGTCTGTGGATATGGTGTTGTACCCAATGGCATTTTCCAAGGCACGTTGTTCACAGGCTCATAAAATGACTCTTGCGCAACAAGATACCTTATGGGTACCTGTACTGTGCCTGGAGCACGCTTGCACAGGCAGCTTTGCACACCTACGTTTTCCATCCTGGCCTGTGCATCGAAGTGCGTGTTCTTCCCCTTGTACAGCTGTGTGCAGATGCACACGTACTCTGTTTCTGTCTGAGAAGTGCCCTGTCCTGCCCGAGTACCACAGAGCCTTGAAGCAATTTGCCAGCTGCAGTGGTACTTCAGAAACCCCTCCAGCTATCCTATCCACAGGAGCCGTGGGGAACACACTGTGACATGCCTAGCAGTGACAGGAGAATAAATAGGAAATGCTCAGGATCCCCCTCCTGCCTGGATCTGAGCTGTTTTCCTGAAGAAGGGACTCAAGCTAAACTTCTGTACAAGGCTTCCTGCGCTTCTTGTGCTGCTCTTTAAGAGCAGGTGATGTATTCGCTCTCAAAGGGTGTGTTAATGCATTGGGCACTCCTGGCCCAGCTCCAGCCTGTACGCTGCCCTGGAATGCTATTTATTGTTAGTTCCTGAGACGTGGTTTGATACTCCAGAGTCCTTGGTGCTGTGAACTTCTAGTCTCTGCACTGGAGCATAGCATGTAAGTAAACAGGATGGACAGAGAAAATACTGCATGCTTGATTTTGATGGAAGGGTATCCAAATGCTGACAAGGGAAAGGTGATTGGCCTGTGATCACGTAGGGAGTCCTCTGGGAAAGATACGGGAGCCCAGTGAAGAAATTCTGCTGGTTAGAATGGGACAATCTTCAGAAAGGCATGAAAAAAGACCATCTCTGAAACCTCTGGGGAGGGGATTTACATTTTCACATTATGATTGAGAATTCTCTCCATTCAGCTCCGTGCTGTTGCAAAGATATGCATGCACTGGAGAGCCCACAGAAGAGAGATGTCCGCTGATGCCCGAGTTCCTTCCACACTGTCTGCTGGAGTCTGGTTATCCCCTCTGAAATAATAACAGCTGGTGCCCTGCTAATGCAACGGGGAAAGTAGAGTTCAGACTCCCTCCTTCCGTTCCTGCCTTGTGCACTCTGGACCGGTGGGCTAGGTTGTCAGAAAAATTTACTCTTCTGCACTGTCTGCCATCTGGGAACCCTGTTAAAGCCCAGTGGATAGGGAATTAAAAGCTGTGGCTCAGAGAACAAAGTCTGCTTACCCCCCAGAAAGGTGGGAACCCTTTGCTTAAGTGTGCTGAAGATGCGGATATCTTCAGCTCATGTAGGTTCAGCCGTATAGTAAAGAGAAACAGGCATTTCCAGTGTGCGACTCGTCTTATCTGAAGGCATTCGTCTAAAATAAGCCGAATGAATTCTCCTCATTGATTGCAAAAAGAATCTAGGCAGCGAGCCGTGCTGTGGGCACCGTGGAAGCAGGGGTGGGTTTCTCCCACCATAGGCCCCTGCGTACGGGCACTGCAAGGCCAGTGCAGGTCCCATCTGACTTGTTGTGAGTGGGAATTCATCTGGAGCCAGATGTCCACAACTGCAGCTGCGGCACAAAGATCTTCTCCTGGCTGCCTGCAAGGTCTCACTCCTCCAGCCTCACGAACGCCGCGCATTGCCTTGTGTGGGTGGTAGAGCCCCAGTTTCTCCAGTGCCGCAGCTCGCTGTGGTTATGGAGGCCAGAGCTTGTGGAGAATGAGACGCGATTCACTTTCTGACAGGAGAAAGGGGCGCGGGATTTGTCTCCAGTGCCTTGCTGGATGTCATTCTTAAAAGCCCTAGCACAGTTTCTTCCTCAGATTTGGCACCTGAAAGACAAAAGAAGGCTAATCCAGAAGAAATACCTTGACTCTCCCTCACCTTCCTTTCAGCTGGAAAGAGACCAGGAGCAAAAGGATGGATGCTGAGGCTCTGCTCTGGATTTCATGAATGGATGAATGTAGAGACGCAAGTGGGGATTTTGAGGGGATTTGGAAGCCTGCTCCAGGATTTATCTGGCACGCAAAGCATTTATAATACTTTCAGCATTATCATAACATAATGCCAGCGTGATTCGTGGCCCACTCCAGCTCTCAGTGAATAAAAAGCATAACTCCTATCACCATCAGCAGGAGAGGGATCTCACTTTTCAAAAGTTGTAGTTTTGAATAGCCCATACTCTTCTCTTGTCCTGGTGGCACAAGGCAAAGGCTTAGATGCTTTTGTGTGCTGCTGGGAATGAGTGGGTCTGGTTGCATATGCGTGTGGGTGCTGAGCGAGCTGCAGGAGTGACGCTGCCTCGGAGCAGCGCACCATGGCCTCTCGCAGAGAAACACAGTGTGACAGTGGAGTGGGTGCCTGGGTTACCTCCCCCTGGGCTTCTCTATAAATACCACCTTGGCGCTGAAGCGTTCTAGCTAAACTCCTTAGATTTCATCCTGTGTTTTTCCATCTGTTTAGCAGCTTCTAAAGCTAAAGAAGAAATGTGTACCAATGCGTTTCTCTTCACACAGGTGGCCCTGTGAGGGCCAGGACTGTACTTACCGGAGGCTGCATGGGAAAGTCCTTGGGGGAATCCAGCTTCTCAGGGAATGAGCAAAAGCCAGCAAGTGCTGGGGAGTGACATTGCTCTGGCCACACGGGACCAAGCTAGATGATCTTCTATTATTATTCCATCTGAATCCCATAGGCTGTGGCACAAAGAGTAAACCTGGAGCTCTGCTGAGACACCGACGGCCCTGCAGGGCTTCTGGCGAGTGCATCCAAGTGAGCATTTTCCAGCTTCAGTTATGTCTTCCCCATACAACCACAGAAATGTAGTGCCACCCTTGTACTGATGTAACAGTCCTGTGGTAGGAGTTAGTACTGTGGGAACCACTGTCCCAAGGCCTTCAGCCCATCCCTGCGCAGGAGAAATACATCAGAGTGCTGTACCATTTTTGGGTACTCCAGTGCAGGATTTGGGGCCTTTTTTGCGATCTTCGCTGGTGCGCTCTGTTCATTTTCACACCAGCTGTGGCTGCTCACAGTGCAACAAGAGATGCAGCGAGCTTGCATGTTTCCTCCTGCCTCCTCTCTGTGCCTGCCCAGCCAGCCTTGCCTGTCATCAGCAAAGGGGTAGCACTTCTGGAAGGATTTTCTGGATGTGTAGATGAGGAGCAATGCTGAAAGAAACCATTCATACAGTTTAATTGGGCATAGGAGCCATCCTCCAACCCAGGGCAGCTATTACACTGCCCTGAGCAGTCCAGCACTGCCACATTCAGATTCAGACTTGATGTAAGGGAAGCATAATTTTGCTATTTTGTGTGAGCTCCTGTGTGCCTGCTGTAGCTAGATGCCTCCCTGGTATGTGAATAACTCTGTGACAACACACTAGGTAAGTCATTGTCCTTCTGTGGGCACCACATCACTTCCCATGCCCTCTTTGCCCTGCCGTCCCTCTGTCCCTGTGAGGAACTGTAACTGCAAGCCCAAGGGAAAGGTTGGAGTTTGTGGAGTGTACAGGAGGTGAGCGATATTGTGCTGTAGCCATTAATGAGGTACATTAACCAGATGATGAGGGAGCGGCCTGACAGGGTTGTTAACTCCTGTCCCTCACCGTAACAAAGCTGTAAAACCCTCCGGAGGGATCAAAGCGAGAGCAGCACTGCGCTCTTCTTGGTCCAGCCCAGGCTGAAAAAAGAGCAGCTTTGCAGGAGGAATTTTGTTAGCAACTGGATGCAGTACCTGGAACCTATTTTGGCTCATGAATAAGTTGATATTTCTTCTGAATAATAGATGCACATGATGGTTGCTGAGAGGCAGATCTGTGAGTGGGCTGGGTCTCTGAAGGAGGGAGTGAGACATAGGGAGTAAGCTGCAGTCCTGTTCTGAACTGGGAGCTTGCTGGATGCTGGAAGCCTGGCAGGACCGTGCAGAGATGACGCTTGGGTGGTAAACTTGCATGACTGAGGCAGAGAGGGGGCCTGTCTGGTCTTTTCATGTCTCCTGTGGTCCATATATACCACTATCCAGATCATGCCTCAGGGCTGGAGAAAGATAAATTTTTGTATTTATCTGCTTTCATGAGGGGCTTGGTGTGAATGTATGAATGGGAGGAGATTGGTGCTGTGATTAAATCCTAGCACAGCCTATGGTGGGGGTCAGCAACCCATGATGTGTGTCTCCCAGGGCAAAGCAGGTGGTTTTGGGACAGCACAGAGCAAGGCTGGACCCTGAGAGCTGTGGCTTTTTTTGGGAGGCAATGGATGTGCTCAGATTAGCAGGATGCTTTAAGATGCTGCCTCACGCAGTGGGACTGAGAGGCAGCCTCTTGCTTCCTTGAGAGACCGCTTTCACCTGACTTTCTAGTGGCACGTTTTGCTTCTAATTTGGGAAAGAGAAGTATAATCTGGCACAAGCCTGCCACCCTTGAAAGGCTGCCAGCCAGTTTATGGCACTCTCTGTCTGCATGCTCCCTGCAGCCTCGTCGAAATACAGGAATATTCTATCCTTCCCATCCTCAGCTCCTCCGGTAGCTGCAGGGATGCAGCGGCCCAGGAGAGGCTGACTTTGGCTGTGTGATGTGGGGTTGTATGGACATTCAAAGGTTTGTTCAGATGGGCTGTGATCCGCTTGGATGAACGGCAGCTGGTTATGGAGATTAGAGCTACAGAAGTCACTACTAATGAATAATTCTTCCAGTGTCTTTCTTATAATAGTGGCACATCCACAAGGCGTGACTCTTAACATATTCATTTTCAGAGAGTGTGCAGCTCCTGGAATGACCTTCTGTGAGGATTTGGAAGTATTTATTTCTGGTTTTCAGTTATATGAGCATCATTTCTGGCATGATTCATGATTTTTTACCATGAAAAAATGGCAAGTGTTTAAATTGGGAGCATTGAAAAGATTGGGTGGAATCTGAGTGCTAAGGGTAGGGGCCAGGACAACTCTCCCTGCATGGGAAGCGGTTGGCGTGCGAGTGAGGGGTCTGTGGGCTCTTTGGGCAGTGGGAAGGATGCTGATAGATTTGTATGTGCTAGCTTGGCCTGAGCAGAGAGGTTCAGGTGTGGCAGGAGACTGTTAAAAGAGACTGTGAAGCGATGTGATGAGAGTTCAACTCGTTCTTGGGTGGCCGAGTTTGAAGTCACATCTACCTTAGACAGAGTTAGTTGCTCTAAGTTATTAGTTACTTTAGCTCTGAAATTCTCCCAGAGCAAGCAGCCAGTGTTAAGCCAAGAGTATTGAGAAGGGGGCCTGGCAGGCATAACTGTGAATAAAATTACTCTTTAAGATGAATCCCTTGGCAGCAAGGTGGAGCTGTCTGGATCCTGGAGGTGTAAATACTATCTCTGCCTCGAGCCTGGCAGCCTAGCCTCAGGAAGAAGCAAAAATGGCAATAAAACATGCCTTTCTATAAATAAAGCCCAAAGGACAGTAGGAGGGGAAGCTGCCAGTTTCTGCCCTTTGTGGAGAAGGAACTGTCCATGGCATTGTGAGGATGCTGGGATTATTGTCACTGTAATCGTGTGAAGAGGTGCTGGGGTCAGGAAAACATTGCACACCAAAAACCTGTTGCTGCTGAATACTTCTGGGGTTTCACACTGGCAGGACACGTGTGTGGAAGGGGTGCTTTGACCTGTGGAGCAGGAGGACCTAAGCTGTGTCCCTGCCACTGCCCTGTCCCCTGGCTTAGGGAAATTTGACAGCTGTGAAGCCCCTGGTGGCAAAGGGTTTGTTACAATCCTCTAAAGCTGTCACCCTACACATACACCACCTTTCTTCCTCCAATTTATCTTTTAATAATGCTGCCAACATTATTTCTCATCGCTGTCTCGTGCACTCTGTTCTCTGCCTGGCAGTCCTTTTTGTCTCACCCAGGCATCTCGCACCGTAACGCTCTAATGGGAAGAGACTCTGGCTGCTGAAGTTAATAACTTATCCTACAGCCTGAGTCATTCTTGTTACAGAGCAAATTGTGAACTACGCAGCAATCCAGGGCTGAGATCCCACTCTAGGGGGGGAAAGGGGTTGTGGAGTAGGCGAGTGTTCACGTTCAGGTTGGGATCAGCACGTGCACTCCCCTGCTGCTAACACTATGGTGCATTTCTGGCTTGTAAATCTTAGGATGCTTCCCAAAGCAGTGTTATGTTGGATAGATGTGAGAAAATGGAGGATCAGAGAGTCCAGGGAAACCCACTCAAAAGGGAGCCTGCGGGGGAGGCAGAATGAAATGAGGTCTTTGCTCTGGACTGAGAAAACCAACACATTCGGAGAGACTGAAAGAGGAAATTCTTCTCTTTTTCGTCAACATGACAGCAACTCGGAGGAGGAAGTGTGCCGAGATGTCCTCACAGGTGTGCCACATCCCCCACTTTCATAGCTGGCATTCTGCATTTCTCAGGAAGCCCCAGTCCCTCGAGCTGCCAAAAGACTTCAGGGCCACTTGCAGCACCGCGCCCTCCTGAGTCCGGCAGCGCTGATTTCTCCCTCTCTATCTCAACTATCGTTTCTGTTCTGGCTCACTATCAACTGAGTGAAAGAGTTTAGTAACTCTTGTTTTTAAAGATTAGTCATCTGTAGGAATGACATTTGAAAGACTGACAGTTCCAATCAAATGACAAGGGCTGCTCTTGTGCTTGAAGATATTTGTTTAATTAAAAAAAGGTAAAATCAACCTGACTAATTAACCTTGAGATACAGCCTAGGAAAGTACAGGTGGGTTCTAGTCACTTGAGGAAGCTCCCAGGCTGCCACCACATGGGTTGGACAGGCCTGAAGGGAGTGTGGTGGGTCTGTGCTGTAGCTCTGTTGATATTCTCCTAACCCTGTTCCTTCCTTGGGCAAGGGATGGCCTGCCTCTCTGTCCCTGCCATGCAAGGCTGGTGACAGTCGTAATAATAACGATGTAATTTGCCTCGTTGATTTGAGATGCGCCGTAATTACTGCATGATTACAATATTCTTAGAGCAGCCATTACAAAACCCTCCAGTTTCTCAGAGTTCCCCAAGGGCTTGTCTTGCTCCTCACCTTGCAAGTAAAACCCTGCGAGGGAGTCTGTCTGTCCATCAGCCGTCTCTGCATCTCTCTGTGTGTCAAATTACATGTGCGTGCTTTCAACCACTCGTAGATTAGAGTTTCCTGGTGCTGAAACACTCTGCGGACCACAGGGATATTTCCTTATGTCCCAACTAGTTTGGTGGCAGGATGGTGCTTGGCCAAGCAGATCAAGCTTTTGCAAGGGATGAAGATGCTCTTGGAAATGGCAGGGGCTGGTGAGCGGTACTGGGGAGCTGGGCAGCAGGGAGAGGCACTCGTAGGCGTCTGTCTGCCTGCAAGGGCTGCTTGTTCACTGCTTTTTGAATTGGGCTATGAAACTGTTGGCTTAGTTCTGTCTCCAGCTTTTGGTTGGCTTCTCCATTCCTCATTCATATGGAGAAGATCTGGGCTGGGTTTGGCCCTTGGGTGATTCTAAAATTAAGAGAAATGACCTTCCCCAGGCATGCACACCAGGCTGTCAGATTGGTGTGAGTTGCGCTTTGCCAGCACCTCAGGCATCAGAGCTTGTGCCATTTCTGTATTTAGCCTGTGAGCTACTTGAGCCTTGTGATTCCTGTCCAAAAGTAGGCAGCTATTTTCATCTCACCTCTAGAGCAAGCTGAGGTGCAGGTGAGCCAAAATAACTAAGCCATGGGGGAAGCCAGAGTCAGAACCAGGCTTAGATTGGAAGCTGGACAAACTGGTAGATTTTGCCCTTGCTTTCCCCACTAAGAGACAAAATAAGAGCCAGATCCCACCTCCTTGGGCAATACTGGAATAGCTCTGGGTTTATTGGATTGGCATATGGAGTTTTTACGCTAGTAGAGGAAAAGAAATCATCTCCTTCCAAATGCCTCTCAAATGGGCAATGTTATTCTGACTTGTCAAGGGTTCCCAGGCAGGTAGAAGCCTCCATGTTCACCGTGGAGAAAGGAGGTGAGGGAAGAAGGATGAGTGCATCCCAGCAGGGTTAGGAGACCCTGCCGAAATTCGGCAGGGACCAGAAATAGAAGGGAGATAATTTTAAAATGACCTTCCTGTTTCCAAGGAGAAGGTTGTATAGGTTTGTGGCCATACTAATGGACTGCAGAACTGCAAGCAGCGATTGATTGTGTTGCAAGCTGCAGAATTATAGTTGGGTGTTTGCTGTATCATCCCAGATTCCATCCCCCCACCCCGCTTCCCTTTCCACGCTGTAGCATGAAAGAATCGATGTTAATCCCTCAGTCCCATTAGTGACTTTTGCAGAGGTCACAGGCTGTCGGACTCCCTGTGCCCTCTTTGACCACCCAGCACTGAGCAGGGCTTAGGATTTGAGCCTTATCTCTTTAAAGAAACCATATGACGGGGATGGGAGCAGGGGGGTTTCTCTGTAGGTTGGTGTAATGGTTTTGGCTATGATTTTTTGACTGGCTGCTAATCAGGGAGCTGAGAGAGCTCTGAGTGCCATGCTGCACCTTTGCTAGATCTGTCCCACAAAGCTATGGGAGAGAAAACCTGTAGGAAATACTTCTGTGACTCAGTGAATGGCCCTGTCCCTCCAAGCACTGCTGCTACGATATAAATATATTTCTGCAGCTTTGGGGCATGCTATGATGCTGGAGGGTTTGTTGCTCAGGCAGCAGCTAACAAGGACTCTTGCACAGGCTGCTTGAGTAGGGCACAGCAGCTAAACTGGGAACCCTGGCCCTGTTGCAGGCTTGTCTGCAGTGAAAAGTTTGCAATAAGGCAGGAATTTATATATGAATTTATAGCCCAGAAGCATTTCAGCCCAAATTACCTGCTCTTAATGCCTCTGAAATACGAAGTAACTAATTCCAGCCTTCCGCGGCTGCCTCGTGAGTAGCACGTGTTGAAAGTGGCGTTGTGGGGAGGTGTGCGGAGGAGATGCCATGCATGAATTCTCCACGTGCTGGGAGCACTCTGCCTCCCCTAAGCAGGAACAGCATCCTGCGACAGCAATGGATGCTCTTCACGGTCTGTCCGGAGCACCTCTCAGCCCGGACATGTGCACACTATCAAAGAACTCCAACAACAGTTCCTACAAAGCAGTTTTTACTTCAATGGTGTCTTCAGGGACTTGTGCTTATAACAGCTGGTGTTTTCAAAAGTAATGGAGAATTTGGATGCCTGCGTGTTTTTTTCCCCAGCCTTCAAAAAAACCCCACCTTTCAGATACTTGATGTTTGCTATTGGAAAAAAAGAAAAATTATGCTTTTGAAAACTAAATCCCTTTTTAAGGTGTTTAGGGTGCACAGCGGTGACTTGCTGCAGTGGGTGAGGGCTAGCTTACTCACTAGCTCTGCAAGGCTTCTTTTTTCCCCCTTTTTTCATGCATTGGAATCAGGCTATTAATAACCCTTTTTAAATAGAGCAAGATTATTTTTTTTTCAGGGGTGAAAAAGGGAAGAGCTCAATAATTAAAAGTAAGCGCTGTGATGGCTGTGAAGCCAGGTCTCAGGTACGGAGCTGGTGAGCTGCCTCCCAGCTGATGCTGAAAGGTGTGTGCCACGTGCTGCGGTCCCTGACCCGCAGCTGAGCGGGTGGTGGGCCCCGCTCTGCTCCCCCGGCCTCATCTCCCCAGCAAGGCTAGAGGCACCAGTGCGTGGGAGGTGAGCGGTCTCATCTCCAGGTCTGCAATTGGGAACATATTGCAGAGCCAGCTGGGAGATAAAATTAGGGCTTGTGGCTTGCTGGGCATAGCTCTTCCTAGTTGACGGTCATATTTGTGAACTTTCCCAGGTGCCAGTGTGATGGGAGGCAGCCCCTAGCGTATCCCACTAGCCCGGGATTCTAGATGCACCCAGAGAATCCTACACCCTGAATTTAGACAGTATATAAAAGCCTGGGGCTTCTCTCAACCGCTAACAACAAAAGCTGTGAACCGTGTGGTGGTGAGGTAATCCTTACTACAGCATTAGTGAGCGTTGCAGTCTTCCTTCTGACAGCCATGTCCATTCTTTCATCACCCAGCTACGTTACTCATCTTTAACTCGTGAGGCTTCCTTGGGTAGAGCGAGAAAGGCAAGTCCACAGGGAGCCTGGTGTTAACTTGACGTGTTTGGCTCAATGATTCAGTCTGGCAGATCCTGAAACAGTGGCCGTGGCTGGTCTGCTGGTTGCAAAGGTGAGGCTTGGTGGTTAGGCCTCCCGCCTCTCTCACATGAGGAATCACGCGGAAGCGCGTGTCTTCAAACCCTTTGGACAAAGCATATGCAAAGCCTATTATGGAGCTGGGGAATTTAGTCCAATCATGTTGAAAATGGGTCATCCTTTGTTAATGTCACTTTTTAAAATCTATGGAAGTCAGCGGTGCACAAAATATTCAGTGCAATGCAGACCACAGAGGTGGAAATAGAAAGTCTGGAAATATGTCTGTCTCTGACAGTGTTGATGGTGTCTTAGATGGGCAAAGAGGATAAGTCAAGGTATTGTTGTGTCACAAGTTCGAGAAGTCTTAATGGAGAAACCTTTAAATGAGCTAATTGTTGGAGCACTCTGTTCCCAGCATGTATTCAGCACTCACCCACAAGCAACCTTAGAGAAAGTCGAACAAGTTTTCCTGGGTGTCATCAGCATTTTCCCTAAGAAAACAACTCCCAGTTGTCTTTCTATTTTGGAAGTGGGCTGTAAGTCAAACAGCTTTTCATCTTGATAGAGATGCTTTTTAAAAACTATGTGTGAAGCGCAGCCGTTTATCAAGAAGTATTGCGTGCTGTAAATACTTTCTCATCCAAGACCTGAGTCAACCCAAAGCTTTCCTGCTTTGAGAGGGCGTCTGGTCCAAGTGTTGCCAATCCTGACTGAGAGACCAGTGCATCCTCCGAAACCAGTAAGGGCAGCACTGCCTCTGCAACAGACCAAGACTGAGGAGACTCTCCCAGGCACCAAGGATCCACATCAGCCTTGCCAAGTGCGCGACATGTTTTTTGCTTCTGCCTTGCTTGTCACAAGAAGCTTGCAAAGCCCAGGTTCAACCTTTTTCAAAAGCACTGTGATAAAAGGATACCTGCCCCATCCGAGGCATTCCCCTGCGTGTCCATGGAGCAACAAGCAAAGGAAGTGCAGTGACTGTAGCTAAGGATCTTTGAGAAATCCCAGACAACACTTGGGCACTCTGGTGATGATTGCGATGTAAGAACCTGTACAAGAAAGCAAACACATTTAGGACAATGCATTAAATCCTGTAAGGATTTAACAGAAGATCTGCCTTGCTGTTGGAAGCAGTGAAATCGTGGGACTAGGCGGTGTAGTCAGCATAAGAGCAGTGCCATCACATCTTCTGTCCTGTTTCTAGCTCTGGCCACCTCTACTAGCTGAAAAGAGAGTGTAGTGAGGTGGGAGTCAGTCTCTTTTCGCAAGTCACAAGTAATAGGATAAGAGGAAATGGCCTCAAGTTGTGCCAGGGGAGGTTTAGATTGGATATTAGGAAAAACTTCACTGAAAGGGTTGTCAAGCATCGTAACAGGCGGCCCAGGGAAGGGGTTGAGTCACCATCCCTGAAGATATTTAAAAGATGTGCAGATGTGGTGCTGAGGGACATGGTTTAGTGGTGGACTTGGCAGTGTGGGGTTTACAGTTGGACTTGATGATCTTTAAGGTCTTTAACAACCTAAAAAAAATAAAAAACAATAATAATAATAACACTGGCATCTGCAGAGGCGGAGCAGCACGGAGGGAAGATTAATCTGGAGAAGAGAAAGTTTCTGATGCTTGTTAAAATTTGTCTGAAGCTCTGAAACTCAAGGGTTTATATGTTTTCCAAACTGGTGGGTGGTTCATTCTAATTCTGGATATGCAGTTTATTCACATACACAACTAATCCTTTTTCGAATCCTGTTAAGTTCTTGTTCTTCTTAGTATCCTGTGGCAATAAGTTACAGCAGCTAATTGTGCTTGTGTTGAGCTCCCTTGATCCACTTTGCTCATGCTTGCTTTAAATTTGAAGTGTTGTTCTGAGAAGCTTGGTTAATATTATTTTTTTCTGTGAGATAATCTGTGTTCTTGATCCCATTTGTTGCGACAGGGGCTCAGGACTAGGAGGGGAGAGTAGGTCAGGTTTTACCTCAACTGTTGCAAAGTTGGGGAAATTCTGCAATCTCTGTGCTTCAGTTTCTCTAACAGTTTGGAAAACACACAGAGTGGCCCCTGTGTATGTGGCCAAGGCAAGTGTAGGGACAGAACTAGGGTTTGCAGGTGAAGCTGGACAAAAGTATCGAGTGGAAAAACAACCTCCTAAAACCAAGCTTCCTTTCCAGGCTTGTCCAATATTTCTGAATTTTCTACTTCTTGTGTTTAAAAAAAGAAAGAAAATAAAAAGAACAACACATCATTTCTCTATTTTTGGCCACAGGAATTATTTTAATTTTTTAAAAGAAGGAAACAAATGCTGGATGAAGAGATGATGCAAATCCTCACCCTGCATCGCAGACCCAGTCCGCGTTGGCTCAACATTTTTGATTCCCGTGGGTGAATCCGATTCTCCTCTAGCTGGCAGGCTTGTAATGGTTGTCCGAAACATTTCCACATCATTCTCACTCCCTTTCTTGACTTGCAATTCAAGCTTTGCGTTGGACAAATCAGCTCATCTCAAGCATGGTGCGTTGCCCCTTGTGTCATCGTGCGGAGCCTCTGTCCTTTTCTGCCGTGGGTCGGGAGAATCTGAGGTTGAAGTTGGCACCCCTAATTAAATCCTCGAAGAACAAGCAATTCTGCATGCTCATTCCTCAGTTCTGGCTATGTTCAGCTTAATAACTAAACAGTAATTAGCTCCACAGTTTTGCTACTATACTTATAATAGCCCCCATTAAAGTTATGGGGTTTTTAGGCAGTAATGGCTTACAGAGTAATTAACGAGCACGAGGCTTTTATTACTACCTTTATTTTTAGCCTGGGCTTTACAAGCCTTTTCTGCCAAATACCAAAATCTTAGACAGAGGCTTGTCACGCCCATCCCCTGCCATGCAGTGTGGCAAGGAGCATCTAGATAGAGCCATTCACCAGTGTTTCTGTGTGTGGCCAGAGGAGCCCAGTGACAGAGCCCTTGTCCCCAGTGTCTGCTGTGCTGGGTGATTGCAAGGGAGAGCCGTGATTGCCCCGTGCCTTGGTTTCCTCACCTGAAAACAGGACAGTGCTGTGCTCTCATGCCCTCAGTTGTTTTCTGGGCGAGACAACCAGCTCAGGCGTGGATGTAAATTGAAAAGGGTTTGTTGGGTCTCAGGGCTTGTGGTCCAGCTGCTCCGTGGATTGAGGGGGACTGAGCAGAGGGACCAGCGCTGGCTCGTGCCGCTCCCGCATCATTTTCCAGCAGGGATCAGAACCAGTTGCCATTGCAAAGGTGAAGGAAACTCTGTGTTTAGGTTTAGGGGATACTTTGCACAGGGGGGAAAAGCTATTTATTAGTGAGTTGTATCCTGAAGTATGAGTGTTTATTTTCTTTGTAAAGCTTTTGTTGTAGGATTTGGCTGTGTTTATTTGTTATTTCCTGTCGGCTTTGTAATACAAGTAAGTGTTTGGTATGTTTGTTTGTGTGTCTTTTTCTTACATCTAGGCAGTATTTTTACTCCACTGACTTAGGTATATATATAAATTCAAGTCAAGCAATTCTTCAGTTTAACATGTTCTAAATCACTTCTGTTCAATGTGGGAAAACCAGGGAGTAGTGACGCTGGGGCTGAGCAGCCCCAAAGGAAGAAAGAAGGTAAAACTGACTATAAACCAGATTGCAGATCAAATCAGTGTTTCCTACGGTAAGTGTCAGAGCTGACGCCAATTAACTTGATTTAAAAAAAGAAACTTCAGCATTTAATAATCCAGCACGTTACCAACACATGGCTCCAGGATTTATTAAAGCTTTTTTTATTAGATGAGTGCCCTTTTAATATTGTCATGCCTTGACTCCATTGCCCTCTGCCGGAGGATGTGAAATCTCTTTCACCATGTGGCATAGCCCTTCTGCTTGCAGCATGTCAAAATATATTTCTGCCAAGGAAAGTCTTTCCAAACTATGCAAAACACCTTTGTCTTAGAAATATTTTAACCCCAGAACCGCTTACATTTGAGCTGGTGATTTGTGCCTTTTGCCTGATTTTTCAAAACTGAAAAAAGAAAGTATACTTTCCGTAGTGGAAAATAGAGTTTGATCTTTTTAATTAGTTCATGTTTAAATTTGTTCCTCCTTCTTTTCCTTGTGGAGGAGGCGATAGCAGAAGCTTAAAATTGACAGTCTGAACAAAGCCAGGTTTTGTTTTTAACATTTGCAGTGGGAAAAGGAGAGTGGTATTATGATGGGGCAGGGGTGGAGTGAATGCCTTGAGGAGGAGCGTCATTTTCCCCAGACTAATTTTTGGCTAGCCTCATTTGTGCCGTAAACAGCAACAAACAGCATCATTCAGCTTTGGTAGCGAGGGATTTTTTGGATGCGGGGCGAGCCCACTGTCTTGGGCTGTGAAGCTGTGACTTCTCTCACCAGCAGTGTAAAATCGCAGGCGACCATGTATTTCCTAGCTGATGTTGTTCACAGGAGAAAATGGATTTCACCTTTTGCAGCTTTAACACGTGACAGTGAGGTGCGAGTGTGGCTTTGTTACACTGAGAACTGGCGTCACCCTGCATTGAGGCCCTCAACTGCATTAGCGTGTTGAGAGAGAACACGCTTGAAATACTTCGCCTGAATCCAGATTTCATAGTGCTCACAGCAGCCCCAAGTGAATTCATACGATGTCCTTCAGTCAGGCTTCTCAGGGTCATCAATAAAATCAAACAGCTTCAGGAGTTAAGAGCGAGCAAATGCCTTTGCTGCGGAGCAGAGCACATGATACACGGCGGGTGCAGCTCGGGGTGCAGAAGTGCGGGTCAGCAACTGGGGGTCAGGCTGTGGTCTGGGGCTCCATGTTCCCCCCCAGCCGACCATCGCCATCTGCGATGCGGATCCATACTGGGGTTGTGTCCCTTTGGGCGTGTGGAGCGTGCTGGGTAGGGAAGGAACATTAATTACAGCCATTGCGCGCGGGGTATCTGATTCTCCTCTGCAGCCCACAATTGCCGATGGTGCAAAAGGAGCTCAGCGTTCAGCCAGCCCCGGGAGGACACGGGGAGGAAGGGTTCCCATGGCAGAGAGTGCCATCCCTGGGAGCTCTCTGCTGCCAGCCCCAGCAGAGCTGCAAAGCAAAGCCGACAGTTCTCTCTGCCGGGGCACAAGTGGGCTGTGTTGGCCCTTGGCAGCTGGAGCACCAAAGTGACAGATGATTGACCAGGGAGCTGCTAAATGCTCTGGAGCAAATTAAAAGGAATCGATGCTGAAGAGACCAATGCACAAATCGTTGGAGCCTGCTCATTTTCCCCTGTGTTGAGGGGATGGAAATAGAGTAGTACCCCAGCCCAAAGGTGCCCGTTCTCCATCAAACGAAGGCCAGGGTGAGCCTGTCCCATGGGAGGATGCTGACAATTTGAGTCTGGATTGGCAGGAGGCAGGGAAAAGGCATCTTTAAGGTAAGAGCACTGTGTTGGGAGGAAGCTGCCCTTGACAAACAGGGCATGTGGTGCATGCCAGCCCACTGTGGCAGCGTGCCAAATGCTGCGAATTGACTCTGAGTGGCTCTTTTAGCATGACATTTCCTCCCACCCCCTCTCCAGTGGCAGAGTCCTTTCCTTGGTGCGTTTGCAGCGGAGGCACTTCACTAGGCAAGGTGTTCGGTCTTGCCAGAGCTGCCCCTTACGGCTCTGCCCTACAGGGATGCTCAAGGGATGTGTACTGGCTTTATTTAGAGGATGCAAAGGATGCCAGCACTCAGTGCCCTCTGTTCAGGCACTGACAGCAACTGCAGGGACAGCAAGGATGAGGCCAGATGCTCTTTCCTGAGGGCACCGTGTGCTTTGGCAGAGCCAGGCCAGTGGGATTTCTCTGGCTCTGAGAGCTGGACAGGGATGCAGCAGAAGGCTGATGTTTGCTGGAATAATTCCTCCTCTTCCTTCCTGGTTTATTTCATCTGGATGAGGCTTCTTTCTCCAGTTCTGAAAAAAATGGGGACAAATCCACGTTGCTGGGAGGTGCTTCCTTGAAAGTCTGCAGGGTGTCGAGCTGCACAGGGTGTATCCTTGGGCGGTGAAAAGCTTTTTCCTGCTGGTTCCCCATACTTGACTGCAGGAAAACCTGCTTTCCATAGAACCAGGTGTGTTTGGTGGTTGGTTTAGAGTTTTGTTGGTGTTTCCTCTGGAGACCCTTCTAGAAGACTGGCTTCTTCTTATCACTCTCACTAACAGCAGCTTGCCCTGCTCCACCACAACCTCCTTCCATAGATGCTGGCACCATGATCTCTGCACAGGTTTTTCTATGGGAGGTGGCAGGTCTCTCCCTGGTGAGAGACCTCTGGATGGGCAACTGGCTGTTTGCTAGAGTTGCCTGGAAAATTTTTGACAAGTTGGGGTTTCGTATGTGTGGAAAAAAATGGATTCGATGAAACTTTTGTTGAGGGACATTTACATAGAATCTTCATGGTTGGAAAGGACCTTTGAGATCATCGAGTCCAAATGTCGAGTCCAAAAACATGCCTGTTTTAAGGATGAAGGCCAACCTGTGTGTTCCCTACCCCTTGTTTTCCCTGGTAAATTAATACCTCTGTGATTGAAGTGCTAATTGGGAAGAACCAGGTTCTGCCCAGCAACTTGAATATCGCTTGCTTACACTTTACAAGGACAACCCTTCAGCCATTTCACTTCAAGTCTTCCACTGGGCTCAGTGCCGGAGGCTGACCATACAGCCCAGTGGTCAAGGCATAGCCAAGGGAAATTCACATCAATCCAAATTGGGCTAATCAGGGATTTGAACCTGGATCTTTCTGTGACTGCCCCATGCAACCAAGCAAAAGCAAGCTCCAAGGCTCTTGGGGAAAAACATTTGCAAAGTAGTGTTTTATGTACAGCCCAGGCTTGAGGAGCTCCCCTCTGACTGAAGGGGGGGATCCGATAGTTTCCAGGGCACTGCGGTGACAGTGGTGACCAGCCAGCCAGCAGCGGTGCTGTGGGAGATGAGTGCTTTTCCCCAGAGCAGGCTGCTCCCTGCCTTCGACTGCGGTATTCTCTGGGCTCTCCCTTGTCTGCAATGCAGCCCTTTTGGCAGCGGGCTAATGCGTTCCCCCACATGGGAACGGTGGTACTAAACTGCTACCCGTGTTTGCAAACTGTCCACCGTGCGTGTCCCTGCTAAGTGGCGTACTTTGCTTGCCAAGATACTTGGATAAAATACAGTCTGCTTAAATCTTGTATGTGCTTGTATTGCATCAAACTAAGCCATTGTGGCAGTTTAATATACTCCAGTCGCAACACCTCCGAGATGGAAGAAATGAACCTGAACAGGCCATTGGAAGCCTGAGTTAAAACTGGCTGCGTCAAAGATGCCAGCGGGAAGGTCTGAGCTGAGGGGATTAGAATGATGGGCAAAACGCAGGGTCACCAGCTTTGCTGGAGCTGTATTCCCAAGAGCGTAGGTGCAGCCACCCCGAGTGCTCTGCTTGGCAGAGGGAGAGGGCCTGGTGGGTCAGAGCACTTGCTGATGTGTCAGGCAAGTAATGTGGTCATTACGGTCTCTGCTTCCTCCTCGGGGCTTGGGACTCGCACGTGGCGTGGTGAGGCTTGGCTGGCTTGTGGATGAAGGCTGCTTTTCTGCTGGGGGATGGTTCAGACGCTGCGGCACTGAGCAGCTTTTGCTTGGCTGAAGCAAGGGACTTGCTTGACAAGTGGATGCAGAGGAAAGCAAGGCTCTGGACACTCAGGAGGCACCTCTCCCTGGAGGGATGGGACACATTTCTGTTGCTCACTGCCCCAGTTTGGTTTGTTCTTTGTAAGGAGGATTTGTGAACTCTATGGAGCAGCTCCCTAGTACTTTTCTCTGCCTACTCACCTTTGTTTTGTGTTGCAGGTTTCCTTCCAAATGAGTCCCTGAGGTTCCTGCTGGCAGCTCCGGCAGTGTCCTGTAGAAGTGCCCTCCTGCTCCTGGTCTCAGCAGCCGAGACCCCTCCAAACCTGCTTCTGCAATGGGTGGGTTGTAAGCACTGGTAAGACCTACGAGTCGTGTCGCCTTTGCTGCTCTCTCCCTCTCTCGCGTTCTCTCTCTCTGTCCTTGTTCCTTCTTGCCCATTTATTTCTGTTCTCCATGTGCTCTGCTGTTCTGTCTCTGGGGTTTTCACTGTCAGGTAATGAGGAGCTGTGGGTCCAGTCAGTCTTGGAGATGCCGAAGAGACGAGACATCCTGGCTATCGTGCTGATAGTTCTGCCCTGGACGCTACTAATCACCGTCTGGCACCAGAGCACCATTGCTCCACTGCTTGCAGTGCACAAGGGTGAGAGAAATCAAACCAGCCCATGCCAAGTCTGTGCATCCCTCCCTCGTCCTCATCTCCTCTCTCATTTCATTTCTCCATGGCAGCCATGCTCATCTCAGCTCCTAGTCCATGCTCATGCAGAAGCCTCCCCACTTCTGCTGTAGGAACAGCCCAGGGCTCGTAGGGGTTCTTCAGAGACATCAAACTCCAAGCCATGGGATATGCTTACTGCACTTGGAGAGCTCTTTATGGCCTATATCCAGAGAACTGAAGGAAGATGCTTTTCTTTGTTCCCTGATGATCTGTAAGAGAGGATTTCCTTCCTGCTGGCCTTTGCAGCATTATGCACACAAGTTGGTCCAGAAGGAAAGCTGCAAAAAAGAGAGCAGTGGAAGCAAAGCTGCCACTTGAGACAGCTGCTCTGGGAGACATGAGGCAAAGAGCATTTTTAAGTGTCCTCCTGAAAGCAGAAAACTGGTGCTTTTGCACTTGAAGGAGAAGGCAAGAGCCAGCATCTCACCTGATTGGTGGAGTTACAATGCTATGAGAGAATCAGCTTCCACACTACCTGTCACAAAAAGCATTAAATAGAGCCCTGCCCCAAATCAGATGAATGCAGGAAGTTCTGGGGGATCCTCTCTGGCCAGAAGGGTCCTAGTTTTTATCCTGTTCTTGGCGTAGCAGCAATATCTGAGGGCTGTGAGAGCTCTTGGGGGCTGGAAGAAGCCACGCTGCCTGTTGCGCTCTTCATTCTTGGTTCTGCCCTTCTGCTGAGCGCCAGGGCAGGCAGGTCAGTGTGGGGAGGCTTGTCTTGTGGGGAAGAAGGCCAGCTCATTTTCCCTCTCCGGTCCCTTTCTCTGGGAGATCCTCTCCCCTTTTAATTTTCCCCACAGTTCCTTATCCTTTTGCTGAACACTGACGTGCAGTTTGAATCGTCAAGAATTTCAGAGTCTGGCCTGAGCAGCTTTACCTTTCTCCCTGGAGGACTGACAGCCACCCATGAGGCTTTGGGCAGTTCTTAAGGGAAAAATGACTGTGGTCCCCCCTGAAAGGTGGACAGTGTTTCAGAGGATGAGGGGTCTATTGGGCTCTAAAGCAGGACTTGAAAGACTACTAAGAATACGCTGTCTGTATGCCAGTTTGATTCAATGCCCCTAAAAACTGGGAGCTGTTTTTTGTGAATGGCCGTGGACACTGGAGTTACGGCACAGAGACTGCTCTGCTCTGACTCAGTCCTGAACTTACTGATGACCTTGGTAAGACGCTTCTTCTGCCTCTGCTTCTCTGAGCCCCCAGTGGAAAATGAGTGGTGATAGAGACCAACCTGAAAGCTCTTGGGAGAAATCTTTTTGTTCCTGTAATGTGTTTCTGAGATCCTTTGGTAGCAGGTGCTGAAAAAGAGATGTGCATCTACATGCTAGCAAGCGCAGAACATCAGTGCTTAACACGTGCCAGGTTTTACAGCTGAGGGTTTGACCTGCCGGGGTTTGCAAACTGTCTCAAGCACTGTCCTGGCTAATTACATTTGTGTCTGTGTCCAATGCATTTTGCAGATTTATTTTTGAATTGATTCCACTGTTCTCTGCTTTGAGAGAGCTCTGCTATGTGATGCTGATGTGCTTTGCCTTATATAGGGCCCGATACCAACATGTGCAGGACACCTTGTCCCTGTGCCCCCCCCCCCCCCCCCGATACACACCCTCCCTCCATCAATGCCATGGAGTACAAGGCTGTCATTCAGTTCAGGGCTGGTATCAAAGTCTGTGCTGCTGGAAGAGTAACATGCTATGAAAAAAACATAGGTAGTATCCTGCTGGGTCAGATCTAATGTCTGTCTGTTCCTGTTCTTTCTCATCTGAAGCTTCTGGTAGTAGCTGGTTTTGCAAAATGTATGGCTCAAAGTATTATGTGCCCACTAGAGAGCAGCTGGCTTATATCCTGAATGGAGATGCCCCTTCATGCCAGTTCCTAACTGTAGACCATGGTATTCCTGCTGGTCTACAGTGGTACGAAAGTGTGAAAGTCGCACCCTGGAAAAGTGACAGGTGCATGAACTTTTTTTTTTTCCCTTGAGGTGACCGTGAACAAGTCTGTCTTTGCAAGGGTTTTTATATGTTTGGATCAGTGTGTCCTATACATATGCTGCTCATTGTTCACATCCGCACTACTGAATCAGCTGTTATGTTCAGAGATTGGTAGGGTCTTTTTGAGGAGAGATTAGTCAGAGGCAGGTGAAAGTCTGCAGGAAAAAAAATACAATTGCAGGCTTTAATTTCTGCTCTCCATTTCTGGATTTGAAGCGTGTCTTTCCCCACTTCTCTGTGCTCCATCCAGGCCTGTTAGGAGAGCAGCGGGGTCCTGCAGTATCCTGGCTAAATGATGCTGCTGGGCGATCTTCACTGACTTGGTATTTTCCACCAGTTAGATCCCTGCCTCCCAGTCCAGGTGCTCCAGTGCCTGAGTGCAGAGCCATGCGTCCTGTCCCACTGAGCATGGTACCCAGAAGCACTGGAGCTCTTCATGAGTGACAGATCGTCTATCCACGTTGCTATTTTCTTTATCTAGATCTAATTGCTGTACAAGCCTGTCTCTACTGGGTGCTTTTTGAAGTTGCTTATTCTGAGCACTCAGCTGTAGCATTGTCCTGGGCTCTCAGGCCTTGTTTAGTGCTGATTTTCTAACAGCAGGAACTTCTTTTCTCATATGTGTTTGTCCCTGATTCCTTTATTTATTTGTGTACTTATTTATTAAAGCCTCCATCCGAGCTTGTTTCCTTTCCTCTGAAATGATGAGGGTGACTTGCTATTAGCAAGCAGCCTGCTGGCTCAGTTCTGGGGAGGGGAGGGGGGGTGTTGGAGGACTGAGTCCATGCGGCTTTTTCTTCTCTCTCATACCCTTGCTCAGATGATGGTGGTGACTCCCGGCGTGATCTCGCTGCAGGCTTGGACTCCAAGGAATACTGCTTGTCGGACCGGGACATTGTGGAGGTGGTGAGGACAGAATATGTTTATACCCGCCCACCCCCGTGGTCAGACACCCTTCCCACCATCCACGTCATTACACCCACCTACAGCCGGCCCGTACAGAAGGCAGAGCTGACGCGCTTGGCCAACACGCTCCTGCACGTGCCAAACCTGCACTGGATCCTGGTGGAGGACTCACAACGGCGCACGCCTCTCATCACCCGGCTGCTGCGGGACACGGGGCTTAACTACACCCACCTCAATGTGGAGACACCCCGCAACTACAAGCTGCGGGGAGACATGAGGGATCCCCGCATCCCCCGGGGGACCATGCAGAGGAACCTTGCCCTGAGATGGCTGAGAGAGACCTTTAACAAAAATAACAGCCAGCCTGGGATTGTTTACTTTGCTGATGATGATAACACCTACAGCCTGGAGCTCTTTGAGGAGGTAAGACCCTGCTGGGTGGCCCCAAACTGGCAAAATACAGCAGATTAGCACATGGGATGTAAAAGATGGGGTGTACTGAGCTGAGGAGATGCTGTGTACATCCTCTCCTGAGCTCTGGATCAGTCTTGTCTGTATAGTGGTCCCACTGCAGCTGTCCTGAGGTATTCTATGGGGCTTGGTTACTGCACTGCACAGTGTCAAAGGCATCCTATGCGAAGTAATGGGAACCCCAGTTTATCCTGTGGCCTGTGCTCAGGAGGCAGATAGGTTTTGCTGTGAAGGAAGCTAATGAGGAGCTGCCTTCCCCTGTGGGGAGCCTTGTTAGGGTTGGAAAACGGCCTGCTGTCCGATGTGCTTGTGCAGAAGCACGTGCTTAGCAAAAGGAATCTCAGCCATCTTCCTTCCGTGCACCATCCTGGAGGAGATTTCCGGCTGGTTCCCGATCTGATGTTATCCACCTTTCTTCTCCACCACCCCTATGTATTGCACTTGGCTGTCTGTTAATTCATGTTTGTTCTTGTTTGAGGAGTCACTGGGGTTTCTCTTCCTTGCTTGCTGTTTGCTCTCATCCCAGAGTGTCCACTGGTGAAATTCTGTAGCTGTCAAGAGCCCGGCACTTGCTCTGCACAGATCCCCAGCTGAGGTAGCAGTGCCCTTTCAGAGTTACGCCTGAATGGTGTCAGCACAGTCACAGCGCTTGCAGGACATCTTGTTCAGAGATGCTCTGTGCCGTTGTCTCTGGCTTGCTGCACACGCGAGGAGCATGTGTTTGTCAGTGCTTGCTTCTCCTCCCAGAAAAGGGGAGCCCTTCACACACTGCCTTGGAGAGGACTGTCTCTGCTGGGAGACATGTGCAGCACTCCCCTCCGGAGCTCTTCCTCTCGCAGCTTCGGGGGACGGATGGTCTCTCAGGCTGTTGTAAGTAGGCGATGGGGCTGAGATCTCAGCCTGGAAGCTTGTGGCTCCAGGAACGGTGATGGCAGACTGAATTTCAGCATGTGCTGACGATGGCCTTGAGCATGGGAAGGCTGCCATGTGCTATCGCCACCTTTTCTCTTTGTTCCACTCCTATTGGGGCTCTAAATGAACTCCTGAGCCTTTCCCTGTTTGCAGATTTGCAATGGTCTTACAGTGCCAGGTACACTGTACCTCACCTGGCTTCCAGCTCAGAAATTACTTGTTCCCTTGCTCTCCTTGAGGCTGTGCTCTTGCAGCAAGGGATGAAAAAGGAGGACTGCTTCCTTCCCTACCAGTTGCCAATTTTCATACCAGGGATCTCCTATTTATTTGCTCCATACATGCCCCTTTTCCCTTCCCTAATGGCTTTCACTTCAGCGTGGGTAGCCACAGGAATATACACGCTTTTAAAGCTGAAAGCAAATTCAGACTGAATGTCGTTCTTCCACGGTCCCCTTTGAGGCTGGCTCTGGCAGCATCTTGAGACAGACACTGCACATGAATAAAGCAGAAAGGGTTCCTTCGTTCACTCATGTGCTTTGCTCTTAGAGGCTTCTCCTCTCTGGTATGTAGCTGCAGTTAAGGTCACACGGAGCCAATGAAATGTGCTGTGAAATGCAGAAGACACACACTATTGTTCCCTGTGGACAGGGGCTGCCATTAGCATGTGTTTAATGCAGAAGGGCAAGTGCCAGAGCTCTTCTGGTCTCGTTTGCAGTAATTAGCAGTGATGAGATTAGCTCAGGGAGATCCCTGATCTAAGAGACTGGTCTGAGAGCAGAACGCGAGGCTGAGCCTGCCAGCAGAGCAGGACAGGGCGCTGGGGGTGAGCGGGCAGACTGGCATTCAAAGCATCTTTGTTGGCAAGTGCAGGCATCTGAAATGTCCCCTGGTGGCTCCTATCTATTTCTGTTGTCTCTGCAGGGAGTAGAGGCATCCAGCATTGTTCCGCTGGGTAGCAGGAGCAGCTACAAAGCATCGTTCCGCAGGCTGGGCGTTTCTGGAGAGGCTGCGCTTCACAACTGGCCATGAAGTTGTGTGCTACGGCTGCAGGGCCTCACTCTAAGGATGCCTTACTGTGGCTCGTAGGCTGAGATTGCAGCTCAAACTCCTTAGCTTTCCGAGAAAGCACCTTTCTTCCTAGATATGCCATTCCTGCATTTCCAGGTGGCCTTGGACAAGATGCTTCCCTCCTCTGTGTCCTGATTTCCCCAGCTGTCCATGTGGGGGACTGATGCCCCACAATTCCAAAGACCTTTGGACAAAAAAGCAGCCTTAAATCTCAGTGATGTTTATTATTGGCAGCTTTGCTGTTAATACTGAACTGATGCTTGGTTCCGCGGCTATCTGTTACTATTGCTATTGTTAGTTGCCACTTTCCAAACCAATTTGCTCATCCAGCTCCAGGATGTGCATCCTTGTACAGGTGAGTAATGAACTCTGTGGCTTGGTCCAAGCCACAGAGGGTGCCTGGGAATGTAACCAGGGCTCTTAGCTCTAGGGTTTGTCCTGAAGCTCGGGGACATTCGTTTCTTGCAGGACACTGAATAAAGGGAAATTGTTCTGCTGGGTTTGTGTGTTGCAAGTCACATGCAGCCGATCCTTCTCTGCACACCCACCGTACCCTTCTCTTTCCTTGCCTCCAGATGCGCAGCACCAGGAAGGTGTCGGTGTGGCCAGTAGCCTTCGTCGGTGGCTTGCGTTACGAGTCACCCAAAGTGAACGCTGCAGGGAAGGTCTATGGCTGGAAAACTGTGTTTGACCCCCATCGCCCCTTTGCTATAGACATGGCGGGGTTCGCCGTGAACCTCAGACTGATTCTCCAGCGATCTCAGGCTTACTTCAAACTGCGAGGAGTGAAGGGAGGCTACCAGGAGAGCAGCCTACTCCGGGAACTAGTGACCTTGAATGACCTTGAGCCGAAAGCCGCCAATTGCACTAAGGTATGGTCTCTTCCTCAGACATGGGATGTAAGGATCCAGAGGTAGGAGAAAGACCATTCAACCCCATCATTCAGTCACTCTGCATTTGAAGAGAGCACACCCCCATATCAAGGGGCTGGAAATGGGCGATTATGTGTTAAAATAGGTGGAGGGCAGTTACCTTTTTTGGTTGCAGGCTGCTAACGGTTGCCATAGGCTTTGAAATGTGGAGTCTTCTCTCCCCTGTAACTGTACCTCTTTTTTATATTACCTCTAGAAAATATCATTATTTTGAGGATGGGTTTATCTGTGGCCTTGCTAATCCCCTGGAGCAGGGAATCCCATAGGTGAAATGTATGTTGGTTGCTTTATGTGAACTCCTGAGCGGGACTTTTCAGTACTGGTAGTGCTGTGATAAGGTAGTGTCCCATGAGATTTGGCCCTCTGGAACACATTTGAACTGTAACCCAGGGAGGGGTACCAACCACGGTGTTTTCCGGCTGCCGGGGAAGACTGTTCACACAAACGCTGCCTTGTTGCGAAGTTGCCTCCACCTCCCTCTTGACATCTCTGCAATATCACTGTAGTTGTCCACAATAACCTGGATCTTTCTGTCAGAGATAACGTAGCAATGTTTTAATGCCTGGTATATTGCTCTGAGCTCTAGGAGTCTTCCAGGAAGCTTCATTTTGGAGGGATTTTAGTGCTGTCAGATGACTGCTAATTATTTGACATTGCCTAGGAGCCACCAGGTCATGGAGCAGGACCCCTGTGTGCTAACTAACGTAGAAACTCAGAACACAATGATGGTTCTTGCCCTAAAGACTTCCCAGTCTAGGATGAGAGACAACAGATGGACATCCATCTGGAATGACAGGGGAGCATGTGAGACACAATGAGACAATGCTGGTTGGTGTGACAGGCATCAGTCACAGCACATCAGCAGTGGAGGTGCTGTCAAGGGCTTCGAAAGCTTTGTGAGTGGGTGCACTGAGCACTGCAGGTGTGGGGGGGATCCCTCTGAGATCACAGACCACTGCGTAGCACTCACGTGCCTTTGTCTGTAAAAGGGAGTCTGATTTAGGGAGTCTTTATTGCTTAATTATCCCAGGAGGATTATTCTCTTTTTTTGCAAATAAGCTGTTGCTGCCAACAGACCCAGTGTTGGATCCAGGTCTCCATCCCTTTTTGGGATAGGCAAACATTTTGAATAATAGCCTTTGTCTCTGTTTTCCATCTTCACTGCTCCACAGCTCCCAGCTGCGGAAAAAACAAGGATCTCAATGTTCAGCAGTGTTCAGGCAAGGAATCCTGGAATAAGGACAAGGAGCTGAGGAGGAGCAACTTTGTTTATTATCTGATACCTGCTGTGCCTCATTTTTTAAATCTACATGTCTGTGCTTATGGCTGTCCAGCACTGGGATAAATAACACAGATGGTCTCCCAAGGGTGGGAAAAGAGATTGGATTAAAATTAGATCTCAGTTCTTGGGCGCTGTGTGCCCTGCTAGCTAGCAAGAAAGTACTGACTGGAAATAAATGTGTTTCCAACAGGCCAGGGGAGATGCACAGGTTGCTTTTAGTCTGATGAGGGGTGTTTACTCCATGGCCAGTTACGCAGTCTTTGGTACATTGTCCCTGCTGTAAATAACTATTGGAAAGAAGCTGTGTTAAAAGGCTGGGGATAGGAAATGATGGTTGCGGAGGAACGCATGGAGGAAGGAGAGGAAGGAAAAGATTGTTTCCAGGCAGGAGGAGAAAAATGATGCTGTCAGACAGGCTGCCATGTCAGTGCTGTCACACAAGCGCTGCAGGTCAGAGATGGAGAGGAAGCAGGAATTGCTGGCCGGGATTTGAAGCAGACTGCATTTCTTTTTTTGGCTAGGCTGTGGGGATCTTACAAGGGTCCTTGTTGTGAACTGAACGCTGTCTGCTCCTGGCAAACTCTGAGCGCAGCTTTGCAGGTTGAGCTTTGCCTTTCTGTTTTCAGCTGATGCCAGCAGCCTCCATTTCCCAGTTGCTGTTTTGCTCACACGTTTGATGAGGAGGAGAGTCCGGACAAGCAGCAGAGAAGGACAAAAGTAGGCTTCGATCTGAGGTCCTCTTGCCCCACAATCAAAGCACAGAGTTCTTTCTCATTGTGCTAGTGTGCTCCCAGCAGTTGTCATGGTTTGCTTCTGTTAAGCATAACCATACTCCTGCTTTGCAGTGAGATTTACATTAAAAATTATGACGTGCTCAGATACAGTCGTTAAGGAGGGATCAGAGAAGTATGTAAGATAAGCACAGACATCTCTTCTCCAAAAATCCTGCCCTCTTTGTGTGCAGTGCTGGTATTTGTAATATTTATCAGAATTCAGCCCACAAATGCACACTCCCCAAAAAAACTTAAGCCTTGGCCAAAGACATATATCCTGCTTATTGTCTTTGATTTGGGAACTGCCCAAAATGAAGGAGAAAATTAACGAATTCAGTATTAATTGCTGAGGAGAAAGGAGAGAGTTATCCCTCCTTATCAGGAGGGAAGGGTTGGTTTATACTGGAGTTGTAAGGAAACAAGGCTTTGCAAGCATGCTGTGATTTCTGTGTTCTGCTGCTTCTGCATTTCCCCCCTCCCCAACTTCAAAGCAAACTATACTCTCTTCAATCCGTCGACACAGGATAGAGGTCTGAGATTCTCTATTCCCATAAGGTTGATGTAACTGGGACGTATTCTGCTCCCCATTTTCTACTAACACCTGAGGAAACAAGCTGCAGTGTGCTCAACCAGGGAGCCCTTAAAGGAGAAGGCCTTCGAGTGGCCCCAGCTATTGAAAAAGCCTCAGCGTGGGCCGGCACAAGAGGACAGTCCACAAAATACAAGGTCATTGGAAATGAGGCATCTCTTGTTCCAGCTGCTCCTGGAGCCGCTTGTTTCTCCAGGGAGATAGGCGTAGGTACGTTTCTTCGGGTGAGGCAGGCTTTTGTGCACTCGGGTGGTCTCGGTAGCAATTCAGAGGGATTGAAGCGGTGCCTGAAAGTAGTCATTCCTTCTTTCTCCTTATCTCTGGGCTGAGTCAGATCTGAGATTAAATCTGCGGCTTGGCAGCTTGGTGTTTAGGTGGATTTTGTGAAAGGGAATTGGCTGGCAGCTTTGTGCTGGACGGGGAAGGGCTGTCTCTGAGGCTTAGATGGGGGGTGTGTGGGCACTGGGAAACGCCACAGTCACTGTAACTGGTTGCTGTCAGACACAGGCTAGAGAACAGGGAGCAAAGAGGCCTCTCCCAGCAGCACCTGAACCACACACCAACACTGTGGTTACTGTGAGCCTTGGGACCGGCTCTGGGAGGGGAATAACTCCTTGTGCATGTGGAGGAGACCAAGCCTTTGGGCCCAGCAGCAGCAAGGAAATTACACAGCAAAAGGAGACCAGAAGTGGCTGCTTCGTGATGTCACAGATCTAAAACGGCTAAAACTGGCACAGAATGGGCAGGAGAGAGGAAGAACATCAGCCTAAGGCAAGAGGCTTGAAAAGGAGCACTTATCTTCCTCCTGATTTTATCCTGTGGTGCTACGTACAGCAGGCAGGGGAATCAGCTTCATGAGCTCTTTGTTTGCCTTTCAGGGGCCGAGCAGCAGGGTACAGATGGAGCAGGTCTGTCCTCTTTTGGGTTAGATTGTTCCTGAGCCTGCACTCCTCTTTTCGTGTGGGTTTGTGACCAGTTGTTTGCGGTGGGCGTTCAGTGTCCTGGCTGCTGTGTGACAGCACTTGGTTGGTAAAGCTTCACACGCGCACCAGTGAAGACACCAGTGCTTGAGCTGTTGATTTTTACGACAGACGTATACCACATATAATACCCATCACAAAGCACAAATCTTCAAGTTGGTGTAATTGCACAGTTAAAGATTACTGTTTGAGCTCTGGCTCATTTAATAGCAGTGGCGACGATTCTCCTGACGTATGGGAAAAGCAGGAGTTATAGGGAGAAGCAATCTTTATTTGTTATACCAATGGGTGTTCTTTTGGGAGAAAAGGGCCTCCACAATGCCTAAGAGAGCCTGCAGAAATTTGGTTTAGCACAAGCAGGAAGAAAATCCGTCATTTTGGCTTAGTGTCTCTTTTTGTTCACATTGTGTGGTCTCCGTTTCAAATAACCCTTCCACGGAGGGTCTGTGAGCTTGAAATCCTGTGACCCCCCCTCCAACTGTAAGTCGACTTGCCTCTTTGCTTTTTAATTTCCTGTTAGAAGACAATGAAGATGTCTACTATGGAGATGAATGAATCTTTGTAATCTCTTAGATCTGTTTTGAGTCCTGTGATTCTGAATGGCAAGGCTGTGAACGACTGGAAGTGTTTTGCAGTAGGAGAGATTTTTAAAGGGGACTCCCTCAGGTGACCTAGATGAAAGCACCATTCAGGGGAACTCAGATTCTTGGTTCCCCTCACCCTTCACTCCCTTGCAAGCTGGACTTTTTGCACAAGCCGAAGCTTCCCTGGGGCACAAACCAAACCCACTGCTTGTGGAAAAAATCAAGTGATTGGCTGAGAGGAAAAGCAGGTGTTTGTGTACTAAGTGGTGACCTCCCTCCCACATTAAAGAACACAGCCTGAAAAATGGTAGAGGCTGCTGCATCAAGTTGCAAACTCTGAAAATTCATCCATTTTAGTTAATTTAATATAAATGTCTACTTTGGCAATTGGGTTTAACAATGCAAAAGTGGAATCCAGTTTAAAGAAAAGCTACTAATGTGTAGTCGTCGTCTGTTTATGGAGTATGTGGCTGGAGTTGTTTAAGTGTGAGTCCCGTTCCTGGCAGCGTGCAGCCCTCGGCCATCAGCAGGGTTGAGCGTTTGCGTGTCAGAAGTGGAAAGAGCTCTCACCTGCTCCCGCTGGGAAGGAGAATTGGCTACCGGATTTTTCTAACACCTGGACTGCATTAAGGTTTATACATTCTGTTTGTTGGATGAGGAGCCCATAACCGCTGCGTGCATAGCACTGAGAGCCACTTGTACAGACCTGTTTGGTTTTGCCTTTCCATAGGAAAGTAACGCAGTAATTGCATCAGCGTTGCTGCAGCGGGTGAGCAGGACTATAATACAGGCTAACTTTGATAAGCAGGCTCTGAAGTGGTTGTGGGGGAGCAGTGAAATGGTTTTTTGGACCCGCTCCAGACAGCAGTTGGTCTCTACTGCCTTAGTATTAGCAGGCGAGATTTAAGCCCCGCACAGGAGGTGACTGCTCACATCAGAGACAAATTTGGTCAAACAGCTTCCTGGGAAGATGAGGGTGCTCCTGTTCAACCCAAAGGGTTTGAAAAATGCTTTGTTCGTCCTTTAGAAACAGAACGTGCCCTCGTTTTTCAGAAAAGCAGGGACTGAGTATGAAATGGTTTGCAGATACTTGGATTAAATGTGCAGAGTATTGTCATAGCAACGAGAGGGAAACCCCCGCAAGGTAGGAAATATGAATGCGAACAGGTGAAGGGAAGCAGGAGACTGTAGCTCTGAAGGGATAAAGCTGCTGCCAGCAACCCAGGTTCTAGGAGCAAAGCTATGAGTATAATTGAGTCTAGTGAGGGGAGAGTATTTAAACAGCTTCTAGAACTGTCTGCGCCAGCGGTATAGCACAGCTAGTAGAAATTGTTTACCTGTAACATTCCCCCCTCCTCTAAAAATGTTAGACCACCTCTTCAATTTATTTTTTTCCAGTTCTCCTCCAAAAATGTTGATCTGTATTAAACTTTGCTGCTAAGACTTGAGGGAAGCTTTTAGTAGAAGCTTCAACTCTGTTTTAAGCAAACTGGGGAGGGGCTTTAAACTGATGCAACGTGTTGTACCTGGTACAGAATAGAGGATGGCAGCACGGGGCCAGCATTTCAAAGGAAATGTGTATGGGTTTTTTTTGAGGCGATGTGGTAGAGTAATGCTTCCTGGGTTATGAAAGGGCTGTGAACGTGGGAGGAAGGGAGTGTTCCGTAACTAACTCCTGCATCTCGCAGCTCTGACACAGCAGAGGTTGCAACAGAGAACTGGAGCAGATTGCACATCACTCTCCTATCTTTTTAGGGTCTTGAAAGAATTTAAAAGTGAAAAAGAAGTGGTAGTGAGGTTAGGGAGCAGACTCATGTCTTCCCTCCAATAATGGATTTTCAGAGATGCACTGAAAAATTCATTTTAATATTTCACACATCCAAAGGCAATGGTGATGACTGGAGCCACTGTGGTACTCAGTATTACTGCTTCTTCCCTCTGTGCACGCGTCACGATGTGACCTGAAGTGGCAAGAAATTGCATTTTCACTCTGAGCCTAGCAAGTAACTCCACGCTGGCCAAGGATGTAGTAACACGATAACCAAGACCCAGAATAAGGAATTTGGGGGAAACATGCATGTGATTCTCCGGTTATGAAGGAAGTGCCTTACATCATTGAAAAGGTTGATGAGCCTTTCAAGGAAGATGGTTGATAACTACATGGAAGGAGCAGGTTAATGTCCCAAGACAGTACACTGTAAAATGGGTAATTTGCGTGCACTGTGCATTTTGGATAGCAGTAGGCCTGCCTAAATGAAGTTTTATGCAAACCTCCTTTCAGCTCTGAATGCGCCATTAGGCTCCAGGGTAGATGGTTAAATTGCACTATTGATTTAATGTGCAAGAATATTTGTTAGTGCAGTGAAGAGATGCAGCTAATGACTTCTGTTGGCTTCTTCAGATTTTAGTCTGGCATACGAGGACAGAAAAGCCTGTGCTGGTGAACGAGGGGAAGAAAGGATTCACAGATCCCAACGTGGAAATCTGACTGTGCATGGGTGAACAGAGACCAGGTAAGAGCTCACATTTTTTGAACAGTAATGAGAAGCAACAGTAAAAAAGGAAAATACTAGACAACGACAGGAAAAAGACAAGAGTTCTTTTAAATGTGCTTTTTAATTTCCATTTTTCGCATCTCCGACCTTCCCTTACTGCAAAATTTCTGGAGACCATTAGTTAATCTCTCTTTTTTATCTTTAAGACAAGCTGCTGAAGGGGAAATACCTCCTGAGAAGTTGGGGGGAAGAAGAGAAATCCAGGGAGTGAGAATTTAGGCAGAAGTTACATTGGTAAAAAACCTAAACCCTTGTCTAAACAAGTAGGTTGGCTTATTAATGGTACTAATAATATAGCTAAAGCACAAGGGTGAAGGATGTGGATTCATCCACCTGCAAACACCTAAGGAAAGCTAAGGCAATATCAGTGAAAGCATTTTTAAGTCAGGCAGAAGCTTTCACTGAGGGAAGAGTTTAATTTATATCCACACCGAAGCCACGCAAAGTCAGTGACAAGTAAGGGAGGGTGTGGACTAAACCCCAGATGAGGTATTTGTTTACCTAAAGTGAGCATGAAGTGTCTTCTTCCCTGGAAAGAAGGAAAGAGCACGTACGTTGATGGCTGACTTTCTGCTCATTTGTTCGTGCCCTGGCTTCTCACCTTTAATTACCGGAGCATCCTGGTGCATTTAGTCTTCTGTATCCCCAGAGTGCACTCTGCAGCTGGTTTGCTAGAATGAAGGATGGGCTATTTGCTTGTTTCTGCATCCAGACTATGTTGCCACTCGTCATTATTATGGGGGAAAAAAACAACCCTCCCTTTAACTGGAGTGTAGAACCAGGCCTGTAAGGGAGAGAAGGCTGCCGCTTGTTCTCTTTTGCTCGTGAATACAGAGAAGTAAAAGCAGGAAAGGAAAGGGATAGATTTGCTCAGCAGCAGTATTTTTTTAACAGTAATGAGCTCTCTTATAACACGTTCCCTTGGGCGAAGTGGATGGAGCCCTGCCTGCTGCAGTGGCCCGCCTTTGCCGCCCGTTGGCAGGACAGCAGAGGAAAGCCTGCACTGCATATTATCCATGCTATATATAGCGGCTTTGCAGAGAGGCCATAGCTCTTCCGCGCTGTCACAACTGCTTTTCACCAACACCCAGTTGCCTAGCAGCAGTACTCACAGATCTGCAATCTGAGATGGGTTTTGGGATAGTTCCAAGGGGTGGCAGCTAACTGCAGCGAGGCAGAAGGGTAATATACATGCCGGTTGTGTCTCTGTTGCAGAAGATTTCTTCATGCACAGCCTGCAAGGTTCCTCTCCACAGCATACAACCAGCCAGACATGCAGTAGCCAGGACCTCTGCTGACTTCCAAGAGTTTTAGCGTACTGAAAACAAGCAACACTGCATACATAAACTACCCGGATTCCCCTACCCTTCCTCCTGGACTCTGAGCAGAACCAGACGCTCTGGAGGTGGAGAAAAAGCACAGAAAATACAGGACTGACATCGACTTCAGTGCAAGGCCAGCTGTCTCGCCAGATGCTTGGGTTGGGAGAAGTGCATGCAGGGCACGCTGCACTGAAGACACGGCCCAGCTGGAATGGTAGTCTGGACTGAGGGGGCCGTTTTACAGGACCTGAAAGCAAGGGTGAGAATGCCCACAGGAGAGTGTTGGCCCCTGATGACTTGTTTTTCCTGAGACACACGTACCTTGTGGCTATGTGTGCAACAGCCTAAGCAGCTCTCTGTTCACGGAGGGGACAGCTGCCTTCTGAGATGGCACCTTAGCCCTTAATTTTAAACCTACTTTAATCAGTGTTTATTACGCTGCACAAGACAGGAAGGTTTTGGGGGAGGGTGAAAAGCAAGGCAGGTTAGAACAAAACCATTAAGTATCTTTGTTCTCTTTGTATTCCCTCCCCTTTCCCTTCATTAGTTTCATGGTTTGGAGGACAACTCTGACATACCTCTGTGTTCCTGGATGGAGTTATGTTTACAGCATGTGGTTCTCTATTCATCCATGCTAAAATAACTGGAAGTGGGTTTTAATGAGATTGTTGTGGCCGTACACCGTAATACTTCATCCAGGCTCAGACCTCAGTTCTGTTTAGCTCTAATTTGGTTCACATGAGCATTAGGTGTGGGATTCTCTGAAGGGTGCTCCTACGTAAAGCCAAATTTCCACTACTGAAAAATAAAGCCAACGGCTTAAAACTAGAGATTGAATGATAAAAGCTGAATTTAGTGCATTTACCATTCTACTGGAATGTCTCCTTCAGCCCTAGCCCCTTTTTCAGGGCCATGCCATACTTCTGCAGAGCTACTGGCGTTAAAACCACGCTGGAGCAGTTGGAGAGTTAACTTCTGACGGACAGAGCAGCACCCTTGTAAAGGGGATCCTGTGCTTAGTGTTCTGTTTCTTCAGCACCTGGCTTGAGGTAGGTTGAAAAACTATCTATGTAGAGCATTAGTCGCCTCTTCCCTGTTCTGTGACATCAACGGACCTGAGATAGCACTGATGAAAGCGTGTTCTCTGATGAAACTGTATTTTGCTTCTCAGTGAGAGACACGGGACTGAGCAGTGCAGAAGAGGAACCTGGGTGCTACTGCCTTGGTTGACTCTGTAGTTGAGATTGACAAACTTGCTGAGGAAGAAACTGAGGTACAACATACCCCTTCTCCTCACTTCCAGCCCCTTTAAAAAAACCCCAAACTTACCTCCCCCTTCACAGTTGTTGTCAAACCTTTGATCAACCCCCACAGTCCCAATTCTTTCAAAAAGGTCTGAAGCACAATTTTACCTTTGAATTGAGGGAAGATGTAATCCTGGAAATAGACTTGGTTATTTTTAGCCCTAACACATAGAACTATTAAAATGCTATAGATTTGATCGTTAGCTTCACAGTGCAAAAGTCTCCCCTTGGACTAATGACATCGTGTATTTCCTAATATTTAAAAAAAAATATTTTTTGTAAGTTATTTTCTCCCACAGTATATCAAAACCATTGGGGAAAAGCTGCATTCTTTAGTTCCCAGTCACAGAAGCCTTGCTACGTAGCCTTTACAAAAATGTTCCTTTAGATGCATTGGCTGAAGCACTACTTGGATAGAAAGCATTTGATGCTACTGGCCGCTGGCTGCTCTATGGGAACGGGCATTGTTAACTTCTATTAAAACAGCAGCTCTCTGCACTCAAGCAGATTTATTCTGTTATCGTACTAGCCTTCCAAGTTCACTTCAGTCTGCAAACCCTAGAGTGGGAAGAGACATTTTTAAAGGACTACAAAATTTTCATACCATTTAAATAGTTTCCAACCGACGTCCTCTCCTAGCTGCGTGTTTTGTTTCACTAATCTTAATTCCAGTCCCCGTTGGGTTGCAACCTTCCCTCCTTGGAAGGAAATAACTTCCAGAAAAATGCAAAGGATCGAGTCCTGAACACAACCCTACACATACGCTCCACTCTCCTCAAAGATGGTCACACGAACCTGGGCCCTTCCAACTCGCACAGAGGCTACCGTGGTCCTCAGGAGCAGAGATACGCATGTTCGGTAAGACCAGCTCTGGCCAGGATGGAGTGTATTACAGCTGCACTGTCTGTTCTCAGTTTTAAACAAACTGTATTTAAATTTGTTAAATAAAATTATGGTTTCTAAGAGCCAGAATACCCTGCAACTCCATTATCAGAGACAGTACACATGTTTGGTGTTTCATAGCGCGAATCCTCTGGTTACTGGAGCAGGGGCTAAGCGACTTCTTGGAGATTCTGAACAGATTCGCAGCTTGAGTTTGACCTCTTCCTCTGCCTAAAAAGATGGCAGCTCCTCAGTGACTGCGGAGCTGGTGAGTTAAAAAATGTCATGTTTTCCTAAGTTACGTGTTTCTGTTTTGAGGGACAAAAAGAAAAAAGGAAATAGGACTCGAGATCCCAGAATTTCACAGCAGGTTGAACAAGAAAGTACAGATTTGCTCTCCCATTTGCAACTGTGTGTGCAAGCCCTTTACTTCTTCCCTGACCCAAATCTGATCCCTGCTCATTTTACAAGGGAGAGTTTCATCTTTAGGTGCTTCACAGTGAGAGCAGGGGTGGAGGCATGACCGAAAGGCTAACTTGTCCTTTTTTCCTCCTTGCACCTTCTCTTGGGAAGTTCTCATTCCTGCCTGGCCTGAAACAGAAAGATCTATTTGATAGAGGACAAAACACATTTCACTTTTTAAAACTTCTTTTTTTCCTTTTTAAGAGAGAGACAACCTCCATAGGAAAACGTCGTGGAAAAAACCCTCGAATTAAAGTCATTTGACAACCAACTTGGCTTCGAACAAGTGAACAAGTAATGGCCTCTTTGCAGAGTGAGTTGCTAAATTCTGCCCGGAGGCACAACAAAATGGTTTTCCGCACCTGGTTACTCACATGTTCACCAGCTATTTTCTCCCTATCTAATTATAAAAACGAGGAGGCCAGTAATAACACATTTTTAAAGTTACTGGAGAGCTGAGCTCAGCTTCCAGTTCAGATGGCTTCAGTTCCTTCTCTCTCTGTCTCTCTCTCTCTCCTGCCTCCAGCAACTTTTTACTCCCCCACATTCACCAGACGATCCATAACATCATACGCAGCCATCCAAGCTGTGCGTCCTCAGTAGTGCAGGGAGATGAGCTTCCGCATCCATCTATGACACAATGGACTCTGGTTCCTTCGGGGCGCGTTCTCTCTTCTGAACTTACTGCCAAAGAGCAAATCCTTTACCTGGGTCTAGTGGAAATTAACATGCCCAAGTGCCTGGGCCATCGTGTCCCCAGACATGCAACCAGGAATAGTCAAGATGAACCAAACATGGGAAAGAAGCTCTCATCAGTCCACGTACTGGGTCCTTCCTAAATAAGGTATGTCGACAGATTGTATTATGCGTCCTGCAGTGCGTTCTTCAAAAATGACAATCTGCAGAAGAGAGGGATATATAAAGTTCCTTCATACAAAGGCTGAGTTACTTTAAATATTTTTAGGAGGAAAAGGCATACGATCACGGCAGGGGAAGGAAGCATCATTTAAAGAGATCAATCAATATGAGTCTGAACAGTAACTGTGATTCTTCTTCAGCACCACATGATGCAGAAAATGAACCAGCATCAAATTAGGTTTGTCTTGATTTTCAACTTGATGCTGTGCTTTGAAGTTTAGCTGCCATCCTCATCACGTCTTAATGGTTGCCAGAGCCATAGTCAGCTTTAGGGCAGCTAAATTTTCACAGATCTTAGGAGGTAACAGTCTCCTTCCTCTCTATTGCGCTGGTTTTCAGCTAGAGAAAGGGAATTAATATACTGTGTATATCTAGCTCTTTGAGACATGACTCACAGCGGGATCTTTAATAATACAAACAAGCAAAGAGAAATCCCACCAAAGCCTCTTACCTCATTGCTCCCTTTCCATAACCAGGGGCCAGGAAGGTAGAGTGTTTCCTGAGGTCCAATCTTCCAGTAGCGGCCCAGGTTCTGACCATTGACAAACACAACTCCTTTTTCCCAGCCCTAGAATCAGGACAGTACACAGAATTACGGATGCGGCTGTATTGCCTAGTTAGCATCCCCACAGGAAACGACGTCTACTTTCACACTTGCATTCTTTCAGGCCCCTTTCTGCAGGTTTTCTTCTTGCTTGCCCTGTGCAACTCCCTGAAGCCATGTGCATTTAAGTAAGCTCTGTTGAGCAGGAATTATCCTTAATGTACTAATTAAAAGGATAAAGCTTTCAAAAATGTGCAATTCATGATTCATGCTTGTATAGGGAACTTCATCCTTTTGAACAGACATATCTTTATTTCTTCCCAAGCTTAGAATATCTCCCCTCACCTATTTCCCAGATGACAGAAATCCTGTATTGCAACTGACTAGTGTAATTTACGACAAAGCATAAATGGAAAAGTGAGCAGTACAATCAGGATTGGCATGAACCTTGGCTCTAAGGGACTGAAATAGAAGGAAGAAGTTTAATAATAATTAATATCTCATCTTAAGTTCTATGCAAGAGCAGCAGTCTTCCACAGAAGGAAGATGTGAACTCTAATTCTCATGCCATGTCTACAAAGAAGTGACTCTTTCCACATCACATTGAGGAGGTAGGGATAAAACTAGTGCCTCCTGTCTTTTTTGTGCCCTTACTCCTCTGCAACTAGAAAAGAAATAGCATTTGTATGTCAATAAAAAAGACTAACTGTTCATTAGCGGCTCTGCAGGGTCAGTATTGCACTTGTTTTCTCATCAGGACCACGACAGACTGAACAGAATTAACTGCCGGCTTGAGAAGACTTCTACACCCTCGAAATAATTCTCCAAGATCAGAGGAAGAATACAAAACTACAGACGACAAGGCAGAGCTCAATCAGAGCTATTACACGAGTGCCTCTCTAACCAACTGTTTAAAAATCTTGATCAAGAAAAAATAGGGGGGAAAGAAAAAAAGGACTCGCCTGTAGCTTCAAGAAAGTGTCCTGTGGCTGATGCTCTATCCACAGCCTTCCGCGAAAAAAAGCCGGACCGACAAAGTAATCTGGAACTGCGCTCCAGCCAGCAACATGTCTCAAGCTGTAAGAGAATGACCCAACACAGTAACAGCAGGGAAGCACCAGGCAGCACTGAGAGGCACGATACTCGTTGGTCTCAAGATCATTTCAAAACACTGCTCCTGCTACAAGAAATTTCTGGTACAAGAAAAGGATATATGGGGCTATCACCATCTCTGATACTTTACAGCAACTTAAAAATCTCTGCTTCGTGTTGACTGCTGAAGTGCCCGTCCTCCTTCAGATACGACAGTGCCATGGTGCAAGCTTTAAATGGATGTGGCTTGCACAGGCTAAAGGAAAACCTGCAGAATTAATAGGATTCAAAATAGATATTCCTGCCCGTGTTCCTGTGGAGAAACATGAACACATCCCTGCAAGTTTGCAGTATTAGGGGCAATCTGGCATTATTTCTTACCTGTGGCAACAATTTGGGAGCAAGGGACAAACAGAAGAGAAAATAAGGAGTGTAGAAGTCCCACAGAAGCCTTGAGCTTCTGTCAGAACATGCTCCTTCCGGCCCTTACTCACTGCATCTCTTGGATGCAGGGAAGTTATTGATCCAGTGCAGCTTGACTGCTACTAAATTATTCAACTAAAAGCCTATGACAATTCCTTTCACAATACCATGCGCTCCGTCCTCCTACGCAGCCACTGTAAGCTGATTGTGTTTCATTGCTACTGGTCAATTGCCAGTAACGGACGGTAGTGTTGACTAATCTTGCTTTTGTTTGGGCACGGCAGTTCACTTGCTTTAATGTTCCTCACTGGAAATATTCTTCTAAAACCCTGCAGTCAAAGGTTATGCAAGTTACCCCATCAATAATAATCCTTCAAGCCCCACAGCACCTGTTAAGATTGTCCTTAGAAATTTCAAAATATAGACCTTTTTTCTTTTAAAAGCCATTTCAGTTTAACATGGCCTCTCTCTCTCCTTCCTACATAAAATGTGGGAGCTGTGATGTCTTGGGGGATGCACATGTGTTACTTGCTGGTATTAACAACATAACTGAAAATAGTCTCTCTGGATCGTGGCCAGAGTCCGTAGGGCGTCCGTTGCCTTAAACGTTTGCTAAGGTTTTCTATACCTACTACCAGAGGCTCCTTGACTTACCCCTGCTAGATTTCTTTTTCAGTCTTTCTTGAATTAAAGCAAAATAACTTCAAACAGAGGAAGCCATCTGGACTTGTTAATGTACTGTTAGTAGCTTCCTAGAATTACTCCGTCCCTTGCGAGTTTGAATTACTAAATATATCGGCCATTCTTGCTCATTTCAAGAAAGACACAAACTTCTCCAATATGGGGGTGTGTTGGAACCCACCCCTTTGGGTGAGCCATGCTTTTACCTACCCGATCTAAATCCTCCACACTGGGCATACATTTCACCCCTAAATAATGGTATCAATAAAGTGCCACCATTTTCTGCCCTATTTTGGGTAAAGGTATCAGCAAGAAACTTATCAGTGCAAAAATCCACTTATCTACTTCACCTTGTATTGCCTCTTTGATACATTTAGCTGCTGCCTATTAGATTTTGTACTGCTGGTAAGCAGTTGGTTTCAAATGAGGAAGAAAAAATTTTTAAATCCCACAAACCTTTTCATGAAGCCAGGTTTCATCTCCAAACTGTAAATCTTGAAGTTCCTCAAGGGGGTTTTATTCAAGAAGACGTCACCAATTAAGCCTGCAAGAGCAATGCGGGTAATGAAGAGTTGAAAAACAGCTAAAGCTGATAGATTTTCCTATTTGAATGCGAGGAACAGCAGGAGATGGAAAGCAGCCACATTCTGCAATGGAATTAGAGTCCATATGGTCCCATTGCTCATCCAGATTGAGTGGGGAACATTACTATACTTTGGCCTCTCCACTCTCTCCTTTGCTTCAACTCACCAAGCCGTTAAACACCCTCCAAGCAGAAAACATCGTTGGCACACGCAGCAGATGGGGTTTTGTTGTTATTGTTGTTTTTTAGTTAGCTGTCCGTGTATAGATTTTTTTAAAGCAGTAGATCAGTTACTTCTCTAACAGGCACAGCAAAATATAACACGGGCAAGCACTAATGTCCAGTGCTGATCCAGTGCTTTTCATCCAAGGATCTTAAGACATCTTAATAAGTAATTTACCTTTAGCACTCCCTTGGTGCATAAAGTTATTCTCCATGCAGCAGGCAAAGCCTGGGTCCTAATCCAGCCCCCTAATCACAGGCAGTTGAGACTGCCTAAGCAGCGCAGAGGCTTTATGCACCTCTTCTGCAGTAAAATAAAATTAGTACAGTCACGTGCCTAACTCCATTAGTCAATTTTGTATAGTTTTTGCATACAGTTCCCCATTAAAATAGAATCCTGGGGGTTTGACCTCCTTCAGGTCCACAGTGGTGTGTGATAGACTTGAACATTTTAGTAAATTCTGCTCAACAGGATGCAGTTCATTCCTCCCGATATTGTGTGAGTTTTTAAATGTTGTGATCCTCCAATATCAAACCCCCAGGGGAAAACACAGATTAAAAAAAGGTATTTTCCATCTCTCCCTGTGAAGTAGCATGCTCACAGAGCAAGAGAAATGGTACCCTAGCATCATCTAGCAAATGTAGAGCAGAGTAAGATTCACTTACAGCCTTGGGTTTAGTTGTACCCCTGTAAAATAAGAAGCACTCCAGACAGAGGGGGATGAACTATGTTTTTTAACAAGTTCTCTCCGTCATACTGTTTGCCACCGACTCCCAGATGGTAGTCTTGGCTAGCACTAGGATAGCTGTATTGGGTCTTCAGTGTGGTTCTGCGTAAAGCACACAAGACAGACAGTTCCACAGTGCTCACGCTCAGAGAACCATCTAGGACCATTTGAGAACAAAGAGCTTAACTTGCCTTTCCTCTGTTCATTCAGTGCCAGGCCATAATTGACGCGACCGCGGTTCTCTACCAAGAGTCTTAGCTGCCTGAATCCCTGTAAGAAAAAAAACCAAGGAAGAGCATCAGTTGGACCAGTGTGCTGCATGGGCGGTATCAGCCATAAAGCTTGGTTAACAGAGGTCAGTAGAGGTGTTTAAGAAGGGAGGTGGCACCAATACCTTTAGCAGTTGCAATTTATCTGTTCTCTTTAAAGTTCTGAATTATGTGACAGAACAGTGTCCTCATATCTTTCAGCTACTGCAAATAGTGATGCCATTGAAGAACTCTCAGCCTTTTCATAAAAGTTTTCTTTTTTTTCTGTCTAATTTTGAAGTGCCATTTTGATATCACCCACAGAGCCAGAAATGGAGTTTGACAGTACAGGCTTATGTCATATAGTTCTCCCACAAGCCATAAGAACAACCAGTATATCCACCCACTCACCTACTCCTAGGAGCCACGCACAGCTCTGTTGACATGCATTCAATCAATATATCCTTATACTGTTCTTATTTCCAACTTCTGCCAGGGTAAGGCTACTCCCAGAGATAAAAGACAGACATTCCCACTCATTCCATTTGAGACCCAAAAGGTGGAAAAGCCCCCCAAGTCCCTTAAAACCTACTTTGTGCTGAGGAAAATGAAGTCTACACGGACTTAATCTGCACAAACAGGGTACCAGTACTCAATGTCTAGAGTTTGTGGGTGTGGAAGGAAGGCCGGCAAATTTTATGCAGCAAGGACTACACTGACTTAAATTTTCTCCATGGAAAAGTATTCAAAAACCGCTTCTTGATCACAAATAGTAACTTGGCAGTGAAATCACGCTGTATTTCGTTAGTGAAATAGTGGCTAATTAGGGTGTAACAACTGCTCCCTGCGTCAGGCTACCATACCCGCTAGTTAAATGGATTAGGTGGGAGGTGCCTCCTTGAGAGCTATGCCTCTTCAGCGGTCTTGCTTCTGTTATCCACACACTATTGCTGTGAGCAATCTCCAATTAGTTACCTGTCCTTCAGGAAGGGAGAGCTCCACTGTGTTGTAGTCTAGCTCACCAACATACATGGTGTTAACAAACACCTGCAGAACAAAGCACAAGGGAAGAGAGCAACTTCTCATCAATTACACTATAATCATGTGTTGCATAGGTTACTGAAGTTGGATTTGGGGAGGAAATTGTCTCTACTTGAAACTTGAACTAACTCAGCATCCGTAGCTGTCATTGATTCAGTCTAGGTGGGGGGGGGGGGTGGAAATCACATAATTTCTCAGGACATTCAGTATTCTGATGTTTAAAGATATGAGTTTTGGCAGACGAGAACCTCAAGCTGATTTACAAATGATAAGGGTTGGGGCTTTGCTGAGAACTGAAAAGAGCGAATCACACTTCTAATCTAAAGCTTCACATTTTCCTTTGTGGTTGACCCATTTCCTGCCTAGCTGCCAAGACCGAAGCATTTACATCTGACTGAACGTAGTCACAATTGTCCTCTGCTCCTTACCTGTGCTCGGTCACGGACATGGTCCCTTGAATGCAGATGTCCGCCACCAAATATGACAGTCTCGTAGAGCACATATCCATACGACTGCCCACTGCTATCATTTAGATGCAGATTCTCCATGTTAATAGGAAGCTCAGACTTAATGGGCTGCAAAGGAGAAGCAAATTTAACGTCGGAAGTGGCCTCTCAGCACTGACAGGCCACATAGGGGCAATTCATTTGAGATAGGTGTTCCACTCTGCCACAGGTTACATTGGCCCTGTAAGCATCCAGAGGTCTGTTCCAACCTGAATTACCTTATGACTCTATGAAAGCTACAGCAATGAAGATAAGGTACCAGAAAAAGGAGCCAAGGACTTGCAAAACTGGAATTCCAAGAGAACAGAAGTAGGAGTAAAAAAGGTGAGATTTGCCTCCTTTACATATCCTCGACAAAACATTCCCCAACCTTATCCTCATGGGATAACAGGCCAGTGCACTAATCGCCTTTTCCTCCTAAGAGGTGAGGCCTTTTAGTACTGAGATACATTAAAATTGTTGGTACTACCTGTAAAAGAGTTGGTAACACATCCCAGAGAGAGATATATTGATGCAACAGGATTGCGCCATACGATGCCTTGCTTTCAATCATGGGAGGGAGAGGAAGAGGCTGGCCTGTGATGCAAAAAGAAAGAGAAAGATGGAGCAACTATTCCAGAGGCAAAAAGCCAACACAGATTTAAGCCCCCTCCAGATCTCCCTTGGCCCTCCCTCCCATCTTCTGGAAAAGGTACCCTGCCGGTCAACCAACCAGAGTCTCAGGGCGCCAGCAGAAGCGCCAGTTTAAACAAGCCTTTGATTTAACACTGTAGGCAGAACAGTATTTTGGTTCTTGGATTTATAATTACCAATGATCATGCTGAAGAGCTGTCGGAGCTTGAAAAATTTGGATGTGTAGTCTCCAGCCTCTGTCAGCACAGCGTCGTAATCTGAAAAAGCAGCACATATGTTTTAAAAAACATACAGCAGCTCTGGGACAGCCTTCATGTACACTGTCATCAAAGAAGTAAAAGCCCAAGACACGATTTTCTTGGCACTGTCTATATTATGGAAACCTGTACAATTTTTTCTGTGTGAATGTAGCTAGACAAGCGTAGAGTTGCTTAATTTGGAGAAGAGCCACCCACCAAGGAGCAACATACTTTTAGAGATCTAATTTGCACGTATCCAGAATTTCACGCAGGATAAAGTCTCCAATTAACAATTTTAACAAAGGGCTGTTGGGATGAGAAGAGCTTACAGTTCAATTTGACTTGGTAAAATTAAAAAAACAGAACTATATCCTGGATCACCATCTTTCCCTAGAAACAAGAGCCAGCATGGAGATAACATGAAGCAAAGTCATCATCTGCGACTTCTATTCCCAGTTCAGAATGAGGGGATCCTCCACATCCCGGAACGGGTCTGGAAATAGGAAACATTGACTTAAGTCCCCACGTAGACAGGCATTTGATTCTGAGCTATGCTCCAGCTCGTCTCTCCATGACAAAGTGCTTGTACTGATCATTTCTCAATGCTTCTGCCACTGGAACTAGCCCAAAGCGTGGTCTGAGCTGCTCTCTCACAGTAGGTGTATGAGCAAGGCAGTGAAAGAAAACTCACCGTAACTGGTGACATCTGACTTGTATTCATCCGCCTCCAAAGCACCGTTCATGAAGCCAAAGTTGGTGCCTCCATGAAACATGTAGAGATTGATGGATGCTCCTAATTTGAGGATGCTTGCTACGGTATTCACCATTTCTGTAAAGGAAGGGCAGTGCCAGGAAGGCCACAGGACAAGAAGCTAGGCTAACACTCTGCCAGTAATTCAGAGCAGACACAAACTTGTCAGTCAGTCACACCTGTGTAAGTACAGTGATTCGTCTTGAGATTTGTATTTTGCCCTCAGTAAGGGCAGCACGTCTACTGACATATCGGGGCACATTAATACATCCAAACATACCTCTCCTACAGGTGGAAAAGGGTAAAGCTCATGTATCTGAGCATGAATTTTGTTTTTAAGCAGAAGAGTTGCAAGGACTACTCAGTCAGACTCCTAAACTCAGCGCACCAATGACCCAATTACAAGGACATATGCAGGAGGAAGAGAGAGTCATTAAAATAGTCTTATATAGCTTTGTTTTCACTGTGCTTTAGATGCCCTGGAGGTTCTGGGGTCGTTGGGCTTTTTTTAGTACTAGTCTTCCTTCCTAATGAGCTTTTAAACTAGAAAAAAAATGATACTTTCAGAAGGTGCTATACTTGCAAGAGGCGTAAATTCGCCACATTCCCACAAAAGGTAAAATGATCCTCTCTTAATGAGGAGTGTTTTCTCTCTAGACAAGTAATGTCGTTATGATGGAGGTGTCACAAAAATTGTGACATTTTGCAAAATACAACTAAAGTCTTCCCAGGATTTAGATTACCTCAGGAGGTGAAAGAGATGATTTAAATCACTGGGCTGCATTTTTAAAATCAACACAGAGTAGCAGGAGGCCTTAGGACACATTGACACTAATATCTTAAGATGTGTGGCTCTCTGCACACCCCATAGAGTCCCTCTTCAAGGAATAAAAGGACAATATATTTTTTTTTGAAAGAGCTGCTATTTACTAACACTTCTAAAGAAAATCTAAGGCACAGCGATGTGACCCGCTCACTGAGAGATTATTCATTTACAAAGACTCACACAAAGCAAAGGTTACAGCAGGGTAGAAAATGTGAAAAAGTTGTATGCCATTTTTCCGTGCCCGTTTGCCGAGCAATAAACCCCCCTGCCTACAAGAACAGTATATGGTGCTCACCGTCTGCATCAAAGACATAGTGGGGGCCTCCCCAGTTATCAAACCATCCCGTCCAATACTCCATCACCATCTTTGGCTGATCTCTCTGCGTGAAAACAAAACCAGAGAGTTAAAATGGAGACAGGGCAGTCTTGCTCTCATCCCTGTTTTCTAGGGAAGCACCGTTCAAACGCAGTTTGGCGACATGGTTTACAAGAGCATTTTCTTCTCATGTTGGCATAAAAAAAAAGCAGCTAAGGAGCTCTGAACAAGTGAGGAACAAGATGCTGTGGGCCAGCAATGCCCAGAACAGGCAAGCAAAACAGAGACGTACTCTGCTCAGCACAAAGCAAAAACCACGGCACTCAATCAGGCGATACCAAACAGTTCTGGATATTGTTGTTTGGTAGAGCTGTAGCAAAAAGACAAACCAACTGTCACTGTTTAGCTTCTGCTAGAAATACACATTCATAAATGTCTGCTTATCAGCTACGCCACTGCCAGCTGAGAGTTTGCAGGTGCACTGCAGCCAATGCTTGCCAAGGTAGGAACAGCAGACCTTAGCGGCTTAATGCCTTTTTAATGCTGCATATGGTGTTGGCAGGAAAGAATTAGCCTTTGCAGGAATTAGGTCTTCATTAAAAAGGCTCTGCGCACAGAGCAATTGCTTCCCGTTTGTCACCGCTTGCCAGCTCCCTTAGCTCCTGTAGAATTCCACCCGGCCCCATCACACGGGACAGGACAACATGTGCTCAGCCAGGCTGGCACTCCCTCCTCATGGTATTTATTTCTACTCAAGGCAGTTTTGCCCTTTATTTGATAGGGGCTTTATCTGATGCCACATGAAATGCCCGAGGTACGTGGCATTAAAGAAACTCGTGTTTCATTAGGAGAAAACAACCGCAGGTGCCTGTAATAGTCTAACTGTTCAAGGTTCAGACCAGCTCTTGGAAATATGTTTAATCAATCTGTCCCCAGTAAAGAAGGAGTTTTATCACCCTCTGGAATAAGAGACTATAACCAGGAAAAGGTAACGTAGCTTCATAATCCTTACCAATATGAATGACAGGCTTCCTATCTTGTAATTACTAAGTGTGGCAAAGGAGGAGCTGCTTTTATTGGGCTGTATTACATTTATGTATTCAGTTGGTGGGGAAAGTGCTGCCTTCTGTTCATTTGCAGGGTTTGGGGAATTTTATAACAGCTAAAGAAGGCAAAAGCATGTGCAGCAGAGCCTCTTTTGCCTGGACAGAAAAAGAAAACAAATTAAAGTGGTAGGATTCCATGATCAGCATGCCAGCAGCAAGGTTTCCTTTCACAGCTCAGGCAAAAGCCAAGGGAAGAGATCAGAAGAGAATCGATCCCGGCCAGGGGCAGATGTCAGTTGTTCACATCTTTCCAGGCTGACATTTGGAGCGAGCAGATCAACAGGGGAAGAAGAGGACAGGGGATGCAAAGAGAGAGAACCTGTCACTAGAAAGCAAAACTTGTTATTCCCTCACTACTCCCTCATCACACAATCAGGGTACTTTTCGCATCAAGTGTTCATTAGGCAATTGCCTACCCCTGATTCGCATCTCCGGCAGCACGGGGGGGTAAAGACGCCGAAGCGACACACTAAGTTTGAATGCTTTTCTGCAGTGAGCACTGTTAAATGCCGGGGCTGGGCCGGGCTGCTGAGAAGGCCTGGGAGCCTGGGACTGCGCTGTCTGGAAGGTGTTTTGTGAAGTTACTGTGGAAGCGGGTCTGAAATCAAAGTGTTCCTCTGATCACTTCTGCTGCAGGGCCTGGCAGAAATAGGACCAAATGTCTAGCGGGGCCAATGCTCTCTTCTGCACAGCATGCCATCAATACAACTTTACGTATCTACGCTGAATATGAGGTATTGGAGATGACTGAAACACCCATCACAGTGTATCCTGAAAGAACTGCAGTAGATCAGCACCCAGCATTTGAGGACTACAGTTTTCAAACATGCTCTTGATGGAATCCATAGCGTTACAGTAAAAGAATTCGGGAAAAAGATGCTTGAACTTCAAGAGAGAGGTCTGACAATTGCAAAGTAGGATGTTACTGGGTGTCAACGTTTGAAAGTGTGAAGAAATCTAACCCCTAACAGCTAAGCACAGGCCACAGCTGAATGGAAAGCCTTTAAGAAGGTGCTGGATAACATCATACTTAAAACCTTCACATTCCAGAGAAATCATCCTAAGTACTGATTCCAGACGGATTTGGCCTAATGAGAAGGAAGCCCAAACATTTATTCAAAAAAAAACCCAAAACAACAAAAACCCAAAACAACACAAAACCCCAAAACAGACTATCAGTGCTTCATTTCTAATGCTGTCCTGGAAAATGTAGGTGAATAAATTTTTTCTGCATCTTACCTGCACTGTGTCCAGATATTTCAGTAGCCCAGGTTCCAGTTTCTGAAAGTTAACAGTGGCCAGTGCTGTTGGGTAAAGAAAAAGTTTTTATTAATTTAGACACGTACAAAATGCCTAGGGGACCGTTTCCTTAGGCATCAGCACAGCACAAGCTCAGGGGGAGCTGGAACATCTGAACCACCAGTACAACCTCCTCGGAAATTTCCCATCAAAGTCTTCACTTAGCATGCAGAATCTAACTGGACCGTAGTACACAGCGGAATACTTGCAGGCCATCTTTTTAGCTCTAATGTTCAGAGATACTAGAAAGAGAGAGCATCAGAGCAGCTCATGGGGTGTCACAAGCTTTAATTAGAGGCTGTAAAGCACTTGGAGATCCTCAGATAAAAGGCACCACATAAAGGCAAACTTATTATTAGAAAGTCATATCTGGATGCCACACTGATCTCCCAGGCTTTAGCTGCAGGAATCACTACCCAGGCAATATCTTATGGCTTGTCATGTCTGTAGGGGTGGGTGAGAGAAACCGCAGTACAAGTGAACCAGATAGCAATTGTAATTGGAAGACTTATCTGTGCTTCTGCCCTGTGCAGCATGGCGGAACCGGCAACTAGTTTGTGTGCGCTGCGTGTGCAGCAAAAGTCGCTGCGTGATCTTCAAGCACTGGAGCAGGAAGACCTGTCTGCAGGAGCCGATGCATGAGAAGACACTAATCTGGTATCAGTGTCCCAGCCCCTGGTACACGTTTGAACCATTTTCATACTTTTCTAGACCTTCGGTCATACTGATGAAACTTCGAAAACGCAGGAGCAATGATAGGATTCTGTATTAAAAATTGAGTTCTTACAAGAGAGCTGGTATCAAATCCAGCCCCAGTTGTGTCAGACAGAGCACTTCAAACAGAATATTTACAGAAGCAAAAGCTCACTTCTCACTATTTATACCTTGATTTTAATAGGCTGACCTATGTAGCGTGCTGAGCTGAAGAATTTGGCACAGGCAAACATGGTGGGAGAACAAAATAAAATGTGGATTTAGCATTGATGTAATACATTAGTTGGCAATCCTGAAGGCAAACATGCCCAATTCTGCTCCTCGTGCAGATTAACAGCACAGCATTGAACACAGTGTAAAGGTGTGGAGAACCAATCCCCAAAGCCTTACTCATCTTTTCAATACTGGGTAGTTTTCACATACACACAGGTTTCCACCACAGTGCTTCAGCCATGGCCAGGAGCGAAACTGGAGTTTTTATTTTGTCAGATTAGAGCCACCCAGTTTGGGATTCTTGCCACTGACTGTGCCCATGAAGGGAGGAGGACTGCAGGAGCACAGGTACTCTGAGACTGACTGGGAATTTTTCCCTACAGCATGGGACATCCCACTACACCTATGAGCATGAAGGGACCCACGACAATAAGAGCATTCCTCCTCATCCCCTGAAAATGTGCTGCAACCACCGAACAAGGGCTACAATGCTGTAGTCTCAAGTCCTTCCACAACAGACAGTTTTCTCTGCTGAGCGTCAGATTGACCGCTCCTGGCATTAACAGGAACCTACAAATGCATTTTGGAAAGAAATCGGTACACCACTGATGAACAGAATAAACAGAATCACTGCATTAGTTTTCAACTCCAGTATGAAGTCTTCTCTCTATTTTCTTAGGGATTTCTACAGTGGATTTTGTTCTCTCTCCCTTTGCGCTTTCATAACCACCTTACTGCTGTACTGCTTTGAGCCCTAGTTATTCCACGCATATGACTACTTGACATGTTGACTCTAATGAGCAGATTGTTATGACATCTAAAAGGCAAATTGGTATCAAAGAGCTCTCGGCATGCAACACGCTGGAAAAGACAATTCCAAACAAGAACGAGCTCCGAGGCAGTAAACATTGCCATGGAAGATGGTGAGGGCTAGACAGGGCTTTCCACAGCAGCCCTTCTGCACGCCAGCTCGCTGGCAGGGAGAGAGTGACTCTGTGTGGTCAAGGATACAAACTGCTGCACACCAAAAATATACAACTGAGCAGGCCACCGCACTGGTGAAGGCCCATGGACTTCAGAGTTACTGAATTTGTCCCTCTCATACTGTCATATAAAAACAAGAGGAGGAAAAAAAGGAGGCAAAATTCTTTCCATTTAATCATCTCCATGCCTGAGATGAGAAAATTAACAGTATTTATGACTATAGAGTGATGACAGGAGCACTCAAAGACTGCACCCTGCAAACACTTCATTCAGGGAAGCAATTACTACTAAGGCAGGGAACTGGCAGAAACACAGGAGAGATCAGAGGCCAAGCACATAGTAAATCTCCGCTGAACTGGATCTGCAAGTCTGAAAATCAGTATCGCACTATGCCCCAAACAGTCAGATGCAGGGCACAGTGGAACTCAAACAGCTGTACCTCCTCTTCTTCACAGTGAAACGCAGGAGGGGTGCTAAGCAGCGTTTTTAAACGCTTAACAGAATTACACTTTTTAAAAGGGAAAGGGAAAATGGACATCCTTTTGCATTATGCACATCTGACACCCTCCTTGCAGCTGGACAGGGAGCTGGGCCATCTTGTCTAGACTGTGTTTTTGCCAAGAAAGGTTGGACCAGATGATCCCTGAGGTCCCTTCCAACCTGGGATTCTCAGATTCCTTACCTGCCTACCAAAGGCTGTGCACCCCAGAGCGAGCTCGATGAGAAGACAGGGCTGCCCCGCAAACTACTGCTAAACTTACAGGATGTTAAATTTCAGAATCTAGGTTTTGATGGACTTTTTTTTCTTCTCTTTTCAATTGCAAAGCAGGTATCTTAAGATTCAGTTATTACTATTTGTGATTGCTGAGGCACTTGTTTAATATATATTCAGATGAAGCAATAAGAAGTAGTATTTTCAGCCTTTTTAATCTGGTGGAATATCAAGAAATGTTAGGTGCTGCCATCTCTCGACTAACCTCCTTGGGAAGTACAGACCCCCAGTGCTAGACAGAAGGCAGCAAGGTATTTAGTCTGCACACGCTTCATGTCCTTGAAAGCAGGGCTGCCTCCCCACGGAGCAATCCTGCTATCACTGTGTTACACCTTATGTTAAAAAAACACTCTAAATCTTTCTGGGAAGGGACTGGGATTGTTCTGCGTGTATTCCATCCAGCTAAGGGGGTCCTTCTGTGGCTGAAGCTCCCGCCACAAACTGAATAGAGTTAATGGGCGCAGCTTAGCGAATGAAGCCTACTGCTCTCATTCAAAGACATCTTTTTCTTCATTTTCTCATTCAAAGGCATTGTGGTTTTTGTCTGTTTCATCAGACAAAGAACAGAGTCTTACCTTGCCCTCCTAAAAGCACGTACCTCCTTCCACTAAGCCAAACGAGAGCCCGTTCTTGTTGTCTGAGGTCATTAACAGCTCCACGATCCCTCTGTTTAACAGGGCCTAAATTAAAAAGAAGAAAAGCCATTGTGTTAACAGCCTGAGTTTATTTGTCAGGATGTTAAAGCATTAAAGTACATTATCACCTTCTCTGGGGATAGCTTGAAACTGGTAGTAGCTTGGTAAGAAATATTATTCCTGTGACACCTCCCATTCCTCCTGAAGCTTCCCTGCCTACTTTTTCCAGCTTAAAGGCAACTGAAAAATCTTATTTTGTTTTAGAAAGCTGGATCGGTTTCTCACTGATGCATCAAACTTCAAGATTTTATCTTCTACTTCTGACATGTTTAATAAATAGCTTCACTGCTTTCCATCAAAAGAAGGCTTCAGGTGGAAGAAGAAAAAGAAAAGCAGCTCACCCTTCCTGACCGTCTAACAATGGAAGCTGAAAGGAGAAAATAGCTGGTTTGCCAGTGAACGGGATCACAGGACAGCTCAGGTACCTACGTTCTTGAATAGTCAAGTCTGAACACATTTACTGGTTCTTCAATATCGCAGCAGCGTATGAAATAGCACTCGAAGGTTTTTAAAATGCATATGCACACACAAGGTTCTTCCCATTAGGATTTTCCTCTTACATTTGTTTTTTTTACAGAACAGTGGTTGATGTTTGAAGGAGAGATTAGGAAATCCTAGTTACAAATTAACCCCTTTTCATTGTACTTACATTGGAAGTCACTCCTTCAGCTTCAAGGAGCTTTGAAAACAAGCCTTCGGTCTCTTAATTCTAAATTACTAACTATAAAATGGTGATAAAGACACATCAGCTCACACAGGAGTTACCCACATCATGTGCACCAACTAGTTAATGTCTGCTGTGTGTTAAAAGAAACCTTTGCATATCGCACATGCCTACACACAAATAGTAGACTTGAGCATTACACACAGTCTCCATTAGAGAAGCATTACAATACAGAGTTTAAAGACAAACCCAATTCAGAGTGAAGACAACCTGGTTAATTTATCAACGTATCATCACTACATCAATACCTGAACAGATGCTGGTATCTGACAAAATTCAGCTACTGAGGGAACCGGAATTTCTAACAAATTTTATTCAGATAATTCTTGGAGCACCGCATTAATACTAAGTCTTTTCCCCTCCTTTTGAATGTAAGTGCAAAATGGAGAAACGGCAGAGAGCTGCCACGCATTGAAATGCGTTACAGGGTTTCAGGGTGCAGCAGAGAATCCAGGAATAGAAACAGCGTCTGAGGCAGACACAGGTGTGCGCTGCGCTAATCCCAGCTCGCGTGCAGTGTGGGGAGGGAGGTGTCAATACACCCTTTCATGGCCTCGGCGTTTTGGAAGGCAAAGGCACTACTCCCCAAAGAGTGAGATAAGGACAGGGATTTCAGGTTTTGTGTGGGTTATGGGGTTTTTTTAATGTGGATATGTTAATTCCAGGAAGATTGCAATGTTGACATATACAGTAAATGCAGATGTGAATATATCAACTTACCACATTCAAAGCTTAAGGCCCAAAGCAGAACAAAGACTAGGAGCTCCACCTCACATTAGATCCCACTCCAACCGAAAAGGAAGCCCTGCAAATCCTGCTTTCCCACATTTTCGTCTTTAACCGCTATAATATACTTCCTCAGATGTAAGTTGCACACGATACCAGAACATGACGAAACAGCAGAGCAAAAATACACCCACAGACCTGGCAAGGAAACATGACCTGTTCTGACAAGTCTGTGAACATCACAAGCTCTGTCATCACTGAGATATGGAAAAGCAAGCACCGAGTCGGCACACTGTTCAGACACAACAGAGTCTCTATGCCCCATTCGTTTAGGGCTCTGAAAGCCATTTGCTTTTATGTTTGCCACTGTTGGGCCATAGGGAGGGAAACTACATAGATATAACAGACAATTTTGATGTTATCAGTTCTGATTGGCAATTAACTCTAACTTCTTTGTATGTACAGTTCATAAGCAATGTTAAATCACTCCACGAGATGGAGTTAGTGCAGGAGCAGGCACCACTCTAAGCAGATTAGGACTCGTGCCACACAATATATTTGCTGAAGGGCCCCTGTATACCTTGAGCAATAGGACAACCTGAGCCAGCGCTAACCTCGCGGTGCCCAGCGCAAAGCTGGGGTACCCAAAGGGTTTCAGAAGGGTTTGATAATGCAGATCCTGTTAACTGTCTGCCTTGCAACTGTACTGGGACAAACGAACAGGTCAGACTCATGTTAGATCCACCAGGAGAACCCGGCCTCCTTGGGCACTGGCCAGCTCTTTATCATTCAGTTCAGAGGCAGGAGCCAGGGCACAGTCTAGTCTCTGTTTGACAAGGGTAAGGGAGGTATTAAGCAAATTAACCTGCCTAATGCCAAGCTCCAGACTACACAAATTTAGGAGATTGATGGTGGCTTGTTCACATAAACCTTCCACCCAGGAAAGTCAACAGAGGCAAAGAGAAACCTTTCTCTAATGCCATCCAAGAGAAGCGGGACCAGCAGGAGAGAGCTTCTTCAAGGCCAGCTATTACAAACACTCCCCCATTTCCCTATCACCCTCTTCTCTGGAAGACATAAGAACACAGATTTATCAGTATTGAGAGGGTCATATGCCATCTCTTCCATTCCAGGAGGGAACATCAAGGGAAATCCAGCTGGATTATCAAGGGTTTCTGAAGCCATGCTCAAAAGTTATTCAGAAGAAAGAAAATGCTGTAAGGAAGGTGGAGAGAGATTCACCACAGAAACAAGTAAATGTGCCAACATTACCATTTTAACATAGGTCATGTAGTTTGGGTCTTTGGCGTAGGAACCATATTCATTCTCCACTTGGACTGCGATGATGGGGCCTCCTTTCTTGTACTGTTGAGAACAAAAGGGAGAAGTTGTTCACCATGATTTCTAATCAGAAGGACCAAAATCACAGTGGCACTGGCTTGCAGGAAAGATGCAAAAGTCTCAGGCGGACTCAGCTCATCCTCACAAAGTCTACACATAATCAAACGGCTGGATTTGGAAAGCTGACACAGACAACTACAGTCCATACTGGTTCCTAAAGCGAAGCTGGTAGATTTGTTAAGGCTTCAATCCGCTGCCATTACACACAGGTCACATTCATCTGTGCAGACAGTTCCCACTTGTGGACAGAGAGGGTAATGGATCGTACTTGCCTGAAGAGGGACGACAATAGGCATTAGATGGTCAAAATAGGCGTCCACAGCTTCTGTGAAGCCCTTGTATGTTGTCCTCAGTTGCATCTCTGGGTCTTGCAGTAGCCAACTATAAGAAAAGCAACAAACAGAATCTGTTAGAGTCTCCTGTCCAGTCAAGGCTGCCAGAAGAAACACCACCCACTGACATCAAGTCACATTTGGGCAGGAATCATTGATCTTTCTGTGTCACTTGGCTAAGCCTGCAGCGCAGGTATGGACAACATCGTGAGTCAATGAATGACCCCATGTGAGGCTATCTGCCACTCACGCTTTTAAATGAGTCCAGACCGCAATTGCCAAGCTGTTCCCCTTCTTTTTGTTTTGTATTTTGGACATAAGTTCATTTCATTAACTTTCCCAATAAGATTTCAAGGGCTAAACTTACCACTCTAAAGGTTACTCTGGAATTCCTGCATCCCCAAGGACACTACAACCAAGTGCTCCCTCATAAAACCCCAATCATCGCTCAAAACGAAGCGTCCGGTAATTGTTCCCATGGTTTCTACTGCTGATTTACAAGACTTAGTTCGTTAGTTTGGGGTTAACAAAGAAAAGGGCAATTTGTTTAAGAGCAGAACAATGTAGCACTATAACAATTTAAGCAGAGTGAGCTTGTACTTTCCTTGCCTCTGGAAAAGGAGGCATTAATTAATAGTGCTTCCAGAGGTCTGAAAGACTCAACTCCTGTATGCTATATGCAGTGGGCTTACAAAATCATTGCCTCTTTATCTATAAAATGAGAATAGTCCTGTTGCTCTTTATCAGAATCATTTGTGTGTCTCATAAAAAAAATACATGGGTGATGTGCCAACAGCTGACAATATATGCGCTTCTCAATCTCATGTAGAGGTGGCCACTGCCTCTGGTCACAAGTAGCCTCTCACAAGCAAGTCCCTGACACGCCTTCGCAGCACCTGAACTCTCCAACGCCAAAGGCAGGGCATTCTGAAAAATGAAAAGATTAAAAGAAACGATCCCCAAATTTTCCACCAAGCATCTCCACTGAGGTTTATCCTCTGTGAAGGTAGGGAAAACAAGTGGTATGTAACCCAGCACTGGTTCCACTGGGACCTAGTAACCAGGCAAGTCTCAATGCTGACGTACTGAACGCGGCTCTCAAAGCCTCTTACCAGCAAGCTGTGTGCTTTAGGAGAAAATACAACAGGAGGCTGGAAAACTTATGGGTCTCTATTTCTGCCAGCCATATAATACATATGTTCTTGTGGGACTTTTAAAATGGACCTGAGATGAAGCAAATTCTTACATCAAGCTGCAAATGCTGTAATTCATATTATACAGAGTCAAGCTGCAACAGCAATAGAAGATGGGTTTCCCCAATTCTATTTTCTTGCTGTAACCATTATGCCATAACACAATTATTATTTTAAAGAATAACCACTCCAAAAAAAATCTGGTTTCAGGCTTGTTATTTCTACTGCTTAGGAGAGCTCAATAATGAAATGGGTCTTCACCTGCTTTGGGGATACAGGAAATAAATATTCCCATCTAACGGCCAGCCATTCTAAGTCTTTGAAGGAGGCTCAACTGTATGATCAGGGGGTTTGGGTTTTTTTCCCAGAGTCCCAGATACTTGCTTCAACTGAACTATTCACACACTTACCTGGGCAGACCACCAAGGTCCCATTCAGAGCAGATATAAGGTCCAGGACGCAGAATCACCCACAGTCCATTTTTAGCTGCCAGTGAAAGGAAGGCCCTAGAGATCCAGAGAGTGCAATTATTGTCTGACTGCAGAATCCCTACTCCATGCACTCCTAATACACCGATCGCCATGAAATTTAGGTACCAGAACCAGAAGAGAATTGCTTGGTGAAGCCACTATACCGGACTGGTAAGAAACCTGTAAGTTCCCAGGACCCCAGAAAGCAGGGGAAGGAAGGAGAGTCTCCACTGCCTGATCAAGGTACGGACTTCGCTTCAGAAGCTGGAAATGACACCTTCATCCCGAACTGACACACACGCCCTCCCCTCGAAACAGGAGTATGTAATAATAGAGCTGTCTGTACCACATACTCTAGATCCAGGTTTTGACTGAAGTCAAACTTCCCTCTTTCTTGTTCATGAAGGTTCCAGGGCACGTACCTGAAATACAGAGATAGGGCAGTGGAGGTGAAGGGCTGAAAAGGGCACTGCACTTGCAAAGCACAGAAAAAAACCTATGCGCTCCCTTTGTTAGTCAGAAACAGATCCAGAGATTACTGCATGTACACATTACAAGTGTCTGTTTACGTGTTATTTGTGCCTTTGTTTCATTGTTCTGACAAGTCCTTATTTTGTTGGACTTTTTTCCTGTACTCTGCAATATCTGAGTTTTTCAAGAACGTCAAATGTGGTGTTTCTCTAGGTGTTTCTTGCATTCTCCACACCAGAGCAATTTCTAAACCAGAGCTGTGCTGAATGGCTGTTTCAGAGCCTTCCTTATCGGGTCAGCGTTAAGAAGGCACTTTCCCAGTACCTCTGATAGATCTGTTCCAGTCGGTATTTGAGGATACTGCAGTGTGTGAGGGTTAAAGAAAACCTGAGTCCTCGCTACTCTTTTCTGTGTCTTTTCTCACAATAACAAGTACAGAAAGACATTTTTATGGCCCACTGGAATTAACGACAAAGTCCCACCAACTACTATAGAAGAGGGGAGAGGCTGCAAGATACACGTGACAGAGCCCAGGGAGTGGGGACACTTACGTCGTGAGGGTGTTTAAGCCACATGCTTTCATCTTAAGCATACGGTCTTCCCAGTATTCCCTGGGGACTCGGAAATAGTGCATTGAACCTCCAAATATGCGGAAAGGCATGCCTTCCAGCAGGAACTGTGAGTTTTCTGTCTGCAAGCCTAAGGTCCTCCCCCATAACTGCAGAGGGACCAGCTCACTCCAGTTAAACCTAGAAGAGAAGAGAGATATATGAGCATCCAGTCTGTAGTAAAGAAATCTGTCCCCCTAAGAGGCTCCTCATTTCACCCTCCCCGGCAGGATCAGCTCTGACCTTCCTACTTCAGAAGTAAATCATGCCTTTTGTCTTATAGAGCATATAGAGTTTTCAGAAGATGATAAAACAGAAGGAAGAACTCCCCAAGATGTGTATTTAATATTCATTTCACTAGCAGCCTCCATCCTGAATGCCCCAAGCCACTCCGACATACTGTACAACTGAAATGTAGCACTGCTCAGGCACAGATCATGAAACTAACTTGGTGGAAATACAAGATGGGAAAGTTTTCACTCACAATACTAGTAAACACTTTCATAAATGATGAAATTTAAGATCTCCCTGTTTTGCAGTAGGATGTCATATGCTGGCTGATTCCCAGATCCTCGCTCCAGCTGCGGCTGCATTTCAGCGTTGCTACCCTGAATGTCTTGAGGTCTCTGATACCTTCCAACTCGGTGCATGGAAAAAATAAAGAACCCTCACCTGTTCGCTGTGAATGGAGAACCTTCTCCTTAATTTAAAGAAAACTCCTGGACTACATTCATCACTCAGGAAAGATGAGGCCTGCTGTCCTCACAAACTTACCTCTGCCTGCGTTACTGCTTAGATTAATTCCTTCACATGTTATTTGCCAAAAGAACCAGAGCAAAGGAGATAGCAGGTTCCAAAGCATTTCCCAGCTTCAGTACTCATGCCATCACAGCTCCAATCAGGTCAGTTCCTGCATGCAAGAAACTACTTCCTATTGCCCTGCATGGCTCCCCTGTTCATTTTGGCTGAACCAAGAAAACACTTTATCAACTAGTGCAGACCCAAAGCAGTTGCAGTGCCTCCATCGGGCCACCCCAGTTCCACAGCTCTGAATACACACGAGTCAGACAATAGCAGCTTGTTCCTCTGAGATGTTATCCCAGCCAGATGCGAGGGATGAATTCCCCTCTCAAGAAAGCAAGAGTGACCCACACATTTGAGAGAAACGTCACATTTGGAGAAGAGGGAAAAAACTAAGCCTCTGGCTGTTTTCTGGACTACATGTAGGGCAGCTATTAGCAGAGGGTGAGGATTCTCAGCACTCACAGCTTACAGGGATTGCTAACCAGGAGCCTGCCGCGATTACCTGTCCTCCGGCACAAGACAAGGAGACTAGAAGGGAAGTAAATCTAGGGCTTGCAGGATACTGCGCGGGCTGGCTGACCAGCACAGAGGGTACCTGTATAGCACAGCATTCTCACAGGGCTCTGAAACAACCGGCAGCAGGCATGGGTAATACCTGGAAAAGGAAGTCTAGATTAGATACTCACTGCCTTCAATCTACGAGCACTCGCGTGCATTTATTGTCAAACCATTTACAAAAAATAGCGCTGAGCAAGGAAACAGTAACGTATCCCGTTCAGAAGGTGATGCAGTAATAGCAGAGCTTTTATGAAGGTAGCACAACTCAAAGTGGGAGAAATCAGCACGAAATACCTAACTGCAATATTTAAAGGATGACTGCCCAAATAGGAACAGGATCCAAAATGCTCATGTACACAAGAAAGTGGGTACAGCCAGAGAGTGATGATGTGAAGCTAGGAGCATTGCTCCCAAGGAATTACTATGAATGTTACCAGCAGGGGAGGTGGTTCTCAATCCACATGCGGGATATCCTACGGCTACCTGCCCCTCTGTTCTGCTAGCACTACATCTCACACAGATCGCAACTTTAGCAAATCAGATCCCAAAGCAGCAGCTATATCCAATTCTATTGCTTGATGGCAAACCTGAGTCAGAAAGCTCAAACAGGGCTGGAGACACAAAACTCCAATTCTTAAAGATTTGGTTGGAAAAAGCCTAAATTTCCAATCTGTTCCTGAGCTAGGCAAAGCCCTAAACTACCCCTGCGCACAACAGTAGTGCTAACTGCCACTGGTGCCAGCACGGGGGCTGTACTCAGGAAGCATGCACAGCCAGATAAAAATAAACAAATCACTTAAGCTCATCATCTTAATCCTGGGCATAACTTAGTTGGCAAGTTTCCATCGAGTTTCCTGCCTTAGAACTCCCTGGCTCCAGTGTTTTTTCTCACCCAGAAGGACTGGTAGGAATCTCCCAGGCCCCCAATATTTTCAACAGATTATCCTGGATATCCTGAATATCCCACATCTCTCACTAGGATCTGTTCAAGGGACTTCAGAAGAAAACTTCTGTGACTCAGCAGAGCTTCATCCTGTTACCCTGAGCTGGATTTCCACAGCTCAAAGCCCACCTGGGCTCCGTGCTTCCTCTTGAGAGCAATACAGAGCTCCCAGTAGATTCCTTCCACTTCTATAATAACAGAACAAGTTGCAAAGAATCTTTTTTTGTCCTTTCGCTAAAGGTTACTGTCCTACTTTGTCCCTCTGCAGCCATTTCCTCCCTGCTTCAGGGAAGTCTCTTTTTTTGAAAAAAAAAAAAAAAAAGCAAAAAAAAAGCATTAGATTACCAAGTTCGCCCAGAACAGAAGCTTTGAAATCAGGTTGTAGAAGTTTGTCCTTAATTAAATGATCTGTCCTTATAAGACATAAGTTGAAGTGCAACACACTCCAAGCGGAATAGGAAAGTCGCAGTTAACTGTAAAAACAGATAGCTATGGTAACGCATTCATGCCTGTAAAACAAAAACCTAGCTGAAGTCCTCTCTGCACGAGATAAGAGATGTAGCTTTGGTATTGGTCTACCACATACCCAGACCAGGTGGGAGAAAAAGCTAACGGAAAAGCAAAACAGGGGAAGACGCGTGGAGACCATTAGCTTGCTTTGCCAATACTAAAGGACGCGCTTCAGAGGACAAGGGACTTTACAGTTAATCCCTAAGCCCTACTTAGACCTGTCTCAGGGGGCTTTGCTGTTTATTCTGGGCTTCCTCTGGCCAGAGAAAAGTGAAAGCTTTGAGCTGCCTTCACTCATGACTTGCTGTCTTGCGGCCACCAAGGTCCTGTGTCGGTCAGACCAGCCCCGGGTGCACATTCAGCATGGCTGGGACAATGATCACTGCATTTTGTAGAACAGGTTATTCCCAGGTGACCCGGGCCACCAAGAAAAACACCGGGTACCAATGGACATCGTGTTTTATAGACACACTTTTACAGGAGACAGACTTCTATGCTTTTATCACATATCGGTTTGCAATAATCCTCTGCTAAGAACGTTATGTGGCACAAACCCAGGACCAGCTATAAAAGAATTTTCCTTCTAATTAAGCAAAGATTTATCAAGGCTTTTCTATAGCTTTGAGGATCAAGTAACTTCCTACTATGAATTTAAGAACCCATTACAAAATATCCAAGCTATAAAAAGGATCTGAGTGGTAATAAATAACTACATCTTCCCTGCCCTGAATATTATCTCCAGCGCTTTGCTGTCGGGGACTGAAGAGTGGCTGTCACTTGGCGCGGAGAAGCTGCTGTGGACACAAACACCTCTGTGTCACACGAGACACGCTCCTCCGGGAAAGAGCATCGTCCCCAAAATGAACATGATCTAAACCACGTGGGATTTAAGCTAGAACTTCTTGTTACGACAGGTGGGCTACAGAGGATCGGGCTAGTGTCCTGGAGCGTACAACCGGGAGGGGAAGAAGAGAGATAACGTGGTTCTGAAAGGGGAGGTGTTCACCACCTGCTCCAGCCCAGGTCCTGGGTACCACACTGCTCCATCGACGGCATGGGGACGCAGAAGGGAGAGAACCAGACCCCGAACAGGCTAGGAACAACGCTCTGGGCATTGGAGACACCCGGGGCAGCTCCAGAGACGGGTGAGATCTGCCGGATTGATTTGCAAACGTGCCTCATCCATCAGAGCCGCGATGATGTAGAGCCTCACCGGAGCCAAGGTCGGCAGGGAGAGCATTAGCCTAACGCGGCATCTGATTCACGGCGCTGGAAATCGCTCTTCCCTTACCCATCACTTTCTGCGATAAGCAAGAAGTTGTGTATATTACGTGTAACGTTTATTTAAAGCTTTTCAATCATTTCTGCACGGCAGCAGCATGACTCTCCGGTCCTTCCCACGCTCCGGTCCTGCCAGAGGAACGCTCGGTGGCGGGGATCAGCGTTCCTTCCCTACGCATCCCGATGAGAGAAGCCGGTTTGATTGCATCCACGTTAATTAATTGCCCAGGCGGCGAGAGGGAAGTGCAAAGTTAATTATCCTTTTTTTAAAAAAAAAAAAAAAAACACAAAAAAACCAAACCAACCGTATTTCTCCCGATTCCCGTTCCAGCGCCGCCGCTCTCCGCAGCAAGCGCCGGTCAGGGCGGCTCGAAACCCACCCAAGCCCGCTGCCCCGCTGTGTCCCCGCCGCCCCCGGGGCGCGACCCCCCGGGGGCCCGTGCCGGCTCTCACCTGCGCAGCAGCAGCCACAGCACGAAGAGGAGGAGCGCGGCCCCCCCGAGCCGCCGCTGCCGCCGCCCGCCGCACGGCCACATGGCGGCCGCCCCGCGCCGCCGCCGCCGCGGCCCCGGCCCGCCGGCCCCGGCCCCGGCCCCGGCCCCGCCGCCGCGCCCCCCCCCGAGCCGCCGCCGCCGTGGGCCGCTCCGCCCGCCATTGGCCGCGCCGCCGCCCAGCTCCGCCCCCCCGAGCCCCGCCGCCGCCTCCCATTGGTTCGCCGCCCGCGGGGCGCTGCGCACCGGCTCGCTGAGGTGAAGGCCCGGCGCCGCCGCCCCGGGGAGAGGAGAGGCGGCTCCGGGGCGGCTCTGCCGCTCGGGGAACCGTGCTGGGGCGTCAGTCCTCACGGTTTGAACCGCCCTCCGAGAGAAATACCCTTTGCAGAGCGTGCGGGGAAGCGAGGGAGGAGAGGTACGGCCTTGCTAGCAACAGTCTCTGGCCGTCTAGCGACGCCGGCGGTCGGAAAACACCTATGTCTGCCCCTAACCGCTGTCGGCTCCCTTCTCTGCCGGGTGCCGAGGGGGACGGAGGAGCTGGTTCGCTTGAAGGGGTTAAGAGACACTGTAACTAAAAAAAACAAACCCTCAGAAACTGAACTTTTTTGCAACCCCCTACTTCAGAAGGCTCCCGTGACCTCTGGTTACATACCTGAAATACCACAGAAGGAAATTATCACAACTTCTGACCCTCTCAGTATCATTGCTTTATTGATTCCAAACCCGAGGGGGAAAAAATAGTTGAATTTACCAACGTTTTTACTCCCCCCTCCATTGCACGCAGCAGGGAGTAGTGATTTGAGGCAACGGAGTTAAATATTTCTGTGCAGGAGCTTAGTTTTTGATTTGTACCTCCGTACTGCAAAGGCTGCTTTGAGATAGAGAAAGCACCAGTATGTGGCAGGAACAGGGAGAACAACAAGGAGTCGGTACGTTGGACAAGGTGTGCTGGGAGAAGAGGAAGAGGAGTGCTTCTAGCTAAAGGAGAGGCATCCTGCTCCTCAGTTTAAAAGCCACTGCACTCTGCAAGTGGTTAGAGCCACAGGACTTGTGGCGAACTTGTTCCCAGTGGTGCAATCAGCACCCAGAAGGACAGGTTTTTAAGCAGAGCAACTCGTTCTCTCCAACTAAAGATATCGTTGATAGAGGAAGAGTCCTATGGGCTTCGGCTGCACCTTTGCCTGAAGTTCCTGATTCAGTCCTGACTCAGCGGAGATGGCCAACAGGTCGGGTGTTTCTGTGAAGGATGGCTGGCAAGCAGCCCACGGTCAAGATTCGGAGACAGAGGCTCGTATTCACAACTGTGATGTATATCTTCAGGCTGCACAATACTAGCCTCGTAACAGCAGCTCCGCCAGGCACAGAGTGCAGCTGTGGCAGCATGTGGGTGGCGTCCAGCTGTGCTCCCAGTCAATATAAGGCAGAAAGACTGTTTCCACTGGCATATCCCCCTCTCCGCTCCCCGGGGAGAGAGCTGGGGAACAGCGGAGGGAAACAGACCAAGCCGTAACAGACGAAGTAATTTAAGGCTGGAGATTAGCTCCTGGCTTCAGCCCTGTAGCAGATTCCTGGCCACAATCATCCGCATCACCTCATTGGTACCTGTAGCAGGATGAGGGTGCAAAAGACAAACAGTTAGGAGATGGTCCAATTCTGCCCCCAACGAAGGCAAAGAGAATTCTCCCCTGACCTGCAGTCTACAGCACAGAAAAGCTCTTCCCACCAATTGAGGTGGCATTTAGGAGGTCTTGGGCCAAAATATAACTGCCAAGTGCCACCACATCCCTCAGGAAAGGCTTCAAAGCGGTAGATGCTGGTGTTTGGTTTTATTTGGGCATTGAGAGGCCCTCACAGGGCTCCAGGCATTGAGGAGAACTGGATATGTGCCAACATCCGAGTTCTCTGCTTCACTATGTAACATATACACAAAACAGAAAGGCTGTAGACCCAGTTGGTATTGAAAAGAGTATGTCCCTTATCAGGTACCCTGGTTGTAGGTGAAGGGCTTTCAAAACAAAATGGTTTGGAGGCCGAACTGAGATTAGAAAAGGCCAGACATCATTAGAGACACACTGTCAAAGAGTGAAGATAGACTGGAATCACGGGAAAGGAATTGCTGGGGAGCATCAGCACGCATCTGTAGGAGTAATGGGATGAAACTGGACAGAGGCACCGCTAACATGACAACTCGGTATCTCCCCCTGCTGTAAGATTCTTAAAATACACAGTAAGTGCTCCAATACACTAAGAGCCAGGGAATTCCCACATGTGACATCCAGGGACACCTCATGCTCAGGGCAAAATGGGATTCTGAAACCCAAGAATCAGAGAGTCATGTGGGAAGGTGGGGGCCTCTGGAGGGCCTGCTCTCTCCTGGCTTCGCTGCCAAGTTGCTGGTAGTAAGAGTGTCTTTTACCTTCCAGGATCTGGTGGACTCTGATGTCTCGCACAAACTGCTGGACAGCATAATCCTTCAGGTAGCCGTAGCCCCCGTGCATCTGTAGAGCCTGGTTACAGATCTAAGAAGATAACATCGCTGTTGAAGTGACTCATGGGGTGCCAAGGACAAGTCAGTAACAGAAATTCGGTAAGAACCCAGAAACCTGGGCTCATTTTTGTTGTTTCTGGTCACCTAATCTCTTAACGAAGTATAGTGCGATGGCAAGGCGCTCTCAGTCCCCATCAGTGCTGCTCTCAGTGCTATCATGTTACGTAAGTGCTGTTTCACATTAATGGTGCATTTATGTGAACACAATGGCATAGAAACACCCAGGAAACACTTTACTTAACTAAGGCAATTTTTACTGCATTTCCATGGTGGTCCTAATGCCAAAAGGGAAACACCAGATCACCATCTAGTGGTCAGTCAGGCAAGGAATCTGCTCAGGGCTCTGGTTTCTACTCAAACATGACTCCACGCCTCTATGTCAACTTGGGACATAAAACACAGTAAGTAGCAAAAATGCAGAGTGCTGAGAGTACCTTCTAAATGGCACTGATCTAGGAAGTGTCAAGGTGCAGATTTCCTTTTCCTTTCTTTTTCTCCTTTCTTGCTTTCTCATTTCAGGGACATTTTGGGATAATATTTTATTTTTCAGTGGTCTAGGAAAGACCACTTGCTACCTAGGAGAGATGAGACTCTCTGAAAGTAAAAATGCCCTTCTCCCTGTCCTGTCTCCCTACTTGGTCTCCTAGAAAGTAGTGTAGAAAGCACTAGAGGCCACGAAGCCTGAACTGCGGAGAGGCTAATCCTGCAGCCTCCACAGGGTGCAGAATTCTCTCTCGTAAAACATCCTGGTGCTGAAATGAGGCTTCTGGCTCAATGAGCACACTTGGGTCTGCATCGCTACAGTGTCAAACTGCTTTCTGATATCCTGAGCACCAAGAGGGGTCTCCAAGCTTCCAGTTACGATGCCAACTGAGGTCTGAGTAACCTACCGCAAAGCACTCATCAGTAGCAAAGAGCTTGGCCATGGAGCAGAGCACAGCCGCGTCCTCCCGTCCCTCCTGCAGTGCCCGCGCTGCATTGCGAACCATGAGCCGTGCCGCCACCAGGCGCGTCGCCATCTCCGCCAGCCTGAACTGCAGGTACTGCCAGCAGGAGAGGAAAAGCTAGGTCAGCATCTTTGGAGGGGCCTGTGTCCTGAACCACATCCCCACTACCTTCCGGCCTGCCACGCTTCCTTACTCAGGAAAAGCATGTTCCTGACTTCTCCAGGGTAGACCCTGTGAAGCGAGCGATGGGACCTCTGGCTGCTTGTTCAGTCAGGATCAGAAAAAGCACAGCTCTGGGAGGGCAGGTTTGGTGGAAACTTTACCTGATTGTTTGCCAGGGGTTCTCCGAACTGTTTGCGGACAGTGAGATGTTCCTGAGCCAGAAGAACAGAGGCATGAGCAGCTCCTAACGAACATGAAGCTGGTGGGAGAAGCCACAGACACAAAGTGAATATGAAGCTAACGCAGACAGGCAACGAGATGTTCCTGCCCACCTCCCTTTGTTATTTCTTACCAATCTTTAGTCTTTCTTACCAATATTTATCCTGCCTCCATTCAGTCCTTTCATGGCAATGTTGAAGCCCTGCCCTTCAGCTCCCAGCCGGTTTCCAACAGGAACAACGCAGTCCTCGAAGATCACAGCCCGAGTTGGCTGGGAATTCCAGCCCACCTGGGAAAAAACAGAGCAGCTTCCAGAATGCCTGAGGAGCAGCACACTGCCAGCTCCCACAGAGAACTGCTCAGCCCGCTCTCAACCCCTTGGTCTCATTGCCAAGCTGCCGCAGAGCGCCTGTGGTCTATGTGGTTTGGCCTCAGTGTGCTGAGTTGGAAACTGGAATGCATGTATTTGAGAAGAGGCACCGATCCAGCGAACCTTGATGTTCCTGAAGTTAAGATCCTTCACTTTCCAAAGGGACGGGTATTGTGCAAACTTCACCAAAGCTGGACTTGGCTGGGAAAAACCACGCCAGGCTGGGACTCTGGTCCCATCCAAGAGGAGATCCCTAATGCTTTGCACAGAAGAGCTCATCTCTGTCCTGCACTTCCCTCAAGCACACAGGAAGTGAAAACCAAGCCTCTTACCTTCTTCTCTTTCTTGCCAAAGCCGAGCCCTGGTGTCCCCTTCTCCAGCACCAGGCAGGAGATGCCCTTGGGGCCTGGGCCTCCTGTGCGACACATGACCACGTACACATCGGTGTCACCTCCCCCACTGATGAAGGCCTGCAGAAGGGCACAAGAAGAAAGGGGCGGCTTCTCGCATACTAACCCTGAGCGTGCAGCAGCAGCTGGGGTACAAAGACGGAGTGGCAAAGACCCCGCGCCAGGAGATATTTAGGGACCCAACTGTACTAAGCTCTGGTGAATGCTCTGCAGAGCATGTCCTACCTTGGGAGAACACACAGAGATGAGGAGACAGCAGGAAATGGAAAGGATGGTTAGACCCAGGCCCCCTTGTGCATGCAGTGCCATCCAGCAGCTTTAGGAGGAGCAAAGAGGTACCTTGGAGCCGTTCAGGACGTAGGTGTCCCCTTTCCTCTGAGCTGAGGTCAGCAGGGAAGCTGCATCACTTCCACTTCCTGTTCGGGAGGTAAGGAAGCAGACAATGAAGCAGCAGGTCCAGAGCCTACTAAATCTCCCAGGGATCGTACCCAAAACCACACAGGTTTCCACCACAAGCATCTCAGCCATCATCCTCTGCCCCTTCCCAACTTCCCAGCGATTGCCCAAATGAACATGAAAAGAAACTTTTCACCTCCAGCTCCATGCAATGTTCATGTCCAGTTAAACCATGTTAGGAGGGAGGGAAGGTTGAGGATGCTCACCTGGCTCAGTCAGGCAGTAAGAAGCAAATTTTTCCATGCTACAGAGCGATGGGCAGAACCTGCGCCTCTGTTCCTCATTGCCAAAGGTGTCGATCATCCAAACACACATGCTGGGGCAGGAGAGAAGGAGCAGTATTACAGTATGTGAACACAGCCCTGGGAGGAAGGCGAGTCATACAAGAACATCCCTGGCTGAACAGAAGAACAAAGCTCCATGGGGTCCAGGCAAAAGCACCATGGTCTGAAAGCATATTGCTCCACCCCAAAACAGAACAAAGTTAGGTGCCACAGAAGCCAGGAGAAAGGAGATCACCTTCCATTCACAACATGTCTGTACAAGCAGGACAGGGCCCCAGTATCAGCTGGTGCCTCTGGGCTCTCTTACAGTACAGCCAAAGCACAAAGGCTTTTTCCAGGCGGGTTACTATCTATAGACAGCTTAAGTGCAAGAGCGGGGAACAAAATCCAGAACTTAATCCCATCTTGCATGCCACAAAGCTAAAATTACTTCTTGGTGGCGTCTCAGTTTTTGTAGCCTATTTGTTTGCTGCCATTGAGAGATCCTCACAGGGACGTGTCTACTTGGGGTCCCAACTTTAAATAATAAAAGAGCTGTCTCCAGCAGGATTTAGAGCCCACAGAAAAAAAAGTGGTTTTCAGCCAGGCTGACACCATCCACCACTCGGCTGACACTCACTTGTGGATGCTCATATAAGCAGTGGTGCTGGTACATCCTGTTGATAAAGCTTCAAAGATTATGGAGGTATCAAGTCGTGACAATCCAGAGCCACCAACGTCTGGTTTCACATAGATCCCACCGAATCCTAGCTGGGCTGCCTTCCGCATTGTTTCCACAGGGAATATTTCCTATTCGCATAGGCAGAGACATCACAAGTGAATACTCATGATCAATATTCAATCTCTTTTGGTACATCTGGGCTACCAAATCTGGTCCCAAACTCCTGCAGAGTTTTAAATTAATTGGGTGGGTTAAAGAGGCGGCTAGACAGATACATACTATCTTCAGAAGTAAATTCAGGTTTCAGATTATTGAATAGCCTGTCTAGGAAAGGTTCTAGGAATTTTTGATGGCTTCCCACCCCGCTACAGCAGCAGCTTCAAAGAAAATCTCTACAGATGGCATTACAGCACCAAGGAATTATTGCAGGAACCCCTCTGATAAGACCCCAGGATCGTAACATCCTAAGAGAGGAAAAACTGGGCAGTACAACCCTTCTGAGGCTGTCATACCTTTTCATCCCACTCAGCCATGTGAGGAGCCATCTCCTTGGCAGCAAAATCAAGGGCAACTTTTTGGAATTCCTTCTGCTCCTCAGTCAGGCCGGTGGATGCTAGAAAAGCAGGAAGCGATCATGATACGTGTCTATTGCGGGAAAGCAAGCAGAAAGCAAGCACTACCACCTTGTCTATACCCCAGTCAATTTCAACGTGTCCCCTAACTCCCACAAACCGGACAGGGTCTCTTGCACAGATCATTTCCCTGTTCCTCGGGGCCATCATGAACTGTGCTGGCAGAGGGCAGCGGGCTTTGGGAGGGGGCTTTCCTAGGACAAAACAAACCCGAGGTCCCAGCTATCCCTGTCTACTGAGCGTTGTGAGACAGGGACGGGGGCAGCACAGCCCACGGCAGTTGTCACTCCATCTCACTAGGTCTGTGCTGCAGAAATACAATGACACAGTGCTGGGACTTCACAAGGGTGACACTAGAAAGCAAGCCATGAATAAAGAAGTCCTTTGGAAACAGGATCTAAAGTTTTGGTTAGATCCTGCATTTGAAACCTCCTTCTTCATTTGCACATAGACCCAATGTTACTTTGTTAGTTCCTCTCCTAAAATTCATAGGGATGCTGCTGCTTCAATCCTAAATGTGGTTACATTTAAACACGGAGGCAATACATCAGGAAAGGGTTCAGGAATCCCGTAGCAGGAGTCCGGCTCAGACACAGCCCTTATTCCATAACCAGAGGCGGTGCTCAGCGATCAGAAGACGATTCAATCGCAGGATAACCCAGATCTACAGCCGGGGGCAGCCAGCCTGGCCCGCCCCCCCAGTGAGCCTTTCGCGGTGTTCTACCGACTCTTTTTTAAGATACTCTTTGATTCACAGTCAAGCTTCAAAAACCTCGAAAGGCAGAGGGAAGGGGATGGTGCTTTTCGTCACAGGTGGGCACATCTGGCCGGGGCCTTCGTCGCCCTGCCCGCAGCTGGTGCGGGAGCGAGGACATCACCCCCCCGGCGGGGACGGGAGCCCCCAGGCCACCGACCTGCCCCCAGGCTTCACCCCAGACCGCCTCCCGCCCCGCAGGCACCGACGACGGGGGTGGAGGGAGGATCCCCGCGGCCCCGACCCGTCCCACGGGCCGGCGGGGGCCGGGGCTGCCCCGCCGCGCTCGGCCGGCCGCCGCGGAGCCTTACGGTCAATGCAGGAGGCGATCCCCCGCCGCCCCGCCGGGCCCCGCAGCAGCCGCCGGACCGCGACGAAGGGGGCTCCTCGCCAAGCCATGGCGGGGCCGGGCCGGGCCGGGAGGCGTCGTCGGCGGGCAGCGGCCCGGCTGCCGGTCGGCGGGGCAGGCTGGGAGCTGTAGTCCCGGCCCCGGCGCCTCCCGCCCGCGCGGTGGCTGCGGGGAAGGAGGCGAGCCCACAGGCCATGCCTTATTTTTTGCATAACGGTCACCCATTTCCGACTGCAGTCGGGCGGGGGGCGGTATTTTTCCTCCTCCTGCGCCGGGGCTCGAAGGCGAGAGCATCCTTCTCCCCAGTCCGAGGAGAGGGGGCTGCTGCGGCCGGAGCCGGTGAGGGGGAGCCCGGGGGGGGTGGGAGAGAGGGAGGGGAGAAGCTTGGCATGGAAGGCGGAAAAGTTGATGCCACCCGCTCTGGCAGAAGGAGGCCAGCTCGGAGCCAAATAACTTCTAACGGGCTGCTGGCAGAAGGGGGCTGGGGCTGGACCAGCCAGCTTGCGTCCTCTCCCGAAGGGACTTTGCCGGCATGATCTCTGCGAGCAACAAGCTGAGCCAGACACCCCTGGTGCGAGGCTGGGCTGAGCTCTGGAAGCAAGCTGTTCTCCCATTTCCAAAAGCAGGGCTCCTCTTGCACGGCAGAGCGGCGCCGGGCTTAGGCCAAGCACCTTGGGGACTTGTCTCCAGCAGCTGCGCCGCTGTGGAGCAAAGCAGCCCTCCTGCCGATGTCCATCAGAGCAGTGCTGTGGAAGGCCTGCCTGTCCCCAACTCGCTGAGGGTGTGGTCCTCAACCAGTGCCAGCGTTCGCACTGATAGAGGAAATGGCTGAGCTCAAGAAAAGGAATTTATTTACTCACCACTTACCGTACAGCTTTTACCATTCTCTGTCTCGGACAGCTCTACTTTTTTTCAGCTTGCCTGAATAAGCAGTAATTCCTCCTCCTTCTCTCATTCAGCAGGTGCTTCTCAGTGAAGAGAAGATAATTCAAAGAGACCAGAGATGCCTTGGCCAAGCAGAAAGAGAGACAAAGGAGCAGTATCAGGTCTGTGCTGACATCCTAACTAATTTAGCGTCTCTCACTTGAGGTTCCAAGCTATAGTGAAACTACAGACAGTCATCTTAACCGTCTGTCTTTCAAAGCCGCACGTCTTATAGACAGCATTTCCTCTCTAAAAATGGGCTGAGCATCCATGCGTGACTGAGACAAGTCTGCTAGATATTCAGTAGGGACAATGATGTATTCCCAGCAAAAGGTGGTTTAGAAATGTAACTCATGCCCATTTATGAAGAGTTTTCAGATCTTATGTGTTAGAGATTGTCCAAGTATACCCAGGCAGGAAGCTGATGCGGTACCAGCTGCAAAAAAACCCCAAAAGCAAAAACCTTGCACTTGAGGCAACATTATGTGGTGTTTCAGGTGTAAGATGAAAAAAATTGCAATGTTGGATCATCTGTGCCACTCATCTGCTTAATGAACTCCAGCAAATAACCACCTTCTTACCCTTTATTCACTTCTTATTAATTGGTTTTTGCTGTCTGGATCCTGGACAAACAGGGATGTGGACCTCCTCTGAACAGGTAGCACAGTAGAGGCTTAATCTAAGGTTTCCAGCTATTGCAGTAATTGAAATAGCTCTCTTTCTTTGCTGCTCGTTTCCCTGTTATTCACCTGACTCACCTAAATCAGCTTTGTTGCCTGCAGTTGATTTCTCAGCAATTCATTAAAAAAAAATTCAACTACATTTCATGTGGGCAACCTGGTCTATCCTGGCTTTTTTATGATTAACTATGACTGTGGTTTGTGCACACCACACACACACACACAAAAATCCTTATTTCAGATGCAAACTAGAAATACTCAGAAACACTGGTGCATAATGCTCCTTCCTTACCCATAGCATCTGGCGTGCATCAAACTTCTGCTGCAGGAAAATACCAGTGTGTGAAACTAGCTTGGATGACTAAAAATGTTTCAGCCCCAGTCCTTATCAGAAACAAAATGTGGTTTGTCTGAATGGTCTTTTTTTGTTGTTTCTTTTAAGATAAAAAAGAGCCTGATGCTAAAATTGCCAAAACTGAGGAGGAGACTCCGGATAAGGAGGAAGAGGAGAAGTCCACAAAACCTCCAGCTGGGAGTTCCAAGTCAGGATGGAAGAACTGGAAGAAGACAAAAGAATCTGACACTGGTGGGGAGGAAAGCAAGATAACATATTGTCATTGGCTTCTGAAATCGGAACCAGAGAGCAGACTCGAGAAGGGAGTGGATGTGAAAGTAAGCACCGACGCCCATCCTTACTCAGCAAAGTAGAGAAGCACTTTAACTACTATCCAGGGCACTAGTGCCTGAACACTGAGTTACAGGATCCAACAATTCAGACTGTTTGCAATATTAACACTGTTGCATCTTTATTTCTCAAAAACAGTCTGTCTTCCTGGAAACAGAAAGACATAATGTTGTTCTCTGCCAGGGTGAAAACCTTGGGGTTTGATGCTTGTAAAAGAAGAGGAAATCGGGTCCTGAGGATGCTTAGCTGTTCGTAGTAGGGGCAGCATCTATATCAGCCTCTGCATTTACACTGCTGAAGTGTTTCTCCTTTATGAAGGCTTTTCTTTAGTCCCTGCGGGAACCAAAAAAATAGTGTGAAGTTTGTACTATAATTGAAGGAGCTACTAGGAACACATGTTTAGGCACAATATAGACATTGAAGATCGGACTGCTTCCTGAACCTAACATGTGTTTTCATTCCATTTGGCAGTTCAGCATTGACGACTTGAAAGCTGAGCCCAATCAGACAACCTTTTGGGATGGAGTAAGAAACTACCAGGTAAGGAGCACATGCCAAAGATGGAATCACTGAAACAGAACTAGAAACAAGGTTCCTCTCCCCACATATAACTTGTTCCCTTTGCCTGAAGTATTTCTTTTGAGGCACTCCGCCTGCTTTTACAGCTGTTATTTTTTTCAGAAGTCAAAACTCCTGCTTAGTTGCCTCTAGGTCGAAAGCAGATTCAGGCTGGGTAATATTCTGTCAAATTATCCATTTTTTCTTTAGCTTAGGCCAGCCTTTACTTCCCTTGACACCTTTTAGCCAGTCTGTACTACCCAAACTATGCCTTGTCAGTGTACAGATTTCTGTTCCAGCCCTCTCTGCAAAGGAGATCCACATGTGCTTCCCCCCTATATATGACCTGCTCTGCTTGTTTGCTGACAGCTAACTTAAGTCTTCCACCGTCCCTGAATGAGGGGGGCTGGGCTGTTCAATTCCCACATATTCTCTAGCCAACAGGACCTCACTCTTTATCCTTGTTTTTACTTCATCTCACTGCAGCATAAAACATCTGTACGACAACTGTTGGAAACCTTTACGGAGTAGCTCTGAAGTACATACAACTCCCTTGTTGTTAGTTCTTGTTGCTAGCTGCTTATAATGAAACCCTGAGAGCTTGATACAAAGAGTTTGAAGTGTCTCGTTTACACCTGACAGGCACGGAATTTCCTGAGAGCCATGAAACTTGGGCAGCAGGCCTTCTTCTACCACAGTAACTGTAAAGAGCCTGGCATTGTTGGCATTGTCAAGGTGAGTGCCTCTTTCTTGTTCTGTATTTTGGGGGGGGCCGGGGGGGAAGTAATAATGAGTGGGTTATCAAACAGTTTATTAGCCCTACTTCTGTCTCAGCACCAAAGGAGTGCAAAAGTTGTCCAGTCAGAGCAGCGACTGAGCCTAGGGCATCTAGGCTCAACGGTACATCTCGCAGCAGGGCTGACTCAGGCATCTTTCCCCAGAGAAATGGAACCAAACTGCTGTTTTCCTGCTGACGTTTCAGAGTGCTTCCAGCCAAGTCAAGTGTTGCTCCACACTCTGATTAAAATCTGATTCACTAAATTCTAGTCAGCTGAGCCTGCAAGGCAGTAGTGTAAAACCTAGGGCACAGAAAAGCTTTTTTCTTTTAAGAGGAGAGCTAATCACGAAGACTATCATCATCTACCCAGTTTTCCTCTGTTGCGTGTGCTCCTTCCACATTGCTCTCCAAAGAGGCGATGATGCCTCATTGAGAGCCATACTGTTCTGCAGTGCTTCGACCCAAGAAATGTAAACGAAGGAAATACATCCCACCATTAAAATGGAGTTCAGGGAAAGCAAGACTGACTTTTGCACCAGGGTTATTTCTTAGATCTAGCCACAGCTTGTTCAAGGGCATTTCATACCCTTTGCTGACAACAGTTTTTAACTGATGGGAACATGTCTTGCATTCTTCTCCCCTTCTGCTTCAGATCGTAAAGGAGGCATACCCTGATCACACACAGTTTGATCAGAAGGATCCTCATTATGATTCCTCCAGCAGAAAAGAGAACCCCAAATGGTCCATGGTAATGTAGTAAACTAAATACAGCTGTTTCAAGCTCTGTGTGCAAGACGAGTGAAGGTAGAAGTGTCTTTGCATCATATTACATATCTTCTTAAGCTTCTGTCCTGGCGTAGCTGCTTTTTTTCTCTCTCAAGAGAAAATCCAATCCTGATTGTTTTCTCTACCCTTTCCCCCATCCCTTCCAGAAGGCTGCCAAATGTATCTCCCTAAACTTTCAAATCTTACTTGGCTGCAGAGCTGACCTCCGTGCACGGCAGAATTCTGGGTTAGCAAAGAGAAGGAACATCTCTTAAGTACCACTCTCGGCCTACAGCAAACAAAGCTATAGTTTTGAGGGACACTAAATTATAGGGAAGTGACTGTTCACAGCCTGGCTGCATCCCACATCTCAATTTTGTATTGTCTGTGACAACGTGTTGCTAGTGCACAGTGCTAAGATTCATGTAAACAGATCACCTGCCAGAAGTATCTGAAAGTTGTTTTAGCCTTGAGCAAAGGAGACACTTCCATCCCATTATAAGATAGTACGCATCGGCCATTTGCTTCCGTTTAAAATCTTTATCCCCACAAAGATCTCATGTGACATGTGGAGGCCATGTCCTTCTCCAACCATGCTCCTTTGCTGCCCATCGCTTCCCAGGTGGATGTCCAGTTTGTGCGGATGACAAAACGTTTCATCCCCCTTTCTGAAATCAAGGCCCACTACCTGGCACATAAAGCAGATGGAGGCCCCCTAAAGAACATGATGCTCTTCACAAGACAACGGCTTTCCATCCAACCACTGACACAAGGTAAGAACCTTCTTTGCACTCTTGGTGCCGTTCCCTCTGAGAGGCAGCCCTCACTCAGAGAACTTGGAAGCTCCACTGATGGCTTTCTCTTCCTTACCTTTTCAACGCAGAGGAATTTGATTTTGTCTTGAGCCTGGAAGAGGAAAAGCCACATTAAGAAACTAACAGCAGCACAGCTTCTACCCAGCCCGCTGATGCCTCCTCCGAAACCAGCGTAATTCTTAAGTTTACTTGCTCAATTGCAGCAACAAAAACATGCCTGCACATGATTCGCAGCTACACATCCCTTATTCTGACACACTGTTATTTTTGCTTATTTTTAAATAAAGCCTTTTAGAATCAATTGCAGCTACTCTATTCTTAATAGTGGAAAAATCTGCAGTTTGTGTCTTGAAGGATGAAACAGGTACATCCTCCTTGAGGATGGTGACTACAGGATCCAGTGCAGTTCCATGTACCGCAGTGGAACATTTTTCTGCAGAAAGGTATTGCTAACTTCTGTCTAGAACAAGAAAATTCAGATGTATGTACACATCCAGCCTGATTGCTGCAAAGCAGATCACAGATAACCTCCTGCAGGTACAAAACCTCCCATGTTATTTTAGTACTGACAATAGGGAAATAGAAGGAAATACATCTTGCTTGCTCATTTTTAAGCTACGTGGGTCCTCCGCCAGCACAGCTTCTAAGCAGTGACATAGCTTAAAGAAAGACCACGCCTTTATAAAGATAACAAAGGACAAACTCCTTGAGTGTGTTTGGGAGGCTACACAGTATGGCACTAAAGGAAAATGTCTTAATACTGTAAAAAGAACCAACAACCCAGACCCAGGCCAGGCAATATAAACCATATCAGACAAACTCATGGACAGCATTTGACAGCCAGGGCTGGCTCTTTTTAATTGGAGAGACAAAAAACCCAAGTTTTAAAATACAGCCATTGAAAAGACGACGAATTAAGAAACATGTAAACACAGCAGAGGCTTAATTACAGGTTGCACTGCTTGGTTTAGTACTTGCACACTCCCCCCTGCCTGACTCGGCCTGGGAGGGAGGGAATGACCCAAGTACTGAACAGAACCACCCAGCTCAGAGGGGCACGACTGCTCGAGTAGTGTCTGCCCCTTCCCGTGCTAATGAAATGCTTTTCTAAAGTACCTTGTCCTGGAGTGACCTTATGCTTCAACTTCTCTCTAAGGATGCTTGGAACATCTGCTCCACCCTGGACAAACAGAGGGGGCCTAGTGGGTAACAGGCTGAATGGTCCATTTAGATTAAATAAAAACGGGGATGGTTTCTGAATTCTGGTTCCACAAGTAGGGATACAGGAGAGAAGGGCACAAAGCAGAAAAAAAGAAAACAAACCAATCCAATGTATAGGCTCATGCACCTTTTCCAAGTAATCCCTCCAGAAGTGATGAACAGATGTTTAATAGAAATCTCCTTACAGCGCATTGTCTTGTCAGACAATTATCTTATATCCAGTACTGATGCTGTTCGGCCAGTAAACAAAACACTCCTGGAATGCAGAGATATCTTCATCCATGGGGTTTCTTTAGTACCACATGGCCTACAGTCAAGAGGAATAGGCAAGGGAAAAAATGCTAGGTGGGATGGGAGTTGAGGGAAAGCCAGAGGGTGGTTAGGGTGCTGCTGTGCTCAGCATAGCCACAGAAAGATAGTCTGCTATCCCCGGAGGCTCCCAATGGGAGACAAAATCTTTTGTCTCTAAAAGATTGTGTATTGCCACAGCACAGGTGGTTCCCCCGACACAGAGAGGGGAGTAGAGTGAGTGTCAAAAGTAACATCCAGATTCCTTTGCCATGTGAGCCTCTTGCCCTGGCATAACAAGGTAGTTGTCTAAAGTAAGGTTTTGCTTCAGTCTTAGGAAGACACGGCTCCAGCCCATGGCACAGACTTCTCACGTAAAGAAAAGCAAGCCACGTCTTCACTATTACAGAGCAGAAACATGGTGTGACACGAGCATTCAGCAGAGATGAGATCATTAGTGTCCTCTACAACAGAGCGAGACTGTCCAGCTCTACTAAAAACCACAACCTTACACGTGGTGAGTAAAAGATAACTTACTTTGGCAAGCAGAAACACACATTTATCACTGAAATACAGTAGCTGTCTTATTACATAAAAAGCTCCCCTTCCCACCCAGGCCCCACTCCCTCCACCAGCACTGTTCCACTAACCAAGCAGAAGATACTTCCATTTCCCAGCTGCAAGACGACTGTGCTACATTCAGCTGTAGGACAGAGACAGGAGATTCATTCCAGAGTTAAAAGGAAGCTGGACAAAACCCTAGCGAGCCACACTCACAGGGAAATCCAGACAAATTCCACTTGATAGAGCTCATATCCCAGCGTTTAGTGCAGGCTTGTCTCTCCATCTGCTAGGAGGTCTAATCACCTGCTTCCTTGAAGGGCAGCTAAACAGGATGGATATTCTCCAGACTCAGTCAATCGACTCTACAAAGCCACATCTAATTTTTAATGGAGGAGTGTGACTCCCTTCTGGGAACGTTCTCATGACTCTACTTAGCTGAAGACTAAAAGAAGCTTATTTTAGAAAAGAAAAAAAACACATTCAGGTTCTCAGTTCATGGTACACCCTCACACCTCACCGGTGACTTCAGCTCAGGCCTCAGGAATGTGTCTCTGGAATCAGAACGCTCTACCATCCTTCCAGTTGCTGCTTGGCTTCATCTAGCAGCACACGCAGGCCGTGAGCTTCTTAAAACAATTGCATCCACTTACCGTCCTTACTAATCCTCATCCCGCAGGCGTTAGGGAGCAAACAAAACAATACGCATGTGTTTCTATACTGCTGTCTGTCCCTACTACAAAGCCTGCCCTGTCACAAGGACACAGACATGAGCAGGGCAGCGTGTGCAGCGTAAGCCCGCTCCCAGGAGAGCCCCCCATTTATTTCTCACGTTCCAAAACTATTCTCCAAACCTCTGGAGCCTGGTCTGCCCCTGTTCCACAGCAGCAACTGGGACCTGTATGAGCGCAGCAACCAGAGAGACTGAATCTCAGGGGCACTCAGGCAGCTGCCGAGACAAGACTAGGAAGGCACTGCTCTTGGCCAGGAGCCTTCCTGCCCCCTCTTCTTGCCCACCCAGCAGCACTGGGACCTTCACCGCTCTGCCCAACCTGTGCCACCTCCTACTGCCTTCTCCTGCCTCACTCCCTCCTACCAGCCGCAGCTCCCCCTTGACGCAACACGGCAGTCAGGAGCTCCATGGCAAGGACACGACAGTGTGCCTGCTGCCCGTGCTCCGCGCGGCTGTGTGGCAGTCCCTGGGCTGAGTCAACTACGTGATATAACTGTTTGTGACAAGGAATCCAACGCCAGCATGAAGAGGAAAGGGAGGCAGCGAGGGGATAACACTAAGCGATTTCAAGTAGGCCGCACCTCAGTCTCTGACTCCCTCTACCTTCCAGCTAATCACTGTGTCATTTTCCCTCGCAAAGATTTCCGAAAGGCAAGAAAAATATCCACCCTACGCAGCCCCAAAGCAACCTCCACACCGCTGGGACGAAGCAGCAGATTTGGCCTTCACTTGCTCTCTCCTTCCCCACAGCCACACTGAAAGGTTCTTGGGGCAAAGAGGAGATCAGGCAGCTCCGCAGCCTCCGGACAACACGCCTCAAAGCAGCCGACCCCAGAGGAATGTAGTTGATTGGGAAGCACTGAGGTACCTTCAACTCCGCACCACCAGTGCTCCAGCTTGCCTTGCCCTCCCATCCCCTTCCCACCCTACGAGTCCTTTGAAAAGGAATTAAGTCAAAAACGGATATTTATTTTCATGAAGTCTCTGAAGTGTTTTTTTTCTTCCTCCTTGCTGCTGTCCCCACTGGCTCCACAGCAGCCTTCCTCTGCGTGGCCTCTCACTGCCGGCCGTTGTTCTCTGCAGGCTGGCTGGGGGTCTTGGCCTCGGTGTGTGAGGATGTCCCCTCAAACCTCTGGGAGGCGATGGCTGCTTGGTGGGACATGCTCTTCCTCACTATGTCTCCTTTCCGCCAAAGCACCACCTCCTGTAGTAACACAGCCAGCAGGGCTTGTCAGGGCTTGTGAGACCTTCTCCTGGCCCCACCCAGACCCAAAGGCTGAACCAAGCTACCAGGCGAGCAGCTTGCACCCAGCGAGAACTCAGCCCATGCTGGCATGTTCCAGCCGCAGCCACGCACATGAGGCCACTTGCAGTGGCAAGCAGCGGCCTCACAATGCGGCCTTCCTGAAAATTTGGGTAGAGCGCTCCTCCCCAGGATCTGAGCGCGCAGAGGCAACTCACTGGAGGTCTAGAGCAGCTCTGTCCTATTGCCATTGGCTACCACATTGGAATTCATAAGGTGAAGCACAGAAGCTCCACCGCAGGGCAAAGAAGTGGAAAAGAAGTCCCAGGTGGGCACCTTCTACATACATGCCCACCACCACACACATCTGACCTGTGTGGACCACTCCTTCTAGACCCGCTTTGCACATTCTAATTTGTCTAGTCCTTATAGATATTCAGTCAAGAACATGATTGTCTCCTACAGGAATCCCAAATTCCCAGAAGGTCCTTATGACATAGTATCCCAAGCGACAGTCTACAGGTCCAAGAAGAACTAACAGCTCTGTTTCTCACCTGCTGTTTAAAGTAGCGTCTCTCTTCCTCATCGATCAGCACCAGATTGAGGTAATAACGCACCGAGAACTTCTTATTGATGTCTCTCATCGTTGGAGTCAGCTCGTAGCCAGCCAGAAAGAGTCGGATGGGAATGGACTCCCCTACAAAGTGCACAGAACCATCAGTAGACAGAACTCACAGATATGAGCTAGGAGAGCATCCATAAAACAAAATCTCACTAGGCCACAAACTTTGTCACCATTTCCATGAGTGGAGTTAGATGTTCTAAAAGATCCAACTCCCTTCAAAATGATCATGCGTGGTCCACAGCCAGATCCTGTCCTTGCTGACAGCTATTCCATCTCCACTTTAACAGCATAGGACTCATTTGTGACCTGCATCAAGACAGCACTGCAGGAAAAAATGAGTAAGGTGACATTTTCTCTGGCAGGTGACTCTGCTGGGCAATGGAACTGGAAAACAAGTGGCACAGGAGATTGGCACAGAGCTAGAACACCACATCTTTCTGCTCCAAGTTGCAGCAATGCCAGCTGGTGGCCCACGCCAACAGTGAATTTACATCTATTCCTAGTTCTGCCACTGCTTCATCAAAAGAATTAAGTCATTGCAACTCATTATGCCTCAGTTCCCCCTTATCATACCAGAGAAGGAAGGGGATCATATTTAATCACCTATGTAAACTGCTGTGAGTCTGCCAGTGAAACAGGATGCATACTACTACTGAGCACACAGACTCAAGTGAAGACACTGCAGGACTCGTATTCCCACCCGAAAAAACTTCAGAAGAGGAATTCTGAAGGGTTCGTCTGCCTTCTCACCTCTCACAGGTGCCCCATCCATGATCTCGTATTTAGCTATTGTGTCATTCTCATGATATACGTTGGGTCCGGTCCCTGTTGTTTCTCTCTTGATGATGTCTATCTCCATGTGTTTGATCTTGATTCGCACCAGCAGGAAGTAGATCTTTCCGACAATCACATCTTTTAAATGATACCTAGCACATGGAGGAAGAAGGCACCACAGTCAAACACTGTGCAGCAGACCAGGACGCAGACTGAAGAGCAGGAACTTGCTTGTCAGGCACTTTGCTCTTACCCACAGCCCCAGCTGTAAATTTCAGAGGGCATATCAACCACCTCCACTAGCCTGCTGTAAACAGCACTTCATCTTTCATCCCCCGGTCTTTTGGAAATTTACAAGAACACTTAGCATGATCAGATAAATTAAAAACAGAATTTCAGGCTAAGTATCTGTAAGAAACCCCCGTGACAACAAAGACTCCACAACCAATTTAAGTCAATTAAAACTAACCCAAATGTTACACTTCAGGGAGATTTGCTAGCATCAGCTGGGAAAGATGCATTAAAAGTAGTTTAAAAGAGTTGTTTCCAGCCTCTGTGCCCGAATTAAGGTCCCACTTCAGCTGCATTGTCTGGCAAAGAGCAGATGTCATACTTTGAAGACACTTGCAAATACTGATCTTGTCAAGGATACAGGGAATGCAAAGTTACTGCAACAGCCTCACACTGTGCTCCCAGCTCAGTACGCCGCAGCCATTGCTTCCCACTCCTTCGTCCAGAGAACACATCTATGAGCAAAGAGAGGAACCTAAAGATCCTCCACCAGGATCTGAACAGTCTTCCAGCCTCGCTGGAGCGCATGAACAAAGAATCCCTTTGAGGATCACATGCAAGACGCATGCCTCAGGCTTCCAAACCAAGCTGTCCCCTGTAGCAGATGGTTCCTCACAGCCACTGGCTGCTCTTGAGACACTTACTTGGACTTGTTATACTCGAATTCAATGTGCAGGCAATCCTCAATCCCCACCTCCATCTTAATAGAGGAGTTGAGCTCTGGGTAGGTGCTCAGAGTGTGCACAACTATGTCCATCTCCTTCACCACATCGTTCAGTCTGCGGCTGACGGTCGCTCGGAGGAAATACCTGCAAGGAGAGTCCCCCTCCTATTAGGGTTGTACAGGCAGCAACAGAGACAAAGCAGGGAGGGACATGGGGCGGAGTGGATTGCACTGGGCTACCCGAGCAGTCTTACCGGTACCCTGGCTTCTGGAGCAGCCAATACCACCCCATGTTGGAAAAGAAAGAAGGGAATTTTCAAATGCAAGAGCAGATTCTTTTAAGACTTCTTTAAGCTTGCATGCATTTGTGAGCCTGAGTTACCTAAGCACCATTTTAGGGATCTGAGTAACAGCTTGCTCATGTTAAAACTACTGCCCTTTTGCAAGAGATTAGATCACACCAGTCTCCACGGGCACACCTCTTTCTGCAGATCTCAGAATTTTCCAACCGCCCCTTCGAAGCCAGTGACTGGATTTCAAGTCAACTGGAGTGCCTAGATGTGAAATACAGTTTGCAACATACAAAGAAGATACAAGCTAGGCATGTGCTTGCACACAGAGCACAATTAAAGTTGACAAGACTGATTACAAGGCAGCAAAAACTGGAGACAAACAATTTATTTTGCTTTTTGAATTACCAAATAAATTAGAAAGTATTTCGTTGATTCAGAGGGGCTGACTTCTCTTGTCATTTGAATGGGACAAAACAAGTTCCATAAAGCCTAATGCACGCTCATAAAAGCAAAGCCCTGAAAGACAGCCTTTTACAACTCAGCCCAGCAAAATTAATTTGAGTTACATTATCAGCTTGCAAGGATGTCTGAGAGGGGATGCTGCACTCCAGTATCATCATGGTAACTATCAGTACTTGCACGCTGCACAGAACCCAGAAGGGGGGTCAGCAAGGGGAGGAGACTCACCGCAACTTCACATTCTGCCCCGTGTAGGACTCGTAAGGTTTTTCCACATGTGTGAATTCGAAGTCAAATGTCTGTGATTGAGTGAATTCACCAGGACGGGCCAGGTCTTTCACCAGAGACACGAACTCGTGGTGGTTTCCTCGGTCATAGTAGAGTTCTAGGAAGACAGAAGTCCAGGTTAAGCAGTGATGCTTAATCCCACGTGACACAGTGAGGAAAGGCAGAAGATTTCACAGCTACGAGCAGCTCTCTTATCCACATCACTGCTTCCTTCACCACTGTTCAGAGAACCTAACAGGGGAGGTCCTGCACTGCTTCACTGCTCTCCACCAGAGCCAGGTGCCGGCCAGAACTTTCCTCCCTGAAACAGAAAGGAACAGCCTCAACTGCTACAACGAATCAGGAACTTGGCTTGCCTCAGAGTGACATGGGTCACCTATTATCAATATTAATTGTGTTCAGACTGTTTGAGAAGAGGAGCCAGGAGCTCACGCAATCTCTTCCAGTACTTTTCTACACAATATTCCAGGCCAAAGGCACTGCCGCTCTAAAAAGAGGAAAAAAAACACCACTGCTTCTCTAGAACAGCAAACAGCAACAGAGCAAAAACGAAGGGCTAGGAGGCTTCCAACTGTTCCTGATTCTCCTTTGCCAACAGAGTTTGAGTGGTCTTGATTCGCACCAGGGAATAAGTAACAGTGGAGATGCTCACCGATTCTGCATAAATCCAGTGTTTGCTGCCTGCCTACCAAGTGCGTGGGGAGGCAGCTGAGTCAACTGCTCCACCAGCCCCTGGATAACACATGAATGGCCATGGAACCACTGACAAGGGAAGAGCGTTCACCTTCGGAAGCACTGCTCAAACCAGCTCAAGTAACCACCATGGTCACATTGCTTCAGTTTTCCCCACAACCTTCTTGCGTCAGCAGGAAACGACTACAGGTTTCCTCATTTAATGAAATCGATCCTCTCTACACTTCCACAAAGTTTTCTCCCTTAAGACAAAGCAAAAGAAACTTAAAACTCTGCAATTTGCATTAACAGCTCTGTATTACACACAACCATCAACGCAATCTGCCCTTCCCAGCCCTGCGTGTGAGCTGTGTAACTACAAGACACCCACACAGTCCTTCTGAAAGGTAAAGCCTTTGCCAATCTGATACCTTTAGACGAGGAAACCAAAAACCTAAGTCATCAGGCAATCATACACACACAAGTTCACTGTCAGCACTAAACTGTGCAGAGGAGGCTTCTGAGAGGTTTTATTAGAGTTCTGCAGCGAGCCTCAGTTCTCCGCTCCTTGAGATGCACGATGAGATTTCAGCTTTTAAGTAATGGCTGTTTCTTACACCCCTTTGCTCACCTTATCTCTGTAATGGAAATATTGGCACTAGAACACCCCTCGCTTACGCAGAACAGCGAGTGCCATCAAGCCCTTCAGGCTGGGCAGGCAGGTGACATAAATAAACCAACTCTCTCTGCACTGAATACATGTCCACTGAGAGGAAAGTGCTTGTTGATGTGACAGGGAGAAGCCACGTGCCATATATCATCTTCCCACACGATGCAGAAGGCAACGACTGAATTTAAAGCAAGGGGAGGCAAATGTCAGTGTACTAAGTTCTCTGCTACCTCGGAAAGGGCTCTGCAGCCTTAAGAGTAGGAAGGATTGACATTTCCCAAACTTTAGAAGACATTAGCATGTCAAACAGGTATAAGCTGTAATTTCAGCTTTTCAGAGCTTTAACGTTTCCAGATGGAAAAAAACCCAACCCTGCCAACATTTTGGTGGCACGCTCAGGACACAATAACTGCAGGCGAACTGCAGTCTTAAATGGGTTCTGTGCTCACCGGAGACCACGCAGGACACCGTGTTCACAGTCAGGCCTCTGGTACCCGGTCTGGAACAGCCATCTTCCCTGTGACACATCACTCCGTTACGTCCCAGTCTCCCTACCCGTTAAATTGTCTCATATAGATACTGACCTCAGGGCAGCCAGAAGTTGGAATATAAGGCAAGCTGTTTTCAGATGGAAAGCATTAATGAAGTGCCATCAGTGGTACAAACTTCAGCGCTTTATCAAAGTGGCCTGATGGACAAAAACAAAGGACTAACGTGCAGCCACAGCAGCTCCTGACGCACCCTGCTTGGGCCATAATGTGAATTCGGAGCAGTTATTCTAAATGGTTGTGACTCGATAGTCTTCCAAAACAGGGATTCAGAAGCAGGTGAGGCAGCAGAGAGGAGACAGAGTGGAGCAGGAAGCGAAGTTCATGCTTAATTTCCACTGACGATAATAATCAAATATCAGGAGGTCATAAGCTCGCTCCCGATGAATGGGCTCGCTTACACTCCATCATTTACAGGCTCTCCCTGCCTGTCCTCCTCTTTCTTTCCAAAAAAGCTGTGTTCTGCACAAGCAAGGCCAGCAAAAAACATTAAACAGCAGCATCAGGGCTGGGTGGGAAAACCTCTAGTTCGCTTTCCTAGACCACACAATTTGCAATGCAAAGGTTGCAGGCCCACAGCTCCCGCGGTGATTTTGAGGCTTAAACACAAGTACGGAAGGCCACAGACATGAGGAATGGCACACGCCGCGCACAGTCCCATCACCGGGAACATCTTGAACTTGTTTTGGCTCATGGGTCTCAGGCACGTCCATGAAACACAGATGTCTCCACTCGGATCGAAGAGTGGGTGTGGCAGCTACCTTTCCTCTAAGAAAGCAGGAAATATTAAACCTAAATTGGTTACACGCGCATGTAACCACGAGTTTTGAACAACTTGAAGTCACCCAACTAACCGTGCAGGGACGCGTGGTCACCCACGCAAAGAATAAGAAAATAAAAGATGGGATTGGCTGAGCTGAGCCCAGAAAGCTGATCTACCTGGGTAAAACATGCCGTGGGGTCGGGGCTGGGGAGGTGCCGCTGGTGATGTGAGACATTTGGGCAAAACCTACCCAATTCACCATCCTTGGCAGAGCCACTGCTTCCCTACCCGAATCAATAGGCACGGGAGAAATGCAGACAGACAGCTCCTAGAGCTGCGAATAAAGACAGCCTGGAGAATTCCACCCGAGAGCTGGCATCGATAGGATGTCCGGGCTCTGACCTGCATCTGCAGGACAGAAACCAAATTCCACCCTGCCTCCGGGCACGAGAGCCGAAACCAGTGACCGAGCAGGAGCGAGAAAATAGGACGGGAGAACAATGACCTGGAAAGGGACCGGGGTGCCCTCCCTTCCGCCGGGGCTTGAGCCCAGGCCACAGACAGGGATGCCCGGCTAGAACGGCGTCTGGAATCATTCCGGGTGGCCGTGGGAGTTCTCTCCGCAGCCGCCGTAACCTACTTCGCGCCGGCGAGGATTTCCCTGCCATGGGGCGCCAGCACTTGCCCCCGGCCGGTGCGCAAACGCGACATGGGAGGCGAGACGGACCTGCGACGCGACCGAGAGGGGAGGCCGCCGGCTCCCGGCGGGGGACGAGCTCTCACCGATCTGCCCGATGAACTCCACCTTGATGCCCTGGTGCTCCAGCCGCTTGTTGGGGTACTTGAGGGTGAGGACCACCCTGCCAGAGACGGTCTCCCCGTCGTAGAAGAGGAAGTATTTCTCCTTCTTGCCTTCCTCCGTCTTGTGCTCCACCCGCCGCCGGCTCTCGGCGTCGCTCAGCACCAGCTCCAGCTCCGCGCTCTGCCCGAACCCGAAGAAGCTCATGGCACCGGCGGAGCGCGGCCTGCCGGCCTGCCCGCAGCCACCACGGACAGAGCTCCCGGCGCCGGGGCGGGGGACCCCGCAATGCGGCAGGGATAACCGGGGAGGGGGCGGCGGCGGGGCCTCCCCGCCCGCCGCTGGAGGGAGCCCGGGGCGGCCGGACCGCCTCGCCGGGCCTCGTCCCGGGGCCGGGCCGCGCCACCGCGCATGCGCCGCCCGCCCGGAGCCGCAGCCGGCAGCCGGGAGCCGGGGCGGCGGCAGCAGCGCCTTCCCCCGCCCGCCCCCCCCGGTTCCGGGGGGCGGCCCGCGCAGGCGCGCTGGGGCCGGCGGGAGAGCGCGATTGGCCCGTTCGAAGAGACTCGGCGGCGGCGGCGGGAGATGGCGGCGGCCGAGCTGTCCCGGGCCCTGGAGGGGTGGCGGCTGCGGGACGTCAGCGGAGGTGCGGGGACGGTGAGGGGCACCCGTGGGTGCACCGCCGGGGCGGGGGGGAGGCAGCGGCGGGACCCCCCCTCCGAAACTGACACCCCCCGGCCTCGGCGACCCGATGTTTCCGCTCTAATCGCTTTACCCCGTATTTGTTTTCAAGTATTATTTAGGCTGGAATGCGGGTGTTGAAGGGACTAGGTGATCTGAAGGGTCCCTTCCAACCTAGGCGATTCTGTGATTCTGCCGTGCTCATATCCTTGTTTTTTTCTCACAGTCTGGGTGAACGCAGTCTGGGATCTGGATTTCACAGAGGTGGAACCTCTGGATGCCAGGATAGCCGAGGAGATCACCGAGGAGGGACTCGATGCCTTCACTTGGCTCTACCAGGCCCTGGCACCCTTCGCTGGGGAGGACCATGAGAATAGGGAGGTAAGGCTGCACTGGGCCACCTTCTGCTTAACAAAGATGCAAAGAAAAATCATAGAATCCTTTGGGTTGGAAGGGACCTTAAAGATCATCCAGTACCACCCCCTGCCTTGGGCAAGGATGCCTCCCACCAGCCCAGGTTGCTCCAAGCCCTGTCCAACCTGGCCTTGAACCCCTCCAGGGATGGGGCAGCCGCAGCTTCTCTGGGCAACCTGTTAAAGCGCCTCACCACCAACATTGCAAAACATTTCTTCCTGATATCTAGTGTAAATCTCCCCTCTTTTAGCTTAAAACCGTTACCCCTTGTCCTATCACAACAGGCCCCACTAAAAAGTCTGTCCCCATCTTTCTTATAAGTCCCCTTTAAGTACTGAAAGGCTGCCATATGTTCTCCCCGGAGCCTTCTCTTCTCCAGGCTGGACACCCTCAACTCTCTCAGCCTGCCCTCGCGGCAGAGGGGCTTCAGCCCTTGCAGCATCTCTGTGGCCTCTTCTGGACCCACTCCAACAGGTCCATGTATGCCCCATGGACGGGGCTTTGAGCAACCTGGTCTGGTGGGAGGTGTCCCTGCCCAGGGCAGGGGGGTTGGAACTAGATGATCCTTAAGGTCCCTTCCAACCCAAACCATTCTACGATTCTAATATTATACACTATAAAATAATTATTAAAAACGTATTTTTATATGTGTTATATACATAGGGGTTTGGTTTCAGTGGGAACTGTTAAAATGTTAATAGCAGCTACTTGCAGAGAGCTATGTTATTACTGGGTTTCTCACTATTACTTGTGTATTTCGCCTCAGAATATCTGGACCTTGTTTGCTGAAAACAACTTCTCTCATAACGCTCTCGTGGCTGTGTTGCACCACTTTGTCCAAGTGGGCCAGCATAAAAGTGCTAATGCACAGCAGAGGATTTATGCTCTTCACGCGGCTGGGTTGTACTTCTTACTGCTGGAAATCCCAGGTGAGCGAAGGGATGCGCCTCTTCATTGTTGGATAAAACATCATTCAGGCAAAATCAGCTTTTTCTCATAAGAATTCCAGGTGGAACAAGTGATGGCTTTTGAACTGTTTGCTTGATCTCCGTGAAATCCCTGGAGATGAAACTCAGCCACAGTGTTGAGTGCTGAACAGCTGTTACGGTCTGATGGCAGCTTGGTCTCCTGTCATAAAGTGGCTTGAAGGCTCAGTCCGGGTCTGCATTGCCACGCGTCTTAGCAGCTCTGTGACAAGGTCAACAGAGGAGTCTGAACGGTACACAGAGCTGAAATCACACGTATCCCTCTGCTTTGACAATAATACACAGCGAAGGCAGAAGCTTATTCCTGTTCCTGCTCTGTAACTAGAGAGGATTTCACTGTGCAGTGCTTTTGGACAGGTTCATTTGTGAAAATAACAGTATTTGTTTAAAATAACCAGCAGTTGGAGTTGATTCACGGCAGCATCCTACAGTATTCAAGGCCAGTACGTCCTCTAAAGTTTTGCTGATCTTTGTTATGCAGCACATTACCAGCTAGAAGGGGTCGATCAGCTGGTGGTGCTACTGGAGAATGTCATCGCGGATGACATGTCATCCTGATGCACTTTGGCTTTGTTCAAACAATTCCTTTTTCTTCTGAACTCTCTTAGGCTCCCAGGCTTTGTCCTAGCCATCTATTTGGCTGTCAAAGCAAATGGAGACTTGGCCAGGTGATTTGTTGCTCTCTGTATTTTGTCTGGAAGATGGTTGATGTTGTTTTTTCTGGGCAGGCAGCGTAGCTAACCAGCTGTTCCATCAAGTGGTGTTTGATAAATGTCTTCACACCCTGACAAAAAGTTGGCCTCAACAACCAGATCTGATGAGGAAAAGAAAGAAGATGCACGCTCAAAGCTCCAAGACCAGTGCACGAAGAAACAGAAAGAAAGGAAAACCATGCAGGAACAGCAATGTAAGATGTTTGTGTAATCTCTTCAGATATAAACCTCTATTATTAATAAGCAAGTTATTGGCAAGCTGTTTCACTTCTGGGTCACTGTGATACTTTTCCTCTTTTTTGCTGTTTTTTAATTCTTAACCTTTTATTCAGCAGGTCAGCTCTGCTCTTGATCCTCTGCCTATTATTAGGAATTTCAGAGATCTGATGATTCAACATTAGCCATTTTCCTGGCTGCTGACTAATAGAAAAAATACAGCTTATTTGTCTGTGGCATATTGTTAGAAAGCTCAGTAGCAGAGGGAAAAATTAATATATCAGCTTCTTCAAGAAACATTCAAGCTCGCAAATGACATTTACGTTTCCTTGCCAACTTACTGATGGGAAGTTAAGGGCTAAATGCTTTGGTTAGCTGTACTCAGCTGCTCGTTCTAACATTTATATGTTTTTTTTTTTAACGCAACAGAAATCCAGAGAGAAGATGGGTGCTGCAGGGTCATGACAAGCAAGCGAAGAAGGGTGTAGGCACAGAGGGAATTACTTGACATGACTCTCCCAAGTGTCAGAATTCAGATAATTGTTTTCAGTTACGATGGACTTTCTCTTCCTAATGAGAACAGGCTGTGTCGGGGCCTTCTTTTTTTTGTATACAACTTTCATCTTTTTTTGTGTTTTTTTTCCCCCACTGTTAAGTGTGTTAACTAATCTGAAAGAAAAGATTTAGAATTTTGGATGTGAAATCACGTAGGACCTAACCTGAGAACTCAGTGAAGCGCTAAAATGTGCAAAAGAGATCAGCCAGTGCTGTGGGACAGGATGCTCTTTCTCTTTTCTGCCAATATAGATGGAAGATACATTGGAAGAGGAGGAGGAGGAAGAGGATTGTGAAAATGTTTACTTTTCAACGGATGATCTTCTTCAAGTTCGCAACTCAATCTTCCTTCTTTTGAAAAACTTCTTAAGACTTCTACCTAAATTTTCCCTGAAAGAAAAGCCTCAGTGTGTGCAGAACTGCCTGCAGGTAATAAGATTCAACTCAAGGAACCTTATATCCCCCCAGCACAAACTTTTGGTGGACGCAGAACACTCCATGGCCACAGGAGCGATGGCAGTCCTACCTTTCCTAAATTGGTCCCCCGATTAAACTGTCCTCACTGTAGCCAGGGGGAAGGCACATGGTATTGAGCCTGTGGGCTTTGGGGTCTCCTTATGTTCTGCTTCGAGGGAGATACTGTGGTTTGAAAGTTAGACTCAAGTTCTCTATGGTGTGACCCCCAGCCATCCAAGGAGACATGCACGTCTTCCCCTCACCTGAATTAGCTAAGCTTGGCTTTGTTTCCTTCCAGATCTTTGTTGAACTGACAAACTTTGAGCCAGTGGTACATGAGTTCATGTTTTCAGCAGCAATGTAAGCAAATAATTCTTAATGTTTAAACGGTACTTTGAACAAGTAAAGCACTCAATGCATGTGTTATCCTGTTTATGCGAAAATGAAAGCAGTGATTTCTTTCCCTAAAGATAATTAGAACGTGTTCCACCTAGCTAACAGTAAACAACATCTAGTGGATATTGGATGTTTTCCAGTCAATGAGCAGATTTAGTTGTAATAGTTGTAGTAAATGTTTCTCCGATGAGATATGAAGATGTCTCTCTGCCTTTTTTGCTTAGGGATGTTAACAAAGCCAAGTACGTTCCCGAGCTGGCCTATCATGGACTGCGATTACTGTGTTCCCCTCTACATGGTCCAGAAGATAAGGTAAAAGTTGAACAAAATCTTTAAAATGCTCACTGCAGTATTGAAAATGAGTAGCTGTTTCTTTCCTTCTCTGCACGTCATTTTTGCTTGGACGTTTTTTACTTTTTACATTAGTTTTATTTTTTGGGCATGTGTTTGCTGGGTCAGAGGCAAGATGCTTTTTTTCCACCCCAGTCCTTATTTCCTTCGGCTTGCATGATGTTTTGTGTGCATTGAATTCTGTGCTCTAGTGACTCTTGGGGCAAATGAATCGAAAGCAGAGGCTAGCTACAGTGGCATTGGATCTCTCTATCTTAAAAAAGAGAATTCCAGGTGGCTGCGTTTGCCTGGAATTTTGTGGTTTCCTGCTAGGTGGAGCTCCAGCACTGCTTGGTAGCGTGCTGTGGCATGGTGTTGTGCAGCAGTGAAGCATGATGGGGAGGTGTTATGCGCAGATGATAGTGAGCAGGGTTGATGCTTATTCAGAGAATAGTCTGTCATCATGGAACATCCAGTTCTACCAGAAATGTGTCTGCAGCTTTACATTTTTATTCTGTTAAATTGGCAAGCACACTCTGTCATCTCCCACTTATCTGCGTGCTGCTTCTATGGATGGGCTTTTGAACTTTGGGTGTGACTGTGCTGCTGTGTTTGCAAGTCTCTGTACGCCCATCTGAACTAGTTCTGAGCTAGAAAACAGGGTATTAGTGTCTGTCTAGTCAGGAGAGCCTGGAGCTTAGACACTAACCTGATGTATACCTGAGTGTCCGCCCAGCTTTAGCAGCCTTAGACCTGTGTGTTTCAACCTCCTTGGTTTCTCAGGGCAGCACAGGCGTTTCAGAATTGTTGACGTTTGTGCTATCACAGGAAGATGTCGTAGGTCTCCTCCTCAGATCTTCCTCATCTCCCCTGCCCCTCCTGCGTGACTGCGTGGCAGGGAGGAAGCTCCAAAAATTCAAGTGCACATGGTGGTAAAAACATGCCTTTAGTTTAAGATGTCTTCCATGCAAAACCCAATGAATTTCCTCAAATTTCAAATGTCTGGCGAATTGAAGTCCACTGCTTTGGAGAGGATCGGTTGGTGTTGTCAGGAAGCCCTTCTTAGGCCTTACTGGACTTGTAAGAGAACATTGCAGCTGGGAAAGATGGTATGTGTATTAATGGGTCCTCTTTGAATTATTCGGTCACATTTTGACAGGTGATATTATTTGGATCTAAGTTTGTTTAGTTCAGAAGTAATTCATAAACCTGGTCAGAATGCTTATCCTTGGGCTCCGGTTGCTACTGAAATGAACCTGAAAATAACCTTTTCTTTCCAGATTCTTCGTTGTGTCTTCCAGCGAATCCTCAATGTCATTCTTATGCTGGAAAGTGGTGCGGGTTCCAGACGCGCGGTCCTTGCAATCACATCGGCTGTGATCAGTGCCAGGAATCAGGCTATAAAATTCATCAGGTGAAGTACAGAGCTCTGGCACTACCCTTCCTGGCTGTGTCTGCGCTTTCTTCTGGCGTGCCTTTGCTTTACTGTTCAGTTGATAAAGGGATGAGACAAACTGGCACTGACTTTGAAGCTGTTTGTGCAAATGAGGTTTAATTAAAATGTCTGTAATGGGAATTTACTGAACTTGCTGGCGGAGGGGAAAGAAGGTTCTGTTTGACAGAAAAGTGGCACTGAAGGGAAGGGACCTGCCTTCTGTATTTTGCTTTGTGTCAGTTTTTCAGGTTTTGTAGTTTACTACAAAGTAGTGTAAAGAAGATAAAAGAGTAACATGGAGCTCGTTTCTCCTTAGTTCTTTGCTTTCTCCTGCTTAAAGATATATTTTGCCTGTGTTCGTTATTCCCCTGTGTGGGGATCCACATTGTTGAAAAGCGTAATTTGTGCAGAGATCCCCAGACAACATAGTAACAGATAACAAAGCAAGTAGATTGAGAAGAAAGGAGCTTTTCATATTGACCTTCTACTTGTAGAAAGGTATTGGAAGAAATGTTTTCTGCCTGCAAAGCCAGGTTAATGTAGACAGTAAGTAGGTCTGTCTGACCGTATCCTGTTGGACTAGTGCTCGTGATTCCAGAACGTGCACTTTTCCTGACTTTTGAAATGCATTCCAAAGGGAATGTCCTTGACTTGATTTTTGCTCTGTTATAAAACCAGCCTTATTCAAATCTGCTTGTTTTTCTTCTGTGCAGTTCCGTAGTAGATGAGCTGAAAGAAGTTGTTTTTCCTGTTCTTCGAATATTGCTGCAACATATCTGTACCAAGGTATGCTAAGCTTTGTTGCGTTTTAAGCTGAAGAACTCATGTGTGGAGACATTGCAGTATCTGTAATGGCTAGGAAATCCATTTTCACAATGCTTTGTAAGGAATTAAAAGATTTTAATCATTTGCAGATTTCTTGACAACCTGATTGCGTTTTGTGCTCATCTTTATTGCAGTTTTCAGGCATTTTAAAAGTAGTGTCACACTCTAGGAGAAGACTGAGGGTGAACACTTCCCTCCTCGTTCACAAATTATTGTACCCTACTTTTGACTTTTCCACAATTTGCCGTTGCTTTTACACTGTTTTGGTAAAGGCAAATGAGGATTACGTGAGCACTTTGCCTAGCTAACTATCTGAAGACTGCCGTGCAGAAATACTGCCTCTGGGTTTAATCTAAGCTCCACCTTTGCCTTGTGGAATTTGCTGTGTGATTGTGGGTGAGCGCTGAAGGAGTGACCAGGGAAGCTGTGATTGTTCTCCCAGTCCTTGCTGAATTTGACCTCATCGCCTCATTAAATAAAAAAATACTTATCTTAACCCCTGAAATGCCATTCTGGCTTCTAGAGCAGACCATCAAAATATCATACTGTGCAATTGCCCTTGTTTTTCAGGTCCCAGATAAGGCTGATTATCGCACCTATGCTGCACAGGCCTTGGTGAATTTGCTGAATAAACTCCCTAGTATAGAGTTTGCTGACTTCATCGCTTGGCTCTATAAATACTCACGCAACACTAAAGTAAGTACATCCCCTTGATGTTCCAGGGTTCAGATACGGCAGTGTTTTGAAGATGAAGGGTTCGATATCAGTGCTGAATAGCATTGTTGTTGTTGCTGATGTCTAAAAGCGGGTAAACTGAGTCGGCAATGCCTGTGTCTCTGCTTACATTAACAGAGCACCTTGTGTGCTTTTCCTTCCAAACAGATTGCCTACAGGGTGTTTGCTCTTGATGTAGTGTTAGCTTTGTTGGATGTGCCCGAGAGGAACTTGGACGGCTCCTTGTCTCTGGATCATCAGAAGTTTCTAAAGCATAAGTTTTTAGTACAGGTCATGGTGTTTGGCCGGTGTTCGGACAAAGCATCCGTGGTCCGTAGCAAAGCCTTGAGCAGTTTTGCCCACTGCCTTGAAATGAAAGCTGCTGCTACCCTGGAGAGTATACAGGGTTTATTACAAAGCTGTAAGTATTATGGATAAATGAGATAGTAAAAATATTTCTTGACATTTCTGGGGAATGATCACCGGGAGATAGGAGAACTAGTTGTCAGGAACTTAAAAAATCTGCACGTAGCGTCCTTGTGTGTTGTGTCATAATGAGAAGTAATAGATGAGTCCTGTTACTCATGAAGCTTTATATTTGGAAGGGATTTATTCTCGTGTATCAGTTCTAAATAGATTCCTCCATGAGGTACCTTTGAAGGATATTTACAGACAACTGAAATTGCTCATTGAAAGAAAAAAAAAAGTTGCGTTTTTGCCTGACAGTTGATTAAATCTTGAGTTGCCTTTTGCTTCTGCTAAGTTGGTTTTTTCATGATTGGCATTCTGAACTCCCTCAGGTGTGGTAAAGGCCAGATGGCACAATTCAGAAGCGTGCACATAGCATCCTACGGTTAGATTACTTGCCTGAAAAAATTTGGAATGACAAAATATCCAGAATTAAAATACTTCATTTGATTTCTTTTTTTATTTCTTTTTGGCAGCTTCTGACCATACAATCTTGGAAGCAAACACAAACACTGTGAGTTTGACAGCGAGTGCAGAAGGTATAGAGTTATTCTTTTATAGTAAGTCTCAGTCTTTTCTTGGCATGCCATTTTCTAAAAATACGCGTATGTATAAAACCTAGGGCATGCGTGAGGCGCTCTGTTTAACAGTGAACCATCTTGCTGCCTGAACATATGCCTTTTTTGTACTTAAACTTTTAACTTTTCTTTCAGCTATGTCCAGACATCCGCTGAAGACCTTACCGACTTTCAAAACTATTGAGTTGGCAGATAGCAGCGATACTGCTGTGCTTGATGGTACGTCAAAATTATACTAGCCTTTTCAGATAACTTTTCAAAACCTTAATTGAAATTAGACTTTCCGAAGTGTATTCATTGGCCATTTTTCAAAGAAACTGGAGAGAGCTTTCTGTAGAGCTGTTAAAAAACACTTAGGGGTGATGAAGGGGGTGGAAGTGCCAGCCATAAAGAAGTATTATTTCCACTCAAGTCTGAAAAATACATTTAATTTTGAAATACCAATGTTCGTTTGTGTTAATGTGGTGGCAACACTTGTTGAAAAGTAGGTAATTTGTTCTTTGCAAAAAGGATGGTAATTGATGTGGGATATAATACTTCAACTCCATAAATTTAAGGGTAATTAAATCTCTTGCTCCAATGCACAAAGAACTAATATATTTTTGCTACATAAAACACAGCACCTTTGACTGGCGCTGTTATGTTCGGGAAGAATTCACTTCTCTGCAGCACCAGGTACTGGCTGGAGTTGAAAGCAAAGCGTGAGGTTAAATGGACTGATGCAGAGTGGCAAGCAGCTAGTTCTAATTTATTGATAGCATGAAATCAGCGTGGAAGCTGGCTTTTGTGGCCAGGATGTTCCTTCTGTGAATCTCTTCCTTTCTTTTCCTCTTCCATGTAAAGGCTTTTCTTCCTAACCTCTAGGCCTCTGTCAGTATCTCTGCTCTCGGTTCTCGCTGTTCACCTCTCCTGAACTGCTGACAATTCAGTTCTCTGCTGGTTCACGTCCTGCGCTTGTGTCTTTGTCATGCGGCTCGTGCTGCTCTTCACATGGGATCTCTCTCCCTATCTCCATGAGCCAGGCTCCAATCTTCTCCATTGAAAGCTTTCTTTTAAAACATTTCGCTGATAAATTTCGTTAATCCGCTCTCTCAGATAGAAACGTCCTCCAGGCCACTTAAGGTATTGTGTATTCCCTGTTTAGTTGCGGACTCCTTGTGGCAGAGGATGCCTGCTTTTGTGTCTGATACCCAGCAGAGCGTACACTTGGCAAAACAAATTAAGAAAAGGCTTGGATGGAAAAGGACTGTCTGGAGCTCAGGAGGATAGCTGAAATACAGGGCTCTCCGACTCAGTCAAGGTGCATTAGCAAAGCTGTCTGGCACACGCTTGTGTATGGCTTACGCCTGCGCTAATTTTGCACTTCTATGAAGACCAAACAGCTCATATTTTAGAAGCGAAATGAATCTTAGCCAAGGATAGTCAGACCGTGCTAAATGCACAAGGGCACAGATCAGAAGGGTAGGGATAATCTGCAGGGCGAAGTGTGCACTAAAGAATTACCACTGCCCAACAGTATAGAAACAATATGTTCCCTTGATAGTTCTCAGCCATTTAGAACTCGGGTTTTCTGTTTGGTTGGTGGTTTGGGTTTGGTGGTTTTTTTTCTCTTTTCTATGTCACTGTGAGTAAAATTAATGTCACTCGGCAAAGTGTGATTATTTTAGCAGATTTGATCACTTTCACAAGAGCTGGACTATTTTAATGGCAAAATCTTGCAATGAAAATGTTCTGTGCTTTTTCTGTCAAGCTGGTATCAGGAGGAAGATGCAATCGCAGTTCGCTGCCCATTAAGAGCGCGCGGATCAAAGTCCTGTTCTTCCTTTAGTAAAAATTTATTTTCAAACTACTTTTGATTAGCTCCCTGTGACTAATCCTATTTCTTAATGGCAGCAGAGTGGATCTCCACATGAATCGCTCTAAGTAACAGATCTCCAAATTTGGCATGTATTTGGGAATTCTTACTTAATGCTGTAAGAAATCTAACAGACAGCAATAAATAGAAACCTTCAAAGCACTGGTAAAATGCTTGAAATCAGTATTGCTTGTCAGTAGTCCCTCTGAGTGATTCCAAAGGTGAGAAGTAGTTGATTGTGGCCCTGTGTGTTCAGTTGTGGTTTTTTTTTTCTTTTTTCCTCTGCCTTATACCTCATTCTGGGTTATTCTGGGTGGGTTTTTATTGGGCTTTGTTCATTCCTCCTCTCTGAAAGTCTCGGGCAACAAATTGTCGCTCGGTTTTGTTCAGAGCTGTGTTCCTCCTTGCCGCTGCACGGTGTTCAGTGTGTTAGTGCTGCTAAATGGCGGTGTGGCTAATTTCTTTTTATCACGGTTTCGGCTAGGAAAAGAAATCATGGCCATGTTGAGACTGAGAGCCGGAGATGAGAAAACCAATGTGAGGAAATCTGCTCTCCAGGTACGGTGTTTTTGCGGGCTTCCCTGTTCTCAGTGATTACCCAGAATGCCCTTAAAATAAATAATTAGGCCGTAGTACTGTAGTGAACTGTATGTAACTTTGCCCACCTGTAGCTTCCTGCTATTCCTGCAGAGTGCCTACAGGCCTTAAAGAGGTCTTGCTTGCTAATTTCTGATAAATAAATAATGAGAGCATGATGATGGAAAATTTTTCTAGTACTCTTGCTGGAGTTCTCTTATGCCGTCATTTGGAAAGAGAGGCTCTTTTCAAATGTCAATAGGCATTTCAATTAAGCGACTTCCTTATAAACCGAAGCATATTAGCTGCTCAGTTTGTTTTGACCTTGTTAACAAAGAGATTAGGTTATATCCAGCCTCTTGTGGAGGGATGCGTTGCTTTGCTTGGTGCTCTTTTTTTTTTTTTTTAATGAAATCATTAGCTTTTAAAGAGATACGCTTCAATGAAAATTTCAGTGTTTTACAAAATAGGCGTCTGCTGTTGACTGCCTTCCGCTGTTAGTCCTCTTCACCCCAACTCAGTTCACATGCTGATTTGAGCTTCTCAAGTCAAGGCTTTACGATTGTTTTGTTTTGATGCTTTTTGATTTAAAAAAAAAAAAAAAAATCCCCTCTTCCTTATTACCAGGTAAAAGATGTGATTCATACAAGAGACACGTTATTTTCAAGGGGAAATTGTGACATTCACTCTATCCAAATGTTGTTATAAAATCGGAATGACTGAAAAGATGCTTTCTGTTTCATTCTGCATCTCTGGTTGTGCCCAGTACTCATAAATTGTTAATGTGATGTTTCACTCTCGGTGAGATAAATTAATCTCTAGTTGAAGTCGGCAGGGGGTAGATTGTATTTTTGATTTGCTACCCAGTGCGCATGGCCTGTATTCCCTACACGGTTGTGCTGGGATTTGACTTCTAGGTTTTTATGAACATCCTGAAGCACAAAGTCATCCCTTGTACTGCAGAAGATTTGTCCACTCTTCAAGACCGCTGCCGGGACCCTGCTGTTTCTGTGCGGAAACAGGCCTTGCAGTCTATAACAGAGCTCCTTATGGTGAGAAAAAATATCATGAATTCTTACGTAGACCCGAGATGAGCAAACTATGGGTTAAAAGAAGGACGAAACAGACAAATCAGTTGTTCATTCAGTGGATATCATTTTATGACTGTGTTTTAATTTTTTTTACCACCTTTTGACTTGTAAGTCGTCACTCGTTCTTATACATACTTGTGATTTATGTAGGATGCTTCCAACTGTTGGAAACGTTTATTTTCCTGGCTGTTGATTTATCAGTCGTGGAGAAAATGTTTATGTTGCTGGTCTTCTCAAGTTAAAAAAAAAAAAACCTGAATCACTTTACTAAGATGTAATGCGTAGATGATAGCACTGCAATATTTTTCCTTCTATTTATTCATGAAGGGTTAGTAACTTAGGCTTGAAGCATAGGGTTTATATTAAGCAAAGCTTTTTTTTTGGTTGGTGTTAAATCATCTGCTGTACAGCTTTAATGTGATACTGTTATAATTATTTATAGGGTTTCAAAACAAAGTATTGCAGTAGTTTAGCAGAAGCACCAGGCAGCTCGATCATTGATATGATCAAATGCCTCGTGGTGTGAAGGAGATACAAGGTCCCTTGTCCCCTGTGCTGCCACATGGCAGTGCTGGTTGAGCAGCGTGCTGGGGTTTATTAAAATTTATTTGCAAAGTTAGTCGCTGAATCTGGAGGTTTCTAGGCCTTTGCTGATGTTACCCATGCATATAGGATCCTATAATGATTTTAAAATGTTTCTAATACGACGTGTGTTTCTCTCAGTCGCAGCACAGTAACGCTCTGGTGCAGAAGGCCTGGTTAAATGGAGTGGTGCCTGTTGTGATGGACACTGAAAGTTCTGTCCAAGAAAAGGCCTTGGATTGCCTTGATCAGCTCTTGTTGCAGCATATAAAACATTATAATAAATTCAGGAGTGAAGATGGAAAGCAGGCTCTAGCGTGGGATCTCCTTACCCTCTTGACTTCAGAAAGCCAGGAGCTAAAGTAAGTGCATTTTTCCCTTCGTTGTAGGCTCTGATGGCTTTTCCATAACAGCCCTTTTGTCTAACACATTGTATGTTTTTATTGCATTTACTATGTTAGCATCCAGGGACAAATTTTTTTTTACCTTTAATCCTGTTAGAATATGCAACTTTGCCTTTACAGAAGGAAATTGCCTATTGACTGGAGTAAGATAAGAGTATGAGTTCATAGTCTCAGAACTCTCGTTCGCTGTGTGGCCACAGACCAGTAGTTATCATAGGTTACATATTGTTTAAAGGCACGTGCCGTGTGTTGTGCAAGGGCAAGAAATTAAATTTATTGGGGCTTTTTTTTAAGCTACTTGAATTCTCTGCTTGAAACAGTCAGTACAAGCACATATTACTGCTAGAGATGGAAACTGTCGTGTTGTGAGGGGCTTGTGTTGCTCTGCCAGTTCCTGGGACAGAAGAGCATGGAGAAGCTGGCAGGTGGTGAGAAGAGTGCAGTTTTCCTTTGTGTCTTTACCTGTGCTCCCTCCCGGAACGCCAGTGTTCGTATACAGGAATGTTGCATGCTGTTCTTGATGTGTTGGTAGCAGCATGAATATTTAAGTCAAATGGAGGTGTTCTATGACACAAGTAAGAGAGGATATATAAAGAAAGAAGAACATGGCTTTTTATTAATTCTGATGTGCAATATGTTACTCGTCTTATGACAAATAGAATTATTCTGCCTTTTGCAGAATGCTGTGGGAAGAAGCAGAAGAAATGGGATGACACACAGTATGACAAGGACACAACATTGACTAAAGACAGCTGTATGTTTATTAGTCAACAGGGCATAAGAGCTTAGAAATAGAAGATGAGGTAGTGGTTGTGCTGCCTTGCCAATTGGTGAAACTGTCAGTGTTCTAATTTGGGCTATTTTAGAACCTAATTTGCAGATGCATGGCACCTTCTTCTTCATGACCTTAAAGTACCTTGCAGCTTGATAAATCTCACAACTCTTTCAACGTGAAGTAGGTAACTAGAGATAAATAGAAAAATGAGTGAGTTATGGTGCCTTAACATTACTGTATCCTGTCCCATTATGGGTGTTAAACTACAACTACTAGCAGGTCTTTGTTACAGATGGCTGAAATTATATTTTCTTGATGTGTCACGGTATTAGTTGGACCTTCTGTCTTACTGACACACAGCACTACATCCATGCTTGTATGCCAGGTCCGTAGTGTATCACAATATGAACTGAAAGACTGAAAATATTTCTAGTAAAATATGTAGCAGAAATCCTGACATATTCTGAGTAGTGGGAATGCCAAGTGATAGCAGCTTTGTTGTGTTGCCCAGTGTATCCTGGACAGGGACCTTGGATTTTACTGCCAATGTCTAAGACCAAGTGTTTTGTTTACTCCTCCTTTAACTTACTTCTCTTTCTTCCGTTTAGCCGTTACTTGAACAAAGCTTTTCATATGTGGTCCAGACAGAATAAGTTCACCTCCACTTTCATCAATAATGTCATGTCTCATGTGGAAACGGAGCACGCTGCACCGGCTTGGATGTTGCTTGCGAAGGTGGCCAGTTCTTCACCCAAGCTGGATTATTCCAAAGTCATTGAATCCTGGGACAATGTCAGCAGGTATCTGTGTGCTTTGAACACTGTCCTCCATTCTGCAGGAAAGAGATGGGGGTGAAGAGGAAGAACAAAGCAAGTGAGCGCTTGCTGTCTTTCCACGGGCAGAGTGCCGTTTAGCTGCTTAGATCACAGTTCTTTATTCAGGCAATCGGTCCTGCAGCTAGGAGGCAAGAAATGGCCCGCAGATTTGTGCAGTAATGAACTCTTACCTTAAGCTTTTGAGTTTTCATTTGCTTTGACATGTCTGCCTTAATAATGCATATCCCAGATGAAAGGATTTTTCTACTGTGATTTGGTGTTGTTCCTTAGCGTTAATGTTGGTTTGTCTGCTCTGCTATTTTGCAGGCAGCAGAACATGAGCATTGATACTACAGGACATATACTCTGTGTCATCGGTCATGTTGCAAAGCATCTCCCTAAAAGCACCTGTGAGAGGCTGATTGGTGAGCGGCCCTGAGGAATTGCAGAGGGGGAGGCAGGTTCATGCCTCCCATTTTAACAGTTATTTCTGCTCCATAAGCAGTCGATAAGCTTAGAAAATGCTCATTTTGCATGTGTGATCTCCTTTTCAGATAATATCAAGTGCTGGCTGAGGGACTCTCAGTGTCCCCTGGAGGTGATTAGCCCAGCTGTAGAAACTCTGCAGAAGCTCTGCCGCGCGTATGCAGATGTGCCGGAGGAGGCACAGGTGTGACTTAAAATACATCTTTTAAAATAGCTTGTTTCACACTTAGGAGCGCTGTCTCTTGAAGGCAGCTTCAGTCTCCAGTCTGCGGGCTGATTAGCTCACTGAACAGAGAGGATCTGTCTCCAACAACTTGAGTCTGTTCTGCTCAGCTCTTATTGGCTTTACTGCAGTTGTGCTGGACACCATCCTGCAGCTAAGGATGGGTTTTGTAAGGAATCTTCTCTCTTCACAAGGATATTTTTTTCTTCCCCACCTGAAATGCCTTGCATTTAGCTTTTATCAAAGTTTACAGAATTCCTAAAGGGGACCTATTGCTCTGCCTTTGTGATACCAGCTATTTCTCAGGCTTGGTCCAGTTTGAAGCTGTAGGTTTATACTATAAGCTCTGATTATTCTGTACCAGAGCTGCTGTAGATGCACATATTTTCTAGACCTCTTCCATGGGACCAAATAGGGAATTAATAGCACGTTATTGGCACATTTCTCTTTTCTGCCCCCATTTGTTTTATGCCATAGCTTTGTTCCACTTCTGTAGTGAGAAGGTGGGCTATCTTTTGCTGGTAAAATAGAGATCTTGGCCAAAGCACAGCTGCAAAGAAGCTAAAACTGATGCAGGTCTCCCTTGCTAATGATCTGTCTTTGTGTATGTGTTGTATTTTTCTTTCAATATTGATGACAGCTATTTTATGATAGGCATCCCAATTAAGTTTAGTAAATAGCGTGCAAAACTGCACACTCTGTGCTTCAGAGTCCAGGGTGGATTGATGGTTTCTGGTTCTTTAAATTGACAGCCAGAAAATTCTCCCGTGTAGGTATAGTCATCACAGTATGTTGGCTTAAAACCAAATGCAGATGTTCCTGTACGTTGGTCGCTTTAGCAGTTCTCACAGCTTAGCTGCCATACGTATATGTATTTGGTTTCTTATGTGACCAGTTTTAGATGGTAGAAAAAGAGAAATGATGCTTTATTTTCATCACAATCTGGTAGACAATTAGCTTTTTTTTGTTTCCCCTCCACCCCTTGGAACTTGCCATTGTGTTTTCATTTGAACGGAACTGCATTTTCCAAACAACATTTGAAAATTCATACAGACAACTTCAAATGTGTTGGGTCGACATGGAACAGTCGCCTAAACCCTCTTTGTTTATATCTGTGTGATTTCTATAATGAAGTAAACTTAGGCCTGTAGATCATTAAAAGCGAGATTCTTCAAGGTGTTTTGACACTCACACACATCCTTTGATGTGCAGGAAGAATTTTAAAGCTCTAAGGCACTGCCTGATTGATTTCAATAGCACCTAGATTATTAAAAGCATATAAGGACTTTCAGATTAGGGATTCAAGTGTGGACAGATATTACAGCTACATTTTGTTTAATTAATAAATTACCAAATTAATTTTGTTTAATTATGGAACAGGAGCTGCTGAACCAGGTGTGTGGAGATTTAGTATCCACCTGTGAAAGCTATATTTCGAATATAGTCCTCAAAGAGGACGGAGCAGAGCAGCTGCAAGAAGATCGCTTGGTAAGTTTGGTTCCTCGTCGCAGATTGGTGAAAGGACGTAGGTCTACTTGAAACTGGTGTTCCCTAAAGTTCACGCAGGAAAATACTGCTGTGCACGCCTTGTGTGGAAGCTCGTAATGAAATCTGGTATTTACGGGCCTGGGAGCATACAGCAGTTTTATACGTCAGCAATTGCTTTAAGGATACGATACCCCATGTATTGTTTAATAACATTATATGTTTTTTCTTTGCTTTTCCACTCTTAGATGAGCTGCTTGGGAAATCAGTCAGTAAAACATGTAGAATGCTTTGAGGAGTATTTCAATATTATAAGTACATGTTGGGGGGGTTATAGCGTATTAAACACGCACGCACGCCCATTTCCGTTTCAGAGCTTCACTTTCTGTTCTCTAGCCGCTGTCTTCGTGAAAGGACTGAGGGAATTTTAAGTTGTTTTTGGAGAAGTACCATACTGACTCCTGCTGACTTAATTTACAGCTCAGCCGTTGCCTTGTGACTGCAGTGTTGCTTTTTCTCCATAGGTGAGACACCTCTTCATCTTGGGTGAGGCTGCACAGCAGTGTCCAGCCAAAGTGGAGAAACGCGTCTTTCTTTTGATTCAGTCCATTCTGGCTTCTTCTGTCAACGAGGACCAACGTGAGGCTCTCTCCTTACTGCCTTTAATTTTGAATTTACAGGCAGCACTGTTTGCCGGAAAAGCACGTTTTCATTCCTGACCTGTTCTTTCCCAGTGTGTAGTTCTCCAGATCTTGAGGAAATGCCATCTTCTCAGCCACTCTCCCAATTCAGAGGATCGGCCATGCCTCCAGTGGTCAGAGCTCATGCTTTCATTACTCTAGGTAAGTGCCATCCTGCAGCAGAAGTGTGCCCTCGTGTATCCAGTTCCCACCCTTTCTGCTTAAAGTTCTGCTCACAAGCTGTGTCAGTCCTTACGGATAGCCACAGTGCTCAACGTTTGCATTGCCTCAGCCCATAGATTTTAGCAATGCAAATATCCATGGTAACAAGTCGCACAAACCGTAAAAATACTGCCACCTATGTGACTGCTTCTGGAGGTGGTTAATGCCTTAATAGTGATCAATAATTAGCGGCGTCCTTCAGAATAGCACTGTCCTTGTCTGTGGAGTTGGTTGCTGTCTGGCTGAAGGATCATCCTAGATGTAGTAAGGTGCTCAACAGAGGATGAAGAAAACTTGGTGCTTTTGGTGCTGTTTAGAGCAGAATGACTGCACGTAGTTGTTCTCCTCGGCATGAATGAAGAGGAGCTTTGAGAGAAGCCTGGTCAATCTGCATCTCTGGTGTTACAGAGAGTGTTAAGTGGAAGTTCTGGTTTTGTAGTACCTCTGTGGTTAGGAAAAAGTCTCTTCTCTTGCAGATAAACAGTATTACTCTGCCTTAACTGCTTTGGGAAGCTTAATACTTTTGTACAGAGATGAGAAACAGTTAGGGAGAAGTAATGTTAGAATGCAGGCTGTTTTATATTAAGTTGGTTTAGTGATACTTTTAGAGGTGGGTGTCTCCCTGCTGTGCCTATGACAGCTGGGGCTGTTCTTTTTCGCTGCTTTGAATAATACCCTGTACACAAAAATAGTTCTTTGAGGGAGGGAATTTGGCATGGAGACCCACACTATAGGTCTAGGAGGAGTTTGGAAGAACTCCTTGAGGTATCATTTCTTTGAGAGATCGTGCAGATTGCTCATCAAGTTTCAGCATGTGTTTCTTGTTTATTCCCCTGTTTACTTCCTGATTCCTTTCTTGGCTCATATTGGGCTCCAAGGAGGCAGTAAGCTGGGCTGTGGTGGTTGGGAAGCAGAATATATTCACAGCGTTGACAGTCTTGCCCCTGTTTCACAGGTAAATTGTGTTTACAGCATGAGGATCTGGCAAAGAAATGCATTGCAGCTCTAGCTCGAGAACTGGAGGTGTCGCATGATGTGGCTGTTCGCAATAATGTTATCATCGTTATGTGTGACCTCTGTATCCGCTACACATCCATGGTGGACAGATACATTCCCAATATTTCCTTGTGTCTGAAGGACCCAGATCCCTTCATCCGTAAGCAGACGCTGATCCTGCTTACCAACCTTCTGCAGGTAAATAGGGGTCCTAAGCATCTGTCTGACAACCAGCTTCAAGTACCTCTGTTGTGCCGAGTACTGGCAGCCTGTCCAGTGGGTGTATTGCTTATACCTTGATTAATCTACCCTTAATCAAGAAGACTTTCAAGTATGTATTTTGTTACTGCGTTTTTTAGGCAGAAATCATATTGAGGACACTTAATGCAGTTGGATAGTGAGATTATTTTTAGTCAACGGTTACCTCTTTTCTGGTCTTCTCTTTTTTTCTATGAATTCCCTTCAGTTTCACTCTTATATGAATGAATCTAACATGCATCACAGCACCTTTTTCCTCCTACTGTCTCTGCTTATTGTTCTAAAGATGTAAACGTTGACAGGCTGAAGATGTTTGCCCTCAAAACATTCATATGAAGCCAACCAAGGCAGATTTGGAGTGCATTTGGCTCTGAGAACAGTGTTGAAGAGCATGTGTGCCTTGGCATGGGAGACCAGATTTTTCATGATTCTACTTTTTTATTGATATCTGTAGTAAACCTAAGTGCGTGCTGCTGTGGCATTTATGCTGTTTAAAGAATCCTCCAAAACATTGTCTTCTTGGAGTTTATTTTGTGTACCTCCAGCTGAAGTTGTATAGCTTGCTCATTTGCCTGAGGTACTTCCTGTGTTGCCCTGACGACAGTCTGTAGGTTCACACTGGGTTTTTCCTGATTCAGGTTGAATTTTTATTGCCTGCCGATTTCTTACAGGAGGAGTTTGTGAAATGGAAAGACTGTCTTTTCTTCCGTTTCATCAGTGTCTTGGTGGATCCAAATCCAGATATTGCCAGGTAAAATACTCATCTGTAAAATAATGAAGGAGTTGAAGATAAGAGGTATGTTCACAACCAGTCTCGGTCTTGCACCTTCAGCACGTGGAGAAGAATTGCAGTGAGAGAGCAGATGATTATCCCATTAACCTCTTCATTCATTCATTCATTCGTGCTTTAGGGTCTGCAATGGTACCAAAGGAGTGTAGAACCTCTTTCCAAGTCATTTGGAGGTCCCAAAGGAGCAAGCTGTGTGTTCTTGGCTGTCTTCAAAACATGCAGCTTTGCTCTATTTTTTACTCTCAGTTATCCAGAAAAAAGGAATTTTTGAAAGAAGCCTTTATGAAATCTTCCTTGTGGATTTCTAACAGGCTCTGACTTGAGTGCTGGTTTTGTTTTAAGAATAGGATTAAATAGTCTCTTTTTTCTTACATGGCATGCCTTCTCCTTTTATGCCTTCTACCACATTTTTTAATACTTTGACATGTAAGAAGAATTATGCACACTGGCTTTAAGTGCATGTTTATGAAGTTTTTGTAGGTTTCGAAGCCTCAAGCTGCTCTGTTATGTGAGAAATGAGAGTAGGGCAGGTTTCTCCAAGGATGGTAGGTGACGTGGGGATGCTGGATGCAGAGGAGGCTTGGACACCCTCCTGCTTGCTTCTGCCTGGAACAGTCCAGCTGAAGATGGGTGTTTCCAGGCCCATCAACCTGTCATTGCTTACTAGTGCATATTCACGCTTTCTTTTCTCTTCAGTGAGTTTTTAATATGTAAAAATGTCTTTCCAGTAGATGGTGACATTGCAACATCATGTTCCTAGAGCTGCAGTTAAAGGCTCTTTGGGAGGCTTTTTCTTTGCATCTGCATTCAGTGACTGCATCCAGACAAAACCACGTTCTTCAAGTCTGGGATTGACTTGCAGGACTTCTGGTGATTAACTTTTTGCAAAGCGCTGTAGGTGTCTCAGCCTTATTGGAACTTAAGTTATTTAAATAATGAAAGCGTTGTGCCCGGATTCAAGTTCAAATTTATTTCTGTCTCTATTTACTTTAATGGCAGAAAAATGAAGTGGTATCGGGGATGCTGAAAACGTATGTCTCTCTGGATGAAAAAAGGCTTAAAGTCAATAAGCTGATATCCTTGTTCAAGCCCAGATGGAGCTGGGCAAGAATTAAATGTGGTATGGAGGGAGAATTAGCAGAGGAAAACCATCCGCCTGCTTTACAGCTTGTGAACCCTGCACTGTGTTTCAGGGGCGGCTTTTAGAAGCTCCCTGATGATTCTTCCTTTCTTTTCCTCCTTTCCAGGTTTGCAGAGTTCTGCCTGGTCCATCTCTTGCTGAAGAGGAATCCAGGAATGTTCTCCCAACACTTCATTGAGTGCATCTTCCATTTCAATAGCTATGAGAAACATGAGAAGTACAACAGGTTCCCCCAGAGCGTGCGGTCAGTTGAACACATTTGTATCTCCGTATTGCTAAATGAGGGACAGTCTGGCCGTGCGGCTTTTGGTTGCAGCAAAGCGCTCATGGCGTTTTATAATTATGTATGCAGTGGGGGGGAAACAGCTAGGGGAAACTGTGTTCAATTAAGAGCATCCTGCCTTCCCCGTGACACTGCTGGGAGGACTTCTGCATGTAATTTGTGGGAGCGTGTGATATCCTAACACGTTCATGGGTCTTGAAAGTGACATTCAAATATTCCTTGCTGATTTAAAGTCTTATTATTTCTGCGAGTTTGCATAACGTGACTTGGCCCTTGTAAAATGTCCTGCTGTACCACAGGGCGAAGAATCTCTTCTCTCTGAAGGGAAAAGATAACAAAGAAAAAAGGATGCGTATCTACAGGTTCCTGCTAGACCACTTTACAGATGAGCAGAGGTTCAGCATTACAACAAAGATCAGCCACAGCATCCTAGGTAAGGGTCTGTCTTTCAAAATCTGGCAAACAAAGAACTATATAAAGCCATTAGGCTCTCAGTCCAGCCATGTTATCTTTACTGGCACTGCTGTTTGCAGTTAAATACCGCTTATTTCTTCCCTGCGTGTTCCAGCGTGCTTTGTGGATAACGTCCTTCCATTGGACCTGGAAGCCAGTGAGCTGCTCTCGGATACATTTGCAGTCCTTAGCTGCAAAGAAATCAAGCTCTCAACTATGAGATCAAAACCCAATGAAGACGTTCAGCCTGATGAAGATGAAATGGCAATGGCCAACGCTGTCATGCAGGTGGCACAAAAAAAGCTCATCTCGCAGGTGAATGGCACTTGATCTGCTGTGGGAAGAGAGATGGCCACCATACTGGGAGGGATTTTACCTTGCTGTGATAGAGAAACTTGTGCAAAAATTATGGAGGTAACATAGCGATGCCTGTAGGCTGGTATTCAGGCTCTGTCTGTAGGCCCGCTCGAATCTGAGGGCACCCATGGAAGCACTGTGTGTTGTAAAAACAAAACATTAAGGCTAAATTTGTGAAGGCTGCCTGTACTTGAGGGGTCAGTTGGAATGATGGGAAATGCATTTCCTTTGAAGTCAGTGAAGCCGTGCTCGGCTCCATTTGTTCCACACATCTCTTATTGCTAAAACATTTGAGTGTAACGATGTTTTTGATGCACCTTATGGCAATTTGCCTTCAATGTGAGAATTGACTGAATTAGTGATGTATCTTAAAAGACACCATTTAGGTTAAAAGCCTACGTACATGTGTGTGGCATAAGAGCGGGCTTAATTACGGTAATTCCCTTGCTGTGGAGCGTTAACTCCTCTCACTTAGGCCATTCATCTAACCACAGAGTGGGTTCTCTTTTATTGCATCCTGTAACTGTTCATGCCTTGTTCAAACAAAGGTTCAAAAGAAGAACTTCATAGAAAATATCATCCCAATCATCACGTCACTGAAGTCTTTGATGGAGCAGAAGAGGATCCCAGCTCTTAGGGATCTTATGAACTACCTACGGGTAAGGGGAAGTGTTTTCTTGTTGAATTTTTTTTTTCCTCTCCTGAATTAACGTGTTAGATGTGAAACCAGTAATGGAACGAACAGCCTCTTAGAAGGAATTTAGAAGGCATATGATGTTGTGACACTGCCACTGTGTTAAATAATGTGGGAGGTGGAGGGATTTTAGATAAGGATCTCACAGTGTGTTACGTGTGAGCCTCCTCAGTGGAACGTGGGCAGAAAGCTTGAATGCTGGAAAGCTTTTTCATGTTCTGAAGTACAAATCGGAATCAAAACTCTTAGTCTGTTAAAAACACCTCTGTTCTACCAACTGGTATTTCCTTTTGCACTTAAGCAGCTGTGATCTGAATGGAGACATGAATCAGTAGTCAGGAGAGATTTCTGAAAAAGTTTAAACATTCCTTATTGCTCCAGGAAATGATGCAAGATTACCGAAATGAAATCAAAGACTTCTTTGCTGTGGACAAGCAGCTGGCAGCCGAGCTGGAGTACGATATGAAGAAATACGAAGAGCAGCTGGCCAGGGAGAAGGAGTCAGACCAAGAGCAGGTCTTGGCAGCGCAGGCAGAGGTTGTTGGTGCCATTAAATCTGTACACGTACTGTCTTCTCTGCTAAAGTTTGTGTACGCACCCAGGCTCTGCATGTCTGTGGACCTTGTTACAGCACTTGTAACAGGGTGGTGATGTAATGTTCTCATACCTCTTCACACTTGCTGACAGAAACTTTGGTGTCAGAGTCAGTTAATCTGCTTAGAACGATAACAAACAACACACGTTAGCCAGAGAGGAGCAGCAAACAAGTAATGTAAAAAGAATTTAGTTTAAAGGTAAAACCAAGTCTAATTTGCCACTGGCTGTGCTTACGTGTTGTATGTACTCTCTGTTCCCAGAGTGATAAAGATGATGAACAGGTCAAAAAGAAAAGGGTTCATTTTGTCTGACCTTAGGTGTATACAGAGTGGAAGCTTAACATCTGTTCTAGTCATGCAGATCCTCTTTAAAGTCAGTGTAAAGAAACAAGTATGTGCTTGGGTCAACTGTCCTGAACTATTTTAGATATCTGCCTTAAGATGAGATGACTTCTACCCTGGAAGAACCTTTCTCTCTCTGCTGACTTTAAAAGAGCACTTTATATATAGACCTCTAAACTAGGACATATGTATCCCATCAAAACTTCCTATTCGCTTCTTGTTAAAATTTTGACCAATAAATTCTTTCTCCCTAGCACCCCTTTACATCCATCACACAAAAGGCCGTTCTTAATCACACAGCATGTAGGTCTAAGCATCTTGTAGAGTTTTCTACGCTTGTATCCACTGTTAGACATACAATCTCTTCTCCTGTTTTCTGTAGCAACCTCCATCTTTGGAAAGCGATGTGCCTTCTGGTGGCTGGAATAATAACGCTCAGTCTCCTGTAAGTGGGAAACAGTCCTTGCCAACTGGATCAAATCCTTCCTCTGGGCCTTCTGAATTTACTACTCCTAGTGCTAATAATGTTCAGAGACAGCCATTATTCAGTCGCAGGTATGCATTTCTCTTAGCAGTTACGATATTCCGCGGGGCTATTGCTTTGCTTATCCATTCCTTACTTAGTGGTGTGAATGTCACCAGTGCTGCAGCATAATCTTCTCCATTACGTTACTGTTTCTGTCATGTTTCTTGCTCTGTAGGCCAGCATCCTTGAACACACTTGCCATCCTGAACTCTGCCAGGAAAGCAGTGGAAGCCAGAAGCAAGCAACGTAGCAAGAGTGCCGGAGGAAGTTCATCGGCTGAATCGCTTCCATCAGGCACAGCTGACAGCAAGCAAGGTAGGAAGCTTGCTGCAAACTGGTCTGGCATTCGACCAGATCTAGTTGACGCAGCCTGATTGTCAGGCCCTTGAGGTCTCTGAGTGAACACGTTTCCATTCTTAATTATTTCCTTGTTATTTCTAGTATCCTTTCAAAGCCTGAATCAACAGTCTACTGAAGGAAATGTTACTGTGTTGGGCCGCGCAATCAGCACACCAGAACGTACGTATAACCCAAAGGAACCCTTTCCAAATTGGGCTGAGCGCTCGTTCTCTGAGAGAGGTAGCAATGCATGGCTCCCCTAAAGAGCAGAGAATATTAGTCACTCATAGCTGTACATTATTTATTTGTCTAAATGGTTGTAGTAAATAGGAATTGTTCTGAAATTGAAGGTTGCAGATGAATGATGTACACAGTAAAGGACAGTCCAATACAGTCTCCATTTACATGTCATGTTACTATAGTATTGAGAGTGCAGGAGAGCGTTTATTTTGGGCTGCTGAAGTAACAGAGCTACTGCCCTTTCTTCCTTCATCAACTCTGGGGTGCCAAGGAGGCATGTTGTTGTGGTTCCTTAATAGTGTGCATTGCCCGCAGGGTGCAAGATTCTGTTGCCTTGAGACACTTGATGTCCTTAACTCTGGAAGCACAGCTTAGCATTTTTAGACTAAATTACAGAATCCTTTTGCCAAGGGAAATAAATACTCAAGGTCTGGTCCTTTTCAGCTCTAAGATAGGGGGTTCCTGTTGTCCAAACAAAGGATCTAAGATGAGCTACGACTTGCTTCTAGTGAGCTGTGACAATTGCTAGAGAACAGAGATCTGCTCAAGTGGGATTAATAACCTGCAGTCATTTCTGATTGTGTCTGTGTGTTCTACCCTAAAAAAGAACTGAACTGAGCATTGGAGAAGGAATGATTTGGGTTTTTTGCTCTGCTGTGGAAATCAAAGTAAAAATACACAGAGAGGAATCTCTAATACACAAATTGTGAGAGTCTGCTCTGCTTATGTCCATTGCAGCTGAATTGCCATCTCACAAAACCTGACCTTCAAAAATTACGTTGTATTGGAATGCTTTCTGACAGCCTCCAGCACTTCTGCAAGCTTTCTGCAAGCGCAAGGGGCAGTCAGAGTAAATGACAAATGGAGCTGAGTTCCAGCAGTAGCTTCCCTTCCTTCACGTCAATTTGCTGCTGAACTCCTGTAGGGCATCTCCGTTGTAGTGCGAACTGTGAGCGTGATGAACACCCTCACGCACTCTGGAGAGAGCTCTGGTTAAGCTGGGTGTATAGGTGGGTGTCCCACAGGTCATCTCTCACTAGGCAGTGGGGAATTGTTGCGGGGAGGGGTGGATCTGCCAGAAGCAGAGGTATCCGACTGCACTCTCTGCCTGTATCTGTGCAAACACCCGACCTGCAGGCACACGGGAGGGCAAACGACACATAGCCACTAAGGCAGTCAGCGATGCAGCACTCTGCAAATACCTGACATCCGCGAGCGGGCAGTGATGTGCATCCACTGGAAAATCTGACCCTTCTCTTCCCTGGATGCTCCACCGTTTGGCTAGATTTGTCTGCCTCAGTGTATCTCTTCGCTGCCTGAGCAACAAGCAATGGTCTTTGTGCAAAAAAAAATAATAACGGGGGCAGGTTTTAGGAGAGCAGAAATCTTTAAGCGCCATATCTCTGTCTGGAAGCTTGCATGGCTGTTTCTCTTAAGCACCATATGGTGAAAAAGGAGGAAGAACGTTAATCTGCAGTGGTACTAGGGCTGAATTCCTACTTTGCTTCAAGGCAGCCTATGTCCTTCAGCGGGGAGACAAGCTGTACAGAGCGGTATCATCACTTCAGTTAGCGTGTGCTGAGCCATCTGTATGGTGGCACTGGGTCTTGCAGGCTGATAGGCAATCAAAATAAAACGTCTTTCTTTCTCTGGTATATCATTCCAAAACTATTGGAGATGCAGTTCTTTGCAAACCGTTTTGTACTAGAGAAGTTAAGAACAGCTGTCTCTCTACCTTATACAACTGTTCTGGCTGTCACTCCCTCCCTGCCGTCTTTGGGTCCCCTCAGCTCCTGCTCCTTACTTTGAGAATGGCCAAGTGGGTCTGGGCGAGTGTGGCTTCACTGTGGTGCATAAACACACGTTGTGAAGATACCACCTTTGACTGCACGGGAAGCCCCACTTGATGACAGTTCTTTACCATTTCCTTCCTTCCTTCCACATAAACTTCTCATTAATCAAGGTAACTTGTTAAGGCACAGACTGCACAAATTCAGGATGCTTGCAGGTCAGGCTTGAGAGACGCAGAGGCCAACTAAGGCAGGTAGATTTAGTTGGATTTCCACTAAAAGCTTCAGTGTTTCCCTTCCAGGACGGGGAAGTAGCTAAAGAGCAAACCCAGTGAGTCTGTAGAGAGAAGTCCTTTTAGCAGAGTTTCCAACTCCTGCCCTATGAAGCACTTTCTACCTTAATTCCTTGTGAAAGGTTCTGGGAAACATGAGCATAAAACAGAGCGTTGAATAAAGTAAAATCTGAATATTGTGACATGTCTCCTGAGGTAAATGACAGGAAAGAGACAGCTGACAACTATGGCCTATTCAGGCAAGCTAAATTCTACCTAGCTTCCTTGTCAAGTGATTCCTCCTTTCTGGCTGCCAGCAGTTCCTTACGGAAGGGCTGTTCAGGTCCTGTGCCAGTCTCCAGGGGCTCCGAGTTCTGCCTTGAGGAGGCAAAGCATGGTCTGAATCTAACGTATTGTCAAGGGTGGCAAAGCTTCAATGGAAGGTGGGGCTCTCCCACCTAGGCAGGCACACGACCAAGGTCCCATATTTATATTTATATTAATTTCCTCCACGTACAAGGAAGGCCATAAATCTGGAGCACAAAGCTGATGTGCACAGATTGCCCATCAGGTTCAGCATGTAGTTTTGAGGCTGGACGGGAGACACTGAGATCTGCTGGGCTGGAAAAGAGAGATGTGTATGTGCTTGCAATTAACTGGATATGTGTATTCTGTGACAAGTGTTCGCCTACGGTATGCCTTGCTCTCTGGCTATGTCATAAGCTGATTGCTGATGCTGTGTGTTTTTTCTTTCAGAGACCATTAATGAATTGACTTTTGGTGCTGGGGTCAGTTACATCAGCTTGACGCACACGCCCGGTTCAGCTCCAGGCAAGTTATCTTTGTGATTCTAACTTGAGGGGCTGGGGGGAACCCCAAATGATCAAATCTGTGGCGTTTTTTTAAATAGATGCATTATTTGCAGAGAATAAAGAGGCCGAGGATGTGCCAAGAGATGTTATCTGTTTGCTATCACCAGACAAACCGTAAGTTCAGCCCAGGCCTGAAACAGCAATCACGGCGAGAAAGACTGGTAAAGTGTTTAATGGTCATTCTGCTTCCTTCTTCTAGCCCGTCCCTGCCACGGGAGTGGAAAGTACAATCCCCAGCAAGGAAAAAAAGCAGCCAGTGTGTCCCTCTGAGACGGTCCCAGCGGAGAACTCCACTGAAACCAGACAACTGATCCTTTCATTGGACTTTTGTACAGAAACATCGTGTTGCCTGAAATCTGCCCTTTTCCTTTGTAATTATAAGTCATTGTGGGCACACGTCCTTCCTTCCTTATCTATTCTTATTTGGTTTTCACATGAAACTGTCTAGAATATGGGCATACAAAGCCTGTATTAACATATGTATGTATTATAAACTGCTGCTGTTGACGAAGCTCGCTGGCGTGCTGGAAAGCCGCAGTATAAAGGGAGGCTTGCTCTTCACTCACAGGATGTATAATTTGTCCATTTGGAAACGCAAGAGCATAACGTTGCCCCAAGCTTAGCAATAAATGCATTTATCACAGCTTGCAGGGAAGTGAGTGGCTGAGCTTATTCGCTCCATCCTTCATTGTCCCTCTTGGTTATATACTGAAGTTGCTTTAATTTGAACAAAGGTAAACCAGCTTGTCACTGCCACACCCCTAAATCTGGTAATTGCACGCTACATCACCTCCTATTTGTTGTGCATTCTCCTGGGTGTATGAACAGCCTTAATGTTTTTATATGGAATATTTCCATTCTTGAACTATGTTATTTCCAACTATTAACATTTTATGAAAATAAATGGTTACAGAATTAATTCCACCCACAGCTTCTCCCTTCTTCTTGATCTGACAGAGAAATTATATTTTTCTATAGAGTTCCACAGCCTCAAAGTCTGTTCTACTACGTCGCTGGTATCTTAGGCATTCAGTTCAATTAATGTTGGACCCAGCAGCTTTTAAATATAGACTCTTATTTGGCTACAAGCAGGATATGAGTAACTCACTGAAATCAAGGTTGGTAAGTCATATACGTAGCTTTGTGCTCTGCGCAGATAACTTGTTTATCGTAAATGTGCTGTGTAATCGACCATTCCCGACTCCCTCTGATGCCATGTGAACCTAACAGAAGTTTTTTCTGTTGTTAACTTCTATTCCAGAGCTGTTGCCCTAGATATCATTGAAACTTGAAAATGGAATGTGTTTTATTCATGCTGGTTTGTCTTATTCAGGCATGAACAACGGAAACGGAGTAGGCTTTTCTTCACAAGTGGAACCAAAGAGGCCGAGCGTGCTTTTGCCACAGCCCTTCCAGAGGCGCTTACCTCCTGCACTGGTATCCTATAATTTGGCCTCACTTTCCCTATTCAGTTTTGAGGATCAGAGGAACCTGCAAGTGAGGTTAAACTTTGTTCTCAAAATCAAAGTCAAAACCTGGGAACAGGGGATGTATGGAATGGCTTTGGCTTAAGCGATGGTCAATTATGGCCACATCCATTTATTCTGTACCTTCTCTCCTGCCTTAAAATGTTATTTAACCTGTTTGAATGGTGAATTGGAATAGTCGATTTCCTAATTTGTGCTTTTCTAGTTTTTGTTCGTTCTTGAGCAGTATTGAGATGAGCCCCATGAGCATTACTTCGGCTTCTCTAGAGAAGAACCAGGGACAGACAGATGTCCAGGAATAAACTGATAAACAGCAACGTACCTTGGACTTTCTGTAACCTTCAGCCCAATACAAGTGAGTGAGTGCTCTGACAGAAGAGACTTTCCCTTATTTCACTGAACTGAAAACAGAAGCCTCCAGTAATACGGCTGTTTAAAAACAAAACCAAAACCATACAAAAAACCCTACAAGAATGCTTTATAGCTTGGTATTTATGTAAAACATTCTTGGCAAAGTTAAATGTAATACATTAGTACAAACCTGAATATTATTCACAATGATACAATGAATTCCATCAATCAGATCTCATGAGCTGTGTCAAGGGGATCATCTCCCCTTCTCTCGTTAGAGATGCCACTGTCACATTTTAGAACTGAAAAATAAGTCTTGATTCTTATCTTGCTGGCTTTTCACGTGAAGGCTGCCTTTGGCTGATGGTGAGACAGTAGATTGTGCTCCCATAGCGCCCAGAGCCACCCTGATTCAAACCTTTTCTTCTCTCCCTTATTATAGGTATCCTAAAAGCAGCATAGAAAAGGAGTAGTGGATATACAGAAGGTGCAAAGGAATGTTACGCTCGCTACTGCCGTAATGATTACAGGCAGCGTGCAGCCAGTGAACTGTGTGGCTTGGCTGGAGAGCATGTCTTAAGAAGGTAACCATAATGTAGTTGCAAGATAGCAGTGGTAATGTCCCAGTTACAGAGAGAACATATGGTTATTGCTGCCCCGTCCTTATTTTTACTGTCATTAGCGAAAGGAGAAGCGGTAACACTTTGTTTAGGCAAAACAAATGCAGCAATGGCATGTCGAGCGAGGCCCCTAGGAAACAAAGCAGAGTAATGCACAACACTAAAAAACAACACTGACAGTCCAAATCGTCAAGTATCCAAAATACTGTATACAGGAAAAGTTAAGACAACTCAATTCATATTGGAAGTACAAGAACACTAAATTCTGCTACATTAAAAAAAAATCCTTAAACCACAGCACAGTTCTAGTGTTGCATCCACATCTTGCAGTCTTAAATTACCCAATGCTGTTCAACACTATCAACACGTATGTTTCTGGGAAACACGTGTTTCCAATTCTTCTCTCTAAAGCCAAGAGAACTAGATTTGTTTTCTTTTCTTGTTTCTTTTACCATCTAGAGAAAAAGTTGCAACTGACACTACCAAAGTGCTTTTGTATCGAGCTTTTGCTTTCCCAACTCCAGAAACAGTTGCCTTGGCTATGCAGTTTAAACTGTAAAGTTGCCGTAGCTGTCACACTGCGTTAGTGCTTTAGGGAACTTGCAGAGGGGTAGCAAACATTGAAGTCACTCTGTCACCTTGTTGGAACTGAATCCAAAAGCCATCCCTGGATATTTCTTGCAACGTCACAAAAACAAAGTGTTGGTCACTGGCAAGAAAAGTAAGTTTTATATATATATAAAAAAGTTGATAGCTCCTGCCATAAATTTACAAAAACTATCCCTGAGTGACTCTGTTCTGTGTCTGGTAAGACCTCTTGTGACAAGGAAATCGCTGAAGCTAGCTTAAGAGGAAAGAGATGCTGTTCCACCTGCAGTTTTTTATTACACTTTGCAATAATACTGATATGCTCTGACAGTGCCATACTTTAGCAACATTTGAGCTCCTCTCTGTAGCTTAACAAGTAAAAAAATAGCTACATTACTTAAACACTGCTGGCATCACGTATTTACACTTTAAATAGAAACGTTACCTTTTCTGAAGTAATCAAAATATATCTTCGCAAAAAATTTAGAATGTGGGATTTTACAAAATAAATGGAGAAGGTAAAAAAGCTTGAAGATATCTCAGTACCTTTTATGGCCGTCTTAGCCCGTGAAAGTATTTGGCTTTAATTTTCCTGAAAGGGATGTCTTAGCACTAGGTTCTCTGCCTCCACTATAAGCCTCTTTAAAACCCCAAAAACGCAAGAGGCGAGCCTGCTTTGTGCAGATTAGAATGAGGGGTTACCTGCGTGCAGTGAGTTTTCTATGAAGCAGGGAACAGAAGCAATCCTTCTGGCCTGATGCTGCCCGTGTTTCCTGTTAAATGGTGCAACGAGGATTCAGTAAGTTTACAAAAGGGCTGAGAACATTAGTTGCATTATCTGTCACTGTAGGCTATTCAGATACCCCGTTCTGCACCTGAGCAGTCAGAGTCTAAAGCACAAGACAATCACAAACGCGTAAAAGTCACCAGCCAGGCCTGGGCGACAAGCTGCTGAGGGGAAGACTCCCCCTTGCACGGATAAATCTTATTCTTTGAAGTCCGTCTATTGCCGTATCAGCACTTCTTTTTGTCTACTAGTGATTTGTACTAGTAACGTCTGCTACACCTTTACCTAACGATGCTCCCCTGGTTGGTTTGCACATTGTGGCTGTGTCCCCGCAGCACAAATAGAAGGCAATTCCACAAACTTCCACAGCCCAGACTCTCGGGAAGTATTAAAACGCTTCCTTAGTCCAAGGACAGGTTTAGGCGATCCTGTTGGTATCTCCGGAGGCAGGGGAGACGCAAGTTGGGCAGTGAGGAGTTACTTTAAAACTTTGGCAAAGAAAAAAAAGATATACAGATAGCTAGCTATCAAGTTCTTGTGTGTTCCAAACTCTTCCAAGCGCACTTAATTCATCTTTTGCTCTTGCTTTGAGTTCCTGGAGGAGGTATTTTCACACTTGCTTTTGCTGGTTTGCAATATTCTTTTGGCGTCTTATATGACAAATGAAGACTTGTGTCTGAAGTCACCCTGCAACAAAACAGTTCTGGATGCATGAAGGACCTAGTGGCTTTCCAGGCACCTTTCTGTCCCTGCCGCCCCACACTGCAACGTGCCCGTGAAAGGCAGGTCTGATCTGCGTAACTTCTGGCATTTGGTGTAGGTAGCACCCCCTTCCAGCTGGTAAGGAGAGGGAGACTCCAGTCATACTGGCCAGGCGCTCCTTCTCCTGTCCTCCTCACGTACTGAGGCATGGCAGGGGACCTTCTCATTCCCTCTTCAGTATCTCTGCTAATAGGGAGAGGCTTGTTCTGATCTTAAGCTCAGTGATCTATTCAAATCCCAAAATGCAAATTCTCTCGTAAAAGCATCATGGCCGGCCCACTTAATCCAATGAAACTCATCCTAAGGGGGTCAAGCCATAAGATAACCGAGGCAGAGCAGAGCTGCTTCTGATAGCTCTTGGCATCAGTCACTTAAGGCAACTTAAACTGCTCATCATTTCTAAGGAAATGACTCAGCCTTCACCCTTCTGTTTTCTCTCTGTTCTCCATCCTTGCTTCTGAGTGGTGCCCACTCAGAGAAAGTCTGTAGGCCCTAAAAAAGCTCATAGTCCTCTGCCCACCCCCTTCCTCTCCTAAACAGAGAGATGTTAAATGCAAATCATTTGTTACCTCATCATCTGTCCGGATATAGTTAACGCCATCAGGTTTCGCTGGAGTCTTGTAGCTGAAATAAAGGAAAAGGGCTCATTTCTGGGACAAGAAGACTGCAGGGTTTTGGAGGGGAGGTGCTGAGAAAGATGAAAATGAGGAAGAGCAGCTGAAAGCAGAGAGAAACCCAGCCCATTGCTCCAATGACAGACCTGTGCTTATTCCATCATTTGTCACGTCTGGGATTTTTTTCTAAAATCCCCTTCAGCACAACGTAAAAAAATTGCTGTACGTTTCCACAAGACTGACTCTGCAAAGAGATTAACTGATTCTTTTCTGGGCTCTCCTGCTCCGGTCCCTGTGCGCTACCTTTCTGTGTGCCTCCTGCACTGCTTGCTGTGGCAATCATAAAGTTCATTTTAAACCTTCACTGCCAGATGCCTTCAGCATTTTCCTTGGTTGTAAGTGCGTGCGCCACTTGTTTGCTATCCCACAGGAATTCAGAATTTATATACGACTGTCAAGCCCAGTCTATGCCAACCCTCAGCTGCATTTAAATAGGATATTTGGAGCTTTTTCTGAAAAACAAACCAAGCCAAACAAAAAAAAAGACGGGACTTCTGCTGAAAAGCAACATTTAACATGGAACAAACCTATCTGGTGAGAATCTTGGTTTTACATATATTATCCCTTGTACAGATTCTGTAAGGACATCAAGGCTTGTTTCTCATGCTAATGATGTTGGTTTTAACGTTTTAATGCGCGTTCTAAAATGCTTGGTTTTAATCCCAAATTTAGGTTCTCACAACTAGTGAGATTTCCTGCAGAGGGCCTACTCTTCTGCATATATTTTCTATTCATATCTTGATGCTTTAAACTAATTGTGCAGCGAGCTCTGTTCATTAAATTGTAGACCTCATTATGCCAACAGCACATAGCCTATTGGACAAACACCTGTAGGTATTTAATTGTCCTGGTCCCCCAAAGTCTTCGGTAGGGAACTAGGAAGAAATACGCCCACGTCAGGCACTGAAATACATTTTCGCCACCAATTTCTGGCGCCCTTCAGACTACTTCATGCTTGCTGTGGGCGCAGGGACTTGTATAAAACACTTTGAATCCCATCTCTTACCTTTCCCCGCTCTCTTTGCTGTTTGCAAAGTAACCCCTTCTGTAGGCGCAGCAGATACCAAGAGTGATGAGCACCAAGACTGCTAGGACCACCAGGACTCCACCAATTATCCCACCAATATTGAGGTCATCTGGCAAAGAGAGAAGCCATCATCCAGTATTTCTTCAAGGCAGTAGCGATATTCTAGCTTTACATATATTAAAATGACATATTTTAAGCAAACCCCAGTAATTCATGGGGAACTAGTGAGTCCCTGATTCCAAGACTAAAACTGCTGATGAATCTGAAGAGTGTTTTAATGTTTCCCTGAATTCTTAGATATTTTTTTTCTTTCTGTCTGGGGCTATGAGAAACCAGGAAAGGCTTAATGCTCTAGGATGTCCCCCTTCTTTCCCTCTGGTGACGACCATTTATTTATGGCGATATATTAATCGGCACTGACAAAAAGAATTTAGAGCCACTCACAGACTTCCATCTCCTGCTCCTCACACTTGGCAAAGCCGGCGTCGTTTGTTGCTATGCAGGAGTAACGGCCTGTGTCACCTTTGTGCACGGCATGGAAAACCTGGTGAGGAAAAAAAGGGAGAGGAGCAGGACGTGAGAGGCAGAAGGCACTGTGAGGGTATAAACACGTACAAGCAACTCTCCCAGGCTTCACGGTGGGCTGTGAGACATCTTCCCTCTTTCTAAAAAGGCAAGTGGTATCGGCAGTGATCAAAACCAAACAGCTAGGGTAATACCTTCTTCCATCATTAATCTTCCCTTTCCCAAGTCACCCAGATCTAGAACACCCAACCTTCCTCAAATTAGACCTCCTTTAAAAGCCATGCAATGACTTTTTTCTTTTACAAACGACCTGTCCAGCGAAACAAGTCTGGATTGTGTCTGTAAGGGCATTACCAGAGTGCCTGTGGTGGGGTTCACGGTGTAGGAGGAATTCTGGAATTTGGCATTCGATTTCATGTCTGGGGATAAAGGTTCACTGTTGCGGTACCAGCTGTAAGTGGACTTTGGGTAACCTTCATTCTCGTGGCAGTGAAGAGAAGCTGACTTGCCAACAGGTACAGCTTTAGGCACAGTGCATCTAGGAGTCATAGGTTTCACTGTGGGAAAGACAAAAACCACGTGAATGGCACTGCGGAGTAGAATTAAATATTTCTGACATGCTTTCGAAGATGGCTGTGCTATAAAGGTACCAAAACTTTGTGTTATTTCCAGCTGGTTTTAAACAACTTCCAGAGTGCTGTTGTTTCAACTCTGGAGAGATCTACAGCCTCTTCTGTTAGCTGTATCTGGTTTAAAGGTATCTTGCAGTGCTTGCAGAGGTGTCTGGGTTTAAAGGAGTACCTTGAACTGTGAGCTGGATGTTAATCTCATCTATGGTTTTAGTATCAGAAGGTGCTGCCACTTCGCAGCGGTATGTGGCAGTGTCCATCCGGGTGGTGTTTTTAATCACCAGCGATGTCCGGCTCAGAATTTCTGCACGAGTCGCAAAGTCTCCTGATACAGAGGAAAGAGAAAAAAAAAAATTAAGCGTAGTCACAAAGAATAATTTTAGGCGTCTGAATTAAGTGGTTGAACTTGGACTCATTCCGGAGTCAAGAGAACCACCTAAAATGAACTTGGCGCTTGAAAGTTACGAGCCTTCCTTTCGCCAGTGACCACAAAGGAAACCAATGCTGCTAGCCATGTAACAGGATGAACTGGAAAGCACCACCCCAAATCTCAAAAACTGTGGCAAAATTGGACTTCTAAGACAGCCTCAGGGCTTGTCCCCTTTGGAAGATTCATTTGGATGTGGCCGTTAGTCCCATCTAAAGTGCTGGAGTAGTGCCAGATGGAGTCAAGCCCTACGAGCAGTCCTGTGCTTGAGCCACCATCAATCCGAAGAGTTTGCTTCTGATCAGATCCTCCCAGGATGCTGCAAATCACGGTGCTGCCTCAGCAGCGAGCACTGACAGCTCAAGACAGAGATCCCATCTGAGAGCCCTCAGATGTCACATGGAAAGACAGGAGGGGTCAGTGTCTGGTCCTGAGAGCTCAGACACCCAGAGACCATGCGAGGACCACCAGGTGCTGGAGGAGGGAAGCTATAGCCTTTGCTTTCTCACCCAAGAAGTATCTCCTACACAGGATCTCACTCCAGCTCTTTGTGGCTCCCTACTGTGAACTGTCAATAATGAGAGCAGAGAGCAAAGAACATCCTGCTCGCTCTCCATCTCGCACTGTGACTGCTGAACTCTAGCTCCAGAAGAAAGCAGCAAGACAGCCAGAGGTCCTGCCTGTAACAGACTTGTTTGTTCTCAGTTGTATTGTTTCCGAGGCTGTTTTGGAAGTCTAAGAACAATGAGTCTTCATACCCTGCATTTTATTGTCAAAAAATACATAAGAGGTTTCGCCATCTCGGATTTTCTTCCATTCGATTCTGGGGTCTGGTGTTACGGTGGATTTAATGATGCAGGACAGCTCAACACCTACGAGGAGAAATAAAGGAAATACAGATTAATAGGAAGCAGCTGTATTTTTCTCTGCTTAAGGCAGTCTTGCACAGTGTTTTATTAGGAGATGCTGCCCACAAAGCAAAGCCTTCTCTTTCATCTGCCTCACAAACAGAAACACTGCTGGGTTCCAGGAGCTGTTGGGGAAGATGGACTTTGGCCAGCAAAAATAATAGCCGAACAGATATCAACTACGGAGAGAAATGAACACACTGTTCTCTACAGGCTCTAACTTATGGCAAACAAGACCTTATGACAGGGTGAGTCCACAGCACTGTCTTGTTGCTAATCAGAGCCTACAGCGTGAGTCAGGGATGCAGAATCTCCCCGGCTGGTGTCTGGTAATGTACTGAGGACCACGCTGCCTGGGGATAAATTCAGCAAACCCACTCCCCTTTGAAGTAGGCACTGTCATCTCCATCTCCTCTACAGAAGAGGGCACCACAGCAGGGTTGAGAGGTGGCTTACTCAGTATCGCGCTGGATGTCTGTAGTAGGGCCAAGATAAAATATAAATTTCCCTACCCCCTTTTCAGTATATTAACTGCAAGGCGACTGCCTTTCCTCCTTTTGGGATCCAGTTCAAAAAAGCACTTAGGCAGACACTTTGCAATGCCAATGGCTTGCAGGGGACTTCAATAAACCATTTCAATCAAGTGCTTTGCTAAACAGGGAGAGATACAGACATATTCTTAAGCACTTTCCTGGATCTGAGGCTCTCGGTAGCCCTGCCTCCCCCAAGAAACCAGATACCATGAGCAATAAGTAAAGTTTTTCTCCATTGTTTGGACTGATGCAAATCCCCAGGCAGAGGGCAGTGGAGCCACGGTGTCGGGCAGCCAGCGGGCCCCCGCTGCACTCACTCTGGAATTCCTGCACCACGGGCTTGGTGTTGCTGGATGTCAGTTCCACAGCCAAGAGTCTGCAGCCTGGAAAAACAAACAGAAGGTAATAAGAAATAGCACAGCTCATAAGTCACCCAGCTAGAAACACGCTGCCTGCTGAGAAATCTTCTCGGCCAGCTACAAGGACTAACTTCCCTAGATAAAACCTATTCCTGGCTACTAATGCCGCTCCAGCAGGCCGAAGTTTATTTAGGAGTTGTGGTGTAAATACAGGAAAATATAATAGTTAGAAGTAGCAATTAAAGAGGATTAACTTAATGGCACAAAACCAGTGCCAGCACAAGCCATTTCCTTGTGCTTTGTGCTTATTTAGGTGGTAAAAGAACTCTTATTCTGCTAATGCCAGAGTTACACTATTATTTTGCAAATTAATTTGATCAGGAAAAGACAGGAAGCAGAGAAACCTCAAGAGTTCCGGTCAGTCCCTAGAAGATGAAATGTGCTAACATATGCTGTACATCTTCAAGTATTTTAAGACTCAGCGTGGTAATGTAAAATGCAAGGTAGTAAATCATGAAAGAACTGCAATTCAGGAGAAAACAGAGGAGTTGAGCTCTTTGGGTAGTGTCCCAGCCAGACTGACACTGGGACAAAAGCTCAATCATGCAATGCTGCAAGGCATCTGTATACCACAAGCTATTTCCCTTTATTGTCCCTGCTCTGAGCACTAAAATGTTTCCAATTAATATAGTCGTTTTCCCTTTGCGCGTATTATTTCCTTTTGAAAAATCTGCTTTCCGTGTCCTTTCTGCTGTGCATTTCACCAGAACAGGTACCAACAACATTCACGCGCTACTGGATACCCACACTCACAAACAGGTCTCCGGAGGGAGAAGGAAACAAGCCGGCAGTTTCCAGCATGGCGCAGCAGGAAGAAAGCGAACCAGACGGCAGAGGCAAGCCATGCCTTCATCAGGGAGGATGTTTTGGAACCGGGTGTTGCGGCTGTTGCAAAGCCCATCACCTCTCGGTCAGACTATGGAGACTATGGCATTCACCAAACACTGGCTGCTCCAAAGCCCCGTCTTACCGGAGGAGGACACGTACTATAATTGGTGCCAGATAATCAGGTACAGGGGTATGCCATGGCCCCACATGCAGCACTGCTGTTACGAACCCTATCGGAAGTTTGTTGAAATCTAGGAGAGGATGCCCGTGACTTCCCTGGGCATTCGATCAAACAGCAAGGTAAAGACGACGGAGACCAGTACCTCAGGGACTGGAGAAGAGATGCATCTAAAGGTTAAGACTGTCTTACTCTGAGCAAAAAAGTCGTAACCAACCTGAATAGAAAGCAGAAAAGGCAGCTTGAAAGGAGATGTGGAGAAAGAAAGGATCTTCAGCATCATGGCAGGACAGTTGGAAATTCCTGTGTGCTGGCCTTCAGGGTGGAAAGGTTTGTACAGAAAGAATCTGACAATGCAGGGTCAAAATTCCTCTGGTGGAGTGGGTGAGACGGCGTAACAGCAAGGCAGCAGGCTGAGAAATACCCAGGAGCTGCGAAGTCCCTCCCACTGAAAGCTCGAGGGCCTGGAACACCTAAAATCCTTTCAGCATTTTTGAAATGTTCCCTGTTGATTCTTATCCCTCATTGTTTGTTAAATGCTGACGCTTTCCTCAGTGCCTTGGCTCTCGGTGCTTATAGCCCCAAGACCACTGGGGAGAGCTGAAGTTTGGCAAGATTTAGAAGCTGCTTTTGTGTACAAAATAATTGTTACTCACATAAAAGCCACCGGCTGATGCAAACTAATAGTTGGCCCAGCCAAAACTGCTCTTAGCAGGACCTTTCCAGCCCTCCCCCTTCTGCACTTGGAGACATTCACGCAGCGTCTGGGAGAAATCCAATATTGAACTAAGATGACAGTGCTCTGGACTGTAATGTAGCTATTTGGGAGAAGTCTTGTGTATCGGAGCTGAAATGAGTAACAGGGCAGTGCAGGGAGCACTTTGCTTTCAATCCGCTTGTGCTTCACTGCGGACAGCCGGGAGAATGCCATTTTCGGAGCTGGCTCTCGGCAGGTCGAAGCAGGTGCTCGGGTCCTGCTTTGTTGAAGTCCACTATGAAGCAGGGCCCATTTTCATCAGGTCTTGTGCTTCCAGACCTAACCCCTTGACAAAAGGTAACTCGACACGTTCCTTCCCCTCCATTCATCCTTTGATCCTCTCAGGTGTTCTGCCTGGGGTTGTGATCCCTGCTTTCCTGCCCCATTTACGTAAACAGATTTCACTGATCCAGAGCATTAGAAGTGGCCAGTCACCAGGAGACAAGAAACAATCTTGGGACAATGCTTTTGAAATCTTTGGACACATTTTCAAGACTAGTGTGGGGCACTTCATACAAACAAGGCATTTGATTGCTTCTGCTGTGAGGTTCCTGCTGCTGGAACCAAGAGGACTTTTCTTGAGGGCCCAGGCCTGAGCACTCAGCTTAACTGTGGAGATCCTGGTTGGCCTCCTGTGTGGGACAGCTGGCTCTGATAATGCGTTTGGCCCGGCTTTCAAAAGGGAAGAAGTTGTAGGTTCTGCTTTTTTCAGAGACAGCAGCCTCCTTCATCGGGGAACTGCGTTACAAAGACGCTTCTACAAACAGCTTTCTTCTGAGACCTGAAGTAGCAGATGACTACAGAGAGAAGAGCTGAAGAAGACAGCTTGCACAGTGTCCATCTGGTCTGTACTATCCCATAAATCTTCCTTTTGGAAATGTTAGAGAAAGATGGGGGAGGGAAAGGCATGTGGCAAAGGTTCCTTGTTGCTTAAAGGAAACTTGATGCACCCGTTTGCTTTTTGTTATACATTCCTGTTTACACAAGATCTTTTTTCAGAAAAATTATGTGCCATCAAGTAGATAGGATGGTATCAGTCCTAGTGCAGTAGTGTAGCTACAATGTAAGTTCAGTTGAAGATGGAGATAGTAATACCCCAATGTTGTGTTACTCTGAAGGAGTTACGACCCCAGAAGTATTCACCTCAAGACAGTGGGACTCCATCAAACTCCGGCCCCGACTCATTTCTCGGAAATGGTTCACAGCAGGTTTCTTCCCACCCACTAAACAGAAGAGATTTAGGTCTACCCCTCGGGCACAAAGCAGGATGACAACAAATTTTAGACAGAAGCTGGAGTCCTTGGAGACCGTGCGAGAGGTTCTGACATTATTACGTGCATTGACTGTGGGCAGAGATCAGCGTGGCTACTTAAATCACTGCTAAGGCAGATTTATTCTTCTGCGTGTGGCACAAGAATACTGCAAGCAGCATGTTCTAAATACCAAGAAGGCTACAGCTATGCAGGGAGCAAACCAAAACCCCAGGGGGGGCAAAGCAGGAGCAGAACACCTTTATAGCTCTTCTTAGCATTACTTTGGGTATCTCGCTCACCAAGGGGCTGGAGGAATCTGCACCAAGCCAGTGCTCCCCAGCTGTCAGCACTCTCCTGTTCAGGGAGCCTGGGCACCTGCGCTACGTCACATTTTCCCTGTTGTCCACAAGGCGACCGCACTTCTGGGTTGCTTCGTTTTGCATGTTAAATCATCATTAGTGGTGACTTTTAAAAAGAGTGTTCCAAAGATGTTCCTTTAGGCCTCTTTCAGCCCGGTGCAAATAAGCAGCAAAGGTTTTATGTTATGTAAATCTCACTTCAAAGGCCTCAGCACCCAGGATTCGGAGAAAGCCGGGCACAGACCTGCGTTCCTTTCCAGAGCAGGATTTATGCCACAACACACACACTTACCAGATCTGTATGTGCTACATCTCCGAATACCTACCAGATCTGTATGTACTAGAGACTCAGGCAGACATATGGTTGAATCCCAAATGCCATCAGTTCTCCAAAATAGAATCCAGGACAAGGCAGCGAAGTCTACAGCATATTCTTATGGCACTTCTCTCAGCTAAGGAGATCCAGCTCATGCTTGTTACTGTGACTCATGTTATCTGAATCATGTTAAAATGCTACACCAAAACTACAGTTTCAGAAAAAAAAACCTAGCAGCTTTATAGGCAACTAGGCTGTGTTACATCTCCTCTCTTTGTACCGGGTTTTAGGTGCAGTCTGAGCTTCCAGCTCCTTCCACCCCAATCTCTTCTCTGTTTAAGGACTCTAGGCAGAAATTTGAAGAAGAGGTGAGGTATTCCTGAAGTATTATAGGCAAGGTAAGACGGATGACCAGGAAACATTTCAAGTCAGTTGCTGCCAACAGTCCATGCTGCAATATCATTCAATGCTGCTTTGCCGATACTGCAGTTATCTGATACGGTAATTTTAGTTAATGCACTGTCAGGCACAAGCAGTAAAAAAACATGCAGCTGTATTTAAACACCTGCCCACTAAAGCAACAAAAATATGCCTTGCTTGAGGTGTCCATCATCACTAAGCCGTTGCTTGATTTGCAATTCAAAATGCATCTAAGCCATGTGGGAACGCTGCTATAAACCACATGTCTTGCTAAGAACCTTCGCTTTCTGGATGGTTACTCTGTGTAGCAGGAGTGCTACCGAGAGAGAGTGATATATTGTTAGGTGTTAGAAATGGTAGCTGAACCCTCTGCCTGTCAGCACGTTTAGGGCTGCCCGTTTGGAGATGCCCGCTAGAGCTCAATGCCATGAGCTGGAGTGAAAATAAACGGTGACAAGGGCAGTGCAGCAGAAAGGACTGGAGCAGCAGGCAGGAGACGAGCATTGTTGTTAAGGGCAGCCCAGCTGACCCCGGGACTGTCCCTGCCTTAGAAGTGTTGTGTGTATGCGGCAGGGAGGAAGCCAACTGTTAAATGTGAGAGAAACCTCCCGAGGAAGGGCAGAGGAAGCCGCACAGCTCTGGAGTGGATAAGACAAGGAAGAGGGAGGCCAGGTTTCTGCCGTCAGCTTATTTTGAGGAAATCGCCATAAGCCCTGACTTTCAGAAACATCCGACCATCTGCACCTCGAAATATCCATCCCGTTGTCTCTCAGTGCTTCAGGCTCTTTATCCTCCCTCCTCTCTATCCCCAGTGCATCCCACTGTGATTCCACAATGCAGCTTGTGCCAGTGCAGACAGGGTGGTGTGGGATAGGCAACACGGCATGGTGTCGCAATGAGATACCAAAAAATGTCTAGCCCACTCTGGCACTGGTAAGATTTTGGGTTTTTTTTGTCCAGCTGTCCTCGGCTGGGATTTTGGGAATACCTTAAGGGACTTAAATGCAATTGTGATATATAAAGACTAGATTTATAAAGGGTGCAAAATGCGTGGGCAGGGAATGAATGGCGTACCTCATTCTTATTGAATTCCAGTGGGAATTAGGCATCCTGTTGATCCTCATTTACATTTTTAGGTGTCTTTCTAAAGTGACAGCTCTCATAAATCTGTTTGAAAAAACCCATCCTATGCCATTAGATGCAGTCAGGAGGATTTTACTTTGTAGTACTCAGTCTTAACTTTCAACCCTTGCCTCCAGTCCAAGGACCTGGCTGTATGTTTGCTCTGGCACCCAAGTTGTGGGTTAAAAGTCCCCCCCCCCAGGCTGATACGAGGGAGCAGGCAGGTGGACCTTGCTGGTCAAGTGTCCAGACATTGAGCCTTTCTTTTATTCCAGTTTTCCATGGCGCCTCTCCTGAGATCAGCAAGCCAAGCCTGACTCCGGGGTGGGCTGCCCTGCAAGAGAACAATGTAGATGTGCAGCGAGAGATTAGCGAACAAAAGCTTAGGAGTGTCTCCGTCCAAATTAAGTAACAGATGGACCTGGTCTGTGTGGGAGCTGATAACGGTTATAAAAAGGCCATCACCAGACTGTGGCCAGCCCACCCTGGAAAAAAACCCACCCCGTTGTAAATCCTCTGTGCTGTTATAGCTGCTTGTGCTAGTAAGGCTTTATTTTTACCAGCTATCGTAAACCAGCGTGACTTATTTTAGATGCGTGGCTTGTACCACTTGGTTAAAAGGGCACCAACTCTCTGACAGACACCTACAAACAGAGGAGATGTGCCCGCCTGGGCAGGCACTATGGAGCATAATTAACCTAGAGAAGGCAAATGCAGCATTACAGAGCGGTGTCTGGCATTCCACATGGTTCTGGCTTTTGCTTTTCTCCTCTCTTAGGTAGCTTGCTGATGGCACTTGTTTCTTCTGAAATGCTGGTAATAAAGGAATCTCTGGTGGTCTCAGCAGGACCAGGACCCCACAGGACAAAGCTGTGTGGAAGACCATTGACTATTTGCTTTCATCTGAAGATGTAAGAATTTCAGATTTTGCTCTTAATTCACTCTCTTCCTGCTCACCACTAGAGAAGGCAGGGAGATGCCTGTGTGCTAACAGGGTACATACAGTTCTGGAACGAAATCTTCAACTGTTTAAATCTCCCGATTTAAAGTGCAACCTTAAAGACCTGACTATTTGCTGCAGAGAAGGTGCGTTAGTATCCAGGCCATGCACACAGTCTTTTTTCCTTCTTTCCCCTCTTTTGGACAGGAGGATTTACTGTTCTACCTCCTAATTAGACAGCAAAGCCATTGGTATACACGCAGCTTACACATCCACACCCAGCAGTGAAACAGGTTGCTATCAAGGAGATGTGGAGCCCTCCTAAGACAAAAACCTCTCTGCAAAGCAGTCTCCTTCTGCAGCTAATATTCCTCCTCTCTCCCATGCAGGGAGGGAAGTGTAGGCGTTGCCTGGTGAAGACCGCACAGTGGTCTGATGGTTTCTCAAAGTTTGGTTTCGTCACGTTGGGATGCAGCTGCAGACACGCCGGCTCAAATATCCATCTGACAAGGGCTTCTGGAGGTAAGAATTTCACAATCTTTGGTTTTCGTTTTGCTCATGGCATTGCAGCGTGTTTAGAGATGAGATATGAAGGCCTTGCATATCTGCACCTTCACAAAAAAGAGACAACCTATGCTCAAGATCAGATGTGCACGCCACCCACTTTGCAAATCCTTAGGCCCATGCTGGGAGGAGGCATCATGAGCCATGCTCCAGAGCTGTCTGAACAGGAGGAGTTCATGCTTACTCACGGTCTTAGCACAAATCTGAGCTCCTGGCTGGACATGTTGAGCTTGGACCTAGTCCACCAGCAGATTCTCATGCTCCGCTCTCCCTAAAGGAGCACAGATGCTTTAGAAGAGAGCCAGAGCTGAGCCGATGGGTGGCAACCTGGGGAGAAAGCTCCCAGGTTGAAGGGCCTAGCACACTTAGCCCATGTTATTGAAATAGCTTTTCACCCATCAGAACAGACATGGCTCGAGAGACCAAGAGCCAGCTCCGCAAAGGTATCTAACTGCTGTTGACATCAAGGGGAAGATGGGCATTTAATACTTCGCAGACATGGCTGTACGTGCCTTGCCCAACATCTTAATCTGTGCATGATCTGCTCCTAGCTCTCTTTTCCCAAGCTCATACCCTGCTCCTGGCTCTTCTCGTGGAAGGACTGAATGTACGTGCAAGACGGGAAGGAGGTAATACTTGGGTGGATGACTAATACCTAATACTTAGAAGAGATTAAGATGGAAGCAGCAAGGGCTAGGGAGTTTCCAGCATGTCAGATTGCATCTCTTTCTGTAATGCATTTCAGGCCATATTCAGCCTAAAGAAAAGATGGAAAAAGTTAGAATTTGCCCCTCAAAATCTGGGATGAAGGGTAACGGAGAAGGAACAGAGAGGAAACATGAATAGGAAAGCTGTGCCAAGAAGAGGCTGTTATTACCAGCCTTTGCATTCCTGAATTGCTTCTCCCTTCCCAAGAAAGAAACGCGAGGCTGAACTGAAAGTCTCACTTTCCTTGGGTAAGCAACAGGGACTAGGGCACGAACCTTCTGCGTTGCGTTAGATACCACTAACCGGGGGATTAAGTCCTGCCCAGATCATTAATTTTGCCTTGCTACTGGGCTCCAAGGTCAAGCCCCTTACACAGATGCTTTGGGCTTGCAATGTTAACGCTGGCTCTCCAGGAGCAAAAAACAGGGGCAGGTGGCCTTGCTGTGTGGCTCTGAGGGAAGGCCGTTAGGCAGGAGAGCCTCTAATTGCCTCTGCACCAAGTCTCTGGCAAAAGCCAGAAGAGAAATAAGGCAACAAGGAAACAATTACAGATCACTTGGCTAGGACTGTATCAAAACAGTCACATAGTACTGAGCGCTGTTCTTGCTATTTTCATTAACAAATGGACAGCATAATTACGTCTTCAAACTGGTCTGGCTCGCAGCCAATACGGACCGTGAAAAGGAGTTGCATTCACAGAAAATGGGACATGAGGGGATCTCAGGAGGCCAGCTCATCCCCACCCCTGCTGTAGGGCATGAAAACCCAAGGAATGCCACTGCCTGGGCCCCTGGATGTCTGCTGAGGTTCTCACACGCAGTGTTTCCCCGTGATCGCTTTCACCTGTTAAAGTGCTGTGCATTTGTCAGTTAAGCCTCAGACCCTTCAATTTCAGTGGCCCCTGCAATTCAGTACAGATGTACAGTTCCAGTTCGCTGGAGGGAAAAACTGAGGAATGGGAAGTCACAGGAAGGGTAAGAACCACACTATCTCAGCCGGCAGTGGATATACAGCTCTGTGATCTGCTCACCGGACGAGAGTGTCTTGCAACAGCAAAAGTAGAGGCCAAGAACAAAAATGGTGAGCACTGAAGAGAAGTGGGAATATTTGCACAGGGCAGATTTGAAACCAACCCTTCCTGCCTATTCCCACTTGCCTTCCATTGTTTCCCTAGCCAGCCCCAAGAATTGCCATACAGGCACATCCTACGTTATTTCTCACTTCAGCAAGTCCCTTTCCACCCAAAAGTGGCAGATGCTGATACCAAATTAGTGCAAAGTGGGAGGGAACCAGCAGATAACTGTGATAAGAGCCAGGGGCAACGGTCTTCCTCCTGTCCTCTCCCTTCCTCCCGGCAGGGCTATCATTGCAGCAGACAGATGCCAAGGGAAGTCTCCAGGGCAGAGTCAAGTCAGTGAGACGTGGCATGGATCTATGGCCAGGAGCAGGGAGGCAGAATGAACCGTACGGGGAAAAGGGGCAAGTTCCTTTATTTTTGTCTTGTGTGGGAATTTGACTCAAGGATTGCTGAGAATTTCATAAGCCAAAGTGACGTTTTCCAGGCTGAGCGCCAGCCAAGGCACAGACTTGATCTCAGCAGGTATTTGACTTCGACAGGAGCTAGGATGCTCAGTACCTGCTTGACCCTGGCTTTTGATGAGGACACATATATCAAAAAGCTGCCTGAAATGCAAAGACAGGAAATAAGCGGATATGCTATCAGCACCAGGCTTTGCAATACTCTTTAGTGTCTGGCTGCGTCCCAACCATCAATACAGAGACTCGCAGGGTTTTAGCCTATAATCCTCTATTCCTCTGTCTGTGACTCTAATCTCTTGATCCTCCGTTCTCCTCCAGCCTATAGCTTGACCAACAAAACACAGATCTGAAGTTCTGCTTATCAGAGACCAACCATGTCATCTTCCTGTGGAAAATGGGAGTTGGGAAGAGAGCAGTAGTCATCAGAGCCAAGAGCTGAGAGTAGGCTAGGGATGGGAACGGGAGAGGGCGTGAGCAAGCACACAGAGAAATCATTTATGACAAGACTGAAAACAGCTCTCTTCTTTTTAAGAGCCTTTTTTCCGATTTTACAGTATCATTTTTGTCTCTTTTTTGTGTATATAATTCTAGCCTTGTGTATAAAACACAACTGCCTAGCTAATGCGTCGCACAAAACATGTACAAATGAACGTTGCAAGAGACTGACTGCAGGCACCAAGGGAACATTCACATCTGCCTATGAGCGTGCGACCAAGAGCCTGTGAAACTACTGCCGTCATTGCGCGCTGGAGAGGTGGGGCCGTCTTCTGTGAGGCAGCTTTGAAGCTTTGCAGTGAATCTGTCGGAACAAAGGATGCAGATCTACAAGGGAAAAAGGCGTTCAGCAGAAAGCTGCGCGACCCGTGTGCAGGCCTGAAGACATGTGAGTTGGGGGAACATGGTTCTAGGGGCGGCCCTGAATCATGCAAACAGATCTGAAAAGACTTACCTTGTTAACATCAGCCTGAGTGTGGGCTGCAGACCTGCAGAGGGAGTTGCGCTGCAGGGTTCAATAGAGATTATTTCCTTAGGAAGCACATCGGGAATTAAAGGGAGCCCAAATGAAGTCACAGACAGATAAAGATGAAAAGCTTGACGTACAGCGCTATTAGGAAGATCCTGGCATAAATAAGCAGGGGAAGAAGGAGGAACATAATGCCATGTCAGAGCAAAGAGTGAGGACGAAAGCCATTCTGGCTTGTCCCAACCTGGATTCCCGACCAAGGCAAGCTCATTTAATAGAGCAGAAACGAGCCCTGGCATGGAGGAGTTAAAAGATTACTTGTCCTGGGGGAGTTGAATTAGCCACATATCTGGGAACTAACTTCTCCCAGACCCTGACTTGTTTTTCTCCTTAAACATCTCCTGCTGCTATTTTTAGCAGAGAATTTTCTCAGACGAATGCTCCCAGTTGAGTCCTGGTCAGAGGCCCTTTTCCCAGAGAGACACAAGCCCAGCAGCAGGAGCTGCTCCCCAGTTTAGCTCAGCTCTGTTTCATTGTCCTGCCGGCTTCGGGGTTCACGTGCCGTGCTGCCAGGTCTCTCCTGAGGCATGGGGGACAGTCGCCCCACCAGCCTGGTGATTAAATGCTCTCCCAGACCCCAAAAGCCAGGGGAGGCTGCAGCCTGGTCTGCCATTTCAGACGCAGCTGAAGAAGAGGGTGGACCGGACTTGATAACCACCTGCAGGCTTTTTAGGAGCATGAGTGGCAAAGAAGGTGGGAAGGAGATAGAAAGAAATGATTAGGTTGACATTAATAACAGGATCTGCTTCTCAGCACTAAAATCTATTTGGCTTCATTCCAGTTCTTCCGAGGGAAACTGTGGAAGCCTTTATTGTTCATAAAAATTGCAACTAAAATCGGACTGGATAAAGCTTAAGGAAACACCTCTCAGGGGACAACCCTGCTTTGGCTGCTGGAAACAAATGAGGTAACTCCCTTCCTCTTCTTTGGTTTTCTTGGGGCCCTTATTCCTCCTTAGCCAAAACGCTAGCCTGTCCATCAGTCCATCACTCCCTTCCCCTGGCTCCTCGCTGCTCAGCCTCCAGCACAGAGCAAGCGATGCGTCTGCTCAGGCTGTCTGCCTAAATGCAATTAGCAATGTGTCAGTGAGCGTCTGGGGCGGTTCACAGGGAAGCAACGCTTGTAACTTCTTTTATCTGCAGCTTGATTTAATACCTGCCTGCCAGAGATGGGCAAGTAAATCAAAAGGCCAGATCAGGCCACATGGACAGACAAATTGAGCAAAACTGGAATGAACCCCTGGCTTGTCTGGGCTAATGTGCAGTTAAAGCTGGAGGACCCAAGAGGATCGAGCGCTCTGCATCCTGTGAATGAAGCGCGGGGAAGGCTGCAGTCCAGCGCTGGAGAGCAGCGGCGGGCGGGCGGGCGGTTACAGCAGAGCCACAGTCAAGAAGGTCCCTCTAACAATGGCCCCTTCTTGGTCAGCGTATCTGTTGCCTGTGTGTCTTGGAGTCATGTCAGTGAAGCAAACAGATTGGGAACATATTTGTACTCCCCACAGCAGTGCAGAAGCCAACCCAGACACTGGAGAGCAAGCTGGGCTCTCTTCTGCTCCTTGCCTCAGTGCCAAGTTTCCAGCTCGGCTTGAAACCTGTGGCCGAGCCCTACTTTGGCAGGGGTGAAGGGAGAGGACAGGCAGGGTCAGGAAATACTCGGCTTTTCAGCTCATGCTTGCAGAAGTTGGCAGCTGGCTACAGGAGAGGGGAGCCAAGCTGAACTCAATCGCGCACCTCTGAAGGCCCCCATGAGATGAAATTTGGCACTGTGTGTGGCTTTGCCCTTCTCCCCAGCTTAAACAAATGGAGCCGAGAATAGCAGTCACCTGGATGACCCAGAGATGCTGTATGCGGTCTTGTCCCAGTGGCAAGCGCTACCTTCAAAATGCTTCCCCAAGCCCAGCAGGAATCCCAGGAGCCCAGGATTTCTCTCTTGACCTTCATTGTACACATTCCAACACATAGGCACTTAACCTTTGAGGCTCCTTTGGAAATCCCAGCGACAGCGTTTTACGGATGAGTATGTTTCCCCTAACATCTGCCCCCTGTATCGGATGCTGCCAGAGCCGCTCTCTGGGCTGGCTCTGCTCCCAGCTGAAGGACAGACAATAGGCATTTGAATGCCGTCTCCACTTCCCCTCCCAAACAGCCTGGGGGAGATGGCACATCAGAGCCAAGACAGCACTGACAGCACAGCTTGCCAGCCAGCGACAAGTCTCTCTAGATCACGGCCTGCCTTTTCTTTCCCTCCCAGTGCAGCTGAACCACTGGCTACAGTTGTTACTGGGCAGGCAGGCCAGCTCTGCTGGGCAAACCCTGGCAGCGTCCAGCTAGCCAAAGCGAGGAAGCCTTTTCTCAGCACACTACTGCTGGCGCCAGCCTGATCCCTCTCTGAATGCTGCGGAAATCGACTGACCTCCTGGATTCCCAACTCTGCCAGCCAGAGCCCTGGTTAATGGACCTCTCCTGTACCTCTCTGCGTGCCAGCTCACCTGGAAACACACCGGCCACCTCTTGGACTTCCCCTTGCTCGCTCTTACTAGCATCTAGCTGCAATTCACTGCTTCAGGCAGCGCGTGGGGCACAGAGAGAAGCACTTCCATCTGCAGGAGGTTCGGCAAAGGTTCAGCGAGAGCTGGCTTGGATTCTCCTGAAGAACCATTGTTCCGTCTTCCTAGAAATAGCCCTGCTCCTGAAGAACCATTGTTCCATCTTTCTAGAAATAGCTGTGCTCCTCGCATCCTGGAGCCGTTCAGCCTGTTTGGCACCGTTTCTGTTGCTTCAGAGACAACAACAGAGAGTGAGAAAAACCTGTCTAGACACCATTTACCTTCCATGGACTCCCATTGCCACATCAAAGCACCACTTCAAACAAACCTGCAAACTGGCCAAGTAATAACCCCCAGCTCTCCTGTGCCTGCTCCAGCCAGAGGCCCTCAGACCCATCCCATCGTGCTTCAGAGTGCATCTATAATCCAAGCCCTTCTGATAACAGGAAGAGAGGTAGGATGACAAACCTCATTACAGGAACATCAACAGACATTAAGTGGCCTCAGACTGCTCAAGTGGGGGCTGTGTCCCCTCTACTCAGCATCCAGGTAGAAGCAGAAATCTCACCCGCCTCCTCTCAGCAATCCGCAAACCTCCAGCTCCTCTCAAAAGCAGCCGTACAAGGCGGTCCCCTCGGCAGTCCCACTTGTCCCACCTGCCCCGATGCTGGATCCCTTACCTTTCCAAAGCCACGCGCAGGAAGGCTGAGCAAGCTTTGCTACCGCCCAGAGATCAAAGAAAATCTTCCAAGGACATGGAGGTCACTGAGAACTACAAGCAGCTTGTCCACTGTGAGGCAGCAAGTCACTATCAGAGCATGACAAAGTCACAGGAGCTCAGGTAAATGTTCAAGATACCTTGAAACCAAGGGAGCCGGAGAGGTTTTTAGGTCACTTGTGCTCAAGTTACTTGAAGTCACTGCTTTGGGGAAGCGCCTGGCACTAGCATCAGGCACTGACCGTATGCAGCCACCACAAGAGCAACATCTAGCTCATTATTTTAATAAGGGTCCTTTGAAATACCTTCTGTGTGAGAGACAGCTAAGAAAATCCAGTCTGGTTTTATTCTGTCTCAGGCAGAAACAGCCTTTATTTAGCAAACTGCTGCTAACAGCTCTGTCTCATTAGTCAGTGTTTAGGGGACCAGGCTGCAATTGTTCTGAAGTCTGGCATTGCAGAAAGCCTTGGTAATGAGGTCTACAGGAGACGATTCCTCCTGACAGGCCCACAATGACCTAGAAATCCTACTTAATTCCCTGTCAGTGAAAAATGCTGAGTAACAGCGAGGTGCAGAGGCACCGGGGCTGATTTGAGGGGGCAGGCTCCAGCCTCTATCACGCTTTGGGCTGTGATGCAAGAGCTCTTAGGGTGGAAAAGCCGGCACCGCTCAGCTATGCAGCAGCTCCCCAGCTAAAGCAGAGGGGAGGCTTGCCAGGCAGATAAACAGGGGGTTGTTACGGGAAGGTCTGTAGCCTCATCTTGCCACCACGTAGAGCAGGCAGAGCGCCGGCAGCAGAAGTCTCTGTTTAACACAACAGCAGAGACCGGAGGAGGCGCTTGCAAACAGCCTGGCTCTCGCTAGGGCTCCTTTGAAGCCCCCTCACGAGCAGCACCTGGATGAGGTCTTCTCAGAGCAGTAGGCATTGTCTCCTCTGGATCGTGCTCGCTCGCAAACTGTGCCAAAGCCCTGCAATAGCTCAACTTTTACTATGTTCCCAGGTGTAGCGTCCCCAGCAGCTCACGAACTTCACCCCCAAAGCTGCCGGTGCTACCAGCAGAGACTGTGGTACGTCCTACCGTGCGGGCAGCCTCTCCTGCCACGTATCGGAGTGGCGCGGGTGCTGTCTCCTCTCACGTGGAGGTGGGATGAGCAACAGCTCTCTGCCACACCAGGCAGCGTGTGTGCCACGGAGGCGTTGTTAAGCTTTTCACAGAATCATAGAATCGTTTAAGTTGGAAAAGACCTTTAAGATCAAGTCCAACCATTAACCTAGCACTGCCAAGTCCATCACTAAACCATGTCCCTCAGCACCACGTCTATAGTGTTTTGACACGTTCTGCCCAAACCACTTTTCCCGTTTCCTTGGAGGAAAATGCAGCAGGCTGGCACAGGCTCGGGCCACAGACACGTTTCTTTGAGGTGGTTTGTTTTCGACAAGCAGCGCGTGTACTGTGGTTAGGAACCTCTGGGCTGGATGGCCCAGAGCCAGCTAGGCCAGAAGATGAGGTACAGGGACTCAGCTGGAATGTGGGCTGGATACAGCTGACCTCGAAGACCACCCCCAATAAAGACCCTTACAGGCATGTGGCTGCCACCTGTTTCAGCCAGCAGACGAGGGACTAAACCAGGAATTCTGGAACTGAATGCAGGGTCTGTTCAAGAGCGGTCGAAAGACTCCCACCCACGTGAAGCTGTCACTGATGTGTGCTCTCTTACAGATCCTTGCAGAGGAATGCATCTTTGCCCATCATGTGCGAGACTGCTACTCCCATACTGCAAATGCAGCCCTGTTTAAAGTACAGCTCAAATCCACAAAGGGCTGCTGTAAAAAAAGAAACGTGGAAATGAAATCACCAGCCGAAACAGTGTCTAGAGACAACTCAAGCCAAGTCCCTCGAATGTCAGCACCAGAAGGAGAGCTCTGAAATGGAGAACGTAGCTCATTCTGCACCGGCTCCGCTGGCACAGACAGAGGATCTGCCTCAGAGACATGAGGAAAAGACATATGCTGAGAAAGGAAGGACCAGCTTTATTTTACCAGCCTGTGTTCCCACCAGAGATGTGCTTTAAAGACTGCCTTGCAAAGTAGGAATTAAATCCAAAGGTGCCTATGCATCTTCCTTGCTGTCATCCCCTTATCAGTTATCTCCAGCCTGCTCTGAACCAGAAGATGAAAGGATCGTAACACCACTTATCTTCCCACTTAAGAACATGCTTAACAGCTTGCTGCTAAAGAGGAGGACACTCAAGCCTGGGGAAGCAGCTGTAAATTCTGCAAATGGGTTCCCTCGAATTTCTTTGAAGCAGCTACTGCTTCTCAATGAGGAACGCAGATACCAAAGGAAACCAGGGAGGGAGGAAAAGAGGGAAGCCTTTGTAGCAAAGAAAGACTTTGCCTCACGTCCAGAATGTGAAGCTGAGTGACAGATGTGAGATGTGTGGCATGTGTGCCTCAGAAGTGACCGAGGATGAGCCAGGAATTGAAAAGCTCTTGGGAAATATTTAAGCAGCCAGAATTATGACATGTTTGTCACTAGACCACAAGAAGCTCCAAAAACACGCTCTTCTCGAGACAGCGCAGTGTTACAGCCAAGGTTAGGGAGGGATCCCCTTACATGCTGCAGGCAGAACTGGTGCATGCGACCCAGCTCCAGCTCCACCAGTTAAGCCCAGGTCACCGCACATCCTCTGTGTTTCTCCCACAGAGCCTGCTCTGCTGCCTCACCCCTGAATTTGACCCTCACCTCCCCTCTTTGCAGAGCTAGTTGTTATCACGGTGAACCTGGATCCAGCTTGCCTTTGTCATTTAATAGCTGAGTCAAACTGTCAAAACGGCCAAGCAGGATCCGTTCCAAATATTTGCAGAAAGAGGAGGATCAAGGAGCTTGCAGCAGAACACCAGGAGCCTCCCGGGGCGAGAAGAACAATCGCTATTGTGGACCGACAGCGGGCTGCTGGTGGGTGATGAGCACGCCTTGGCGCAACGTCGGGGAAAAAGCCCCCGAGCCCTCCCATGCTCGCAAAGCCCCGCAAACAAACTGGAATCTGGAGTCCCCTCTGTCCCCTGGCAAAGCCCCAGCGATCCAGCGCTGCGGACTTATCAGCCCCGATCCTAGCTCAGCTGTTGACTTGGAGAACTCAAGGCGCAGTTGGCAGCTGGGAGAGGGGGGTACCCCAGTGCCTTAGAAGCTGCTGCCCGCCCCAATGCAGACTTCAAAGGGCTTATCTTGCCCTGTTGTGTGGGAAGAGCAGGCAGTGCCTGCGGGTGAGGACAGCTGTGTGTTGGCCAGGCCCACCAGAGCATTTTTGATGGAAGAAGAGAGAAGTTAGTACCTGGTTTAACCTCCCCTCCGGCAGGCACAAGGCAGCTTTGGCAGGCAGAGCTCCGCGCTGCCCTGTTATTTATGGGGTGTTGAAAACTGGCCAAAATTAAGGGAAAACACCAGATATATACAGATGCTCACAGACTCAAATAGCGAGTTCTGCTTGAGGGAGAACCCATGAGACTGGGGAGGCGATTACAAGGCGCTCTGCCTTTCATCTCCAGATCGCCAGTTCAAAGGCAACTCCATCAGCACTGACCAAGCTGTAGCCAACTAATAGCTATTTGTTTGTGCATGAGAAATGAGATAAGCCATTGCCTCCTCGCTCCCTGAGAAATCAGACCAGCCCCGTCGATGTACGCTACGTGCAATCTCAGCAGACTAGCTAAGCCCAAAGAGGGGAAGAAACCAGCACCTCCTCTGCTGTAGGTGCCACGAGGAGATCCATGGTGGTTGAAGGTATCCTGTTTCATGACGTGTATCCAGTCCTGCTCAGGATCACTCACACTAACAGGGGGTTGTGTATTACTCCTTCCATTTTGGTTGGTGGTATCTCAACACCTCAACAAAAACAACCCACTCTTCCCAGGATGGGGGACTCCCACCAGCCGGGGAAGTCAGGGCTGGTCCAGAGGGACAAACGGCTGCGGTGCACGGAGCTGGGACTTCCCCTTCTAAGGTGTGTTACTGATGCAGAGCACCTCACTACTGCAAAGCCGATGTTTTCCGGGCTCTAAAAATAACTAACTCCAAACAACATGGTGGGTATAAAGAAATATTTTCCTTTGGGCTTTTGCGGAGATCAATGCAGAAGAAAAGGATGAAAGCAAAGATTTAGGTGTCTATTAAAAACAGCTGATAAGATCCTTTGAGGGGATAAAAGCTGTTTTACAGAAGCAGCAAGAACTGCAGGACTTTGCAACACCTTCCCTGCCGTTAACTGTGTAAGCTCCCGGAAATCATTCGGGAGAGGGTTAGCAGCCAGGGCGCCTCAGGAGGAAGTCCATTAGCAGGCAGCAATCTCCTTAATGGATCCTCGGGGTGTGTGGTAGACGCTGCCCTGCCTGTGGACACCCGCTTCTTTCCACTGCTGTGATTCAAGGGCTGCTCATGCAGCCATTATCATCCAATACTCTCAGGAATGCTCCTCATCTTTATGGCAGCCCAATAGCGCGATGAATTACTCTTTTGGGTAGCTTTCATTGAGCAAGGACACAAATTGGGATAGTGAGTTTTTTCTTTTTCTTTTCTTTTTTTTTCCAGACAGACACCGATCGGTGAACAGAAGCCGTACATGCTACTGTAATGCAGGTAAAAGCAGTAACATCTAGCAAGACCTTTGTTTTCCAAGGATAGCATCCTAACAAAATGAAAATACTGTCTCCCTGGCTGATCTGGCCTAAAAGATCAAGCAGGGACTTGTACAAAATCATTAAGTCCTCAGCTACGCAAGCGATTCCACTCGAGCAGGTCTGAGAGAGCACACAGCCGCCCCGGAGAGACATAAAGCGGCAGGAACCTTCCTACTGGGAATGAAAAGCAGGACTGCTGTGCAGAGCACTGCTGAAAGGTAAGCATGGATTCCCAAAACAGCTCTCTTTCATGGCATTGTTTGCCAGTCTAATTCCTTATTGCTAATGAAACACAAATACGTTGGATATGTAGGATATTACGGGCTCCTTCAGCACCCATTGAAGGACTTCCTGGTTATACATCTTGAGACAAACTGGACAAGACTGTCAAAAATGGTGAGCGAATTAGGTGTCTCAGGTGGGGGAGCGAGCAAAGAAGTCAGGCGCTTTCAATCAATCTGAATTTTTAGAAGTATTATACTTCCACCCTCCAAAACAGAGTCTAAACCAAAGTTCCTCAGTTTACATCCTACCTGTAAAATGCTGGCCACTCATATAAAGAATTGTCCCCAAGTTTATTAAGGTGGGGATTTTCAGCAGAGGCCATGGGCATTAGAAACAGCCTAATAACGGCAACAAATCCCCTTAGATTTCAGCGGATTTCTCCAGCTCAGCAGAAAATCTTACCTAGGCCACCAAAATCTATTTTTAATAGTGTGATTAAAAATCTTGAAATACTGCTGAACATTGTTCAACCGCTACCTTTTAGCCACATGCCTGAGCTACAGTAAGTCCCTGGCACGCTGCAGTTTCAAAGCTCAGTGTCTTCAAATGAGCCAGCTGTGCCCAAATGAATTAAGAGGACTCTTAAAAACCCACTGATCTTACATTTGTGTTGCAATAATCAGGTACGTTGGCGGGACTAGGTTAGAGTGTGCTCTGGCTTTAACTCTGAAAATCCCTGGGATTTATGACTTTAAAAAAAAAAAAAGAAAACCTTGAGCATTATCTAAACACAATTTAATTTCATCTACTTGATCTATTGCTGCGCTGAAACCTTCATTTCCCCTTGTAACTGACTCTGTTAAGCCCTGTGCTCCATCCCACGAGGGGCACTACAGAACCCGATACATTATATTATTTATACTGACAAGTGATTCTTGCATGACAGAACAATTCCCATTAATTTTTTGAGCTTATCTCAAGTACCTGGGGGCTGTCAGGTTACAGCATGTATGTGGCTGGGTTTCTTTTTAATTAGCTAATGCCAGCCCAGTGTTGGTGTTGACTGGACTCTCGTTTGACAGCTCTCAGCAGCCCGCAGGTGAGTTCACGGGAATCCCACCCAACTCTGCTCTCGGGAGCAGGGGAAATTGCAGAGATTTTTGGGTTTGGGTTTGGTTGTTTTTTTTGTTGCCAACTCCCATTTATACATTTTGCTTCTGCACCTGCTGCTCCTTTCTCTGCCAGTTGTCTGGTTTGGAACACGCACCGAAAGTGATTTCAATACCCAACGCAGCAGAGAAGGAGCTTCAACGAGATGCTTAAGAACTGCAGAGGAACACCCTCTCTAGACCTCCCTTCTTGCATATTTAGTGTTTTTTCTATGAAATTTGAAGGCCCGGCTTAGGATGCTGCTCTAAGAACTGGGCACCGGCTCAATCATGCAGCTGTCTTGGTTCTGCACTTCCAAGGCGTGTGTTAGACAGCTGAACCCCTGCACAGGAGCCACACAAAGCTTTCTTACAGTACGAAACGCAGCAAGGCAATCAAAGTTAGCGACTGCCGAGGAAGACGTGATAACAGACCCTCAGCTGGCCCTTCTTGTGCTGGAAACATCTTTAATATGCACCTCCCTCAACGTTTATCCCCAGGGCAAGCCTCCTTGACTTCCACTTATCTAAAATGAGAAGCAGAAGTTTGTGAGGAATTGGGTTATCCCAAAATCAATGTTCTGGTGAAGACCACGGAGTGCCTTGCTGTCCTGTTCCCCACAGATGTACTCTTCTCCTGGTAAGTCTCCAGAAAAAGAATTAAACTCTCCAAACAATCCTTCTAATCTCAAGTTAATACGGAGGGTGTTAGCGCTCTGAAGGGTCATAAGCAAACAGAGACCTGAGCTTTCCAGCCAAAAAAAAGTCCAGTTTTCATGTTATTGTTTATTTTGCTGAGACTGAAAACTCTCATTTCCAGCCATGGGAGTTTGAGAACTGCAACCCAGCAGGTATTTCCTCTGCCCCAAGCGCAGCTATTGACAGAACCCAACCCAAACAGCAATCCAGCCCCTTTGGGTGAAAATTAAGACTGTGTCCAGAACATTCATTAGTGCAATTAAAGCCATTAACTGGTTCTTAGGCCACGTCCTGACTCAGTTGAAGGAATGGGTTTTGTTGTATGGCACACACCCTTACGCCTCCACTACATGGAACTGACGCTTAGTGGTTGAATTTGGTCTTAATCCCGTGTCTCATAAAAACACGATACTCCCCAGGGGCTCAGAGGGAAGGCAAACAGCCCTTATCAATTGGAAAAAGACGGCGCAGTGCATATTCCCATTGATAGAGAAGGCAGATTGAGAATGTAATTATCCTAATTAATTTTATATCTCGAATTCATCTCTTTTCATATAAACAGCAGTTTCAAAGCAGGCCACCGGCTTTTACGCAGGGAGCAGTTGTTTTATCTTGTCGAGGGGCACGTTTGCGATGCACGCGCTTGTTTTGCAGCAAAGGGCTCTTGAGGACTCGGGATCCTGTTGGTCTGCGGAATTCTTTCCCCTCGCTCTAACTCCCTCCCACCACTTCAGGCCTGCTCTGGAAAAGGAGTTCACGAACCTTCTCCGGATCATCAGGGCTTGATGCAATCAACTGTGAAGCATTAGCTCTAAATATACAACTGGGAGGCCAGTTCTGCTTCACCACACAAACACTCATCGCCGAGGATGATAAAGCGGCGAGCGCAATTTGCAAGAGAAACTTAAATAATAATCCAAGTCAGCTGCAAGGAAAGCAGGAGCGAGCGGGGGCTAATCAATGTTTTACCCTTTGGAAATGGCTAAAACTCGGTGTAAACGGGCAGGAGGCGCAGAACCCGGGCCCACCCACAGCCATGACATAGAGCAGCTTTTGTCCTGATTTGTGAAGCTAAATGCAGCAGCTCATTCCGTTTTATTTACTTGTTTAGGTGATTTTTTTGGCAACTCAACGTGTGTTCCTGGTGCAGGTCCTCAGTGTGTGGACAGATAATTGAAAAACCAGCTGCAGCGGGCCGAGAGACCCAGAATTCCATGTGTAGAAGGAAAACAAACAGGTCAGTAAAAGAACCGAAGTTCACGATCGGAGCAACATCTCAGTCCACAGCTCTTCTCCTCACTAAAGACAACACATTTTACTCTCTGAATCTACTTGTGCTTCAGTAACCGAGTAATTCTCAGAAGTATTTGGAGCAAGAGGGAATGCGCTGGTGTCACGTTCTTTGTCAACAGCTGTAAAGTAGATGTGCGTCCAACCACTCTTTGGTGGTGATGCCAGATATTGCTTACCCAAATAGGAACACCAAGCCCTTCCTAAGAATTTTTTTGAAGATGTTATTAAGCGTCTGCTTTTGGCCTGGCTCTCAAAGCTGTTTGTCCCGATTTTTTACTGCCTGTTGAAAAGAAAAGCAATACTGCAAATACTTCCCATCAGAAAATACCAACAAGCAACTTATCATAACTGCAACAGAGCTAACAACGTTTCCACTGAGTGGTTTTTGGCACTGACAGCTGACTCGGAACAGTTGCTGGTGGCTGGGACAGATGGACTTCATATATATATATACAAAAAAAAAAGGAAACGAGAACTTCTACTCTGTAGATTTTGAAAAGCCTTTTGCAAAATCCAGCATATCAAAACCTCAGAATTAAATCAAAGGAAATTTGAATACACTGAGCTTTAAAACTGCAGTGTGCCAGGGGCTTGCTGTATCTCCCCATCAAGGACTATGAGGTTATCAACACGTTTTATTTTCAACAGGAAATACTTGAGGGTTTTGGGAAGGGCTCCACAGCTCTGCCCTCAGCCCAGCGTGTGAAATCCTCAAAATCCAAATGCCTGTTTCCACGGGGAAGTTCGCAACAGAGACCTCAAGGTAGGACGTAACATCGTTGGCAATCGTAAGCCCCGCTTTCCACCGCTGATTCCAATAACTTCCGCTGGTATCATTACGACCGTGGCATTTCCCTGATGTGCAGAATCTTTAGATGCTGTCGGTGCCTAGAGCTGGGTATGCACTGAACGCTCCCTGCTCCACTGCCCCCTGCTTCGTGGCGATGCTTTAAGGCCGTGATGAAGAGTAGGGTCCATGTTGGCAATAACACTGCAGGCGGAGGCAATCCCCGCTCCACAGCGCTTGTAGTCTAATTGGCAGTGTATAGTCTAAATCACGCTTATAGTCCAAAGCGTACAGGTCAGAGTCTTATAGATTGGGATCTCTGCATCCTGTTAGCTTTCTCACCTTCCTTTTTTGCCTTTTTTTTTTTTTCAAGTAGTCAGTTGGCATCAAACGCATCCTTATGATCTGACTCATATCCCTCTCTCCAGCACCAACCCTCCAGATTTCATTACATGTTTAATTTTATGTACTGCTGACAGAGTAACCTTAACTTAGTGGGATGTCCCTGGTACGTAAAGTCAAACGTAGTGGAAAACCCTTTTTTTTTTTTTATTCTCAACCTCACTTTTGCCCACTCTCCTGGGCTTATGACCCCAAATTTGAAAACAGCTGGAAAACAGGATGAGGCACTTGGATTTGGCCAGAACCCTTTGTATTTAAATGGAGAGCAAACCCTGTTACCACTTGGTTTACTCACCAGATAAATATGCTCAGGCAGAGGTGTGCAACTAGTGGCGTTTGGCTGCTTCTAGCAACTTCTGTCTGTCTAAATAAATTCAGAACTAATTAATTTCCAGTCTTGCTATCTTGTAGGCCAGATTCAACAGGCCACTTAGGCACTGCTCACACAACAAGAGGGAGGAAATGGGGTGCATTTCTACCTTGCAGCCCAACTGTAAGGAAAAGTTGCGTTAAATCTGTCATTTTTTCTCATTCAAAGGGAACCTCCAAACCCAGAGTTAGCACCCAGGAGACTGTACGATGTTCCTAAATTGGACACTCCCAATTTCTCCTGCTGAAACTGTTTCTGCTACAAACCACAGTAAAAGCAAGTGACCAACACACCCTGGAGCGCGTGACAACCATCTCCTCGTCACAGAGGAGCGTCAGAGTGACTGTCTCACCCCTCCGCTCGCGTTTTTGGTAACTAAAGCCCAAATCTCCCTTTATTTGAGGCCCAAGAAGCTCTGCAAGTTATTTGAAGTCACTGGAGAATTGGTTTGTCCTTAGATTAACTTGTTTGAAATATTTCAATACACTTCAGTCTTGAGTTGACCCAAAGAAGTTACTTGTGTGTCTGTACACACGTGTGTGCGTGCGCAGCCCCGTTTATTTTAGTAATCAGTTGCTGGTTGTCACCCTAACCCCACTCCATCCCATTTTCTCCTTCTGCCGTCTGGGCAGACGGCGGAGGGGGAGGGCAATGCAAGCCCACCGGCTGCTGTCCCCCTCCTCAATCCCCCCCACTATTAATAGCCAGACAACAAATGACCCCAAATTCATTCCTGAGTGGAATTAGCAAATGTTTTTGCAATTAAAACTGCAAACATTCATGCGGGGCCCCCGGAACAATAGGCGCCTGTGCCTGGTCTTGAATAGGCACTAGTGTCCACCCTGCCTGCCTGCCGAGGCTGCACATTCCTGGCACCCTCATCCCTGGACCCGCTCCTTGCTGAGCTGGAGTTTTGGGGTGGTTTACCCCCTTCTTTTGTCCCTCCCACGCTCCCGGTGTGGGAGCCGGTGCCTCTTTGTCCCAGGATCCCCGGTCCCTGCACCCCCCCGGGGTCAGGGTCAGCGCATCCCTGCCTTCCGCGGGACCACGGGTCGGGGGCACCACATCCCTCCCCGGTACCAAGGGTCGGGAGCACCGCATACCTTCCTGGTACCTGGGGTCGGAGGCACAGCATCCCTCCCCTTCCCAGTAGCGAGGGTCGGGGGCATCGCATCCCTCCCCGGTACCGAGGGTCGGGGGCATCGCATCCCTCCCCGGTACCGAGGGTCGGGGGCACCGCATCCATCCCCAGGAGCACGGGTCGGGGGTACCACATCCCTCCCCTCCCCGGTACCGAGGGTCGGGGCAGCGCATCCCTCCCCGCGCTCCTCCCGGTACGGAGCCGGGGCAGAGCATCGCCCCCACCCCACCCCTTCCCGGGGATCGCCACCGGGGCATCGCATCCCCCTTCCCCCGGCCCGCGACGGGGACGGGGGCAGCGCATCCCCCTTCCCCGCTGCGCGGCCGCCCCGGGACGCGGCGCCGGGGATGGCGAGGCGGCCCCGCCGCCGCTGGCCGCCGGGCCGGCTCCGGCGCGTCCGGGACTCACCGAGGAGAGGCAGGAGGAGCAGGAGGATGGCCGGCCGCCGCAGCGCCATGATGGGGTGTGCGGAGCCGAGCCCGCCGCGCCGAGCCTGCGCACTGCCCGGGCGGCGGCGGGGGGGGCGGCCGGCGGAGCCCCGGGGGCGGGGGGTGCCGCGGTCCCGTCGCCGCGGAAACCGGGCGGGGAGACGCGGATCCCGGCGCCTGGCACCGCGGGGAGGGGACCAGGGGGGAGTGACCGAGGAGGGGATGGTCCTCCGTGGGGTGGGGTGGCGGTGGGGGGACCGGCCCGCAGCCCCCCGCATCCTCCGCATCCCGCCGGTCCTCCCGGGAAACTTCACCCCGCGGGTGGGAAGAGGCGCCCACCCCGAAACACGCCGTCCCCGCGGAGGGAGTTCACCCAGAGGAAAACGCTGGGCAGACTTTAAATGGGTTTTTGTGAGCAGCGAAAGCTGGGAATTAGCTTGAAAGCAACGGGTTTTGGTTGTCAAAACCCACCCAATTTTGCTCTAGAGTTGGTGGTTCCCCCCTCTATTTAATAAGAACCACTAAAAAGCGGGAGATTTTTCCCTAGAAAGCTCTCTCACGTTGAACTGTGCATTTAGCTATAACTTTTGGGCAACTTAAAGGAAGTAAGAAACGCAGGCAAGCAGCTGGGGAGAGAGCGTGTCTCCGGAGGAGCTTCCCCAAGTCCTGCTGTGCCAAATTGTTTCTGACACGGCCGCGGGCTCGACTTAGTGATTCTGCCCCGAAAAGTGGCTTTGCACAGAGAGCATCCCCAGCTGTGGTGTGGTCCTCGAAAGTGTCCCAGAGCCTTTTTCCTCTGATTAACAGAAAGAAACAAAAATTGTCAGCGCCGGACTCTCGCCCCGAATTCGTCGAGTCAGGCTGGGTTAATGCCGGTTCATGCGTCACTAACTGTCAGCAGCGTGTGATGGGGATGTAATTAAGATGCTGTTGAAGATCAAGCAGCTGGAATGAAAGCCGAGCTCTTCTCTGGTCCGTAAACCAGCTCGGCGGAGCTGGGAGAAATTAAGGGATGTAAAAACATATTTAACTTGATAATGTAGTAGATCTATCTCAAGATGCTAATGAGTAGATTTAAAGGGCTGATCTGAGCCTGGTGAAATTAATACAGAGGTTCTCATCAATTCTAATGGCCAGATGGGACATTCCACTGGGGATGAAGGGGAAGGAATCGCCTAATAAGACTGTATGGCTTAAAACCTGACTCCAGCAGTCATTGGGCTGGGTCCCTGTTGAGTGAGGAGTCATTTTAACACAGTCCATTTGGACTGAAATGACAGGAGATGTAAAATATGATGACATAGAGTATAACCAGCAATAAAATGTAATCGCTGAGGTGTCAGGCTCCTCTTTAACTTCCTGCGGGAGTTTGATGAGGGAACGCTGGGACTCAGAAAGGGGAAATGAGAGAGGACGGGAGGGTTTCTAGCTCCTTCGGGCCTTTTTAAGTTATGTTTAGGTGGCCAGGTGAAATGTGGGCCCACAAAGGGTCTGCGGCACCTTGCGCTGAGGGCTTTCCCTCCACCGCTGGGCATGGACCTGGCTGGAAACTGGGCTCCGCGTCCCCACGCCGGACTGGGGAAGAGCTGTGTTGGGGAAGATGTGTGCTGGGAGAGCCGCAGGTGGAGGGTGCTGCGGTGCGATGGCGTCCCCAGGCCATCTGGGCCACTGGAGGAGGAGCTGGGCCAGCGCTAACGTTCTCCTCTAAGCCTTGATTTCCTTCGGGCTGCGGGAGCTCAGCCTGGGCGCGCATTGAGAGGATGTTCGTGAATAATCAATGCAGGCAGAGGCCGGGCTTGAAGTCAACCGGCAGGGATACGACCTTAGCGGATGACACCAGGGCATGAAACCTTGAACATCACCTTGTTTCTGCATCCTCACGCGGGACAGAAGTGCCAGTTGCCTCTCTCGGGCAGACACCACTCGCGCCGGCTCTTTTCTCTTTGCTGCCTCTGTGGTTTTATTACAGCAAAGTTCTGCCTCTCAATCTGCCATCGCCACAGAGGAGCCATTTGAAATGTGAAACCCAATGAGCAAAAGGAGTCACAATAAATATTATACAAGAACCGTAGCGCCCATCAAACCGGGACGGCAAAGCTCTGCAGTGTAAAACATTGATTTTCACACACAAATGGAGCTCCCATTTCATTATTTAATGTTGAAACAAGTAGCTAGAATGAAATATGTGCTAAGAGCCGCCCTGTGTAGCACGGGGATGTATTCAGGCATGATGAGGGGAAGCATAAACCTGCCTCTTCCTATGATTTCTTTGTTCTCTGAAGAGCTTCCCATCCGTGCTGGAAACAAGAAGAGGAATCTGCAGGATGAAAGGGAGGGAGCACGTGTCCTGCCAAGGAGCCCTCCCGAGCCCCAGGGGGGATGGAGAAGAAAGCGCTGGCCCAGGGACAAGCGGTGGTGGCAGTGGAGAGGTGCAGGATAAGGTAGCGGCACCTCGCTCCTGGCACTTTTAAGAAGGGAGGGAAGGTGACCCAAGGAATAAAGTGGGGAAAAAAACCACCCTGGGGATTTCTAAAGGTTGTACGGAGCGTGTTGTACACCAGGTGCTTGGGCTGTGAAGGCGACTCAGGGAAAATGGATATCCTTTTGATGCTCGTAGTGCCTGGAGGCCCAAACTGAGGTTCAAGCCCTGCTGGGAAGAAGCTGCTCCAACCTGTAATAACAGGCTGTGCCTGTCACGATGAGTTTTCAATAGCAGGACACATGGCAGGCAGGAATGCTATTATCCGAGGCACTGGGGCTCCAAGGACTCTGCCAACGAGCTGTGACATACCTTGCGTGGGGAGGAGCAGCCTGGGCTGTCCATCTGGACCTTCCCCAGCCGTGAGGTTCGCTCCAGACCTCTTTAGCTTCGGAGCTGGGATTGTGGCAGGCGGATCCGCTGGCCTGGGCAGCAGGAGGCTCTGTCAGACACCGCTTTCTTCAGAAACACTTCGTTACACCTCAGAGTGGGCCGCTGCGTTTCCTCGGGGGGGCAAATGCCAGCAGACAGGGTTTTGTTAGACCATCTGAAGTGTCTCCAGAGCCACCTTTGCGTGTGACAGAGGGAAGGTTGTAGGTGACGTGGATATTAGGTGCCATCAGAGAGGCAGAGTCTCCCCAGGAGCAGGATGCCACCGCATTCAAGCTCGTATCCCAGCCCTGGCCGAAGGAGGCTGTTTCCCTTGGCAGGGGCTGGACAGGACGTTTGGAAGCGAATTCCTGCCTTGTCTTGGAGAGTTTCTACAGTGACTTTAGGCTCTGTGAATAAAGAGACACTCGTATTTATTCACGTCACTTTTGACCTGAGGACCTCGAAGCACTTTGCAGAGATGCCGTTCACCCGAGACCATCCGCAGCAGCTCTGGGAATAGGTGCAGGTCCCTGGCCTGCGTCCCTCCTTCTTCTGCGCTGCGTCTGCTGCCGGGGCAGCTTTCTGCGGATGCGCTGGCGCAGCAGTGCCTCTCGCTCCTCGCTTCAGACGGCATCTCTTTTTTTGTCTGCTGCAGTCGAGACAAGCTGTTGATTCCCCAGTGCCCCAGACCACGACCCCCACTCCTACGCCAGGCCCAGCGTTTCTCCCCAGTTCATCGCTCCAGCATATGCTGGGCTATTTTGAATCATTTGTATGTGTGAGGCTGAGTCGCTCCTAATCTTGTCTCCCTCCTGGGGCGTCAGTCACGCTGGCATGTGCCTTTTCCCTGTCTGCCTCCCTCTGTTTACGGACTATGGATATTTTTAACTCCACCCTCTAATTAGAGGTAGTTTTCTCTGGCTAGTTTGCGCACAAGGGCTCTCATGTCTGGGGCCGGCAGGGCCGGCTGTAAATGCAGGGGACTGGCCCTGCTTAGAAATCTTCCTGCTAAATAAATACCCTGCTCCTCACCTCCACATTTCCAGGACACCGGGATGGAGCCGGGGGGAAGGCTCGCATTCCTCAGGGGTCTGTCTGCGGCAGCGCGGTGGGATAGCAGCTATATAGAGGAGCCAGCTAAGCCCCCCGAGAGATGGACACAGCTGCCTTCTCCTCCTGCAGCCTGCTGCCAGTGGCTGCTGGGGGCTCCCTGCAGCTGTCTCCACGCCACACAGCCTCCATGAGCCGAGCTCGTGGCCCGGAGCAGTCTCCAGGGATCCCCAGTCGAGCTCGCTTACCCTGTGCTGGTCCAGGGATGGAGAAGAGAGCGATGCTAATTAATTAGAGATGGCCTTGAAGCAGGTTCCCCAACCAGGAGCCTGGTCTCCCTGCCCGAGCATCGCCGCCTACCTGGCTCCCAGCATCCTCCCAAGCCGCAGCTGGGAGGGAAGCCGCGGTCCCGCCAGCAGCCCCGGCGCGGCACAGCGGAGCGAGGATGTGCTTGGGTGCGTGAGGCCCTTTTCTCTCCTCCACGAACAAAGAGCATCTGGCCAGCCCGGCAGGCAGCAAGCACCCCTCGGGCTGCCGGCACCGTGCTGCAGATCTCCTCTCGCCCTGTTCGCAGCCAAGTCTTCTCCCTCCTGCTCCATCCCCCAGCAAACTGGAGCCGCAGATTCCCAGCCCAGCTGGTCATTAGCACGTTCCACTGCTCGCTCTCCCCTTAGCCAGGGCGAGCCCGGGAGATGGCACCCACTCGCAGAGCGGCAGGTTGGCGACCCAGCTCTGGTCTTAACGCTACTGGACAGGCATTGGCGATAACAGCCATCGCTTCCCCCAGACCAGGGCTGTGAGGAGGAGATGGAGAAGAGAAGGCTCCAGGGAGACATTATAGCAGCCTTCCAGTCCCTAAAGGGGGATTATAGGAGAGATGGGGAGGGACTCTTTATCAGGGAGGGGAGCCATGGGACGAGGGGGAAGGGTTTTAAACTGAAAGAGGGGAGACTGAGATGAGATATTGTGAAGAAATTGTTTGCTGTGAGGGTGGTGAGCCCCCAGCCCAGGTTGCCCAGAGAAGCTGTGGCTGCCCCATCCCTGGAGGGGTTCAAGGCCAGGTTGGACGGGGCTTGGAGCAACCTGGGCTGGTGGGAGGTGTCCCTGCCCAGGGCAGGGGGTGGAACGAGATGGGCTTTAAGGTCCTTTCCAACCCAAACCATTCTGTGATTCCATACTCCCTTTTCCTCTGCCTGGGGTGTGGAAGCAAGGTTTGACTGTCAGTGGGAAGGGGGTGCTTCCTCTCTCTCCTCATCCCACTGGTTCACAGACATACTAATAATAACATTCAATAACTCTATTGAATTTATCTCTGTTTTCGGAAGAAGACAAGGGATAAAGAGGGGAAAAATATTTGCTTGAGGAGAAGGAGGATGCCCTGCAAAGCTTGGGGTTCCCACAGCCCTGATCTTCCGCTCGGGCTGCTGATACCCTGGGGCTGAAGGAGCTGCTCTGGTTCCTCAGCATCACGGCGAGAGGGCAGGGAGGTCTTCAAATCCTTCCTGTGGAGGTAAGAACAGCCTGCTCTCGCTGCCTCCCAGCAGACCTATCCCCCCCTGTAACCACCTTTGCTCCTTCTCTTCCCGACTGGCTGTTTATTCTGGCTCCGAGGGCTCACGCTGATGTGCTGGAGCCGTCTTTTTCCGCCAGCCGAACTTCCCGAACTTCTGCAGGATTGTTTCGACGTGCCTGACTAGCAGTCGCCGTGTCAGCCAAGGGCCTCCCACTGCCCAAGCCAAACACCGCCTGCCCTGGGGCGAGCCGTCAGCCGTGCGGACACCCCCCCACGCACACACACGCCTATTCCACGGCTTTATTGTTTAATTAGTGCCTCGGGGTTCGCCATCCCAGCTCTCCTCTAAAGGAGATGATTGGAAACCGGTACTGCATCGGGCTCTGGGTTGGTAACCCTGTTCGAAGGAGCTGGGGGTGTTCAGCCTGGAGAAGAGGAGGTTGAGGGGAGACCTTCTCGCTCTCTACAGCTCCCTGAAAGGAGGGGGTAGCCAGGGGGGGTCCGTCTCTTCTCCCAAGGAACAGGCAACGGGACAAGAGGAAACGGCCTCAAGTTGCGTGAGGGGAGGTTTAGGATGGATATTGGGAAAAACTTTTGCACCGAAAGGGTTATCGAGCATTGGTAACAGGCTGCCCAGGGAAGGGGTTGAGGCACCATCCCTGGAGGGATTTAAAAAATGGGTAGACGCGGTGCTTAGAGATATGGTTTAGTGATGTTTTTTGTCACTTTTAGGTTGATGGTTGGACTCGCTGATTTGAAAGGTCCCTTCCAACCTGGGCAATGCTATGGTTCTAAGTACAGTGGTTTGCTTGGAAAGGAGACAGGGATTTGGTTCTTCTTGGTCTCTCAAGTACCTGTCAGGGCTATTCCTTTATCCCCATCTACCCGACGAGTTATCCAGGCGACGGGCATCCCACGCCTTGGGATACAAAGCAGTCGGAGAGGAGGGCTTGGCTCGCACTGTGAGCTGCCCGGGCTCCCTTGGCGGATCGTGGGAACAGGGATTTCTTGCTCTGGGGCCTGGCTGTGTTAGGGCTTAGGGGTTCTGGAGGCCTTGCTTCGTGTAGCTGGGTGCCATCCTTCGTACCCTCCCTCCCTGTCCTGGAGCAGCCAGGTAAAAGCGCTCTCCTCCTCCTGGCCGTGAAGCGCAGTGCTCGGTGTGGAGGAGGAGCCGGGCCTTAATCTCTGCCAGTGTAGCTGCGCTTGCAAAGACGATTAGACATATGCCAGCTAATTCATAGTAAACAGGATGGAGGGAGAATTTGCCACTTATAAATGGCAGACGAGCAAGGCCATCGTTCCTGTCACTCTTGGGTAATACATGCTGACATAAGCCCAGTTTAGCTGCGAGTTTATCATTGCTAATCCTGCTGGTCCATGCCTCCGCTCTCCGTTCTCCTGGCACCTTCCCCTTTCCCTGCCTTGCCTTTCTCTCCCTCACTCCTGGTGCTGGCATCTCTGGCCCTGCGGGGGGCGGACAAATTCTCCGGCATCCCCCGATACATCAGTTTGTTTTCCAGTGAATGTTTTTCCTTCTCCTGGAAGTCTCCCTGTGCAGATTAAAGGTACGGGGAAACATTGTCATCCCAGGGTTTCGGATAGAAACCTTCCCAACCCCACTGCAGCTCTCAACACGGACCTAGCAGAGCCTCTGCCTGCCTCTCTGGTCCCCTTGGTGCTGCTGCTCCATGGAATGATGAATTGTCCAGGTCCCTTCCACGCGCGCTCGGTGCCCTGTCACTGTTGGGGAGCCCGGGTCACCCCAAGGGGCTTCTGGCCAGCTGTGCTCAGCGCTGCAGCCTGCCCAGCCTGGAGTTTATTCCACATTTTTACCTAAACTCACACTCCCATTGGCTTCTTGATAACAGCCCCAGGGGGAGCTTTCTCCTGGAGCCGCCCCGTTGTTTGGAGAGCCGCGCAGCCAACCTAAATACCGTGTTCTTCTGAAGGGGGGACGGGTTGGAGCCTTCGGGGAGGTGGAGGGGAAGATGCACGTCCATGCGTGAGAGCAGTGGCCACAGAGCTTGCCCTGGCTTGCGGCGTTGGGGATATAAAGCTGAACGGTAGGACTGAGGACCGGTGCTCAGCTCTGTCGGCTCTTATCTCTGCCCCACCGAAGGAGCCCCAGGCTCCCTCCTGGGTGCTGCGAATCCTGCCGGGATGCAAAGCCTGCTCCCGATATGCCTGTGTGGGTGCTGCGGGATGGCAACCGGAGCCAGGCCAGCTACATTTTTCCTGGAAATCCTGCTGGCTTTCCTTCACCGTGATGATACGAGTGTCCCAGCTGTCCTTGCTTGACTGATCCACCCACGCAGAATATGTGTGTTTCTTTCTTGTGGTGCTATCAGATGCCTAAGAAGCCCTGCCCTGCTGTGCTCCCTCGTTCGGCTGAGCGCTCCCCCGCATCCCGGGTGTCAGTCACGCGTCCTGCCTGACCCTCGTCCCTGGGATCCGATCAGCTGGGGAAAGGAGGTCAGAGACAGGAATCTCGTGAGTGAAAAAGCAGGTCAGGGCACGTATCCATCCAGGTGGGACCGCACCACCCCCAAGGCAGGGTGATGGGAGGTGCTTGCAGGTGGTTTGGGGCAAGAGAAGGGGTCCAAAGCCCCTTGCCAGCCGAGCGAGAGGCGAGCATCCTTCCCTGGCCAAAAAAACCCTCTCTGGAAATAGGGACTGTGGGTGCAAAGCCGTGAAGCATCTCCAGGACGAATTTCTCCAGCCCAGGGGTTCCCTCTTGTGGCAAGATGCTCCTGGATCGGGAGAGATGCTGCTGCCGGCAGCCGGGCGGGGAGCCGGTCCCCCGGCCCCACCGAGCGGGGTGGGGGGTGCTCGGGCGGGGCTGAGCCCCCCGTTTTCCCCCAGGATTTCTAAAGAGCAGCACCCCTGGGTGTCGGGGCACAGGGTCCGGGGGGTCTTCAGCTCTCCTGTGGCCGCAGGGATGTCTGGCTGGGCTCGGCAGAGCTCTGCGTCCCCCCCCAGCATCCCTCTCAGCGGGTGAGGAGCCACCTTCGGGGTGCCCGGCACCTCTGCGCCCCATCCCTGCTGGCAGGCTCTGTCTGAACGCCCCCACGTCCCCCATCGTCTGTCCCTGCGGGGACGCCGTGGCACAGACCTGCCCGGCATCTATGGGGAAATGGTTGATGGTGGGTAACCCCGACATCCACGGCCAGGAGGGGTCTGCAGCAGGGCACAGCCAGGGCCTGAGAGCGGGCCGCCCTCCCGAGACCCCGGATCCTCCATACCCGTCTCTGGGTGGATGAGCTGGGGAACAGCCTGGGCTTCCCTCTTCCATAGGAAACCAGATGTTAATGGTGGCTTTGGCTGCTGCAGCTGCCAGGCACGAAGAGGAGGCCTCGATGGGCTGCCCCGTGTCATGCCGGAGGGCTGCGCATCCTCTCTGCGCCCCGTCCCCGCTGGGCTTGGCGGAGAGAGAGGCTGGAGCCGAGGGGAGCCGGTTCCCTGCGAGCCGTGGTGAGTCAGCACCTCGCCGCAACGCTGAGCCGGGCTCCGCACGGCGCGGAGGCGAGCAGCGCCCGGGCGGCATGGATGTATATTAATGACGGGATTGGGGATGCTGTTTAGTCACCGCTCCCACGGAGCCTCCCCTCCTGCCGGGGGGTGGGAAGCTGCTCCGCTGTCCTCGGGAGACTTCTGAGGCACCCGGGCACCGCTTAGCGTGCTTATGAGCGTGTCCCGGGAGAGGCCTCGGCGATGCCACCGCTTCCTCCCGGTGCTGCCCGCACCGGCTGGCACCTCGCTCGCTGCCTCCCCTCCTAGCAGAGCGACAGGGCCATCTCCGCTGGAGAGGTGGGGGAAACTGAGGCACGGCGTGGAGTGAGGGGGTGACAGCAGGACACGGCCCGGCCGCACTGATCTCCTAATGGCTGGGGACGCGGCCGGCTGTGCTTGCTGCCTGCATCTGGCGCATCGGGGGGGATTTATTAATGCGAGAGTGCTACAGATTTAACTAGGAAGAACGTGAGCGAAGCGATTAGAGGGTGGGAGTCGGGGGGGCGGCCCTTAAAGTGCTGGGCAGTGTGTGGGGGGTGCTCTGGGTGCCAGCCAGCACAGCCCTCCCCGCTGAGGGAACCCATTTAAGGGCTGGGTGCTGTTATTAAACTCTCCGACGGGCGTTTTCCCGCTCTGCCGTCTGCAGTGCCATGAAACTTGCATGAGATTCGAGATGAAAAGTCTATTTCTTTGAATGAAGTTTTAATAAGCTCAAATCGGAAAAAGAAAATAGTAACTCTTCTCCCTCCCCTCCTGTCCCCCCGCTGATTCCTGTCGGGTTTAGCCTTCTGGAGGCAAAAATCTTTGCAGGCTGGGTGCTGGGGGCGTCTCGAGGGGGGGTCGTCTCTGCAGGGGGTGGAGGGCAAGTCGAGGGCTATAAAAAGGCTGCACCTTTGCATCGGTCGCCGTGCTGCAACGGAGGGGACTGTCCTCACGAGGGAGCAGCATCCCTCGCCGAGCATCAGCATCCTCCCGAGCATCAGCATCCCTCGCCAGCAGCAGCACCCCTCGCCGAGCAGCAGCACCCTCCTGAGCATCAGCATCCTCCCTGAGCATCAGCATCCTCCCGAGCATCAGCATCCTCCCGAGCATCAGCATGCCTCGCCAAGCAGCATCCTCCTCCCCGAGCAGCAGCATCCCTCCCTGAGCAGCATCATCCCTCCCTGAGCAGCAGCATCCTCCCCGAACACCAGCATCGTCCCCCACCGAGTATCTCCCCGCCACCCCCCGGGCTGGGACACAGGCTCAGAGCAGAGCAGCGGGTTGTCCCTGCCCGGAGCTGCTGGGCTCCCCTGGGGATGCTCGGCTGTGGGCTCCGGCAGAGCCCTCGGTGTCCTCAGCACGTCCCACCCTGCCCCAGACCCCCCCATCCCGACTTCCCGGGACCCCACATCAGCCCAGAAACACGGCAGTTCCTGCAGCGGGGCCCCAGAGGGATGGAACGGGGAGCCCAAGTAGGTGGGAAGGGCTGAGCTTCAGCCAAGGAGGAGCCCGAGAGCCCGAGAGGAGCTGCGTGGCCTGGTTTGTTCTCCGACAGCCACAAAGCCCAGCTGGCATCTGCTAATTGCCTGGGTAATGGCTGCACAAGCACATGGCTGCACCCCACGTGCTGGCAGCGAGCAGCAGCGCGGAGTCATTTCACTCTCGATGGATGCGCAGTCGGGCCCAACGCCGGGATGGGGCACAGCTCCCTCACGGGGGGCTGCGAGCTGGAGCCGAGACCACAGGATCCATCCCTCCGACGCCTCTGCAACAAGCAGGTCCCAGGGTTTGGAGGTGGGTCAGGCTCAGCGTCCTGCTGCTGCGCCAGGGCCGGCTCCCGGAGGAGGGTAGGCACTGACTGACAGCAAGGGGAAACTGAGGCACATCCCAGCACGTCTGCTGGGTATGCACAGGGAGGAAGAGCTGGTTGCACCCCAGCATGGCTTGTCTGAGGAGCAGGACCTTGAGGCAACTGTGCCCAGGTCTGCTGTTAGCCACGGGCCAGTCTCAGTGCCATGTCAGTCAAGCAAGACGAGAGTCCACAGCGTTCCACAGCAGCCCCCAGCCACAAAGGCCCCTTCCCCCAGCAGGTCCTCGTGGCCATATCTGCCGGGAGCCAGCTTGTCCCTCCGGCGTGCAGACCCTGACACGCCGCTGCCTCATCAGTGCATTAATAAACCGTCTCTCACTGGCCTTCCTCTCTGCTGCCGACGTCTGTTTCGGTGCCAGAGCGACAGCGCTGCCCCAGCTGGGAAGGGAGCGGCGAGGCGCCACCAGCACCACCTCTTCCACGAGCTGATAAGGCCGAGGGGGAAGGCGAGAAGCTGCCGGCAGCTCAGGGAGTCTGTTAGCAGGAGCGGCAGCCCTGAGAAAGCAGGCAGGGATTCAATTCACTCGGCAGCGTGGGCTGGATCCTGCTGCTGGATCCTCCAGCGTGGGTCCCGAGCTCCTAAAGTGTCCGTGGAGGTGGTGCTGCAGGGGCCACGCTGTACCCAACGCCGGCTATTTTGGGCAGGTGCCGGCACCCCGCTCCTCATCCTCCCTCTGCTCCAGGGACCCCACGGGGCTGCTGGGTGGCATCGTCCCGAACCGGCGGGTGGCTGGGGACCGGCGTGGTCCTGAGGAACAGGCTGGGGGTGGGATGCGGAGGGGTGAAAAGCCGCGAGAGATGGGGAGGTGACCCCAAGACCCTGGGAGAGGGCTCGGCGGAGCAGCCCAGGGGCACAGCTGGGTGAATGGGCGGCCGGTGGTGGGTGGCCCCTGTCCGAGCACCGTGGGCCCAGCTGGCCCTGCCTTTCCCTGCCCGCCAGGGTGGCCCCGGTGGGTTCTCCTTCTCCATATGGCTGTGGATGTTTGTAGATGCATTTTAAACCCTTGGATGGGTAATAAATAAAAGCAGGCCCGCTGCGTTTTGTTTTGATTGATTCCATTTGTTCTGCATAAGCAGCTCCTTCCCTTTGCCAAGGCTCAGCTCCCGGGGAAGTAAGACACTGTGAGCCAGGGGGGCTCAGCCCTGCTGGGCTGGGGAGGGTCCCTGGCGGTCCCAGCACTGCCGGGGATGGGACAGCCCGCTGCCAAACTCCAAAGTGGGGGAAACTGAGGCACCCAACAGTGCCAGGTCTGCCCGTGCAGCGGGTGGGTGCCCTTGGACAAGAAGGGAAACTGAGGCAGGGGACAATGCGGCGAGGCGGGGTGGCTCCCAGCCACAGAAGCTGGGGTGAAGCCACCAACAGGCTGGGCCGGCAAAGGGCGACACAGTGGCGTTGGCCACCCCACAGGTGACTGGCCTTGTTCTGCAGGGAAAAACAACTTTATAAATGAGCTTGGGATGAAGATGAAACACCGGAGCCGGGACTCCTGGCTTCCCGCTCCTGCTCCGTCGCAAACAGCAGCCTTGGGCAAGCCTGGTGTCTCCCTGCCTCAGTTTCCCCAGGCAGGGGAGGCTGTTTACCCGTCAGGAGCCGGGCAACCGGCAGGTTTGGATGAAAGGCACCGCTCCAAGCCAGGGCGGCGGGTCCGTGGGCTCCCTGCGGGGCGGCACAGCAGCCAGAGCCCGGGCGGTGGGCAATGGGTGGGGGGCTGGATGGGCCCCAGGGGCATCACCCCCCAAAATGCAGCCCCGCTTTCTGCGGCTGGGAGCATCTGACACCCCCATCCCCGTCAGGAGGAGGGATGGATGTACCCGTGGGGGGCTAAAATTATCCCCCCCACACACCCGCCCCGGTGATGCTGTGACCCCACGGTGAGTCAGAGCGGCCGGGGGTGTGTGTACCCGCACCCCAGCTGCGGTGCTGAGTAAGGTTTGGGGTGGGGGGAGCGGGTGTAGGCCCAAAGGACGCAGCTGCCTCCCTGCCACGTCCGCTCGCCGTTCCCTCTCCTCCTTCTGATCTGTCTCATTATCTCCTGAGTCATCGCTCCCACCTCCTCCGCAGCCACAGCCACCCGCAGCCCGCACCGCGCCGGGGCTGGGGGCTGCCGAAAAGGCGAGGGGAGACAGGGGAGTCGGGGGGGAGCGCTGCTGCCTGCGGCCTCTCGGTCTCCAAAGGCAGCCGGGGGATTTGGGGCAGGGTGGGGGGGATGCATCTCGGGCGGGCAGCGCTGCAGAGCATCTTCCTGACACGTGCCGCTGGATGCTCCAGATGGACACACGGGATTGCGGCTGCTCCTGCTCGGCAGGGAGAGGTCCCTGGGAGCAGGACCTCGTCTTGCAGTGATGCTCTCGGGCTGGGATTGTCTTTGCAGGGATGCTCTCAGGCTGGGGTCGCCTTTGCAGGGATGCTCTTGGGCTGGGGTCGCCTTTGCAGGGATGCTCTCGGGCTGGGATTGCCTTGCAGGGATGCTCTCGGGCTGGGAAATCAGGCTCCAGCGTGGCAGGCGAGGCTGCAAGCAACTTTCCAAGCCCTGTGCACGGGGCTGGAGCTGCGGACAGGGCTTGCTGCAAATGAGCTGCTCCCGGAATAGGTCGGGATCCGGCTGCTGGCGTCGCTAAACACGCCTTGGCGTGGCGCGCATCCCGGGTTTGGCATGTGCGGGCAGCGGCGGGTCCAGGGCATGGCTTTCCCCTCCGGGGGGGCTGCAGAGGTTTCTCCTCTGAAAGTCCCTGGGTAAACCAGGGCCAGGGCTGGCTCCCATTTTGCTGCTGGGATGGGAGACGTGGCTCTGAGCTGAGCCAAGGTGCCTGCCCCTCCCCGTGCCCCTTGGCAGCCTCTTCCCAGCGCTAATCCCTCTCGCCGCTAACGATTCCTGCCTTATTAATTCCACTTTGAGCTTGCCTGGTTTTCTCTCCCGGCCGTCGCTCCGGGAGCTGCCTTTCCCTGGCAGACTGAAGCGCCCGCGGCGGGCAGCGCTGCTCCTGGGGGTACCGCAGCCCCCACATCTCTGCTCGGCTGCGTGGGGGGCAGCGCTTTAAGGCTCTTGTCAGAAGGTCTTTTCTCCTGGCTCTTGAAATGCCGCCGTGGCTCTTTGCCGTCTTGGCGTGACACATGGCAGGATGAGACGCGGCAGTTCCAAGCCGGGGTCCGTCTCCTGGACCGTTTTGGAAGCTCCCTCGCCCTGGGTTAACTTGTCCATCACCCGTTTATTTCTACATCCCTGGGCCTGGACTCTTCCCCCACCTGTCTCTGCTTTGTGCTTTGCCTCCCTGGCCGATAACTAGGTCAGGAGTCCTGAAGACCGGAGAGCGGCAGCCCTGCGGGCAGCCGTCTCCCATCTGCTTGCGCTCCCTTCTCTCCTTTTCCCCCTGCCTTTTTGGCTGGCGGGGCAGGGAGACCCTCTGCCCCCCTGCCTCTTCCTCCGGGAAGACCTGTTTTCTGCACAGGGAGGTATTTTTCACGCAATAAATGGATTATGGTGGCCGTCGGTGTAGGGAGGCTGTAGCCACGGTGCCTGGTTGAGCCGGCGGATGCGGGGAGCACGAGCATCCCTTGGATGCGGTGGAGGTTCCCCAACCCCAGCACCGATGTGGAACTGGGGGGACCCGTCGGGACACCGCCGGGCGTGCAGACGGTGGTGGCAACGGCCTGCAGAGGACATCGGATGCTGCAAACAGAGTGCCGGGAGCCATGTGGGGGACACTGAATGGGCATGAAAGTGGCTAGCGGCTGAGTGACGGCCACCAGAGCGCCCAGGGGCCAGCCGTGTGCTGCTGGAGGGCCTGGAAACCAAAGGCTTGGAAGATGCTTAGGTCTGCAGGCTCGCAGCAGAAACGCTGCTCTCGGCAGGAAGGTCTGGGACGGAGATGCAAAAGCCGCCTGCTTGCAATGCCCCGCTCCAGCGGGGACTCTGGGTGACACTGAAAAAGCTCTCGGTGAAGACGCCGTGCCCCTCGAAGCACACGTGCCTCAGTTTCCCCCCCCGCCAAGGGGATAACGCTGCCCCTGGAAGGTGCAGCGCGAGGTCCCGCAGCAGCCTCCGGTCGTGCTGGCAACCGCTGGGCAGGCGTTAGCATCCCGCTGGGGAGCGCGGCTGCCTCCGAACAGGCTTCCCCTTGTGCGGGGAGACCGGACGGCAGCTCTGACCCTGCGCCGGGGAGCGGGGAACAAGGGCGGCTGTGTGCGCCCACGGCGCTCGCTGGCCCGGCGCCCCGACACGCATTCCTGCCACGGGCAGGGCTTTCCGGGCTGCGCGGGGGGGTGTGCTGGCTGCCGCGGGGGGGCTTGTTGTGGATTTGGGTTTTTTGGTTGTTTCTTTTTCCTCCTTTTTTTTCTTTTGTTAGCAGCCTTTGGGTGTCTTTTTGAGCAATTAATCTGGGTCATGACATTCGCCGAGCAGATCAGAGAGCCCGGGGCTCATTAGCGCCCGGCTGAACGTCGCTGAGGAGATGCTCTGGGCTGCTCCGTGCCTCTGCCTGCTTGTCATTCCAGGCGAGTCGGGGGCTGTGGCAGCGGGAGAGTCCCCCCGGTGGGGACCCCCACGGCACCGCTGTGGGCAGCGGGGGCAATGGGTGTCGCCGGGGTCCCCCTCCTGCCTCCGCAGCGCGGCCGGAGCAGTCAGTGATGCCAGGTTGGCCCCGGGGTACCCGGTAATGAGCAGGCAGCGCTGCGCTGCAGGGCTCAAGGACTCTTGAGGGTCTCAGCCTCCCGGCTTCAGCTTCGGTTTGACTTTATTCCCTTTCCCATCAGCCACTCGAGTCCTCAGCAGTGACCTGCGGCTGAGCCGGCACCGGGAATGACGTTCGATCCGTGTAGCCGGGGCCCTGCCAGGCGTTCGTGTGAGCTGACGCTGCTCCGCTCCCCTCTCCGGGCTGGGGAAACTGAGGCAGGAGACCCCCGCCTGGCCCCAGTCCAGCTGCGTGCCTGCCCTGCTGCTGCCAGCAAGGCAGGAACCGGCTCTCCCTGGCCAAAGGCCCCCCAGCTGCCATAGGGAATTGGTCCGTGATTCCCAAGCTGGGAGTCGTCTCCATCTCATGGAGGTTTGGGCACCCCAATGTGGCTTTGGCCAGCTTTTGGCTTCCACAACGCCCCACGGCCACGAGCTGCACCCGAGCTTCCATCCCAGCCGCTCCGGGCTGCCGTCCCTCTCTCCTGCCGCAAACCCTGGCTTCAACCCCCCCCGGCATTTTTGCCCCGAGCCTTGAGCCTTCAACCGTCTCCTGCCACCGACCTCCCCGTGTGGCTCGGTCCCCTGCGTGGGGACGGGGACCGGGGATGGCGAGGAACCTCCCTGCGCCTGGCTGGCTGCGGCGCAGCATATGTGCCGGGATCTGCTCCCTGCCTGCTGTTTATCCGCTTCCTTCGAGTTAACTTATGTTTCCATCGCTGCCCATCTGTCTCCTTCTCTTCCTCTCTTCCCTCCCCTCGTTCCGCGCTGGCAGGTGCTGGCGGAGCGTGGGGTCCCCATCCCCAGCAGCTCCAGGTGACCCCCGGGGGGGTGGCAGGCATCTCACCTCCCTCCGCCGCTCCCACATGGCTGGATGCTTCCCAGGGGACATTTTTTTGGGGGCTACCCTGATTTGGATGCACCCGAGTCTGAGATGCCTTGAGCCTCGGCACTTCCCTCCATCCACCGTTAACTCCTGTGGGAAATTTTGGCCAGAGGATCCCGCCCTCTCCCATTAAAGCTGGAGCCGCTGGGGCCGCGTTGGTGCTGGCAGCCCCCTCGCAGGCCTTCGATTCCCTTTCATTCCTCCCTCTTCCTCGTCTCCCTGTGCTCCCGGGGGTCGGCGATGCTCCCATCCATTCTGTTCCGTGTTTGCTCCTCAGACGGCTGCGTCTTCCCAGCACACAGGAGGGAAGCCCGGCCCCGCTCCCTTTCAGCGTCGCTCTCCCACCCGGAGCCCGGCTATTAGGGATACCCGGGCTTCTTCGGGAAACACAAAGGCATCGAGTGCCGGAGCCAACGTGCACCTGCTTTTCTTGCTGCTTCAGAAAGCCCTTGTGGCTGCTGCCTCCCACTTCTCCAGCTTTTATTTATAGGCTGTCTTGCTCGCGCTGGGTGTTTTGCTTTCTTTTTCTCTCCCAAGAAAAGGCACAGCTGAGCTGCCGAACTCGTAACGCCGCGGAGAGGCTTCTCCCGCAGCTCGGCTGCGCGCGGCCATGGCGAAGGGAGTGGAGGAGAAATCGGATGCCCGCAGGAGCTGCCCAGAGCCTCGTCACCGGGCCCTTCGTTAGCGCTAATCACCTCCCGCGGGCGGCCGGGGGGGTTTGTGCATCAGGTCGCTGCTCGCAGCCGTGACCCACATTCGGGACCTCGCTAGGTGCTCTCAGGATGAGGAGCACTGGTCCTCATTGTGGCACCGGGGTCTTGGGGATGCTGCGAAGGGCCCTGACGAGGGGTGTCCCTCCGGCTGTCACATCAGTTTGGTGGCACCAGTCATTCACCTGCTGGGAACCCGACTGAGACCCAGCAAACTCGTGCCTCTGATGGCCCTTCAGGGAGGTGCCGGGCAGTGATGGGGCGGGGGTTTATCTCTTCACCAGTGCTCCCAAGGCCTGTCCCCTCACTGGGGCACTGCAGGATGTCCCCGTGCCCAGGGCCACCATCTGATGTGAGGAGGAGCACATAGGTCGCAGCCAGGGGACGGTGGCATCACCCACCCTGGCTGGCAGTGGTGTCGGTGCCTTGGGAAGCTCCAGGGCTGGCCGGACCCTGGTGCACCATCCAGTGGCATCTGCCAGGCTGTGACGTCCCACAGAGAAGCCACCAAGAGCTTGCAGGGAGACACTGAAAGCTCCTCTCCCTCGTGCAAAACCTGGTGCTCAGCACGGCCACCCTCTCCTCTCCTCCCGGGAGGAGGTGGCGAGGGGACACGGCAGGGGCGAAGGGAGTGGGGGCTGCGAACTGAAATAACAGCCAAAAATTTATTTTATTTTTTTTTTTCAAAAAAGCCCAAAATCACAAGGCGAGAGGCTTGCCATCTGCCGCGTGGGTGCTGGAGCAGGAGCCGCCCGCCAGCCCTGCACTGCTGGGTACCGCCGGCGCCAAGTGACTCAGCACCGGGGAGGGGGGGATGCTCTGGGATCCCTCGGTGCTCGGCCCCATGTACCCCGAGATGTGCCCCGGGAGGAACCAACGGGGGAGAAACCCCCCTGCCGGGGTCAGCTGCAGGCAGGAGCTGCGGGCAACCCATCGGTGCTGGGGTCAAACCCTTCACACCTCCGGTGTTTCCCCGGGGAGGGAGGAAGAACCAGGTGGAAGAGGAGACTTTTCTTTTTTTTACCCCCCCGCAGGAGCCCCGTTTCCATGGCACCCAGCGGGGAGGTGCTTCTCCACCGACCTGCTGCTTCGTGGGGTCCAGCAGCGGGGCGAGGGGACCCCCGGGTGCCCCTCCACCATGGGCACGCCATCCCGGAGGGAGCCTGGATGGAGGATGCTGCCCAGATGTCACCCAGATGTGCCCAGATGTGCATGGCTTGACGCCACGGGCAGAGAGGTGGCACCGCGTGGCGTGTCACCCCCGAGGTGTCACCTCCGGGACGTCGCCCTGGGTGCCATGTGGAGCAGGGGGCTGTGTCGGGAGGGCCACGTCCCTGGCTGACACCGTGCAGGCGAGGGACAAAAGCGCGATTACTCACTGCCGGGGAGGAGCGGCTCAGAGCATTACTCAGCCCTGTCAGCAAACGGGTCTATTCTTCGCGCATCAACCTGGGGGACCGAGGAGGAGGAGGAGGAAGAGGAGGAGGGCAGGGGGACGGCGGGGCTCGTTTTTCCCATCGAGGGGTGATGGCTCCCTCCTCCTCCCCCCTGCATCACTGCCACCCTGGAGGGACACTGGCCTGGGGGGGGGTGTTAGGGCAGGCGGCTGTGCCGGTGCCGGTGGGAGGATGCTGATGCCTCCAGTTCCCCCCCGTGCTGCTTCACCGGGGCTAATTGGAGGTGATTAATCCGAGGAGGAGATGCATGAGGGCCAGATTGCAGTGGGGGGGCTCACGTGGCCGTGGGTTGTGGCCCCTCGCTCTGCAGCACTGTCCCTGGGGGGCGGCAGGTGGTGTCGGGGGGGGACAGCAAGTGCCAGGCCCCAGCTTTCACCCCTGCCAGCTCCCAGGGCTGCCGGCGTGTGCTTTCCCGGCAAGCCCCAGCCAGCAAGGAGGGATTTCAGGGATGCTGATGAGCTTTGCCGAGTCCCTGGGAAGACGATCTGCGGGGCGAGCAGCCACGGCCGGACACTGACACACGGGGATGGGTGTGCAGCCTCCTGTAACCTCTCCCCCGCCCCACGTATCTCCAGATGGTTCCCCAAAGGATGTCCCCAAGCCCCACGGTGTGCCCAGGGCAGTGGTTAGAGCACAACCGGGGCCGTGGGTTTTGTTGGAGTCCGGTAGACACGGGCACGCTTCCGTGCAGGCACCGGCATCACACTGGTGCAGGAATTTCGGGTGCATGTGTCACCCCCACCACCGAGGTTTGCTCCTGGCTTAGAGGTCTTTTAAGGAGCTCTCGGCGAGGCTGATGCCGGGATGGATGAGGACGCTAACGGAAGGGGAGGCCGGGGCGAGGAGGGATGAGCTGCTGGCGGCTTTGCAGCCACGGATGCTGCTTCTTAATGGAGCAAAACAATCACTGTGGGTTCAAGTGGGGAAGGGGCTTTTAAGTGGGGGACCATGTCACTGCCCTGGACTGATGAGGGGGGATGAAGGGGGACAGCGTTCCGGAGGGGACACCAGTGAACAGGGGTGGGGAAGGATGCAGGAGGGACAACAGCTCTGATGGGGACCACCTGGAGCCCCCCAAGCCCTGGAGGGGCTGCAGCTGTGGCGCGTGAAGCTTTAAATAGGGGAGCAGGGTCCCTACAAGGCTGTTTGCTGCTCTGCTCCGGCTCCTGCCAGCCTCAGACCCTGCTGCTCTCCTGGCCAGGTACCGGCAGCACGGCTGGGGGGTGTTTGTGGGGTGCTGGCTGCAAGGGGGTGTCCCCTCCCCTGGGAAGAGGCTTTTGTGTGTGCTTTGGGGGAGGGAGAGTCGGCAGAGCCGGTCCTTCCCCCAGCAGCACCCGGTTTCCCACGGTGTCTGAGATGGTGCAAAGTGGTTGGGGTGGAGGGGGGGGTGTCTGCCCTGAGCCCCAGGGGATGGGGCTTGTGGGGCCTTTGGGGGGCTCTGGGCATGGAGTGGCCACTCAGATCTGTTAGGGGGGCCCTGTTTGTTCATGGCTTTGGTTATGGGCAGAAAAACGCGCTTGTGTTGCTCGGTGTGCGACATCGAAGGGTATTTTTGGGCTGATTTGGCATTGCGGTTCCTGCTGGTCCCTCTCCGCAGGGTCCATGGGGTGCCCTTGCTGCCGTGCCTCTCTGTGTGGCTTTGTAGGTGCTAACGAAGGTACCTGTGCTGTGCTCCCCCCTCCTGGGGGGGAAACCTCGTTATCCAGAGAGATGTGGTGGTGCGTTCCCAGATGCCCCATGGCAGAGCCAGGCACTAGGTCTGTACGCCTGGCTGCGGTGCCCAGGGTGACAGCGGTGGCTGGGGAGGTGATTTTGCTGAGATATAAGCAGTGAATTTAGGTGGCCTGGGTCCCAAAACCCTGCCGCAGCCCTGCGGGGGGGGGGTCCTTCCTTGCTGCCCTTAGCACATGGCTAATACTCCTCCTGTTAACGCACCTGCAGGCCCCTACAGAGCAATTAAAACTGCAGCTACCCATAAAAAATCATCGCACTGTGTGATGCTACTCTCCCAGTGATGCACTTGTCCCCATCTGGCCTGGGGTAGGGGGGTCCCCTGTCCGTTTGGACCCCCGGTCTGTTTCGGAGCCCATGGGAGGGGAGGACCAGGTACATCTGCAGCCAGTTGCCCCAGCAACTGTCCCTCTGGCGCAGCATCCATCAGGGTGAACGTGTCGGAGCCGTTATCCCGCCTTGAGTACAGCGAGGCTGTGGCGACGGAGCGCTGCTGGGGGGGGGGATAAGTGTCACCCACGTCACCTCGCTATTTATCTCGCAGCGGTTCATAGACACCCGCTGGCATCGGCGTGTCCCACGGCTCTGATCCCCTCGCTGTGCTGCCCGTGTGAAAAGTTACCCGAGCAGAGACCCGTGGTCCGCGGGAGGTCCAGCAGAAAACCAATTAGGATTTTTCGCAGCAGAGTGCTGCTAATTGCCTCTCTCCTCGCAAATTAATAAAGCGCCGGTGCTATTGTTTAACTCCGCGCATGCCTGCACGGCTTCAGGTGTCAGCCTAGGAATATTTGAGGAGGCCTGAGGGACGGGAAGGGGTGTGGGATGATGGGGAGAGGGGCTGGGGAGGGGGTTATCCCACCCCAATGTGAAATGAGGGTCTCGGAGCAAAGAGCACGGAGCTGATCTGGGCACACGGGGGGGTCTGCAGCGTGCAGGGGGTTTCTGGTGGGTTGCTTTTTCGGAGGGTGGCTGTGCTGAGAGCGCAGCCCTCCACGCTTAGGAAGCAAGGTGCTGGCACACATTAATAGATAATAGTTGCTATTAAATAGAAAAGTGGCTCGTCGTCCCAGCCCCAGGGGTTCCCCGGCAGGGTGTGATGCCAGCCGAGGTCCCCATCTCCTGTCCCTGCCCAGAGGACAGGCACCACGGGGAGGGTGGTTTTCCCAGACCCGGCTGCGGTGGGAGGCAGGACAAGGTGCTGGTTGCCCCGGTTTGGTCAGTCCTGCCCTGCCAGTCCCTTGGGGACATCCCCTCCTGCCTGAGCCTTGTCCCCTCCCTCTCATTTTGTCATCCTCCATGTGTTCGTGCAGTCCCCAAGGATGGCTCATGGGTGCCCGGCTGCTCTGCCTGCTCCTCGCCCAGCGTCTCCCATTAAGGCAAAAAGTGGTCTGAAAACTGGCCTGACTTTTTCCCCTCTTCAGGACAGGTTTTTTTTAGTGCCTTTACTCTGCTTTCCCTGTCCCCAAGCATCTAACCCAGCTCATGCTGGGGAATTCCTGGTCCTTTTCTGAGCCTGCACCGCTCCTGATCCAGCCCTTTGCATTGTTTAAGGGACTTAATTTTAAGTGCAAAAAGATATTGTTAGAATAGACTTGGCTTTTTTTGGTGCTGCCTAAAAATAAGCAGGCTCTGAGGGTAGGAGCAGCAGGTGGCTGGGGCTGGGCTGATTTGTCACAGGGGTGCTGGGTTCTCCTTAATTAAGTTGTAAGGCCTTCTCTTGTGTTTTTTCAAAAAAAAAAAAAAATAAAAAAAATTAAAAATACATGGTTTTGGCTCGCAGCATCCCTCCCGAAGGGCAGCCCAGCGTGGAAGACACCCGCTCAGCTTTGAGTCTTGTCCTCATCCAAGGTTTTGCAAAGGATGCCTGGGAAAAGCGTGAATCAGCCATTCTCCGAGCACAAAGCGGAGCGAGCTGCCGGCGTTCCCCCCCCGCCGGGGGCTGGCTGGGCTGGCTCCCTGCCTGGCGCAGGCAGCTTTTCAGTGGGGGGCTAATTTCTTTGGAGCCCCTCAGGGCAACCAGCCAGGAGCCTCCTGGTCCTCCGGTTGGGATGCCTTTGGGAGCAGCATCTCATGCCCTGTCTTGCTGCTCAGATGATAAAATGAAGGTAGCAGGCGCGGAGTTTTTGGGGAGGAAAGGTGCCGCTGCGGGGAGGGATTGGCTCTGCCATCCCCTGTTCCCAAAGGATGCTCGGCTCTGGGGGGCTTTCCAGCTGGCCAAGGATACTGGGGGGGGTTATTTCCCTGCCAGGGTTTGCCCTGGTGGGACTGGCCCTGGGGATCAGCGAGGTGCTGGTGGGTCTCCATGGGGATTTTCCTGCAGCCCAGCCTGCTTTGATTTCCAGTTGCAGGGCTGCTCCGGCCATGCCTGGTGCCCAGTCTGCCTCTCGACAGGGAGACGTTTGTATATTCGAATCCCTGCAAGGGTTCAAGGAGCTGGGTCTGTACATTCGTTCCCATTAAAAAAAAAAAAAAAAAAATCATCTGCTGTGACTCTTTCCTCCTGTTTTGCTGACCAGGAGTCAGGCCCAGATGGCGAGAGGGGAAATGCTGGTGGAGGAGCGAGGGGATGGGGAGATCAGCCGGGGGGGGGGGTGTCTCTGTCCTCTGGGACGTGGCAGGGGCAGCACCCGCTCACCTCGGCGAGGCTGTGGCACGTTGAGCTCGGTGCAGGCAGGACCGGGGGGTGGGACGCAGCGATGCCCCTGCAGAGCTTTGCGCTGCCTGCACAAAGCCGCCTGCAAGGCCACCGTGTCCTTGTCAGCCGGGGGTGACGCAGGTACGTGCGGCTGCTGCTCCCTGCCTGTTTTCCCGGTGGCTGGGAGCTCCCGCTCGCCTCCCCCTGCAGCGGTGCCGGGAGCCGTGGCCGCCGTACGAGCCACGGCAGGGTGACCAGAGTGCCGGCGGAGCTGCAGCGCAGCAGGGAAACGGCATTTATTTGCTGCGACAGCTTTGCAACAGATTCCTTGGCGGAGCTGACTGCAAACTGCAATCCTAAACTGTCGGACGGCTCCTTTTTCCAGCCTGGGAGTGTGAGAAACAAATTTGTTTGGGTTATAAAAACATATTAAAAAGCAACACATTTTGTTTTGCAATATACATAGTTCTGCATGCCAATTTTATTTTTTTTTTTTTTTAATGAGTGCCATTCTAATCCCTTCCAGACAAAGACGTTTCTTAATAACTTTTTGTGGAGGTAATTGCTGGGGAGACGTTTCAAAGCGCTAGGCAGGGAGCTGTCAGTCACACAGCCGCCGCTGACGGCTCTGCATCACTCTGGTACGGGGTGGGGGGAAAAGGAACGATGAAAAGCCCTTCAGTGTCTCTAACCCCAAAAAGGATCCAGCTCTGGGGACCCTGTGCCCGGAGAGGTGATGCCGGACACTGGCAATGTTGGACTGGGATGTCTGGGACAACACAGGAATGTGGCTTTTTGCTCATATGTGCCGAGATGGTTGACATCTTGATGCACATGTCCTGATGCCTAGTATTTTACTGACTGCTGCTTAGCTCTTGCCAGATCCTGGACTTTGAGGAGCATCTTCTGGGTACCACCAGCTTCCTTTAGCCCTCAACAGAGGGATGGCAACCTCCTGCCCAGATGACAATCAGGACCTCCAGCCATGGATTTCCCTGGTAGGACCAATGTGAGAGGGACCCCAAGGAGCTGCAGGCGGGTTTTGACCCCAAACCTCTCGGTTTCCATCAGCTCCTCTAAACATCCACCGGATAAGGAGGGCTGGTGGGGGAATGAAGCAGCTATTCACCCAACATTTTGGGCGTTACCATATTCCACCCGCCCTATTTCAGTGCTGGCACAGGCAGTATCGCCACTTGATGGAAAGATGTCCCACCAGGATAACCAGGCGCTGCCATAAAACATCCATCTATTTTCCAAGCGGTGCATCTCCTCCCTGCGTCCTCGGCACCGGGGGTTAAGAGGGGAGGTTGGCATCGCTTCTGCCCTTCGGCTCTTCATTTTCTTTACGGAGCTGCTTTTCCGTGTCACCTCTCCATGCCAGTGTGTGCCCGTCTCCCGGTGCCCGCTGCGCTTGTGGCCCGTCCCAGGGTCTCTCCGAACCTGCTTTGCTGCCATTGCAAATGAGTGGGTCCAAAACTTGTTCTCCCAAGTCGGTGTCAGCTGCTCTTCAAACAAAGGAAAATGCCCGTGGGCTATTTATTTTTTATTTTTTTTTAAATGGCACTAACTTTGATTTGTAATTAAAACACTCCATTTAATTAGGCAGGTACCATAGAACCTTTAGAAATATGACTATTTTTATATATTTACTACCCTTGCTTGTGTTTTCCTTAGTGACTTGAGTTCCAATTAAAACAACCTCCTTATTAAACCGCCGGCTCTTAAATAAAACAGGGAGCTATAAAAATACAGCAAGGCCACCGAGCTGCTCTCCCTGTCCCCACGCTTCTCCCTCGGACCGTCGTCTCTGCGTTGGTTTTCTCCCCATGAGCATCTCGAGGCACCTGATGGAGCCAGAGCAATCCTGGCGCTTGACTCCCTGGCTTTGCTCTGTCAAGCTTTCTCCTACCCATGCAAAAAAATTCCTGGCTTCGGGCTTACATGTGGCCAGAGCAGCTCGATTGGGATGGGTTTGCCATAGGGCTGGGATGCGGCAGCTGGTTTTCTCCCGCCCCATAACTTGGGGAGCCTTTGAAGGTGGCTTCACCCTGCAAAACCGATCTTGATGTACCTCTGGCTGTAAAACAGCGCTCGCCGCCACGGTAGCGGGACTGGGGGGAACGGTGTGCTTTCGCTCAAAACATTTCTGTGTGATACATGCATTTGCAATATAGGAACAATAGCCGCCCTGCCAAGCTAAACATGAGCTGTTCCTGAAGTTGTTGGCATTTCGCTTTTTGCCAAGGGTGTAGAGAGGAGGCGGGTAAACAGCCATTAGCTCGGAGCTGCGGCAAAGAGGTGACTTGCTCCCACATCGCAGGAGCAGGTGGATTAGGAGGAGGGAGCTTGGGCTGGAGGAATTTCACACCCCCCACCCCCCCCGAGCATCCAGGTTGCAGCACCATCAGCAGCTGTTGCTGCTGCGTTTCCCCTCGGAGACGAGAGGACCTTGTGTTTGGGGAAACTGAGGCACGGGGCCTCATTTTCCACGCATCGAGCATCCTCCCACCCGGCTTTGCTCCAGCAAGGCCAAATCCTGCCCGAGGAGCCGGACTGCCGATCTTTCCCCCCTCCCAGGCGCTGTGTTTGCTGTGAGCTCTGTTTAACGGGGAGGTAATTTCCCAGAGGTGCCTGAAGTTGCCTTAATGCGAGCTGTCAAAATGATGTACAATTGCGCCGGGCTCCCTCGTTTCCCCTGCCTCTCCTGTGACAATTTTGTCAAAGCTGGTTTTTGAGAAGCTGTTTTGACGGGGTGCTAATGGCTCCTTTCCTCATCAGGCAATTGCGAGCGCGGATGGCCCCAAAACGCGCCGAGCGGAAGCTGCTGCTTTCTGCGCTAATTAAGAAAAACGATAATAACGGGTTTAAAGGAGAGCGGCCGGGGGTTGGTGCCACTGGGCATGTCGGCAGCTTGCCTACCCCCGGTGATGCTCACAGCTTGCAAAGGCCAGAGGTAGCATCGTCTCTGTGGGTTGGGGTCTATCAGCTTTTTGGGAGCGGTTGTTGTCGCCAGGGCATCGCGCATCGCACCTAAAAGGGTTTTCTCGGGGCGCAGGGCTCGGGCCATGCCCGCGGGTAGGGAGCTGCCTCGGCTCGTCTTAATAAAATGGAAAGTTAAAAATAAAAATCAATAAATGCCAGATTATCGAGATGGGATTAATATCAATTTTAAACACCACCTCCCCCCCCAACATAAATAACAACCCAGCGTAGCCCAGCTAATGAGATTGGGAGCCTCAGCAATCAAGGCGGAGGATTAGAGATGATCGGAATAAATCCCGAATGATGAGGGACGTTGCCAAAGTCTATCCTTGGAAGACCCCACCGGCAGGGACCTGGCCATGGGGGATGCTCGGGGCTCGCTCTGCCTTGTCCCGTGGTCGGGATGCTGGTACCTGGCTGCAGGTTTGGGCAGAGGTTGCTGCGCTCGATGCTGCTGGGGTGTCGGACCCCAAAACCCCGTGGCACCTCACTTCTGCATGCCATGGGCAAACCCCACCTGTGCTGAGGCATCCCATGGGTTCCCGTCTCCATCCCCACCACCTGGGCTCCAGGGCTGGATCAGGACACTGGGAACATTGGGACATTGCCTGAAGTCTGTTAACCTCCAGCCCTTGGGCAGCCCCAAAGCATCTTCTCCCAGGGCCACCCATGGTCTCCAGCTGTGCTCTCCCTTCCCAGTTCCCGGCTTAATCCCCATGTGTGTTTTTTAATGCCTCTGCATGTCTCTAAGCTCCTCTGTACCCAGAAGCCAAATGCTCCTTGTAGGATTCAGATGTCTCCCCTGTGGATTAGATGGGATGGCTGCAAATTCCGTGTAATTTCCTCATGCGGGGTCTATTATCTGCTCCTGGGAGGAGGGGGCTCCGGGGCAGCCCCCCCTGTTTCCCATCTGTGTAATGCTGGACCGGGGAGGGGGGGTTTAGAGAGCGATCCCCTCTCAGGGCTCTGATTTAATTATTCCCCGCTGCAGCCTTGCCCGTGGCTACTGGGGAGCGCGGCCCCGGGGTAGGGTTTGGTTCCTCGCATGATGTGATGGAGAAGGACATCTCATCCCCGTGCCAGGGCAGGGGAGGACCGCAGCCTCCCCACCCCACGCAGGGCTGCGCGGGAGAGCTCTCCCACCCTTCCCAGCTTAGCTGGTTCATCACCTGCCCGCGCTATTAAATATCATCGCTGCTTAATTCAGGTGGCTGGGATGCAGCCCTGGTTACGGGCTCGATTTGCTGATTCAGCAGGTTGAGAGAAAATCCTTTCCCGTAGGGATGGGAGCGGGAGCTGGGCAGAGGGGAAGGAGGTTTTGGGAGGGAAGTCCTTCGATGCTGGGGATTTCAGGCTGGCTGGGGCTGTGTGGTCCAGGAATTTCGTCCCTGCTGCTGGTTGTCTTGTATCTAGCGGTCAGAGAAAAAATGAGCTGGTGCTTTCAGGTCCTCGACGGTGTTTTCCCTTATGCATGTGGCTCTAGGGATGGAGAGCATCAAACGAAGGTAGCCCTGTGCATCCCATGTCTTACCACGTGTGGTGTTATCCCCCCCGAGGCTGCCGCCACCTTCCCGGGGGGGAGCGGGAGCCTGGATTTGTCTTTCTGATGCCTCAGTCAATGGCATCGATTGGGCTAGAGCGAAGGATCGATGGTAATTTGGTCGGAGGGCCCCGGCGCTGGGTGCGAGAGGAGTAATTAGAGCAGCAGAGGCGGCGAGGGGCTGGCTGCTGTGAGGTCGGGATGCTGGGACAGCCGCCGGAGCCCATTGCCTGGGGATGGATGGATGGATGGTGGGGAGGGCAAGGGGTCGACTCTGGCTCCCCCAGCAGCCAGGATGCCCTTCGGCACGTAAAGCGCCCCCAGGCTGGAAGGAGCAAGGGCTGCTAAGGGCTGGCTCCCTGGAGCTAGGCATTTTCCTAGCATGCTTCCCCTTCCTCTCGCCCCTGGAGCAGCATCTCCAGCCCTAGGAAGCGATTTTCCCCAAATCAGGCAGGGGGGACCTCAGGAACCCCACTGCACTCCCCAAGGAGCGAGCGATGGGGGGATCCCGGTGGGAGTCACGTCTCGCTGCTGGTGGCGGAAAAAGGGAAGAATTTCCTCCCAGCCCAAGGAAATGGCACCAAAAATCCCCGAGCTGGGCTGCAAGGCTCGTGTGCCGAAGCTGTTCCTGGCTTTTCCTTGCCCTTCCAGTAAATCCCACCCACACAGAGCCAGCCTGCTGCTTTCCCCAGCTCTGCCTTCGCAGGGGGCTGCGGAGAAATGGCCTTTCTGCTCTTCCCCAGCAAGAATTACGGGGCCATCTGGATTTCAAAGAGCAGCCGGGCAGCTGGCTTAATTGGAAGCTGTTCCTTGCAGAAGGAAGGAGGGGGCTCGTTCCTGGCGGACACCCCCAGCTTTGTCCTCCCGTGCTGTCTGTGGGGATGCTGGAGAACCGTATCCCGGGTGGACCTCGGGGGATGTCTGCATGGAGTCGGGCTTGGGAGAATGCCAGGGGTGTTTTTTGGCGCTGGGTGGGTGGAAGGGAAGGGAAAGGAGGATGTAAACTCAGGGAAAAGGTCAGGCATGCTATAAATAAGTGGCATCCGGGGAAAGAAATGTCAGTGTGCGGCAGTAGCGACACACCAGCGCCCGAGATGGGGAGGGAAAGGGTGCGGATGGTTGTGATCTGGGGGATCAAATCCATGGAATCAAGGCCAGGGCAGCAGCAGAGGGGGCTCTCCTTCAAACTGGTGGGTTGGAGCGTGGCTGTCGTGTTGCTTGGGTTGTTATTGAGGGTGTTGTTGCAGCCGAGCGTGGTTTGGGCACACATCAGTCACAAGCTGCCCTGTGGTCCAGGCTCTCGGGGCCCCAAAAGCCGCCCTGCCGCTGTCTGATGGGGGGGGAAAACAGGCTGGAGATGAGGATTTCCAGCTGCTCCGCTCCCAGGACCATCCTCAGCCCTTTCGTCAGCGAGGATGGGTAGGTGGGGGGGCCTTTCCATGGTTCTCCTGCCTGAGCTGGGATCTCGTGGGTCAGGAGGAGGATGCAGGGCTGGGTGAGCATCCCGGCGGCGGGGGGGGGGGTTTGCTTTTGGGGCTGGGAGACAGTCAGTACCACGCTCGCATCCCGCTTCGGGGCATCCCCTGGGGCTGCACCGCCCTTCCCCGGGGCTGATTGCACATTTGTCCCAGAAGTGGTCTGACTCGCTGCCTAATCATCTTCCCCTCTGAATGCAGGGCTGATTGCAGCCTGGCAGGGAGGGAGCGCAGAGGGGGGTTTGAAGCCGACTCGGGGCCAAGCCCAGCTGCGGGGAAGCGATGCTGGCAGCCGCCGGGCTGGCTCGCTGGGGTGGTTTTGGCGGTGAGCTGAGGACTATCCAACTCGTCTCGTTTGTGCCCATCTCGGTTCAAGCGACCGTCTTGGGAGCTGTGTGTCCTACTAGTGCAGGACCCCCATGTCCCCAGCAGAGCCTTGGGGGGCTGCCACCTCTCTGGTGATGGCTGACAGCCACGTTGTCCCCTGAGAGGGTGCCCTGGCAGGTGTACAGGGATGACCTGGGGTATCCCTGGACCTGCAGGCTGGTGCCACTGTATTTGTGATTTCTGGCTGGGGCTTCCCCTCCACCATGGCTGCAGTGTCACCTGGTCATCGCACCCCTGAGCCCCCAGGTCCCTCCTGACCCAGGGACGGTTTTGGGCTGTTGTTGCGATGCCCTGAGCGTGGGGGTGCAGGGTGCTGAGCTGGGAGCCTCCCACGGGACCAAGTTGCCAGTCCTGGGCTGTGCGCGGTGGAGCAGTGCGGGGAACGGGCATGCTGTGTTCCCTTGAGCCCTTCATCGTGGCTCCTGGGCTGTGGCTGGAGGGGACCCATGGAAGTGCCATGGTCTGGGCTCACGTGCGTGTGCCAGGAGCAGACAGCTTGGAGGGCTGTGACCTCCAGTAATCCCGTTATGGCTAGCTCTTTTCTCACCAGGTGTTATAGGCAGGAGGTGAGGATTTGCCCACCCACCGTGGGAGGGGGCTGGAGGGGCACAACGGCTGGTCCCCCCAGCAGGTTGGGCTCTGGCGGCAGCCCCCCCGGTTTGCTCCCCACGGCTCGGTTTCTGGGGGCTACTTGGCATGGCCATGGGGGAAGGGATCCTGCAGGGGATGGGTCAGTCCGGCTGCTCAGTCCTCGGGGGCCACCCTGAGCCCCCCCTGAGCCCCCCCAGGGATGCTCGGCTGGGGGGAGAAGTGCGGTGGCTGGTGCGGCTCAGGCAGGGAGGTGCGTGGCTCCGTCCCCCCGCAGCCGCCGTCTGCTCCCCTCGGAACAAAGGCGGCTCTGAGCCTCCCCTGCCTCTTGGCACGTTACAAGAGAGCCCTTCTCTCGGGCTGCAAAAGCCTTTTCCAAGCCTGTCCCCCCCCCCGAGCTGCGGGGGGGACCCCGGCTGGCTTGTCCCCTCCTGCAGCTGGGCCAGCACGTGCCCTCGCCGCTGGGATTTTGTGTGTGGGGGGCAATGCTTGCAAGACAGCCCTGTGCTCCCCGCCTGGCACGGGCAGGGGTCCTGGGGGAGCAGGGATTGGGAAAGCGCTGTGCGCATGGGGGTTTTAGCCAGCCCCCCCAGTTAGGGATGCCCACTGCCCCCCCCCCAGGTCAGGGTGTGCTGAGGAGCGGGGCGGGCTGCACCTTGCATGCCGGAGCACGGGGGATGCGGCAGCAGCAGCTGCCCCCCGGCAGCATTAAGGGCTGGGGTGGGCTCCGGCCGTGGGGACGGGGGACCCCGGCGCGCCGGGCTGCGGCAGGGAACGGAGCAGAGGGAAGAGCTCCCGCCACCGGTAATTACCGGCGAGGTTGATGCCACATGATTCAGGGACGTCAGCAGAGTGTGTCACAGCTGATGACACGCCGCATGTGCAGGGGCTGGTGAAGATGCCAGGGCGAGAGGTTGGAGCGCCGGGACAGCGGCGTCTGCCTGGCAGCGCCGAGCCCGCCTCGCCGCCCGACCTTCAGTGAGTCACTCCTCCCTCCCCAGCCTGCCACTGCCCGTCTGAAGTGTCCCAGCCTGTCCCTCTCCCTCCCGGAGCTCAGCTCTCCGGCAGCGCAGCCGTGCTGCCCAAGCCCCGTGCCTCAGTTTCCCCGCGGCGCAGGGGAGGCGAGAGCTGAGCAGCTGCCGTGGGGCTGTGCCCCCCCCCCCCCGCCCCCCTGTGAGGAGAGATGCATACTCCCAGCTTTTTTGGGGACACGCTAGGGGAAGCCAAGACAAAGTGTCGTTACTCACGGCGATGACAGCGCCGATGACAAGTCCCCCAGCCCCCAGGAGCACGTGCTGTGCCCATGTTCCCCGCGCGGGGAGGTGTGTTCCCAGTGCCAGAGAGGCCCAGTGAGTAATGGGGTGGGCGGCAGTGCTGGGGTGCTGTGGGGGGGTGGGAGCTGCAGTCGGTGGCACTGAGCAGAGCATGCTCCAGCATCCTCTTAGAACTGGGGAAGGGGGGACACACCACTGCCAGCCCTGGGAGCGCTGTGGGGGACATGTCCCACCATGGGGCAGTAGGATGGGGGGGGGTATGGCACGAGCGTGGGGACAGTCCGCCCCGTGCCAAGGGTGAGAAAAGTTCCCGGGGAGGTTGGAGGTGCCTTGCCACCCCTTGCTTGGGTGCCTGGAGGTGGGTCTGGGGTCTCCCACCCCTCCTGGGCTCTACCTGCCCCAGCCGAGGTCCTGGGGAGTAGCGTCACGAGGCTGAGCCCAACAACGCTGGCTTTCGGCGCTGGGACAGGGATGCCCTGCGCCGCAGAGGGAAGTATTTTGGCTAGAGAAGTAGGTGATGAGATAAGGATGGGGTATCGCGTTACCGGCGTCGGATCCTTCTTTGAGGTTAGTAAGACAAGACAGACAATGGCTGCTGCTTGATCCAGGCAGTGCTGTGTGAGTGAGTCTATTAGTGGGCTGATGAGTAATCAGCTACGTTGGAGACCTGCTAACGGGAGGGAAAAGTTGTTAATGTGACTCAACTGACCCCTCTCCGCAAAAGTTAGTGTGCCTTTTCTCAAATACCACAGGTGGATTATTCCACGACTTGGATGTGGAGCCGGGAAGGCATGGCAGGATATTCCTCCTTGCTTGCCAGCTGGAGTCACGCGCCGGCGATGAGCCACCGGCGACGGGAGAAGGGACGGGAAGGGAGCGAGCCTAACCCCGGCTCGGCGTGAGCAGAGCCCATCTGCCTGCTCCTCCTTCAGTGACTCCGTCGAGGGGCTTTTTTTGCTCTTTCCTGGCGCAGGCTCGCTGTGCACGCAGCGACGCTGCAGGCTGGCTCAGCATTTCCATGCTCAGCTCCTGCATTTTCAGGGTTCCTGAAGTGTCGCTGCCCTGGGATGGGGTGAGCTCCCTTCTCCCGGTCCCCACGCGCGGAGCAGGGAGGAGCTGACAGCTGGGTGATGTGGGATGCCGTGAGACACCGAGTCCCACTTTCCGAATGTGGGCCGTTGCCTCTCCAAGTGCAGGGAGGCAGCTCTCCCGGGAGATCAGGTGTTGTGAGACTCGTGACTCCACCATGCAAATGCTGGAGGCTGTGAATAATCATGTACTTGTGCAGGGAGACTCAGCCCCGCGTGGGATGGAGCATCCCGCGGCCAGGCGGGAGGCGGCCGAGCCCGCATCTCCTGCTCTCCCAGCCGGGTCACCGGCACCGAGGGACCAGGAGGAGATTTGCAGCCACCCGCATCCTGGGAATCCTCGTTTTTAGGTCAGCCCCCTCTCCAGCCGCAAGGATTTTTGCTGTCCCTTGCGAAGGCCGAACCAGAACCTTGTGTCTCCGAGGGTTTTCCAGCCTGGACTTGTGGCTCATTCCTGCTTTTCTTGTGCTGATACCCAAAACCTAAACCTCCGTCCCTGATCCCGAGAGCCGAGTCTCATCCCAGAGAGCTGTCTCGACCGCGGCTGAATGACCCCCCGATGATCCTGGGTGCGATGGGGTGAGCTGCATCCCTTGAGTCTCTTGCCCTTGCGCTAGCCCCAGGACTCCTGCCTCAACTAGTCAAGAGTTTTCCCAAACAACCCAAAAAGCAATGCCTTTTTATCTCTCTTCTCAGGCAAAGTGGTAAATTTATGGCTGGGCAGTTGGCGAGTGACTCAGCCGTGTGTGGCAGGCTGTGCGCTCCGTGGCTGCGCGATGGGGCACAGGGCAAGGGCAGTCTTACTGGGTCCTGCTCCAAAATGACTTTTTTTTTGTCCTTTCGATCACTTTTTGAACCAGGGAAGCTACGGGCATCCCCAGGTCAGCGGCACGAAAGATGGATACGGCTTAGGGCAGCAAAACGCTGCCGCCAGAGCTTCTCCCCCTTGGAAAGAGAAGGGATTCACCTGCGGGGTGGGAAGGTGCCGGCTCTACAGCCATCTGCATCCCATGGGAGCTGCATCGCTGTGTCCCGCGGGGACGGGGAGTGCGTGGGTCCGGGGGGTGCGTGGCTCGTTCGGCTCCGTCTCATTCCCCAGTGGCTCCTGTCTGGGCAGGGAGGGCTACCTGCCTGGCTCCCACGTGGCGGGCAGGAGGTGGCCGAGGACCCGGGTGCTCCTTCCCTCGCCTCGTTGCCTGCTGCCTTCGCCCGCTCCCTGCTCTGCCACCGCAGACTGACGGGAAAGTACACGGAGTGCCCTGCTCATGTAAATAAACCCAGCTATAAATAGAGAGGGAGAGAAGTGTGAAAACAGCGGGGAATGGATTTCATAAAACCAGCAAATTAGTCTGGAGAAACAAGGGTGTGAACCGTCAGCCGTGCTCCAACCCAAGCCCATATTTCCAGTTTCTTTGAGGGATGCTGGTGGGGCCCTGGTGCCGTGCTCGGCTCGGAGAGGTTCGGGAGCGGGGCTGGGTCCTCCCTGTCTACCCTCGGCTCCCGATGCCTCCCGGGTTGGGCTGTGTTAGCGTAGGTGTCACCAGTGCCCTTCGTTATTTTTATTTCTCTTTGAAATCGTGGCAAAACCCAGCTGAAGGCATGAAGATGGTCTGGCTGGTAACACGGGCTCCAGCCGGACCAGGACATATCGACTCTGTGCAGCTGGGCGAGGGCGGATGGAGCTCCACCAGCCTTGGGCTTGCTCCCTCACAGGCCATGGGGGTGATGGCTGGGATTTTTGGGGTGCTTTGAAGCTGGCAGGACCGGAGCGGGGAGGGTGCTGGTCAAGGGACTGCTGCAAACCTGACTTTGTGCCGATGCGGAGATGGGTAAAGAGCAAAAAAAAAAAACAAACCCCGCCAAGGCGAGGGTCGTGCTCGGCTCTGCCATCCCACCTTGCCGATTTGCAAGCTTTCAGTTCGGGCCTCAGGACGGAGAGCTGAGTCAGACTTTTATGAGGTCTTGGATTCTGCTAAGGAAGCAAAGCGCCCGGCAGCTCGCGTGAGCTGGGGCTGGGCGGGGGGACGCTCTCTGGCCCCAGGGCCACGCTGCTGCCCAAACCTCCGTTAGTGTGGTTGCGGGCAGGTGTGGGATGCTCCTCACACGCCTGCATCCTCTACAAGGGTTGGGTTTTTTTTGCCTCTTTCCAGGACACGCATGGGAAGGAGCCGCAGGAAAACCAGCAGCCGCTCAAACCTCTCCCCAGACACTCTCCCAATGGTGTGGGCAAAGGCAAGACGGTGAGTGTTGGGGACAAAACCGGCGTGCCCCCCCTCTCCGTGCCAGCCTGTCCCCTCCCAGGTTGCCTGTCATCTCGGGGGAAGTTCGGTGGCCCGTTTCTCTCGCTGGCATGCTCCTCGGGGAGCGAGCCCGGCTGTTTGCCCATCTGGCATCACCAGAGGTCTTTGCAGGGAGGAGAGGTGGGCTGGGGCAGCAGAGCAAGGGGGACTTTCTATTTTTCTACCTATTTTCCATTGAATTAGACCTCAATTCTGTCTTTTCAAATGGAGGGGGTTGTGCAGCAGGGCACAAAGCTGTGCCAGGGATGTGTTGGAGGGGACAGGGTGACACGGAGCTGTGGCAGGGTACAGGGGCTTAGGGATGGAGGCACGTGGCGCAGAGCAGGAGGAGGTGACACAGGTGGTGCAGGGTGGCAGGAGAAGGTGGTACAGCTGGTGCAAGGCGCAGGTGAATGTGACATCAGGCTGTGGCAGGTGGCGAGGTGGTGGCTGAGCCGTGCAGGGTCCTGGCAGAGGTGACAGCGAGCTGGTGCAGGGGGCAGGTGGCACAGCTGATGGAGGGTGATGACCCTGAACTTCTGCCAGGGGCACAGATGGTGGCAGATACGTTACCCTGAGCTGATGTGGGGTACGAGGGTGCGGTGGGACCAGGCAGGTGGCAGGGACGTGACCCCAAGCTGGCGCAGGGTGGCAGGGACAGATGGCACAGCTGATGTTGGTCAGGGTGATGCGGAGCTGGTGCCAGGGGGCAAAGTGGCTCAGTGGCGGGTGCAAAGTGGCACTGGCGTGTCAGAGAGTTGGTGTATGGCAGCAGGGGCAGGTGGCAGAGCTGGGGACAGGGAGGTGGCACCGAGGCAGGGCAGGGAGGGACATCTGGTAGCAGGAAGGCTATGCTGAGACGGTGCAGGGGACACATCTGTGGGCAGGGAGGTGACACATCTGGGGACAGGGAGGTGGCACTGCTCCAGGGCGGGGGGGCACATCTGGAGACAGGGAGGTGACGCTGTGCCAGTGCAGGGGGGCACATATGTGCCAGGGCAGGAAGGTGATGCCAAACTGGTGCAGGGGACACATCTGGGGGCAGGCAGGTGACATGGAGCCAGTGCAGGGGACATGGAAGTGATGCTAAGCCGGTGCAGGGGCACATCTGGGGGCAGGAAGGTGACACTGAGCCAGTGCCTGGCCAGATCTGTAGACAGGGAGGTGACACTGAGCTAGTGCCGGGAACACATCTGGAGACAGGGAGGTGACACCGAGCCGGTGCAGCGGGCACATCTGGGAACAGGGAGGTGACACCTAGCCAGTGCAGTGGGCACATCTGGGGACAGGGAGGTGACACATCTGGGGACAGGGGGTGATGCCGAGCCGGTGCAGCGGGCACATCTGGGGACAGGGAGGTGACACTGAGCTGATGCAGGTGACACATCTGGGGACAGGGAGGTGACGCCGAGCCGGTGCAGCGGGCACATCTGGGGACAGGGAGGTGACACTGAGCTGATGCAGGTGACACATCTGGGGACAGGGAGGTGACGCCGAGCCGGTGCAGCGGGCACATCTGGGGACCGTGCGGGGACGCGGCCGGGGGGCGGGTGTCAGAGCCGTCGGGGAGGTGACCGCCCGCCGGAGGTGACCCCGAGCCGAGCCGTGCCGAGCCGCTGCCGGCCGCCCCAGCGCACCGCCCGCCGCTCCCGGCATTGCGCATGATACTGCGGCGCAGGGGCCCCCGTGCGCGCCAACCCACCTTGAAACGGGCCCGGGCCGCTCCGCCGGGCCAATCACCGCCCACTCCGCCGGGGCGCGGCCAATGGGCGGCGGGCGGGGGCGGCACCGAGCCGCTAAAGGGCGCAGGCTAGGCTGCGCCCCGCGCCGTGCGGCGGAGGGCAGGTGCGGCGCGGCGGCGGCATGGGCGCGGGCATGGGCGCAGCGGCGGCGGCCGGCGGCCGGCCCTGAGCCGCCCCTCCGGCCCGGCCAGCCCCGGGGAGCCCTGCCCCCGGCCCGGCCAGCCCTGCCCCGCCCCGGCCGGGCCGCCCGGCGGGCGGAAGATGCTGCGCACCGGGGGCCGGTAGTACTATGATTTGGTATGTGGCCGCTTTGGTAGCAAGTGTGCTCGGCGCCCGCGGGCTGCCCGTACAAGGTGAGCGGGGCCGCCGGGATGCCCTGGGGTTGCGGGGGGGTCCGCCGGCTCCCTGGGGCGGAGAGCATCCCCCCTGCTTTGCATCCCCCCCCCCCCCGTACCGGCTGCGGGGGGGGGGGGGGGGATGTGGATGCACCGGGCTGGGATGCGGGTACCGGGCTGGGATGCAGGCAGCGGGCTGGGATGCGGGTACCGGGAGCCTGTACCGAGCTGGGATGCATGCGCCAGGTTGGGATGCATGCACTGCGGGGGGGAGACTACGACACACGTCCCGAAGCTCCCCCCGGGAGAAGGGCAGGGGGGATCACGCCCCGGGGATGCGGCGTTCTGCGGCTCCCGGGGGGGGTTCGCCTCCCCTCCGGTGCAGGGGGGGCTGGCCGTGCCCCCGGGGCTGCAGCGAGGGGCTGGTTATTGCTTTGTTCCCCTGCTGTCCCCCTTCCCGGGGAAGGGGGGGAGCATCTTCCCGGGCGATCCGGGATTTTTTTTTTTTATTTTTATTTTTTTTTTTTTGGCGGTGACCTCCCCGAGGGCAGTGGCTGCGGGTCGGGAAGTTTGGGAGGCAGGAGCTGGTGGGCGGCAGGTCCTGCCTGGATTCTCCCCTCGGAGGGGGGGCTGCTTGGAAATTCCCCTTGGGAGAAGGCGAGGGGGTGCGAGTCCTTGCAGGGGGCACGCCTGGCTGGATGGTGGGGTGGCGGGGGAGAGGTGGGCAGCGTGGCCAGGGCCAGAGCGTAGGCAGGGGACGGGCAAGCGTTTCTTTGCTCCCCCCCCGCCGCCACATTTCTCCCCCCAGCAGCTCCCAGGGGCGCAGGCAGCGTTTGCCCTTCCCTGCAAGGGTAGCCCGGCTGGGCAAGGAGAAATGCAAAAGGGATTCGTTGCCTTCCCCCGCAGCGCCCCGGCCATGCCCGTGGGCTCCTGGCTGCAGGTTTGGGGGTGACTTTGTCGTCCCCCCCCCACCGCCTGGGGGAGGCTGCCCTCCTTCCCCCCGCCCTCCCCCCCACTGCAGGCTGGCTGCTGCACCGGGGTAAACTGAGGCACAGGGTTGTCCAAGGTCAGGAGGGAGACAGCGGCGGAGAATAACCCTGATTTTCCTGCTCCGGCTTCTTTTCCGTCAGCTGCCAGCGCCGCCCCCCCTCCCTCCCCGCCAGCCAGCCCTGCAGGTAGAAGAGCAGCTGCCTGCCGCTGGTGTGGCACCATCTCCCATCCCGGTACCTTGCCGGGCACGGGGTGCTCCCTGCACCCCGGTGGTCCCTACTGGGGGGCTGTGCCCCTGGGTGTCACTGAGCCCTGCTGGTGGGGATGCGGTGACCGCTGGTGGCAAGCGATGCTGGGGAACGCCACCTCGGTGGGCTGGGAGGGGGCACCTCGGCATGCAGTGGGGCACCACAGCCCCCGCCACATCACGGCGCTCCTCTGCATCCCGCCGCCGTCCCTTGGCATCCCACTGGAGGCGGAGGGAAGGGGAAGGGGGTGTCGGGATGGAGCCCCTCTTGCTGCTGAGCCGCGGCCGGCTGCTGCCTGCCTGAAATGCATCCTGCGGCGTGGTGAGGCGGCAGTTTGCAGCAGCGGTGTGGAGAAGGGATGCTCTGCCTGGGAGAGGAGCGGAGAGCGGCGTGTTCTGCGCCTGGGAACTTGGGAATACCCTGGGATGGGGCTCCCGAGGTGGTGGCGGGGTGGGTGGGTGGGTGGCGGGGACCCCGGGTGCGGGGGTGCCGCGCGTACGGAGCAGTGCGTACGTGATGAATGAGCGCGCTGTGAGTAATGCGTGGGTGGGCGGCGGGCGAGGGGGCGCTGCCGGCCGGCGCAGCCCCCGTGGGAGGGCTGTGTGGGGATGGGGAGCTGGTGGGACTCACCCCAGCGCCCTCCCCTCCTCCTGGGAGTCCTGGTAGGGGGCTGTCACCCTGCATCGCTTGGGGACAGGGCTTCGGAGCAGGGCTGGGGCTCTCTGCAGCTTTGCCCCTGGCTGCGGCCTTCCTCCCCACACTGCCTCCTCCTCCTCCTCCTCGTAGAGCCAGGTTGAGATGCAGCGGTGCTGGCCCCGGGCAGCCCTTTTGCCTGGCCCAGCTCTCCGAGGGCTTTCCAGGCGTTAATCGGCTCAGAGAGGGAAGGAGGGCGCGTTATCCCCTCTTATGGCATGGGGGGAGGAGAGCCGGGACGTGACCGCACAGGGAGTGGGTGTCGGAGGAGGGATCCGGCCTCCTGGCATTCCCGGTGACGCCGAGGGGCTTTTCCTCCCTCTCCCACGAGCGTGATGCGGTGCTGTGCAGCGAGCGGGGATGCTCGTGGATCCGGCAGGTGCGGTTTGCAGACGGAGGATTTGGCTTCGCCGGGTGAGGGCTCCCGTCGAAGAGGTGTGTGTCCCCCCCGGACACCGTGGCAGGTGTTGCTCATGGCAATGACCTTGGCTTGCTGTGGCGGTGCATCCCCTACTCGCTCCAGCGCAAAGCTGGTGCCTCTTCGGCCATGGAGGGGTTTGGACCAGCAGCCACCGGCTTTGGCACATGCGGCTTTGGCCCTGTTCTCCTCTGGCAAAGGCATGGTTTGGCACCGGGATTAGCCAAGGGGGTTGGCCCAGCTCCCGTTTCCATCCTTTCCCGGAGGATTCCTGCTCCTCTGGACCTGTTGGATGGAGGCGCATGGGGCAGGGAGGGATGCGTGCGTCTCGGTCGATGACTTGGCTTGCCGGAGGGTTTTTGCGGCGATGCTTTCCCGGCTCGGTTGCCTTTTGACTTGGAAGATGCAGCTTTGCTGGTGATGGGTAGACCCTGCAAGTTCCTCTCCGGAGCTGCGGCAGGATGGGTTAGCTCCCATTCACCTCCAGTCCTCCGTCTTGGAGGTCGTGGCTTCAGGCTGGAAGAGAAGCCCTGCAGATGGGCGAGCAGCGGGTCCAGCCCCGTGCCGTGCCGATGGAGGAGTCCTTGCATCTCCCGTCCCCTGCGGTAGGCATCTCCCGAGCTGGGAGCCCTGAGCGACCGACCAGCTGGCCTCTGGAGAAACAACTCCCTTCCTCCCGCTTCCCGATGGAGAGGCTGGCGTTGGTGGGAGGGCTGCCTGAGCCAGGAACAGTGTGATTCAGGAGCTGCTGGCGGGCAGCTCGGAGCGCTGCCTGCATCCCGCTTAGCGGTCGGAAGGATGGGAAGGCATCGGGGTGGTACACCCCGCTCCGTGGGGAGGGCGATGCGGGCAGCCTGCCCCTGGGTACCGGTGCCGTGTGGGTCTGGATGCACTGGGCTGGGGGGCACAGCACCCCTGGGATGCAGGAGGTCTCCCCCGGGAGCGGTTTTGGCTCCAGCCCTCCCTTCCCCCCGCCCCGCAGCTGCTTGCTCGGCCCCACGGCACGTGGATGGAGCTTGCGGGGAGCTGCTGGTCGTTGCTGGGAGATGATGGCTCCCGTGAGGCGGCTGCTGTGCAGCACCTGGGGATGCTCTACACCGGGCCAGTGATGTTTAGAGGGAGGGGATGCCGGGGACCCCCGGGTGGGAGTGGGGACACCAGGGTGACCATGGGGAAGACGTTTTCTTGCACGCTCCATCTCTGTGCTAACACACGTGCTCGCTGAGCTGCCACCCAGCCGGGCACAGTCCCACCTGTGTCACCCGGGGAGCGTGGACCCACCGTGGCAGGTAGGGGGCTGCCGTGGGGCAGCCCCCCAGGCATGCGCGCTCCCCTGGGGGTGCCAGGGCAGATGCCTGCCAGCGCGGGGATGGTGTCGGTGGCTCCGCAGGACATGCCACTTCCCCCAGGGGCTGGATTGGAAGTCACCCTCTTGCGGTGAATGGGGTGCAGCTAATGCTGCTCCTCCGCCGGCCCCGCATGACCTTGAGGCATGTCACTTGACCTGCGCGTCGCCTTCCATCCATCTGGAAAATCCGGTTTAAAGCGCAGGAATCGTGCTGCAAAGCCCAGATGCTGCTTTCCAGCTGGGGGAGGGGGCGAGGGCTGCGCTCCACGCACCCCCCCGGCATTGCCCCCCCACCAGGCGGATGCTCTTGGGGGGGGGCTGCGGGTACCCCCGGGTGGGCAGGGGGGCACCGAGCTTGCAGTGGGGGGTGCAGCCCCCACTGAGCTATTGGGGAGGGGGCTCTCCCCCTGTGCCATGCACCGTTTTGGAAGCCCAGATCCCTGCAGTGGGTGGTTCCCATTTTCCACCCCCCTCCCCGGGCTGCAGTTGCTGCCCTGCATGTTTCGTGGCACTGGCTGCCCGTTCTCCTTCCCTGCTGGCCTCCATATGCCACGCCGGTGGCCTTGTCCTCAGAGATCCCCACCATATCCCGCCTCCACCGATGTGAGCGGGATGTGTCAGAGCAGATCTCGTCTCCGCTCGGCAGGGAGGAGAGGTCCCCGCGCCTGCTCCATCCTCGCGGGGGGACAGGGATGGGGACGAGCGCCGGGATGGTGGGACAGGATGGGATCTCCTCTCTGACCCCTGGGCAGGGCAGCCTTCCCGGGCTTTTTGCCATCATCCCTTGGCTGCGGGATCGGTGTTTATCCCGTCTGCGAGCCCAGGTGCAGCATTATTTCATTTTGGAAACCCTCTCTGCCATGGCTGCATCCTCAGGAAGCATCTGTAGGAAGGGTCCCGCTTCAGCGAGTGCACCTGAGATGCTGGGTACCACCAGCTTCACCGTGTCGCCTTATGTCTCCGCTCTCGGGATGGCAGGAACTGGATGCCCAGAGCTGGGAGAGGGTCTTCCCGGCCTTGGCATCACCGTCCTGGGGAGCCCCCGCGGTGGCACCGTCTTTACACGGCAGCAGCATTCCCTCCTCTCCCTTTGGGATGCTATTCAACTCCACCTCCACATCTTGTATTCTTGCCTCCTGGCACGCGGCGTGCTTTTATTTTTCCTGGATCTGCTTGGATGACGAAGCCTGTTGATTACTTGTTTTTCTTTACGAGGCATCCCCCCAGCTTCGCCGGAGCTCCCGCACCGAGGAGGGATTTGGGGTGCGCATCCCCGCTGCGGCTCCCTGATGTTGACCCTATTTCCAAGACACAGCCTGAGCCTTGAAACCCCCGCCCTGAACTTGGCTGAGAAAATCAAGTGGGTTTAAAAATACCTCGTCTGTTTGCGCTCTGTTTCTTCTGGCGTCTGCGGGTTGTTTTCAAGCGTTTCCCCACAAATGTGGGGGTGAGAAACGCTTCTTTGAATGGAGAGCTGCGGTCTCCATCGCTCGCTTGCCTTCCGCGGCCGGGATTTGGGAGGAAAACCTGGTTGGGGCTGGGACCGCAGGGTTAGGAAGTTGGGGAGAGCCAAGGCGAGGTGTGTAGAACATCTTCCCCACTGCTTTCCTGCTGTCTGGGGAAGTGGGGACAGGGGGGCACGGGGGATGGTGGCAGAGCAGGTAGCAGCTGGGGCGAGCCGGGGGCCGGCTAGCTGGTGTGGCTGCCAGTCGGCCACGCGCGTGGGGAGGCGATGCTCAGCCGTGCGTGCAATTCCCCACCGGCCTTGCGATCAGACACCGGCGCTGCGAGCTGCCGGGCCTGACCTATTTTCCTCTGCCCGGGCATCCCTGGCCAGGCATGGGTCCGGCAGAGCTGCTGGCTCGTCCTCTCCTTGTGGATGTCACCCACCGGTTTGCTGGGGAGCCGGTCTGGGGGTCCCGGTGTCAGGCTGCGAGTGTGACATCCTGGTGGTGTCCTGGTGTGGGGCAATGGGTGGCCTGTTGGGCAGCGCGCTTCTCTAGCTGGGCAAGCATCGGCATCCCAGGCTCCGTGTGGCATTGAGGAGCTGAAAACCAAGATCCCCCCTTGGTACCGGGGGTCTCGGGAGGGGCTGGGGGCTGCCCCCTCCATCCCGCGCTGCCGGTGGTGAGCGGGGACTGTCCCTTTCAAGGTGGCGAGGTGCTGGGGACCCGCTCGCTCGAGCGAGGCGGCCGGGGAAGCGTGCGTCCTTGGATGCTCTTGAGCAGCACGTGACAGCTGCTGTCCCCGATCGGCGCAGGGAGGGGGGTGTTCCCAGCCCCCCGCAGCGGGGGTCAGGATGGGTTCTTGCGGCTCTTCGCCGGGGTGGCAGGGGAGGGCTGACAGGGTGCAAACGCCTGAGCTCATCGGCGATGCAGTGATAACGAGGGGTGGAGAGGTGCAAGAGTGTCGTCAGAGGGGTGCAAAGTGTGGGGGGGCAGGAGCGGGGTGCGTGCTTAGTGTGTGCACGGCGATCCCCCAGCCCGGATGGGGACTGGACCGGTGGGTGGCCATGCGGGACCCCCGTAGCAGGGCCGGGTGCCTGCGGCGGGCGTGCAATGCAGCGTCTGCTCCTTTGCAGATGGTTCACAGCTTTGCACCCCGGCGTCACCCTCCCCGCTGCCACCCGCCAGCCCTGCCGGTTAAACAGCCGCCATCCAGCCCCGGTACCCGGCTTGCGCCTTGCAGCGAGGAGGGGGTTTTGGCTGCCGGTAGGGACGGCTCTGCCCACCATCTACCCCGCTTCCCCTTCCCATGGGGACGCTGGTCCGGTGAGCCCGTGGGGTGGCACGGTGCGGGCCTCTCGCCGCTTGTGCCGGAGCCAAAAATAGCCGGTGATGCTCGTCTCCCGCGGCGGGGAAGCGGTGATGTCACTCGCCGCCAATCACCGGCAGCCCCGAAGAGCAGCGCGGAGGAGTGGGAACGTGCTTCCCCGAGCATCCCTCCCCGAGCATCCCCCCGGAGCAGGCGGCGGCAGCGTGTGCCGGGAAAACGGGGGGCCCTTTCCTTGACGGGAAGGGAGATGTGGGGCTGAACCTTGACCCTAGCAGTTTTGGGGACCTCCCCGCCTCGGCTCCCCCCCCACCCCCCGCCAGGCTTGGGTTTTCCCTCTGCCTTTCTGGAAGCCGTGCTGAGGATGCAGCTTTGCTGCTGATGGGGAGAGCAGGATGACGCCAGGCTGCAGCTGAGCGGGGAGGCACGGCCGGGGTGGAGCGGTGCCTTCGTTTGAGGCTGAGACCAAAGCCCTGCTTAATTACCCCCGCCGGGGGGCCGGGCGGGAGGAGCAGGGTGCCAGACTCGATGCGCAGGTCTCAGGCCTGGGGCTCTCGGGGGACATCTGAGGATGGGCGGGCTTGGCTGGAGCGTCGCCGCTCCCGGGGCTCAGCCTGCCCTGGGATGGCTCCTGCGGGAAAGCCGGATCCCTGGGCTGGCAAACCAGAGCTGCAGGTCGGTGGTCCCTGCACGCTTGGTCCCATGGATGTGAAGGCACAGGCAGGGCTGCAAAAGCTGCCTTTTCCCCATTGTGGGGACGTGGGGCAGTCCTGATGGTGCTTCTAGGTGAGGAACACCACTAGGTATGCTCCGTGCACCCCCTCTGCTGAGAGCGGTGCATCCCCAAAACCCTTGCGGGGCACTGGGCACCACCCTTGCCACGGCGCAGAGAGTGGGAAGCCATCCTGGAGCAGCAGGCACTGGCGGCCACCCACCCCTTGGTTTCGGGGTGAGGGAGACCCATCCGCAGGGTGATGTCCTTGGCGGAGCTAGGCGGCTGGGGATGGGAATAGTCTCTGCTGTGGCTTTCCTGGGGGTCCGGGTCCTCCGGCTGTCACTTATGCTGGGGTCCGGCAGTGGGATCAACCACGGTTTCTTCCTTCGCTCCCTCGCAGGTGCCCTCGGCTCGAGGGAGGAGCCCGAGTTCGTGACCGCTCGCGCTGGCGAGAGCGTGATCCTGGGATGCGACGTGATCCACCCGCTCACGGGGCAGCCCCCTCCCTATGTCGTGGAGTGGTTCAAGTTTGGCGTCCCCATCCCCATCTTCATCAAGTTTGGGTTTTACCCTCCCCATGTCGACCCGGAGTATGCCGGTGAGTCCTGGGGGGTGGGAGGGGGACATGCCAGGTCCTGGCTGCATCGTGTACGGCTCCGCTCCATGCGCTCCTCCATCAGAAACCGCGCGGGCTCTGCCTCTCGTTGCTCCCTTTCCACCCAGTTGGTTTTAATTAAGCAGCAGCGCTAGGAAGCCAGCTGGGCTGCGTGGGACGGGAGCAAGCGAGGCAGAGAAACCCGGGGTGACGCGTGGTGGTGGCGGCGGCGGCTGCTGCTGCTGCCGTTGTGCCCCGGAGCAGCTGTGAGCCTGGGGGGGTGGCTCTGGGATGCTGGGGGGATGGTGGGGATGGAGCCGGGGCCACGTGCCGGATGGAGGTGGCAGGTTGGAGCTGCAGAGCCCATGTGGCCGCTTGCCAACGTGCCACCTGCGCCACGTGGCCGGTGGCCTCTGGTGGGGTGTCTGGGCTGGGGACCAGCCCCTAAGGGTGTTGATGTGGTGGGGCAGATACATTTCAGTATCCCATTCCCTGGGGAATGCCGTCCTGGGGAGCTTCCTTTGGGTCTTACCCTGCTTCCAAAGCTCTGCGGGGCTTCCTCCACCCAAATCGCTCCCCTGGGAAATGCTGTGGCGGGGAGGATGCCAGCGCCCGAGCCTGGGCTGAACCCTGCCAAAAATCAGCTCATGAATGAGCGATGCCAGAGCCGGGCGGAGGGTGGGCTGCTTTGCTACTGGTCCGGTTTCCCAGGCTGTGCAAAAGGTCAGCCTGGGGCTGCCCTGCTTTTTTGGGAGACTCCCAGGCCAGGGACAAGCTCTGGGGACACCTCGTTGGGGACACCAGCCCCTGGCTGGGAGCAGAAGGCTGGTGTCGCTGCGGGCAGATGCCACTGTCCCCTGCAGCGACGCTCCGGGGGGGGCTGCTCCGGTGCTGGGGGGGCCATCGCGCGGGGCTGGTGGCCACCGAGCTGATGGCTGTGCTCTCCCCGCAGGCCGGGCCAGCCTGCACGACAAAGCCTCGCTGCGCATTGATCAGGTCCGCTCCGAGGACCAGGGCTGGTACGAGTGCAAAGTCCTCATGCTGGACCAGCAGTACGACACCTTCCACAACGGCAGCTGGGTCCACCTCACGGTCAATGGTGAGCCGGGGGGGGTGGCTGTGGCATCGCAGGGGGGGGCTGCGGCATCCCCAGAGGGTTGCGTGTGGCGCCGGTGCTGGGACAGGTTTCCCTTTGATTTCTGATGGACGCTGGACCTCGATGGTATCTCTGCCTGGCAGCCAAGCGAGCCTGAGGCCATCCAGGCTGGCTGCTCCAGCCAGGGCGTGACTTAAAAAGGGACAAACTTTTATTAGGGATCCCGCCGTTTAATTACGCGGAGCTGGTTTAAAGGAGAGACATCAGGAAACGGGTCTGGGAACGCAGCTCCTCTTCACAAACAGATCAGAAAATCCAATCTTTGCTTTCTTGAAATTCAGATTTACCTAAATTACTTTTTCGTTTTATTAAGGCTGCGTATTAAACTAATTAGCGGACCGTCGGTGTCCGCATCGGGAGAGGTCTTTATTTTTAGCCCGGCAGCGGGGCCGTGCCTCTCCCGCTGCGGTGAGGTGGCTGGAGAGGGACCGCGGGCACCGGCAGCTCCTGGCTGGTCTTACTGACCTTCAGCAATTAATTTAACCTTTTGGGAAGGTGGGGACGGACGACGGCTGGGCTGCGGCAGGGAGCAGAGCCACCTAATTGAGCCCAATTAGCGAGCAGGAGCTTTGCAGCGGCCCCATCCCTGCCTTATCGCTGCCTCCTTCCCCCCCCAAGCCTGCAAAAAGGGGTGAGATGCTGCCGCGTTTGCCGGCTTGGGAAGGAGGGCGAGAGGAGGAGGATGGTGCCTGCTTCATCTCCACCGCCAGCCCGAGGGGCTGGAAGTGCCATTGTCGCCCCGTATGCCCTGTCCCCCACCCCAGGCTCGACCCCCTTTGCAAAATGGGGTGTTTTTTGGGCACGGGCTTAATAGGAAAATAATAACCATAATCCTCCAGGCCCGAGGAATTGCTTTTAGGGGAAAGGCTGTGGCTTTCCCCCAGCGCATTGCAACGCTTAATTTTCTTAGGGGAAAATAAAAATCATTTGGGGAGAAACAAGATATAATTTCCCCCCCTCCCCCCCCCGAGCAGATTAAATTGCCAACCTGTCTTCCTCGAAAGTGGGCTTTAAAAACCGCCGGTAATTAGGGGCGGGCTCTAATCCTGCCAGCCTCTTTAATCAGGAAGGAGCCTTTCGATCTGCACTGCGGTGTTTTCCCATGTTTTGACAATAGCAAGTTAATGTGCAATGTTGGGGGGGGATGATGGGACGTGGTGCCGCGCCCTGGCGCTGGCTGGGGGGGGAGGAGAGGGGACAGGGCTGGGGTGCGGCGTGGCGTGGAGGGGGTGCCCTCGATGGTGTCGTCCCCCTCGCCTTTGGGGTGATCCCAGCCCCGCCGTGGGGATGTGCGGCGTGTCCCCCCTTTGCTGGCAGCAGCCTCCCCTCTGTCCCTGTGCCCACCCGGACCTACAGTGGCCACAGGTGAAACGACGGGGGGTCACGGCGGTCTCCCCCTGCCCCACAGCTCCCCCCACGTTCACCGAGACGCCGCCGCAGTACGTAGAGGCGAAGGAAGGCAGCAGCGTCACCTTGACCTGCATGGCGTTTGGGAACCCCAAGCCCATCGTCACCTGGCTGAGAGAGGGAGACCTTTTGGGTGCCAACGGCAAGTACCAGGTAGGTGGGTGGCGGGGGCTGGCAGGGGCTGCTGGGGGGGCTCCCAGCTGGCGGGGATGGTATCGATGGGACCACGGTGGCGGCAGCTCTGCCGTCTTGGAGCCGGCCGTGCTTTCTCAGCACTTCTTGCTGAGATGCCCATTTCTCCCCCCATTCCGCCATCTCTGACACTGCCTGCCCTTGGGTGCAGGCTAGAGACCCCCCCCCCGGGGCGTTTAGGGCAGCCCCGTTCCCTGCTGCTCCCCGGGGGCCGGTTGCTGTGCCAGGGCCTGGAGAAGGGCTGGAGGCTGGGGACGCGGTGTCCGCAGGCAGGGATGGATGCAGCGAGGCTGGGGCCAGGGTGGGGATTTTGGGCAGGGAGGGCTTTGCCCCCCTCCCAGGATCCTTTTTGCATCCTGGAGGCTCCTGGGTAGAGATTCCCCCCTGAGCTGTAATTGGTAAATCAGGCATTGGAATCAGTGCAGGCACTAATGAGAGTAATTAGGAATCATTTGTTACTAATTGAAATAGAAGGATGAGGCAGGATGGAGGGGGGGAAGCCTGGCTGGGAGCTGGGCTCCCTGTGCGTGGGGGTGCTGCTACCCCAGGGGGGACGGTCCCTCGCCCGTCCTTTCTCTGCTGTGCCCCCAGGGAGGATTTCGTCTGCGAGGTGGCCCCGGGGGGAGGATGGTGGCCAAGCCAGGGTCTCCCCCTCGTCCCCCACCCGGAGGGGTGGAGCAGGTCCCTCGGGAGCAGCCGGGATGTTCCGGCGAGGCATCCTGCTCCTTGGGAAACACCGATGGTGCTGGGAGGCTCGGCAGCAGCGGTTTGGAGTCTGCCGCCTGCCAGTCACTTCTGCAGGAGATGAATACGTTGTGAGGGTTCTTGATTTCTTTTTTTTTTCCTCTTTTTTTTTTTTTTCTTCCCCTTGGCGTCAAGCAGAGACGCGTGTGTTGGTTTATTAATATCCGAAGTCTTGCAGAGCGGGGAAACCCGTTTCTCATCCGGCCTTAAAAAGCGCCGGCAGCTCTCTGCCGTGGGAAGCGGGGAAGGAGGGAGGGTGCCGAGCCGGGGCTGGGGTGCACCCCCCGGGGGAGGGGGTCTCTGCCCGCGCTCCAGGGTCTTCCCTTGTCGTCCTCAGGTGAGTGACGGGAGCCTGACGGTGCTCTCCATCACCCGGGAGGACAGGGGTGCCTATACCTGCCGGGCGTACAGCATCCAGGGGGAAGCCGTGCACACCACGCGCCTGCTCGTTCAAGGTGAGATCTTCCACCCGAGCCCCTCCGGCTTGTCCTCGGCCACCAGCATTCCCAGGGGGGATGGAATCTGCGCCGGGGGCTCCCTGTGGGGAAATTCCATGGGTTGCAGGGCCGCGGTGCCACCCCGAAGTGACCCACAAGTGTCGTGCCGGCTGACCCCGTGGCTTGGCATCCCGTTTGTAGGATGGAGGAATCCACTTAATTGGGGCACCGCGGTGGCCGTGCCGAAGTGGCCGTGCCAGTGAGCAGCTGGGCCCCCATGGCAGCTCGGTTTTGTTCGGGAAGCGGGGAAAAGATTGAGGCTGTCACAAAGCGCCTTGTCAGATAGCGGTGATGCATGGCAGACCTCCCGCTCCTCGCTCCCTCTTTTATTAAATAAATCTTTAATTAGGTCAGCAGCTACCGGCGGAGAGAGGAGCATGGGGTGTCCTCTGCTCCACATTTGCCATGGTGGCAAGCTGTGGACACTCGCTGCCAGCTCCCGGCAATTTGCTGTTTTCCCCTTGGGTTTTTCCCATGGGTGATGCGATCCTGGGAAAATGCTTGGGGTGAAGGGAGGCGTGAGCTTGTGTGCCCTGGGAGAAGCAGAGCCATGCGCAATGGGTGCGGGGCCCCCTCCCAAAAGCCGCAGAGATCAAGGGAAAGGGTTGGGAATAACAGGGTCACCATGATCCTTGAGGGCACCCCGTGATCCCGGGGCATCGGGGCCAGCTCTGCCCAGGAGCCCACCAGCAGCTCCCAGCTCTGTGACGGAGCTGAGCTTTGTGGGGACACCTGTACTGGTGGGGGTGACACTTTCCTCTCCCTTCCTCCAGGACCTCCCTTCATCGTTTCCCCTCCGGAGAACATCACGGTCAACATATCCCAGGATGCGCTCTTCACCTGCCAGGCCGAGGCGTACCCCGGGAACCTCACCTACCTGTGGTACTGGGAGGAGGAGAACGTCTACTTCAAGAAGTGAGTTTGTACCTGGCAGGGCGGCCTGTCCTCCTCATCTTCCTCCCGGGTTGTGCTGGGGCAGGCACTGCCCCGGGTCTCCCTGCGATCCTCCTCTCCTCCTTCTCTTGCAGCGACCTGAAGTTGAGAGTGCGGATCCTGATCGACGGGACGCTGATCATTTTCCGGGTCAAGCCAGAGGATGCTGGAAAATACACCTGTATCCCCAGCAACAGCCTGGGCCGCTCGCCATCAGCCTCTGCCTACCTGACAGTGCAGTGTGAGTGCGGGCAGCGGGGGCTCATCCTGAGGGGTGGGACTGGGATTGATAATATCCATCTCCGAGGCAGCCCCAGAGGCTCTGTTGTCCCGCTATGATGCTGGGAGGCTTGGGTTGATGTGACAGCAGCCTTTGGACGAGCGTGCAGTTATCCTCGGCAAAAGGCTGAGAGCATCCCACGTGGGCTTGTAGGGTCTGGGCAACGAGATAGTAAAGAGCCCGAGCATCCTGAACAGCACTGCTCAGCTGGGACCAGCGTCCACCTTAGGGAAACACCGGATCGGGGCTCCCAGCCTCACCTACCCTCTTGTATTCTGCGGTATTTATTGTTACGGGGGCTTGTTCCTGCGGCGTTCCTGTGGTTTTCCTGTGAGCTCGCTAGCTTTGCGTGTCATGTTTTTCAGGCGGTAACTGATCTAAACAAGCGGAGGAGAAGGGGCTGTAGCAGGAGCGTTGCTTCCCACGCTTGTTCTCTGGGGCTCCCCGGGCGGTAATGGGTAGTGTGCCACCGGCGTCCTGTGGCATTCGACAGTAATGGCCTCGATTGCCGCCGCTCGCAATTGCAGTATTGCTCTGCTCTGAAAGACTGCAGCGGTTTTATTTTATAATGAAAAGCAGGCTTTAGGAAAGCAGGCTGGCGACTTTGAGGGCTGCCAGTACATCCACCACTGGTTAGCGGGAAGTCCCATGCCGGAGGGGAGCCGCTATGGGAAGGGCTGGGAAGTCCCATCGTTCCCTATGGGGATGGATGAAGGGGCAGGGGACGGTGGGACTGGTGCCCGTGCCCGGGCAGAGGCGTGATTCGGGGCTTGGATGTGCCCGGCTCTTGGGAAAGCATGTGGCTTCAGGCCATTAAATCTGCCCTGCCGCTAATCCAGGCCCACTCGTCAAGGCTGATAGCTGTTAAAAATAGCTCCAACGGCAGGGAAAACGACATTTGGACAATCTGCCGTTCAGACGGCCCTGCGAGGCTTCGGCGCGAGGAGCTGCGCTTGGCTTTGCGCCGCAAACCCCCTTTTCCGCGGGGCAAACCTGGTCATCTCCTCCTGGGCTGATTCCTTGGGGAGAGGCGGCTCCCCACGCTCCGGAGCAGCCATCGGATGGGGACACGGCTGCAGGTCATTAGCGAGCCAGCCTGGCCCCCGGCCAGTGACCTAGTAGTGAAAGGCTCGATCCCATTACCCTCTCCCGCGCCGCCGGAGCCCTTGATTACATTTCCGAAGAGGTGGAGCCGGGCGGAGGAGGTTAAAGCCCGCTCCATATGCGGCGTTTGGCAATCTGGGTTACGGTGCCATCGCCGGGGGCGCGCGGTTCCAGGGAGCCGGTTGGGGTTACGTGTTTTGGCACAGCTCCCAAACTTCTCCTTCCATCCCTTCCTCCGAAAGGCCTTACCTTTACCCACCAGCTTCGGGTTTTCAGCATCCCTAGCGCAGGGATGCTGCACCACCCCCTGCCCCCCCCCCCCCCAAAAAAATATGCATTCATCCCGTAATGCAGCGTAAGCCCCGGCAGGATTTTCCCATAACCTCGTGCTGCCAGTGTCTAGACAAGATTGTGGAAATACTCGCTCTTCTTTATTAAAAGTAACTTTTTTTTTTTTTAAAAAAAAAAAAAAGCTTCTTATTAAAGAAAGTCTAGATTCTCTCCAACCCACTCGCACTTAATTAAAAAGCTCTTAGAAGCACTGTTAATGACACATTCTAGACTGGAGGATTGCGAGACGCCTCGCTGCGTGGGTGGTGCAGCGCGGGGAATGGGGGGGGGTTAGGTATGTATTTTAAGCTTTTGCATCCTGTTGGAAAGGGTGGAGGTGGCTGATGCTCAACGCGACCCAGCCTCAATGAGGCACGGGCTGCGAGTACAAACAGACGGGAGGTAAAGGGCTCGCGGCAGCCCGGGCCGCGGATCCCTTCTCCCACCGCGGTTGGCGTGTTTTAAGGCTCGGGAGTTGAAATATTTGGCGTGGCTGGTGTGCGGAACCAGAGGTGGCTTGCTGGGTGTGCACCGCACCATGCACGTGTCCTCCCGGCTGAGCGTGGTGGAGCAGCTCGGGCTTCAGCAGGACGCAAGTCGGCGTGGATGTGAGAGCAGGTGTAATTAACGTTTCTTCTTAGCTTCAACTTTTAATGAGCCCCAGGTAGGAACACCCTGGGCATGAGTAAAGCCTCCCAGAAATGCCAGGTATTACAGCGGATTTGTGTGTAGCAATCCCGGAGATAACAGCCTGTGGGGGAGCCAAGGTGGTGTTTGGGTTCGGAATTCATTATAAAAGCCATGTTGATGCTCTGAAGCCAGGCGGTGGGGGAGAGACGGGCTCCTTCCCCCCGCTAATGTGGTGGTGCTGCTCTCCCAGATCCTGCCCGTGTGGTGAACATGCCCCCCGTCATCTACGTTCCCATTGGGATACATGGATACATCCGCTGCCCGGTCGAGGCAGAGCCCCCGGTCACGCTGGTCAAGTGGAACAAAGACGGACGTCCCCTGCGAATCGAGAAGGTAACGAAGCCCCCGGGGAGGGACGTATGGGGACACGGAGGGCTTCGGACCCTCGTGTCCTCTGCAAACGCTGGTGAGCGTCACCGGGCGTCCTGTGGGTCCAGCCCGCCCTCAGGAGGGAAGCAGCCCTGTGGGTGGGATGACGCTGCTTGTCCTTATCGGCTGTGGGCAGAGTTAATTCGGGTTCTTGCGTGGAGCCCAGGGCGCCTGCAGACGCGCTGTCTGCATCTCCGAGACCTGATGCCTGCTTCCCTCCAAAGTGACCTCCTGATGGCCCTGCTTTTTTTTTTCCCCCTATGGCAACTGGTGGTTAAAAGACCCTTTTAACAAGTCTCTGTCTTCCTATAATCACGGTTTGATAGTCTGAGCGAGGATATTAGCCATTAAATATTTAAAGAAAACGCTCAGTATTTTAAATTTTTTTCCTTAAATATTAACAATCCCACGTTTTAATTCCATTTAAACCTGTTGCTGCTGAGGGTTCCTGGCCCTTGGCGCCCTCGGCCCCTCGGGTGGGCTTGTCTCCTTGGTGCCACCTTTTATTTAGGGTGTGATAGATCCTCGCGTTAAATCTTTTGGGGTGCTTGCAGAAGCCTGGCTGTGTGCAGGGCTTGAGCAGCAGCAAGATAAACCCGCGTGTTGTTGGGTGCGTACGGAGCAGGGAAGCCCTTTTTAGAGGGCTGTGTTTAGACGGGGACTGATCTTGCCCCCCGTTGAGGAGATGGCTTGGATGCTGGGAATTGAATGGGGCATCTCCCTGGGGATGCGGCAGCTGCCCTGGGCTTGGGTGGGGGGCTTGGCTGAAGGGAAGATAATCCGCCGTGGATTATAACTCCCAAAAGCAGGGACTTTGCCCAGGGATCAGAGCAAGAGGAGTGCTCTCCAGCTTTACTCTTACTAGTACCTCTGCACTGACCCTGTTGCTACTCAGACTCTTGTCCTGGCTAGAGAAGAGACAAGCCGTGTTGCGGTTGTTAACAGAAGTCTTCAGTGGTCCACAGACAGCTCAAAACATTCATTTTAAGTGGCAACTCAAGTTAAAAGTTGGATGCAAGTCTTCAGAGTTGAATGATGGGCATTACTGGGTGTGGGATCAGCTTCGTCTCGTTCCCCCAACAGTGTCTATTTTCCTCTATTTAATATTTAAATAGCGGGGTGATTATTTCTAAGGAAATGAGATTAAACTATTGGTAATGTTGCTGAGGAACAGAAAGACTCAGAGTGAGCCAGAATAACTTCTTCTAGTTTTTGTGGTTTTACTGGAAACCATGATTTAAGTTTCACCAGAAAGCCAACATACAGCGAACTTGGCGGCTAGCGGCAATTTTGCAATTATTAATTACTGCAGACCTGGTATATCTGTTTGTTGCTTGATATTCTCCCTCTTTCTCACCGCCGCAGTATTCCGGCTGGAACCTGCTGGAAGATGGGTCGATCCGGATAGAGGAGGCAACCGAAGATGCTCTCGGCACTTACACCTGTGTGCCTTATAACGCCCTGGGTACGATGGGCCAGTCTCCCCCTGCCCGACTGGTACTGAAGGTAACTCGCCTGCTAAAATCCTCGCTCTGCAGCTGGCAGATTTGCCACGGGTTGTGTTCTTCTGTGCCGTGAGGAGCTCCCGGGGCTGTGCGGGGTGCCGGAGTCCCAGGCCAGGCAGCATGAACGCGTGCGTGCTTTGCTGAAGCGTCTTAGGCTGTAGCTAGGCTGTTTGACGTGGATTTTGCAATGCGCATGTCGCTCCTTCTGCCTTCCTGTTCAGCACAGTGCTGCAGGGATGGATGAGGTGGTTTGGTTGGTTTTTTGTTTCCGTGCTGCTTATTTGGTTGTTAATTCTGTGCAGAAATTCAGGTTTTGCTTTGCTTTCCTGAGCGCTTCTCTGTGAAGAGAGCTCAAGAAGGGCTCTGTGCCCCCCAACTTGCCCACTTTTCCACCTGCGTTGCTCGGCTTAGCAAAAACCTATCGCCTTTTGCTCTGTGCTCAGATAGGCATATGCAGGCCCTCGCGAGCATCCTTGAAGGGGAACAGCAGAGGCTTGAGCATGAAGATGCTTTTGTGCTGCAGTCCGAGATGTGCTTCCCACGGGGACAGGCAAATCCTGCTTGGTGGCAGCTGGAAATACCCTGCCGGAGCGGTGGCACGGGTTTCGGCACAGGCTGGACCACAGCCAGTGTAAGATGAGTAGAAGGCTTTGGTAGTGCTGGACCAGCATAGTTTGAGAAAACATGTCCCTGGGATGGCCTTTTTGCCAATAAAACACTTAGCCCTGCTGACCTGGGCTTGGGTTCAGGCAGGATTTGAATAACTGGATGATTTGAGCTCTAGGGACGCTCTGCGTGCGGAGCCCGAGGCACGCTGGGCTCCCAGTGTGTCTGGGGTGGGAGCTGCTGCCTCTTCCTTCCCTGAACAAAAAGTCCCCGTGCTTGATGGTGATTCATGGTGTCTCGCTGAGGTTCACGTGATAACGCTTTGTGTGTCATCGACACACACATCCGCTAAGGCGGCTGCAGAATCAATGAAATCGGGTTGATGTCTGATGCGACGTGGGTGGGTTTTGTTTTTTTTCCTGTTTACCTCCTCAAAACTTAAACAAGGTGCCCTAGTGCAGCAGCTTTTCAGAGAAAACTTCCCTCGGGGTGTGTAATTTGGCGTACCACGGAGCTTCCTTAGCACACGCTCTCTGCCGCGGCTTTCCTTGCAGTGCCTCAACCTTACCCAAACCCGGTGATTCATTTGTTTTGGAAAAGGGCTGGTTTCAGTGGTGGGGAGCCGCTGGCGTGCGGTCGGAGTTGGCGCGGGTTGATGTTCCTTGCCTTTTCCCTTGGCTGCAGGACCCCCCCTATTTCACGGTGCTACCAGGCTGGGAGTACAGACAGGAGGCAGGGAGGGAGCTGTTGATTCCTTGCGCTGCTGCCGGAGACCCCTTTCCCATCATCGCCTGGAGAAAGGTACCCGGCCTGCCAGACAAATCTGCAGTGCCTTTGGCTTTTGGTGAATATTGCAGACAGAGAAGCCACACTCTGTCCCGGTAAGAACAAACTGCAGGTACAGCTGCTTCGTTTTGGGCTGAGCCACTGCCGTCCTGTCCCCGCAGGTGGGTGGGGGAAGCTCCGGCTTGTGGCCACCGAGTGTTTTAACCCCGTGAAACCGTCACGGCAGCATCTGCAAAGCTGAGCGCTTCCCCCTCCCCGGCCCCCCTCCTCTTCCTCGCCGGTGCTGCCTCCGGGACACCCTCCTCCGTGCCTGCCTGCGAGGTGGCCACCAGCAGGACATGGCAGCCCCGGCGATACCGTTGTCGCGGCGTGGACCTCCCATGGCAGGAGGGGACGTGCCACTGGAGCGTGTCCCAGGGTCTCTTGGCTGTGTTTTGGCAAGAGGCTGGACTGGTCAGCAGCTGCTTTGCTGTCCCGTGACTTTGAAGACCCTGGGAAGAAGCTGTTTTAATGATGCTGGACTGGACATAATGATTTTGGGATGTCCCTTTCTCTAGAGCAGGGTAGGATGCAGTGTGGTGGCACAGCCTGGGAGCAACCAGGGCTTTCCAGTCCTCCAGCCTTCCCTTCGCTTCCCACCTTCCCTGCTCCTGTAGGAAAGCCACCGAGCTCCTGGGCTCTTTGTCCCCCTCTCAGGATCTTCTCTCCAAGCCTCCTGTCCCCTTTTTAAGAGCTCCCAAGGGCAAGTGGGGTCCCTGCGTGGGCACCATCCTCAGTCCTTGCGGTGTGAGATGCTGGATGGATCTCTTTGAGTTCCTTTCACCAGCATGAGGAGGACCATGACTTGCACAGGTTGCAAGTCACCTACCTAAGACTTGTTGGCCGTTTAGTCTTTTTCTGTATCGTATTTTTCTTTTACCCCCCCAGCCCCCCTCACCGTTCTTACTCGGGTTTATTTTCAGCCCCTCTTGTGCCTTCTGGCGGTCCTCCTCAGGGCTTTTCCCCCCCAACTCCAGCTGGGGCTGGCTTGGGCTGGGCTCAGTTTCCCGGTGGCAGAGACAAGCTCCCTCGCTCCCCGTCAGCCCCCCAGCACTGGCTGGTGTCTTGAAGGGCTCCTGAAGACTTGGGCTTGGCACTGGTAGCCCTGTGTGCCCGTCTGCTCCTCCCCTCATCCTGCATGACATTGAACCGTGGGTCCCGGTGTCACATCAGCAGAGACCCCTGCCTGAAGGAGCAGCTGAAGAGGACTCAGGACAACGTGGGATTTGCACGGGCGTAGACACGAGTTGTTACAAGATCCATTTTTCCGCTCGGCTTGATCGCTCCCGGGCATCTCCATGCACGCCATCCTCCTGCATCCCTAAACCTCTGACATGAAGGGTCCTGCCTGTCCTCTGCCGCTGGCTGAGGGGCAGTTTGGGCGTCTCTTGGGGCAGGCGGTACCTTCCCCGGCCTGGGCGGGTGTTTGCCGGGGGTGGCCGGTGCACCATCCTCTGCAGCGGTTTCAGCTTTGGATGCTGGACGTTGAGCTCTGGCGCAGGGCTCGGGGTCCGTGCGAGCGCCGTGGGGTTTTCCGCTTGTGTGTGAGAGCTGAGCATCAGCCGCCCTGACACGTGCCTCTCACGTTGCCCCGCCAGGTCCTCTCGAAAACGGGGGAACCGGCTGCCTTGCCGCGACCGGAGAGACCAGAGCCCTTGGTGGTGGCCGGCGGTGTCCCCTGGGCCACACAGGTAGCTTAGTGACCCTGCTGCCGCCTCGCCCTGCCCCGCAACCTGCTTTCTGAGTCGTGTTTTTTCTGTCTTTGCCTGGCTCCCCCTGCTCCTTGCCCAAGGTAGGGAAGCCCAGCAGGAGCAAGCACAACACGCTGCCCGGCGGCACCCTGCAGATCCGCTCCCTCGGCAAGGACGACCACGGCGAGTGGGAGTGCATCGCCACCAACGTCGTCGCAAGCATTACTGCCAGCACCCACCTTACCGTCGTAGGTACGGGCAGGGGACGGGTCCTCGGTGACGGCTGGTGGCGGGGCCCTGGGTAGGGTCCCCCAGGCAGCGTGTTGGCGAGACAGGAGGTGGGGTTGCTTCCTGTGAAGAGCAGTGTCTCCTTTAAATCTTATTTACTGGTGGTGCAGCCGCCTACTGCTCTGTTATTCTGGCCACCTGTGGACACAGCTGTCCTGCTGCTCTTTCTAGCAGGTTGCAGAGGAGTCCTCTCCAACTGCAGCTGGGAGCAGACCCCTTCCAGCCCCCTTGCCTTTGCTGGCCAACGCAGGGTCTCGCTCCCCTTCATCCCCTCCCTCTCTCCCTGCAGGCACAAGCCCTCACGCCCCGACCAGCGTTCACGTTGTGGTCGCCATGACCTCAGCCAACGTCTCCTGGGAGCCCGGCTACGATGGTGGATACGAGCAGACTTTCTCAGTTTGGTACGGCCCTCTGTGAGTCATCCTGGCATGCTTTGCTCTCTGCTTCTTTTCCTTCCTAGCCGGCCCGAGCTTCGAGCAGCTGGGGGGAGGAGGGTGGTGAGGGCAGCGTGCCGGGCTCGGTGCCCCGTGGGCATTACAGGGCTGAGCTCCCGTGCGGTGCTTCGGAGAGATGGGTGGTGGTGGGATCATGTAGGTCCTGTGTTTCATCTCCCTTCTGTGCTAGCCGGTACCTCCGTCTTCCCCAGCAGGTTTTATTCTGCTTATGGTGCAAGGGAGACGTTCTGCATTCATGTAACTTTGCCTCTGGCATCTAATTTCAAGATAAACTGTTTATGAAGCTTAACAGCCAGGGAGAGGATGGGAAATGCAACCTTTATAGAGTGTGTCCTGGAAGAGCTGTGACTAAGCAGAAATGATCTCTCCTTGCTCTGCGGCTCCCTGGAGGTGGTTAAATCCCATCTGAGTTTGTGACCAGCCAGCGTGAGATGCCGGCCGGGTCTGAGCCTCGTGGGGCTTTGCTCCCATCGCTCCTGTGTCCTAGCCGGTACCCAAAGCCAGCAGGTGCATCCTGCCTTCCCGCACGGGGGCTCAGCCCTGCCGGCTTTCCCCCGGGACAGGGGAGGGCGAAATGTAGCTGCAGCGAGGTCGGGGCTTTATATGGGCTCTGCGCTTGCTCTTTTCTTCTGGAAACGTAGAGGGGATGGTGCCTTCCCTTCCCAATTCTGGGGCTGGCGTTCTTCAGCCTTTTTTCTTGCTGTCTTTCCTTCCTTGCCTTAATTTGCTCCGATGGAGGCTGCTGGTAGAGCGGAGATGGGTAGATGCTGCCTGTAATGATTTCTGCTCTCCAGCCCGAGGCTGGGCACTTGGGGTGGGGCTGGGCAGTCTGTCGGGAGATGGAAAGAAGAAGAAGAAATGAAGCGAGCAGAGGAGAAAAATAAGGGAGTGAGCAGAGCAGTGCAGACTTTGCTGTGATGAAAATGTCCTTGGGAAGGAGTGGTTAAACCTCTCTGCTCTGGAGACGTGGCTCACCTTGAAGGGAGGTGGCAGCTGCTGTGCTGGGTTCCTGCCTCCTTGAGGCCCTTCCAGACCCTGTGCTGGGGGAGAACAGCCAGCGACAGGGAAGGGTGTTTGCGCCAAGGGAGCTCACAGGGTGCTGGGGGGACCTGGGATAGGGAGGCAGCGACCTGTCTTGCCCTGGCTGTGGGTGTGAGTCCTGGGGGCTGTGCTGCTCCCTGGGATGGGGAGGCCGGGAGAGGTGGACGGTGCTGGATCATCCATTGCTGACCGGAATGCTGGCCAGCCAGAGGGCGTGCATTTTCCTCCCCGCTGTGGCTATGGGATGCTCGAGCCAAACATGGCTTCGCCTCCTGCGGAGTCCGCGCTCTCCTCCTCCTTCTGCGGTTGTTGATGCTGGAAATGCAAACCCCGCTCCCCAGGGACGGCCGAGGCCACCGCAGCATCCTGCCTGCGTACATGCTCTCCCTCAGCAAAGGCGGTCTGCCGTGCCCGGCAGCGATTAGTGCTGCATTTACCCTCTCCTCTCTCCATCCTCAGCCCCTTACCATTGCACTTCTGCCTACAGGAGCACTGGGGAGAAGGGATGCGATGGCGGTGGGGTTAAATGCTGCAGGGAAACCCGCTCGGGGCGATGATGCCCTCCATGCCTGCGCTGTAGTGGCGGGGGACCCTGGGAGCTGTAGTCCCAGCCAGAGCCGCCGTGATCCGGAGGCTTTCCAGGCAGCCGCGCAGTTTGGTGGAGGCACGCTGCACCTGCATGGCTCTCCACCGACGCGCTTGTTTCCATAGCTTGCTGCTGCTTCTCCCACCTCACCTTCTGCTCCCTTGGTCTTTTCTCTTACTTTCTACTCGGTGGTTTTACCCGGCTGTATGCCGGTGGCTGTAGATATGGCCACTTATCTGTGCAGAATAGACCTTCTGCAGTAATCCTGGCCAAATCCTCTGCGGACACCACCGAAACCTGCAGCTGAGGACCGGGACTCCCGGGAGCATCTCTGACAGGAGCACCGATACTGGCAGTATCGTTGCAGCACGGTGATGCTGCTTTGGGACGTAGGGCTCTTTCACCGTGGTGCTTCCCAGCAGGGTTATGGCTTGTGGAGGCGGCTGCAGGCTCGTGTGTGCTGGGGTCACACTGGGATGGCTCTGGGAGCTTTTTTTGCCCTGGGTTTGTGGGTTGTAGACCCCTGAGGAAAGGCTGTGTCCCGCGCTCCTTGCAAGCGCCTCCGCCGCACTGCGAACCCCGAGTTATGCCCTGGGTGGTGCTGGCAGCCCCTGACTTGTGCAAATATGGCAAAAATGGTGATTTAGTTAAATGTCTCTTGTGGGATTGCATGTACAGGGCTACAGCTGAGGGAGAACTTGGCTCTGGCTCGGGAGCTGTCGAGGTGTAAATGGGAACAGGGCCCATCTTCTGCTCCAGCCGTCCCCTTTGCAGCACTCACCGGACTAAAAACACACCAGCTTCTACTTTTGGCCATGGGAATCTGATGGAGATAATCTCAGAGCAGGGCTCTTGGTTCTGCTTTTGTCCCTGACCCTGCTCAGAGGGTGCAGGTGGTGCACAGCAGAGGGGAGGGCTGGTGGCCATGTCCATATGAGCTGGGGGGTACTGGCGTGGCACAGCGGGACAGTGTCCCATGCCTGGCAGTCCTCGTGTCTCCGAGCCATCTCGTGGGACGTGAGTGGCCGCCCCATGTCCATACATATCACTGCTGTCAAGCCAAACCATCGCTCGGGAAAGCTCCATTTTTGCTCGAGAAGTTAATGCTGCCTCTTTGTCCCCCCGGTCGAAGGCACCTTTCCTGAGGATACTCCCTTCTCTCTCGGCAGGATGAAGAGAGCCCAGTTTGGCCCCCACGACTGGCTGTCTCTCCCCGTGCCAGCTGGTTCCAGTTGGCTACTGGTGGATACCTTGGAACCGGAGACTGCATACCAGTTCAGTGTCTTGGCTCAAAACAAGCTGGGTACCAGCTCCTTCAGTGAGGTGGTCACTGTGAACACTCTAGGTAGGTCCTCCAGAGGCACAAGGGGAGGAGAGGGAAGGGATTCAGGAGGTCCCTGGGGAGAAGTGGCCCTTTCCTTAGTCCATGTATCCTATCTGCTGGGGATGGAGACGGTGAGCAGCAGCACTAGTTCCCAGCTGCGTAGAGGGTTTGCGGAGGGTCCTGGATGAAGCTTGTAGATTTTTCTGGATGCATGAGGCTCCTGAAAGGTTGTCCCTAAGAGACAGCGTGGGAGAGCTGTACTGTACCAGTCACCTCTCAGACCTTCCTTAAGTTCAGCTGGGGGCAGGGAGGTATTAATGGAGCACAAAATCACTTGCGTGCGGCTCAGAGCGGGAGCTATCACAAAGCGCCTCTTGCTCGTACCTGCCTTGGGGCTGTCTCAGGCAGAAGTGGGCGGAAGCAGGAGCTTTTCTGTCGCTGCGCCTCTTTTCTTGGAGTCACTACATTGTTAGTCCTCTGCTTTTTGGGAAGCCACTTTTGTATCTCTGAGATAAGAGAGCTCACCCCCAAGATGTGCCCTAAACTCCTGGAAGGTGGGACCTGCCACTGCCATGGTGGTCCATCAACCACAGTGGAGAGAGCATCCTCTGCGCTTCCCCTTGCCCCGTCTCAAAGGTGTCCCTGTGCCGTCTGCTCTGTCTCCAGCATTCCCTGTAACAACTCCAGAGCCTCTGGTGTTGGTTACCCCACCGAGGTGCCTAACAGCCAACCGGACACAGCAAGGCGTCCTCTTGTCGTGGCTTCCTCCCGCTAACCACAGCTTCCCCATCGACCGCTACATCATGGAGTTTCGCGTCGCGGAGAGGTGGGAGATCTTGGACGATGGCATCCCGGGGACCGAGAGCGAGTTTTTTGCCAAGGACTTGTCCCAGGTAAGCAGAGGCTGCCCACATTGTACCTCTGGTGTTGCAGCGTGGTGTTGCAGCTCTGGGGAAGCTTTTGGGGTGGCTCAGTCCCCGTGCTGGGGTCTTCAAGGAGCTGGGCAAGGTTGGAGGCTGCGGTGGGGGACCTGACGGATGTGCTTGGTGTTTCAGGACACCTGGTACGAGTTCCGGGTCCTGGCGGTCATGCAGGATCTCATCAGTGAACCCAGCAACGTTGCTGGCGTGTCCAGTACAGGTAAGGGGTGGCTCCTTCTTCTGCCCCCAGCTGTAGGAGCATCTCTGGACAGGCTGGTTTTGGGCTTCTGCCTGAGCTGCTCAGGCTGTGAGCTGGGCTGATGGTTAGGATCAGTGTCCCGGGCACGCTGCTGGCCCCGTGCCACATCCTGAATGCAAACGGAGCAGTGGTGAGGACAAACCGCCCCCGTTTAGTCCTTCCCGTGGAGTGCGGTGTTGTCGGGCGTCCGCTGGTGCAGAGTGGCAGCACATCTCGGCTCTGCGGGGTGCCCAGGGAACAAAGCTCCGACCAGGCACTGCAGAGCCTGGAAATGGGAATGAAAGGTGCAGAGAGGGAAATGTAGCACTGCAGTGCGGAGTCCGAGGATGTGGGGGGGGAAAGCTTTGCAACAGGAGACTGCAACACGCTGCAGCTTCTGCATGTACCCTGCATCCCGGTCCAGCTCGGAGGATGCTCCTTGAGCAAGGGATAGCTGCGGGCACATGATTGCGACGGGGAAGGCAAGGGCAGCAGGAGGGGATGCGGCAAACCCTGCTTTTATGGCTCTCGTGGAAAAACCAAGGAGCCACCCAGCTCTGCTGCGCGCAGGAATGCCGTGGTCTCTCTCTGCCCCCAAGTGGTGCCGGTGCTGTGCAGAGAGCCTGCCTGCTGCAGCCTGCCTGCTCGCCTGCCCTTCCTCCTCTCGCAGGATTTTTCTGATGCGCTTTGGCAGCGCTCGCATGCGCCCTGGCCCCCGGCGGCTGCACTCCCAGGCCGAAAGCTGCTGCTCCCGGCAGGACCTGCTGGTGCGTGCAGGGTTTGCAGCCCCAGATGGCCGCAGCTGAGGTCTGCTGCTTGTTGGGATGCGCCTCGCAGTTAGCAAAGGGGCGCCATGAGGGTTTGGAGCCCAGTTTTCATTGAAAAGCTGAAATGAAGCACTGACAAACAGGGTAAAATACCTTGAGATGCTGCAGCAGGTGATTTGGCCAGGAGACAACTGTAGGTTTGGTGCGGTTGCGTGCGCTTGTACATAAATGTGGATTTGAGGGGCATAGAGGCTTCTTCCCTGGGTGTCCATCAGCCAAGGCAAGAAGGTTTATCCGGTGCAAGGTCACTAAATCCCTTGGCAGTGCCTGCGGTGGTGCTGACTGCTCTCCCTGGGTGGGCTGGGTTGGAAGCAGGGTCTTTACTTAGAGATTATTGTTGCTGGTACCAGTTGCCTTCACGCTGTGGTGGGTCCCCGAGGGAGGCAGTGGGCAGGGGTGTGTGCGTAACACCGAATTGTTGTGGTTTTTTTTTTTGCCCAGACGTATTCCCTCAGCCTGACCTGACGGATGAGGGTCTAGCCCGCCCGGTGCTGGCTGGCATCGTTGCCACCATCTGCTTCCTGGCTGCTGCCATCCTCTTCAGCACACTCGCCGCCTGCTTCGTCAACAAGCAACGCAAACGCAAGCTCAAGCGCAAGAAAGGTGAGCCCGTCCCTGGTGTTGCTTCCTTCCTCCCTCCTGTCTCCTCAGTTCTCCTCCCTGGTTGTGTTGTGGTGGTAACCGTCTTCCCTGTCTGTCTCTTCTTCCGTCCGTGCGCGTCCTCAGGTGAAACCCTGACTTCATCCCTCGGCTGTGCCTGAAAGCGCCCGTGGTCGGGAGCGGGAGAGGCAGGGTGGGTGAAGAGGCGACAGAGAAACTAGCCTGGGATTTCCGAGGGAGCGCTCTCGCGTGGTGATAACTCCTAGAGCTGGGGGTTTAGGGCTGGGGTGTCCTCTGGGCCAGAGATGGGGGGGGGGACACACTGCTCACCTCCTCGAGGTCCCCCCGGAGCTGGGCTCTCCAGCAGCTTCCTCCCAGCCCGGAGCGGGCAGTGCCCCATGGCCACGCTAGGCTAGAGAAGACCTCCGCAAAGGAGACCCTGCCGCTCTGCTTCCCGAAAGCTGGGGCTGTGGCTGGGGAGCTGCAGAGGGCAGTGGAATCGGCTCCTTCTCCTCTAGCCTGTGAGACTGCGGCAGCAGGACCCTGTGACGGGAGCTGTTTGTTGTCAGCAACCATTAAAGCACTGGAGCAATGAAACCTCGGCCTCTTGTTGAGTGTCTTTTGTTGTCTTGATGTTGAGTTTGTCTTGTCTCTGTCGTGTTGCGCCTCCTTAGCGTTCTCTCTTCTTTCCCCTTTTTATTCTCTTCCAGACCCTCCTCTCTCGATAACACACTGCAGGAAGAGTTTGGAGTCCCCGTAAGTATCTGTCTTGGATGCGGTACCAGGCTGTGGGCCTTCAAGGTGCCTTCTTCCTACAGTTGTTGCAAGGCTCAAATGGAAATGTCTGACCTTGTTTGGTTGCTTCTGACGAGTTGTTTCGGGTGTTCCCTGAACTTGTGGGAACATGACGGTTCAGAAGGGAGAAACAGGTTTTGGAGCAGAAAGCAGCAGGGACAAACGCAGCAAACTTTAAGCTAAGAAAGGACCCCGTTGGATCTATGGACATTGACCGAAGCTGGAGTTGACTGGTGGAACTCAATGACACGCCCAGCTTGAAGGGGCTCCTTAGGAGAAGGGCTAGCCTGCTGCGTACGGAGTCCTTCGTGCAAGCTCGGTGTAGTTTTTGAGCCATTCTCTGCTGGCTGTCGTTTTTCTTGGGAAATTCAGAGAATCTTACACCTGTATCTTTTCTTTTCCCATGAAGAGTGGCCCGCTGAAGCCTCTTTCCACACGTGCCCAAAGGTGGTGGATCGTGGTGCTGCAGTAGCCACAGCTCCTTGCAGAGCCCATCAAAAGCGTGTATAGCTGCTGATTAACAGTGGGAGCATCTTCCCAATATGAGTGCGAGAGTCTGAGATGTGGACGCCTCATGCTTTGGCTCCTGGACCGTTGCAAAATGTCCCAGTGCTGTTGGGTCTTAATCTTGCTTTTTTTTGTTTCATCCACTGCGCTGAAGTAACCATGCCTCCACTGTCTCTGTTGGATCTGCTACCTTTTGCCTTTCAATCCTGTTTGTCCGAGGCTTTCTGGATAGGGATGAGTGACCTGTTCTGATGCGGTCTGCCTTTTGAGGCTCTCAGCCTTAAGTTTGAGTGTTGAGAATGCGGGGAAAAAGTTGAAGCGATCCATCAGCATCTCCAAGTGAGATGCTGAGTTCTGCGGGAGGGGACGTTTGCCTGATGTCCCTCCTCTTGGGTGCTTTCCCGGGCACGGATAGCTCAAGTGAATGAGGAAACCTTTGAAGGAGTTGGAAGTGAGCTCTGGATCTGTCTTTGGTTCTGCTGGGGCTGCGGGGCTTGTTGCAAGGTGTTGGTGGAATTTGTTGCAAGGGCTTGGCGTGAGCTGCCTGCCCTGTAGGGGGTGCTGAGCTCTGCTCCTGAGGAGCTGGGATGATGTACGCTGCTGGTGGTCCTCTGGCTTGTGCCGTGGCTGGGCAAGACTCTGCCATCCTGGTTAGCACCCGTAAATCTCTCCCAGCAGTTCCTCTTTTGAGAGCTTGTAGGATTTTGTTTGCTGGATCTCTCTGGCTGTTCTTCAGGGCGAGAAGACCTTCTTTCCCCTCCGGGTGACCGTCCCCTCTCTCGGTTTTTCTCCCCTGTGGTCCAGGTTGTCTTCCGGCAAGGTGAGTCCCGAGAGCATCCGCACACTCCGTCCCCCCTCGGAGTCCTCTGATGACCAGGGCCCACAGGCCAAGCGGATGCTGAGTCCCACCAAGGAGAAGGAGCTCTCCCTTTACAAGAAGACCAAGCGAGCCATCAGCAGCAAGAAGTACAGCGTCTCCAAGGCAGAGGCCGAAGCCGAGGCCACCACCCCCATCGAGCTCATCAGCCGCGGGCCGGACGGCCGCTTCGTCATGGACCCGGCGGAGATGGAGCCCTCCCTGAAGACGCGGCGGATCGAGGGCTTCCCCTTCGTGGAGGAGACGGACATGTACCCCGAGTTCAGGCAGTCGGACGAGGAGAACGATGACCCCGTCGTCCCCGCTTCCGTCACCGCCCTGAAAGCCCAGCTCACCCCTCTCTCCTCCAGCCAGGAGTCCTACCTTCAGCCACCAGCATACAGCCCCCGGTTCCACCGGGCGCTGGAGGGTCCCGGCGCCCTGCAGGCCACCGGCCAGGCCCGCCCGCCAGCCCCCCGGGCTTTCCACCACCAGTTTTACGGTTACCTCAGCAGCAGCAGCCCCGGGGAGGTGGACCCGCCGCCCTTCTACATGCCAGAAGTCAGCCCGCTGAGCTCAGTCATGTCCTCCCCGCCGCTGCCCCCCGAGGGGCCCTTCGGACACCCCACCATCCCCGAGGAGAACGGGGAGAACGCCTCCAACAGCACGTTGCCCCTGGCCCAGACCCCCACGGGGGGCCGGTCCCCCGAGTCCTGGGGCAGGGCCGAGTTCCCCTTCGGCGGCCTGGAGCCGGCCCCCGCGCCGTTCCCCCACCAGCTCCAGTCCTGCGAGGCGGCCGATGGCTCCCAGCCCACCGGCTGCCTTCCTCGGGGGCCACCTCCCTCCTCCCTCCAGGTGGTCCCCGCGTCCTACCCGGGCATCCTGCCCCTGGAGGCACCAAAGAGCTGGACCGGCAAGTCACCCGGCAGGGGCCAACCCTCTGTGCCCACCACCACCAAGTGGCAGGACAAACCTATGCAACCCATGGGATGTCAAGGGCAGCTAAGACATACCAGCCAAGGTATGGGCATACCCGTGTTGCCTTACCACGAACCGTCCGAGCCCGTCGGCCCCAGCGGCACAAGCACATTCAGCCTGGACACCAGGTGGTACGAGCCCCAACCCCGACCTCGGCCCAGCCCTCGGCAGGTCAGGAGGGCTGAGCCCAGTTTACATCAGGTGGTGCTACAACCTTCGAGGCTTTCTCCTCTGACCCAAAGCCCCCTCAGCTCCCGCAACAGCTCCCCGGAGCTGACCGCCCGCGCCCGGCCCCGGCCGGGCCTCATCCAGCAAGCGGAGGTGTCGGAAATCACCCTGCAGCCCCCGGCAGCGGTCAGCTTCTCCCGCAAGTCCACACCGTCCACAGGATCCCCGGCGCCGAGCAGCCGGGGAGGCAGCCCCAGCTACCGACCGACCACCGCCTTCGCCTCCGTGGCCACCGGCTACTCCGGCTCCCAGGGCTCCTCCCTGCCCGTGGACACCATGGATGTTTTCGGAGACATCCCTTCTCCGAGGAGGGCTGGCGAGGAGATTCTCCAACCGGAACCGACATCCACCACGGTAGCCGCCACGGGGTAAGTGCTTGAGCCCCGTGGTGACCCCCCCAGCCCCCGGCCCCTTCCCGGCTTCCCCCACCCTGCCTCACCCGCTCCCTCTGACTCCCTCCCCGCCATCGCCATCCCAACTCGTAGGGTCTCTCTGGGCGCGCTGCAGCATCCCTTTTGGAGACAGCGTCCCGCGGGCTTTGCTAGGAAGAGGCTGGTGCCGCGGGTTGCATGGCCGCTGCCCAAGAGAGAGCTGGGTTTTTAGGCAGGCAACCTTCCCGGTGCCGGCGGCGTGCTTGCCTCCTCCCCGGCTGCTCCCTCGCGAACTTGGGAGCGCCATGACTTGGGGGCTACGGGCCGTCTACCAGGCAAAGAACCTGGCTCCCGGCTCACGTAGGTAAGTTGTCCTGGTGTCACTGGCGGTTGTTTCCTCTTCTAGCTGCTGGCTCTTGGCTTTCTTCGAACGTTAGGGCCGCCGCCGTCGCGCCTCTGTCTTCCTCCTCTTCCTTCCCGCGGAGTCTAGAGAGCTTTAATGCATGACAGAAACAGCTATCACGGTCACCACCCCACCTGCAAAAGGGATGCTGCAGCCCCAGGACGCGGGCAGGGAGAGATCAAGGACTTAGCCACACCAGCAGCATGTCAGGAGAGGAGGAAAAATAAAAATAAACTAACCCCAGCGGAGATCGGGAGGCTGCCGGCACGCTCAGATCCTGCCCTAAAGAGGGATGTGGCTGCACTAGACAGTAGCGGCTGGTTTTCCAGGTACCAGGGTTGCTCCAGGCAAAAAGCGTCTCTCTCTTTCTCTATCTTTCTCTCTGTATTTCTCCTCTTTCCCTCCGTCTTTCACAGCACCTTAGACCCCGTAGCCGTGCTTTCGTCCCATCCTTTCGTCTCGCTTCATTTTTGGCTTGTTGTCTGGCGGGGTTGAACCACATCACCCCCTACCCTCCGGCTTGCGGCAGAGAGGAGTTGGGGGGCCGGATGTGCCCAGCCCCGCGGAGCCGGTGCGGTCGGAGGCGTACGGAGAAGAGGTGTGCGTTTTGGGGAGGGGGGAGGCAGCGTTTCACCCCGCAGCGCCCTCCGCATTTCACTCCCGCCCTCTGGTACCTGGAAGCGTTATGGCCTTAGAAAACCCCTCCGGCACGGCTGGGGTGTGGAAGGGGGGATGGAAGGAGGGCTCAGGGGAGAGGATGGGGAGGGAGAGGAGCTGAACGAGCCTCAAATGACTTCCGTGTGCCTCTGGAAAACACAGCTACGGAGCGATGCAGTTTAAGCATGTAGACGTAGGTCCACGTCTCCTAGCCAGGGCACCCCAAGGAGACCCAGCTCCAGGACAGATCCGTGTTAGAGCAGCACTGTTGTCCGTGCTTTTACGCAGTGTATCCATTCGCTTTGTTGATTATTGTTTTCGTTTCTTCTTTTCCTTTCTCTTCTGTTTCTTTCCCCCTTTCTTCTCCAGCCTCGTTTCGTTTGTGTTTCGGTTTGGTTTCTTTCCCTCCTTTTCCTTTGGAGTTGTTGACGTGCTGATGTGTTGCGGAGCTCGGCTCCTTGCGGGTGTTGATAACTGCTTTGTTTTTGATTAATCTCAGCTATCTGGGCAGTGTTGTCGAGACAAGCTTCTCCTCAGCTCAATAGGTAAGGGTGATCCATGTCCGAAAGGATGGTGTGGGTGCTGTGGAGGGTGGCCGGGAGCGGGGCATGAGAGGGGACACGGAAGGGGCTTTTCCAATACCATCTCTTCCTTTAAAGGGGAATAAGGAATCCGAAAACACTAGGAAACACCTCTGGACGCACAGGCTCTGTGGCTTTTGGGTTTCCCCTCCCAGCAGCACGTTGCTGCTCCCCTGCCTTTGGGGAGGTGGTGGGGCTGGAGAGCATGGTGGTGGCAACCGTGTCTTCGTGTTGGGGTTTGGGATGAGCCAAACTGCTGTCTCCCTGTGGCCAGCCTTTCTTGGAGGATGGCGATACATGGCACCCTTGGCTCTGGCAGGGCTTGCGTTGGCGTGAGGGTTGTGCAGTGTTAGGGAGGTGCGTGTTGAGGTGGGGTTGTCCAGGATGATCCAAACCAGGAGGAACTCACGGTCATCCCCTGGAGTCAGGTAAAAGAGCTACATCTGGAGCAACCAGCTGCAGGCAGTGTTCTTGGAGTGGGGCTCCAAAAATCATTCTCTGGATGCGGTCCAGGACATGGAGAATTTTGTTCCCATCAGTACCTGGACCTGTTTTCTTTTTCCAAGTCCCCTCAATCATGGAAAATGGGAGAAGTCTTTCTTTCAAGATGGACTATATGGTTGGCCGCAGTGTAACTAGGGTTTCAGGCTGCCAGTGAGGTGTTTTATTGTTCCTGTCACAAGCGTAGTCATACTAAAAGCCCTCCCTCTCTGAAATGCTCCTTGGAGAATCTTTATGACTTCTGACCCAGCTGTAATTAAACAGCCCTAAGCAGATCTTGAAAGACTCTCCCAAGAAAATACTTCTTGAGCTGCCTTCATGGGGTCGGTTTCCTAGATGGCTGTGGGCATCCCTGGAACTGGGATGGAGTAATCGGGGGATGTCTCTTAGACCTTAGAGGCAGAGAATGTCACTAAGACTGCTAAAGTCAGATGGGATAATAGTCATTCCTGACCCCAAGGATTGGGAACACGTGACCAGGCTGGTTATGAAAGGAGAGGTGGAATATGGGCCATGTCCAAGCTTCCTTAGAACAAGTCTTAAAAAAATTTAAGCTTTGCTGCCTTGGATGAGAAGAGTCAAGGTCCTGGTCAACTCTCTCCTAACAGCCTGAGGAGTCTTGTTGGACTGGAAAAGAGCCTCACGAGAGGGAGATGAGATGCCTAGAGAAATCAGGTAGATGTTTCCAGGAGAGGGGAATTCCTCTAGCTGATTTGAAGGGTTGTCCTGGGGTGGGGAGAGCAGGAGAGGGGAGGAAGGAGTGTTGAGTGTTGGCAATGGGAGCAGGTACAGGATCTGTGCTCCACAGAGGAGCCATCCTCTTGGCATGGCAAAACCCCTCCGGTTCAAGCCTTGCAGCCTCCAAAGCTCTTAAGTGCTTGGCCACCTTCTTCTCTTTTCCCCTGTTGATCCCAGAGTAGGGTGTCCCATGAGCAGCAAAGCTGGCACCAAGCTTTGGTGAGATCTGGGCTGCGCCAGATGCCTCAAGAAATGGGGAACCCCTCAGCGAGGACGTGGCCGTTTGCTCTATTCATTTTCCCTGGTGCTTCCCTGTTTCAGGAGTGTTAGGGACACGAGTGAACCTGGCTTTAGCACAGCAGAGGTGGGTCCAGGCTCATGTTGGAGTTCCATGGGGCTCTTGCACAGATACAGGCTGTCTCTGGTGTTGGGTGCTGCGGGCTGATAGGGATTCAGGAGCAGGATCACGGTTCCCAGCAGGGAACAGCCATGCATCCAACTTCGAGATGTCGCGTGAGCGACTCCAGAGTCGTTATCCCCAAAAAAGGGAAGCCAGAAGAATAAATCTCACTTTAATAAGCGAGGAATCCTGTAAAGAGCCCAGCCAAGTAATTTCTTGATGATTTGGGGTCATAAAATTGTCAGTGCGTGTGGAGCGCTGGGATTTGATACCAGACCAGCCAGATTTCTGTACTGCAGTAATAAAAGCCGAGAAGAGAAGAGGGAGAGGCAGTTTGCCAGCTCGGTGGCGGCTGCAGCACGGTGGCTTTCTCTGGGTGAAGATGAGGTGGTTTTTACCAATGGGCAGGGTTAAATAATGCCGGAACTGAGTCGGCACGAGCAGTTTTCCCGTCGTCTTCTCTTTGGATGCAGCACACAGTGATGCATCTCCTCATGGGGAAGAGGGGGCTGTCGTCTCCCTGCAGAGGGAAACCCAAAAACCACAGACAAGGCACCGAGCCCCCACGCCCCTCGGCACCACAACCTGTCCCAGGTGGCCCCCCATGGCCCCCACGCTTTGCTGGGACAGGGCTGGCAATGCCGGGGGCTCGGGGGCTTGGCTGCAGCGTAGCGTTGAGTGATGAAGGGACGTCGGCGCCAGGCGTGCGGGAGGAGGAGTACCCCTCGCTCCCCGCTTGAAAGAAAACAGGTTCCCCTTTAAAGACTGTCCATGTGCTGATCCTCTGCATGTGTTTCATGCCTCCTCCCGCTTGGAGAAGTTGTGAGTCCGCTTGTCTGAGTGCGTTTTTCTTTTCTTTCTTAATTATTATTATTTTTTTCTTTTCAGTCTCTTTAATTTACTTATATATTTTTCTCACTCCTGTTTTTCATTTATCTTCCTCTCTTCCCCCCCCTTCCCCATGACTGTATCTCCCCTCTTCCTCTCCAGTCCGGCCCTTTTTCCCTCACCCTCTTTCCTCCCCCGTCAGCATGGTGAAGTCCGTTGTGTAGGTGAGTTGTGGTGTCTGCAGACCTGTAGAAGGGACCCCCTTCTCCGGTGTGACCCCCGCTGTGACCAACCCCCTTCCTCCCTCATTGCGGTGCCTTGGCAGCAGCAGCTCCGGGGCAAGGGGCCGTCACCGCTGTGTTTCTCTAGCACCTCTGGCACTGAAGGATCTCAAGCGATGCACGATGGCATCCCAGGATGGAGGCAGCAGCCAGCGCTGCCTCGGAGCAGAGGGGGAATTCCGACTTGCAGGGCGTCTCATGGGATCGCACAGGACTTGAGCTTGAGATGGAGCCTTGCGTAGGCGAATTGAGCTCTTCGTCTGAGGAGGAGGGAAGGGTTGAAGAACGTGGTGGCTGAGACATGGTGGGCTCTGGTCCAAGCGGATGCTCTAACTGGTCCAAGTGGATGCTCTAACATGTCTAAACTATTCCTGGGTGTCACTGTCTTGACTCAAGGAGAGGAAGAGGCAGGGAACATGTGTTGAGACCTCCATGAGGTGAAATACATGTATTGTGCCCTTGAATCTCCTGGACGCTTCCTCTATATGGGTTTCCACTTTTGGGTGGAAAGAGGTTGGTAATCCTTTCACGGGCCTTTTCCCTTGCATCTTCGCTTCGTATGTGGAAGGACGTTTGAAGAAGAGCAGCTGAGATGTGTGTTGGGTTGGATAGCTCTTCTCCCCTAGCTACCGCCTCCTGTCCTGGCACTCGCTGAGGTCCCTCAGTACTTTTGCAGCCTCTCCAGAACCTCTCTGTCCACGCAGTTCAGACCCTTGCTCGTTCAGAAGGATCGTCCTTTGAAGACTTGAGGAAAACTGCTGCTCCGGGTGTTTTGGCCCCTCGCGGAAGGCTTGCTTCAGGAATTCACGTGTGCTTCTTTGCTTGGCTCTACACAGAAGTCTCTAGAAATTGTTCATCCGCCTCCCTGAACCTCTCGTCTGTTGGTGTTCAAGATATCTCTTGTGCATGGGCAGCTGCCCAAAATGCTAACTCTGGGGGCAGGAAGAAGCTTTTGGCTGAGCTTAAAATGAAAATTAATTTGAAAGAATTGGAGTCCTTTGAAGAAATGAAGGGTGGGTAGAGCAGATAAAATTTGGCTGGTGAGTAGCATCGCTTCGTCCTCCTCTGTATCCCTTCCTTGCCAGAGGTCAGACAGTATTTATGGTGACACATGGGTTCAGTGCGCTGGCTGTTTATGCTTGTGTGTATAAATACGAGTCCAATTATGGAGAACTAGTGGAAATGAGCTTCAGGCAATTTCCTCATAATCCCTTGCGTAAATCTGTCTGATTTTGTCAACATGCCACAGTAGCATCTTCTTAGAAGGAAAAATAAGAATGGAAAGAGCAAGAGCCTCCTACAAGTTGAGCTTTCATAATATTAGCAGAGTTGTCCGGGTGGTGGGAACAGGAGGTAGAAGGCAGGACAGTGACAGGATGGCCAAGCTTGCCAGCGTCCAGGGCTTGGCACACGGCTCCATGGGAGATGGACTTGGGGCTGGAACAGTTGAGCCAAGTACGTGCATGAATGTAGCTGTTGTGCGAATCATAGAATGGTGGCTATAAATGGGAAAAGCCTGCTATTGACCATTCAAGCAGGAGTTACTGCAGGGAAGTGCCATGCTGTCGTTGGCCCTTTAGGTCACTCTGGTCTTACGCAGCCCAGCGGCTGTTGGTGTTGGTGCAGCTCAGCGGGTAGTGTCCCAACAGAGCTTGGAGCCACCGCTCGCAGCATCTCTCACAAGAGACTGGTTGCATTTGGAAAGAAGGTGTTTAAGCACTGAAGCTATACGGGCTTGTAAACGTCATCTTTCCTATGAGGGAGAGCTCTCACTTGGATCCAGCCAGCAGAACTACCAGCTTGTCTAATGAGTTGCTTCATCTTTGGCTGATGTGCTGCTCTGCTGGGAGCAGGATCAGAGGCTCTCCAGGAGCATCAACGCCTTGATGTCTCTGTTGCAATGGGAAACATGAAAAGGAGCTTTTCTATACCCAGTGTCTGGGCTTCTGTTGCATCTGCTGTGCCCCAGCTGCTTCATCAGTTCACACTGCACTTTTCTTGGTGCTCTCCAATGCTGCTAGCAGAACTGAGAACCTTTGCAATCGCACACGTCTTCAAAAACAACTCCTCCTGCTCCCCAAGGAGGGGGAAAAATCCCTTGGGAGCTCTTCCCCTGTGCCACTCCAGCTGAAGTATCACCGCTGCGGCAGCCACTTGGGATCTCAGATGCAAAGCGTTGCTGTCACGCCATGCTCTCCACAGCGGTGGCACGCATGGGGACTCGCAGAGGAAAGGCTGTAGGGTGTCTTCAGTGGCGGATAGGCTCCGTGTGAAACCCAAGGGAGACGAGAAGCTCTGAACTCACCGTAGGTGGACGTGCTCTTGTGCCGCAGCCCGGGTGCGCTGGGGCTCTGTGCTGAGCCCTTGTCCTCACTTATTCCTCGCTGCTCCCACCGGCAGTGTTTTTGCAACGCCGGATGGGTCGCGCCTCACTGACAGACCGGGAATGAGGTGGATGAGTTCGGCCACGGCTTTTTGGTGCCAAAGCAGGAGTCTGAATGCACTGATGCTGCCTCCTTGCAGTCCGTCGAGGCGACTCTTCTACCCTCCTGTCCTGCTGCCTTGTGAAGAGCCTGCGGCTTGCGGGGTTTGCTGATCCCTGCCCCAGCCACGGATGCCTGAAGATGCAGGAGTTGCCATCAGCGCTGTCCTCTGCGTGGCTGGTTTGAAAAAGTTCAGTCGCTGACCTCTGGTGACCAAGCTGTGAGAGCAGAAGAGTGTCATCTCCTCCTTTGAAGGGTAGGACAGGCTTGTTAGAGGCACGCTGGAGTAAACCTCCGGGCTTTTATCTCCAGAGCCTGGCTTCGAGCATTGGCTTTATTGCAATGAGAAGTGCTTTGTGGACGCTTCCCCTGTCATCTCTGGCCACCCTGTGTGCAGGTTGCTCTGTTGTGACTCAGGTTGATCCCAGGTCGTCACCTGTGGCCTCTGCTGCCTCGAGTCAGACTTCTCCTTCTGCGACATTAGGTCTTGGTGCAACCTGGGGGGACGTGAAAGTAAAATGGAGAGGGGGAAGGCAATGGGAAAGCAGCAAGAGGGAGGGATGCCGTGATGTGTTAGAGATGAGAGCTGGACCGACCGCTGTCTTAAGGAGAAGGTTTTCCTCCGCTGCCCTGCTCTCTGCAGCAGTCGTACTCTCCGATCCTTGGATGGGAAAAACAGGTACAGTGAAGAAAATAGAGCCAAAAAAACCCTTTGCGAAGGGGAGACCACTTAGCCTCGAGCTGGTTCCTGTAGAAGGGTTTCTCAGGGACTAAGGCTGGGAAACTGTCACTTACAACTGCTGGCCCTCCTGCGGGAAACACCCCTTTGCAAATCCCCTCCTCGTCCCTCGCAATAAGACCTTGTCAGTGTTTTCATTCCGATGTCCTGTCCCGCGGGGCAAGAAAACCCAGCTCCCAGCCTCCCGGTGTTCAGGAGTAGATGCTCCTGTGCTGTCGCGTTTCTGTTGTCGCTTACAGCAGGGACCTGGGAGCGAGATACCTCTCCCAGCCATGTCGGCGTGTGCCCTTTGTGTCCCTGTCTGTCATGTGGCTCCTGGTTTTTCTGGCCGTGGGAGCGGGGCCGGGCAGGATCCTGCCTCCCTGCTGTTTGTGGCGCCGGTGTTGTCCGCCCAGAGTGGCTCATGGTGCCCGTCTCGACGCTGCCGTGCCGCTTCTGCCTGTCTCTTCCTCTCTTTCTCTCTCTCTCTCCATCCCAAGGGGTTTCCCACCACTTCCCAGAAATGCCTTATCGGACATAGGATCTGCCCCGTCCTTTTTTGTTTAGCGGTGCTGGCATGGCAGGCAGGTGAGCTGGGGTGCCGGCAGCTCTCTTGCGGGGCCGGCGTTGGAGGTTGCCGGTGGGACCGGCCGGGTTTGCGGCGCCGCTCAGCAACTTGGAGGAGATGCAGGGGGACAGCGGGGACCTCGCCACAGGCCACCTTGTTGCCTCCTGCTCCGGCACGCCTGGCTGGTCCCGCTCCCTCAGCCCCGGGTTTCTCACCTTTTCCTTTTCCATGGCAGAGCTGGCTGGGGTCGAGCGATCCCCCGCCGGGGATGTCCAGAGGCCCAAGTGTAGCCGAGAGCCGCTGACGGCACCTGTCTGCTTTTCCTTCCTAGAAAACGTCCATCACCGTCCGGGGACGCTGCTGCACCTGAGAGGCTTGAAGCTCTGAAATACCAGCGGATAAAGAAGCCCAAAAAGTCATCCAAGGGCTCCTCGAAATCCAGAAAACAACCCAGTGAGTGCGAGGACCCCGCGGTCCCCAACGACATCCCCTCTGTCACCCCGGGGGCAGAGCTTGTGCAGGTCTCTGCTGGCTCTGGCGCCGGTGGGAGGTGTCTCCAAGCCCTTTCCTGGATCCTGCCCTCACCCCTGCCCCCCAAAGGGATGGCTCACCCACAGGCTGTCCTTCCCCTGCTTCCCCCCGCCTCCAAACTGAGTTCCCCTTCCATCCATCTCCCATCTCTAGTGATTTTTTTTGAATTTGCTATTTTTTTTTTTTAAATGAGCGTTAATTTAATTTTCCCTGATGCCCAACGCGCTCCCTTCTCGCCAAGCGGCCGGGCTGGGGGCCAGGCTGGCCATCACCTCCCTTTTCGGGCACACAGAGTGCTCTGCCGGCTCCGCTCCCATCTGCTTTCTCTTCCCCCCCAGACGGCTCTGCCTCCCAGGTTCAGCACCTTCCCAGCTCTCAGGTACTGTCGCCTGACGAAGCTGTCTGCCTCCGCAAGAAGAAGAGACACCCTCGTCAGGACCCCTTCGCCCGCCTCTCGGCGCTGAAGGACGACCTCTGCCACCGGCAGCTCCCCGAAGACCAGACAGCCATTCTCAACAGCGTGGACCACGACGACACCGGCGGCCACGCCACGTTGCTTTAGCCTAGCGCCGGCCCGAGAAGGTTAAACAGGAGGGGGTGGAGGGAGCCGACATCGCGCCACCCACCGGGGGACGGAGGCGACGGGAGAGGGTGGGACGCCCCTACACCACCAGGGGGGTTCGGTGGCTCGTGGTGGGGACGAGCTTGGGGAGACGCTGGGGCAGGGCTGGGGGGACGGGGAGGATGCCTGGGGCTTGGGCGCTCCTCGGATCCGCTTCTTCCCCCACCCCTGGATGGCTTCGGTGGGGTGGGAAGCGGGGGGTGGGGGGGGGATGGGGTGTTGCACCTCGGTTTTGGAAGAGGTCTCTAGGCTTAAAAAGGCGTAGACGGAGCTTTTGATATCTGCTCCTGCGGCACGCGTTTAGGGAGAAAATGTGGAATTGAGCAGCTGGCCCTCAATCGCCGGAAGAAATTAAATGACACAGGGTGTAATTAATTGACAAGAAACTAACAACCCAGACGGGAACTGGTAATCCCATGAATCTGATTATGATAAAACCACAACCAAATAATCCCAGGAAAGCTCTAATTGTGAAAATCTCCCTGCCTCCCCCTTCCCAGCATTCCTTTTATGTGAAGATAACAGCAACAAAACCAACCGTGACATCTTTCCTTACCTATCTCTGAAAGAGAAAACCAGAAAGACCCCGAGCCTTGGAATCGGTCTGAGATGTGAGAAATCACTCTTTATCTGTACAAATGCATTTGAACCTTGTTAAACGCGTACTCGGCACTGCGCGAGCACGCAGGTGTTGGGACTGTTTTCACCCAAGGGTGTTTCCCCCCCAAGTGCGGTGCGTGTCCGCTTTGATGAGGGTGGTTTCGTTTAATTCTTCCCGACACTCCGTGTATCGCTGCGGCAAATGTTGTTCAGTGCTGTGTGGTAATGTGATTTCGTACTACGGTAACGTTTGTAACCTCTATTCGTAACCGCCAAGCGGGGAGACGCTGCCGCAGGTGTGTGAGAGGAGGGGGTTTGGCTGCCTGGTCCCAAAAGCCTCCATTGGCAGATGCTGAGCCCGGGCGAGAGCGGCTGGAAAACCCCCAGCTCTGCGGATGGAGAGACGGATGGCTCCTCGGAGCGACCGCGCAAAGCTAAGCCCAGCGTTTCGCGTCTGCTTAGAAAATGCGTTGTGGATGGTTTCACTGTTTTCCCCTTCTTTTTTTCCTGCTCCAGCCTGCCGGGGTTGCGTCCCTCCCTTTGCCCCATCCGAGGAGACCCGCTGTTCCCCTCTCGGTAACGCTGTTCTAACTCTTCACCAGAATGTATTTCCTCTTCAAAATACTTAGGGTAGGTTTGGCGGCCGGTGGTTTTCTGGATTGCATAGGCCTTTTTATTTATTTATTTATTTATTAAGCAGGAAAGGTGTAGCCCGCTCCGAGAACAGCCGGGCTCGCTTTCCTGCTCTGCCTCCACTCTCTGACTGCGTGGCCTTGGGCAAGTCACTCAACCTCTCTGTGCCTCAGTTCTCCCATCTGTAAAATGGGGATAAGTCATATTTGAGCACTTTGGACGAGCGCTTGGTCGCTGACAGACTGCAAGTGCTACCTACGTAAATGCTGAGCGCTAATACCAAGTGATCCCTACCTTTAAAATATTTAGAGGTTTGTTTTTTTTTTTTTTTTGAAGTGGTAAAATCAACCGCTGCATCCAGGTTTGCACACTTCTTCCTCTGCGGTAAAGTGCTAAACCCTCCAGCCTGCCTGGGAATAAAACACCGAGTGTTTCATGTGGATATTCTTGCTTTGAGTGGATTCAGGCTGTAGGAGAAGCGTCACAGGAGAATCGAAGAGCCTGTAGGCATGTTTTTTGCCCCAGGCTCTCCATTTGCATGTGAAACTTTTGTTTATTCCCAGGTAGGATTGCCAAGAGATTCTCCAATCTCGCCTTTAATTCTGCTTTGCCTTGGTTATTGCTGTTGCTGCTGGTTGAACCTCGAAGGGCTTAGACGTTTGGAGAAAGACGTGAGCTCTCAAGCCGGGCGGTCGGGGATACGGCTCTCCAACCATGCCACGCTCCCCGGGAGCTTTTAAGGTCGGAGCCTGTTTATCGCTCTGCCTAGAAATAATCTGATTTTAGAGGCTGTGCTTCCTATTTCCAGCGGGATGCTTGGAAACCTGCTGCCACAAAAAGCAGAGCCCCGCGTCTTTTCCAGCCTCCAAGCCCTGACTTAGGTTTGAACCGCTTGACGACGAGTCCTCTAAATCGATAACGAGATATTTCTGAGCTTTAACAACTTTGTGTAGGCAGTCTTCAAACCGTGAGCGGGTTTGTCTCAGGAAGGAGTGGGGGGGTCTTCCTAGAAATGCCCCTCTCTTTCCAGCCTGCACCAGGGCTTTTCATTGAGTACGTGACGAGTGACCTGACGTAAGACCCTCGACTCTCAGAGCGAGAATTCAACTTCGCTAACAGTATGACTGCGGATTTCTTTTATTTGAGTGTGTTTTTAGGGATTCCCCTAGAATCCGCTCGGATCTGAATTGATTTAATGCCATTCGCCCGCTCGGCAGCGGGGGAAATTCTGCCTTGGCTAACTTCAGCTCACCGGTAACTTCAGCCGGGCTCCTCCCGACGCACAGGTGACAATCGGGGGACATCCCGCTTCGGGGGGAGGGGGGGCATGGAGGCTTTGTGCCGGCCTTGCCGCGGCCGACTTGCTCTTCCTTTTGCTCTCGTTGCCTCAACCTCTCTAACAGAAGGTTGGTTTTTTTTCCTCATTTGAGTGCTTTCCAAACTATTTATGACACCCGTTCGTACAGGCACGGCGGTGTCTTCAGGCTCTTGAGGTCGCTACCTCGGGACGTGCCCCCATCCCGTCTTAAGGAGCTCTAGAGGACTTGGAGTGCAGGGAAGGTTGATGGAGCGCGCCGGCTTGCTGGGTCAGTCTTTTGAGAGTTGTTTTCCTTTTGCAGGTGTTTTGAGCCGCTGGGCCCCCTGCTTTTCATGGTCTTCGACCTTTAGAGGCTGGAGCCTGCAGCCCTCTCTCTTTCAGCCGTGTACCTGCCACGCTGCTGGAGTGGGAAATCCCGCCCGGGCGCCTCGTGGAAGCGGCTCTTCCCTAAAACCATCCTTAACTCCTTTCCCCGCTAGACCGAGTTACCTTCCGATAGACTCAGGCCGCGCTTTGGCAGACGGGCTTCGCCTCTTGCTTTGGCCACCTCCTCGCTTCTCCCAGCCCTCTGGTTTCCATGCCCTGCAGGGGGTCGCTCCTCTCTCCTCCCGCGGACCTGGGACACCGAAGCCGTGTCAGACGATGCCAAACGCTTCCCCCATTTCATCCCTGTTTGAACTCCGTTTCGCTTTGGTGGTTTGCAAACACAGCTGCTGCTGCTTCATTATTTCTTTTTCTTTTTTTTTTTCTTTTTTCCTTTCATGCTGCAAAATATATCTTGATTTTTATCTTCCTGGGCCAAACTCTCTTATTTTGTAAGCTTGTCTGAGGTAGACGGCTCTTGCTTTATCAGTAAGCGTACGATTCCTCCTTGCACGGTGCAAGCGCGTTGTGTTTCGTTGGGTCCCTTGGAAAAATCCTGGGCCACGGTGGAAAAAAATGCCTCCAAATCGCAAGAATGTTTATCCCTGGGCTCCGCTGAGGCATCACCGTGGCGGGCACCAGCCAGGCTTTGGCTGGTCCTTGCGAGATGGCTGTGGTGAGGATGCTCCGGCGCCGTTTTTGTGCCGCTGGGGGGGTTGCAGGCTTCAGCCACCCCGAGCAGGGGGAGGTAACGCGGAGAGGTAGGTACGGGGGTGTCGCTGAGAGCCCTCGGAAAGAGGGGGTGCTCGTGGGGGGCCGTCCCTCGTGCCCTCTCCATCAGACCCGTCCCGTTGCGGGCAGATGGTGGGGCTTTGCCTGGTTTTTCCCGCAGGAGCTGCAGTCGGAGCCGCCCGTTTTGAAGGTGACTTTGCTGTGCAAAGCCACCGAGGTTTTGGTTTTGTGACGTTGGCGTGAATGAAAATGGAAGTTAGTAAGAGGGGAGAGAGGGAGCGGTCAGGGCTCGCTTGTGGGGCTCCATTCCTCTGCCTGCTGTTAACTGTGTCCGCAGGCACATGGAATGGTGGATTTGTGGGATGGGGGGGACCTGGAGGGTCCCAGGGTTTTTTCCCAGCTCTGCCACAGACCTAGAGCATGAAGCTGGGCTGGACCCCTCGGTGGGAGGCACCGGCATCCCCGGACCACCGGCGTGGTTTGGGGTCTCGCCGGGTGCGTGCGTAGGTCCCCCCCTGGTTCAGAGTGGTCCCCGTTGAGCTGGCAGGGTGGTGGGGAGGGTCTGTTCGAGCAGGTGATGGTTTGTCCAGGGTAGGACGCTCATTGTCTTGGCCGTGTGTCGGTCACTCGTGACTTTGGGAGGCTGTTTTGGGTCACTGGTGGGCTCCCTTGTCAGCCGGGTCAGCGCCCCCTGCTTTGGGGGAAGGCTGGAGGCGTGATGGTGGTTGGATATAGCACTATAAAGGGAATGTAAAGGGAATAACAGCTTTGCTGTACCTACCTCCAGGGGTGTTGAGGGCTCAGGGTTTGTGCTCAGCACAGTCCCGGCAGGGCTTAGTCATGTCTCGTGGCATCCGGGCACGACACACGCCTTTGCAACTTATTGCTGCTTGTACCTTGCGGTTCGCATTAGGGCACAATCTGCCCGGCCTTTCGGTTTCTCCTCCTCCTGCTCCAGGCAGTGATGTAGATTTGGGATTTCTCCGAGTTTTGGGTTGGTTTTGGGGGTATTTTTGGGCTGCATTCAGGGATTTCCCCGTGTCCCGTGCGGGCTCGCTGCGGCCCCGGGCTGGCGGCGTCGATGCTTTTTTGTGGAAGGAAACCTTTTCAAGGAACCAGAGTAAAATGCACTGTATATATGAGATATAAATACATAGAGAAGCGTAGGGTAACGATAGCTAGGTATGCAGAAGTCCAGTAGATTTGCATGTCGGGGGTATGTTTGTCTCTAGGGGAGAGTGTTTAGAGCCGCGGTGGAGGGCGGGGGGGGGATTGGGATGGGTAAAGTTGGGCTGGGAGCAGCCGGAGCCCAGGGGAGCGACGACTTGGGAATGGACAGGCAGAGCGGCGTCCCTGCTGCACACAACCAGATCGCTTGGGTTTTTTTTTTTGTTTATTATTCCCCCCATTTATTTTTTCCGCTTTGTTCATTGTATGTGACTCACCCCTGGGCCGTGGTGTTGGGAAGCAGGAGTGACGGGTCCTCTCCTCTGCGTGTCCAGCGCGCGTGGGGCATGACATGGGCAGGAGACGTCACCTTGCCTCATCTCTGGTGCAGCCGTTTAAAGACAAAGCACCACCACGCAGAAACCCTTCCCTGCAGTCCCTCTAGATGCTGCTCTCCGGTTACTCATGTGAAAGCGTTTGGCTTTGCATCTGTTCTTCCCGGAGAAGCATGAGTCAGAAGGGATGAGAGAGGGATGTGCCTAAATTTGTCTCTGGGGCTGAGGAACACGGCGCTGGCCGTGCCAGCCGGTCCCAGCGGTGGCTCCTCGGCGGGACGAGATGTTCTTCACAGTGGCTTTTTTTTTTTTTCTTTTTTTTCAAACCTCATTAGCAGCACTTTTAGGATCTGAAGCATAAAGGGGATTCATTCACCAACGGTGCTGGAGCCGGTACTGGCAAAATGTCCGACGGCTCCAGGCACGGGGGCGGCCAAATTCAGGCAGGATGCCCACCGCTCTCCAGGAGCCCATCCCCGTGCCATCTGGGCACGAGGTAACGCTTAAAGAAAACAGGATGTTTACTCCCATTTTCCCCCTTCAGCTTAGGGTTTGGGTTGTTTTTTTTTTTCCTTTTGCTGGATGGATATCTTTACTCCTCTCTGCCTGTGTTTGCCGGGGAGGAGAGGCTGGGAAGCACAATTTGTTCCCATTAGAGGTGGCTGCCGAAATCTGTCGGGGAAGGAGGTGAGCCAAGTACTGGAGGCTGGGGAGGCGACGGTGGCAGCTCTGATGTGGCACCGCCTGTGCCAGCAAAAGAGGAAACTTAACGTTGAACTTCATCTCCGTCAGTCTGTGCATCCCCCCGTGGTGGGGACCGCTGCGGAGCTGCTGGTTTCTGGGAAGCGGTTGGAGGTGGGAGCCTGTCTCCCTCCCCGGGTGCCGTGTTTCTCCTTTTTTTTTTTCTTTTTCCCCCATTTATGTGTTTTGGCCAGCAGGTTTGTGCTGTCTAAGCCGTTTGTTCCTCATCATTTGTGTGGCAGTAGGCGTCTTGTCCAGCGATGCTGGGTGACCTCAGGACACGCGCCGATGAGCGTCCCCAGGGCTCTGGCTGTCTTTTGATACGTGCATGGATGGACAAAGGACCATACCTGGGGAGGGGGTGGGCGAGAAAAACGGGGGGCAGAGGGGCTGGTCCAGGCCGAAGGGGTTCGGATGTCGAAAGCATGCGTTATAAAGGTAGCTAAGGATTTTTATACTGGTTGCAGCGGGGCGGGACACGCAGTAGGGAGGGGCTGGCATCCCCTGAGGAGGAGAGTTTGCCCAGATTTTTCGCTTTGCCATCGAAATGACAATTCCTCTCCCAGGGGGAGCTTTTATTCTTGTTCTTCTGAGGTTATGAGGGGACCCAAGAGGGCTGCAAAGGGGGGTGCCCATCTTCCCGGGACAAGGCAGTCCTGTGGTCTGAAAGCTCCTCTGATTTCCACCCACTCCCCCCCTAGCACTTATATTTAAAAAACAAAACAAAACGAACTTGAGAAATGAGCCCCAGTATCTCTATCTAAAGAAATGATATTGGTGTAGTGAAACTGCATTGTATATAAAATTAAACAAATATATATTTACTTTCTATTTTAGAAGGGGGGGAGAATAAATATTTAAAATAATTCCTTAGTCATAGGTGTCAGAAACTTCTGTGCAGCATGAGAGAGGCTGTCAGAGGTGGGGAGAGTCCGGACAGCGGGAGCAGAGCGAGTATTTTTACATTATATTGCGCTTCGGCTTCGCTGCTTCTCCATCCACCTATAAATAGACAAAAATATATATACAAATATATATATATATACAAAAAAAATTTAATTATATATATCTAAGTCACATAGCTGTTTTATTTTTGTATCCATGCCTAGTGCTGTTTGAGCAATACGGTGGCGAGGGAGAGAGGGAGGGCTGGGCAATGCTGGGGGGTTTGTGGGGGCTCCAAGGGGGGTTCCACTGGCTCCGGCTGCCGTCCTGTCGCCGCTGTTTGCTGTTGCGTTGCTGTTTCCATAGGGAAAACATTTAAAAGGGGGGAAAAAAACCCCAGGGACGGGGAGGGGGGAGCCCGGGCGTCCCGTTTGCTGACAGCTTGCCCGGTGCTGTGGCGAGGTCGGTGGTGTTTCCACCCGAGGGCTGTGTCTTGCTTGGTTGGTTTTCCTTTTTTCCAGAGAAATAAGACAAATTTCAGCTCCAAGGGTGCTATTCTCAGCGGGGAAGGTTGTAACCCAGCGGGGGTGGCACAGGACCCGGGGGGGGACACGCTGCGGGGACGGGCTCCCCACGCCGCTACCTCGCCGGGTGCTGTCGGCCACCCGTCCTCACCGCGTTCATAAATCCTTAGGGTTTATGAAACCCTCGCATGGTTTATGGACCCCGCAGAGATGCCTGGGTGGCTGTGGTGGGGTCCCCCCAACCCCCCCGCCGGAGCAGGGCACCGTCTCCGTCGGCATGTCAATACCTCTACAACAAATACAAGATCTCCATCCATCAGGGTTTTTCTTGTTGCGATGGAGGCTGCTGGTACCCAGCTGGGTGCCGGGGTGGGATGCGGGATTCTTCCTGTCCCCCGCCATCCCCGGTGGGTGAAACGGCACCGACCCCGGCGCGGTGGGGAAAAGTGCCGGGGATGCTCGGGGCTTTTTCTGCAAAGCAATACGGACCCGCCGTGCCAACCCCCCCCGGCCCCTCTTTTCCCAACGTACACGCGGGCGGTGAGGGGAAGAGGAGCCAGTTTTGGGAGGGAGTGATGCCGGGTGAGCCATCCCCTCCGCCTGCCTTGGGGCAGGATTTGGGGATCGCCTTCGGGCAGCAGTGAGGGGGGGCTCCTGCTCCCCCCGGGCTGTGTCCCACGGCCCTTGGCCCCGCGGGGGACCCAAATGCTGGTTTTGGGGCTCAGATGTCCCTGCAGCGAGGCAGGGGATGGCAGCGTGGACCCCAGGTGCTCCCATCCCTGCGGTGCCGGGCAGAGGACCCCCCCCCACCACTGTCACATCCCCGAGATGTCCCTGACAGGCTGAGGCACGAATGTAATGCCCCCCCTCGCAGCGGCACCGTGTCCTCCGTAGGTGTCACCTGTATTTTCCATGATATTTCTGTCTTCTTCGTTGAGGGGAGGGGGGTGGAGGGTTGGGGGGGGGGGGGATGTTTTTAATATCCAGCCAAGATTTGTTCAGCACCAGTTCTTGCTATCGAAGCAAAGCATGTTTGATGGGACTAACTTGCATTTATTAGCGGTAAATACATAAGTGAGTATTTTATATGTTTAAAAAAACAAAAAAACAAAAAAAAACAAAAAAAAAAAGGAAAGAAAAAGGATGTGAGGAGAAAGAGAAGGGATGAGATTTCTCGCCGGTGCGTGTCTGGGCTTTTGGGGGGCTGCGTTGCCCCCCAGCCCCAGCCGGTGGGGCTTTGGGGTATTGCTGGGGGTGGGCTGGGGCGCGGGCAGCTTTCTCCTTTCCCCATCTCCCCCGGAATCACTTACAGAAAAAAAACACCTATAAATGTTTACAAAGCACACTTTCCACAGTACCGTTAACCCTCTGGATGCCAAACAGACACATAAAGAGCTGCTCCTCCCCGGGCGCTGGGGGACGAGGGGGCGGCCGCGCCGACAGCGTCGTCCTGCTTCCCTTGGGTTTAGTCATTTTTAGTTCGTACACGCCACCCCACTTGCTCCATCCGCCGCAGCTGCGTGCACATCTGGCGCGAGCTTGCTTTTCGGGGGGGGATATTTGCTTCCTGCCCCCTCCCAGGCTCTTCCCGCTGGGCTGTTGGAAACGGTGGGAAGAGCCATGCGGGAAGGCGCCTGTCTCCGCTTGGGGAGGTTTTGGCTGGGTGGGAGATGCCTACACCCACTCCCTGCCCTCCCACGTGCACTTTAAGGCCAAACTTCTCTCTTTTTTCCTCCACGGGGCCAGCAGAGAGCAGGCAAGGGATGCTTCCGCAGCCCCGGGGGGGATGCAGGACCTTCCATACGGCTGCGTGGACTCGGGTCCCTTTGCGTTTTCCTCGTGGGAAAGCCCTATAGAAATCCTCCTGGAAACACCTACATTGCCATAGGTTTCTCGAGCCATCCTTAGGGCATTCGGAGATCGCACCTGCGCGCCAGCTCCCGGGGAGCATCCCTGGCTCCCTCGGGGGAGCATCTCCAGCTCTCCCAGGGGAGCATCCCTGGATCCCTCGGGGGAGCATCTCCAGCTCTCCTAGGGGAGCATCCCTGGCTTCCCCGGGGAGCCCAGACTTTTTAATCCTCTTCGGTAGGTTTGTAGAGCCTCTGAACCCTCGTAGACCTCCATAGGTAGCTCTTGATTTAATTCCTTCCTAACTCCATAGTGTTTTCCCATAAGGCAGGATTTTCTTCCGGACCCAACAGGTCTCTGGTTGCGTGGGACAACTTTTTCCTCTTTTTAAGAAGAATTTCTTGCCTATGGATATTAAAGACTAGACCATCCAACCTCGTTTCCATTTCTTGAATGTCGAGTATTACAATGTATAACACACGTTAGGGTGCTCTTTGGTGCTGTTTCAATGGAAACCAGTGGACCTGACTTTTTTTAATAACAATAACAATAAAGGAAACTTTAGTACCGCTGGTTCCATAATGTTTGTTGTGATTTTTTTTTTCTCTTTCTGTTTTTTTGTTTTTTTTTTTTTTTTTTTTTTTTTTTTTTTTTTTTTTAATTTTTACTAAAAAGTGAGTAGCCGAATCTCTGTGGTGTTGATTTTACTGACTTGTGCACTGCGAACCGATGGCCGCTGCCTGGGCTGGGCGGCTGCGAGCCCCGGGCCGGGGGGGGACTGTGTAACAGGTTAGTGGGACTTGGGTTCCAATCACTTCGTTTTTCCAATTGCACACCGCAAAAATAGCATCTGATGGGAGCCCAGATGGCAACTAGAGGGTTAATTTTTGAACTTCAGGTATGTTCCTCAAAAGAAGAAAATAATAAAAAAAAAATTAAAAAAAAAAAAATAAAAGAAACAAAACACTATTTTTTCAGTAAGCTTTTTTTTTCTGTAAACGATTTACAAATAAATCTGACATGATGGTGCTGTACCAAAGCCTTATATGAAACTTATTCCGCGCTCTCTATAATCTCTCTTGTATCTCTGTATTGTTGCTCTTGGCCTCTGTGCTGGCAAAGGCCGGTAAAATGCCAGCAGGAGGGACCGGAGGCGGCGTGCTCGGCGTTGGCATCCCCGGGAATGGCCGGACCTGATCCGGGACCGCGGGGAAGGGAAAGCCAAATTTCAGCATCGCTCCCCAGGGGCACGATTTGGGGGTCCCTCACCCCAAACTCTCTTTCCGACTGGGTGCTAGCCTGCCCCGGGCAGGTAACCGAGACCTCCTGGCCCCCCCACTGCAGGCAGCGGTCGGGCAAACTCTGAGCTCATCTCTAAAGGGATAACGAGCCTACTCAGCCCCCCGCCTTAGCCACGGGAGGGGGGTTTGCATCTTCCAGCTCAGCCTGATCTCCGCAGCGCTTGGCCAAGGCAGACTTCTCCCGGCTCTCGCCCTGCTGTCCCTGCCCTTCCCCGGGGGCTGGGTCTGCTTTGGTAGCTCTGAGCAATAATCCCGCTCTGCCAAGAAAGCTGGGTCCCTTTGGCTCTTGGACTGTTGTCAGCTAATGAGTAAATGCTAATAAGCCAACAAAAATTGGAAGAAACGAGAGTTTGAAGCCCTGCCTTACTGGGAGTAGCCGGGCCCTCGGTCTCTGCCTGTTGGGATTTTAAGGCCTGCTGAGTACTTAACAATTTATCGCCGGTAACATTGCATGTTCATAGATTGACTTTTTGGTTGTTTGGTTTTGGTTTTGGGGTTTTTTTGTTGGTTTTTTTTTTTTTTTTAATTTTAATGTACCCACTATAAGAAATTCTGGCAGTGTTGCAATGTTACGTACAACTAGCCATGCTGTAGGAGAATGATGGGTTTTGGAATCGATTAACTTGCTCCTCATGTAACATCACCCTGCTTCAGAAATGTTTTGTATTTTGATATAAATAAACATTTGCTAAAAAAAAAAAGAAAAAGGACTTGGCGATGTCACTGGGGTGGGGGCTATGGGGAGGAGGTGGGCTGCCCCAGGGGTGTTTGCGGAGAGGATGCTTCTCCCTGGGGATGCGGGAGGATGCTGGGCTTTTCTTTGCCCTGAGCATCCCATGGGGTGCCCTCCTGTGCCTTGGGGTGCCCCAGGGTGGGTTCTCCTGGTGGCTCTCCATGAGCTACGGAGCCACATGGGGCTTCTTGCTGGGTTTCTCCAGCTTTCAGCAAAACGCCTCTTGCCCTCTGCTGTCCCATTCGGCCACACTCATAGGAGGGGTCACAAAAAAACCCCTGCAACCTGCACCCTACATCCCCCAGCCCTGTAGCTGGGTGCTCCCGTGGGTACCCCAAGGTGGGCTTTGCTCTCCGCAGCCCTCCCTTGTCCCCGTTGCTTGGGGACACGGCTGCCGCAGTGCCGGTTCCGTCTCCCACCCAATAATGCTTGGGGCATTGGTGGTGCCCGGTGGGACCATCCGGGCACCCAGGATGATCATTTCCACGTGGCTGTTGTACATCCTGGCACGGAAAGGCATCGGTGCTCCCTTCCCCTCTGCTGGTGCCCCAGTAAGCGGTGGGGCAGGGAAGGGGCTTTGCCGGTGGCACTGGGGGCTTTGTGGCAGGTTCCCCCCCCCTCTAAATGCCGGCTGGGACAGGGCTTCTCAGCGGCCACCTCTCTTCCAGGATACCGCTGGGGTGAAGGTGGGAACGGTCTCGCTGATGGAGCAGTGGCGGCACAGGGTGAGCCGGTGCCAACCCAGGGGAGCCCAGGATTTAAATCCAGGGAGTTTTCCCCAGGATTTCACACCGAGGCGGGCCTGGGGGTCGGGATGCAACGTGTGGGCCTCCCTCCGGGGTGCCTGCAGTTGATGGTGGCTTTGCTGGCTTTGCAGATCGAAGACGGGACCTCCAGGTTGTTCAGGTGGATGCTGCCGCAGCGGGCAGAGTCCACCTCGGCTCCTCCGGCGTGCCTGGTGGCGAGCGAGCCGGACCCCCAGGTTGGGATGCGTGGGCAGAGGGTGGCCGTGCCCCACAGCACTGTCTGGGAGCTCAGCAAGGTGGAGCGGGGAGGTGATGGGGCTGGAGGGGGTCCTGGGGGGTGAGAAACCTTCCCTCGGAGGTATGCAGCTTCAGCCATCCTGCCTCCATGCCCGTGACCAGGGTCTGTCCACCCTCGTGCCCTGAACACCTCCTCCCCCTCCGCTTTGGGCAGGATAACGCGGCTCTCGCTGAGCAGCCGCTGCAGCGCTCCCTCAGCCACTCCGCCCTGGAGGACACCACCACGATCCAGACCTTGAGGCAGAGGTAAAGGCCCATGGTGCCCACTGGGACCGGCTGGGGACGGGGTGGGACGTGCCACCTCCTGGTGAGCTCGGTGGCGGGGGCTGCAGGTCCTGAGGGGGCTGGCGGGGTTCTCGCAGCCAAACCCGGGTCGGCCGCGCTGAGCGTGCCGGGGGACGAGGCGGCGCAGGAAGCACTGGAGCAAATGCAGAACTCGTGAGCATCCCCCCCCTGCAGCACGGCCTCCGGGGGGCTGCCACGTTCCCCGGGGCTCCCCTCGCCCAGACAGCCTGTGCGATCTGGCTGGCCAGCCCTCGGTTCCCATTTGCCCTGCTCCTGGGAATTAAAGCCCACGGGCTTCAAACCCCCCATTCCCCTGCAAGGAGAAAGGGCTGGGGGATGCTGGGGGACAGCCAGCCCTTTCGCCGCCTGCCCGGGGCAGGGGTTCCCGCGCAACCCCCTAATCTTGGCTTGCTGCAGCACATCCCGGCTGGAGGGCCAAGCCGAGCTGGACACCGAGACGGACACGGATGCCCAGGTCCTGCTGCCGAGAGAGAACTAGGAAGTAAGAGAGCCCCCGATCCCGTCTGATGGGGACAAGGCTGGCCAGGGAGCCGGGTTCCTCACAGGGTCCCCTGAGACCAGGGATCCATCCCCATCCGCTGCTGCATCGTCCCTTTCTCGCCCCCCTCTTTTATCCAGGCTGACCCGCTCTCCGCTCCCCTTTACCAGCTGCCTTTTTTCCTCCTTTTCGGCGCTGATTCATCCGGAGGCAGCTCCCTGGCTAATAAAGTCTGTGTGCACCGTCGGAGCGTGTGCCTCCTCCAGGACTGCGTGGTGTGCGGTGTGCGGTGTGTGATGTGCGGCGTGCGGTGCCGCACTGTCCCCGGCCTCGCCGGTGGCCGTGCCACGAGGTGGCGTTGCCAGCTCGGCAGCTCCTGGCGCTGTCGGAGGCCAAGTCCCAGGAGACAGGGAGAAGAGGCCGCTCGACCACATCCAGCATCCCTGCCCTCCGCGTATCCCCCTGTGGGGCTGGGATGGAGGGGCTGCCCCTGTCCATTTTTCCCTTGAGCCATCCCTGCTGACCCCCCCAGTGCCGGGATCCCCGTCGCATCCCCCCCAGCCTTCCTGCAACCATGGCTTTTGGGGGCTGGCTGCTCCGCGGGATGATGTGCTGCCCTCGCACCCCTCAGTGTGTCGGGGATGCAGCATCTTTGGCTGCATCTGGGGGGTGCAGCATCTTTGGGTACCAGCTCCAGGGCTCCCCAGACAAACTCCCTCTGTCGGCAGGGATGCTGAGGAAGGCCACATCCCTTGCCCAGCCACCTTTCTCCACGCACCGCTCCCCAAAACCGGCTGTGGAGGACAGCCCCTTGCCTTTCCCAGTTTGCCCTGGGTACTCCACCGGTGAGGGGGCTGGGGACCTCCCTGCCGTGGGTGCCACAACACCCTGTGCCCCAGCAAGGGTGGGCAGAGACCGTCTGCTGCCCCCCACCAGCCTGCCCAGCTTTGCTCCCTGCTTGATGAAGCCCTGCGAGAAGGTGGAGGGGTGAGATTGGGAGCCAGCCCCCCCGCCTGGATCCTGTATTAGGGGATGGAGCGGATTCATGCTGCGTTAGAGGGAAGTGAGTGACAAATAGGAGGTCGCTGGGCTGTGACCGAGGCATTTGTGTAGCTCAATGATGCTGCGGGAGCTCATCAAGGGGTGTGCGGGTCACGGGCTGGAGGGGCAGGGTGTCGTGGGGGTGAGGGATGCTCGCTGGGTGGGGGAGAAGTGTGCTGGCGTGCACGGCAGCCATGGACCCCCAGTACCCCCGGTGCAGGTGGGGGGCTCAGCTGTGCTGATGGGCCTGGGGTGGGGGTCACACAGGTGTCCCTCAGCAGGGTTTTTCAGCCCCACAGGGGGAACTGGGACTTCCTGGAGCTGGTTTGGGGCCTCTCTGAGGGTACAGGAACCAAGAGGAAGACCTGGGCTGGGATTGCCAACAGCGTTTCCAGCACTTTGAATGCCCCCAGGTAACGAATTTGTTTCACCTCCGTCCCTGGAGCCAGGCATCCTCCTCTTCTTCCTCCTCCTCCTGCAGGGCTTTGGGTCTGGCCCCTGGCTCTTTCCCAGCCCTGGTGGGGGCCAAACCTTTGCTGCCAGGGGGGGTGATGCTGGCAGGGAGAAAGGGGGTCGCAGCAAGGCGAGGGCATGGATGTCCCAGCCCGGGGGGGGAAGCGCCGTGCCCACCGCGGGTAGGTCTGGCTGGAGGCACAGTTACTGCCTGTCAGTGAATTATTGATTGGAGTTACCACTACAGCTCTGACAACACCATTACTGGCTTTGACTTCATGTTTAAATCATCACTCCAATAGCTCTGGAAGATGCGATCTTTTTATTTAAAATGCACCCGGTGGCTCTCCCTGATCCCCTGTGTGCGCTGCTGGGGAGGGAGCGGTGGGTGCACGGCCGTGGGAGCTCGGTCCCTGCAAGGTGGGGTTCAGGGGTGCTCAAGGGCACTGGTGGCCTCTGTTCTGGGGACTCGTATCGTGTTTGGGAGGGGGCGGCTCTGAGCCGAGCCCCCGGGCAGGCTCCCAGGGCTCCCTGTCCTGTTTCCCCCCCATCCCCCCCTGCCCCAGCTTTCCTTGCCTGAGCTCACAGGGATGGGTGGTCTGCACCAGGGGCTGGGGCTGTCTCCCCGTGCCTCGCTTCCCCTTGCTGGGAAATGGGAATTGCGTGGTGCTTGGGACAGCATGGGATGAGGCAGGGAGTGAGGGAGGTCCCTTGCAGCCTGGAGAGACAGTTTTACATTGGATTTCTGCATCAGGTGTTGGCTGTGCCTTTGCTGCCGGCTCCCTTGCTCCAAGAGAGGTCGTGCAAGACATCAGCTGGGATCGCCTTTCCCTCCTCCACCTGACTCCCGTCCCTCCGGGATGCAGCAGCATCGACGAAGGTAGGAGAAAACAAACTTCCACGCTTGCGATGAGGTGAAAGACTGCAGGTAAGCTGGGGGGGAAGGGGGGCAAAGAGCCGCAGAGGCTGTGCCGTCCCCTCTGCACCGCTCCTCCTTCTGCTCCATCCTCAGCTCCAGCCCCGCAGCTGATGGGGCGAGCAGTGAGCATCTCCCGTGCTACGTGTCCCCAGCCCCTGGCCGCTGCTGTCCCTGTCCCCTGAGCGTCCTCAGCTCCTCCTAGCCCAGCCTTGATGCCAGATGCTGTGCCTCCATGGCTCCTCCCCGCCGTGACCTGGCTCTGGGACGTACAGGGCACCCGCTGATGCTCTAGGGCTGCAGGTATGGGGGCACAGCAATGGGGGTAGCAGCCCGTCAGGCCAAAATTCACCCCGTGCCAAGCTACGGGGCTTTTTGGGGCACCCCATGCCTGGGAAACAGGGGGGCGTCTGCGGTCCTTGCCCCGGCAGGGCTGTCTGCAGCCTGCTGTCGAGGAGGTCCCCGTTGCGTTTTTATCAGGGTTACCATCCAATATTCCCTGGCTGCTTTGTCTTTGCTTTACTTTTATCAATATTACCAGCTGATCCTCCGGTCCCCCTTCCACGGGTTTATTAATATTGCCCTCTGATCTGCGGGAAGGCAGCCGCGCTCTATATTCCAGCCCCATCCCCGGCTCCTCCAAGCCCCAACGCCATGTTTAATTAGATTTTTCTCCTTGGCTCAGGCAAACACAAATTGAGCTCCCGGTATCTCTCTCCCACGCTGGAGCCGGTGCCCGGCCGAGGCGGATGGCCTCCTCCATCGCATTAATATGCCGGCGCACGTGGCGGGGCGGCGCGGTCTGCGGGGGGCTCGCCCGTGGGAGGTTATTATTTTTAATCCCCAAACGCTGTTCCGTGTGGATGGCATTTAACCTGGCGGGGAAATAGGGTTGCCTGCGGGGTTTGGGGTGGCCGGGTTGAGGGCTGCTGGATGCTGATTAGGAAGCAGCCCAGGGTCCTGGACCAGAAATGAGGAGTTGAGCTCGGGGCAGATGCTGCTGAGCCCTCTCCTGTCGCTTTTGGGCCATAAATGCCATTTCTCCAGGGGTCCTTCAGGGCTTGGCTTCCCCCAAGTCTGGGCAAGGCGCTGGTGACCAGCGCTGGCCTCTCCCGCGGCTGGGTGGCAGGCTTTCCAGATCAGAGGGAAGGAAAATTGTTTATGCAAAGTTTGTCGGCTCCTCCAGGCATGAAGGGAAGCGCTGATTGTTCTCCAGCTATCTCAAATCTTTTGCCAATTTCCAAGATTAAAAATTTTCCCTGCGTCTCGCAGACATGGTTGGTGTTCGCGCTTTGATTTCCAGCCTCACTGTCCAGCAGATGCTTGATTTTTTTTTTTTTTTTTTATTATTACTATTTTATTTCCCCCACCCTGGATTTGCCCTCCTGCGATGTTCTCCCCCTCTGTGTGTTTCTCCTAGGGAACACAGGATGGAATTTGCACAAGGGATGCTCCCATGGATGCTCGTGTGGGGGCCAGAAGCCCCTCCTGGGGCTGGACCTGCCCTTCTTGGCCAAGCTGCGATTCCACGGGGCAAGATGGGGCAAAGACCTTTATAACCCCCCCTGGATCTGGCAGCTTGCACTGCACAGCCCCTTGTGCCGCAGGGGTGCAGGATCCGCTCCCGGGGGCTTTACTGCCTCTCCTCTCCCCGGCTGCCTGAGGAGTGTGTTTGCCTGAGTCAATAGAAAGCTAATTAAGCTATTTATCTGGGAAAAGCAGCCACTCCGGGTAAGCACCGCTGTCAGGATGAAGGAGGAAGGGGCGCAGAGGTGAACGGGGAAAGGCAGGGGTGAGGGAATGCTGTTGGCAGCCCCTGGGATGGGGGAAAAGCTGATCTGGGAGCAGCCCGGGGGCAGAGTCAGGTGGGTACCACCTGCAGCATCCCCAGGGCGGCCGCTGCCGACCCCCAGGCAGGCTCCCTGCCTTCCACGTGCTGGCTGAAACAAGCCCTTGGTGACGCTATGATGCTCAGATGACTAATAAAACACTTTTCCATTTGAGAAGTTGGTGTCATTTTATATTAACACCCACTGCTCCCGGCCGTAACGAAGAATGGCGTTTACTCCCGGGTGAGCAGAGCTGGACTGTGGCTCGGTGCTGCCCTGTGCAGGGGACCCAGACCCCCTTCCCCCCCCCGTTCCCCCAAAAAAACCTCCGTGCAGGCCAGATTTGTTGTTTGCAGAGCATGAGCTCTTCAGCTAAGCAGGCTGCGCTTGAACTTTAAATTGACTTTTCTTAGCGAAGCCCTGGGAGGTTTTTCCGAGGCGTGCGGTCTATTCTTTGGGGCTTTAATAAGCTTTTAGTAACTTAAGATGCAACTAAGTTTGCCCTAATCTCTCATAAAAGCGTGTACGTTTTGCTTGCCCTTCTGCTGCAGCAAGGTCTTAGCCCGGCACTTTCCTGCGCTGTTGTGTTTGTCTCCAAGATTGGAAGGAAGTGCCTCTCAAATCCTCCTTTTTTTTAAAAACCTGGATCCTCAGATCAAGCCTATTGGTGGTGGCTGGAGGAGGAGATGGGCTCCCCCGGATGAGTACGGTGTCTAATTGGGGATGTCACCCTTGATGGGGGGGGGGGGGCAAAAAGCACCCCAGTCTCACAAGACTGCAGCACCCCCAGCGCTCTTTTGCTGGACCGTTCTTCCAGTGTGAAAACTGGGGGGAAAAATGTATTTCTCTGGAAAAATAGCAGTAACCCAGCAAGGAGAGGGGCTGGTGGGATGCGCAGCTCATCTCCGCTGTGTGCCCAGCGCCGCGCGGCGGGGACGTGGGGTGACGGGCGGCGTGGCATCAGGCGCGTGTATAGGGTTTTATCAAGCGCTGCGTTAAGAGCTTCCCAAATTTGGGCTGTGTTCTCAGGGCTGTCAATGGAAATGGCTTCTGTGGGGCGGAGATAAAGCGCTGCCTTGGAGATTTGGAAGCGGGTGGTGGCTGAGCAGGAGCGATCTGTGCTCGGCCGTGGGGCTGGCAGGATTTTGCTCCCCCCGAGAGCAATTTTCATGGGCGCTTGTGGGGTGAGCCGTGCCTGGGTCTCCAGCCTCCTCCAGACCTCGCGCTGCTCCCGGGTCACTCTCCGGTGAGGTCTGTGGGTGCTTCACACCCCAAAAGGAGGATTTTCACAGCCGGGGCTGCCTGCCTGGGAGCGGGCATCCTGCTGGATGTGCCCCCCGAGCGTGACATGTCGGGAGGGAATATTCTCTCCCCAAAACGATGAGGGTTGCGGCTCAGCACGAAGGGATGGATCGCAGCCACTGGAGCAGAACCTGCGAACCATCCCGAGTGACGGCTCTCTGCCCCAGCACCGCACACAAGGGGGGGCTCAGCACCTTCACCGTTTCGGCACCGTTTTGTTCGCCTGCGCCCGACGTGGCGGGAGCTGCCCCATCTGCATATCGCCGGGGAGGTTATGAATAATGCAGCCACCACGGCATGTCCAGAGGAATCGGCTGCAACATGCAAGGGCTGAAAAGCATATTTATCTTCGTGTCTTATTGATTTATTTTCCTCTCCTGTTTTTTTTTTTTCAGCAGCGGAGAGGGAAACCAGCCCAGGCAGACGGGAGGCTGCTGTAGTCGGACAGTGTGTCCCCCCTCCCTGGCCACCAACCGAGAGGTCCCTTCAGGTCTCTCCACACTTGTAGGATGAAACCACAAAGCCGAGCGCTGCTTTATAGCGACCAACGTCTTCTGAGCACTCTGACGCTTGTTTTGGTGGAGCAGGAGGCTGGGAATATTTCAAGGAGAGGGGGGTTAATAATTTTGGGTGACAGCAAGAATGCTCGGGAAGGGTGTCCTGGACCGTGGTGGGGTGAGCGGGGTGATGGCTGTGGGCCTCTGGGTCTTCTTGTGTGTGACAGCAACGCGGTCCTGGGATGCAGGAGAGCCATTGGCAGCCAGTTTGGGGAGCCGGGGTCTGCCCTGGTTTGTCAGCCTCAGGCAGTGTCACCACCTTTGGACCACGGGGAGGTGCCCGGCATGGCCGTGCCACCCCAGAGGGACCGGAGCCCTCTCCTGCCGGGCTGGAGGGGATCCCGCTCCCCTCTTTCCTGGCAGCTTGCTGTGGGAGCCGGTCTTCCGTGGGCAGCATTGCCGGCTCCTGAACAGGAGCCAGGCTGTGGGGAGACGTCAGCACGTTTGTCCTCATCTGGGTAGAAGTGCTGACATCCATTATTACATTTTCTCCATTGTCTCTTTGTCCATCCGTCTACCCTTTCCATTCATTAACTCCACCATCTGCTCCATCATTTATCTACTGTCCCCAGCAGTAAATCATCCCTTGCCCGTGCTTTCCGCCTCCCTCCAAGCATGGGAGAAGTACCCCCAGCTCCCCGCCTCAGCCCAGACCCCCCCAGGGCCATGACCCCATTCTGAGCTTGAAATTGTGGGCTCCATCCAGAGGGAAGCTCCCAAGTCTCCTGAGGCTTTATTTTACCTCTTAGGATGGCTCCAAAAAGCTCAGGGACCTAGGAAGGGATGGGGACCCGCTCCGTCCCTGGGTGATGGGCTGCGGGTACCACTCCCATCCGTGCTCCGCCTGCATCCCTCGAACCATCCCCGGCTCTGCCCTTCTCCCCCCGGCAGGAAAGGTTAGCTGGGATCACACAGCCAGCCGGCTGCCCAGATTCCTGCTCCCTGGGGCTAATTATGGAACAACATTAGATAAAAGTCAACATATGTTGTAAAAGGCACTATGTATCACCGCCTGACAGCTCCTAACAATGTGCTCATGTAACAGCTGTCAGGCCGCAACGCTCGAAAATGAGTAATATGTTGATTTATGGATATCAGACCTGCCCTTACGTTCGCCACCAGCAAACAGGCAGCGGCGGCAGCGAGGACGGGCCGTTCCCGGTGGCTGCGGGGTGAGAGGGGCTGGGCTCGGCCCCCCGCTCTCCCCAGCCGGGCTCCGGGGCCAGATGTGCCCGTGTACGCGCGGCTGCTCAGACGCAGAGCTCTCACTCCTCCTGCACGCCGCTGCCCGCAGCAGGGGGAACCCTCCCCGGGCTCAGATAGGACTGAAGTTCATTTCCATACTAACAATAATATTTTGTTTCAAACGCTATCGATAAATTCATGCCAGCCTCCTCCTCTCTCTGTTTCAGGGCTCTGGATGCTCAGACCTCTTTGCTTTGATTAAACCAAACTCCCGACTGTTTTGAAGCCCTGGAATCAGAAAAATCTTCCGGCAGCGGCTTGCAGCCCCAAATCTCTCCCCCCCCACCCCCAGGGCAGATGCGGTGCCGTCCCTGCAGCCGGGGTGACCTGGTGGGATGCACGCAGGGTCCCCGCGGGGCCGGCAGCCCCGTCCGAACGCTCGGACCCAAGAGCTGGGGCTGCACCGGGATCGCTTCTGGCTGGTGGCACTCATGAGCGTTCACCTCCTGGGGAAATAAATACAGATTCTCCCTCCCCTTGCGAAACCCTTGAACTGTGGCGATGCCCCAGGCCACGTCCCTTTATTCTCTGTGGCCCCAAAGGCTCCCTGTTTTGGGGTAAAAGAGAGTGGGATTAGGGCTCGGGCAAACTTTACAGTGTGGGAGGTGCTGCGAGCCAGCGGAGGGGGGCAAATCTCCCCAAATTCTGCACCCTGCCAGCTTTTGGGGTGAGGCTCGGCTTTTTTACTGTTCTCTCCCCAATTAGGATTTGGGGGGGGGGAACCTGAATCAGGGACCTCCCCGTTGCAGCAAAAGGCAGAGCCCCCGTCCAGCTGCTGGCAGGGGCTCGTTAGTGGCTCACACTAATCAGCTTGGATGGGGAACAGGTGGGGGGAAATTCCTCCTCGCCTTTATGAGGCGTGTTCAGAGGGTCCCCCTCAGGTCTGGCTGTGAGCGTGGGCACCCTGATTCTTGCTGCTGCGGTGATTTGGCTTGGGTCTGCGGTGATTCGGCTCATGTTGGGCGAGGAAAGGGCTTTTGGGAAGAGTTTCTTTGCTGGGCTCAACTGGGAGGTGGGAGGGATGTGCTGTGTTCCATGCCGGCTCTGGTTCGGTGCGATAAAACAGCCCCAAACTCATGTAATTTAAAATATATGTATGTATTCAGTTTTTCTCCTTGTTTTTAGCAAACCTTGAGGCTCGCTTGGGTTGCATGCAGGAGATATTTCACCCTGGGAATGGGGTGGGATGAGGTGTTTTCTGGTGAAAGCTGGGGTTTGCCCCCTCGTCTCCCTGCAGGGTGCAGGCTTTAAACAGCCCTGCCTGTTGGGAAGGCAGGGGAGACAAAATTAATCCGAGGTGGGGATGTGTTTTCAGCTCTGAGTGTTGAGAGACATCGGTTTTTTTTTTCTTTCTTCTTCTTTGCTTTCCCAAACGGTGATTTCTAGCAGGATTTGCATCACCCTCTTAAATGTATTCCAACTCCCCAGACGTGTTTTCTCTTCTGGTTTTCCAACCTCTTCGTGTGCCTGGATTTTTTTTGTGGTTTTTTTTTTTGACAAATATGAATAAAGTTACGAGCTATGCTCGCTTTGACTCTTGGTTTTTGTTTTTTTTTTTTTTTTTGGGTGCTGGGGTCTCATAACCTGTAACAACACCGCTAAGTTCCTCAGGCGGCAGGGGAATGGGTAAATCCCAGTAAAACCGCTCATTTCATTGAGATTTGAAAACATAATAAACCCCAGTTATGCCATTTTATAAGAAGTAATAAAAAAAAGAAGGTTAATGTCCTTCCTCGACTAGCAGCCTGTGTTTTTTAATCTGCGAAACAATAATGGAAAACTCCATTTATGAGTGGGTCGGACTGAGCCTTCACAAAACCTCACATAAGACTAAATAATCTAAGCTTCCATTGCAATTTGCTCTTTATAGACTGATATTTACCAGCCTAGCACTACTCCACTTTCTAAGTGAATATATTTCACTTTTTTCTAATCCATGTTCATTATTTACAAACTTGTTTCCACTCAGATTCTTGCTGCTTTGTGCGATTTCTCGGGGGAGCCCCTTTTAATACGTGGATTTCAGATAAAATATTTCAGATATAGGTATTTTGGCTGTGCAGTGACCTGGTTCTACTGCGTTAAAATCCAAATATAACTTTTTAAATTCCCCAAAGGAAGACTCTATTTTGGGTTTTCCCTTCCTGGGGAGGTTGTATTGATCACAGGAGCGTGTGTGTGGGTGTTGTGGTGCTTACAGCCCCCCCCAGGATGCTGGAGGTGAGAACTGATGATGTCTTGCAGGTGGTGCTAGGAGGGCTTTTAGCTGGCTGGTATTGCTCTGCTCCCTTCTTTTTATTCTTCTTAGGATAAAATAATAGCTTTGGGGAAAAGCATCCCAACCTCCCCGTGCAAGGCCGATAAACCCAGCCCTTGTGCCCACAAACGCCAGGTTTCACGGGGAGGATGGGGGAAGATGAGGAGTTGTTCCAGCTCCAGCCTGGTGTAGAAAACACCTTTTTCTGCGGGGGTTTAGAGGCGGGGGGAAGATTTGCAGGGTAAAAGCTGTCCCTGATGTGTGAGGAGAGGCTGTGTTAGACCCCGGGGGCTGTTGCCTGCTGTTTGCCCCCTTCCTGTAGTGAGTGGGGAGAACGGGGGGATGCTGGAGCGAGGTGCTGGCAGCTGCTGGGGAAGGAGACGGGGAAGGAGATGTGTAAGCCAGACGCGGCTCCACACACGGGTCTGGCAGAGCATCCCCTCAGACGTGCGAGGGATGACTTAAAAGCACATGGCTTCGCCCCGGGGGTTAGCTGTATTTGTTTCCCAAGCACAGATTTACCTCCTGAATTACTCCAGCTCATTCCAGCCTGCAGGAAATGCTCGAAACCACGACGGAAGCCACGGGAGGGTGGTGTGAGCCATCACCTTTCCCACCGCTCTCGATTTGCGCCGCAGCAACCAGAGGGGGAGACAGGGGAGCAGCCCCAGGCCCGTTCCCTCGCCCCACGGGAAGAATAAAACCCTGCGGGGCTCTGCCTTGCCCCTCTTCACTGCTGCTCTGATGGGGAGGTGAACTGGGGGACCACTGGAGGAGCCAGAAGCTTTCTTCTCTGGCAGGATATTCATAAACCACGGCAAAAATAAGCCCCCGTTAATGGGCTTTGGACAGCCAGCCTGCGATTCATCAGGGCCGGACCAAAAGCTCGACGGCATTTGTAATGCAAATCACCCAGCCATGCCTTAATCATTACCGCCGGGAGACAATTAGGGTTAAAATATAGATTTCTCCACAACAAGGGCAGACAATAGAGAAATAAAAAGAAGAAAGGCTCGGTATGATTCATTTATATCAGCCTGTTGCTTTGAGGCTCAGGGTGACTGTTTGGGGCTCGAGCTGAGCCGCTTCTGCTGGGAAAACATCCTCAACCCAGTAGTTCTGCCCCAATATAGGGGTTATTTTGGGGAGAAAAGCAGGGTTTGGGTGGGCTCCCTGCAGAGATCCCCCTCCTGGGGGAGCCCCTCTGGATGAGAGCCCTGCAGCAAAATGGGTTGGAAGCAGGGAAATGAATCAGCTGTTCCGGAGCCTGATCGAAAGTGCAAAATAAAGGACGAAGGAGGTGAAGAGCAAACGGCCTTTTTTGCATTTTTATAATCTTGTGGGTTTTATGGTCAAGGTAAACTTAATAAGGCGGGACAAGAGCCTTACTCAGCACTGCCCTGAGGTCATACAGGGTGCGAGAGCCAGGAGAAAGGGGCTGGGGGGGCCACAGGGGGGTGCTGCTGGGACCCCCAGGCGCTTGGCTGGGCTTCTTTCATCCCCCCACCTCGCTCTTCTGCAGGGTTTTATCCATACCGACCCCCCTGATGGTCTGAAATTTCAGTAAACGCTATTTCTTTTTCCCTTTTTTTTTTTTTTTTGGTCTTGGAGAGAGGAGAAGTGTAGGGAGGAAATAAAAAATGTGGTTTCACACATTATTCCTGATCACACACCACCATCACCACCCCCCGCCCCCCGGGGTATCTCTTCCTCACCCAGCTGCCCTGCCTTAGCATCATCACCCAGAGCTAGAGGGTGGCAATGCTGCACCCGGGGTGGGGGCCCCAGCCCCACAACTATTTTCCCTGCCTTTTGCCTTGCTTTCTTTGCCTCTTTCCCCCAAAAAAAGGCCAGAAGCAGCATGTCCTGCCCCAGCTCTCTGCCCTTCCCAAACCCAAACGCCGCGGCCAAAGCCCCCACTACAACTTCATATCACACCATGCTAGCATTGAAAATGGGGAAAACCCACCCTGACAGTGCTCTAATCTTTAATTAGGGAGTTAATTAGCCTCAGTGGCTGTGTACTGCATTGTGAGGGGGTGGTGGGACATGGGGTGAAGCTGCTTTGGGAGCGTAATAAAGGACAAAGACCTTTCTTTTTTTGCTGATGCTGGTCTTTATTATTATTTTTACTTCTTCTTCTTGAGCTCCAGACCCCAGAATCTTGCAGGAATTTGCTTTGTTTACACGGGCGGGGGGTCGTGAAGGCCCAGCTGAGGGCCTTTCCCCTGGGGCTGGGTGGGGAAGGGTGGGCAGGGTGGGTCTGCATTCCTGCAGGGGTGGGGGGGCGACTGGCCCCAGCTGGGTGAGGAGGCGCAGGGAGGGGAGAGCACCCTGCGAAGGCAAGAGAAAAACACCCAGGCAATCCCCATGACTTGCAGCAGAAGTTTTGGACTCTCCAGCAAGCCCTAAGAGTGAGAAAACCAGCACAAACACTCATTCCCGTTGAGCCCGTGTGTCCCCTACCACAACAGTGCCTCCACAAAGCACCATCATTTTAATTATTGAATGTTATTGCAATAACAGCAATGAACCCCCCCCCCCACACACACATTCCACCAGCTCCCAGCACCCGTGCCATCGCTCCCTGCCTTCCCACAGCCCAAATAATCCAGTTTAATCACGCTCGCCCGCCGCGCAGTGACACCGGACGCCCAGGACGGCTGGATCTCAGCCGGTGGCTGAGGAATCCTGTGTCGTCCCGTCCCCCCCCCCCCCGTATTGTGTCACCGATCCTGTCCCCAGGGATGGCTCCCAGCCCAAAGCCACCTCTCTTTGATGGGGGGGGGTGGGGGTGGTGTGTGTGTCTGGGCATCACCAGCCTGGCAGAGTGACTCAGTGCCAGCTGTCACCAAATATCGGGGAGCTGGGGTGTGTGTGTGTGTGTGTGTGACATGGGGCTGCTTTGGTCACCTGCTGACGTCATCTCTGACACTGATGAAAAGCCAAGAAAGGGGGAGGATGCCCCGGGGGGGGGGGGTGGGTGGCAGCCCAGCAATGTGCACCGTACAATGCATAATGCACACTGTACACAGCACACTGTACACAACACACAACACGCTGTACACAACACACTGTACACAACACACACAACACACTGTACACAACACACACAACACGCTGGACGCTATGCTCAGCACCGGGCGGGGGGGGTGGGGGGGGGTCCGATCCTGCGTGCTGTGGGGTGCCGGGCTCTGCGCGGGGGAGGGCGGCCGGGACCCAGAGCATCCCTCTCTCCTGGGCCAGCAGGACCGAGTTTTGGCCAGCGGGGGGTGCTCTTGGATTACAATTGCCCCAACCGAGCCCTTGCCTTGCTTCAACTGCAACCCCCCCCCCCTTCCCAATACCCCCCCCAAAAAAAAGCCCAGGGAAGGCTCCCCCAGCCCAGCACCCGGTCCCCCGTTTGCGCCGTGCACCCCCCCAGTTGGATCCCACTTTCCCTCCAGTCTGGGCGTTTCGGGTATTTTGGGAGGGGGGGGTCCGCCTCGGTGTACAACACCCCCCACACCCCCCCCCCCAGCTCCAGGGCGGCTCAGCCCCAAACCGGGGCGCTGGGGACCCCCCAAAATTCCCCTCCCAAGGCGTTGGGGACCCCCCCAACCCCACCCCCCCCAATATGGGGCCAGTGCAGGGAGAAGCTGCAGCAGAGGAGGGGGGTTTGGCTGCCAGGGAAGGAGTATGTTGATAGGAAAAAAAAAAAAAAGGAATAAAGGAGAGGAAAACTAGAAAATCAACACAACAAAGTTGACTAAACCAAATATTTCCAGCCCTGTAGGAGGGAGCCGAGGCTGACTGGAATGCTAAAATCACCTCTATTTGCATCTTTTTAAATAGGAGCCGATAAAAGCAAATACTCCACCACCAATAATTATAATATTTTAATTGCGTTTCTTCGGGGCTTTTGTTTTTTTTCTACGAGACACAAAGGCCGGGTTGCAGGCTGGCAAAAAAATAAAATAAAGTAAATCGAATCCCTGCCGGTGTGGTTTTGGGTGAGCTTTCGAGGGGGGAGGGGGGGGCTGTGGGGGTCCTGTGGGATGGGGACCCCCCCAGGCCTGGCACCGACTGTATGCATGGAGGAAGGGGGGGGAGAGGGGGTGAATTTTGCTCCCCAGCCCTTCTCCATCTCAAAGGGCTTCAGGTTGCTGGGGTCCCCCCCCCCTTTTCCTGTGCTCCTCTTGTGATTTTACAGCATCTTTACAATAATTGAGCTGGAGGCCTTGGGAACCCCCCAGCACCCCAAACCCCCAGGTTTGGGCAGGACGGGGGGCTCGCACCCCATGTCGGCTCCCTGGTAGGGAGTCGCTGCAGGAAAAAGTGAAGTCCCCCCCTCCCCATCCCTGTTTTCTTGTGAAAAACTGAGCCTCTGGATGATAAACCGGAGGGTGAGCTCTCTCCATTTGCAGCTTTTGGGGTCCCTTTGGGGTGACACACCCCCCCCCATGCTTTTTACTGTAATGCAACCTTTGCTTGTGCAGGGGGGGCAGCACCTTTTCAGGGACAAATGCAACCCCTGTATGTGTCCCCCCCCTTCCACCACTTTGCTTGAGAAAAACAGTCTCTCACTCACAAACAGAGAAACTGGAGGGTGAGCTCTCTGCATTGCCAGCCCTAGCAGTGTTTTTTGGGTTCCTTTGGGGTGATATTGCCATACTTTTTACTGTAATGCGATTTTTTCCTGCTGGCAGGGGGGGCAACCCCTTTTCAGAGCCCAGTGTAACCCCAGTGCCCGCCATCCCCCCAGCCCTATCACTTCTCCTGGGAGAACCTGAGCCCCTCACTAACAAAAGGATGGTAAACTCGAGGGTAAGCCCTTCGCATTTTCTGTCCTAACGAAGGTTTTGGGAGTGATATTTCCATGCTTTTTTTCAACAATAATTTTTTTACTTGCTGGCAGGGGGGGAACCCATTTTTCAGGGATAATTGCAACCCTTGTGTGCCCCCCCAGCCCTGTGACTTTGCTTGTGACGCACTGACCCTCTCACTAAGAGAAGGATGGTGAGCTGGAGGGTGAGCTCTCTGCATTTGCAGCCCTACCTGGGTTTTGGGGGTTCCTTTGGGGGGATATTCCCATGCTTTTTACTGTAATGCAACTTTTTCTTGCTGAGCAGGGGATTCAGCGGGGGGACAGCCAATTTTCAGGAAAAAATGCAACCCCTGTGTGCCCCCCCCCTCCCCAGATTATCCCTTTGTTTGTGAAAACCTGAGACTCTTGCTAATGAATGGCTGGTGAGCTGGAGGGTGAGCTCTCTGCATTTGCAGCCCTACCTGGGTTTTTTGGGTTTGTTTGCAGGGATATTCCCATGCTGTTTTTCTACAACAGATTTTGTACTTGCTAGCAGGGGATGGGGGGGGGGAAGCCAATTTTCAGGAAAAAACGCAACCCCTGTGTGCCCTGCACCAGCATTATCCCTTTGCTTGTGAAAATCTGAGCCTCTCACTAATAAATGGATGAGAAACTCGGAGAGAGCTCTGTGCATTTTGTGTCCTAACAGGGGTTTTTTGGGGGGATGTTTCCATGCTTTTTTCCACACTACGTTATTCCCTTGCTGGCAGGGGGGGCAGCCCATTTTCAGGGAGAAATGCAAGCCCCCCCCTCCCCAGCCCTGTCCCTTTGCTTGTGAAAACCTGAGCCTCTCACTAATAAAAGGATGAGAAACTTGCAGAGAACTCTTTGCATTTTCAGCCCTAACAGGGATTTTGAGTTGGTATTTCCATGTTTTTTTGTGATAATACATTCTTCACTTGCTGGCAGCGGGGAGGCAACCCATTTTCAGGGAGAAATACAACCCCTCTGTGCCCCCCCCAGCCCTACCATTTCTCTTCCTAAAACCTGAGCCTCTCACTAGTGAAAGGATGAGAAACTCAGAGGGAGCCCTGTGCATTTTCTGTCCTAACAGGGGTTTGGGGGGATATTTCCATGCTTTTTTTTCCACAACACATTTTTTCCTTGCCGGCAGGGGGGGTAGCCCATTCTGAGGGACAAATGCAACCCCCCCTCCCCAGACTATCCCTTTGCTTGTGAAAACCTGAGCCTCTGGCTAACAAATGGATGAGAAACTCGGAAAGAACTTTGCATTTTGAGCCCTAAGTGGTTTTTTTGGGATCTTTTGGGTTGACACCCCCATGCTATTTACTCTAATGAAATTTTTCTTGCTACAAGGGGGTGGGGGTGGGGGCATCCCATTTTCAGGCACAGATGCAACCCACGCTCCCCAGCCCTGTGCCTTTGCTTGTGAAAACCTCAGTCTCTCACTTACAAAAGGATGATAAAGGCGGAGAGAACATTTTGCGTTTTCAGCCCTAACAGGGATTTTGAGTTGATATTTCCATGCTTTTTCCCACAATATAGTTTTTACTTGCTGGCAGTGGGGGGAACCCATTTTCAGAGACAACTGCAACCCCTGTGTGCCCCCCCCCTCCCCAGATTATCCCTTTGTTTGTGAAAACCTGAGCCTCTTGCTAATGAATGGCTGGTGAGCTGGAGGGTGAGCTCTCTGCATTTGCAGCCCTACCTGGGTTTTTTGGGTTTGTTTGCAGGGATATTCCCATGCTGTTTTTCCACAACAGATTTTGTACTTGCTGGCAGGGGGTGCAGAGAGGGGTAAGCCAATTTTCAGGAAAATGCCACCCCTGTGTGCCCCCCCCCCAGCATTATCCCTTTGCTTGTGAAAAGCCGAGCCTCTCACTAATAAATGGATGAGAAACTCAGTGAGCTCTGTGCATTTTGTGTCCTAACAGGGGTTTGGGGGGATATTTCCATGCTTTTTTCCACACTACATTATTTCCTTGCTAGCAGGGGGGGCAGCCCATTCTCAGGGACAAATGCAACCCCCCCTCCCCAGCCCTGTCCCTTTGCTTGTGAAAACCTGACCCTCTCACTAATAAAAGGATGAGAAACTTGCAGAGAACTCTTTGCATTCTCAGCCCTAACAGGGATTTTGAGTTGATATTTCCATGCTTTGTTTCCACAATACATATTTTTACTTGCTGGCAGGGGGGCAGCCCATTTTCAGGGATAATTGCAACCCCTGTGTGCCCCCCCCCCAGCCCTGTGACTTTGCTTGTGGAACACTGACCCTCTCACTAAGAGAAGGATGGTGAGCTGGAGGGTGAGCTCTCTGCATTTGCAGCCCTACCTGGGTTTTGGGGGTTCCTTTGGGGGGATATTCCCATGCTTTTTACTGTAATGCAACTTTTTCTTGCTGAGCAGGGGATTCAGCGGGGGGACAGCCAATTTTCAGGAAAAAATGCAACCCCTGTGTGTCCCCCCCCTCCCCAGATTATCCCTTTGTTTGTGAAAACCTGAGCCTCTTGCTAATGAACGGCTGGTGAGCTGGAGGGTGAGCTCTCTGCATTTGCAGCCCTACCTGGGTTTTTTGGGTTTGTTTGCAGGGATATTCCCATGCTGTTTTTCCACAACAGATTTTGTACTTGCTGGCAGGGGGTGCAGAGAGGGGTAAGCCAATTTTCAGGAAAATGCCACGCCTGTGTGCACCCCCCCCCAGCATTATCCCTTTGCTTGTGAAAATCTGAGCCTCTCACTAATAAATGGATGAGAAACTCAGTGAGCTCTGTGCATTTTGTGTCCTAACAGGGGTTTGGGGGGATATTTCCATGCTTTTTTCCACACTACGTTATTCCCTTGCTGGCAGAGGGGGCAGCCCATTTTCAGGGACAAATGCAACCCCCCCCTCCCCAGCCCTGTCCCTTTGCTTGTGAAAACCAGAGCCTCTCACTAATAAAAGGATGAGAAACTTGCAGAGAACTCTTTGCATTCTCAGCCCTAACAGGGATTTTGAGTTGATATTTCCATGCTTTGTTTCCACAATACATATTTTTACTTGCTGGCAGGGGGGCAGCCCTTTTTCAGGGATAATTGCAACCCCTGTGTGCCCCCCCCCCCCAGCCCTGTGACTTTGCTTGTGAAGCACTGACCCTCTCACCAACAGGAGGATGACGAACTCGCAGAAATCTCTTTGCCTTTTCAGCCCTAACTTGCTTTTTTTGGGGCTGAAATTGCCATTTTCCCTGCCCGGCAGGGCTCTGCCCGGGGCCGCCCAGCTGCGGGCACTTTGGGATGTTCCCCCCCCCAGCTCATCCCAGCTCATCACTCCCAGCTGGGGGGTGTTGGGGGGGTCCCAGCAGCCTGTGGGGCCGGGGGGGGGGGTGGGCAGTTTTCCCTGCAGAGTAGGAGAGCCGGAGGAGGGTGTGGAGGAGGCTGGGGGTGAGTAGTGTTTTTCTTCTTTTCTTTTTTTTAAGGGTTTTTCATTTCTTAGCTGCAATAGAAAGTTTGTTTTTTATTAAGAGCGGAATGTGAGCGTCGCTGCCGCCTTCTCTCGGCCCCGCTTCAGTAAAGGGGGTTTTGGTGGTTTGGTGTTTTTCCCCTCTTAGAGGGGACCGTGTTGTGCACATCACATCCCCCCCCACTCCCCCCCAAACCCTGTGAAATAACCCCCCCCTGCGCCTCGACCCCTCAAAAACCAAGCTGGCTTAGGGTTCCCCAGAAGCGTTCCCCCAAATCACCCCCCCCACACACACACACACTGCAAGGGTTGCGTTTCGTGGCACTACATGGACTCATGGAATGGTTTGGGTTGGAAAAGACCCTAAAACTGATCTCATTACCCCCCCCCCCCCCCCCCCCCGCCAATGCCAGACCAGGTTGCCCAAATGCCCCGTCCCACCTGGCCTCGAACATCTCCAGGGATGGACGGGGCACCCAAAGCTTCTCTGCACCCCCCCACCCCGCCCCGTCACCCCAGGGCTGGAGGAATAACAAGTTAATACCAAATTTCTCCGCGTAATAGAAGTTTTTCCGGGTTTGGTGGAAGCAGGGTTTGGGCGGGGGGCTCTGGAAAGAGCCTGGCCCCATCCCTTGGGTCCTTTGCTGTGGGGCAGCTGGGATGGAGGCCGCAGAGCCGCCTCCTGGGGGTCCCCCCCCATCGCCCCTGTACCCCCAAACTGTGGGGTGAAGGAGGGAGCAGGGCTAGGTGAGCCTGGGCTGCCCTGCCCTCATTTTTTTGGGGGGGCATTGAGTGTGAAATCTCATTGCTCTGGGGGAAAAATGGTTCTGGGTTTGCCGTTTACTGCCCAGGACTGGGGGGCGCGTGTGTGTTTCTCCTTAATTTTGGCTGATTTGGTTGATACGGAGCTGTTTGTCGGTTGCAAAGTGGGGGCTGGGTTCCTGGGCAGGGGTCCCGGTGAGGGTGGTCCGGCTGGGAAGCGTCAGATAAAGGGGTGCTGCTGGTCCCAGGGCGGGCAGGGATGGCAGCTTCTCCCGGGGGGAGCAGGGCTGCGGGATGCGAGGGTGGGGGGGTGTCCCAGTGGGTTTTGGGGGATGTGGGAAGGAACCTGCTGCTGCGTACTGCTTGTGAGCCCACCCCGGTGTTGACCACCTCGGGGCATCCCAAAAGCGCAGCCCGTGACCCCCCCAAGGGAAGCTGCCCCCCCTCCCCACGGGCTCCGCTCCCTTGTACCTGGGGCGTTCATCCACCGGGCATAAACCTATTGGGAATCATTAGCTCCGGTGCTCCCGGAATGACTTGTTTTATTTAGGTTTTCATTTCAGGGAAGAAAATGAGACTCTTTTTTTTTTTTTTCATATAAAAATTATTATTTTATTTTATTAGTGTTTCAGCTTGATACAAAACAGCTCTTTTTTTCCCATTTTCTCTCTGTCTGGTCCCTGAGCCAGCGATGAGGCGGGGGGGGGGGGAATGGAGCAGGAGGGGGTTGTTCCTTCTCTTTCCCTGGTATCAGCATCCCCCGTGGGTCCCTTCCCCGCGCTCCCCACACACAGAAACAGCCCCCGCCTTCACCCAAAGGCGTCAAAGCCTCTCCCGACCCATCACCATCCCATTTCCAGCCTCTCCACCAAACTGGAGGGGAGCCGGTACCTTTGGGGCTGGTGCAAATAAAGCTGAAATTGGTCTTTGTGCCGGGGGGGATCAACAGGGTCAATTTTTTGGGTATTAAAAATTGAGCTACACCTGGGTTGAGGGCTGTGCTCGCACCTGCAAACAAACCTGCGGCACGTGTTGCTCGCAATAAGGTATTTGCAGGGTCAGGGACTAATAATTTAAACTGCTGAGCAAAATAAATAAGTGGAAAGCAAAAAGCAAACCCCACCCCCCCTCCCACCCCAGCGCCGCGGGAGCAAGGCGATATTGTTTGCCTTTCAAATAGGCACACGCGAAATACAAACAGTAGCAGGAGGGATACAGAGATTAAAATTTTTAGGAAAACAAAACACCCGAAATCCCAGCAGGACGCGGCGTTGCCATTTTGTATGTGCATAAGATTAGCAACACTTTGCTGCCTGCTGCGAGGGGCCTTCTCCCCCTCCCCCTGGAAAACTTGGGCAAAAAAACCCGATCTTTTTGGGGAATAAAGTTTAAAATAAATGATCAAAATTTCCCGCAGAAAATACTGACTTTTTAAATTGGAAACTGCCCCCGCTCCGGCCTGGAAAGCAGCCAGGAAACAACCCGCTTTCACTTTTTCCCCTCACAAAAAATCGAAAATTTGAAAGGAAATTAGATACTCTCCCTGCAAATCTCCACCGTCTCATAAACCCAATATCCATCCGGCCGACGGAGGGAGGAGAGGGATGTCCTGGCTCCGTGGAAGCGAATTATGAGCCCGAGGAGCTGGACGGAGCCTCGTACGGCCCCGCTTCGTGTCTTCCCCTACGGATCAGGGATGCGGGATCGCTGGGATGGGGGGGGACTGCAGACCCGTGGCTTTTCCTTGCGTGACCATGTGTTGGGATTCCTTCTTCTGCCCTGCAAAGCTTTGCTTTTTCTCGGGAAAATTTTGCTTCTGCATCCTGGGCTCTGCTGGTGCAAATAAACCCAGCGGGAGCACGGTTTGCTCGCCTGGGCGGGCGATATTTGCGGATAGCTTATATCTGCAACGTAAGATATTCACAGACCTGTATATTTCCAGGTGGATTTCTGCTCCTGACGATAGCCCCGAGTCAGGGCTCTGCTCCGCTCGCTGCCTTAACCAAGGGATGTGCTGTGGTTTTATCCCGATTTTACCCTAAAAAGCAGGGACGAGGCTCTTTGGGGGCAGGGGAGGGAAAGCTTTGCTTTAATGCCGCAGGAGCCAGGAATTGCCTTTCGCCGCCAACTTCCACAGCGGCACCCGAGCCTCAAAAAATCCTCTTTTTCTTTGTGCCTTGCTCAGGATCTGAACCCCAAAGCGCTTAAACCCCTTGGGGTGTGTCTGCAGTGGATATTTCAGGGGTGTTTTTAGGCAGCGAGTGCGCAAGGAGCGGAGGCCAAGGCCGGGAGCGACGCATTTGCTTGTCCATGAGGCAACAAATGTACCATATGTGCAGAAGGGGAAGGATGGGGAGCACGGATGCTGCCAGCTCCGGGTGCTGTGCCGGGGGGGGCCGCAGGGATTACAGGAGCTGCAAACCCCCGGTTTAGTCTGATGACTGGGGGGGGGGGGGATTTCTGCGACATCAATACACGGTGCCAAAAATTAGATATATGGGGCGAGAGGGGTGGATTCGATCAGGAAAAATGGCAGTGATGCTCCCTAGGGGGTGGTTTTTGGGCTCCTGGTGATGCGTGGCATCCCCTGAGCTCAGCGATTCCCATGGGGATGGGCTGTGCCAAGCTGAAATCGCGCCCAGCCGGGCTGTAAATTGTGATTCCTGGAGTGTCACCAGGTTTTCGGCGCCGGGTCCCCAGGCAGCTGGTGCCTGAGCCGTGCCCCCAGCCCAGCGCCCTCCCTGCGGGCGCTTCCCTTTGGTTAGGGGAATGCTTTCTGCCTGGTGTATTTTTAGGATCTCTGCATGTTCGGCTGTTGAAGTTTGAGAAGCGTTTTATCGCATTTTAAAATATGAAAGCGGAAAGTTATGGTCCAGTAAGCAAAACTGGAATTTGTTCTTTTTTTTTTTTTTTTTTTTTTGTTTTTCCCATGGAAAACAATGCTGAAATGGATGGTTTGGCTAAGAAAAAGCTCAGATGGTTTTGCTTTTTAACAACTTTGCTTTTGCCATTTGGTCCGGTAACGCCTTGTCCTGGTGCTTGGGGTCACTCCTGAGCCCCCAGAGCTCCTCTCTCCTGCTGTTATTTATCCAAAATGAGCTTGGAAATGGGCAGAGACGGTGTTTGGAGGTTTTTCGGGATGGGGCATGGATGATGCTGACCGTATCCCCCAGCCAGCAGCGGGACCCCCAGCCCCGGCTCCCCAACGTCTCCCACCTTTCCCCCCGGGGTTGAACTCACGCCAAAACACGTGCCGGGTGGGAACGGCGAGGAAAACTGGAGCGGGGTGGCTTTGACAAGCAGAATCCCACCACCGTCCTCGCCTTCCCCGCAACCATTTGTTGCTGGCGGGGGCTGCGGGGAGCCCGGCAGCGCCCGTGCCCACCCCGTCGCAGAAGGCTGGAGCCGGCATTTGAATAATGAATTCCGTTTAAGACTGAAAGCTCGGAGATCCATCTGTAACAAGACTCGAAATAATTACAGCTGATGATTGCCTGGTACCTCAGCCAGAAAAAACAGAACAGATTTTGGCCGCCAGCAATTACAAGCAGCACCCGCTCGAGCACAGGGAGAACTTTCGGAACGAATTTATGAATACATTTGGGTGGATGGGGAGCGATGGGGATGGCGGATCAGGGTGCAGGATGGCGGCGGGGGGCGGTCCTAGACCCCTTCTCTGGGGGGACGGTGGCAAGGGGGTGCGTGGCATCCCCTGCTCCTCTGCAGCATCCTTTGGGGCTGGCAGGAGCAGGGCATCCGTCCCTGGACTGCTGCGTGCGTGGGGCTGTTGCAACACGCCGGGATGAGAATTGGGTGGGCGAGGGGGGAAATAGGAGGAAAACGGAGAAAAGATAAGGCCGTTCCCAGGAACTGCGGGGTACCCAGAGGTGGCAGGAGGGCTGACAAATTTCGGACCTGACTCTGCCAACACTTTACCCTCTTCTTTGCTTTTCTCTTGCGGCTTCGCGGGTGAGGGTTGAGTGGGGAAGGAGGGTTTCTCCACCCGCCGTCGCGGTGATGCCCTTCGGTGGCCTCCAAAAACATGCGTGCTGTCCCCGGCAGCCCCGCACATCTCCCGGGCTCAGATTTGCTTTCCGGATAATGGGGATAATTTATCAAATAGTGAATAATATGGTTTCCTTCTTGCCTGTCTCCTTCCACGTATCATTTCAACCGGCTGAAAATTGTCAAATTAGACTATTTTCCTTGACTGTTCCATTTAGGAGTGGGGGGAGCTGAAGGCTTTGATAATTGGGCTGTTCGCTCCGCCGACGTCTTGTAAAATAAGCAGCGAGTTAAAAATGTTATTGCCCGGGCTTTGAGGAATGCCTTGGTGGGTAAAGCCTAGGCTCTCTCCCCTGAGGTTAGATGCTGATGATTTTTCAAAGTCTGTTTTCTTTGCCCCCTAGAGTGTGGCTGCCCGAGCCTGGCTGAGGCTGACACGGGGAAACCTTGGCCGCCGGCTTTGCGAGTCGCTCGGGGACTGTAAGTACATTGCGCTATCGCTTTTTCCCATCCGCCAAAATTGCATGTGCTTTGAATTGTCCTAGTGTAATGCGTCTATATTCATCATGCTCCCTTATCTTGTTCGGCTGCAATCTACAAGGATCTGCTTAGTTCTCCCCTGCACCTTAAATTCTCTTTTATCTCTACTGGTGTCACCGCCGAGCCTGCAGACAGCTGTAGCGTCTTTCCTCTTGCAGCTGGAAAATGTATGCGGGGACCCCCTGCTCTGTCCCCATCCCTGGCTTTTGCACGGGATGATGTAGAGCCTGGCTGGACTAGCTTTAAGGAGGATGTGATGGTCCTCTGCTCTGTAGCTGTACTCGTGGCCACGCGTGATCCCGGCGGGAGGGATGCTCTTGGTGGGAAGGATGCTCCTGGTAGGAGGGATGCTCTTGTTGGGAAGGATGCTCCTGGTGGGAAGGATGCTCCTGGTGGGAAGGATGCTCCCAGTGGGAGGGATGCTCTCGTTGGAAGTGATGCTCTCATTGGGAGGGATGCTCTCGGTGGGAAGGATGATCCTAGTGGGAGGGATGCTCTCGTTGGGAGGGATGCTCTCGTTGGGAGGGATGATCTCATTGGGAGGGATGATCTCGGTGGGAGGGATGCTCTCGGTGGGAAAGATGATCCCAGTGGGAGGGATGCTCTCGTTGGAAGTGATGTTCTCGTTGGGAGGGATGCTCTTGGTGGGAAGGATGCTCCCGTGGGAGTGATGCTCTCATTGGGAGGGATGCTCTTGTTGGAAGTGATGCTCTCATTGGGAGGGATGCTCTCGGTGGGAAGGATGATCCTGGTGGGAAGGACGCTCTCGTTGGAAGGGATGCTCTCGTTGAAAGTGATGTTCTTATTGGGAGGGATGCTCTTGGTGGGAAGGATGCTCCCGTGGGAGTGGCGCTCTCGTTGGGAGGGATGCTCCCAGTGCGAAGGATGCTCCCAGTGGGAGGGGTGCTCTCATTGGGAGTGGTGCTTTCGTTGGGAGTGGTGCTCCTGATGGGAGGGATGCTCTTGGTGGGAAGGATGCTGGCAGCCTGCAGGGGTGGCAGGGCAAGAGCCTGGTGTCAAAAAACCCAGTGTGACGGGGGAGCTGGGTGCTACATGAAGCTGTTTCCTTTTCCCCCTCCCCATTTCTGGCAATGACTCCACCTGGGAAGAGGAAAGACGAAGAGCTGTTGAAGCTAGGAGACCCGATGCATCCCTGGGTGTTGCCATACCTGGGGCAGAAAGCATGTGGCCAGGTCCTGGGGTGCTTTTCCTCAAGGAATTTCTTGCACTTGTAATTTCCAACCAGGCTAAGGCGAATGCAAAACCAGAAAGCACATTATTTTACGCCCAAGCAGCCTGCCTGCCCCGAGTAGATACGCAAGGAGGTTTTGCCCGTCCTCCCTTACGTTTTGAGCTGATCTTATATTGCCGGTGGGGTTTTGCAGGTCCTTTATTTCTGTCGGTATTGAGATGGGAGGTATTTTGGTGCTGGTATTATGATGGAAGGCATTAAGGCGTTGCTATTAAGATGGGAGGTATTTTGGTGTTGGTATTAAGATGGAAGGCGTTAAGGTGTTGGTATTAAGATGGGGGGATTTCTTCCTCAGTGATCCACATTATTTCCTCCCTTTATCACTGGTTAAATAAAACAGGACTGCAAAATAACTAGTGACTCCGTGTGCCGGGTTTGAATTACACCTAAAATACCCAATTCTTTCTCTCTGTACCATCCTATTTTGGGATGAAACACGAAGCTCCGAGTGTGCCGTCCTGAACAGATGCGCTTCCCTGAGCCTCTCCCAGAAATCTCCATTTAAATCCCGCTCCTTGCCCCGATATAGGAGCTGCTTGGGCAATATAAGACTGCGCAGCATCGCTTAACGGGGAAGCCAGATAAAGGGAACAGCTGGTTAATCAGTTCAAGTGGCTGGGAACCAGTTTACCGTGTATTAAGTATTCTTTGATTCTGTTTAATTGGGACATTGCGGAGACCCTGACGTCCAGTAATAAGGACAGTGGGAAGCTGATCAGACAGCTCGTTAACACTCAATTAATGCCGCTCCGTACAGCACAGCAGTAACTTTAGGAAAAAATGTGTGTGCGACGGCAATTTCCATTGCGCCTGCTCGGCGGTGGCCACGCGGCGCTGCCTTGGTGCCTGTGCGCGATTGAAGGGGAATTAAAAGTTGAAGTGCCTCTTTTTTTTTTTTTTAATTTTTTTTTTTTTTTCTGAGGTGAACGCAGTCACTTTGCGCAGGGCGGACCGAGTTCATTTTTAATTTATAGGTGCAATTAAAGCACAACGAGAGTAAAATTCATAAATCTTGAGCTAACCGGCTGCGATTCTTCCGAAAACTCTTTTTTGTTCCTTCCTGATGCGGGCGATGTGGGCACCTGGTGTGCCTGGAATAATAATAATAATAGCCAGCTATTCCCCTTCACCCTCTTCCTTGTCAATCCTACGCGGGCTTTATTAATCTTACCTGGACGCGCCCTGGCGGTGCCTGCGTGCTTGCTTTGCACCCGCAGCCCTGGAAAGGCTCAGCAAGAGGTTTAAATGCTGAGTTTTGGCTGGGCGACCTGAGCCGCGGGGGGAGAGGGGGCTGAATTTCTGCCCGTGGTATTTGTTCAGGTGTGGAAAGAGAGGGTGGGATGGCAGAAGCCATCCGAGCTGCCACCTCCGCTTGGCACGTGAGATGCGGAAGAGCGCAGGACGCATCCCTGGGCATCTCGGGGCCGAGAGCGGTGGCCGTGGCCATCCTGGGAGCCCTGGGAAGGAGTCGCGTGGAGAAACATCGGCCGGCGAGGGAAGGAGGGAGCAGGGCTGGTGTGTGCTCCTCCATCCCTTAGAAGAGGTGTCTTGGTCTGTAACAGGGATTTTCCCCGTGGCACGCGTGGAGGAGGGTCTCAGCCGGCCAGGTTCAGCTTTCCTTGCTCCCGGTTGCTTTCCCATCATTTCGTCCCTGGCCAGACCGTGTCCACGCTTGGCATAGCATGGCTGGAGGGGTAATTGCCATCTCTTCATTTCCCTAATGAGCTCCGGGCCTGCTAATGAGCCTATTGCTCCTTGGCAAAGCGGGACCAACTGAGGAGCTCTGCTCGGAGGGGGGCACAGCTTTGATCGGGGGATGCTGCTTGTCCCCTGCGTGGTCGCAGGGGGACAATTCCCCGTCGGCCGCTTTGTAACTCAGCTCCCTCCGACCATTCATCGCTGTCAGTCGCGGATTCATTTAAGGGTCTGATTCCGCCCCCCGCCCCCTTCTACGTTTTTTTCTTTCTTTTTATTTTTTTTATTACATCTGCACACTCAGCCATGCAAAAAATTACACGATTTCAGTGATTCGGCTCACTCTGGTCTGGGATGGCGAGGGCTGCTTAGTACCACCATCACCATTCAATTAGCCCCGCCGCACAAAAGAGACGGGCCGGAATAATACGGCCTTTAGCTGAAAAAAAGAAAAAAAAAATAAAAACGCCACTCCATCCTGCGTGGAGCGCTCCGTGGGGAACGCCGGCGCTTTCCCAGCCCTGCGGCATGTGCTGCTCCTCCTCGACGCTCGTCCTCTGCCCGCATCCATGGGGATAGCGATGGGGACCGGCGCCAGGAGCTGGGGTCCAGCTCGAGCACGTCGGGAGATGCGGCAGGCGGGGATTTAGGTGTTTTAGTGCTGCTGTTTTCCAACCGGGCGCTTCGGTTTCGCTGGTTCTGTAAAATCCAGGGTGGATGCAGCTGTTTTGAGCATCTTCATCCTCCCAGGGGACGAAGCAGCCCCTCTGCGGCAGTGGTCCCCCACGCGTCCGGGATGGAGAAGCCCTGGCACGCGCTGCATCATCCTCAGCTCTTTGATGTGCCCTGGGGGATGCTGAGGTTTGGGGAGGGCCCTGAGCCCTCTCAAAGACTCGCCCCCCTCTCCCCCCCCAGCCCATAGCTGCATCTTCCTCCTGCCTTTGCGGCATTTGGGCTGCTTGAGACGGGGGTGAGATTAAACACATGGCTGGAGCCAGCGTGGGGAGGCGGCGTGAGATTTTCCTTGCAGTTTATAGCCTAAAGAAACCCACCTTTTCCAACACTTTTCCCCCTCTTTGCTGCCGAAAAACCTCGATTCTGCTGTTAAAACGTGGTTTGCAGGTGCCCGGTGCTGAGCACACGTGCCGGTCCCGGGACACAAACGGAGCATCTTCTCCGGCCATCCGTTCCCTGGGCAGCTGAACGGCAGCTTTGCCGTTCTTGATGCAAACCCCTGTATTTTGAGGATGGCGCTGACTGAAAAGTTAATCTGTTGCTTTGAAAGGAGGGGCAGAGGGCAAAAGAAAAAAAGCTCTTTCTTGTCTTCCACCTCTGCCCTTGCGTAGGAGCTGATAAAAAGCCAAAGGCAGGTCTCTGCTCTGCCAGGAGATCTGACTCCACTCCGGCTTTGCCTGGGAGCCGTGAGGATAAAATATTAAGTACCGGGGCTGGAGCAGTGCGGGTACAGCAGGCATAATCAGATGAGTAGCTAAAAGTCTGGCATCCTTTGGGGACACGTGTGATTGATCAGCCCTTGCAAAAATAAATAAGCCGGCCCTTTAGATCTATGTAGCAATTTTAAATTTTTAATAAATCTGTAGGTGTGGTGAAGGATAAGTCATCGCCCTGCGCCTGTGATTCTCTGGGTGAATTTATCACGCTTCTCCCTTTCGGATGGGCTTCGGATCCCGCCGATCGGCGGCGGCTTAAAATTCCCATCCCATCTTTCTCTCGCCGAGGTGTGACGGGGAGCTGGGCTGGGTACCGGCCGGGCTGGGGGTGCTCCGGCTCCAAATGGGAAGATGGAGGACCCTGAAACGCGGTGTGTTGTGGTTTGGGCTGGGCTGGCCACTCACCGGGACGTGGTGCCTCTGGGTTTGCTGGCCCGCGGTGGCCCTGGGTCTGCGGCGGGGGGTACGAAATCCTCCAAACTGCCTCCACAGGAGCATCACGCGGAGCAGGGGCAGCTGCCAGCGTGGTGGCGGTGGAGATAACGCATGGGGAAATGATGGCACTAGACGAAAACAGCATTTGCAAACTAATTACGGGGTCTTCAGCCCTGCCAGGGCTCCCCCTTGCCAGCCTGGTGCTGGTGGGGGACCAGGTGGGAGACATGGCAGCATCCTCCCTGTGCTGCCCGGGCTGCTCTGCCTGCCACGGGGAGCTCGATGTCGGCCTGGGCAGCAGGACACGGAGCCGAGCAGGGTTGCAGATGGCAGGGCTGGCTCCTGCCCCGCTCCGACAGGGAGCAGATGGGCCAGGCAGCCCCCGGCTTCCCCCAGCTCTGGGGCTCTCTCCACCCACCCGCCGGCACAGGGTTGGGGCGCGAGGGGCTGATGCAGCCCGGCGGAGCTCATCGCTCCCTGCTGGGGACCCGTTTTGCCCCTCTGCGAACGTGGAGGTGGATGCAGGAGGATCCGGCTGCAGCTGAGTTGCACACCTGGGAAGCACAGGACGTGCGTGAAGGTGAAATGCGCCTTTCCCGTGGCTTCCTATAGGGCTGCTGCCTTGCTCTGGAGGAGACGGAGGGTTCAGGGAGGAGTTGTGGGGTGGCAGGGCTCCCCTGGCATTGCTAAAGCTTTGCAAAAGGCTTTTGGCACTTTTGTGCCGTTTTTGTGCTGTGCAGCTGTACAGCTGCGTCCCGCTTTGCCCCGCGTAACCAGTGATGCTACGGCCATCCCACCCCTAAGCGGGCAGAGGGTCTGTCACCCTGCGTAGCCGTTCCTAGCCGAGGGTACAGCAGCCCTTCCTAGGGCAGAGGATGAGGTTTCCCAGGTTCCCCCATCTCTGCCTGGCTCTGGCAGCGTGCGTCCAGGAGAACATATGCACTGCGATGCCAGGGCTCTTGTCTTTGCACCTTGAAGCCCGGTTGGCCCCTAGTGCTGGGATGTGCCTGGTCTCCCTGGGAAGAGATGCTCTTAAAGAGCATGTCCCAGTTTGGAGAGGCATATCCCGGTTTGGCGATACAAACTCCATGCTGAGCGGGAAGGCAAATCTGAGCTCAGAAAGGTTTCGGAGGGGGGTTTGGTTTCCAGCATTGCTGTGGGAAAGCCTGTAGAATCTCCAGAGCCATGGTAACGCGGATGCTGTCATTTCCCCGTGCTCGGCAGCGCTGACATGTCTCCGTGTGTCATCTGCACGGGGCCCGCGCTCCTGCTGGAAGCTCGCGGTGGTTGCAATTAGCTTGTACTTAAGCCCGGATAGTTACTACTGAGTTGGTTTTTTCATATGGTGTGTATCACACAGCCATCGGTATTTTTAAAACTTGAGCTGGCAACAAGTTCCCGCGGTGCTGGGAGCCTCTGGAGTAGGAGGTGCGTGCCCGGTCCCTGCTGACGCTCTCAGCAGAGGCTCGCGGTGGCTGCAGATACTCAGTGTGGGCAAGGAGAAGGCAGGAGGAGGTACCCGAGGTTGGCTGGACGTGAGCTGGGGGAAAACCTTCTCCCAGTCCCTTTATAATACGCCTGTCACTGCGCTCTGGGTACAGGTGATGGATTTGGGAATTGCGGATAGGAGCAGAAGCTGCCTTGAGGGCAGCGAGCGAGCTGTAATCACTTTTTCTTCCATGGCGTGGAGTCTGATAGAGCCAGGGGGAGATACCAGTGATGCTTGGAGGTATGGTGTGGCCACCGGTCCTCATCGACAGCCCCAAATGTCCCCCCACCCATGTGCGAGAGCTCGCCTTGTCCTGCTCCGTCTCCATCCGGCGCTGATGGATGGGCAGGGAGAGACCTCAGCTTTGCAGAAGGTCCATCATTCTGCCACGGCATGAAGGATGTGTGGCTGAAATGGCAAATAGAGCCCGAGGCGGCCCAACGAGCTGCCCTGGGGACAGCACGCACAGCGCAGTGACAGGCAGAGGGAGCCCCAGGCTAGAAAGGAAGGAGAATGAGCAGGAAAAGGTGCCCAAGCCATCCAGGAGATGTGCAGGAGCAGAGGGGCTCTGCGGTGGTCCCAGCCGGGCAGAGCTGTGATATCCATCCCTCTTATTAAAAGCAAATGTCTCCTGCGGCTGCAGGGAGCCAGAAGTGTGGCCGGAGCTGCAGGATGCTCTGTAAAGCCTGATGGAGAGGAGGGAGGGTGGCAGAGCGCGGGGATGAAGGCCAGCCAGCCAGGTTAAAATAGCATTCCGACAGCTTTGCCTTGGGCACCCCGGCAGGCATGAAGCCTCCGGGTCCTCCTAGGTGGGAGGATGCTGACACCCAGGTGTCCTCCACTTTCGTTTTCCTGATGGCATCTTATCCTTTCGGAGGCCGGGAAAGCCGTCCAGCCCTGCTGGCAGCGCCGGTGAGGACGTCTGCGTGGTCATGGGCATGCTTTGGTCATGTACGGTTGGGTTTTATCCCTGCATCCCCTGGTCCTGTCCTCTGCGTCCCCTCCTCTGTTCCAGCCAAACGAGGTGTGACCCCCCCCAGGAGGTGGGGAACTTGCCCCAACGGGTTGGAATTTGGCCCTGTGGGCATTGCAAACCCTCCCCACTGCTTTTTAAATAGTCTCATCAGCGGAGCCCAGATCTGGCAGCCAGATGCCTCGCTCAGGTTTAAATTGAGGGATTGCATCCCTCCTGCGCTCTGTTTGTTGTCTCAATTTCTCTGATCGCCAGCAAAGATGAATTTTTTTTTTTTTTAGGCATCCTGTTTCTAGCAGATAATACTCCTCCCTGAGCCGTCCTGTTTGGGGTTTAAATAGGCGAGGTGGTGGGGTAGAGTTTGCCGAGCTGCTCCATGGCGAAGGTGTGGGGGACCCAAAACGCTGCTCCTGGGACCCAAAGGGGCTTCACAGGGATGGTGTGTGGGGGGTGAGCAGGTGGCGAGTGATTCCCAAGCATCCCGTCCCATGGTTTTCTCCCGGCTCTTTTGAACGGCACTGCGCTTTCGGGCAGGTTTTTGCTCTGCTGCAGCCCCTGGAAGCTGCTGCCCGAGTTGTCTCACCCCCTTCTATGGCCAAAATCATGGTGCGAGTGGCATCCGATGCTCTCTCCGCTCCTCTCTGTGTCCTTCCTCTCGTGACTGGACGTAAAAGCCACTTTCATCTCCTGGCTCCTTTTGCATTCTCCCTCCCATTCTTTCTTTTTTTTTCTTTTTTTTTTTCTTTTTTTCCATAAAAAGCCAAATTTTTGGAAATGAAGTGAAAGAGAGGGAGAAAAAAAGGAAGCCCAGATGCAAGGTTTTTTTTTTTTTGCTCATGAAAGGGAAAGCACGGAATACAACAAATTAAATAGCCACCCGGTGAGAAAAAAGGGATTGAAGTGAAAAATGGAGGTGGGGGGGGGATAAAACCCAGATGAAAAAGGCAGGCTTGGCGCTGGGAGGTGCCAGACAGGCCTGGGAATAGAGGCATAGCATGGTGGTAAAATAATTGTGCCCCTTCAGCTGAAGTCCACCACTTGCTTTCTGCCTCGCTAACCCAAGCCTGCCATCCTCCGTTAGCTCCCGCAATATTTTATCTGCCAGCTCGGGCTCTGTTTCACCCGGCGATGGAGAGGACTAGATTAATTAGGAGAGATCTCTTTTTACGCAGCCAGCCTGGCTCTGCGGGGGGAAGGCTGGGAACTATTTAAAGGGATGAAGATGTACTGCAGCAGCTGCCATCTCTCTGGCTGGTAATGTGCTCACTCACCTAGTTGAAAATTCATCTCCTTTTGCCCTCTGCCAGTAATTCCCAGCAAATAAAAGCAAAGCGGAGCTCCAAGACTGGGGTACGGCGTGGGCTGGGGATGGGGAGAGCGGGCGGATGTGAGGAGACAGGAGTGAGATTTTGTCTGGATGGAGCTTGGGACCTTGCAAAAGTCCGGCGTGTTCCTCTTGTTTATTATAGCGGTTTATTATTATCATATGGGAACGGGGCTGCGGGTTTCCCCATATACAGGACGGACCCAGCCATCTTTGGGGGGGGCTTTGGGAGCATCACTCCCCCGTTTCTTCGGCTCATTAAGGCTCAGCCTTGCCTTCAGGTGACACAGGTAATGAATCCTCCGCAGGGCGCCTGCTGGCTTTAATAAGCTGGAATGAACCGAGGAAGAGAATTAACCTGGCAGGATTAGCTCGCTCTGCAGCGCGGTGCTGGGGATGTCTCCTCCCGGGCCGTGCCGGGAATCTCAACACCTCTCCTGTGCTCTTCCTAAAGCACCCAGCAGCTTAAAAACCCCGGTGAGAGAGGGGGGAGCGGGTAAGGATGCAGCCCCCTTGCTTGCAGGATGCTCTCCTGCCTCTTTTACCCTGGAGCGCGGGGAGAGGAGTGATGCTGGTGGGCTGAGCTCGGCATCCGCCAGATGTGCAGCATCCCGGCCGGGATGGCTTCCCTCCCGCTGCCTCTTCCCACCAGCCTCCCTCCTGCGGAGCGGGAGAGGAGCAGGTAGGATTTAAGCAGCTCTCTCTGTGTTCGGGAGGTGTTCCAGGCAGCGCACAGGACTGGTTTTGGCGAGGGCTCCTGAAGCCCAGTTCATCGCAGCGCATGTCAGAGAGCCTGGCGCTTGAAAACCCTGCAATTACGGTGCATTTGGTTGGGTCTTCTGGCTTTTTATTTGCAGTAAATGGCTTTGTAATGCAGCCCCCCTGCGGGGCACACTCCGTGGGGCAGGCAACGTGCTTTTTATGTCCTAAAAGCCGGTCAGTCGGATGTTCTGCTGGATGTGTGGGAGCCGTTTGGGGGGCTGCAGCTGCGCCGGAGCTCCCAGCATCATGCCAGGGCTCCCGATGCCCTGGAAAAGGGGGGACCACATCCTCTCTTCGATTAATACACCGTGCTTTTGGGGAGCATGTGCAACGAGGAGCTTTCCTGAAAGTACACATCCCCACCCTGCACCTTGTTGTCCGCCCTCCACGCCACAGATCCCTGGGAAAAACCCGTCCTGGCAGCTGTTGTGGGCATCCATTGGCATAAAGGATCCTTCGGGATCTTTGGGCAAGAGCCTGATGGATACGACCCGTCCACCCGGGACCTTGGGGAATGAGTGATTGAGTTGCATCCCTGGCTCCTCGGTGGGCAGAGGGATGCGGGAAGGTGGGGCGGGGGATGGCCCCGCTCCCTGCCAGCCCCGGGGAGCCCGGCTTTTTGCCAGGCTGCTTCCCAGCCGGCACGCTGCTCCGTGGGCATGGCGCTTGCATACTAATGTGCTCTTCCTGCGGTAGAGGAGCCTTTCCCTGACGGATCCTCTAAGAGCAGCCGTGGATTTTGAGAAACCCTCGATGGCACTGCTTGTAATTATAATGTAATGGGGGTAATTGAGAGCCCAGGGGCTGATTTGCATGTTCTGAACAGTATATGGAGGCTCGGGGGGTTTATCCCTGCCCCCCCCAACCTTCCCCTGGCTGGGTCTGTGTGGGGTTTGGTGATGTTGCCAGCTGGGGTCGGGTCCATCCTCCTGCCCATGGATGGGAGGAGATGAGGGGGGGCGAGGTTTGCAGGCATGGAGCACGTGTGGCACCGCAGCCCAGGTTTGAGGTCCACCGGAGCCATCCATAATTGATAACACCCAGGCTGTAATGAGCTCCCAGTCCGGGCGAGGAAAGCATTTGCAAGCTGGTGTGGATTTCCATGGAACGGGGCTTGTTCTCGGAGGGGTGTTTTCAGGCTTCCAGCTCATACTCATTCAGAGCGCGAGTAAGGCAGAAGGTGATGTTGATGCCTCTGGGTGGATGGTGGCGATGAGTTTTAGCGAGCGGAGAGTGGGCACCACGTGCCAGGGTATCTCCTCCCCGAGATGCTGAAGCGGGGAGCGAGCTCCCGTCCCTTGCCGGGTCCCTTGGGGCTGGCGGCAGCCACCACCTCCCGCCCTGGGGCTGCTGGTGGCTTGCAGAAACGAAGCTCAGGCCTGAAGCCGGAAGCAGAGAGAGCCTGAATAGAATTATAGAATGGTTTGGGTTGGAAGGGACCTTGAGGATCATCTAGTTCCAACCCCCTGCCATGGGCAGGGACATCTCCCACTAGACCAAGCTGCTCAAAGCCCCGTGATTTATGGAATCATAGACCGTGTTGGGTTGGAAAGGACCTTTAAAGGCCATCTAGTCCCACCCCCCTGCAATGAGCAGGAACATCTTCAACTAGATCAGGTTGCTCAGAGCCTCATCCAGCCTGGCCTCGAATGTCTCCAGGGATGGGGCCTCCACCACCTCTCTGGGCAACCTTTATGACGAGCAGAGAAGGCTTTCCACCGCTCTGAGTGCTGGTGTCCCCTTTTAACCTTAAAACCTGGTGCCTGCCCGTGGTGGGGGGGTATGGTCTGGGATGAGAAAGCAGCCAGGGAGAGTTTTAGTCCCATGCGGGAATTTGGGGATTCGTGCTTTTCTCTTCCATCCCCATCTGCGGAAGAAGAAAAACAATCAAAGAAAACCAGGGAGGGCGACGCTCTTAAATCCGCTGGGGCTTTGGGAGGATATTGTTTGTGCTTCTTGAATAATGGCTTTTGATATGTAATAATATATTGTGCAGTTTTTGATGGCCAATATTACATTTATTTTAAATGATATAATCAGCCCTCGGCGTCTCAGTTGATTTAGTCAATTAAGTTTTTAACCTCATGTCTTCAATCTCATCTGTGAGTAATTTAAATGTGGTGATTTTAATGAAAGTACATCTACCTGTTCATTTAGCCAGACATATCATTGCCCTTTGGATCTCTGGTGGTAGGGACCGGAGATGCTTTTTCTCTTCTGCATGGAAATGTTTACCAGGGGTGAGAAGACAATAAATTGATTGGCATTAGGGAGTTGTTGTATTTTTTTTTTCTTTTTTTCTAGAGCAATCCAAATGTAACAGATGCGGCGATTTCCAAAGCAAAGTGACATGTACATTAAGGCTTTCAGAAAGGACAGTGGGCTTGCCTCTAATTCTGGGCTTGCATTTAACCCCGAGAGGAGATGGCAGTGATTAACCATCCAAATGGGACAGACGCACAGCAGCCCCTCAGACACCCATGCGAATGCCGCAGATTTCCCCAATGATTATGGCAACTGCAGAAGGCTTTGGGGCTGAGATTCACCCCCAAACCCCTTTTCATTGCCGACTGGTTTGGGAAATTTATAGCAGCGATGTCCTCTGGGATTGGGATGCAGGATGGTCCCTGGGAAAATGCCAGGCTGCTGCATCCCCTCGCGTTGCCCCCTCGCTTTGGCCTCGTGCTAAATCCAAACCCAGCAAATGAAGCCGAGGTTTTCTAGCCTTGGCCGGCGTTGCTAAGAGAAATCAAGATAAATGACCCGAGGGCTCCCCAGCGGCCGGCTTTGCGTGCTCCCGGGCACGCTCGCTCCTCCCGATGGCGTTTTGTTGGCCGGGCAGCGAACGCTCCGCAGCCCCCAACATGGGGTGGGTGATGGGGGTCCCACTGCTGCCCCACGCCTGGTCCCCTGGGAGAGATGGCTGCTCCGAGAGGGATGTCTGCGGTAAAGTCGTTTGAAACCAAGCTTGGAAACATCGGTATCGGCTCTTTGTTCCCATCTTGTAGGCTGACATTCCTAAAATACATTTTCTTCTGGTTTTTGAAGCAGAAATACTCCGAAGGGTTATTATATGTGGTTTTCTTACACAAGACAACCTGCCTCCCCCTGAAAATACTTGTTTTAAAATTTTCAGTGGAAAACGCGAGCGGTTTTTGATAAAAGCATTTCTATTCATGAGCTGTAGCTCATAGAGATTTGCAAGAAATAAATAGGTTTTGGCAGCATGAAAGTCTCTGTCGAACAAGGGGATGGGGAAGGTTTGAAACTTGATTTGGCATAGTTTGCCCGTGGAATTTCAGCAAAAGTTCCCCAGCGCAAGTGTCAGGGGATGTTTTCCCATCAAACCGGAGCCCAAATCTCCCGATGCTGGTGGGAGCTGCAGCGCTCTTCCGTTAAGGATCTTTTCCTTGGCTGTTGTGGTGCTTCACTCCTTGGAGATTTATCTCCACCTCACCCTGGGAAATGTTCGCTGCTTGCTGGGCACGTTGAAGGGCTTGGCCCTGAACCCCCTCCAGATTATCAGCAGGTGAAGGTCGTCGCGCTGCGTCTCATTGGAAAGTCGATTTCTCCTCAACTTTCAATAAATGCGCCACCTTATTAATGCAGGTTCTTAACGAACTGCGTGCATGTGGTACAGCAGAGAAACGCGGGGGCACTGCCCGTGCTTGTCTGCAGCCGGTTTTGTTTCCAATGGCGAGGTATTTATTTTGCAGTCCCATTTCTAATGCTCCGTCTCCTCTTGGCCTGGGACGAAGGTCCTCGGGGCAGGGAGTGTTGTCGCTCTCTCCTGTAGGACGCTGCCTGGTGTAAATGGTCGATTATGCATAGCTGAAGGTAAACGAGTGATTCGCGTGTAATGAATTCACCAGGGTCCAGTAGCAACTTCTGCCTTCCAGCGCGTCCCCTACATCTATGGTGATGGGCAGCATCTCATCTTGGAGACGGGTGGTGTGACCCCCAAGCCTCTTGCTTGGGTGCTCTCGTACCAGGTTTTCAGGCTGGTGCTGGCTCTGTCCTGCCCTGACTCTCCCAGCTGAAGTTTGGGACTTCTCTCCTTGCTAGTTTGAGGCTCTTTCTCTCCCCACTGCCATGGGTGTGATAGAGCTGGTGATATTTGGGAGTGTGAGCTTCTGAGCTGGCAAGGCAGTCCGGCACATACCCTGCGTGTCCACGCTACCTCCCCTCTTTATTCCTTCAGAGCGGCTTCTAAGGAGGCTCAATCGTGCTTGAAGGCTACAATAGAATGGGTATTCCTCTGGTAAGGAAGCACTAGGAGCCAGGGATGCTCAGAGCTCCCTCCAGCTCCCTCCAGCTCTTCCCCCAGGTCCTCGTGGATGCAGCTCCATTCCCTGGTGCATAAGGGAGGTGGGAGGAGAGGCACCCGCCTGGCTTTCCCATAAGCAGAGATTCAGCTGTGGCTCTGAAAACAGAATTAGAGGTCGGGTTTAATCATACAAGCTCTGGAAATATGGTAGATTAAATCTTTTTAAAGAGGGCGGCTAAGCACTCTATTTGCTGTGCAGGAATCTTCAGGGGGTCGGAAAACGGAGAACTGGGTTTAAAGCTTTTAAATTTCTTTTTTTTTTCTTCTTTTTTTTTTTTTTCTTGAAAGAGGTTTTTTTCACTATGCACGGTTGGACAGGCAAGACTTTAAAGTGACAGTTAAAAAAAAAACAGGGAGAAAGAAGGATGGGTGGAATGGAGACACTTGTCAAAAATAGACATTAATAATGTTGTGTTGAGTTGTCCAGCCACATTTAATCCTTAATGCGCGGGTCTGCTCTGGGAAGTGATTTTTTTTTGTGGGGGAGGGAGACCTTTCAGACCTTCTGTGTTGTTTCTCGCTGCCTTTGAGGACAAATTTACTCCGTGTAGAAATGGTGTAGGTCTTTGCTAGCCCCATACCCTCTCCGGCTGCAGCCTCCAACGTAGCAGCTGGAGGTGGTTGTGAATGCCGGCAATGCTGGGTGCTGCAAGACCCCTAATTTGGGTGTCCAGTGGTGGTGTTTAAGCCAAGATTTGTGTTCTTTGTGGAACTGGGGTTTGTTTTTTCCCAGCTAGGCGCTGCCTGACGGCTTCCCGAGCTTTGCTTGGGGGAGTTGGTCCCGTTCGGTTGCCTCTTAGACAGCCCGCTTGGGGACGTTTGCTTGTGTTTGTCTTGCATTTTTCTTAATTTCACGGAGCTGAGGAGATCGATGGGAAGGTAGGCTTGGGATTTAAGGCTGCCTATAGCATGGCTCTGTGACTGATGACCCCAGCTCTGCTGCTGCTCTTGGGGGTGGGAGCTCGCAGGGCTGCAAGCCGGGAGCTCGGTGCCACGGGACGGGTAACATCTAAGGAGGGATGCTGCGTCCTTCTCATGCATGATCCTGTCTGGAGACCAAGGGATACCCATGCGGGTCGGAATGCTGTGACAATCCCAGGCGAGGAGTGGTAAGTTGGTGTCGAAGCCTCTTGACGGCTGAACTCAGCCCTGGGGGTCCTGCCTGGAGCTGTGGAGCATGGAGAGCTGGTGGGACCATGGCCTCCCATGTCAGCAGAACGGTGCTGGGGTCTTGGTGCTGGCTATATCGGAGATGCTTGTTGCCATAGAAACGCTCGGTGGCAATGCGTTTATTTGGAGGGAGGTGGCATTTGTGCGTTGGCAGGAGCCTGGTGTGGACACGTCGCGTGTCAGCAGGTTCTGCTGAGCTTTTCTGACCTGGTGCAAGTAGTTTTGGACGCTTGGCGTTGTGTGTGCGGGATGAAAGGGTTGGCTTGGGCCACTCTACTGGTAGGGCTGCAATGGCTGAACACTGAAGATGGTGAAGGCGATGGGGAGAAGGTCACTTTTGGTGGTGCTCTGTCGTTCTCCTTGGTGCAGGCAGCGATGAGGCAGTTTGTTCCCACTCTTTCTAGTCTGAAGGCTACTTCATGCTGTTAAAATGTTTTGTGTAGCCCCAGCTGTCCCTGGGGGGACACCTCTCCATCCCTCCAGCAGCGTGGCAGCCTCTGCCGGCCACCCGATCCTGAGACCCCCCACCCTTCCTTTTAATGTCCCACTTCCACCGAGCAAATGAGGCAGCGCCTCCGATCCCTCCCCTCGATCTGCCAGTGAATTAGCACTCCATTAACTTAATGAGGGCTCTCCCAGCTGCCCTGGACGTGGACATCGTGTGCGGTGCTGCCAGTCAAGGAGCCAGGCTTGGCTGGACCCGGGGGCTGCAGCAGAGCCCTCGCAGCTGGGCATGGAGGGCTTCACCCAGGGGTTTTGGGGGCACTGAGGCCTCTTGGGTCCGTGACGGGGATGGCCACGAAGGGGAGGGATGACGGGAATGGCGGGCACTGCTGAGAGCGCTGAGTGTAGGTTGTGATGTTGTGTAGGCTGCGACGCTGCCCGGGTTGCGATGCTCCGGCATCCTTCCCATCCCAGTCTGTGCCGTTGCCCCATGGCCAAGGGGGGGACCCCGTGGGGCACAGTGGCCCTCAGAGGAGGTCCCCCCCCTCGCCGGGTGGACCAGGCAGCGCGGCAGCCCTGCCTCAGGCAGTGCCAGCTCCCTGCCAAGGCTTTGTTTGTTGACAGAGTTAAATTTGCAATTTCATGGTTTGGTTACAATGAGTTTAGTTTATAAAATTCATGAGCTGTTAGGAGGTGTTGGGAGGAGGGACAGCGAGTGAGAAAAACACGCCTGTGAGTCAGCAGGCAGCGGGGATGCTGCCGGCACGTGCCGGTGCAGGTCTGCACACCCCCATGGGGCTGCCCGGTTTGGGGACGGTGTGGGGCTCAGAGGTGTCTTGGGCATGCCAGAGCCCCATGCAGGGGGGCAGAGGGACAGATCCCCACCGGAGGAGCTTCCCCTGGTGACACCAACTGTGTCTTGACCTGCTCATGGGGCTGGAAGGTCTGCAGACCCTCAGCTCCTCCTGGGTGGCCTTTAGAGAGCCATCAGGGATGAAGCCCATAGAATCATAGAATGATTTAGGTTAGAAGGGACCTTAAAGCCCATCCAGTGCCACCCCCTGCCCTGGGCAGGGACACCTCCCACCAGCCCAGGTTGCTCCAAGCCCCGTCCAACCTGGCCTTGAACCCCTCCAGGGATGGGGCAGCCACAGCTTCTCCGGGCACTCTGGGCCAGGGGCTCACCACCCTCAGAGTGAAAAACCCGCGGCGGGGCTGCTGATGCGCTGCAGCGGAATTGAAAAGCGAAGTGTCAGGAACGATCTAAACAAATATTAGCCAATTAATATTCCAAGCTGGGGAGCCCAGAGGGAGGAGGAAGGGGACGCAAAACCAAGCGGTCCCCGTCCTGCATGGCAATGGCCAGGAGCCCCATGTGGCTCGAGCAGGAGCCAGCAGCCTGTGTGCAGATGTGAGTGCGTGCACCGTGCATGGCTGGGGCTGACATTTCTGCGAAGTTAGGAAGAGCCTGATGTATTTCCAGCTTCCTTACCAGTCAAAGGACACCACTGGACTCCATTGGAAATGCTAAGCTGTTGATTTTCATTGTTCCTCAAAAGAAACTCATTCTTAGTCACTGCACGGCCTGTCACTCTGTGCAGTTGTTCGTAGATGCAGGCCATAAACAGACACCAAAACTCTCTTTTCCTCCAGTGTTCACAGGGATGAGGACTCCCCGGGGTGTGTGATCTCAAAGGCTCGGCAGCGTCCGTGACGCTTTTTTATGGATGTGGTAAACAAAGCCCAGAAGTTGTTAGCGGAAACTGAACTGTGGAGGAAGGCGGGCAGCTAGATCTCACCAGGATCTCTGAGATGGTGCAAACCTGTAAAGGGGGGGTGGTCCAGGCAGACAACCAGGGCATTGATCTCGTTGTGGTGACCTCTCCAGCAATATTGTCCACGGAGAAATCCTGTAGTTGCTCTCTGTGTTGGTTTACCATTGCTTTTGGGCAGTAATTAGAACCCCCTGGGCTCGGTGAACCTCTCCATTTGCAGCCATTCACCATGTGAATGTCTCCCTGTGAAGCCACTGGGCTTTCTGGAGATCCTCATGGCTTGATCGTAGGGTTTCTCTTTCTCAGTAAGCCAGTGTACGTGATGCATGTTGATAATACAAGACTCAGGACCCAAGTGGGGTTCATGGTCTTTTGAATTGTAGTGGGGTCAACATGGCTGGAACCTATCTGGATGGAGCTGGTGGGGTTTCACTCTCATACCGTGCTGTTGGGGCACGTATTTTCCATCCAAAGTGTTTGATCACCCAATTTGTGTTAAGGAGCGTCAGCTTTTGGCTTCCAGCTGTGTCAGCATAGAAGACACTACCTTGTTAATGAATCCCGGACTTGAAATGTCGTGTGTGTGTGCGGGAGGACATGAAAGCCCAGGGAGGGGAGAAGACTTCAAGGTTCCTCTGGCAACTGGGGGCAAGGGCAGGACCAAGCGAAGTGCTGAGACCACCCGCAGATCACGCTGCATTGTGCTCAATCCGGTATCCAAATTTTAGTCTTTTAAGAGGATTATCAGGTGTCTGTTTGAATTACTCTGACATGAACAGTCAGTCAGAAAATGTACATTCATTTGAAAGGTCAAGTACATCTGATTTCTGCATTTGGTATGCCGGGGCTTATCCTTTCAACTCTCCCTTTCTTAATGAGATTCTTGTTTCAAAGTGTCGCGCTGCGCGCCCAGGGTTTGATGAAGTCAAGTGCGGCGGCGATAGTTTTTGTTAACATGTTTACCCTTTTATCTGCCTGTCCTTTGAGAGCCCCACGGTAGACAATAAGGATGCGGCGGGACAGGGCGTGTTTGCTGCCGAAATGAGCCTTTTTCAGGAGGAGAGATGGAGCTGCGATAGCGGGGTTCTGCAGCACCGGGAATTTTGATTTGTGCGCGGGAAGGCATTGAAAGAGAGAGGCTTTGAGAAGACCCTTGGCCACCGCGGGGGGCTTGGGAAGGCGGCGGGGTGTGAGCAGAAACCACGGCGGAAATAAAGCCAAGTTTGGCCTGGCATGGCAGAATTGTGTTTCTTGATTAAATTAATGTGTATTGATATTTCTCCTGTTGTTTTGACTTCACAGGCTGTTTAAATTCAGGCTTTTCACAACAAAATACAAAGGAGGTTGCTCGGAGATTGATTTTTTTATTTTTTTCTTTAATCCTGTCTCTGACGAACAGTATTTTAAATTTTTTTTTTTCTTCTGCTAGTTCCAGGTTGACAGCCGGAGAGAAGGCTGCAAATGTTAAAACTGTTGTGCAAATAATTATGTTAAAATGCCGAGCATACATTATCGAGGAAGGCGCTCCTTGATTGTAAAGTACGAATCAATTTTCTGCGTCACAAAATTACCGGCATTGGAGTTTGCTTTGGTGATTTATTCCCCGCAATGACGATTTTGTGACTGCCAGCCTACTTTCCCCGGAGAGTTTTTTTTTTGATGGGTGAAGCTTTGGTCTCCTCTTTGTTGTCATCTCTGTCTCCTCCCGGCTCGCGTGACGGTCCCCTCCGATTTGTAAAAATAGAGCCTTTTATGCAAGCGGCGTCCCCAAAACGCTCCGCCAAGTTAAATAATGTAGTCGCAAAACCAAATATTGAATAATGACTGAGGAAAGGCTTAAGGGAGACAGTCAAGGAACAAAAGAGAGATTCTCGAGTGTTTTGCACACAAAATCGAGAAGACAGAGATGCACAGGCAGCTTTTCCTCTCTGCAGCCAGAGAGGACACAGATTAGAGAGGACCTAAATGCCAAAATCTTGCCAAAATCCAACCTTTTTGACAAGCCCAGCTGGTTTGAGGGGTATCTGTTGGAAATAAAAAAATTTAAAAGGGGGTCTGGGGAAAATGTCCAGGTTTTCTGTTTGTTTCTAGGCTCACTTTTTCGAAAGAAAACATTGATTTTTCTCTTGTTCCTTTGGAAGGCTGCAGCCCAGGCAGCGCCATCAACCCTAATTCTTGACTTGACTCCACTTTGGTGGGAAGATTTAGATTAAAAAAAAACGCCAGGGTGGGCAAAAAAACTGCAGGCATGGGATTTCTCATGTGATTCGTGAGTTTTTTTCTAGTCCACCTCTAAGTTGTTGAGTTGCAGTAACCATGTGGTGGGTAGTTGGATACTCATATGGTGAGAGAGAAAGAGACTGAAGGAACGAGTGTCTGATGTTGCACAAAAAAATTATGTAAATGCTTTTTGTATAGCTTGAAGAAAATCTAGGACTCCTCTAAATTTAAGAATTGGCAATTCAGCTGGGAAGCCATAAATTCAGTAGATGTCTTTTCAATAAATTCAGAATGTTGGCTGTGTTCAGCGGGGCCAGAAGGGGTTACTGGACCTTCTGCTGGTTTCTTTTTCTTCTGGTTGGTCCAGAACAGGTTGAAATGTAGCTTAGGATAAATTGCAAGGTGATGATTTACATGGCAGGTGACACTGGAAAGCGCATTATTCTAGGAGGAAGCAGGAGATGGGATGTATTTACTGCCTGTCTGGGCAAATTATCCACTCTCCGATGTCTGGCATGTGCTTGTGTAGAAAATGCCTATGTCCAAAATAGCTGATAAAGTGGATGCAGAGAATAATGGTTAATAAATGCAGCCTCCCCCCCATGGCTATTGCCACATCGCTCTGAACTCTCTTTAACTCCCTCTTTGGAGAAACCTGTGCCGGAGATGATCTGAAGCTGGTTTTGAGCGAGCCAGCACGCAGACAAATTTCATTTCTGCTGTCGGGGTGAGGGGAGCAATGGCTTTCGCTGGGAAGAGGAGGAGGATCTGTATTGGCGGGGACATCGGTCCTCGTAGCGATACTGGAGCCGCGGAGGCCAACTCCTTGTCTCGCCTCTCTTACTTAGCGGGGTTGTAATGTCCCGTCCCACCGGGGAAACTTCTCATTTGAGATCAAGTGAATTATCCTGGGCTGGCTGCTACTGTTTCTCGCTCTTCTCAGGCTGGCTGTGATTTACTCTTCATATTTACCCCGCTTCGCCTTATATTTCTTACCGATGAGTTAAAAAAAAACCAAAACACCAAACCAACCCTGCAAAATAATGAAGCGGAGGTGGTAAACTCTTAAGCTCATGTCAAGCCAGGGGACTGCGGCTCGTAGGCGGTGATGGGTTGGGAATTGAAATGCTGGTTTCGAGGCTTGACCTCCAGCGCGTTAGTCGTTCGTGACCCTTCATGTAGAGACTGCTTTAGGCCATATCTATTATGGATGGATCGCCTCTGTTTCCAGAAGGCTTTTTTATTCCCCGCCCCGGGCGGGTTGCAGGATGATTGCTTTTTATTTGTGTGTGTGTTTGCATGCCCACGGAGAGCTCGGGATCTCATCTGGCTTTTAAGCGTATACTTCTGTTATCTAGCAGGTATTGTAGGTGGATGTGTAAATTAATATATGTCTGTTTACATAGAAATGAATGTATAGTATAAAAACAATTTACTTGTAAAAGATTCATCCTGCCTCCAGAATATGTTTGAATCTTAACACGAGACAAAGTAATTTAATCCCCCCCAAACCCATACGTTGTTTGCCTCTCATTTTTTCCAGCAAATTTTACCTTCATCAAAAGATAAATCAATTTGTAGCAGCTATCGGCAGCTATTTAAGCTGGCGAATTGAACAGCTTAATTAGGGGAAGTATATTAAAGGATCTGAGAGATGCTAACCCGTTCGGTGCCTCCTCTTGGGTACCTGTCTGCATGGTCTTCCGCCCTATACCATGGATCGCCTCCAATTTGCTTGTGTTTGCTGCTGCAAACCTAATAATATCTAATTATTGTCTAATAATAATATCTAATAATAATATCTAATTATCTAATACCGCCTGGTGAAGGCGGCTGTGGTGGCGGCAGGACCAGTCTGCCCTGGAAAACCTGGTAACGCCTGTCTTGGTTTGGCCAGTTTGGGGACTTGAAAGTTTATTCTATTCCAAAAATTTAGGGTTTCTTTTGTTTAAATCAAAGCAATAATAAATTTTTTGTTATTGGGGGGCTCTTCCTAAAGCACCCAGTGACTGAGCACCCCTATCCTGACCCCCTGGCAGCGGCTGCCCGGAGCAGGAGATGTACTCATGGGGTCCTGGTTTGCACCGCACCCAAATAAATGGAATAGAAATGAATAGAAATGGAATTTCCCAAATGTCCCTTCCCATTCGGCTCCCTTCATATGTGGTGTTTGCACTTGGAAGTAGAAGGCGGGGCGTGGAAAAAAGGCACCCGGTAAAGTGCAGACCGCGTGAGTCAGGCTGAACCTGCTGTTGTGCCTGGTTCTTCCCCATCAATAAATACCGCGGATGAGTGTGTGGGGAGGTGGGTATCCCCCCATTCCTAAATGACAGCTTATTTCGGTGCTAAATCCATTAGTAACGCCGCTCTGACGAGCACTCCCAGCCTTCCAGTCTCGCTCGGTCAATGCCGAGCGCTCCTGCCCGGCATCCTGGTCTCTCCTGGAGATTCCGGGGTGGCTGCTCTTGGTCTTCCTACTGCTAAGATGAGGATGCTGCTCTGCTGGACCCACGTTGGTGGGAGAAAGCTGGAGAAAAAAAACCAATTAGAAAGTGGATTTGTGGGAAGGGATTCAGCACGCTCTTGTTGGGTAGGGTGAGCGTCGCAGTTATTAGCTGAGGTTCTCTCAACGCTGCTCTTTGCAGCAGGGTTTTCCAAACCCACCCTCTCTCTAGGGCTCTTCCCTGGGCTGGATGTATGGATCCAGGATACCTAGAGATGAGCAGGCTACGGGCTGGCTTCAGCAAAAAAGATCTTTTTCTTGCAAAGGCTGAGAATTTGCAGAGCTGAACTCGGCTTTTAGCATGTGGGATGGTGGTGGGTTACGACAAAAAAAACAATGTTCAGTTAATTTAAGCTTCAAGTTGAGGTGCTCAGATAGAATAGGGTTGATATCAGGATAGTCTCGCTTAAAAAGAAGGGTATTGTCAGTGCAGACCAAAGCGTTCTCCATCTGTTCGTGTAGCTGTTAGGAGCCAATATTAGATATCTTCAGTGCAGTCTGGGAATCCTTAAGTGAATGCTCATGGCAAAAGCTTCATGTGGGAAGTTTGTCCTCTCCTTTGCCTTGCCGGAGGTTAGCTTGTGCCCAAACCAACCGGGCTTTGCAAAACTAAGTGTTCCTGGGGATGTCTAGTACTCCTTTTAACGTCCTCCGCTTCTCCCTGAAAGGACAGGGCGAAAGGAGAAGGTGAAACATTCGGAGAATCTCCTTGTCTTCAATTTGAAAATCTCCTGGGGACCCAAGAAGTGAGGATCCAGGAAGCTCTTGGAGCTTCTAACAAATGAAAGACCTCGAGGTTTGTCTTCTTCCACCTCATGGTTTTTTTTTTTTTTGCTCCGCAGCAATGGAGATGACAAAGTTTTACTGCCGAGCAAAATGATGAAACTTAGAAAACCAGAAGAGGTCTTGTGACAGGCTAACACCTCAGATTGCTTCGAACTTGATATTAAAAAATATATATACGCACACAGTTTTATTTTGTCATTGCAGATGGCTTATTCCACGGTAGCCTGTGCGTGCATCCGTGCCCATGCGCCACGTGTGTGTGCGCGTGTGTACATGCACAGTTATTCTTGCCTCAGCACAATGATTTCCTAACGATCTCTTACCCATCCAAGACAGATTGCTTTTCATGGTTCAGTGGCCGCAGCTCAGGCATCCATTTTAATCAATAAAACAGTCAAAAGAGAGAATAGATTTACTTGTTTCTGGTTTTTTACATTTAATTGAAAATTTTCGAGTGATTACAAACATAGATATTGTATAGATTGCGGAGTTTAGAAGACAATAAGTGCCAAAAGAAAAAACGTCCCTGTAGCCTTGCCTCTTCTCCCATTGCGATGCACAATGGATGTCGGTGGTTTGCGCCTGGCCGTGTCCTTTCTTCTCCTTTCTCATGCCTGGTAAAAACCAGGATGGATTTAATGGGGAAGGTCCGTACTGGTCTGTGATGAACACCATTAAATCCTCTTACCTGTGACAGGGGAGACTCTCCCTTCACGTATAACATATAAGCACGGAGCGAAACCCAGAGATGCCGTCATCCCACGAGCCAACTGGTCATTAAATGTGTATAAATGGGCCATAAAAACTCTCCAGATTACACAAAAAAGGTTTAATTTTAACGAGAGCTGATTGAAAAGCAGTTTCAGACAGCTTTGGTCATCAACGGGGGAAAATATATGTATTTTCCGTTGTGTTTTCAGCAATCCTTCCAGCCTGCGCCTCTGAGATGTCAAACCCAAACCCCTTCTTCACAGGGGAGCTGTGGGAATAAATAGTTGGGGAATAAGAGGGCAGTGGGAGGAATTGGGCTGCAAATGCCAAAGATATTTGCTAGTGATGCTGCTGTGGTGTTTATCCCTTGCTGGTAGGTTAACCCCTCCCCACTGCGCTGAGGATATTGCATTTATTTATTTATTCTGTTTGCTGTTGTCAATGCGCCTGGAGAGACGTGTGGGTCTAAAGATGCGCATGTTTGCTGGGGTACCTCGTATGTAATAAATTTCTTGAAATTTGAATAAATACGTGCACGGAGCAATGTCTGTCCAGTTTGTCGTGTGGTCTCGGGGAACAGATCTTCTGGACCCCCACGGTTTCCTAGCTTGCTGCTCGGAGCTTTGCCCGAGAAACTTTGCCTTGCTTCTGGGGGGTCTTTGGGAAAAATAACGAGCCGTCTTGCCTCTCTGGTTGTAAATTTAATAAACCTGGAAGCCGCACAGCAGCTGAACCTATGAAAGTCATAGACTGTTAACTCGAATGCGGGAAAACTTTAAAGATAGTCATCGAGACCCCTGCACTCTCTGCGAGACGAGATCTGATTTCTCTTTAAGTTGTTTTTAATAGCAGGAATTACCGAAGATTGGTGTTTAGCAGTTGATAGGTTTGCGAGCGAGCTGCCTGGTTTGGTGCCCATGGTGATATCATTTTCACTGGTATTCATGCGATAACCTCTCGAGCGCGCAGGTCTCCTCGCAAATTAAAGTTGAACCTCGTGTGTGGCGGGCGCGCTCCGTCTCCCCGACGGAGAATTTCCTCGATACTTTTATTGTCATCTCTGATTTACTCAGCTTCGTTGCCTGCTGGAAGCATATTTGTTCCAGCGTGGGCCAAGATGTGACTCCGGAGGAGCGGCTGTCATCCTCCATCTAGTCAAGGGCAGCCGTGCCCCGGTGTCACTGCAGCTTGCAATAAGCGTGGCTTTGTCCCCTGTTGCTCCAAAACCAGGGTGCAGATCTTAAGAAGGAGATGCCAACTTGACACCTCCCACCCCCCCAAAAAAAAAGCTCATGATAGGAAGGTCGGGGAGTCCTTCGGAGAAGGAGAATGGCTCTCGGGGTGGTTTTTGTTCACGTAATACGGTATTTTTTATGCTGTGTTTATCAGTATAAATTTACGGTATTTATCCCCGGTGCGGCAAAGGGTGATGTGCAAACACCTCTAGTAAAAACAAGTTCGCTGCCACCAAAAATGTTTATAGATCCGTGGCAGCTCCTCTCTTGGCAGCATTTTGACTCTTCGTCTCCACAGCATTTTTACGGATTAGTTTCCCCCCCTGTATATCCCTCCCCAGAAGGAAACAAACGTTTTGAGGAAGAACAGATCCTTTTTGCGATTCTCTTTTCGAACACAAAATCGAATTCTCCTTGAGGAAAAAGCTTCAAATGCAAAACTCTGACCGTCCCAAATTAGGGGGGACTTAATTTACTATGGTAAAACACTTTGAGAGCTGCAGATGAAAACTGTAATTTAAGTGCCTAATATTATAATTATATACTGATGTGTTTTATTAATGGGATTGAATGCTCATAGCTTTGTAGTAATGAGCTTTTTTGAAGATCCGTATAATAGAGTTTTCTGATGGTAAGGACCCCGGCGCACTGTTCCCTCTAAAAAGCGCCTCGAAACTCATGGATTAGCTGGGGAGAGGGTTAGTTTGTTGATCTGAGTAGTAATTCGTCGCCCATCTGCTGGAGGAGCCCTTCTTGGAGGGGAAGAGGAACCCAAACCACCTGTTTGAGGATGATCTGAAATCTTATTGTGGTGGGACAAGTGACTCTCGAGCAAACGAAGTGTTTTGGGAACCTTGGCGATGAAAGGTATCATGTTGACAAATTAGCACTTCGCAGATTGCTAGTATTAAAGATCTGTGGCTTTGCACAGTGTGTATGTTCGGTCCTTTCCAACACAGGGAAAGAATTAATTTTCCCGTCCTGTAGCACCGTTTTGAATGCACTTGTGATAACGAATGGGAACAAAAAAAAATCCAAACCTTGAGTGTTTTCATAAGCCAGGGCACCCCCTCCCGCCAAAGTTAGCCTGGGTCAGCTAAAATGGTACACATTTACAGCCTGCATATTCCATCTGAACCCTCCCTGCACGATGCTAATCTAGATTTGGAAAGGAAGAAAGGCTTTAAGACAGATTTCAATTTTAAAGACAATGTTGAAATGGGGTATTTTGAGTATATTTAATTTTTTTCCTTCCAGTCAATTTATCACAACTGACTTCCCTGTGAAGAAATTTTGACTTGGATAAATCAACATGTAGTATTAACTATATTAATAGACACATTAATTATATAACTGTTAGTGTGTAAGAATTCAGGACTTTCTAAGACTGAATAGGGAGAGCATTGAAAATAAAGTCGCAAATTGTAGAGCTGTTATAGTGTGGACTGGCTATTTCTTACTAGGTATCTTTTGACAGGAAAGAAGTAATTTTTCAGAAGACACTACAATGTTCTTTACAAATCTTGTTTTTCTCTAAATGCTTCCCTTTTATGCAAGAGCGTAATTAGCTTTTGTTGAGTTTTGTGTGGGCAGTTTTCAGTTTGCGCTTTCTGTGGAAACCACGGCTGCTTTTCTGTAAAGTAGCTGGAAGTTTTGTTTCTTCCCTCGGCGTCTTCAGTCCCAAATTTTTGCAAAGGGAAAAATTCGTGTTTGGCCTCCCCTCGCTAGTTAGGTGCCCTTGATACTTTTATTTAGGAAATGCGAAGCCAGGCTGGTGTTCGCTCTTCTCCCTTTGTTAATTAACCCAATATGTGCAGTCATATTTTACTTGGCAGCTTGACTTGAGAGCCCAGCTGCTGGGAGATGGGCCATGAGAGGAGAAGCAGGGGCTGTGTGTTGAGTTAATACGTGGATTTTGTAGCGTGTTGTTGTCCCCTGGAGCGTCTGCTCCTTGGCGCTTGCCTGGACATCTCAACCTGGATCTTTCCAGGAATGATGGAAAAAGGTCTAAGGAAGGAGAAGTGGGAAAATGGGGATGCAAATGGGGAAACAAGGTGGACTTTCACTGCAGTACTGAGTGGATGCTCGTCGCTGCTCTGGCAGATGGTGTCTACATCACGGAGCAAAATCTTTGGAGCCTCTTCAGGGCAAAACCTCCTTCTCCACCCCCGAGGCCAAGGAACCATGTCTGGCTTTCAGCATCATCCTCAATCACCCGTGGCAAGCTGGGGTTTTGGGTGGGTGGGACAGCAGGAGATGGGAAGATCCCCGTCCCGCACGTTCACCATCCTCGCCGGCATCCCTTCCTGGCCATTCATGGCTGCTGTCAGTAATGAGATGGGAAGACTGGGCAAGGAGACAGCTCCAGTGCCACCCTGTCCACCCCCGCATTATCCTGACTTATTACATTGTAATAAATTGAACCATTCCACTTCATTATTTCATATTTGAGGAGATTTATAGATTGTCCTGGTGGCTGAAGAGGCAGTGATTAAAGGAGCAGTGTGCTAATGAATGAGCCTCAGCACAAAGCCTTTTTAATTAATGCACAGCCCAGGGGCTGTAAACGGCTTGCTGATAACAAGCCTGGCCCATTCAGGACATGAACTGACGACTTTGCACAAAATGAAGGCTTATGTGGAGACATGGGTACGGTATTGAAATGGCAATTAAGGCTAATAAAACGATTCGTCTGCCTATCCGTCGCGGCGGTGCTGGCCCTCCTTTGGCATGCCCGGCCCTTTCTCCGCCTCGGAAGTAATGGCAGGTGGAGATTTCATTTGGCTCTTCCAACCTTTCTTCGGTGATTTAATTTATGGGCTGGCTGCTGCATCTGTTCCTTCATGTGGCTCTTCCAGTCATGTTAGAGAGGGATTTTCACTCCAGGCTTTTCTGAACTCACCTGAAATTTCCCTGAGTCAGATTATTTTGTGTAGCTTCTTTCACTGTTTGTCTTTTTTCTTTTTGTTTTTTAAAACCTTTTCTAATGGAGCATCTTGCTGGGAGAGAAGGCAGTGAACTTCTTGGCAGTTGTTGTCCGTCCGTCCGTCCATCCATCCATCCATCCTCCATCCATCCATCCCTCCAACCGTTGAGGATGGCCTCAAACCTGGCCCTGCTTTTTAATGGGTTTCGTGTCCCCTTTCTGCTGTACGGCGTCAATGCGTGGTGTTAGAGAGGCTCCATGCTTTGAAAAAAAGACTTGGAGTAAGTGCATTAAGGGACAAATCAAAGTTTAAATAAACAGTTGTGATAAACTGGAAGTTCCTGTACAGCAGAGCGTTGTCCTTGGGAAGTTGTGGGCCAGATGAACAGCAGAGGTAGATCATTGCTGCTCCGTTGAATTCTGAGGAATTATGCCAATTTGTGTCCAAATCATGCATGGTGGTGCTTTGGTGTGTTTAAATGCCGTGCCCTGGGTCAACCTTGGAGCAAAACTCCCTTGATGTGTTCCATAGCATGCAGCTATCATGAGCTGAACCAAACCAGACAGCTCTGGTGCTGTTGGGGTCTGGCATCTCTGGAATTTTTGGGAATACGCTGTTCCCCTGAGCATCCCCAGTGACCTGGGAGAGATGAGGAACCCAAAGCCTGGCACCTTCCCATCTTATCAGGGTTCAGCTTTGCCATTTCACCTCACGCAATCCCTGACAGGTAGAAGCGCTGTTCTTCAGTAAGGAAAGTGGGGAGAGGAGGTGGCAAACTTTCGAAACAAACAAACAAAAAAAAAAAGCAAAAAATATAAATGATGCTGCCTGTGGGCTGTGGATTTAATGATATTTACCCATTTGATTGATGAAGATGATGAACGAGGCTTCGTGGCCTGTTGAGGGTGAAAAGTCTAAGTACCAGGATGGAGAGTGAATCAATCACTGCTCGGGCTCCCCTGCCAGATGGGTTCATCAGTTAACTGCGCTTCCCAACAGGGTCGTATATTACCCCTGGCTGAGGGACGGCACGTCAGCTATGGCTGCTGACTCTTCTCCAGAGAGATCGATAGCCCATGGCGAGCGGAAGCAACACAGCCTAAATGAAACCACTAAAACTCTTCTCCAACTTTATTTTTCCTTTAGACTTTGTTTGCTAATATATGTGTCCCCCTAACACATCTAGCAAGGGTTGGACTAGACAGTTGCGTTCTTCAGGACCAGGTAGGAGACATTAACTGGAGAACATGGTGGAAAGTGCTGGTGGTTTGTTGGACAGTAGTCTTCTCTGAGTGCTTGCAGTGACGTTGCTCTTTTTTTGGGTGTTGTTATTTAGTATTTGAGTACTTGCTCATCATTTCTGTGCTGAAGCCCATAGGGCGGTTGTGAGGAACGGATCTGTCCCGTGCTTTGGGCAGAGGGATTTGGTGCTGAGGGTGGGAGTTGTCTCACCTGAGCTCAGACACTGCAATGTTGGGCTCCTACAACTCCTACAGTGACTCCTCTGACTCATTCCTTTGGCATCGTGAGACATATCTTCTTCGTGCCAACAAAATGTTGCATGTTCTTTGGGTGTATCTTTATTATTTTGAGTAATATTTACCTCTCACTCTGCAGAAGTCAGTGAAGTATTTGAGGATGTGTTGGTAGACGGGGTTTAAAAAACAGTTGTGCAGAACCGGGTAACAAGCTCAGGACTTGGGATGTTCGTCCAAAGTTTTGGGGTTTTATATTTCCTGAGTTCCACCAACCTTGTAAGCAAAGCCAGTGTGATTTATGGCTTTGTGTTATGTTCCTGTGAAACTTGCAGGATTTTGATATAAAATTCTCCTGGCTTTAACTGTCAAGTTTCAGCTGAGTCCTGCGTTGGAGACCATTATTCTTTATGTTGTCATTTCTCAAGAGCCTTTTACAGCGGGAGCTTGGCATTATATAGCACTTAGTAACGAGCAGGTTGCACTCCGGAGTAAAGAACATTCTGCTGTGTTCAAGCCTTTTACGGTGATCATTGCAACTGTTGGTGTCCAGGACAGATGTGCTGAGTGTTTTGCAACGTATTTGTGTAGGGAAATGCCATTCTGCTCAAGTAGTTTTCGGTTTGTGTTTGAGAGCTTAGAGGTGCTGGAGGATTTTCACACCATCTGAGTTCAATTGTCTAAAAAAGTCCCAAGTTGTGTCCATGGAGAAGGGGAGGCTCCTGCCTTCGGTGCTGTGAACTACCTTTGGGAGGAGTCTGCCCCTCTGTTGACTTGGTCTGTTGTACCAGACTTGATTATAGATCAATCTGTTGACCAGATTGATCTATAATGAGGACCCACTGGAGATCTAACCTTAAGTACCAGACCTTAATATCATGGGCTTAATGTTGTGGTCAGACAGAGATGCTGTCACATGCAAAGGTCCTTGCCAGGCATGAAGAACGTGGTGGGGAATAAAAGGAGGAGGATGTGGTGGTGCAGGAACGTAGGAGCTGAGGTCCTTGCAACACGCACGTCCAGACCCTGAGTTTTAAGAAAGGAGATGTCGTGGGCCAGGCTTGGTTGCCATCACAGTACATGCAGAACCAGCACACTAAATTTTCAGCTGCAGGTGGCATGAAAGTAGGAAGAGGAGGGGTGGCTTTCAGGCAGGGCTGATGGACGGGCATGTCTCAGCACTGTATTTTTTCACCCATTGCACTGCAGGCTCCTTCTGTGACCTTGGGGATGTTTTCAGATCTTTCTTTGCCTCCTGTATCTGTGCAGTCTGCTTAGACTGTGCTTTCTAGGGCAGGGAGTGTCTCTTAAAACGTCTACTTAATTGAGGTTTGCTTCTCATTTGGTGTTTCTGGGCACTGCTTTTGATACCAAGAATAATCATGATAGCGAGAGACCAACAACAAAGGAATGATTCCCAGGAAAAATAGAGCAGTGGTACTCTCCTGTATTGGTAATTCAGGGGTAAGGAATATAGATGAGTTTTAACAAGGAATAGTAAGAACTAGAGAGCTTTGGAGCACAGTCCTAGTGTGGACTAATAGCAGTTATATGATGAAACAAGCTTTCCAGACCTCCCTGCGCTTTTTTTTGTGGGGGTGGGATGGGAGGAAGGGAAACGCAACCATTTCCTAGGAAGGTCTACGTGAATTCGTAGGGATGGTGCCTACAGCAGAGCTCGGCCTTGGCTTGGGGTGGGGTGAGTTGTGAGATGGGTCCCGAATCACAGCCAGGGGCAGAGGAATTGGGGAGATCTCCACCTCCCCCAGTAAATCCATGCCGAGCCTAACTGGCAAATATCCTGTGAGTTAGAGCTTTTTCAGGTTGGAATTGCTGGCTAAACTCCACGACTCATATTCAGCCCAATGCAGTCATTAGAGAGGGGCTTAAACTCATTATCTCCTTTTCATTAGCATTAACCATTAACTCTGGATAGCCGTGTTATTGATATAAATGTCTTTGAAACCTTCTGAGCTCTTGGCTTCAGCGGGTTTCATAGGCTGGTTGGGGAAAGTGTTTCTTTTCATCAGTTTGGAATTTGTCACTATTTCAGTGGAATCAAAGGGGACTTCTCGTGTTGCAAGGCAGGGAGGATAGAAATACCAGATGTACTTTGTCTCTCTCATTCATTAATTCGTGTACATTTATCATAAGGCTTCCTATTTGTCTCCTTTTTAAGACAAATAATCTCAGCCCTTCCAATCCCTTGTCATATGGAGACAAGAATGATTTAAGGACCTGGAAAAGTTCCATATGACAAGGGATACAGAGACTGGTATATTTAGTCTGGTCATCTCATTTCCTGAAGGATGGAACAGGAGATGGAGATGCCCGGACCGAATAAGCCAGTTTCTCTGCAGGTGTCCCACTGGATAACACAGGGACGAGTGCGTGGATACACATACGTCCACCCAATTTTTTTTGCTTCTAACACATTTCTGGGCTGCGTTAAGTTTGACTTGAGCGTGGAATAAGATAAATTTGATGGGAACTGTCAGCATGGCGTCTTGGGTCCCGAACCCAGAAGTGGGTGCTGTGAACGTGTTTGAGTCATTTATTCCAGGGGCAAGATTTATAACTTGACTGAGGTTGTATCTGTGACATTTGTTTAAGATCTGATCTGGATCTCCTGTAATTGCAAAGTGTCTTCTTGAGGATTTGGAAGAGCTAGGCTGCCTTATTCCTTTCCTTCTAATTTGAAGGTGATGCATCCCCATTTTCCCTTAGAATCCAGTAAGTCTTTCTCGTGATGCTCAGGAGGATCAGAGGAGGAGTCACTGTCTTCACTCTTGGTAGCAGCAGCTCTGTTTTAGGGGACTAATCCTATTGTATATCCCAGCGCTTGGATATGTCTCATAATAATTCCTGGTGGTTGACGCGCATCCGTAAAGCAGTAGGGTAAACACCAAGCTAATCCTCCTGGTACCCTGGGAGCAGCAAGGTGAACAAATAGTTAATGCGTGTGCAATATTTGGAGTTTCTAGGATTTGGGGGGGGGCGGGGGGGGGGGCTGCTATTGCGTCCCAGAGCACGGCAAGGACCCTGGGAGCGTGCCGGTGGCCTGGATGCCAGGAGGGGTGTCGGGCCAGGAGGCATGGGATGTCTCTCGCAGCACCCTCACCGTACGCCCTGTTTACAGGCTCGCTGTGAGCTCAGACGGAACAAACTGCTTGAGAAATCTCTCCCCGCCGCCAAGCCTAATTTGTCCTGTCAATCCGGTGCTTGCCTTCCCGCGCTCATATTTAGCACCATTGATTTATTGGATTGCAGGAATATTAAGAACCTCAAACTATTAGTCCTGATTACAACTTCTTGGCGGCTTCATCACTCCATGTGTCTTGCCGTGCTCCGAGGGAGACTAGCCCCTTCGCTGGCTCTTGGCAGCTATCGAGCATCACTTTGCCGCTCTTCTCCTCCTCCTCTCTTCCATCTCCCCGTCTCCTCTTGCTTTCCTGGACGTGCCTTTTTTGCAGCGATGGGTATTTTTGGGGGGAGAGGGGAGGTGCAGTGAAGTGAAACAACTTTCTCAAGCTGAGATGAACTCCCCTGGAGCAGAGCCAGGGAAACGAGGTGGCTTGTGTCCTTTCCTTGCCCTGATGCATTGGAGCTCCCCTCATTTCTCCTCTGCTGCTTCCCATCCCTTCGCTCCCTTTGGCTGTGGAGCAGATAGTGTGGGTTCTTCTACCTTCAACGTGCTCTTCGAAAATCCCTAAATCTTTTGCCATAGTGTGGCCTACACGTTGATTTCCCTTCTCATCCCTTTTCTGACTCCTGGCTACTTCCAAAAAGAAACAGGGTTATCCCGAATAGGGATGGGAATGCGTTTAGCTCCTCTGGAGAGAGGGAGATGCCACCTGCAAAGAGGTGCTGCGGTAGCCCTGGTTTTGAAGCTGGCCTGGATCAGGAGAAAAATAGCCTCTGGCAGCGAGGGAGGGGGAGAGCGGGGAATTTGGGGTGAGAAAAGTGTTGAAAGGAACAGTCTGTGCGCCACGCTGTGCCGGGGCGGGGGGGTGTGTGTGCGGGTGGGCCGAGCCCCCCGGGCTCCAGCTGGGGTGTGAGTACGGGGGGGCTGCTCGGAGCGGCTGTCTGAGCGTTTTCCCTCTCGCCGCCAGGATTTTGTGGGCGTGCGAGGATGTCGTGGGAGTGCGGGGTGGGGGGGGGGAGGCTGCAGCCCCCGCCCCGTGCTCCGGTTGGGCTGCGCGGGGATGCAGCAGAGCTCGGGTGATGGTGGGAGATGGGCTGGTGGCCGGTGCTGACGCAGGGGCTGTGTTTGCAGGGGCTGGTGTATGTGTATATCTGTACCAGGCTGGTACAGGTGAGTTTATGAGCCGGTGAGCCAGGAGCTGACACTGCCGGTGGTTACTTTTCTCCCTGTACCCTCCCATACATCTCCGCTGGCTTTTCAACCATCCTGTCCCTTTGCAGGGAGCTGTGATTTTAAGAAAGAGCCTCCTGAGCCTCCAGGCTGGGGGGGCTGGTGGTGACCCTGCAAGCTACGGGGCGTTCGCTGGTGCTTATTGCTCACTGATGGTGGCTGGTGGGGTCTAGCAGCGCCTGCCACCACCACCCAGCAGCAATGCTTTATAGTGGGTGGTGAGACTTCACGGGCACTGGGGAAAATTGCCAAAGAGGAGTTCATTAGTGAGGGCAACAAGAAAGAGAAGAGGCTTTTAGCATGATCGGGGAGGCTCTTACCTCTGCAGAGCCCTCTAAGTGATGCCAGGCGCTGCAGAGGAGCCCCAAAAGCCGGGTGGCTGGGATCCGGCTCCCTGCCTGGGGTTGCCAGCTGTGTGATGTTCTGGAGATGACGTCGTGTCCCGCGCTGATTGTCACGGGTCGGGGGAGAGGCAGCAGGCTCCCACCGCCCTCGTCCCTCCTTTTCCACATCGGGTATAGGATTCCATCCCAGCTGCTGGGAAATGGGTGGGCTCCTCCATCGGCACAGGCGGCTGGAGAAGCGGGTGCTGGACCCCACGTGCTGTCGCCACTCCCCAGCTTCCTTTCCTGCCCTCCAGAGGCTTTGTGGTGAGATGAGAGCTTCATCTCCAGCCCTGTCCGTCCTCCATCACTCACGGCCTTAGAAATAGCTTGGAGAAAGCGTTTCCAGTCTGCTGGCTTGAGGCTGACTGGTGAGTAATGGCTGGTGTGTGCTCCACAAGGACCTGGCCGTTTCCCCATGAAAGGCTTTCAATCACGCTTTCCCGGCCCTGTGGCCACACAGAGCTTTAGCCTAATTACAGCTGCTTAATACACTGCAGCCACCAGCAGAAGGGAACTTCTAAGCTTCGACCGTGTCTCCCGGCTTTTAACTGCCCACCGGAGAGGTCTGACGTGCTGAGGAGCACCAGGTCCTCCTGGTGTGGATGTCACCAGGGGGTCCTGTTGCTCCGTCCACAGCAGCATCCCCTGTAGCTGGAGTTTTGGGTCCCGGCTCTCAGGTCCAGCAAAGAGGGAGTAGAGCAGTGGGCTCACCGGGTGGATTTGGATGGGTAAATTTGCAGGGAACAACTCTTTGGTCCACTTCCACCCCTCGTGCTGTCCTTTCCCTTGGCCATCTTTGCTCCCTGGTCCCCCAGCTCCAGGCCGGTGCCCAGGAGCGCAGCGAACACGTTACTCACGGAGCAGCCAGCCTGCTTAAGGAGCTAAATTTATTTCATTTTCTAAACTGCAGCTGGGAAAAAATAAGGAGCCATTAGGCTGTCAGTTGTCAGAGCTTTACGGGAGCATCAACACATCGTGTTTTTCTTTACTGAGACATTAAATGTGTCAGGACCCGTGATGGACTGTCTGGATCAGATTCAGAGGGCAGATGGGATGGCGAGCGAGGGCAGGAAGGCTTTCTCTGCTCTCCCAGCGCTGCCGGGCTGTTCGGTCGTACGAGCCTCGGGAGAGCTGTGCTTTCCAAAATCTAAGGGCAAAGTCCTTCAGCGCCGGGGTCCACGGCCACCTGGGCATTGCCACCTTAACGGGGACCAGTCACGCTGGTATCTGCGGGGATACTGGCAGCTAATGGGGAGGCTGGAAGAAACAGGACTGCACGTCTCTGGTGCAGAGCTTGGGTGGCGAATTCGGAGTCTGCCGTGTTTCTCCCCGTTTTCTCCCCGTCTGGAGGTTAACGACTCCCTGACCACGGCCATATGCCTGGGGTGGAGAACTGACAGGGAGAGCAATGTGGAAACTGTGACTTACACAGAGGAGACTTCAATGTGAATGTCGGTTTTACTCTTTTCCAAAGCATAACTGGGCTTGGGCGTTTTTATTTTTTTTTTTTTTTAAATGACTTTGCAGGATGCCCAGAAACCTCCCAGAGCCTTCAGCATCGCACGGCTCTCCCGAATGCAGTGTTTGGTCTGCACATACATGAGATGTATGGCAAATATTTTATTTCAGATGCTGGCATATTTGCACTGGCACTGACTGCATTACATGTGAGTGATGAAAGGCCCTGTATAAATATGGTGTTTCCATCGGTATTGATTGCATTATGATTGCAATTACATTTGCAATGGAGCTGACTGTATTATGTGTGTCATTATATTGGCAGTCATCATTAGTGCTTGCCTGTGGCCAGTTTCTTTTTCCTCGAGTCATGTCTTGGAGTTGGAATTGAACTGTCGAGGTGAATTGGCAGAGGCAGGGCTGGTTCTGGGATGCTGAGCTGGTTTCTGGGATGCAGGGCCGGCTCTGGGATGTTGGGCTGGTTTCTGGGATGCTGGGCTGGTTTCTGGGATGCTGGGCTGGCTCTGGGATGCTGAGCTGGTTCTGGGATGCTGAGCTGGTTTCTGGGATGCAGGTCCGGCTCTGGGATGTTGGGCTGGTTTCTGGAACGCAGGGCCGGCTCTGGGATGCTGGGCTGGCTGTGGGTTGCTGAGCTGATTCTGGGATGCTGGGCTGGCTCTGGGATGCTGGGCTGGTTTCTGGGATGCTGGGCTGGTTTCTGGGATGCTGGGCTGGTTTCTGGGATGCAGGGCCGGCTCTGGGATGCAGGGCTGGCTCTGGGATGCAGGGCTGGCTCTGGGATGCTGGGCCGGCTCTGGGATGCTGGGCTGTCTCTGGGATGTTGGGCTGGTTTCTGGGATACAGGGCCGGCTCTGGGATGTTGGGCTGGTTTCTGGAACGCAGGGCCGGCCCTGGGATGCTGGGCTGGCTGTGGGTTGCTGAGCTGATTCTGGGATGCTGGGCTGGCTCTGGGATGTTGGGCTGGTTTCTGGGATGCTGGGCCAGCTCTGGGATGCTGGGCCGGCTCTGGGATGTTGGGCTGGTTTCTGGGATGTTGGGCTGGTTTCTGGGATGCAGGGCTGGCTCTGGGATGCAGGGCTGGCTCTGGGATGCAGGGCAGGCTCTGGGATGCTGCACTTGCCCAGGGCAGTGGGAGCAGCCGGGGAGTGCAGGTGGGGATGCGACACCTGCCTTTGGGCACCTAGAAAAGCCGTCCTGACCTGGTGCAGCAGCACCCACCAGAAATGCTGGGGGGGTCGGTGCGTGCAGCGTGGTTTCGGGACCCGAGTGGGTCTGGCCACTTGTGCCGGTGACCGTCTGATGCTGTCCCAGCTGTTACTTCTGGGTACCTTCAGCGGGACGTCCCCTCTCACACGGTGCGGCCGAGCAGCCCCACCAGCTCCGGCTGACCCTCCTGGGTCATGTGCATTGCGGCAAAGACCTCTAAAAGTCCAGGATGCCGTTTAAAAGTTCCTTCTTGCTCTCCGTGCTGACCTCCTTATTACAGGAGCTAATTTCCTTGGGTGATCTGCGCAGTAAAATGTCTTTTCTTCTTTGATTCAACCTCTGTCTTTTTTTTTTTTTTTTCGTTTGTTTTGTGAGAAGAGGTGCTGTGGGCTCAGAGGCGGTTTTGGTATTTTCCAAGTCAATATCCCTTCCTGCAAAGAACAAGATGTAATCTGTGTGTGTGTGTGTGTGTGTGTGTGTGTGTGTGTTCACTGGCTTGCACAGAGCAGGAGCAAGCATCACGTTCTTGGAATAGGAAGAAAGGGATGCGCATTCCCCAAATGCGGGCAGGGAGGGGTGGTGTTGCCTTTTACCGTCCTCTGAAGCTCATGAGAAGGATGCCCTTTGCTACCCTGCCCTGGAAATGTCATCCTGGACGGGGAGGGGGGGGGAGTTGTGTGCCTGCTCCTCGCCTGAGGCCGAGGCAGGATCCGTGGCGAATTGATTAAAAGCAGCTGCTTTGAGCTCAGGAAGGGTTTTCCCGACCTGGGCTGGTGTTAATGGGAAAGGTTACGGGTGTGATGGGGAGCGAGAAGGGGCAGAGGGGTAAGCCAGGGGGTAGGGGCGGTGGGAGAAGGCGGGAGGAGCGGCGATGTCTCTGGAGGCTTTCTTCGTCTGCTCGCTTAATTAGAGAGGAGATGAGGAGCTGGCGTGGTGACCCCGACTCGGCCAGCCCTGGTCTTTTGAAGGGTGGTGGGGATTTGCTCTGGGCTCTGCCTCTGGCCCTCGGCCGCTGCCCCCGGGACTTTGCCTTCCACTTGAAGGAAGAAAAAAAAATAATAAAGAAAAAATCCATGAAGGGGTGAAAATGGTGAGGGGGAGGCAGGGAAGAGGAAGGGACACAAAATACGCTCCCTCTCTGACAATCCACATGAGTTTGAAGTCAAAACATTCTGTGCATGTCTGCTTTTTTTTCTTCCCTCGCCACCTGGTAGCTATTATCAGATGACAATTTATTCCAGGCGTCCTCTTGGGAAGAGATTTCATAAGCACGAAGATTTTAAATCTTGAAAAATCGGAGAGGGCCGTGATGAGCAGGGTGGCTGCGTGTTTGGCTCCCGGTTCCCGTTCGCTGCATCCCACCCCTACAAAACCTCAGGGTCTGAAGTTTGGAGTCCAGGAGCCTCTGCCAGCTCTTGGACCGGTTCTCCCCATGAAGGAGCTGCAGCCACGGCTGGGAGGGGGAAGGACTCTCGCATCTTGGCTGGGAGAAGGTGGAAGAGGCTTTGTATGGGTTCTGTGGATGTGCTTAATGAGGAATTTCATCTTTGGTACCCTCTGGAGGTTTTGGTGCGGATTTAAATGGTTGCTGCCAGGGAGCAGGGAGATGGCAGGACCTCCTGTGGCCCCCGGGAAGGAGATGCTTCCCCCAGCAACAATAAACTTATCATCAGGACAAATTGCTGGTTCGCACAGTGCCTTTTGTCTTAGCTTTTCCCTTTGCCACAGAGGCTTATTAGTCAAATGGGGAACTACTAGAATATTACTTTGCTGCTAATGACTTAGTAATAGGTTGCACGGGGATAACGCAGCTCCAAAACCCCTTATATCTTATCAACGCGGACGTCTTTTCCCTGCGTATTACAGCTTTGCCTGCAGTGGGGAGGCTCAGCCTTCTCTCCTTAAGACTGTTAACTGGGCAACCAGTGTGAAAACCCTGTGGCCACCCGGCTCCCCGTGCTCCTTGCTGGCAGGACGCACGGGGCTGTGCATACCTCGGCGCCCGCAACTTCGCCTCGCCGACGGTGAAAATAGACTTGTCAGGTTTGGTTTGGTTTGGTTTGGTTTCCAGCAGATGTATTCACAAATAACTTCATTTGATGGCGATGATGGGGAAAGAAGAGAAAATCATCCCCATCGTTTTCCTGAATGTTATCCAATGATCTGCAGTCAGAATTTTTTTTTTAAATAAGAAAAAAAAAAAAAAAGGAATTGTGAATAGTTTGACAAGAATGTCAGTGTTTCTTGAACAAATTACTTGCAGCACATAATTCAATTGGCTTGAGTTTCTAGTGCGCTCCGGTGCCGGTTCCCGAGCACTGTGCTGTCTGCGTGCCCGACACAGCAGGCATTAAAATGCAGGAAAAAAAATCACAGAGCCTTTAATACCGCTCCTAGGGCTTGAGTGACGACATTTTGGGGAGGGAGGGATGCAATCAGATCGGTTTGGTCTGGTCTGCCCAAGAGTTGTCCCTGCTGCTTTGTTGTGTCTGCTCCTGTCCCATAGAAAATGACGCTGGTGGCAGTTTGTGTCTCATGTAGAACGCCCAGGTGCTGGGTAGCTTCAGCCGAGGGGGTGTGTTCAGGGTCTGGGTTTTAATTTGCTTTCATTTCAAAGGGGGATTTTTTCTGTGGGGAGGCGGGGGGGTGAGGGAGCAGTGCCTGCCCCGCAGGGGCTGTGTCGCTGCGTTGCTGGATTAGGCAGCACGAAGCAAGGAGATGGGGGGGGGGTGTGTGTAAAAACAGGCGATAAAAAATAACGTTGTAGAAAGACGTAATGCCAGTTCCCTCCCTGTCCCGGCTCTGTGTTTGGTGACCGACTCCCGTGAGTTTGGTCACGGGGGTTGTGAGGTGGGGCTTGTCCCAAAAAGCCCCATGCCCTGTCCGAGGGCTCGTCTCCGGGTGGCTGGAGGCAGGCGGCGAGGCTCTGCCTCTTGTTTAGAGAGCTTTGGCTTTTATAAGTTCAAAATGAGATGGCAAATTGAATTTGTTCGTGAGCGTGGAGGCTCTCAAGGGTTTCCTCTTTAATTCAGTAGACTTGCTTTAAGGGACTTTCGATTTTAGCAGAGAAAGGATGGGGGATCGGTGCTTTCATCTTTCTAGCTTCCTTTCCTGGCTTTCCCCCTTCGCTCCTGGCCGCTGCAGAGTCCGTCTGAGAGCAAAAATCTCCCTTTCCGCGTTTCCCATCCCCGTCCCTTGTCCCCATGCGTGATGCTGCACCCAGGTTTTTGGGCAAGGCTCTGGTCCCTGTGCCGCGGTTTGCAAAGCTCTTGGGGAGGACCCATTGGAGGGGCTGCAGCAAAGCCCCCCCACGCTTTTGGGGCTGGCAGAGGGTGCAGGACCTCAGTCCTTTCTCCTTCCTCCCCATCCTCTTTGTCCTGCCTGTAGCAAGAGAAAAGGAGGCTGAGGGGAGACTTCCTCGCTCTCTGCAGCTCCCTGAAAGGAGGGGGTAGCCGGGGGGGTCAGTCTCTTCTCCCAAGGAACAGGCGATGGGACAAGAGGAAACGGCCTCAAGTTGCGCCAGGGGAGGTTTAGGATGGATATTGGGAAAAATTTCTTCACTGAAGGGGTTATTGAGCATTGGAACAGGCTGCCCAGGGAAGGGGTAAAATCACCATCCCTGGAGGGATTTAAAGGACGTGTAGGTGTGGTGCTGAGGGACGTGGTTTAGTGGTGGACTTGGCAGTGTGGGGTTGATGGTTGCACTCGATGATCACAGAATCACAGAGTCACTGAATGGTTTGAGTTGGAAGGGACCTTAAAGCCCATCCAGTGCCACCCCCTGCCCTGGGCAGGGACACCTCCCACCAGCCCAGGTTGCTCCAAGCCCGGTCCAACCTGGCCTTGAACCCCTCCAGGGATGGGGCAGCCACAGCTTCTCTGGGCAACCTGGGCCAGGGTCTTAAATGTTTCTTCCAATCAAAACAATTCTATGATTCTAAGATCCGCCTGGGTGAAGTGTTGCCTCCAAGTACGGCTCGCCGGCAGCTGGCTTTCGCCGCGCTGTCAATGCTGTCCGAGCAACAGGCTAATGGGTGCCATATGGAGCGAGCGGCGAGGCTGGCTGCCTCTCCTGCCCCCAGCGCCCGCAGGGAGCCCCGGGGGGCTTCCGAGCAGTGACAGTCAGTCGCGGGCAGAGGGACCTGTTAGTCGCTCTTTCATGGTTGAGCAGTCTCCGTTTCCACCTGGTGCTCTCCGGGGAGTCCCCACGGGCTGCAGGAGGAGACAGGGTCCTCTATGAGATGCGGGGTGTCTTTGCACGGCACGAGAGTGTGCATCAGAACCTGGAACCCCCATCTCTTCCCAATATCCCCTCCCTGGATACCGAAAGAAAAGAAACACACTGATTTTTTGCAGCAGCTTTTGGGTGGTGGGTTTTTTTTCTGCCTTTTCCCCCCACCTCCTCTCCCTTTTTCATTTGTATTGCTGCTGAAAAATGAAGGAGGGGAAAAATGAAGAAGCGGAGGCAGAGACCGCTTCGGCATGTGAATACGGTTTGGGTTTGTTGGTATTTTTGTCTCACGCTTAAGCCAATGAGGCACCACGGTCTGCTAAGCTTGGAGGGCCGCGAAGGCAGCGCTCGCAACAAAAAGGGAAATTAGGGGGATTTTGCTGTCTTTTAGGCTTCGTTAGGAGATGAACGTCAGGCTGGGTTTTTCATCCTTCTGGGAGCATCAGAAAGGTGCAATGCTACAATTCACGGCTGCTGGGCTTGCCACGGGTGCCTGTACAAACTTGCACCTACGTTAATCTCTGGGGTTGCAAAGCCCCGCGGGAAGGAGGTGATAAACCCTCCTGAGGCTCCCCGGCAGAGCCGCGTCCACTCGTGGGGCTGACGGGACTTGGTGGCGCACGTCGAGATATCTTGGCTGGGAAGGTGCTGTTGAAGGACAAAGTCTGCTGATGTTTGGGTCTTAATGTTTTACAGCTCCCCTGCCTTCGAACAATGCCTAAAAATACAAGGGTATGCAAATTATAAACTAATTTAGATGATGGAGCATGGGAATATTGCTCATACTCCCCAAGCATGGCATTTCCAATCATATCTTCGTTTCATTTTTAAGCAAAGAAATCATAATCTTGACATGTTTATCATTCAGTGCCTGCACCAATTATCTCTTTGGGTTCATTCTATAGTTCATAGAACTGATAGATTATGATCATGTTGTTAGGAGAATTGTGCAGTCATTATTCCTCCAGCTGGAGGAGAAGTTGAAAAACAATTATAAAGAATGATTCTCCTTTGGATTGCTTTCTGAGTTCATGAAATAGGTGAGTTCCTATCACCGGGGGCCATGAGCTGCCAGGCTACTGCCACTCTTGGGTTTGATCTCTTGCGATCCAAACCAGACGACTTGGAAAGCCCATTTTCTCCAGCAAGCTCCGGTTGTCGTTATTATTTTTTTTATGGGTTGATATTGGAGAGATGAATGCCGTTGGCCGCTGAAGAGCTGAAGCTCTGCATGATAATTTCCAATTTAATTACACTGCAAGGGTGGTGGTGATGCATCGGTGCATACCTTCTGGGGAGGGGGTTTTTAGAAATTGAGACCCAAGGCTTGCATGCACATAACGCAACGTTAGCATCTACGAGTAATTTTGACTCGAAAGGGGATGAAGCATAGTTCCCTTAAATTAAGTTGTGTTTTCTTTCAAGATCCTTAATGAGACTCAAGGGATTGTGACCCCCAAAGAAAATATTTGCGGGAGCTGCTGCAAAAGGAGTCCTCTGGGAGTTCGGGAGTTGAAGGCAGCGTGCTCCTGGGGGAGAGCTTTGCTTTGATCCCCAGAAGGAGCTCTCTAATCCCATCCATTAACGCACTCGGGCAGCTCTAGGGTGATTTGGCAGCCTTCCTTCTGTGATTGATCGTCCCCAGAGGAACACATTGGCTTTCCGCTCCTCCCTTGCCCCAGTTCTCCAGGCACGCTATTGAATTTTCAAGTTACTTGACCAGAAGGGAACAGAACCAGAAAAACAAATGTCTTGTCAAGGCTTTGTTTCCATGCAAGGATTTTGCCTCCTTGTCTCTCCAGGGATTTCCTTTCCTTTCCTTCCTCATCTCCCAGCTGGTGTTCAGGATGTGAGCAAAGGGCCATACCCAGTGCATCGGTTGCATCCGTCCTTATCCAATTCGGGACTGGCTGAAACCCCTTGTCCCCCAGGCCTTGTTGTTTTGCCTTCTCAGAGTGGTCAATATTGAATGCTTGAGCAGATCTATTTATTTAATAACGTGCCCTGTCAATATTTATGTAGCTTGGTGCTGGCTGGCTGTTCCAGATGAGCGTGGGTGATGACTGATGTGCAGAAGTAACTCTCCAGATGTGAAGTGCCGGGTGCCTGGGGAAGGAGGGAGCAGCACTTGAGGGGGGTCTAGTGATTTTGCAGTGCCTTGGTGTGGCAGCTTTCCTCCCCGCGCCGGTCACAGCTTCCCTCCTCTTGCTTTGAGCTTCTCCTTTTCCCTATCCACCCCCATGCCGGGGAGCTGCCTCAGATCTTCCTCTGGGGAAGGGAGAGGGCCATGGCCAGAAGATAACGTCCTGCTTGCTATGAGACCCCCCCCAATTCCTTTGGGGAACGTCTGCTGTTGGTATGGGATCTGCTTAGATTACGTGCCCCATAGCAGAGAGTCCTCAATTAGGTTATTTGGGTGCAGCGTGCACCCAAGAGGGATGCATCTCCCTAAACTGTCTCGTGCTTTAATAAAGTACCTGGTTTTATACGGGTCCCCCAACTGCAGCGCAAATTTCCCAGCTCCAAAGCATGGATCTTTCCCTTGGCGTTGCATGGAAATGGGGTCCCTCCCAGTCCTCCCAACTGGCGCTGGTTGACCCGAGCGGCTTTTTCTGGTGGGAGCAGGAAAGCCGGGGGTGAAACGAGCCACATCCCAGATCTTTTGTCTTTTCCGACTGCAAAGAAAACCCAGCAGGCTTGTCAGCACGGCGTTTTGAAGCTGGCTGGCTGTTTTCGCATGCTTGAGTTGGGCGGTGGCGTCAAGAGTCCTTGAAACTTTAGAGGAAAGATGGAGAAGCAAGCATTACTATTTATTATTTTTGAACACCTACCACCCCGAGCTCCCGGAGTTAACAGGCTCCCTGTAGCTCTCTGCTTGCTAGGATTTGGTAGATGGATAAACATATTTTATTTCTTTGTAAAGGGGAAAGGTTGTTTACAAGTTTTAAAACAGAATGGAAATGCTGTTTTCCATCAGAAGTGTTTCGTGAACAATAACAAAATAATGTTTAAAAAGCCCTTGAAGTGTCCCTTTCAAACGGAAAACTGAAGTGCTGGGGAGAATATTAAATGCACGCAAACTCGAGGTTTTAATGCTTAATAATGAGCTAAGAAAAAAATGAAATGCAACTGAAAGCAGAAATCTGTGCCTGGCACCGAAACCTTTGCGAAGACGGTGCCAGGCCACCGTAGGAAAGGGTCGTATATTTAAAAACAAAAAAACACGTCACAGAATCTAATCCCGCTGCAAACTCTTCAGTTTGCTGCCTGGCCGTGGGCTGCGCAGGAGGGATGGGAAGCGGCACTGTATCCGCCTGCGCTTGCCACGGCCCCGGCCAGGCACCTCTGCCTTTGGGAAAGATGAGCCCTGGGACTCGCAGAGCTCAAGTGATGGCTTATTAATGATGGTCAGGGATGAATTCTCCCTGGGTAGGAAACACCCGCGGAGTCGGCTGTAGGGTTCTCACATCTTCCTCTTGGGTTGTCGCAAGCCACGCGCCGTGGATGTGCTCAGGTGCTGCTGATTCCCCTTGCCATTGCTTTCCTTAAAGCCTGTTTGACTACTTTTTTAATATTAGACAGCAGCAAGGGTAATATTTCTGGTGAGTTCTCCTTTTCCTTTTAATTATCGTAGCACGGGAAGAAAAAGAAGCTTTAACAAACAGATTCTCTGATGAGTCAGTGCAAGACTGACTTGTCTTGAGGAGCAGGTCCAAGGAGGATGCCGGCCGTAATTTCCGTTTACTTCGTGGCAAAACCCATTACAAAATAAAAATATTTCCAAGTGCCAGAGGAGGGAGCCAGCAAAACACAGGAAATCGGAAGGTTTCGGCTTTTTTAATGTCCCTTTTGCTAATGAAATCAGAACAAATTCAGCGGAGCGGCACCAAACGTTGCTGGCATTTGTGAAAGAGTTGATCAAAGTGGTGTTGGTGTCTGACCCACGAGTTGGGAGCGTTCACGTTAAAAATCAAAAGTTTGCAACTTTCTTATCTTAGAGGACGGGGCTTCCCCACCCTCTCCTCTGCCCACCTGCTTCAATTAATTTTTTGCAATAACCTCAGGGTTTTTTTTCTTAGCCTCAGGTCTTTCCCCTGCTCGTACAGCACGGAGTTATCCACGTGGATAACTCAGGTGGAGAGTTTCACCTTAATGATGCTTGTCGGGGCCTTTCGCCGCTCACCCAGCGAGGCAGAGATGGTTTTTGCTGACGGGCTCTCGAACGGGGCCAAGGTGTGGAATAATTGCTCCTCTTGCTGCCTGGAAAAAAGCTAATAACGGAGGGGATAACCCCGGCGTGGAGCTGCCCTCCGGCAGCATCCCTTGCCGAGAGGACGTTGGGTTTTCCTGGCAAGATGTGCCATGGCTCATCGGTGCAATGGGGAATGGCGGGGGGGGACGGCGGTGCTGCCTGGAAAAAGCTGGGGGAGGCAGGGAAAAGGACATCTGTGCGATGCCGGAGGCGTCTCTCCACCCCGTGGCGTTGCTGTTGGAGGCAGGGACGCAGCGGGAGAGATGGAGAGAGGCGCACTCTGCCATGGGCGATGCGGGCAGTGCTGCGAGGTGGTTGACCCAAAACGTCCAGGTGTGGCCCCAAAACTCCTCTTGGGTGTCTGGATTGGGTAGGAGCTGCCATTGCCGCTCATTTTTGGGCCTTGCCTTTTGATTTACTTGCGCTCCATCCCTCTGCAAATTCCCATTCCCCGTCAACTCGCCTTGCAAAATGCCTGTGCCGCATATGAAATGGAGGAGATAAAATTACAGTATCTCAAAATTGGCTGGGCTCGGTGCAATATATAACATAACAGATGGTACTACATGATGCCTCTGAAATATCTGTGCAATAGCATTTTAAGAAACGTATAACTGATCAGGCAGCATATGGAAAATACTTTCTGTGCTGCGCGAGGGTGCGGTGCCCCCTCTCCCGGCACCTGCTCCTCCCTCCCTGAGTTGGGTGCGATGTGGCGATGAACATCTCCCGTCTTTAATGGAGGTGTCCTTGTTGTGCTTCTGGGGCAGGGCTGTCCCTGAAGCTGGGCGATCACCATTTCAGTATGATTTTTACCAAAAAAAAAAAGCCCCGAAAGGAAACAAGATGGCTTTCATCCAGGAGCAGAGGGAGAACATGGTGGTTTGGTGGCTTCTTCGCAACCTCCGGGAGGTCCCTTCCCCTGGGAGCAGCCCAAGGATGGGGCTATTTGCACAGAGTTAGGGACCAGCCAACCTCCCCTCTGCTGCTCCTGGTTGAAAATGGTTGCTTGGCCACCTATTTCCCACCTCCTAGCACCTATAGGCAGAGGGCAGTGGGTTCATGGGTGCTACCTGGAGCACACAGACCACCAGAATGGTCCCAGAGGAGGTTCCTGGTTGAGGGGAAGGACCAGCTCCTTCATCCCCTGGGCTGCAGCACAAGTGGTGGATCTCCTGCCAGACTTTGTGCCGCTGCTTTCAGGCCTTCGAGCCCCCCGATTCATCCGATTTCCGATGCACCTCTTGCAGTTGTCTTGCCTGTGCCGTCCGTGGGCTGCCTTTTGCCTTGTGCACATCTAAAGCCTCTCCTGCGTATTTGCTGTTCCCTGCTCCGTTTGCTGGCCAGCTGCCTGTCTTCCTGGCCTCATCCGTCGGTTGACCCCTCTGTCTAACAGAGAGGACAATATTTCCTCTCCGTGAGGCTCAGCTCATATTCTTTTAAGGTGCTTCGGGGTCAAGGGATGAAAGGCTCCTTGCTGTTTCTGGAATGAGTCAAAGTTGGGCTAAGAATAGATCTATAAACAAGACAGCAGGGAAGGTTTCCTAGCAGAGCCTGATGGGACCCCGGGAGTATGTCATTGCCGGAGTCTTCTGCAGAGGAGACGTGGACCCTGCCGAGCTCTCGCTCTGCAGGGTGCCGGGCTTTGAAATGGGGGGGGTGGCCCTGGGCAAATCCTCTTCCTAACTTAGCAGGCTGGTTGTGGTTGTAAGGAGAAGCATTGGGGTTGGGCGGCTCACAGCCCAGTGAGGAGAGGGAGCTCTGCGGCTCGTGATTTAGGTTAGATTTAGATGAGCTATTAGGAAGAAATTCTTGACTGTGAGGGTGGTGAGGCGCTGGAACAGGCTGCCAAGGCTGCCCCATCCCTGGAGGGGTTCAAGGCCAGGTTGGATGGGGCTTGGAGCAACCTGGGCTGGTGGGAGGTGTCCCTGCCCAGGGCAGGGGGTGGCACTGGATGGGCTTTAAGGTCCCTTCTAACCCGAACCATTCTATGATGGCTGCAGGAGCCTTGCCATGGTGGGTGATGCTGCGGGAAGCAGCTGGTGGGCCCTTGTTGGGATCAAGAGTGATGAAACCAAGGACTGTAGCTCACTGGGTGCCTCGGTGGAGGAGCGAGGGCTGGGGTGAGCTGCGTGGCTGGGTTTTTTCTCGGCACGTGAGATGCTCTGGCAGGAGGCACTACGCTCGATTTCTACCCACGCTCGTGCAGAGAGGTATTTAGAACTGTCAGTCTAGCGTGCTGTCTGTCTGTCCACCCACCTAGATATCTATAAAAATGCAGGGTATATTAAAAGTCTGTGAGAGCCCTGGACACGCGGAGCTGAGGGCTCCTGATGTATTTCGTTTTCCTGCCTCCCCGCGTCCAAGCCGATGGAGTTGGGATGGGAGTCTGAAATGGGCAGCTTGGTCCCCCATTTCTGGAGTAATCTGCATAAAAGCCCAAAGTGGGAATCTTGCAGAAAGCAGACTTCCCTCCTTTGTCTTTCCCGACTTTGTCCTTTCTGTTATCTTGACGGCTTTCTGCTTGCTGCCGTGTTTCTCTTTAATCTGGAGCCCTCTGTTCTTACCTGAGCTACAGAGGCTTGACGAGAAAAGCCACTGAACTCGGAGAAAAATGAAAGGGAGCAAAGCTTAAAAAAATGTTTTCTTTCTCTCTCATTCTTTAAAAAAAAAAAAAAAGAAAAAGAAAAAGAGAAAACCCAACCCCCAGGAGCACACAGCCAGTGAGCGATGCCTGAATTATCCTTGAACCGGCTCCAGCTCGTGGATCAGGATGCATCGTTTCTGCCCTGTTTTCTTTTCTTTTCCCCCCTCACCACGCTCTTTCCCTGACGTTCCATCGTTTCCATCAAAGCTTGGCAAACAAAATTCTCCTTTCTCGACCTGGGGATGGGAGAAGGGAATCCTTGCCCTGGGGCTGGCAAACGTGCGTTGGGAGCTGATGGGATGGGAGAGCCCGGAGCGGCGGGGGCTGTGGAGAAAGCGGGGGGGTGGTACAGAAGGAGCTTGATGTCTGCGTGGAGATAATGTTTTGTACACGACGACAACGGATAATTACTATGATCAAAGAATTTGCGTGAGGGTATCTCGCTTCTTGTCGCTCCCTGGAGCGAGCCCACCCTCCGGAGAGCTGAGGAGGGGAGGAAACTCCATCGCTGGCTTTTCCCACCATCCCACTGGGATTTCTCCCAGGAGACGGGATGCTCTGGAGGCTGGGTGTTTTTGCAGGGGTCGTGGTGGGCGAGAGCACGGGGGCCAGGCTCTTCTCAAGGGTGCCCAGAGAGGGCAAGAGGCACAAATTCAAGTACAAGAAATTCTCTTGTAACAGAAGAAAGAGCGTTTTTATGGTGAGAGTCGTCAAGCGTCGGAAAAGGGATGTTGTGGGGTTCCCGGCCTCATGGTGCCGCCGCATTTGCTGGTGCTCCTAATGCATCTTTGGAGGTACCTCATCCAGCACGCGGCTGGTAATGATTCTTGACGGGAATTAGTGCCCTGTCCATCTGGCCCCGTTCTGACATCTAACAAGAGGAGATAAGTGCACTTAACAACACACCAGCTCTTGTTCAGGCCCCTTCTTCCCAAGCCAGAATCGATAGCAGGTCTCTCCAGCTTTTAGAGACTTAGATCCCATCTTTTCATCTCTCTCTCGCACTCGTTTTTTCCCAAGCAGCCTGCGCTTGATTTTTCTTTCTTTCATGCTGCAGAAATTTTCCCGTTCTACCTTTCATCTTGAACCCGCCCGGCGTTGGCCCAGCCAGGGCTGCAGCTTGCCCGCCAGATAAGAAACCCGGCCGCAACTGGGTTTCCCCCCAGTCCCCAGCTCCATCTCGCTCATGATTATGAGCTCTCCCGCCGTCACCTTTATCTTCAAAGTGCTTTACAAACACTAATTGATCCTGCCAGCCCCCTGCTGCGGTAGGTGAGGGAGAGCTGCTTGCCTTCACCCACTTTCTGGTACTCCCTCGTGCTGGTACACCCTCTCTGCCACTGGATTTCGCCCCACCGCCCCCAGCGCATCCCTGCGTGCAGGGTTTGCTTTGGAGGAGCCGGGATGCTCTCCCCCAGGGCAGGATAGTTGGTGTCTGTGTCACTGTGGCTGGGGAAAGGAGCATCGTGGCTGGGGAAAGGAGCATCGTGGCTGGGGAAAGGAGCATTGTGGCCAGGGACCCGTGGGAAAGGAGCATCGTGGCCGGGGACCCGTGGGAAAGGAGCATCGTGGCTGGGGACGTTGCCTGCAGGTTAATCCAAACCCCAAGGAGCATCAAGGGGTGAGCAGTGCTGCCTCACTCCCTCCCCAAGCACCAGCCTCCTCCTCCCTTTGCTGCTAATTTAGTCACTTTGCCCAGCTTAATTGCTCTGGGTTTGCCTTCCCCACGGGGTGACTGGCTGTGTTTGCCCCTGGGATGAGGAAGGACTTGGCAGGGGTGATACATCTGCCCGATGTACAGGTACCCGGGGGCGATTGGTGAAGTTCCCATGGGCTACAGGTCCTCCTGGTCCCCATCTACTGGGCGTCGGGGTGGCTGATGCTCGAATAACAGCTCTGAGTCCTGCTGGGGTGCTGGAGGCAGCCAGCCCAGCCTGCCTGCACCTGAATCTTCTGTTTATTCCTGTAGTAGCTCTGAGTTCAGAGAGGCTTTTTTTTTTTTTTTTTACAAAAAAAAAAAAAAACCTACTTTTTTTTTTTTCTTTCCTTGCATGAAATGCAAATCAATAGATGTTGTATTCACATTCTAACAAGATGTCAAGGAGAAAAGGGTAGCCTTTCATTCAGGCAGAGACACAAACACACAGAGGGAGAGGACAGGAAGGAGGGAGGGAGGCGGAGGAGGGATGGAGGGGGCTGCGGAGCTGCCGTGCTGGCAGGGCAGGAGGGAGCAGGAGAGGTAAAGCCTGCAGGCATGCCGGTTTTTGGATACTTTCTATTTCCCCAGAGCTTTCTGCATCCCTTCCTTCCCGCCCCAACGCTCCTGCGGCTCCCCCAGCATCTCACCCTGTCTCCAAGGAGAGCAGAACCCCAGTACGGGTGGGCTTGGGGTCTTTGCAAAGAAGAAACCCTGCGGGGGGGCTTGGAGGAGCTGGAAATGACCTTGAGCTGGGCTGGGAGGGTGGATCCGTGAAGTGGGATGCAAACACTGTGGGGAGGACAGTGGCCACGGGACCTGGTGGTCAGCAGGGAGATGATGCTCTGCACCATGTGGTCCTGCGGTCATGCCTTGGCTTGCTCCATCGTGGGGTTTGGGTCAGGTTCTGGGGCTGGGATCAGCCTGGTGGGGGCCGCTTTGATGCCTGGACGTGGTGGATGCATGGCTGGTCCCTGGGGATGTGTGTCTGGTCCTTGGGGATGCATGGCTGGTCCCTGGGATGCATGACTGCTTCCTGGGATGTGTGTCTGGTCCTTGGGGATGCGTGGCTGGTCCCTGGGGATGTGTGTCTGGTCCTTGGGGATGCATGGCTGGTCCCTGGGATGCGTGGCTGCTTCCTGGGATGCATGGCTGGTCCTTGGGGATGCATGGCTGATCCCTGGGATGTGTGGCTGGTGTGTGGGGATGCATGGTTGGTCTCTGGGGATGTGTGGCTGGACCCTGGGGATGCGTGGCTGGTCCTGGGGACATGTGGCTGGTCCATGGGGATGCGTGACTGGACCCTGGGGATGCGTGGCTGTACCCTGGGGATGTATGGCTGGTCCCTGGGGATGCGTGGCTGGATGCCATGGTGGAGCAGCTGTGAACAGAACTGGGCTCCTCCTCATCCTTCCTCCTGTGTGTGCAGGGAATGGCTTTGAAGCAATGGCCGGTGGTGCCGCGTGGGAGGTCACACCACAGTCCTGGGGCTGGGACATGGGACACGGAAAGGTCCCGATCCCGCTGAGTTACCTGCGGCCCCAGCCCCTCCCAGCCTGCAAGGTCCCCTCTTCCCCAGCCCTGCAAGGAGACGGGGAGGGAATCTCTCCGTTATTGGAAACTTCAGTGTTATTTGCTTCGGAGATCAGAGTGGTCCCAGATGTGAATATGCATTGAGACAGCTTGGGGAAAAAAAACCCTGAAAATACGCACAAAAATCGTGTTTAAATGTGCCCAGCAGACCATAATGTCTTCTCACAGATCGGGTGCTGCCTGTCAAATTTAAATATGCATTTTAGATTCTCTGCTTGATATCAAAAAACAAACAACCCTGAATATCCCAGAAAAGCTCCACCAGCTAAATACATATTTATACATCTTTTTTGGTGTGTGTGTCTTGGAAATCAGATTAAACAGGCCAGTGCTGTGGTGGGTCCCGGAGAGCTATGGAGGTGGATTTGTTTGCCTGACCAAAGCACGTTTGTTCCCATTTTGCAGATGGGAAAGCAAAGGCGTGTGTGTCCCAAAGGTCTGGTCCGAGGTCATCCTTACAGCTGCGCTGGGCAATTTGGGTGCCGGCCTAATTGGCCAAAATAGACACAAGGAGAGCAGCTAAATGTGGGTAATAGTCATTGCCAGGTGGGAAAAGAAAAAAAAAAAAAAAGCATACGGGAGAAATGTGGTGGGAGGGAAAAAAAGAAAAAAAAAAAAAAGTGTGTTGTTTTGAAATTTGCCCAAATATAGCTTTTCAACTCAGGTTTTGAAAGCGGAGCAACATGTTTGTTCTGAGCCCATCAAACATTTGTGGTAATTAGAAAGGATTTCTTTGTTCGTTTCCTTTAGTTCCTGCAGGATAACGCTGTTTCTTTTCGCCTGGGGCGGATGCGGAGCTCGCGGTGTGGGTTTTGGGGAGCGAGACGCCATTCGGCTCAGCCCCGGAGCAGCACGGTCCCCTCTGGGGACAGATGTCCCTGTGCCGGGCTGTCCTCGGAGGACACGGGCACGTGCCTCGCAGCCCTGGGAAATCCCAAATGCCTCTTTGCAGTCGTCTGGCGAAGGAAAAGATAAATTTCCTCGACCTCGGCTGTTTGGACGTCAATTAAAGGGGTTCGTCTCAAGCTGCGTGAGACACCGAGCTCGTTGGGATTTTTTACCCGGTGCGAGGATTTAGCTCTTTCGGGGGTCAAGGCTTATTGCGAACAACATAACTTCGCTCCTCTTAAAACAAAAAAGTCCCCGGGCACGTTTTCTTCATCATCTTCCTAAAGATGCGGGAGATGGGATGCCTGCAGCAGATAACGTAGGAATGTGCTTGAGTTAAAAGCTTTTAAAAACTTGTGGTTTATTCACGCAGAGTAGAAAACGAGTCGAAATTAATGGCTAAAAGCAGAGAAAGTTTGTCCCGGCAGTGCGTGCTTGGCTCCCATCCCTCGCCGGGCGAGGCTAGCCCCTCGAGAGTGCGATGGATACGGCTTTGCTCGCTGAAAGCATCATTCCTGCGCTTTTTGGGGCTGCTTTGTACGAAAATAGTGCGAGATGAGGGGTGTGTGCGCGGAGGGGGATGCGGTTGCCGTCTCCGTGATTAGCCTGCGTCGAGCTGCAACAAGTGGGTGGAAAAAACCTGGGGAAGAAGGAGCGCAGGGGAGGAAATCGTTGGGATTTTGTGGCTGGGTTTCGGTGTTTGGTGGCAGAGAGGGCTCCGGCCCCGGATCTGTAGCAGTTTGGGGGGGTTAATGTTTGCAGCCGGGTGTTTGTGGAGGCATTGTCCTTCCACACCCCCCTTGTGGAGCATCTCTTTTCCAGAAATTCCCTGAAACGATGAGTTTAATGCAAAAAAAACCAACCCAAAATGGAATCTCGAGGGAGATGCGTCCAGGGAACCCATGTGTCCCTGGGGGAGCAGGGATGCCCAGGCCAAGGAGCACAGGGACTAAGGTGAGGAGCAGGATGAAACCCTGGGATGGGAGGTGGGAATTTGTGGGTTGATAGCTGGAAGTCCAAAGTACTGCCCTAAAAATACTTGGAACACAACAAGAGACCTTTAGCCCCGCGTTAGTGGGGAAAGAGCCTGTTTTGAGCCCAATTAAACATTTTAGTTTGGCTTTAAGCATTAAAAAATGCTTACCATTTCTTTTTAACAAAGCTGCGGTGAATGCAAAAGAAGAAACAATTTTTTTGATTAGAAAAATGTCAAAAATAAGTGCTGTTTCTTTTGGAAACTTACCTTTGCAACGTTGTGCGTTTTTTGTTTTTTTTTTTTTGGGGCGATGCGGCAAACTCAAGCCCTAGCTGGCAAACACTTTGTTCTGGGGGTGGCTGTGGGAGAGGGGACGCGGGGGGATGCAGCCGGCAGAGGGGCGGAATGCACGGTGTCCGGTGGCCTGGGCTGGGGATGCTCGGGGCTTGGCGAGGGCATGGGAGTGTGCCAAGGGGGGGTCTGGGGGAAAGCAGGGGTCAGGGTGACCCTGTGGCAGTCTGGAAGGAGAGGGTTGTGTTAGAGAGCACGAGGAAACGCTCCTTGGCCTCAGTGGGAATGGGATGGCGTTGTGTCGGGGGGCTGCTGGAGCGGGTACCCTGGGCTCAGCATCCTTTTGGGGCTCTGTGAGCCCACTGAAGGGGAAAAAAATACAGCTCTGGTTGGGATGCACGGAGAAGATTGCTTCTGGGTTTCAGATTTTGTGCGAAAAACACCCACTCATGCTAAAAAGCTTGGATTGCTTGCTGGTTTGCCTCCCTCAGCAGGAGGCAGAGCTGCCGGCGGCTTCCTGGAGAGGGGAGCAGAGCCCACAGAGGGGCAAGGGAGAGCCAAGGGGCTGAAGCCCAGGGCTAACCCACTGGCTGGCTCCAGCCTGGGGGTAAAAAAATTTCCAAACCCCTTTGCAGGCGGCTGGAGGAGTTGGTGAGACAGTGCCTGTCCCCATGCCGCGATGCTCCCTCCATCCTGGACACCGCTGCCAGCCGGTGCTGGGAGGGATGCTCGGGGGGGCCAGGAGGGATGCTCTGGGGGTCCAGGAGGGATGCTCTGCGGCTCAAACAGGGACGCTCAGGGGGTCCGGTAGGGATGGTCAGGGGACCAGGAGGGATGCTCAGAGAGTCCGTGAGGGATGCTCTGGGGATCCAGGAGGGATGCTAAGGGGGTTCGTGAGGGATGCTCAGGGGTTCCGTCAGGGATGCTTAGAGGGTCCGTGAGGGACACTCAGGGGGTCCCTGAGGGGTGCTTGGGCTCCGTGAGAGATGCTCAGGGCTCTGTGAGGGATGCTCAGGGGGTCCCTGAGGGATGCTCAGGGGGTTGATGCCCGCATTTAACTCCCTGGTTGCAGAGCGAGACCCGCAGAAGAGCGAGTGTGCGTGTGTCAGTCAGCATCTCGAACCAATGGGTGCCTGGTAGGAGGTCTGCTTTCCCCGGTGCACGCACTGAGCCTGGTGCTCCTTCTGCTAGTTGTGTGCGTGTGTGTGTGCGTGCGTGTGCAAGGAAAAAATCAGAGACACTGACTGCCTGCTCCCGTCTCTCTCTCTCTCTCTCTCTCTCTCTCTCTCTCTCTCTAGCTCACTAACTCAGTCTCCCTCCCTCTGCAAACATTGGATTTAAACCTGCTCAGAATTCAGCGCAGACGAAAGCAGCGGCGGCAGCAGCAAGCAGCAAGCAAATCAGCCGCTAGTCTACCGCAGCTCCCAAGATGTACCATCCTGCCTGCTGGATCGTCTTCACGGCCACAACTGCCCTGCTCTTCATCCCAGGTAGAGCAAAAAAGCTTTTTTTTTTTTTTTTTTTCCTGCAGGAGAATGGGATGGCATCGGCGGGCAGGGTGGGAAAGCCGAGTGGTGTGCGCGCGCGGGGGACCCGGACTTCATGCCCATTGCGCACGAACGCACACATGCAGGCAGGCGGCGAGTTGCTCTGCAGCAGGGAATTGCCGAGCGCTCCCAGCGAGCGGGGTTCGGCAGAGCCCGTCCCCTCGGGCGACCTCCGGCTGCAAATGATGGGGTGACGGAGCTTTTTTCCCCCCCTTCAAAGTTGGGCACCTCCTGTGCCCTCCCTCTCTCCCCAGCTGTCACGTTATTCCCTCTGCTTCCCCTCATCCCTGCTTCCCTGCCAGCCAGTGCTGGGAGGGATGCTCAGGGGGTCCGGCAGGGATGCTCAGAGGGTCCGGGAGGGATGCTCAGGGGGTCCGGGAGGGATGCTCAGGGGCTCAAACAGGGATGCTCAGAGGGTCTGTGAGGGATGCTCAGGGGCTCAAACAGGGTGCTTGCCCCTTGCTCCCTTCTGCAAAGTGATAAGGAACCCCCCCAATCCAGGTGCCCACGGGGGCTGCAGCAGAGGGGCTGCAACCCTCAGGAGCCGAGCAGGTGGCTCCCCAAATGTGGGTCGGCCTCGTCCCCCCAACTTGCCAGGGAAGGATGAGGGGGGAAGACGCTGGGGTTTGGATCCAACGCTGGCTCCGTGCTGATGCTCAGCGGGTGGGTCGCGGCACCGCATCCGGGGGGAGGGAGCGACGGGGGCGGCCGGCAGAGCTGCACGCCGAGGGGAAGAAGTCTCTGGCATTTTTTTTTTTTTTTTTTTTTTTGACGATGATGTGCACTTTTAGCAGCTGAAAAGATTGCGGTCCCTGCGCAAGCAGCTGGGGACCTGGGTGTCGAGGCTCAGATTCCATCTTAACCCAACATGTGTTTTTCATGACTGTCAGCGAGAATTATGTTGGACTCGGGAGGGCAGGGAAGAGGCACGGCTATAATTTCAGCAGCTTTCCATGGTTTAGTTACAGCGCTTTGCTGTGCGGGGCTGGCGTGTGTGGGAAGAGGATGAGGCTGGCGGGGGAGAGGTTAGCTGTGTCACAGCTGGAAAACAGCTCTTGCCACAGCTGTGACAAAGGCGAGGGGACTCGGGTTCAAACTTGCTTGCGGAGGCTCGTGCCATGGCACCATCCACATCCCGGCGTCCTGCGGCAGAGCTGCAGCCCGGGGCGGTCGGCAGGTCCGAGAGCCCTTGGCACGGGGTTGGGTACCACTGATGCTCCGTGGGATGCAGTGGGAGGTGACGTGCGTCACCCTGGGGGGCCAGCGCCGTCCCTTGGGGCGTGCGATGGTGCACTGAGGAGCACCCATGGAGGACCTCCGATGGCAGCGCCTCCAGCTCGTCAGCAACGCCTCAAACCAAAATGGTGCACCTAGGGTTTAGCACGTGAGCGCGAGGAGGATGACGCGGCTGCGTGAGCTGCATGTGTCTTTGCTGAATGCAGGGGGGGAGCGTGTGTTATTGAAAATACTATCATCTTGAACGAGATAAGGCAGGCGTGCCTGGCGCGGGGGCAGCTTGCCTCACCAAGGCTGTGCTGAGCAGAGCGTTGGCTCCTTCACCCTCTTGCTAGATGTGGTTCCTCTGGGTGGAACTTGCAAAGAACTGGCTGCAAGGCAGCCGTGCGGGTCAAGTGGGAGGACGTGTGACACTTGGTGGGCTGTCAGCAAGGTGTCCCTAAGCTGCAGGAGCTGGCAGAGACCTGGCACGGAGCGTTTTTGCTGGTGTCCTGTTGCAGTTTCCTCGGGACGTGGCTGTTTGGCCCAAGGCCTGCGCTGGCTCTGACATCTCTGTGTGCCAGGGAAGGAAAATGCCCGTGCACTTAAGCCCCCAGGAACTTGGAAGAGGTTTCTTGATCCGCGCTTATGGGGTTGTAGCTTTCCCTTCTTATTGCTATTAAGCAGCAATATCTGCTTTGGCTTTGAATGTCCCCTGAGCCAAACCAGGCCAGGACTTTGCCCAGCTGGGCTCAGCCGTTAATCCCTGGAGCCGAAACCTGCTGCCTGCATTAGGGGAAGGGAAATATTCCAGTGCAGGAAGGCTGCTTTGCCTTCCTGCCCCCACACCCACCGTTTTCTGCCTTGGAACATCTCCTCTCCTTTTTATTTCCCCGTGGCTTGCAGAGGTTGGATGTTTCCCTGCCCAACCTGGCCGCAGCACTGCTTTCAGCCGTGGTTTCACGGCCGTGGGCTGGAACGCAAGTCACGTTGCCTTCTTGGATGGCAACTGGGAAGTCATCTTGGAAGCGTCTTCTTGGATGGCAACTGGGAAGTCGAATGGTTGCTGCCGACCCTCAGAGCCTGCACCTTCCCAGAGTGGGGTTTTTTTTTGGTTTTTTTTTTTTGGTGCTGTTTATTATTTGCAAGCGTAGTCCCACGTGGTTTATGCAGGTTGACGCTCCCCTGGGATATGCAGAGGCTGTCGGTGAAGTGCGAGCTCTTTCCCTCTCCGTTTTTCTCCGAATCCTGCGGGAGTTTCGCACGGGGTGGTTAAAGTGAGAAGGGAACCTGCTTTTAGAAGGTGTAATTAGACTGAAGGGAAACATCACAACTTGAAGGCTCCTGCAGAAAATAGCGTTGCAAAGTTATTATTAGCTGTAATAGCTTATTTGCCAGTTTTTTTCCTCTTTCTCTCGCTCCCACCTCTGTTCTCCTCCCCCACCCCCCCATCTTACTTTTGTGAGAAAAGATGCGTTTTTCCCATCGGGGCTCGTGTCGTCTCGTTACCAATTTACTCTTGCGGAATCTAAAGACACGAAAGGTTAATGCAATAATGAAACCCTGACCCCTCTGGTCACGGATAGCGTCTTACTCTGCAGCTTTTTATTTCTTTGTAAGACAAGTTTCCATCCAAAAAATAATTTCCAAGGCTTAATGCTGTTGTCGTCTGGTGCCTTGGGGGAGGCGGGTTCCCAGACATGGGTTGCTCTCGGAGGTGGGCTCTCTCTGATGGGAAGGATGCTGAGGATTTTTAATGAGCCCGGCGCTGCAGGATGGGGAGGTGGAGTGGGTAATTTAATTGTCAAGCCTTTGGCAAATGCTTTGAACTGCTGGGCATTTTGGGTGCTGCCGTTTTGAGATATACCAGGGTGGGCTGTGCTGCATTGGAGAACGAATTTGGGGCAGGCGGAGGGGGGAGGGTATTGGGCTAATCTGCGGTTACGGTGTGACATGGCGGCCTTACAGGTGACAAAAATCAATGCGCATCAATGCCTCTTCAGACGTCTCTCTCGCTGCCTTGGCCAAACGACTTGTCGCGGCAGCGGCTCCCTTCAGAGGTCAGAAATCTGGCAGGGCAGGGTGAGATGGACAGCCCCGTTTCTCTCTGGTCCTGGGCATCGGGGTCAAGGCAAAGCTTGCAGAGCTTGGAGAGTCCCCCAGTGCTCTTGCCGTCACCTCTTGCACCCAGGACTCGATTTCTGTGTCCCCCCAGAGACCCTTAACCTGCCCTGCCTCATCTTTGCTTGGGTGCATGGCGTTGGCGGTGGTTGCAAATCCCGTCTAAAGTTAAGAAACACATTGCAGGGGTGTTAAAACGTTAAGCGTTGAAAACGCTTCTCCATCCCTTCCTGGTACGGGGCCCCAGCCGTGGGAGCATCCTCTTCCCACTGCCACCATCACCTGTGACGTGGCTGTCACCTCTCCCCGGCGGGGGATGCCGGGCTGGGGGAGGGCTGCTGATCCCTGCCACTAAGCCCAAGAATAAGTACCTGGAGCACATTAGTTCCGCTTTAGTGTCATTTCAATATGAGCGAGTGGGACTTAAAGGGATTTTCTGTGCTCTCCCAAAAGCTGGGGGATAGTAGGGATAAGGCACCGCAGCCGTCAGTCCTCCATCCAGTGGGAGATGCTGGGGAAGAAGGAGGTCCCAGCAGCGGACTCCCAAAAACGCTGCCTGGTTTTCTTCTGCTTGAGGCTTGGGGCTGTGTTTTCCCTGTTGGAAGTCGATTCCTTCGTCCCCTGGCTCCCCGGGGCAGGGAAAAAACTGGCGTCGGCCTTTTGGGAGGATGTTTTGTTTCTGCTGCGGGGGGGGAGCGGCGCTTGCTCTCGTTTGCCGGGTGCTGTGGGGAGGGAGCGCGAGGGCAGAGCAGGGCACAGGCAGCAAAGGCGGCTTCTGCTCCGCGCAAATCCCCGCGGCACAAGTTTTCGGAACAATTTGCGCTGGGGGTTGTGGGTTTCGGGGCCGGTGGCTCCGGCGCCTGCCTTCCAGGATGCCCCAAAGTGGCGAAGCTTGCTTTGCGTTTTCCAGCAGCTTCTCTTTGACAGCGTCTCCTTTGTGCATTCGCTACTTGCAGACGGCCGGGTGGAGGAGCTTTTGCTGGTGCGAATCCCTGTGAAAAACGGGAAAAGGAGAAATGTTTCAAAGGCGCCGGCTGGGAGCCGGGTACCTTAACCGGTGCCTTTGAAAATCTTCCCCAAAGGCTTGAATATTCGGTTATGGCGATTTTCAAGCTGCATAAACAGCTGTGTTCATTTTTTTTTTTTTTTTCTTACACTTGAATATGCAATTTGAAGTTTGCGCTCTGCTTCGGTTAGAAGCCGAAGCTGCTGGGCGAGGAGCGGGGAAGGGGGCTGCGACGTTGGCGGGGGGAGCAGACTACCCGGGAGGGTCCCGTTGCTGCAATCAGGTGGGGATAGAGGAAAACTTGTGGGTTTTTTGTTTTTTTTTTTTTTTTCCTGTCACATCCTCCATCACCCTGTGGTCAGCTTGGGCTTTGCAGCCCGGTCCTTTTCCCAGCCCCAGTTAGGTAAAGCCGGACACTGGTCCCCATCCCTTCTTACCTCCTGGCCTGAGCATCCCCTGGGATGCTCTCGGCTGCCGGCGAGCGCAGGACGGGGAGTGATCTCAGCTGTCGCGCTTCTCCTTTTTGTTTAAACATAAAAATAATAACAGCTCTGCCGCAAATCTCCTTGCCTCCCAGTCATCTCTCCCTTTCCCTAATGAAGGCATGGTACTTGTAATTACCAATGCGGCAACAGCACATACAGAGGTGGCTTTGACACTTGCTGCTCGGTGGGTGGGTTTTTCCAGGGAACTCCTCTTCGTTTCATGCTTAGAGGAAAGAAACACTTCCCTGCCTGCTTCTCAGAAGAGTTGGGACAGCGTTGTCCCCCTGGAAGGGTGACCAAGCAAGGTGGCTTGCTAGGTCTGGAGCGGTGGGCATGGCAGGGGATGCGTCGCCCTCGCGAACTGGTGGTAGCAGCAGCCCAGGTGTCGTGAGCAGGACCTTGGAGCTGGTGGACTCTCCCTCTGGTCCTGGTGTAGGGTCAGAGAGCGTGAGGTGGTGGAGGGCAGCGGTTTGGAGCGTTGGTCTGAGTTGCGTGGAGGTGGTGGGCTGCTTCTGGCAGGGCCAGGAAAAAGTGTTTCATCATAGAATCACAGAATATTTCGGCTTGGAAGGGACCTTAAAGATCATCCAGTGCCACCCCCTGCCCTGGGCAGGGACACCTCCCACCAGCCCAGGTTGCTCCAAGCCCCGTCCAACCTGGCCTTGAACCCCTCCAGGGATGGGGCAGAGGAGGTGTCTCTTCAAGATCACCTGCAGCAGGGAGCGGTTGTGTGGTCACAGGAAGCAGAGACACTGGTTTCAGGGGCTTTCTGGCAAGGAGACTTGGTGCTTCTCACAGATCCCATGTCCTGGCTCTGTCTCCATGGGGCTGGGGTTCCCAGGAGGACACATCAGCCACGGGCACCGAGGCTCAGGGAGCTGCGGAGACCCATTGGCGCATCAGTGTTGGGAGCAGCCTCCTCGGGAGGAGCCGTTTTGGGGAAGATGGACCTGTTGCCTGTGCGGCAGAGTCATGTGCGCGCCGAACACGTGTGAGATGAGGCAAGGAAAGGGGGGAAAAAGAAGAGTTATTTTTAGATTTACTTTTCTGTGAATTCAGCGCTAGTGAAAAGTGCTGGATTGACAGCTCTGGAGACTGAAGTGGGCTGCAGAGCGCAGGGAAGGGGTGGCCCAGCAAACCTCCCTGCCGGCTCCCTGCTTCAGGGTGGGATGCTGGGACTGGACCTCGTCAGCTCAGACCGTCCGGACAACAAAATCATGGAGGGGCGGCGGGGGGGAGTCTGTTGTTTGGACCAGAGCTGCTGCACCGGTGTAGTTTTAGGCAGAGGATAGGAGGTTTCTGGAGGACAAGCTGGGGTTACTTATGCTTGATGTGGCTTTGTCCTTTGTGGCTCACCCCATGGTGAGCTCCTCACGGCTCCTCAGCCACGTGAGGACCAGCAGAACCTGCAGCAGGAGGGCTTGGGCTTCCTTTTGGTACAGCAGGAGTGCTTGGGCTTCCTTCTGGTACAGCAGGACCATTGCCATTTCCACTAACCCAGTTGCCCAGGCACATTTCTTCCCCATGCTCCTTACAGAGCATGGAAGAAGAGGTCTTCACGTGGCTTCACAGGCTGCCTGCACCCCATGGTTCTCCACACAGCATTCCTCTGCTGTCCACCTGCCAGCCCATCGCCTCCTCTCAACCAACTGTTTACTTCGGGCTTTTGTTTCCTGGACTTGTTGCTATGCATGCGGCGTGTGGAAGGAGCTCCAGTGAATATAGGCCACACTTTGATTGTTCAGCAAGCTGGAAAATGATGATTATAATTTTTGACAGAAGGGAAGGGAGGGGGAAGGAGATCTCTGGGCTTTCAAATCTGCTCTGTCATAAGCAGGATCTTGCGAGGGCCTTGTGATGACTTCTCCCGCCCCAAAGGAAATGGCGTTTGCATAGCAAGAGGGGTTAGAGGGAAAATTCCCCTCTTCACAAGGGCAAACCAGCGCTTCTTTCGCCAGCCTTTCCACCTTGCGCGGTGCTCCTGTCACAGCGCATAAGCGAAATACAGTTGGTGTTGGCCAGTAATTGAATGGGAAGCATCGAGAGAAACCCACTAAAAAAAACCAAACCCAACCCCATCCCTGTTAGAGCAGCTCACACGAGGCGCGCGCTTCGTGGTGCAGCTGCTGGAAGAGGCCCTGGGGAGTGCTACCTGCAGGGCCACCCCCAGGGGACTGTGCAGAGCATCCCAAAACCCTCTGGGAATGAAGCCCGAAAGACCCAGTAGACTTATCCCAAGCAGGTGGCTGCGTTTGGGGACACATCACGGCTGGACCTGTCTCAGCACGGTCCTGGGTGGCAGCAGAACCCATGGAGACCTTGGCCCTACCCGTTGGCATCGGCTGCACGGTCCCCACCGGACCGCCCCGTTGATTTATTTTATTTAACGGCGTTGGCTGATTTCCACTTTAGATTTTTTCTTGTTGTTGTTGTTGTTTATTTTAGTGCGATCACTTCTAATGAGGCTAATGACATTTAGTCTCCGTGGCGGCACATTTTAATTCGGTCACCGAAATGTCAGCGCGAGGCAGCCGCCTCCTATCTGCCCGCCGCAAAAGGCACCGCAGACAAAGGGGCCCTGTCCCCGGCCGTCCCTCGCCCTCCTTATCTCCTGCCTCCCAGGGACGGGTCAGGATGTTTGGCAAAGCCGCGCTCGCGCCGTCCCCTCCTCTGCTGGCACCTCGGCCGCCGAACGCTGCGAGGAGGAAAGGCGAGGGCTGCCGGAAACGCAGCCTTTAGAGGCGAGCCAGCGCGACATAATTAATCAGGTGTCAGAACTTCTAAGCGAAGTCAGCTTTGATCGGTGGGGAAAGCTGTCAAATAGGTTGTTCTCCTGCCCGTGGGGCTTTTCCCTCTCTCTCTCTGCCCATCCGTCCACCTTGCCACCTCTCCTTTCCATGGCTGGGGTGGCCATCACCTATAGGGAGGTGGGACCTTCCAGGTGGCAAAGCGTGGACCAGCATCTCCTCGTCCTCGCTGGAGCTGATGGCGGGGCTGGTGCCGTGGGACACAGCGGTGCAGGAGCTCGTGAGCCCCTTTGCCGAAATGCCATGGGGTTGGAAACGGGACAGCGAGGAAAGGACCGGGGTAGGGGCTACATGAGCTGAAAGAGGATGTGCAGAGGTTGAGGTGGCCCAGTGCTGCAGCATGAAACTGGAGAGGGCTCTGGTGCAAATTCGGGGGGTCGGGAGCAGCCGAAAACCCAAGGGAGGTGGTGCTGGGGTTTGCAGGTGGCCGCACGGGAGAGATGTCAATTTCTTGTACTTGAGTCCTCTCAAGATGTTGAACCTCAGAAGCCTGAGCCGTTTTGCTTAAGAATGAGTCCTTTTTTTCTGCAATCTGGGTCCAAATGCAGCTGGATTTGATCTGTTCTCCTTTGATCTGTTCTTCCCCCTCCATTCTGTGTACCAGGAATGGACGAAGATTAAAGTTTGCAGCTTCTGAGCAAACTAGGTTGCTCGTCACCGCATGATACCCAATTACCTGCTGATACCTCGGGAGTGAGAAGGTATTGATCCTGCTTGGATTTGAACTTGTCGAACCAAAGACTCTTGGATATTTCAGATTCATTGCTTAGGACGTGCCATTTCCTTCAGGAATCAAAGCGCGATGCAGGCTGTGTTTCCGTGCCCCATGGTCCTCGGAGCTGAGGGGAGGTGGGTCTGTTGTCTCAGCCACATGGGAAATGACCAGTGAGTGATAAATAATAGCATTTGTACCCTCCACAGTACAGGAGGGGTGCAGGTGTAATGACTTTTGTGATGTGCATGAGGAATATCTCCATTTTACTGAAAATGAGTCCCGCGAAGCCGATTTCTCCCCCTGCGCGGGTGGTTTTCTGTGCCAGTGATGGCATCCCCTGTGTCTGCCTTCGTCCTGCCTTCCTGCTGCCTGTCGCCTTCCCCACCAGAAACAGCCTATCAATTCAAAAGAAAAACAAAAATCCTCCCAAAATTACGTGGTGAGAAGAGGCCCGAGGGACCGGATCAAAACATTTATTACTGAATCGTGGCGGTATCAGGCCTCGCTCTTGCCTAGTGGTTGTTTCCAGTAGATTTTAAAACACTTCACGGGGAGGAGAAATTCCGTTGTCCCTGGTTTTGCAGACTGGGAAGGCAAGGAACAAAGGGGGAAAACGGCTTGCCAGAGGCGTGTGCAGAGACACGTGTTAAGAGACGTGTCCTCGCTGTAGCTCCAAACCCGAAGTGGAGGTTTCCGCACGTTTTCCCTTGTGAAACAGTGAGTTTCAGCGCTCCTCCTCGGAGGAACGCAGGAGAAAGAGTGTGGGATCAATACTCTGGGTCCTACAATCCCTGTGCTGGGCTGCTGCGCAGCTGGAGCATCAGGGAGCTCTTGGGCTTGTACTTAAGTGACCGTCGGAGCAGCGGGTGCCCTGGTTAGTGTCACCGGCAGGAGAGGCTGTGCCACGCTTCGGGGAGCGATGTCTGGAGGTAGGCAAGTGCGAATCGATGGTTAGCGAGAGATTTAGTCTGGCTTTGTGAGTCGAGGGGCTCTCGAAGCGTGCTTGAACCCCCCTGCCCTCGCGCTGCTCATCTCTGCCTGCCTTCCCCCGAGGTCTGAGAGCGAGGATCTCGGAGGGGAAACCAGGAGAGGAAGAGAGAAGAAGGTCTCAAGCACGCTCTTCATGCCTGGGCTCCAAATGGAGACACTCTTTGTGATTTAATGGCGAGCACACGGTTGTCCCGGCGTCTGCCTCTGCTTTGGCTCCGAGGCCGAGAGCCGGTGCCTTTGCCAGCCTCTCCGTATCCTCGGGATACTTTATCTTTATAAAGTAGCAATAAGTGGACAGTATAATATATTTCACTTTTAATAAGGTGTTGCCAGTTGCACGCGCTCCGTGGAGCAATTAGTGTCAAAAAGCAGCTAAGCAATGGCGGGGAGCCGTAATTCGGCTGTTTACTGGCTCGGAGGATTTATGGGCAGGCGTTGGGGGGAGCTTGGCTGGAGATACGGGAGGTGCCGTGCACTGGCTTTAAACCCGCGCGTCTCTGAGCTGTGGAGAGTCCTGCCGAATCATGAAAACTCTTGAGAGAGGGGCCCAAACGTGCCACTGCTTCATTTTGGTGGCCACCACCCCCCCCCCAGCTCCAAGGCTTGGGAGGATGCCTCCGAAAGGGGATGCTGAGCCGGCTCGGATGCGCCAGCCGGTTGGGTGGTTGCCCAAAATTCAGGTGGGGAGGACCCGTTTTTGCTCTTTGTGCGTTGGCCTGGAAGGTGGAATTTGTGGTGCGAGGTTGTCCTCATTGGGGAAGGGTCGCGTCTGGATCAAAGTGGGACCCTGGGCTTGGTTGGTACGTGGGTGCTGAGCTGATGGAGGTGGCCTGGCCAGGCGGGGGAGTTTTCAGGTCTTGGGGAGGCTTTTCTGCATCCTTCCACCCCGTGAAATACCTGGAAGTATCCAGAGCTGATGGGGGACCATCCTCGGTGGTGCTGCTTTGCGTGAGAGTAACCCCGTTTTCTATCCCAGGCGTCCGGGACTTCTTGTTTTAGTTTGAATTATTTTTTTCTTAGCAGTGGGCAAAGAACTACAGCAAGCTCAGCCCGGGGAGACGCTCATTTCTGCCTCCCTCCCATGAACTGAACATCCCCGGCTTTTGTCTGGGGACTCTCTGATCATGGCAGGTTGCGCTGCGCAGGAGGAAAGCAGTTTTTGTGAAGCCTGTCGGCGTGTCGATCTCTCTGCCGAGGCAGTCGGCTAAGCCATACTGCCAGAGCTCTCCTACCTGGGTCTGCCTGGGCTCACGCTGGTTTCCAGAGGCTTGGCCAGGCGGTCCTTGGCTGGCAATAGCTTTGTGGGTGGACAAAAAGCGCCGTCCCTCTAAGGAGGTGGTGCAGGTGCCGCCGGGCCGAGCGGTACTGCAGATGCTGCGGGTTCAATCCAGCCGGGATCCGCTGCGGGGAAGGAAACTCGGTTTGCATCAGACCTGTCGGAATTGATTTCGGGGGCTTGAAAGCAGCCCGTTGGGGAGCGCGGGTGAAAGCGTCGGCGTGCAGCCGCGAACGAGCGAGGCATGATGCCAGGGATGCAGGGGATGCGTTTTGCATCCCTGGTCCCCCGGGGTGCCATCGGCATCCATGCGGCGGTCACCGTGCCAGCCCCGCTCCCAGGCCAAGCCTTCCCCTTTCCCCCGCCGAGGGAACAGCCAAAGCGTTTGGTTTCTAGAGCGAGATTTCCGAGCCTGTGCCCCCCGTCTGCTCCCCCTTTCCCCACCCCCTGTTTCTCAGTTCAATAAAGTCCCAGTTTCTTGGGTTTGTTCTCCGAATTGAAAGCCTTCCATTTTCACACCTCTGTAATTGGTGCTATCTGTTGAGAGAAACTCTGCGACTCCAGCCAGCCAAGGTCAGGAGGAGCTGAATTGAATTAAAAGGAGCAGAAATTGGTTCGAGGTGGGCAGAGGGCCGCGGGGAGAACTATGCAATTTCTCTCCTCGAGGCTCCTGATGAGCAGAGCGAGCGGCAGCTTCCCATCTCAGCCCGCGGGGGGCTGACATCGGCCCACCCACACCTTAATCTGCTCACCGAGGTGGGCACCTCTCAATTGAAAACAAGGAAATGAAACCCAGCATCTCCTCCTTTTATCTGGTCAGCGGGACAGGGCTCCGCTCCTCTGGCTCCTTGGCTCCGATGCTGACAACTGGCACTGGAATGACCTTGCGGTGATTAAATGCAGCAAGAAACGGTGTTTTTAATAAAAAAACCCCTAAAGCTACGATACAAGCTGATGGCTAGGAGATTTAAGATGCCAGTGCGCTAATCCTACCTGTAACTCAAAGCCAGGTGGAAAAACCCCAGTGCTGTCGGGCTGAGTTAAGGGTGAGCGTCCTGGCGTTGGGATCACGGTTCCCCAGCTCAGTCTCCGCTGGCTCCGGTTGGTGTAAAACCGGAGCAGTTTCATCCGGAGCCGGCGGATTTATAGCCCTGTGGGAGAGCTGTGGCTGGAGAGTGTGCTGGGAAGTGCCACGGTGTGGAGTTGCCTTAGGGGAACAGATGTAACGCTTAGAGCTCTTGGAAATTTTCCCACTTCTTTTTTTTTTTTTTTAAGCCTTGAAAAATATCTATTTCTTCGCTCATGGAGTGTACGAGCACTCTTTGCTTGGCTCTGCAAAGTTTTGTTTGTCTCGGGGACGCTGTTTCTAGGAGCAGGAGGAGACCCATCCCAGGGAGGGAGTGCTCTGCCCTTAGCCCTCAGCCCGCAGAGTCTCTTTTCCCCAGGCGGGGCTGGTTTTCTCTTTCGGAGCTCTTCTACCGGGTGTATAATTAGTGTTTATAAGGGATTTGGCCCCAGGTCTTCCCCAGCCCAGCTAAATGCCCTTGGCTCTTCAGAAATAGAGCCGCTCTCGCTTTGGCGCTGGCTTGGGGAGCATTCAGGGTAGAGTGGCTCCAACAGGATCGCGCGGAATGGGGGAGGCGTTTCAACCGGTGAAATTTCAGGCAACAAGGGCCCAATTTTCCACCCACTTCTGAGCTGGAGCGGAGCCCTCCCATCCTCTCTTTCTCTCGCTCCCCAGCTGGGCTGGCACCGGGGACGTGCCATTTATTAGAAGCGGCAAGAAGGCACGTGGCCAAGGTAGCCTTGGAGGGTGCCAAGCGCGGCTGCCCAGCTGTTAGGAGGGTGTGCTGGCAGGATGTCCCCAACCCATGTCCCCAGCCCCATTTTTTCCCCTCCAGGGGACCCTTGTGGCCTCGCCATCCCCTGCTCCATCCTCGGGCAGGAGAGGAGCCGCCGGCACGGCTGCAGCCGGCAGAGCGCCCTGCGACCGCCCCGGCCCCCCGGCTCTGTCTCGCTCGTAATTTATACAAGAGCAAGGCGATGTTCCCTTTTAAATTGACAAAGGCAGAGAATGGAGCCCGGGAAGCCCTCTGACCCCGGAGCCCTGGTCCATGAAAATTACAGGCGCTCTACAGCGCGTTTCCTCTTGATGTACTTGCAGTGGGGAGATGCTGGTTAATTTGCCAGGACTCAGAGGTGACCTGGGTTTAATAAAGAGGATTAATGGATTTGAGCTAAAGGTCTCGGCTGTTTTGAGCTGATAGCCTTCTCCTTCGAAGACACTCCGGCTCAGCCTCTTGCAGGGAGAGGCGGAGGCGGCTCGCTTAAAGGAGCACGCTGCTGTGCCGGCAGGTGATTTCTGCGGGGGTTAATTAGCAAAGCCAGGTACCCCGACCCTGTCTCCCCGGGCAGGGGCAGTGCTGCTGTGGGGCTGCCAACCCGCCCCGTCTCCTGCCTCTCCGGAGGCAGCTCTGGGATGTCCCCTTCCCATCCCACCTGCCGGCCACGGGTGCCATCCCCAGGGGATGACCAGATGGCTGAAGGTGAAGGAAGGGCTATGAAGATGATTAGGGCTATGAAGAGGATTTAGGGGACTAGAACATCTCTCTTATGAGGAAAGGCTGAGGGATTTGGGTCTTTTTAGCCTGGAAAAAAGGCTTCAGGGGTGGCTGTCAGGAGGATGGGGTCAGGCTCTTTTCAGTGGTGCCCGGTGACAGGACAAGGGGTAACGGGCACAAACTTGACCATGGGAAGTTCCACCTGAACATGAGGAGGAACTTCTTTACCCTGAGGGTGGCAGAGCCCTGGCACAGGCTGCCCAGAGAGGTGGTGGAGTCTCCGTCTCTGGAGACATCCCAACCCCGCCTGGAGGCGTTCCTGTGCCACCTGCTGTGGGTGACCCTGCTCTGGCCGGGGGTTGGACTAGACGGTCTCCAGAGGTCCCTTCCAACCCCGGCCATTCTGTGATTCTGTGAAGGGCACAGACCTTCACCTCTTGCTCCCGTTTTGGGGTTTGATGTCGATTTTGGGCTCGGAGCCGTCATTTTTGCAGCCAGCCCTGTGCTGTGGCTGGTCTTGGCGAGGCGATGGCAGCAGTGCCGTCCAGCCAGCACATCCCTATGGCAGTGCTCATCCTACCGAGACAGGTTTGTGTTTCGTACCAAGTCCAGCAGTGCTTCCCACAGGGATTTACACTCTTCCCTGACTCACAGGGAGGGCTTTAGGGATGGGGATGAGTACACCAGGAGACTCGGCACTCTCGAGGAGCCTGGGAGCAGCAAAGGAGAGATGGTTTGGCTTGGGGGCGGGATGCCTGAGCGTTGTCACAGCTGGCTGTAGGCATCTAGGTAGGATGGAGAGGGAGTTTCTTGCCTGGGGAGGAAGAGGAGGATGGACATGTGCAGTGTGAGGGGTGGCAGGGCTGAGCCTGAGGGCAGTTTGTCCCAGCAGATGCATGCCGCCCTCCCTGCAGGCAAGCTCCTACGTGCTGTTCTCCGAAGGGTTAAGGACAGCCCGGCGAGAATGGTCCCGCGAGGCTGCCCAAACTCGTAGCAGGAGTGGTAGGCCGCCGGTGGCCCTGATGGGGAAAAGGCTGAGCTCTGCCATTCCCCGCCTTGCTCTGCCTTCTCTCTTAATGTTCCTAGCACTCAGCAACGAATTCCCCGTAGCCTCCCGCTCCCTGCCCCTGGAGTCTCTGGCGATATTCCCGTAATAACTAAGCGGAGTACTTTGGACGGGAGCAGCGAGGGACTGGGCCACTTTCCCTGCCGGGAAAATGCATGCGCGATCAATGCAATCAACTTACCCTTCAGGTCCTTTTTGGGTTGGATGGGAGAGATGCTCTGGCTGAAACCCATTTATTGAGTAGAGAAGGTGCAATGAAATTACAAGCTGTAGCTTTTACCAGCTCCTGGCTTCCGCCTTGTCTTTTTCTTCTCCGGCAGCATGTCTGGTATTATGAAGCATTATTCTCTTAAAACCCCATTTCTCCTTTTTTTTTCCAGAGGGGTAGGTGAGCACCCAGCAATTCATCCTTTGCCGGGTAGAAGTGTTCAACAAGAGATGCTGGCGCGGAGCTGGGTTGTCTCTAAACCATTCATTTATCTCTCTAGGGCCGGATGCTGACCTCTCTTACCTCGGTGCTCATCAGGGAAATCCAAACGGACGATTTCCTGGCAGAGCCGAGCGTGAGGTCAGAGCCGAAGCCGGCCGCGCTCTCCTCCCGGGGAATCCCCCAGCTCTTTAGGACAGGAGGCGAAAGTATGAAATGTATTGCGGAGAAATTAAGTACAGGAGCCTGAACGAATGATTCAGCAAACACGCTTGAACGTGATGCTCTGTGACGATGGATCCCATGCGCTCGTTGCTAGATTGTGGGGGGGGAGTTTGTAGGGGGGGCGTCTGGCCACGCAACCCCCCAAGCATCCTTAGGAATGAAGTCACATTTTGCCCATCTGAGTATGTGTTTTTGGACACTTCAGGCTGGTGCTGGCTATTTTTTTTTTTTTTTTTTGGCTTGTCTGAAAACCGCGTGACTCGTGGTGAATTTTTCCTTTCATAATCGGGCCTAGTTTCGCCTCGCTGCTGAAATGAAGCAAAAAGAAAAAAAAGGAATCGTGAGTTTGCTGCCATTTAATCTCTCGTGCTGCTCCACAGAGCTGGGGGCAACAGCCTGTCTGGCAAATAACCCTTAACGCTCACCAGTGCCCAGAACCTGAGTTTTGTCTCACGTGTGCGTCCGTCCTCCGGCAGAAAGCAGCGGCATCACCTCCGTACCCTCCTCTTCCTTGGGAGGGACGCGCTCCTGCCGTGGGGGTTTTCGTATGTGACACCAGAGCTCTGGCTAATGGCTTTGTGCTGCGTTCCTTTACCCCGGGGGATTTGGGGACCAAATTTAACTGGGTGAAGTGTGTCCCTTTTGCTGAGCGATGGGGACTCCTGCGGCATGTGAAGAGGAGCGCTTTGCCCCCCCGCCCCCCAGCACTTCCCGAGGCTGTTTCTTGGGAGGATTTGGATGCCAAAAGCGACTTTGCAGCCAGGTTGGGCATTTTCCCTAGAGCTGAGCCCTGCACTGACCCCGGGGTCCTGTGGCGGGAACCCCCCCTGTGCTATGGGGGTCTTGTAGATGAGTCTGGCTGCAAGGGGGCTCTTGCCTTCCTGCATTCAGCCCCCCCGCCTCCGCTGCCGGTAATTTAGACCCGAGGTCACCACATATTATTTAGCTGGGAGCTCAGAAACGTGGTTTTGCAGCAGAGCATCACCAGGGTTTTCGCCTGGGACCCTCCGGCCCCACATCGCCGTCGCCGCCGTGGCTTTTTCCCAGGATAACTCTCATCCCGGGCATCAAGCCTAGCGAGAAATTGCTCTTCGCCCCTGCAGCAGGAGATTTAATTATCATTAGCTTAGCTTGCACAGCTCCACGTGGTGTCGTGCAGCTGCGAGTTTATCTGGGCCTTTTAAAAATCCAGCTGTAATATATTTATTTCTTTTTTTTTTACTCCTCCCCTTTTCCCTTGTGTTTTTATTCTTTGCTTCTTACGAAAGCTTTGCGAACCCTATAACATTTTGGCAGCCGGTGACCACGGTGCCTATTCGAAGGGGGAGGAAGATGTGAAGTCCAAGGCAGTGGTAGCAACCTGTGGGCACGTTACAAAATATTCAAGTCCCATTCCCTGGGTTTGGGCAGTTCTGGCAGTATTTGGTGTTTGTTTGACAGCCCGTCAATTACACTGGGGAAAAAATAAGTCAGAGGCATTGAAAAATCGCCTTTTTTTTTTGCTGGTAGGTTGTGAGAAGGAGTCGGGGTTGTGTCGGGTGTGGAAGGAATGGAGAGATCCCCGGGGAATTTCCCATTCTGGGCTGGAAAAGCCAAAACTCCTGGAATTGCCCAAATTTTCCCGCTTTTTCTCAAAGACGCAGGCAGCCCGCACAATGGGCTGGCAAAAACCCAGCCCAATCTCTCCAGGAAACTCCTGCCTTGGAGCAGAAGTTTGTTTGCAGGGAGCGGTTTCCACAAAACTTTTTCTTAACTCCAAATTGTGGGGCTTTTTCCACTGAAAATCCACTTTTGCTGGGAAATCCTAGGCGAGTCCTCGTTCTTTGGGCCAAATGCCTGGCGTGGTGACCTTCTCCCGTGGCTTTTCCCATCCTTTCCTCGCTTGTCCCACCCAGCCCTCGAAGCCGCTTTCCCCCCATTGCCAATAAAGGCAAACAAAAATTAAATCTATAATTATCATTACTAATTCCACTTAATTAGTCACAAGCCAGCAGCCAAATTGGCTTTCTCATAATTATCAGATAAGCAGTAAGCACATCTCATAGATTATAATTAACACTGCTTAATTAAAATCTAATATACATACACCCTTTCCTCAACATATGCCTAATTGGGTTCACAAACGGAGGGGGTGTGAAAGCCCCATCCCCGTCGCTCCCAAAAAGGTTCCTTTGATGCCACTTTTGCTCTAAGTTGGTGGCAGGGCGGGATGCTCGTCTTCGTTTGCTTTATTTATTTATTTTTTATTTATTTTGCCAACACTTTGGCTGGAAAAAAGGTGTCTCCCCGATGCACAGGCAACTCGTACAAGATATTCTCCCGGCTTAACTATTTTTTATTATTATTGTTCCTGCTCCAGCAGTGACCTCTCCGTAATCCCCCGTCTACGCTGGGCTCGACAATAATAAAGCAGCTTGAATAAATTACGCTTTCAAAGGCGAAGGCCGGATTTTGGCACTGAGCTCTGGGAATTGATGTCTCTCTTATTTCCTTCTTATTTTCCTGAGTGGGGTCGGGAGAGGCTCCGAGGATGCGGCGAAGCTTTTTGGCATGGAGGGAAACTCTCTCCCTTGCTTGCACCTTCCCTGGCCGCTTATATTCTGTATAAAATGCTCTTGCCATCCCTTTTTCCCTGGGTGTTGCAGCAGGGATGGCAGCCGCGCTCAAAGGCGTCCTTGGTCCTCTCCAGGGCTTGGATGAAGGGTTGGTGCTTGGAGGTGAGACCCCAATGGGATGGTTTGCGCGCTGGGGTAGCCTTTAGCTCCTGCGTTTGGTGGAAACACCTTGTGGATGGGAAACCAAGGGTCTGGGCCAGCTCTGCTGTCCCTGGGGAGCCACGGCCTGCCCGGGCGTCACAAATGGCCCCGAAGAGGTGACTCGTGAGCAGGGCGCCGATTGCCGGCACTGCCGCTGCCACCGTCCGACCTTGGGGTCGGACATCATGTCCCCACGTAGCCATGCCTCCCGTTTGCACAGAAGCTCTCGCCTTGTTTGGTTGCCCGAGAAAAGCGGCAACTACCCATCATGCTGCTTATTAATTAGATCATTTGCCTGCCAGGTTTTTTTGCTGAGCTAATATCTGAGTGGTGAGTTGATTCACTGTGGGAGATTTGCGAAATGTGGTTTTCTTTGGAGGGATGCTGAGCTGAGCAGCCGGGATGGAAGGATGCTCCTTCTCCAGGAATTAATCCCAGCGGTGCCGGGGCTGGAGCCCCCTCCTCTACACCAGGCAAAAGATGGGGCATCGCCATCCCGAGTGCTGGTCCTTGGGGATGTGGGGGGTTTCCAGGTCCATGGCGGTTGCGGGTGATGGAAGGGCATCCCGCCGCTCCGTGATGTGAGCTAATCTCGAAAGGCCTTTAATGCGGCGGCTGCGGAAAGTAAAGGCTTGGCACGTGTTCTGGTGTCGGGGGAGGATTTGCGGATTAGAGATGTGTAATTGTATGTAGTGCATGACAAAACAAAATAAGTGGCAAAAAGAACTCGGTTGTATCAAGCATTCAAAGTGAGCATTAGGCTTTTTTTTTTTTTTTACATTAAGGAAAGAAAAAAAAGCGAGCAAGATGCGCGAGGCAAAATCCCCTTTCCTCTCTGCAGCTGTTGCTCCGTGCGTTCCCCGCTCCGCTCCTGCTGCCTGGATGCGGTGCTGGGGAAGGAGGGATGCTCGCCATCCCTGGGAGAAAGAGAGGGGCCAACCCCTTACGAAAACTTTTCCTACCCAGGTGCCGGACTTGGATGATGTACATTTGGAAAATGAAGGCGAAACAGGGCCAGGGGTAGATGTCCATTTGGAAAATGAAGGCGAAACACAGCCGGGGCTTCCTGGCTGGTTTTCCTGGCGATGTGGGCATGCATTGGAGCAGCCTTGAGCCGGTGATGTGGTCCAAACCCGCCCCGGTCCACGCCGTGCAGTCGAGCATCTTGGCAGCCGATTTCTCGTGAGCTTTTCCCTTAGACCGTGCGAGGCAGCTGGATGCTTTTATCCGTGGGGATTTCTCGCCATCATAAGATCTTCCCAGATTAAGTAAATAATTTCACATTAGCTTAATTAAGTCTAATAGACTCATTAGTTCACTCTTCGCGCTCGTTCCTGAGGGAGCGATGGCCGGGAACCGTGAAGAGTTGCTGCGGAGAGATCCTGTGGCATCTTGAAGGCAGGCACCGGCAGCGGGGAGCTCTGCTCCTGGTTGAAGGTTGAGCTCCAGGAGGTTCAGGAGTTAAACATTCACATCCTCATGGTAGCTTGAATCGTGGGCAGGTCTTTTCCTGCTCAAAATGCCGTGGGTTGTTGGGTTGGCTGGTGTGGCCGTGTTGGTGGGTGCAGTGTCCCGAGCAGGAGCATGGTCCAGACCATCGTGGACCAGACCATCATGGACCAAGCATGGACCAGACCAGCTTGGAGATCCCTTGACCTTCTTCGAACATTGGTAGCACCATGAAACGAGTTTGGCAGTCCCATGGGGTCAGGCTTTGGGGTGGTTTTTTGGATGCTTTTCCAGCCCTTCTGTTGTTGCTACCTGATGAAACCAAGAGGTTTCTAAGCCCACCATGCTCAGAAGCATGGAGAAGAGCAAGGGGTCCCAATCCAATGGCAGGGTTTGGATGGTCCCTCTGGCAGCCGTTGAGGTCAGGTTGTGGCAGGAGCAGCTCCTCCCCAAAGCCGCAGATGGCGACCATGGAGTGACTGGTGGGGGACAGATGTTGAGCGGAGCAGCAGATGTGTGGGGGGAAAAAGGCTGCAGCTCTCTTGAACAGAAGGTGATGGGGAAGGGAAGGAGCTGCGGGAAGCTAAAATGGACGCGCAGGTGAGGACGTGGCTGCTGGCAGTCGGGGAGGATTTTGGCTTCTCTGTTGCCTGCCTTCCTGGTGGTGTGTGATACTGAATTACACTGCGGTGCCCAGGACGTTTTTATGATGCATTTTAAAGTTACGTCAAGGGCATTGAGAGCGTATGGATGGGTGACCTCTTTTGGCATTTGCATAAATCTAAATAAATAAAATCAAATTGAGAGAGGAAGGCAGGGACCCGCGGCTCTCCTCATTCTAGTGGCGTGCTTCTATCTCCTGCACACAATGCTGGGGAGCGGAAAGCACAGAAGACGGAGGTAGACATCTGGTTTCCCTTTCAAAAGTGTTGCCTGTTCTTTATTTATAAAGAAATTATTGTATTTAAAGCCAATACTCGTCTCTTGTACCAGCACAAGAACAGAGATAGGTGGCTAGATTAGAGGGAAGTGGATTGTGCATATAAATGGGAGTTAATTTTCTGACTCTTCGGAGGAGTGAAACCTAGATGAGAGCAGTGGGGTTGGTATTTTGCCTTCAAAAGCAGCGTGAGAGGTGCCCGTCCTGGCCGGAGGGATGCTGCATCGTGGCGTGCCGGGTACCACCCTCTCTTCTGCGCGGCAGAGGGGCAGGGTCGAACCGAGAGCATCCTCAGGCTTCAGAGGGGGCGACTTCTGGTATACTCGTGTTTTTGAGATTTCTGCCTCCGGATCCGCCGCCCCCACCCCCGTAGCATTTCTCTTTGCCGCATGGCACGGCGTGACTCTGGATGGGCGGCGGTTTGGTCCTGGCTGTGCATCATCTCCAGCAGGGATGGGAAATGGGAAGGGAATAGACTGAAACGCGAAATATACCCAGCAGGGACCAGCTGGAGCCGGTGGAAACCTCGAACGTATACCTGTGGAAGGAGAACGCAATGTTTCATTTGTTTTGTTTTATTTCACAAAAAAAATCTTCACAGCCCAAACTGTCACTTTGGAAATAATTCGTGGCTGAGGATTTCAACACCCACTCCAATGATATTTTATTCTGACCCTAAACAAAATCAATAGCTTTTTTTTCCCTCCTCCTTTTTCTTCTTCCTTGAGAAAACAGTATTTTTCAGCTCAGTGGAAGAAGAAAATAGATTCTGCCCGGTGTTGTTAAAAAGATATTATAACCAGCGTCTCTGGAAGTGTAAAAAGTACATGATCTAATATGTCTGAAGCAATCTTGAAAGGCTGCTTTATTTAGGATAATGGAGAAGCAGCAGTAAACCTCATAATCTTCCCGGATAAAGAGTGCAGCAGGAGGGTTCAGAGCTGCAGTTTTCTGCCCCGGCTGCTTTATTTTGTCACCCGTCAGAGCCAGGGTTTGATGCTGGTACCCACTGGGAGTCCAGCCGGGTGATGCTGGGGGGGGATGCTCTGGGTCCGGTAAAGCCCCTGCGGAGGGGAGGGGGGCTCCGGGATGCAGAAGCATCTCTGGGAGGGGTTTTGGCAGCAGGGATGCAGTGTTGGGGACACATCGCCGGCACCGGCGCTGCGTCTTTTCACGTCCCCAACCTCTGAAAGCAGAGAGAAGCCTTCAGCAATATTGTTCCGTCGGTTGCCCTTCTTGGGAATTACAGAAAATCTTGTTTGTCAGACGGGAGGCAAAAAAAAAAAAAAAAAGGAGAGGAGTCTGGTGAATTTAAAAATAAATTATAAATTATTTTTTTTAATAAATTATGAATACATTTTCTCTTTCAGGGTTTGAGAGTCTGCGCTCTGATCAAAAAGTTTCCGAGTGTGTTCTCCCCCCGCTTACTCAAACGTAGACGTGTGCGTTTACTGCTCCTGATTTGATTTTATTTTATTTTGATGAATTTTTTACTCCGCCGACAACAAATACTTTGTTTGTTCTTGACGGGCGCCGAGGGAGAAAACTTTTGAAAACCCTGCTCAAACACGTCACTGGCAATCAGGGTGGGCGCTAAAGAGGATGCTCTGTGCCGCCGCAGCCCCCCCGGCACTTGGGTGGGGAGTGGGAGGAGACAGTGGGGAAAAAGGGGTGTGGAGGAAAAGGGAGGATGGATGGAGCTGGTGCAAGGTGGCCTTGGTGTGTACCACCAGCCCTGATGCTAACAGAGGTTGCTTGGTGTGGGAAAGCAGGTACTTGAAGGTCTTTCCAAGGGTGTGAGGTCTGAATCCTTTGGAGAAATGAGAACCCAGAGAGTGATGCCATGGGACTGGGTGGTTTGCACCCTCTCCTCTCCGTGCCCAGTCTTTCAGGGGTCTGGGTTTTGTGTCTATGCCAGGCTCTGGCTCTGCTCTGGGTTTTGCTGCTCGGGTGCAGGTAAGGACCTGGTTCCTTACAGACACTTTCTCTGGCTGCCACCCACAACTGCTGCCCAGCAGCACGTCCTTGGGCCGCTCGTTGGACTGCATAAAAGGGACTTTATTAGCCTTCCCTTCAGAGGATGACAGGGGCAATCACTCTTGTAGATTTTAATTAAAATGTTTAATTAAGCACAGTTCTAGCAGGCAGAGAAGTTAACGCTGAGCCTGGCTGAGTCCCCAGACTTGGAGTTAGTGGAGGCGGGGGAGAGGAGGGGATCGGCGGGGGGGAGATGCGTTCAGCTGCCCGTCGGTATTGCTATAGGACTCCTGTTGAGAGCGTGCAGGAAGGGCAGGAGACGTCCGCGGTCACGGTGGCACGTGTGTGCGCGCTGGTTATTGATTTCCCTCTGGGGCCAGTTAGAGGGGAATGGTGGCTTCCTTGGATCTCCTGCCCCTTTAGGCTGGTTCTTTGCCTTTTTCGTTGCGGTGGCTCATCTTCTTCAACCTGAGGCGCGCTGGTCCTGCTCAGCAGCTCTCCTGCTCAGCTGTTTCCTTCCCAGTCTGCACCGGTGTGTTGGGATTATTCTGCCCCAGGTGCTGAGCTTGGCACTGTTCCTTGCTTAATGTCAGAGACGCTCTTCGATGTTTTGAAGAACGCAGCTGCTCCCGTAAAAACAAATCCCCGAAGTCCCTTGGGGTTTGCAAAACTCATTTCCCATGTGGAGGTCCCAGGGATAACAGCGCCTGAAGTGGCAGAAGAGCCAAGGTGATGGCTGGACTAATTGGCTCCTGTTAATTGAACTAGGACAAGAAAGATGAGCAAGGCAAGACCCGTCTGTGCTGGGTTTGGACTCTTTTTTGCCCCTTGCCTTGGAAGCACGAGTCTGCCATGCAAGTACATCCATGGGTTTAAAAAAAGCGTCAGAAACCAGTTCCTGAAATAGACTGTGGGGAAGGAAGGAGGCTGGCGGTGGGGGGGAGAGAAAAAAAAAATCAGTGCAATGCACAGCCTTTCTCCAGGGAGCAATTACCAGCCCGAGAAAAAGCTATTAGTGCTCTGCTCCCTTCAACGCCTTTCCATGTGTGAGCATCCTCGGCAGTTCCCTTCCCGCTGGTCCCCCCAAGCAGCAGGTACGGGAGGAGCCATCAGCCTGGGCAGGGGCCACCCAGCTCCTCCAGAAACCTCCCCCGAGAGCCGGGAGCATCACTGCCGCCTCCCTAAAGCCTCACCCTGTTCTGTCACCTCTCCTTGGGCTGAAAGGGAAGGGCAAGTCAGCAGAGCCCAAATAACGCAGGGAGCTTCTGGAGGTCTCCATCCTTGTCTTCCGAGCGCTCTCCTTCTGTAACAGGCTTCTCCTGCTGCCCGCTGTCTCTCGCTGCTCAGCACGGGGTGATACCAGACCCCTTGGCGCCTTGTAGTGTTTTTCTACCCACTGCAAAACTGCATTTTGTCCGAGCCGTAGGAAGCAGCAGCGAAACCCCTTGCTCCTGGCCCCTTTCTGTCCTGGGGCTATCCTCACTTCATTCCCAAGATATTTCCACCATGAAGCACCGCTCTTTCTCACGATGCATGGCCAGCAAGCCCCATGTCTGTTAACTTCATTATCACCAAGCCATTTTCTTTATCTCTAAGCGTTGTCCCTTAAGAGACACTCTATGTCCTCGTGTATCGTCTCGTTGAAGGTGCTGTGTAAAAGCTCCATCTCTATTTTGAGCTTCGGGGAGGGGATGCTCTGGGGAGGGTTGGACGTTATGACTCTCGTGTTACCGGCTGTGGGGTGAGTTCTCAATTTGAGGGTGATAGTGGTAACTTCAGGGCTGGTGGCCAGGATTATTGAGAAGCTGAGAAGCTTCTGGCTCTCCTCTGGTTTTGGCTGCTCGGGTGCAGGTCAGGGCCTGCTTCCTTACAGACACTTTCTGCTGCTGCCACCCAAGCCTGCTGCGGGGAAAAGGGGTGTGGAGGAAAAAGGAGGATGGATGGAGCTGGTGCAAGGTGGGCTTGGTGTGTACCACCAGCCCTGATGCTAACAGAGGTTGCTAGGGATGGGAAAGCATGTTCTTGAAGGTCTTTCCAAGGGTCTGAGGTCTGAATCCTTTGAAAAGATGAGATACAGAGAGTGATGCTACGGGACTGGGTGGTTTGCATCCTTTAATCTCCGTGTCCAAGCTTTCAGGGGTCTGGGTTTTGTGTCCGTGCCAGGCTCTGGCTCTGCTGTGGTTTTGCTGCTCAGACGCAGGTCAGGATCTGCTTCCTTACAGACACTTTCTGCTGCTGCCACCCAAGCCTGCTGCGGGAAAAGGGGTGTGGAGGAAAAAGGAGGATGGATGGAGCTGGTGCAAGGTCGGCTTGGTGTGTACCACCAGCCCTGATGCTAACAGAGGTTTCTAGGGGTGGGAAAACCAGGTTCTTGAGGGTCTTTCCAAGGGTGTGAGGTCTGAATCTTTTGGAGAAATGAGAACCCAGAGAGTGATGTCATGGTACTGGGTGGTTTGCATGCTTTTGTCTCCGTGCCCAAGCTTCTCAAGCTGAGAAGCTTCTCAACAATAAAAAAATAATAATCAGTGAGAAGCTGAGATTGCAGGGGAATAAGAGGACCGAGAGGACCAGGGTTACCAGCTGGAGAGCGAAGCCGTCTTGTTATCCAGTTACCACCTTGTGGAGCTGGGGCATATGTAGCTCTGGCTAGCAGGAGCCCCAGGGTGAGCAGCCGAGGGTTTTACAGCTGGTGTGAGAAGCCAGGGTTCACCCTGAGTTGAGGATGTGAACTGCTGTCGCCAGTTCCCTGGTTAGCGTCGGTGCCGAGGTCGGCCTTCTCCATCTCAGAGGCAGGCTCCTCCGCTTCCCCTCTCCGTGGCGATCGCTGACGTGTTTATTTCTCTGATTAATGAACTCTGCAAATTAACCTCCACGCTGCTCTATAATTGCTATTAAGGCTTCAAAAATCACTTAAGCGTTTCCGGCGCTCGCGAGCCCATTCCGTTCGGCTGGCCAGCGCGGCGTGCTGATTGCAGGGAGATAGAGCCCGTCTCCTGACCTCCACGTTTACAATTAATTATTGCATTCAGCACCCAAATTACCCCCGGTCTCCACGTGCTCAGCTTTATCTCTCTGCACACACAGGCTTGGCTTTTAATTAAAGGCCCTTCAAATTAAATGAAAACAAATTCAATTATTGCCTCTCATTGGAACAGCTCACCACAGTCTCCTGACTATACTTCTTCGATGGAGAACCTGGGGAACGCTGGTCTCCCATAATCCAGTCTAACTAAATTTGCCTGGTCTGCTGTTTTCCTTATCATCAGTTGAGCTGTTTTCTTGCCACCGGGTCAGACGTGGGCTTGACTTGCAGAGGAAGCCGAGTTTTAAATGGTGTTGCCCTTTCATGTCGGCATCGTCATATCGTCGCCCTTCAAAGGAGAAGATGCCCTTGCATGCTGTGGAGGGGTGGGACCATCATCATTAGTCTTCATTCGGGCTGCCGTGGAAGGTAGAGGACCCCAAAAAATGAGGGTTTGGCCTCCTTGGTGCTGGATTCCTGCTGCCAGGTGGTGGGATGGTCCCTCTCCCAAGGGGACTGTAGTGTTCAGAGCTGTACCTTCGAGCCCACCCAGCCCCAAGTCGTCTCAAAGGGGGAAGCGTCCCATGGGAACAAGGGGGAAAATTTTCCAGAAGTATCATGACTTGTGTTGTTGTAGTTGGGATAGCATCATGAGTTAACGTGCTTTCTGGTGGCCTTCAGTACGGCAACAACCAAGTGGCTGAGAAGGTTTCACAGCAGGCGGACATCTTGGGAGAGCTTGGCTCAGACAGAAGTTCTTGGCTGGAGATGAGCTGCATTTAACCCAAATAGCGCCTTCTAACTCTCAGATGCCTTTCCAAGTGGTGTTCTTGCCTCCCCCCTCCATCTGCGGCCCTCCAACCAGGGTTTCTTAGCTAGGGAAGCATCTATCTCTCCCACAGAAAAAGTCCTTGTTCATCTCCCACGTGAAAGAGAGAGAGAGAACGTGGCTCCGGCGCCGTTCTGCCAAGTTGTTTGGTCCCGGTAATTATTTTTCTCCCTTTTGTGGAGTTTATGCCATCATCTGTGCTGGCAGGAGCTGGCAGGAGGGACCAGCTCCAGCCTCGCTGATGCGGACGGGGAGACGGTCCAGCGTGCAGAGGAGGGGAAACCAAAGTCATCAAGCGTGCCCAAAACCCAGAATGATAATTAACATCTGGGGTAAGACTCTCTGGTGGTAGAAATTAGCGAAAGCTCCACAGCCTTTTGCCAAGGAACATCAGCGGCTCATCTGCCTCGTTAGCTTCACCTATGGAAAACCCTTCCCTGGCTCGCGGGGGCTGCCTGTGCCGGGTGAGGGGTGGGCGATGGGCGAGGGCACGGGTGGCAGTACCCCGGAGGGATGCTCCGCCGGCACGGTTCAAAAAGCCTGCGTTTTCCGGAGCAGCCAAACTCCTCATAACTCCCCCGCTGTGCCGAGCCTCTCCGTGCGCCGCTCGGTATGGTAATAACAGGAGATGATATTGCTCTTTAAAAGGCCGCAGTGATCTCTTTGATTTTGCTGGCGGCCAAGCACCGCTGCCTTGCGGTGATTGAAGGTTAGGCGGCTGTGACCGCCCGCTCCCCGCCCCGAGGGCAGCCTGCATCGCCTCAAATCCGGCTGCGCGCTGGGATGCGGGATGCTTCCCGGCATCCTGCCTTGGCTCGGGGTATGGACCATGCTGCAGCACCTCCTTGGAGGCTGCAAGTTGGGCTTTTTTTTTGCCCAGCTGAGCAACCTGCCTGGCTTTCTAGTCCCAGGAAGGCTCCGGCTGGCTTCGCTCCCTCCGTTGTGCAATGCAGGGAGAGGGAGAAGGCTGTAAATAACCCCGCTGCGCACACGGGCTCCATCCCGCTGTGCAGGGGGAGGAAAGAGAGGCAGAGCTGGTGGGAGGAGGGAAGATTCACGAGCCAGGAGGAAGGAAAAGGTGGTAGGGAGGGGAGGAGAGGCGATGCGGATGGATGCAGGGGAGGGGACCGGAGAGGAGAAAGCACCGGAGAGCCAGAGCAAACTCATCTCGCTTGCCCGCAGGGTGCCCGGGCTGAGCGAGACGGCTCTGTTGGCATTTAATTTCTTGCTGGACATCGCATCCCGCGGCTCGGAGCAGGGAGGGTTTCAAAGCCGGGCATCACTTTGTGGGTTTTTTTTTGTTTTTTTTTTTGGCTACCACCCGGCGTTTGGGCAATTATTAGTCTAGAGCAGTCGTGGAGGATTTTCTGCTTCAGTTCACGAGTTCCCCCTTGCTGCACAAACACTCTGGTGGGGAACTGATTTTCTCTGTGATGTTCCCACAGCCGCTGAGATGCCAGCTCGGCCTCTGGGGTATCGCAATGAATGTCTCTCCCCCATCAAAACCATCTGGAGTGCTTTAATAATGCAGGGTGAGATCCCAAGGTAACGCTCCCGTTGCGGCCGGGGATTAAGATAGGACGTCAGAGTTTGTGTCTGAGGGAATCACCTTTTTCCCCGTACCCTTTCCATCAGTGGGTCTCAAGTCACGTTAATCCTCGCCACAAGGCTCAGCGGCAGCAGCATCCTCGGGCTGCGGCTGGGGGAAATTAGGCACAAGGGGAGAAATCACTTGTCTGAGAAGGAGGGGAGTCCCAGCTCCTGTCGTCTCCATGCCAGCCCTTTGATATTCGTTAAATAAATGCAGCATATTAAGGAAACCACCCCGTGCTGAGCATTGAAGGGCTGCGCTGAGCGGCAGAAGCATTGGTGCAGCCCAGGGACAAGGCGGCGGGAGGTGTTTTTTTATGGGGCTTTTTATTCCTGGAAGAAACACAAAGGTGCGAGTTCAGGTTTGACTATAGTTGGGCACTTTTCACGTGAAGTGGAGGGAGAAAGAAAAATAAATTCTTAGGCGTTTTGGAAAGTGTTTTGGGCAGGCGTTTGCCTTGAGAGGCCCATTACCGAGTGCGAGACCATACTTTGCTGATGTGATGGCAAAGCGTGGTTTATAGGCCTAATGGAGCAAATTTGTCACTGGAGCAAGGAGGTGTGACTCCACTCGAGCTGGCAAATTGTCCCCCTGTTTCTGCAGACGGCTGTGGTTTTTTTTTTTTTTCCCTTTTCCTTTTCCCCCCTTTCCTCCGCCATCCATCATCATTCAGCGCTTGCCGCAGTGATTTCCCCAAAGTCATCTATCCCGAGGCTGTGCCGTTAATGCACAGGCTTCGGCATGATGGGTTTGTTTTGTTCTTGGAAAGCCATAAATATTGCTGAAGTAATGACTTGGAGGACGAAGCTGGGCTTTTTTTTTTGGGGGGGGGGTGTCTGGGTTCCGGGGGTCTGAAACCTAATTAAAAAAATTAAATAACCAAGCTGGTTAGATGTTGTGAAAGGAGTGAAGGTGTTGGGCAGGGTTTTGCTTCATGGCAGCATCCCGGCTGGTTCCTGCATCCCATCGTGTTGTGTCCTCAGCCCCCAGAAAGCAGGAGAGGGCTGGGAGTATCCTAAGGAGAAATGTTTAGTGGTCGCAGTACGTAATTTAGCTACCATTTGGTATCATACCAGAAGGAAGTATCTGTTTCTGGTTGCTTGTTTGGTTTTCTTGGGTTTTTTGTGTGTGTAGATCTATGAAAAGTGTTATTTGGGATGAAGACATGTCTTGGTTTAAGCCGGCTCAGCTTCTGTGGCTGCAATGCAAACACAGTTTTGGTAATTAATGCCATAGGAACCATTAGTCCGGGGCAAGACTGCTGCTGTCTGGCAGAGGGATGTTCACGCGGTGCAGTGCTGCAGTGATGTGCGTGGTATCTCGAGAGCTTTCTGGCCTTGAGTGGTCAAATACTGACCACCAAACGGTCACCAAGTTGCGGGTCAAAATATTAAACAGGGTTTTCTATTAAAAATGAAGCGTTATTGGTCTGTGGGCGCAAGGGTCCCCAGAGATAAGCCGTGGATGGGAGATGCTGGAGGATAACCTGCCCTTGGTCTGGATGTTCTTGTCCTGGTGGTACCAAAACACCTAGTTCATATTTAAGATACCCTCTTAGAGATTAAAAACAAACATCACTTGAATTATCTCATTGACCCTCCACTGCAGGTAGAGCAAATATTTCACGGAGCTGGCAGTGTGGGATGGTTTGGCCAGACTCTGCTGGGAATACTGACGATGGATGCATAGGAAAGGGAGAACGGAGGTTGGGGTGATGACCACATGGGAAAGAATCTGAATTCCCTGGATCATTCATTCGCAGTAAAGGTTTTGATTGGCTCGGGATGGGTTGTGCAGCCCAGGGCAGGGGTTTTCCAAGCCTGCTGGAGGATGTGCAGCCACCCGGCCATTGAGGTCGGCTGAGGAAACGTGTTGATGTACTTGCGAAACGCTGCTCTTCTTGGCCTCCCTTTGCCAACCCCTTTCTGCTGAGGACGGAGCAGCTTGCTAAGGAGTGAGAAATAACTTGTGAACCCAGAGGACGGCACCGCCACTGCTGCCGGGGAAGGAGAATGTGGGTGGAAAAAAGCTTATTTTCAGCTCTTCTCTGCCGATTGACTTCCCCCCCCCGCCTCCCCCCTTCCAACCAGAGGGCAGGGGCTAATTGTTATTTGTAACCATCTACATCCCTTGCCTTATTAGCACAAAAGAGCAAGCGGACACAAGATGGATAGGTCTGTGGTGCACCTTTGCCTCGCTTGGCGAGGCACGGCTCTGAAGGCGTTTTTGCTGTGAGAGATGGCGATTACAGAAGGAGTTTTGCTTTTTCCTTCCTCCCAAGCAGCTGGCACCGTAGTCCACAGCTGTGTAGTGAAGCGGGGAAGAAAGAGAGATAAGATGGAGAGAGCGCAGTGTCCGGGAATGAGTTAGACCTGTAATAGAGCATCTTCCTTGAAAGAGGCTGTTACTGAAAATCCCTGGCTATTATAATGCTCCGAGAGGAGAAATGAGGCAGTGGGTATTGGCATAGGTTTGCATGGGGAAACTTTAATGTAGTAAAGCTTTTAATAGGGGCTGTAAAAATAGCCCCTAGGCTTTTAATAGGGGCTGCTTTTAAATAGCGTGGCTAATTTGCCTGGAAAGCGAGGAGGCGTGTTTTGCCCGATCCCTGGCGATGTTCCGTCTTTCCCGCAGCGTACCTGCTTGGTGAGTCCTGGTGATGCCTTTGAGCATGAGGGATGCACATACACAGGTTTACATCGCACTAAATAAAAGCAAAGCCAAGAAAATCTTCCCGGTGAGCCCAAGCGCTATTTTTTCTGCCCAAACTGCATGCTGCCCAAGGCATGGCTAAGGTTAAATCTTTCCTTTTCATCCCCGTCTTCTGTGAAGACTGGACGACTTCGCTAAGTGTGATTGGAGCAGTTTGTTTTTAAGCTCCACATAAGCACTGTGCTGGATTTATAGCGTTTTCATTCTTTCTGAATCGACCCGCTGGGAGCCATTAAACTTTTATTGCTCTCTGCAGTTGCCTGGCCGGAGCGGGATAGAGCGGCCTTGCTGCTGGAAACACTCCATCTTCGGCTGCCGGGGTTGTGTTGGAGGAGAGGGATGCCGGGAAGAGGCATTGCCGTGTGCAGGGCCACCCAGGGCTTTGCTGGTTAGGTGTGAGATGCTTTGGGTGCGATGGTTTTCCAGTCCTCTGCAAGGCAGAGGAAGACATAGGAATGTGTCCCCCCTTAGGTCTTGCTATTTCCCACCTCTGTTGACTGAGAATATCGCAGCTCGTCTTTACAAGCTGGGAATGCAGGAGATTTAACACTCTTATTTTTGTTGCATCCTTGGACTATCGAGTTTATGAAGTACTGGCGAGTTTATGACTGACTCATGCCATGCCTGTGCTGGTGAGGACCTCGAAGCACGTCCTCCAAAGGATGCCCAGAACTGCTGCTGGGGGTTCGTGTGGGGGTATTGCACGTCTTGCCTGTTTCATCCACAAGCCTCGTACCTAAATGTTAACCAAAGGAGCCTACCTTTTTAGGGCTGGGAAAATTTTATTGCGTTTTATAGTGTGGGGAAGGCAAAACACGGATGCTGTAGCCAGAGCTACCTGACTTGAGGCTCTTTGGGCACAGGGAGAGAGAAGACCCTCCCGGCAAGGGCATTTTTCTTCACTGTGGAATAGGGTGTCAGGGTGGGTGAGATGAGTGCCTTGTTCAGGTGCTGGTCCCTCTCCAGCAGTGCTGAGGCTAGAGGCCAGGTTTTAGGTGGCTAAAGCTGGGGGAGATGTTTCCTACTCAGGAGAGAGGGACCAAGCAAGGGGCAGAGCTAGATTAAACTGAGAAGCTGGTCCCTGACCTGGGTCTCTTGTGTCTTAGCTGCCATCCCTCAAACGCCGCAGCTGAAAAAGTGCTGGTAGGAATTTCTGGTAGGAGTTTCTGTTTCAGTGTGGTGAGGAGGACTAGGGAAGTGACTTTCCCCTGTACTGGGCACTGGTGAGGCCCAACCTCGAGGGCTGTGTTCAGTTTTGGGCCCCTCACGACAAAAAAGACATGGAGGTGCTGGAGCGTGTCCAGAGAAGGGCAACGGAGCTGGTGAGGGGTCTGGAGCACAAGTCTTGTGAGGAGCGGCTGAGGGAGCTGGGGGTGTTCAGCCTGGAGAGAAGGGGGCTGAGGGGAGACCTTCTCGCTCTCTGCAGCTCCCTGAAAGGAGGGGGTAGCCAGGGGGGGTTGGGCTCTTCTCCCAAGGAACAGGCAACGGGACAAGAGGAAACGGCCTCAAGCTGCGCCAGGGGAGGTTTAGGATGGATATTGGAAAAATTTTTACACTGAAAGGGTTATCAAGTATTGGAACAGGCTGCCCAGGGAAGGGGTTGAGGCACCATCCCTGGAGGGATTTAAAAGATCGGTAGACGTAGTGCTTAGAGATACGGTTTAGTGATGACTTTTGTCAGAATTATGTTGATGGTTGGACTCGATGATCTGAAAGGTCCCTTCCAACCTGGACGATTCTGTGATTCTGTGAATTTGTCTTGGCGTTGCAACCTGTGGCTCCTGTCCCACTCTTCCCCACTGCACCCACACCTTCACCACCATGGGCTTCCTCTCCATCAAGGCACTTCTACAAGAGAAAATGCCATTTCTGGATTTTTTCTTTTTGGCTGAACTTTCTGCTGCCCTTTCCTTGGGGTCCTGCGAGAGCGCTCCTTGCGTGTTGGGTCAGGGGTCAACCACCCCTGGGGCTCCAATATTGAAACTGCGACATTGGTCCTGCAAACAATAATTGAACAGACCCGGAGCGGACACTTTCCCCTGCTGAAGGAAGGTTTGCGTTATCCTCTTGTAGCACTGAGAAGGCCGGGCTAGGGTACTTCTGTCGGCATGTTTTCTAATTTAATTACTTATCCTTGTCTCAAATTGTTTATGGTACACTAGGCTATTAAATGTGCCATAAGCAAATGGCTCTTGAAAGAGGAAGAGGATTTATTTGTTTTAGCAACCACTCCAACAAAAGTCTATTTCCTCAGCTAATTAAGATTCCATTCGCTAATTTAAATGTTATGCTAATTAAAGCATAATTCTGAAACTGTAGAAAGGAACTTAAAAAAAAAAAAAGAAAGAAAGAAGCAGCAAGTAAGAAAGAAAACGGGTTGGCCTTTAGGAATTACATTAAATTTATTGCGTTGTTGTAACAATGGTGAGCGGAGTAATTATTTCATTTGCCTCTCATGTGCTATTCATGCTGTTGCTTTTATTCATTTTCCCCCCATTCTCGCACTTCATCTCATTAACACCCGTTCTCTCCCTTCTAATGGGCATCGTCTTGCGATGGTTTAAGATGAATTGTGAGCGTGATCCTTGTATTTCTCGGAGAGGGGCCATGCGGAGAGTATTTGAGCTTGTTTATCTTCCAGCCCAAGCTGAGACAACGCTCCATGGCCAAACTCGCTTACACAGTTACACTGTGCTCACTTTAATTAAAATATAAATAATCTAGTTTGGGGGAGAGAAAAAAGGCGAGAGTAAAAGGAGCAAAGTCTGTTTTGCTTTGTGTTTTCTTTATTAAATCTTGCTATACGGGCAGAGACTGGGACTAGCTGTTATTCTCAGTTCACCCATCCGATCCTTGCCGTGTAACTTAGAAAATGGTATCACTGAGCTCTTAAAACGGAGAATTAATTCGCTGGAGACTTGGGTAACATTGTAGAGCTGAAACTTCAATACGTTGAGGGGCAGGGGAAAGTTCATTTCAAGCGGGGAAACTGGACTTGCCGGTGTAGTTTTGGCTGCTGGTCGAACGCTGAGCCCAAGAAGCCCATTGCCCACCTTCAGTGTGGTTGATCCCGCCGAGGTTCATCGCCCACCGGGGGCTCCCTGGGAGAGCTGTCAGGCTGTGGTTTGAGATGGGCTTCAGAACCCCAGCCTCGGCATCGTCTCCTTGCTCGGATTTTTCCCTTGCTGGCATTGCCAGGGCAAGCCTCTGATGTTTGCTGGAGCCTCCGGAGGCTGTGATGAAAGGGCAGAGCCGTCTATAAAGTGGAGAAAAACCAAGTTACCGAGAGCAAGCGTGTGCCTGTCCTGGGAAGGAGATAATAAAAAGAGATGGGGAAAGATGAAAGATGTGAGGAGGCCTGTCTGGGAGGAGCAAGCTGTGAACACCAACAACATGGAGGTTGTAGAGACCCAATTTTATCCCCCCGTACGTCCTCCTTGCAGTCAGGCTCCCCGCCTTCTTCCGGGTCCCTCTTTGCCCCCCAGCCCCGGGGCGCAGGAGGTCCCTGTCTTCCCTGTCTTCCCCCACCCCTGGCTGCTCCATCCTGGGGGAGAGGATTTGCAGAAAGTTGCCTTGCAGTGTTGTCTTGCTGTGTTAATGTTATTAATAATGAAAATCAGGCAGGAGTTTATTATTTTGCTTTAATTTATGCATTTGGGGTTTTTTAAGAGGAAACCAATTAAGATTCTCTGATGAGCCCTCCAGCTCCCAGCGGCTTTGGGAAACACTTGCCACGAAATGCATCGCGTCTGCAGCCAAATGCCTTTGTGTGTGGGCCTGATAAATAAATTTGGGTGATGCTTTAATAACAGACATCCTTCCTTGTCTTGACTCTCCTTCCTCCCCTCCCTCCCCAGCCCTAATCCTGCCTCCACCTTGCCTGGCAGGATGAGCCCTTTGGTGGCAGAGGCTGGACTGGAGCGGACTGGAGTTTGTGGAAAAGCCAGTGGGAAATTGGAGGCGGGGCTGGTTGGCGTTTTGCTCAGCTCAGCAGCGCGGGTTGCGCGTTTTCAGCTCGGGTGCGGAGCTGGGGGATGTTGCCTGCGCCAGCTTGGCATGATGCTTGGGATGCTCCCAGTCATAGGCATCTTTGGGGGGTTGCGATGTGTGGAGGGATGGGGACTGGGGGGTGGTTATTCCTGGGGCAGCAGCTGGCTCAACCCCTTTCCCCAACACCGGTCCCTCCGTCCATCCCTGGCTTCTCCCTCCAGCTGTGCTCCAGCTGTGGAGCATCTCTCCATCCCAGCTCAGCCCCTTCGCGCTGCTGAGCCGGGTCCCTCGGTCCGGACCCCTGAGCAGCACCTGCTGTTCCCGTCGTAGTCCGCAGATATATTTAAACTTTGATCTTGATGGGAAGTGACTGGTGATACATTAAAGCCATATGTTTTAGATGGAACGGCGAGGACGTGTAAGCTCAGTGATATTCACATCTAGAGAGAGCTGGGAACTTGTCGTGCCACCCACGCTTGGTATTTCTGCTAGCTCTGCGAGGCTCACACAGCTGTGGCAGGCAGAGTGGGAGCGAGATCTTCTGCTTAAGGGATTTTGTAGAGAGAGATGGATTAGATAGATTTGATGGAAACTGATAGTTTATGAAAATGAATTCACCTGCGTCTCAATTTGGTTCTGGAGAGAAAAAAGGAGAAGGAAAAAAAAAATAAAAAAGGCAAGAGGGGGAGAGAAAAAACAACCTGAAGTTAATTAAAGTGCAGTTTTGATGTGCTGCGCTGGACCGTTTTCTTTTTAACTGTTCAGCAAGTGGGATCTCTTCATGTCGCCTTGCCAGAGAGGAGTAAGCAAAGCCATGCCGCTTCTCGGGATCTCTCTTCATCTCCTTTGACTGCCTAATCGGTGGCTTAGGAGAATGAAGTGGGACTGTGTCAGAAGAAGCGAGGAGAACCATATTGGCCATGGGTGCTTGGCAGCATGAAAAAAAAATAATTAAAATCGCTGACGATGGCTGCGTTAATCTCCGAGGCTATCGGAAGTCTCCTGACAGGAGATGGATGTAGTTCTGCTAATTCAGCGCCCAGCTGGAGGAGGCTGCCATCTCCGCTGGCTCTCGTGACGCCGCTCCGTCACGTTTGGCCACTGGAAGCTTTGCGGGGGTGGGTGGGGACGGGGGGAGAGCCAGATGTTGGGTAGGAATGAAAAAAAAACAAACCCCAAACCAACCCTTTTCAGGAAGATGGCAAAGCAAACCATGGGCGTTTCTGTTGGAGACAGGGTGGGCAGGGGACCTTCCATCCGAAGTCACGTAATGAGCTCTGCAAACCCAGGGAGGGAATTAGGGCTGCAGGAGGAACCAGGACCTGCTTCTCAAAGGCTCCTGGTGTGCAAAAGTACCCCTGCTTTCGGCGTGCCGACCTCGGTTGGAGGGTTTCCAGCTGGCAACCGGGTCCAGGGGCGGTGGGAAACCTGCCTTTTGCCTTGGTCTGGGCGCTCAGCAAGGCTTTTTCTTTCTTCCCTGGGAAGGGGAAGCCCATGAGCAGCCTCCCATCCCAGGGAGCTGTATACCCACGCGGTGGAATCCTGCTCTCGGGGCAATTAAAGGCTGGAGAGCTGCCTGGAATGTCATCGGAGCAGCAAGATCCAGGAGCTGAACCGTGTCCTTCGTTGCCATCTATCGATACTTTTATTGCTAGAGAACCACGGGCATGGAAAGGCAGAGGCAGCTCCTCAAACTCCGCATGACCTTAGGCAAATCACTTCATCTCTGTGCTTCGGTTCCTTCATCTAGAGAACAGGAATAATAACTCTTATTTTCTCGCAGCCTGTGTCACTCTTTCGATACAAATATGAGCTCCTTTGGGCAAGAAGCGTCTCTGGGAACACGTGAAGAATAGCGAGTGTTTGGAGGTGGTGTTATGTAGGCTTTTATAGAGCGACTGCGGGCAGCTCCAGGGAACATTTTTCAAAGGCGGTTGGGAGGAAAAAAAAACCACAAACAAACCCACAGAAAGTTTAAAAAGACAATGTGCAGGTAAATTGAGGCATGTAAGTCTGGCCTTGGAGTGCGAGGGAAGTGTCTGTGCTTGGTGAGTTTATCAATGGGAGGTTAAGAGGTGATTTGATTGTGGTCTACATATTTCTCTGCTGGGGAGAAGTTCTTGAAAATAGACAGGTCTTTAATCTAGCAGTGAAGGGGGTATCGAGATCCAGTGTTGGAAGGTGAAGCTGGACTCATTTACAATAGAAGCGGCGTCCAGTTTTTGAAGAGAGGGTAATTAATCATTGCAGCGCCTTACTCTGCACCGCAGCAGGGCTGCCGTAACCCGTGAGCTTTAAGCTTAAGGAAGAGGGTTTCGAGGGGCTTTTGGGGAGCCACGGTAAAAGCGTGGGGCTTGGGCAGGACCCGCTGGCTGTAGGATGCTGGCGTCCACGGGGATGGGGGCGGTGTGGTCCCAGGCTGGCTGCTCGCCTCCAGAAAGCCAGGGGTTGCTCCGGTTGGGGGTTCACCCCCTTTGGATGTCTGCAACGGAGCTCGGGGGTCCCCAGGTGCATGGAGCAATAGGGGATGCATTAAGTGCTAATCCCTGCCAGGCCTCCAGGGATCAGGAGAATCATTGTGCCTTTTTTTTCTTCTATTTTTTTTTTCCCCCCTTTTAAAAAGTAAAAATCAATATAAATAATTAAAGAGGCCATAAATCTAGGCAGACACCCGCAGCTCCCTCCGGAGCCCGCTGCTTTGCGGGGATGGGTAGGATGGGGTGGGAGTGCATTGACCTGCCCGAGGCGGGTGGGAGGGTGATGGGTCCCACCCAAGGCTGCAGCAAACGGGGCTGGAGGAGGGGTTTGCACCCGTGCAGGAGCCCAGCACGTACGTTTTGCGTCTGGTTTAAGATACAGGACAGCCCCAGCTGGCTCCTCTCCAGGGGAAAAGCTTGGCTTTAGGAGCGTTACGCTAATTTGGAGGCAGAGGCCAGGCATTGCTTGGAAAAAAAGACCAAGCCAAGGCAGACCTGAACAGCAGCCCCTTGTCTTCGCTCCGCCCCAGAACTCATCTTGGTTGGGCTTGCTCTCGCGGCGCCTGAGCTTGCAGCTTTGGGGGCCCGCGTTGCTCCCAGTCTAATTTATTTGTGCTGAGTAGCCTCGCCTGCCTTTGGCGTAGCCGGGCGGAAGGGATGGGCACATTCCTGTAGGGTTGGGGACGCATCCCAGCTTTCTCTCTTTTCGCTCCGCTTCTCGGCAGGAAGGGCGTTTTCATGGGAACGGGTCTGGAAACCTCCTTCCTGTCGTTGGGAACTTGGGGTTAATAGCGGCGTGCGTTGCCCTGCTCTTGAAAGCTAACGAGGAAATCGTAGATTAATTGTGAAATGCAGCACGACGGGTCGCTTCCAGCGCTCCTTCATCCACGGTTGGTGGTACAAGCTAGTTAAAGCTCTTCCCGAGGGGCGATATATTCTTATAAAACAGAAGATGCTGCGCGTGCCCCTCCTGCCCTGGCCAAAGCAATACTACCTGGGGCAAATAAAACATAGGAGCAAGGTGACGTACGCAGCAGTGCCCTTTACGACGCCTGGTGTGCAGCAGAGAAGCAGCTCTGCCTCGGCAAAAGTCCTTCCGAGGGGGAAATATTTATGCGTGGCATCTCCAAATTTATTGTGGCGGGTGCTCGGGGTATCCTCGCTGGGTGCCGGGGAGGAGAATCCGTCCCTCGGTGCACCCAGCGTTGTCTCAGCACACGGAAATCTCTCTCGGCTGCCCTTTTCCCCGTTGGGGGGAGGCTGTTTTGACTGTCCCCGGCACCGAGGAGATCTTTTCTCGGGCTTTCGCGGCAAGTGCTGGCGCTACTTGGTAATCACGGGCTGTTAGCAGCCTGCGGAGGGTATTCCGGCTCAACACCAACACTGCAAGGAGAGATAATGGTAAATAAGCAGCAGCTATTGGTGAAGGTTGAAGTAAAATAAATGGATCCAATTTTCAGTCTGTCTTTTATTTTTTTTTATATATATTTTTTTTTAAATGGTTTTTTTTTTCTTGCTCTGTCCTTTTCCAGTGTGACAGGCTCAGCAGGGCTGGAGAGCCCTGCACCCAAACTGGGGGTGGCCCTGGTCTTTCTCCTGGGTCTCCCCCCGCGTTTCAAGTTTTGGGGGGAGGCAATAAAAAAAAAGCAATCTGACTTCTTGTCAAAGCACAAGCTGGGAAGGAAAAGGCCTGATTGCCGCTAAATGGATGGAGGAGGGGAAAGGGGGCTCAAAACGTCTCCTGACGTCTTAAATAAATCCTTTCCCTCCTCTTGCTGCCCACACGTAAACAAAATGCATTTTCAACCTGTTCTTTCTCTATCCTTGGCGTGGCGGTGGCGGTTTCTGCGAGAAGTCCTCGTGGGCTGTCGGCGCGAACGCGGCGGTGGGAGGCGAAGGGTCCCCGTGCCCCGCGGGGGCTGCGGGAATGGCTCCGGGCGCCGCTCGCCGACCTCCGCTGGGGGCTTTGAAATCCCGGCGAGAAAAACATAATCGTTTCCCACCTGGCACATCCTCCTTGTCAAAACACAAACGCTTCTTGCAGGGACCTCATCCAGGGCGCCGACGCCTCCAGAAATTCCTCTGCAGCGACTCGCTTTTCTGTTTTACACCCAGAAGCTCTGCTGCCAAGGCTGCTTTTCTGCCTTCTCGGCATCTCTTTTTTCATTACTGGCTCGGAGGAAAAGGGAGGATGCGATCCCGGTTGCTCTGGTGGTATTTTCCATCAAGCCCTGGAATTGCGTGTTCCCTGCAGGGAAGAATAGGTGCTGGCCCGCTATTGCCATAGGACAGGGGAGGCTCTGGACCCCCTTATCCTTTGCGAAGTATTTTTGGGGCCACGCTGAAGTGCCCCAAACTATTTGGGCGCTTGGGCTGGGCGCGGGGGGGGGGAATAACTGGAGCCCTGGCTTGCCCGCAGGTGTCACACCAGCCCCTTCCAGCTCTGCTCAGTTTCCCAAGACTCAAGAAAGGCAAATATGCAAAGCACGGTTTAATTAAACACGCAGTGCGCTGGCTCATTAAGGGGTTGCTCGGAGGAAAGAGAAAGCCTGGCTGACAGCCCCATCAGCCTGGTCTCCGAAGCGTCACCAGCAGGAGCAGGGGCCGAGGAGATGTCCGTTTGACACCTGTATCTTTAAACCCTCGTGGCAAGCAATACGCCATCTGTTTTCCAAAGTTCTCCTGCAAAAGTGTGTCAGATTTCCTTGGAAACTTCTGGAATTGCCCGTGCTTGGCGTGAATCCTCAGCGGTGTTGAGGACGCGGCGTGCCGGCGCGCGGTGGTGTTGCTGGAGGGGGGCTGTTGTCAGAGATGCTGGGTGTGTGGTACCCGCCACCGAGGAGTCTCCAGGGCCAGCTGCTGCCGGGGCATCATCCCCATGGCAAGGGCTTTACCTGGGCACGGGGCTCTGCCAAGGCTGCGGGACGATAACCTGCTTTTCGGCCCTTCAGAAAGACGCGGGGAGCCAGTAAATCAAATAGCGGAGGGGAATCTTCTCAAAGAACAAGGTCACCTCCGAAAATAGGTGAGATGAAGCAGCTCTTGGGCAGCTTTTTAGAGCTAAAGAGTTCCTCGGCTTAGGAAAGGCAGCTTTGCCGACCTTCCCTGCCCCGCGCTCAGAGAGGAAGAGCCCAGGCAGCACTCGTGGCTGCGATGAGTGGTGCCCAAGCCCTTTTCTTTTCCCCTTTTTAAAATTTATATTTTCCATACAGCGAATCCCAGACCACTGGTGAAGGGCAGCTTCTGCTGGTGAGAGAGATGAGAAGAAAAGGGTCTTCTCTCTTCTTTAAGGCCCCTCTCTCTCTCCTTTTCTTTTTCCTTGAGCCTTGGAGCGAAATGCCGAAAGGGCTCTGTGAAAGAGCACTCACACAAGACTCTAATTTCAGGTGTGAATACAGAGACGTTTTTCATTAGGAAACATATGGCGTTAAGGTTAAAAAAAAAAAAAAAAAAGAGAGATGAAGTTTGACAGCCAGGAACAAAGCAATGAAATAATAACTACAGGTGGGCAAAGCCTCCAGCAGGGTTTGCAAACAACAGAACCGAGCCAGGGGCGGTTCAGATCCAAGTGTTATTGTTACTTATTAGAGTTGCTGGAAAATTTTACAGGGGAAGAGTTTTTTTTTTTTTTGTTTTTTTGTTTTTTTTTGACAGGAACTTGCGTTTTTATCAAAAGTGAAATTTCCATGGGAAGCGTTCACCTTCTGCGGGAAATTTGGGCGTCTGGTAGGAGACAAAGGAAGAAGTAAAAAAGCGGAAAAAGAAGGCAGAAAGCAGCTGAGGAATTTGTAGGCTGAGTGGTGGATGAAGTCCCCGGTGCCGGGCAAATACAGGCTGGAAGGGTAACTCGTGGGTCACTGGGTGGTTGGTCACTCGACGTGCTGAGGAGCAGCACGTCTGACCTTCAGCTCAGGGGATGGAGGTGGCTGGCTCCGTCCCTGGTACCAAACACCGGTCCGATCTCCCCGTTCAAGCAACTTAATCTTAAATACACAGCAATTTCCCCACCTGCAGGAGGGTGTTTCCTTGCTTCTTCCCTTCGGGACTGTTTGGAAGCCTTCTGCCTCCTCATTAATGCTTTATCCTTATCTCTTGGAAGTGGGTAGAGATCTGGCCTCGGCTGTCTGAGAGGCAGCCGTTCCCTAAAACATCTATTATTTCTCTTTCTCTCTGCCTAGTAAAAAGGGGTTAAAGATATTAATATTCCTGGTGAAATACTGGGGGAGATGCTGATGAAAAGCACTGGATGGGAGGTGGATGGGAGTGTTGCGTCCAGCCTCCCATCCCTCCTTGGGGCCTCGGGAGAAAGTTGAGCTCGGGAGCTGAGTGTCGTTGCCGAGGCTCCGCTTTCTTCTCCGCTCTTTGAATCCCCCGTCCCGAGCGGCGTCGCAATTTATGGTGAATATTTTATACCTCCAAACGATGCTTTGTGGGATTCCGCACGTCTCGCCTGCTGTGCCTCCGTCAGTCTCGGAGGACGGCTGCCTTTGTTGTACGTGTCAAGCTTGACGAGGCGCCGTTTTTCCAAATGGATAATTCTGTTCCTTCACCATCGAGGAAATTGTTTCCTTCCTGGAAAGGCTGCTCTGGCGCGTGAACGAAGCTTTAAGCTGCCAGCGAGTTGACTGGAGAAAATATGTCAGACGGCTGCAGGTGACCTTGAGAAAAGGCATGGGATGGGTGCGTGGAGGGGATCGCTTCCTTATATTTTTTTACGGTCCCCTTTCTGCAGCTTTTTGTGGCTGGGAAGAGCTTCGGTGCAGGGGGGAAGGTGGTAGAGGTGGGTTATCGAACCCCCAAGGTTGTTGCCATCCCTGCGAGGGCAGGGGCTGCCCTCCATACACATAGAGAGAACAAGCCAGGGCAGGGGGAGCAGTTTCTCCCCAAAAGGTTGAACACTCAGGGATGTTAAAACAGAAAAAAAATTGCAAAGCAGAATGTGTTTAAACGGGAAGATAAACCGCATGAGAAACAAGCCAGTGGGAAGACCTGAGTCAGGAGGCCAGATTTGGCCGTGTGCTGCTCATTCTTCCAGTTTCAGGCCTTCCCTTCTGCCTGGAGCTCCATAAAACAGGCTGGATGCGGCATGTGTCAGCCTGGAGATAGCGGAGATGGCCCCGTTGTGTCCCCCGCTGTGATGCAGGAGGAGGATGGAGCCTGGCCAGCCTTGCTGGCTGCCTTGGATGTTGGAGAATCATGCTCCGCAGGTGGCTGCGTCCCCGGCGCCCTCCCGCCACGTCTGCGAAGGACTTTGACTTCAGGGACCCGCGGGATGAAAGGTGCCGTAGAAACACGAGTTTTATTAATGCCGTGGAAGGTTGCCAGCCGTAATTAAAGCCGCGAGACGCTTGGCGGTTGCACTTCGCGGAGCTGGGTAGAAATGTTTCTGTTGGGTTGGATCCACGCTGCTTCCTAGCCACTTGGTTTCACCTGGCGCTGCCGAGCTGCGTGAGGTCTCCGCAAAGAGCTCGGTGAGCCCTTGCCGAGGTGCCAGCAGGGCACAGCTTACGTGGTTTGAACGCCGACGAGCCGGCCAAGTTTTGCTCTCAGCGGGCCACGGTTTTGCTTGCAAAGTTAGGAGAAATTGGATGGGAACGAAGTTAACTTAGAGGAGTCAGTCAAGTAGCGCCTTGTGTGGGATTCCGCCGGCATATTTTCCGCGTGTTTCTCTCCGTCTCGGAGAGGAGGAGTGTGGGGAAGGCGGTGGGGAAGGAGCAGACTAAGAAGAGGAGGCAACCTTTCCTAACTGCGTAGACATCTCTCTCCTCCTTCCCCACTCTTGCAGCAAGCCATCTGCTGCAGCTCAGCAGGCTTTAGCCCAGTCAAACTGGTTCCCCCCCCGCCCCCGACCCCGTAAATCGTTGTTTGCAAATTCAGGCAGGTGTAATCATAGCGGTTATAAATGCATCGTTTTGGAGTACCTCTTTGCAAACATGGTTTCTCTTGAGACGTGGGGTTAGCTTCATGGCACCTGGATTTAGTTCCCTAAAAGTCCAGTCTTTGGAAGGTTCCTCCGTAGTCACTGGAGAGCCATGGGTGACCCAAGAGTTACTGCTCGCTTTTTGCATCTCTCTGTTGGCGGTAGAGGAAACCCGGAGGATTTGCTCGACTGGGCACCTAGCATTTAAAAGGCAAAAGCTGGATGAGGTGATACTTGGTGGGGTTTTTGTAGGGGATTTTCTTCCTATTTGAGCAGTATCTGAATGGAGGGACCAACTGGGAGCTCTCTTTGGCCTCCTACCCTTAAACATTGAAGTTGGCTTGAACCAGCTTCTGGCGAACTGTCCCATCCTTGGTGTGCTCCAGGGGACGGAGGTGATGGCTTAACCTCAGTACGGCAGAAACGTTTGGTACAGGGTATAGTAAATATGATATCGTACTTATGACAACAGATGGATTGTCCACAAGAGGACGAGAGACTTAGAAGTCCCTTCTCATCCACACCATTGAGCCCAGGCTGTTGAATCCAGTCTACTGACACAGTCCTGCTGCTCTTCCCCCTCTCTTCTGTGAGTTAAAGACATCCCTGAGCGGTGCAACGGTGGTTTGAAGGTGGGTTCCTCGCGAGCGCCGCCTTCTTCCTCAACAACGCCTTCCCAGCCGCGTGCAGCGGGGTTAAAAATGGAGACAAGAGACGAAGAGCTCTTCCCATCTGTTGCCCACCTCTCCTTTGCAAATCAGCTGGGAAGGCGGCTCAGCGGCTGCCTGCATTGCGGCACCCGTCCCCGCGGCGGGCAGAGCGAAGGGGGCACAGCTGAAAGCGCGCCCGTGGGAGGCTTGACGGCGAGGGTGCGGGCATGCGAGATTATTTTTAACGCCGCTCCCACCCCACCCCCCCCCCCAATCCCCAGGAACGTGCAGTCGGCACCGGCAGAAAGTGCCAGGTTGCCAACCCAGCCAAGAATGTGGGCCTTGCGAATCGCCGGGGCGGGAATTCGGCCCAATGCGCTTTTTTTCCCCCACGAGGCGTGCGCGCGGGGATGTCCTGGCTGCATGGAGGGGCTTGGAGCATCCCTCGATGGGCCATCCCTGTGTGTCCCAGGCAGCCTTCCCTTCCGAAATGCCCTCTCTTCTGCAAATCCCCTCTCCTTGGTGGCTGTGAAGCGGGGTGGGAGCGCGGCCTCAGCCCATCTCGGGTCCCATTAACGTGGTTGATGTGACGAGGCGGTCCCAGCCTAGCCGGCGTTCTGCTGTTTCTCCCCCAGAAGGGGAGAGCTGGCTGCTTCCTCCGCTGCGGCAGAAAAACGGGGGTTTTGGCTTAGTTCCTGACCTAGAAACGGGGCCAGCCACCTAGAGGTGAAAAGCTCTGCATCCTATTACCCATCCGCGGAGCCTTTTAATCTTCTGAGCCGAAGCTCTTTTGATGTGAGCAGCTCTGTAGCGCAGCCCAGGCTGGCCGGGCGGTGTTGAATGTTTAAAAACCCCTCGGCTGCTCTTGCTACCGGGGGAGCGACGCAGGCTTAAAAACGGGTCTGTGGTTCCTCCCGTGGCTGGGTTGAAGTGTGCATGTGGGGGACGATGGCACCTGCCGAACGCCTTGGGTACCAGTTTGCAGTCTAGTTGTTGTTCCTCAGGCTAGAGCAGCATCCCGGGGGCTTGGGGCTGCTCTGCCGCGATGGGACGTTGGGCATCCATCCCTGCTGACCCCTTAGGAGACCCCTGCCTGGTCCTCAAGCTGAGGGTGGCACCCGAGTGTCTCCAAGGGTGGGGATAAAGGCTTGGAAAACCCGCCGAGGATGGGTTTTGGCACTGGCGATGCTGGTCGGGCGCTGGTTGTGTTGCGGGGAGAGGCAGCCCCCTTGGCTCTGCCCGAGCCTGAAAGCTCTTGGTGGGGAGAGTCTGGCATCTGCGGCCACATCCTTAGAGCTGCCGCAAAAAGACCTTCCATTTCTAGCCTCCAAAGCCGCACGTCGGAGCTGCGTCTTCAGCAGCGAGGAGTACTTTTGGGAGAGCTGTTATCTGCCTGCACCGCCTGGAATTCGGGCTGCCCAGACCTTTGTGTGATGCTTTTCTGGCTGCAAATCGGTGCCGTTTGCTGGTGGCTGGGAGGGGTTTCGGGGGATGCTGAGGTGGCTCGGGGAGGGAGCTGTGGCCTGGCAGGGCACAACCTTGGGCTCTGACCTTCCAGCGCCTTTGCACGAGGCTTGCTGCCGAATGAAGCTGGGGTTTAGCGCTGTCTGGCAGCTCCTGGCAGGAAGATCAGCCGTTACTGGAGTCGGTACGGGCGATTGGGGCGATGATTTGCTTCTCTCACAAAGTACAATTAGTCACTTCCACCAGCGCGAGGGGCTTGAACTATTTGTGGCTTTGTGCTGAAGAGCGAGTCCTGCACCTCTGCCCCTGGTCTGGACAACTCCGGATGAGCTTTGTCTCACGGAAGCTTTTCTTGCAGATGCTTGACTTGTTCTCCACATGTTTTGCGTCCTCCTTTTTAGCACCCTGATGTTTGCAGTCGTGCCCTGGGTGTCGGGTGAGGTGGTGGAGGCAGCGGATGGGCATTGATGGAGCCAACGTGGTCCATGATTGATACGGCGGGAGGGAGGAAGGGGGAGCGAGGACCCATTTCACAGCATCACAGGATGGCAGGGGTTGGAAGGGACCTCTGGAGATGATCCAGTCCAACCCCCTGCCAGAGCAGGGTCACCCAGAGCAGGTGGGACAGGAACGCGTCCGGGTGGGGTTTGGGATATCTCCAGGGAAGGAGACTCCAAACCTCTCTGGGCAGCCTGTGCCAGCACCCTCAAAAGAAAGAAGTTTTTCCTCGTGTTGCGATGGAAGTTCCCGTGCAGGCGTCGTGCCGAGATGTGGATCCAGGTGGGATTTGCAGGGTTTCTGCTTTTCTTCAGCCTCCTTTTCCCCACGCCACGATGCTGTTTCCAGCTCTCCTGCCCTGGCTGCACTGGTTTGTCTTAGCTCTCCCCTCCTCCTCTCTCCTTATTATCGCGGTCGCATTGTTTTAAGCGGTAAGCGCGGTGCATTGTGAGTTTGCATAAAGGACGTGTTGTGGAAGGGAATTGTATTGTATATACTGGCTGCGTGCTTCCTTTTAAACTATACCCCTGTCACCAGGCAGCTTTCTACAGGTTGGTTGCTGAGTGAACAGCTGAGAACCTGTGGGAAGACCCAAATGGCACTTAAATTATATTTGCTCTTTGATTTCGAAGACATTTAGTACCATTTAATAGAATCAGAATGCAATTTAACTCTGCCAAGTGGGGGAGGCTGCCTCGGGAGAAGTGACACTGCCATAGCTGGGGAAACAAAAAAATGTAAGTGAGCAAAACAGCAGGGTCGCGTTTACTATCCGGGTAATTATTATTAAATAAAGAGCAGAGTGGGATCCGCTTCGCCGTGCGCTCGAAATGGCATTAACCCCTTCAGCGCTGTGGGGTGCTCTGGGTTGGCTGTGGGTGGGTGGGGGACACACGTGCACAGACGTGGCGTCGGAAGAGGCCGTCGCGGTGGCGGTGGCGTTTTGATCGCCAGCCAGAATTAAGCGGGGAGCTTTTAACCGGAGGCTGATCGCAGTGCGCACGGCGTCGCTGTGCCAGCAGCTCTCCCAGTGCGCCCATTACCCCGGCTGGGCTCGCTCCCCCGGAGTGTGCGGCAGCAGCGCTTCCATGCCGGTAGACTTTTCTCCACCAGGAAGCTGGTTATTGAAAAAAAAAAAAAAAAAAAAGATGCAGGAAAAGGGACATTTCTCCAAGCCGTGAGCTGGGCTGAGCTGACCAGGCTCTCCAGCACGTCTGGGAGACAGCACTGCAGGGTCTGGCTTCGGTGGAGACTTTTTGTTTGACTTTAGGGGCAGTCTTTCCCTTTCCCTTTCCTTTTTCTCTTTTCCCTTTTCCCTTTCCTTCCTCCCTTTCCTTTCCTCTTTCCCCTTTCCCCTTCCCCTTTTCCCCTTCCCCCTTTCCTGTGTTCCCTTTCCTGTTTTCCCTTTCCCCTTGCCCTTCCCCTTTCCCTTTCTCCTTCCCCCTTTCCCGTTTTCCCTTTCCCATTTTCCCTTTCCCCTTTCCCTTCCCCTTTCCCCTTTCCCTTTCCGCCTTTCCCTTTCCCCCTTTCCCATTTTCCCTTTCCCCTTTCCCTTCCCCCTTTCCCTTTCCCCTTTCCCATTTTCCCTTTCCCCTTTCTCTTCCCCCTTTCCCTTCCCCTTTCCCGTTTTCCCTTTTCCCTTTCCCCTTTCCCTTTTCCCTTTTCCCATTCCCTTTCCCCTTTCCTGTTTTCCCTTTCCCTTTTCCCTTTTCCCTTCCCCTTTCCCTTTCCCTTTTCCCCTTTCCCTTTCCTTCCTCCTTTCCTTCCTCCTTTTTTCTTTTTATTTTTTCCCCGTTTTTTTCCTTTTTCCTGATTTTTTTTTTTTCCTTTGGTGGGTTTTTTTTTTTTTTGCTTGCTTGTTTGTTGGGTGTTTTTTTTTATTATTATTATTTTTTAAAATTGTTACTTTACGCTGGCCATTTCAGCCATCAGGAGGTCGTTAGCTTTGGCAGCACCGAGTTCTCCGCAGGCTGGAAAAGCCAGGCGAGGAGCGGCTCAGCTTGCCCTTGGGCTACCTGCCTGGCAGCGCCCCGCTTAAATGAAGGTTTTTTCGTGGGCAGGTCTCCAGAGCAGCGAGACAACGCCGTGGGCAGACCATTTCTAGCCGTTGTTCCCTGCCTGTATGAAGGAGATAATAACACTTCCCTGCCTCACGAGGGGTTTGCGGAGGACAAGTCTATTAAAGATTGTGAGGTGCTAAAGATGCTTTACTGATTGGGGCCATACAAGTAGCTTGAGGTGTCTAGTTTAGGAGAAGGCTTGCGGCTGCGAAATCAGAAGATTGTCTTTTTTTTATTGCCTGCCAGCTCGGCCTGGCACCTGGAAATCAAATGGAGTTGTTAAAATTTATTTTTTGCCTGAAAAAAAATAATAATACAGTAAACTGGGAGATAACGTGTGTGCGGCGATGATGTATATTGCATTCCTCGAGCATGTTTCGGCTAAGAGCCCCAAAGCTGCTTACGCAGCAGGGAAACACGCCCAAGCCGCAGATGGGGAAACTGAGGCACTGGGAATTGAGGTGATGGTGGTCGCGTCTCTGTAGGGTATGGTGGTGTTCATCTACCCTACAAAGATGCGAGATCAGTCTTGCTCTTAGCCCTTAGCATCCTCTGGACCCAACTGCCCATCGCGTCCACAGACCCCAGGATGTGTTAGGGGGGTGAGAGTCGTTGGGAGGAAAGATCCTCCTGAAACGGTCAGCAGTCACCTTCTGGCTTGCCCAAGCAGTCCAAAATCTCTTTTCATGGCAGCTCTGGTGCCGTATGGATGTGTAGGCAGCGGCTCCTGGCAGCTCTGAACTCTTTGGTTGCTCTAAGACGAGTTTCCCCTGGCAAACGTGGAGTTCTTGTAGAGCAGCCGCCAGAGGTGCGGGTGGCGGGGCCGCATCCCTCCGCTAATAATAGGTGCAAATTTATGTCTGCATCTCTAAAATAGTGTGATATGTCCAATCCTCCTGGATAAAGGCGAGGGATTGAATTATTACAAAAGGACAATATTTCATTTCCTATAAGTGCCTTAATCTCGTGAGTAAATATTACAGCTTTGTGCTATAATCCCTAAGCTGGTATATCTCTTCCTTTCCCAGTTACCTTTTGTGTTGATTTACATTTAATATGTTGCCATTAAATCTCTTTCTCTCTCTGAGGCCTATTATAAGTGCAGTATTTATTCTGTTGAGTCTTTTTTAGTCACATTTGTATTGTATTCTAATGTGCTCGCACAAAAGGCTGCCGGGCACGTTCCGGAGATACTTGCATCTTTTTCTTCCCGATTTTTGTCTGCGCCGCTGAAAACAGGCGCTGGTTTTGGCCCCGCACCCAAAGCGGTGTTCCTCATACTGATGAGATGCCTTTTTGGTAATTCCCGGGCTTTCCTGGTCCTCCTGGTCCTAGGAGGGGCACCTCTCCTGGTAGATCTGAGCATCCTGGTGCATGGAGAAAACCGAATCGCCCGGGAAGATCTGAATTTGTCCTTTCATCCTTGGGCTCAGGGTTTGCATGGAGGACCCACCTGACCCGTACAGGAGAGGTTTTTCTGGAGTTTGCTGTCAAAACCGATGGCTGCAGGGAATGGGTTTGGTCTTTGCCTGACTGATAGGGAGCACAAGGTGGGGGGGATTTTACCACCACCTGGGAGAAAGTGGGTGTTTACTCTGAAATGATTGACCTCCTTGAGCACGTGTTCCCCGGGGGTAGCGCTGATTTACCAAGCTGTGTCTCGTTAGTTAATTATAGGGGGTGGGGGGGGGAGTGGTTTGCGAGATGGTGGCTGGGTATTTAACTGGTGTGGGTCAGAGCAGGGTTTGGAGCCTGCAGTGAGGCAGTTTGGGGAACAGTGCAGGGGTTTTCTGGCTGCTTGCCTCCATGGTAGGTCTTTCTAACCCTCCCCCCGCATATCTGAGGGTCTCTGAGGAAAGGCTTCTCTGAGCTGGGTGTCCCCGGCTGGCCGTGGATTTGGGGTGCGTGCGAGGGGTGGTGGGTTTGGGGAACACCAGGGGCTCCGGGATGTGATGGAGGGGGATGACTCCACGCTCTCCTGTGGGCTGTGAAATTGGGGGGAGGCTCACCTCCGCCTCCTTTTCCTACCTGAGAGAGGAGAGCAGTGTTCTCAGGGGGGCAGGAAAAAGTGGGGAGCGTTTTGCCTGTTTACTGACAACCCCCCCGCCCCATTCCCTAGCCCCGCTCTCAGCGTCTGCCCTCCGTGGGCACTGCTCCGACTCGCTCGGCTCTGTATTTTGGGTGCTGGACCTTTGCTTTCCGGGCTGTAAGCTCAGTTTCGGGGGAGGTTTGAGAGACTGGGGGTGTGTGCTGATTTCCTTGTGCAAATCCCCTGTATTTTCCCCTATCCCTGTTCTTTTCTCCTCTGTCCCCTCAATATAATTGCTTTGCTCCATTCTAAAGTGCCTGGATCCCTACAGATTAAGGGTGCTCAGCGGGAGCTGTTATTATTGTGATGTTTTTATTGCATAGAGAGACTGAGATATTAAAGGACTCCTTCAGCTTAGGCTTTTAGAGGTAGAGAAGATGGGCCAGAACAGATATGGGTGGAAACATCCACCCCCAAGAGACAACCTGGAGCAGTGAAGAGCTGAGATCATGAGCAGAGCCTGGGTTGGAAGAGAAACGCATGCTCAAAACTGCAGGTTTCCACCAGCAGCCCGAATGCCAGCTCTTCTCTGGAGCATCCTTGCCCAGGAGAAGGAGCGCTGAGCTTCCCTCCGCCCCACCCGGCCCTTTGCAGAGGGTTGTGTCGTAAAGCACGAGGTCCCACATACTCCCCTCACTGGTGGGAAAGCTGTAAATAAAGCCTGTCCCGCACAGCTTGGGGGGAAAAAACCTCCATGCGATGTGTTGAGCAATGGTCTTAATCACATTAAAAGCGTGGTCAAGCCAGGTTGTCCCGGCATCCCATGTCTCACGTCACCACCACCACATCTCCTAGGGACAGGTCTTCTGGCAGAGTCAATGCCAGCTCCTTTGCTGGCCCCCCTGCCCCGTCAATTAGTGTGGACTAAGCACCACAGACCAGCAGGCCTTTCCCTACGAGATTCCAGTCCGGGATTAAGGTTCTGCACGATGTAAAAGAAAACAAGGACATACAAATACCCAGGGCTAGCGAGAAAATGGCTGTTTCTGAGCTGTGCCGATGAGGCGTACAGCAAAGGAGGGAAAAACAAACGTTGGTGGTTGGGGGACACACAGAAACTGTGCTTTTATCTCCTTTAAAATAACTCTGCTCTGATTTTAAATCTTCTGTCCTCGCCGGAGTCATTCTGCTGCGTGGTGCAAAGCTACCCAAGGGAGTTGGGGGGAGAAAGGGAGGGGAAAAAAAAAAAATGTATATATAAAAAAAATTAATTGAATCCTTAGGTTTGAGTGATGGCTACTCTGGGAGCTTCTCAGCCTGGTGGTAAATCTTGGGGGTGTGAATTGCTTCGAAATCCCTTTGGTTCCTCTTGTTGGCGGTTCCCCCCCGCTTCCGTAGTCCCCCATCTCGCTTGTTGGCTGCCCGTCGGGGGGAGGCGTGGGGGTGAGAGGGAGAGGAGCCTTTTCCTTCTTCCGTTTCAAATGGCTCCTGTTTGCTGATAAGGTTAATTGATTTCTTTTGCTTTAATTAACGAAATTCAATTTCCGCTTAATGAGAAAGATTTTTGGTGTGACACGTGTAAATGGCGAAGTGAGGAGTGCCGGGGCGAGGGAAGGGAGGGAGCCAGCCTGCCTGCGGGAGGTGGGGGCACGATGCTGGTCCCCCCACCCTGGGCATCCTCCTCCTCCTCTCCCCCGAGCGAGATGCAGCCCCGAGCTCCATCTCCCGTGATACCCAGCTCCATCAGTGTCCGTTTGCCGTCGAACCCTCCTTCGTCTGGCAGAGAATTGACCCTGGGGTGGATAATACCCCTTTTCCGCGGCTTTTAACTGAATCCTCGTGGTGAGATTGGCGGGGCTGGTGTGCGATGGCGTGGGGGTGGCTGTGCGTTAGAGGCGTGAATAACTCTACTGGTTTGAGGCATGGTTGCTTTGGTACCGTCTGCGCCCGCAGTGGGGTGCCCCGCTCTCCTGTGGTGACCCATCGGGAGTGCTGCTTCGCTGGCTTATTTGTGCCGCTGAGGCGAACGATTATCAATATCTGCGGGGTGGGTGGCAAAGGGATGGGGCCAGACTCTTTCCAGTGGTGCCAAGGGGCAATGGGCACAAACCGGAACGTGGGAAATTCCATGAGGAGGAACTTCTTTCCTGTGAGGGTGGCAGAGCGCTGGAACGGGCTGCTCAGAGAGGTTTGGAGTCTCCTTCTCTGGAGATATCCCAACCCCGCCTGGAGGCGTTCCTGTGCCACCTGCTCTGGGTGACCCAGCTCTGGCAGGGGAGTTGGACGAGGTGATCTCCAGAGGTCCCTGCCAACCCCCACCATTCTGTGTGTTGCCCAAACCCATCAGAGAGGCTTTGCCAAGACTCTTTGGGTAGGCTCTGGAAGATGCTCCCAGCGGAGCATTGGGAGAAATGCTGTCCCCAGCCAGGGGACCGGGGACCGGCAGCATCTCAGCCCCCCACGCTCCCCAGGTAGCATCAAGTGGGCTCCTTTCCCAGCCCTCGCCTGCCTTGTTTGCACTGAAACTGGTATCAACAGGAGAGGAAGGCGGGGGGGGGAAGGAGGATGGCAGAGAGAGAGAGTCACTTCTCATCAAGTTGATCAATCTTTCTGCTGTTGAAGCCTCTCAATGAGTTGAATGTGATTTTCTCTGCCTCGCGCGCAAGGTGGAAGTCGATCACTTTCAATTTTCAGCATGCAGAACCCGCACTCCATCAAGCTGTTGCCTTGCATAACCATGATTGCTGCTGGCGAGGGCTTCCAGCACGCCCGGAGCCGTGGTGGCGGCGGAGGGGGGGGGACTGGATGCCGGCAGCAACCCCCCCGCCTCGGGGAAGGGGGCTTTTGCCTGTTTGCTGCCTGGCAGGGGTGACACCCAGCTCCGGTGGCCGTGAGGGGCAGGTTTTTGGGAAAAAGAGGGTGAGATCTTTGCGTGGGGTTGGGAAAAAACACTGTGGCAGGCTGCGAAGGGGGTAGTTGTGGCAGCACCGTCTCCTGGTGTCAGCTTTGTCACCCCAGGATTGCGACCCCAGAGCTCTGAGACCGTGAAACTCGTCGCACCCAAGCCCAAAGGCTCTGCAGCTCTGCAGGCAGGGAATGGGAAAGCGTCGAGTGGCGTTAACCTGCCCGGGAGCACGGAGATGCTCTTGGCTGCCCTGCAAATTCCCGTCTCCCAGGAACGCATCCCAGAGGAGGATGCAACAGGCGCCGCCAGGGTTATCGGGACAGCATGTGTCGGGGCTGTTGTCTGCAGCCCGGGGGGGCGAGCCTGGTCGGGGAGCCTCCTGCCCACCGCACATCGGCCAGAGGCAGCAGATAAGGGAAAGCGATTTCTGGTTTTAATTAACTGAGCTTTCATTTAAGGATAAACAAAGGCCATGTTTGTGTGCTGACAGCTGGCTGTCCTTCTGGGTCAGATAAGAAGGCAAGTTATTGCCTCCAAGCTGAGAGGGGGACCAGGAGAGAGTCCAAGAAGGGAAAAAACGTGAACAAATGCCGAGTGAACCTACACGCCGGCAGCCGGGATGCTTTATTGTGTGTGTTAAATAGCGAGCCCCGCGCCTGTTCATCTGCCTGCCCCCGCGTAGGAGCTGCTGTCCTGCCATTGTCCGGGCAAATCCCTCAACCAGGGAGCCTTGGAGAGGGCATCCAAGGTTTCCTCTGCAAAGGCGGGGTGGTCCTGGGGGCTTTGCTGGTTTATGGGAGGGTGGTTGCCCATCTCTGAGTGAGCAGTGTTCCTTCTGAGGCTTGCTGGAGCAACTGAGGGTGCAAGTGTCCCCCATATGTACTCCAGCGAGAGGAGGCAGGGCACGGATTTGCTTTGGGCTTGCTTGGAGCAAAGGCTCCTTCAGGAGGAGCTGATGGTACCCAGGGGGAATGCCAGCCTCACCGTTGCAGTATCACCTGCGAGACAGAATCATGGAATGCTTTGGGTTAGAAGGGACCTTAAAGCCCATCCAGTGCCACCCCCTGCCCTGGGCAGGGACACCTCCCACCAGCCCAGGTTGCTCCAAGCCCGGTCCAACCTGGCCTTGAACCCCTCCAGGGATGGGGCAGCCACAGCTTCTCTGGGCAACCTGGGCCAGGGGCTCACCGCCCCCAGAGTGAAAAATTTCTTCCTGATGCCTGAATTAAGTGTTTGGAGACCTGAGAAACTGCAGCATTCGCAGCCTTGTCGTCTGTACAGTTGTGTTCGGTGTGGGGAGAGGAGTGCTCCCAGGTCCTTGGTAGCCACCTTCTGCTGCTGGTAGGTAGCACTTAAACTGGTGGAGGAGTGAAAACGCCTCTCGACGGCTGATGATTCAGAAATTTGGTCAACCTACGTGGCACCTTCCCCCGATCTTGTAAGGAGAGGGTGTTTGCAGCGTGTGCTGCCGCTGGGTTCTGGTTTAGAGGATGCTGGAGGTGTAGGCATGGGTGGAGGACATCGCTCCCTGTAGGTACCAGACTCACCCTGTAGGTATCTACGTGGGCTTCTGGTGCATCAAAGCACCAGGACAGTCACCTCCAGGTCTCTGGGGCTGTTTACAAGAGAAAGCAGATGTGCTGCTCTGCACATCTTGCAGGGGGACAGGGAGCAGAGAGCCTCCGCCGCCGCGTGAGAGCTCTGCACCCGAGTTCAGCTCTGGTCCGAAGAAGGAGGGTTGCGCTGGGTGTTTTCTAAGCTAGAACGGGTCTTTAATTTTCTTTTTCCACCACCAGAAAGTCTTTTCGTGGCCACAATGAACATAAGTTTTTGGATAGCGCGTGGCTTTCGCTTGTCTTCGTGAAAATCAGAACGCAAAACCTGATGTTTTCCAGGCTGTGGCTTTTGCACATCGTCCCTCCGTAACTAAAATAAAGTGGAATTATGTTAATTTCTTAGCTAATTTTTTACTGGACGTTCTGCTTGTTCTTTTTTCACTGTAGAGATAGAAGCAAAAAACTTCAATGACTTTGTTGGATGTGGAGGAAAAAAGTTTGTTTTTTCCTCTAATCTTCAGCAAAACAAGGTGGCAGTTTCGGTCCGGCTCTAGTCTTGGCACATTTTCTCCTTGTTCCTAATTTCAGGTGACCGCTGTAAGATCTGCTCTAGCTTCACATTCCTCAGCCTTGCGTTTTTGCACTTCCAAGACTGTGTGATGGATCTTAAGGAGTCTGCATTATGCAGCCCTGTATCCATCTGTTGTCCTTACAAGTTAAACAGCCTGAAAAAAAATGGATTAGAGCCTCAGCTCCTATAATGAAGCAGCAATTTGTCTCCAGATCCTGATCCAGGTGTAGCAGAGCTAACGAGCCGGCTGGCCTTGAGCATCAGAGGATGTTTAATGCATTTTCGGTGGAGAAAAAGCTCCAGTGAGGGAGGGGAAAGCGGCGTTGGGAAGAGGGTGGGAGGGGAGAAGGGTGAAGGCAGGAGAAATGGGTGAGTGGGATGGGGTTGTCCCTGCTGAGCACTGCCTGGACGTGCGGATGGCCTTGGGCATCCTCTCCAAGACATCTTTGAAGGCAAGCAGTTGTGAACCATCCAGTGGTGCCAGGCTGTTTTTTTGGGAATGCAGAGGGGAGAAGCAAGCCCCGTTAATGTTGCCTGGTTGCTTTTCCTACAATGGGACGCCAAGGCTCGCACGCGCCGAGCATCTTAGCAAGTCTCGCAGGGTACGGGTTAATGGAAGGGGTCCCCCCAGGTCCACTCCTGCTGCTTTCCAGGAGGGAAAACAGGCGTATTAAAGCAGGTAAAAAAAAGGTGGCGAGAAAATGAGGGAGGGGAAGAAGGTCTCATTCCATTATGCAGGAGAAAATACCTCCCAATTAAAGAGAATGAGCTGAAAGTGGTATGTGTGGGGGAGAGGAAGGGGGAATCGTGCAGGCTCCTGCGAGAAAGACTGTTGCCTTTGGTGGGGCTGGTTTGCCGGCAGCGGAGTGGCGAGAGGAGAGGATGGAGAGGGTGGCTGGTAGGGTAATTTTTTTTTTTTTCCATGGTGAGGAAGGTTTGGTTATGAAAGGGAGAGGAGAGGGAGGGGAGGCCAGGTTGATGGAGATCACGTTCCATTCAATTTGGAGAAAAGGAGAGAGAGAGAGAAAAGAAGATGAGCCTGAAATGAGGCTTAATTTTAATGAAGGAAAATTCCCCGCTAAGTAAGGAGAGTTGAAAGGGAGGGGAGAGGAGGGTTTGAAAATGATAGGAGCCTGACACGCTATTGTGGTGGAGAGATTTCCTTTTCTTTCTATTCCCTTTGGTTGGGGGAGAAAAAAAAAAAAAAAGAGATAATAAAGCTAGCGGAAGGTGGGGGAGAAAAGAGAGGAGAGATCTAATAAATGAGTTGTAACACCTGAGAGGAGGTGGCCCCGTGGTGACTCCGGGGTCCTGCTCGGGACTGCATGGGCGGAATACAAATTGCTTTATTTTTTCCTATATCTGTGCCCCCCTGTGATGCGCTGGGGCAGGTTGGATCTTGGTTCGAGCCTTCTTATTGATTTTGGAACGTAATGGTGGGTGGGGAGGGCTGGAAGCATCCCGGGGGCCACCTGATGGATGGGGCCATGAAGAATGATGAGGCGGTGGCCCTTGCTCGGGGTGTTAGGGTGACTGTTGGGGTAGGATTTGGGGACTGCCAGGGTCATGGTGCGCCGTGGGAAGGACGGATCCAGTGCTGGGCGGTGGTGGGTTGTAGCCGGCACATTAAATAAAGCCGTTCCCATACCGATGCCCAAGATGAATTTTCTGCGCGGCCACCCCCTTCCCCCCGCCCAGGACTCGACCGCGCTCAGGATGCACGCTCGTTCCCAGCTACTGATTTCCATTAGTGGTTAAAAATACATGAATGGTTTCCTTTGCGTTATTTTCTTCGTCTTCTGAGCACGGTAATCGCGGCGCCTTGCGCACAACTGTTGCAGAGTCGCGATAGAGGGGAAGTCCAGGCAGGGACTGGCTGCGAAACGATGCTTCTGTGGGGTGGACCATTTTCCAATGGTATTTTATTGCTCTGGGTGCTGGTGGAAATACACCAGGAGCCTTCGTGATCCTTTGCTGGCACAAACTCTTCAGATACGCTTGAAACGTTTGGCTGAGTACCTGTTTCTGTTGTTGTTCTGTCTGCCCTTGGTTTGATGAGAATTAGCGGGTATTTCATAGATTTTTTTTTTTTTTTTGTTTCAATCTGTTTCACAGATTTCTGCTCCTTCCCCAAATCTCCTGCCTGACTTTGTAGATGGTGGGTACGGAGACTGAGAGCACACGGGGAACCGCAGTTAAAAGCTCAGCTCATCTTCTCTGCAATTCCCACCGCAGGACTGGGTGGGTTTAAGGCTTTTTAAAAGACAAACACATCCTCTAGGGACAGAGAGATCCATCTTGTTTCAAAATGCTTCCGTGTTTATGGGTACAAATTCAAATAGCAAGCCCAGGTGAAGCTCCCTGTTTGCTGATTTATTCTCTTGCTAAGGTGATTTTGGGTACATGCAGACTTCTTGTTCTTGATGAATAACGCTTAGTAGGTGTTAAAGTAGTATTTGTGTAAAGCTAGCTGAAGAAATAGGAGGCAAATTGCCTGCGATTGCTGGTTCCTAACCAACTCCCTCCCCTGTCCAAGCTCTTACCCTTCCTCTTCACCAAAGGATCTGAGGATGCTCCATAAGGGAGTGAAATCGTGATGATTTCATTTTTCCCCCTTGCCAGGAGGCAGCCAGCCCTTTTCTGGAGCAATTTCGTAAGGGAAGTTGGGAAGCTCTGGAAACCTCTGGTTTTGTTCTGCCAGGTAAAATGCTCACTTGCTTCTGATCTCTGACTTCTGGGAGGTGGCTCTGAAATGGGGTACGTAATCTCAGGCTGTGGACCTTTTTTTTTTCTCCGTAATCCGAGGCTTAGATCCTTGATTTGGTGTGGATGATTCCCTCCTGCTCCCTTCTTCCCCCCCCAAATCCTTTCCCTTTGAAATAACACCTGCTCATATGCTTGTGTCTGTCGTGGGGAGGCAGAAGGATCTTCTCATCACGAGGAAATGCAGTCCTCTCCATCCCCCCTACCGCCACACATCCTCTTCCAAAATACGGCATAATGTCAGACTAAATCCTTATCAGAAATTTTAATGAGCAAAATAAAACCTGAAATCTGTGTGATTAAAATCAAATCTTCCCTCTTCTGCTCTGCTGGAGCCGACTGCCAAAACAGAGTCGCAACGCTGACAATGGGAGGCCCCTCATATTTAATTACCTCCGGCTTCAGTCGGTGCTTTAGATAGACGTCCTCTGCGGTCCCTGCTGGGGCTGTGGATAACCTCAAAGAACAAACAAAGGGTAGTTAAAGCGGTCTCCACTGAAACGTTTGGCAAGGGCTGTTGCTCTGTACTGGTGGGGATGGCCCATTTCTGCCCCCAGGGAGAGTCCAGTATCTCCAGGTCTTTAGGGACAAGAGTTGGCCAACGTTGACTCCAAGTGTTGCTTTTCCCTCCCCTCAGTGATGGTTAATGCTTGTGGAGGACTTTTCCATGGGTGACGGTTGCTCGCAGCAGCTGCCCTGAAGACACTCCACCTGTCCGCCCGCCGCCTTGCCAGATTTCTTTTGACTTCTCCCATCTGCCTTGCAGCACCCATGCTGCCGAGTGCCCAGCTGTCTTTTCCTACCCCATAGAGATCTTCTTTTCCCTGCATCAGCTACCTGGAGGGCCTGGAAGACGTGTCATAGTCTTTTGCAGTTGCCGTTAGGCAAGGGGACGTAGTGCTACCAGCTACCACCATCCAAGGCATCTCCCTTCAGACCCAAGGTGGAGGCTCACCGACAGGAGAAGAAGGGGTGAATGCTGGTGGCTTGTGTCCATCATCTCGGAGCCGTTCCAGTTCCACATCCCCGCTGCATGCATGGCAAATCCACCTTTCAGCCCCATCTTGAAAATGTGGTGTCCCTCTGCTCCATGGTGCCTTTCAGCCTCCCCTGGACACTCCTTGCAGCAGACTTCCAGGCGCAGGCCCACGCAGTGCTTCAGGGAATTAATTGACTTATCTCCCTCTTACTTCCATTCCTGGATTAATTCCTTGGGTACCTTTCAAAATCACCATCTGACTTTCCCAAAGTCTCTTGAATTATGTCTTCACCCGTATCCTCCGTCATTTGTCTCCTTCCAAGAGGCTGTTTCATTTCATTTGTCCTTCGAAGGAAGCGGGAGCATATTTCATGAGCCGTAGAATTGAATCAAATAGAAGAGAGCAGGGAGCACTCACCTGAGCTCAGACCTTTCCCCATTAGGAAGAGAAAGAGATAATTAAGAGATACTCAGAAGGTGCAGCCAGCCCACGTTTCTGGCAGGCATCCTGACCGGGTATCTCTGTCTGCTTTGCTCAGAATGCAGGATGCTTAAATTATCATAATTTAATGGCAATAATACAAGAATCTAGATAGAAATAAGCTAGAACAAATGCTGGGATGCGGAGAACCTTGGTAGCAATGACCTTCTTCAAACCCGATAAGCCAGGGTGACTTGAGCTGGTGAGACAGTAATGAGGTGGTTGTATGCAGATGGCAGTGTCCTCTTCAGTTCCTTGTGACATTGTTCACAAGCAGTTGGACAGGATTGCCGTCGTGACTTCTCTCGTAGGCAGCTGGCTCCCAAGCGGTGGCGTGACGGTGGGATATCGACTCCTTATTGCTCTTCCCTTTCTCTTTCTTTCTTTTTTTCTTTTTTTTTTTTCTTTGTAAATTGAGAGGCAGGAGTAATTATGCCAAGACTAGAGCGCTAATCATCACTTGCAAATGGGGGAGTCGTTTCTCGGGAAGCAATAATACATCGAGAGAAAGTATGGATTGACTGACGGTGCAAGTCTGAGAGGAGCCATACAACTGTCATCCTTCAAGCATACGTCTCCTTGACCTCGTGAATCTAATGTTGCTGGCGGGGGGGGGCCAACATTGGGTCAGAAATCTGTAAAAATCGTATGAGAAATCCTGTCTTGATTAATGTCAGCGTGGCCAGATAGTCTCTCTTTCTCCGTAACTAACCGTTCAAGCTTGCTGGGAGAAAAATCCTCGGCGACTGGCTGGCGAGGCAGCTTTGTGCGCGCTTCACTTGATGTTCTCCTAGGAAGGCTGGGCTGGAATAAAGCATCTCCTCTCAGAAAAGTGTAGTCAGACTGGGTAGGAGAGGTAGGCATTGCAAAGGCTGGTGTAGTACAGTCCTCTCGGCTTTGTGTTTTTTTTTTTCTTTTTGTGGCAAACCTTTTTATCAAAAAGGAGCAGAGAGAGAGAGAGAGACGCCTTATTGAAATAGTTGTTGCCTATTTGCCCTCTCCCAGAAGTAAAAGCCCTCAGGGGCTGGAAATGTAGGTGCTCCCTGGAGGTCCGGGCAACTCCTTCCTCCTAATTTCATTTCATTTGACAATAATAAAATATAAACCCGCAATTAAATCCGTATTAATAGATGCGGTCGCACACAGTCACGGGGGCTGTTGAATTAAGGTCCGATGCTGCGCGGTCCTGGCCTTTCCCGCTTGACCGCGGGGTTTGCGGGCTCCCATGTGGGGCACTCAGGATCTTGCAGGGTTGGGGCTTTTAATTTTGCAGATCATCAAAGGCAAACCAATCCATCAATTATCAACGCTGCTGAGTAAATGAGAGTATTACGGTGTATCAATTAGTAGGATCGGATGCCCGGAGACGGCTTTTGAGACGCGCCTGGCATCTGTGCTTGCTCTGCCTGCACACGCTGCGGCAGCGGGTGCCGGGATGTGTTGGAAAGTGGTTGTGGGGTTTGGTCTTTTGGGGGAGAAAAGATGCTGGAGTGTTCGACTTGATAGGAAAAAAAGTAATGTAGATGCTTCCTAGGTTGGTCCAAACCCCGTCTTCCGTTCAAGTGTTGTAGCTTGTGTGTAATTTAGCTAGTTAGTGTGGTTGTCTGCTGAGCATCTGATTAAACTTGGGGTGCTGATGCTTTATTTTTACTGTTTTTTAAGCCATCTACTTCTGTAATATCAGATCGGTGCGCAACTCGGCTAGAGGAGCGGCAGTCCTGACCTCGCGCTCTGCAGCCCACCGTGCCCTTATTCCCTTCCTCTTTCCGAGCCTTTTGCCGGGGTGGGGGTGGGGGGGGTGACGTGAATCGGGTTCCTTGGAAACGCTGATGCGAATCGCCCGCCGCTCTTCCCAATGCCCGTCGGGGAGCGCGGGTGCTGGCACGGCGCCGGGTACCCTGCTCCCCGCACCCCTTCTCAGCGGGGGCTTGTCCTGCATCCCCCCTCGCTTCGTCACCACCAGGCTCTCATTATGCCTGCAGATCCGTACGCTCTTTCTCCTTTTATTTATTTATCACGATTATTATTCGGGGCATTGAGCAGAGCTCGGTGAATAGCGCATTTTTCTGCTCGTTTGCTGGCTGGCAAAATTCCTTTAAAATAAAAAAAAAAAAGGAAGGGGGGGGGGGGAAAAAAGCTCAGACCTTCCCCCTGCAACCCCCACTGCTTTGTTTTGATTTCATCTATTTAAATATATTCTTGAGGGGTTTAAATAAAACAGAAAGAAACTCTGTGACGGGCCTTTGAACCGAATGCTCTGCATGTTTTCGGGCTTCAGCGTCTTTTGAAGTTGTTCGCTTCCTCCCCTTCCTCGAAAAACGTTCCAGCAGGTTCAACGCAGGAAATGTTTGGGGGTCACCCAAGCCTTTGGGTTTTGTTTTTTTTTTTTTTTTTTTTTTTTTTTTAGAGAAAGGAGTTGGATGGTTCAAGTTTTCCTCCTAGTTAAAAAAAAAAAAATGGGTTTTGCAGCCTTTTGTGATGTGGGGATGGAGGGACGCTGCCGTTTTAGTTTGCCGAGGAAATGTGCGATGTAGCCAGAGTTAATGGGGTTATAAGCGATGATGCAGACGTTAATTTACCAGCCAATATCTTATAACCTCAGATGCGTTTTGCAGGCAATTCCCCCTTGAATTCCTCTGGCCGCCGGCTTTCAGCATCCTCCCCTTTGGGGTGGGGAAACTGAGTCACGGCGGTCGGGCTGCCGGGGTTTGCTTGGGGGAAGGTGTCGCGTCCGTGCTTCGGTTTGCGTCCAGCTGTGGCCAGGGGGAAGGGGATGTGCTGAACTCAGCCTGGGGACCTGTGCGGTGACCTGTGCTGGGGTGGCACAAGCTGGTCCTCCCTCCTCCGTGTCCTCTGCCGGGCTCGCTGCCTTGGGCCTGACGTCCGAGAGCCTTAAACATTCCTGGCGTGTTATGTATTTCAAGAGTATTCCTACAGCGCTTCCCTTAACGGCTACAGCAGCGCACCTGAGGGATCGGAGCTGATCTTTGTCACGAGCGTTCAGTGCTTGGTGCACATGTTTATTATATATTCCAACTAAATTAGAGTCAATAAGCTATCTGCATAAATATAACGTATATGAGCAAAACACACATCCCCTCCCCAAACAGGCCATTTCCTACGCGGGAGCTGGGAAGTGTTTTCAGGGCTGTTTGATTCTTACTTCTGTTTGTAATTGGCATTAAAATATAATACTCTCCTTTCAAAAGAGAGGCTCCCATACTGTGAAAATGTCTTTGCTGTCCAGGTGGGGGCCAAATAATAGCGAATTATAAGCATGGAAAATATTTAGAACAGAAAAAAAAAAAAACAACAAACCAAACCAAAAACGAGGAAAGAGGACTCTGAATTATCAGAGCTGATCCGTAGCTTGCAGTCTCGTACAATTTGTCTTTTGAATACACCGTATGAACCAGCTATGAATAAAATCAGTCAATTTAACCCAAAATCAATGCTCTTTTGTCGAAGCGCTTAAAATCTAAGTGGAAGGGAAAGCTTTGAAGCTGCCAATCCCTTGGTAAACGCAGCACTTACTCCGCGTTTGATTTTAGCAGGAAGCCCCTTGGTCTCCCCATGCCCAGCGCAGCACCTTCATTAGAAAAAAACTGATGAGTAATTAGGGGATGTGCGGGAAATAACTAAATTAATTTTTTTTTTTTTTTTTTTCTCTAAAGGAAGACAATGTGGGTTTTTTTTCTTTCTGTGTTTGGCATATGTGGCTTCCATGGGGGCCCGGTATGCAACGAGGTTGCGTACCGGCGTCGTGTGTCGAGATGGGGAATTGTTGGGGACACGTGTCCCCTGGCAAGGGCCAGGCACGTCTTGTAGGAAGCGCGGTGCTTCCTTTTGTCTGCCTCGTGCCTCCAGGGAAAGCCCGTTGCTTCTCCACCTTGGGAGAGCTGCCAAGGGCTGGGAGCGCTGGCAGCCGCTCGCTTCTCAGCAGGTTGGCAGGCTTGGCATCTTCACGAGGGATCCAAGCGAGCCAGGTTGGCTCTTGCTGCCGGATTAGAGTCTGCGGCGTGATAAAGACGTGCAAAGTGGTTCCCTCATCTCCCTTTCTGAGGGAAGCTGGCGGTCTCGCGGGTGCCGGGATAACTGCACTGGTGGAGGTGGTGTTGGTGCTGGTGTGGCTCTCCTGGCGTCAAGCCGTTGCCCCCTTGGCTTCACTCGTTGGCTACTGCCGGTTTTATCCAAGCCAAATTTGCAGCCCAGGCAAGATACTTAATCCCTGTGCAGCGCAGATGGTTGAAACCCCATTGAATGAGATGTTTGGAAATGGACGGGATGTCACAGCCAAGGAATCAAGCCTGACAGGTCGCTGTGGAGGCACCCGGTGACCCCAAACTCTCTCTTTTGAGTCCAAGTCAAGAGCCTGTGATTCAGCAGCTGTGATCTGGCAGGGCTGGGAGGATTAAAAGGCTGCTTGGGGCTTGCTGAAAGGATTTTGCCCCTTTTGCTGTCATATCTTGGCGCCCCAGACTTGCAAATGGTGCTTTCTCCACAGCCACCCCTGAAGGAGATCCAGACCCCGCTGGGAGCTGAGGCCAAGGAGAATGTGTGATGTGCTCAGGGTTTCGCTGGGAGGCTGCAGCAGGGCAGGAGAGTGATCCCTCTTATCCAGAGTCCCGGACCCCATTTCCACCAGTAGCATCTCTGATCTTCCAACTTCACCCACTTACCTCTTATACTGCGGCGATGAAGGGTTTTGCGTGAGAGAATTACGGGGTTACGGCTGGGCTGGCGGAGAAGGGGTCATTCCTTGAGCAGGTCCATGAGAAGGTTTTACTCTTTCCGTGGTGCCAGGTCTCCTGAAGACCCACGTTTGGCAAGGCGCTTTAACGGGGTAAAGTCCTGAGCGTCAACTGAGCAACCTGCAGTCTTTAGGCGGGGGGGATGGTGGTGGTGGGCCTGATCTTGTAAGTCCTTAGGTATCAATTACTGAAGTGAAAGGTTTTGTTCTCCCTCTTTGTTTCGATCAATTGTTGATAAATAGCTCAGTGCTTGTGATGGATGCTGTGATCAGAAGTTTGAACTTACCCTGGGCCTGTCAAATTTGATGTATATCAGATGTCTGCACTAATTTATACAAACGCTTCGCGGCGCTCAAAGAAATCAAAACCTTGGAAGCACAAGAGTTTGACCAAAAAGGACCCAACTTTTCTCTCTTGTCCCCAGAGACCTTGTGTTATTTTAGTGATGGTCTTGGACACTGCGATGGCCGTGGTGTTGGCTGGTTGTGAAATGCAGTGCGGCTTTGAACCAGTCAGTGAGGTTGAACCTTGTAGGCTGGTAGATGTTACGTTAATGCCTAGAGACCCCAGCCAAAAGCCGGGTCCTGCAGCGCAGCTGTTCTATGCACGCGTAGGAGGACACAGTCTTCCTTTCAGAAAGCTTATTTCAAAATTAACACAACTCTTGGAGGGCAAGAAGAGAAATACTAGCGCGCCATGGCTTGCAGAAGGGTATGCAGCTGGTTGCTAGCATGGCTGTGAATATAACCTGGTCTCCCGTGGCTTTGTCTTCGCTCTATCTGCTGCTTTCGTTTCCCAAGCTGGCATTTCAAGCAGGTTAATAACAGAAATAAAAAAAGCAACTCTCCCTAAATTCCCCAAATAAAACCATTTTGTGGCGCAGCCTATTTATAGCTAGATGAGTGAAGGCAGCACTCAGGCAGAGGGATGTTGGGAGGTTAATATGTGTACAGCTGGTTTGGCCAATTGATTTCTGTGACCATTAAATTCCACTTCTAAAAGCCTTGCGCACACATTTCAGTTGATACAGCTTGGATGGCGGTGTGCTCAAAACAGCGCTCGAAGCTTTGTTTTTTTCTGGTTTAGAGGCAATAAGATGTTGCCGGTGAAAGGTGCTGGGGATAAACACGGCAGGGTTTTGTGGTTGTTTTTTTTTTTCTTTTCCCCCCTCCTTGTTATTGTTTTTTGCGTTTTAATTGGCTGGCAACTCTCACCATTTCTCCCCCCATCCAGTCCTTATTTAGTTCAGTGTGTAATTCCATACACAATACGCACACGCTGAGGTGTGGTTTCAAGGTCTTAGTGTGTTTAGCAAATATTTCAGCCGAAACGATCTGTTCAGCTGTTACATTGATTGCCAAGATTACAGCACGACAACAAACATTATTTGGGGGATCGGAGACGAAATTACAGCCCACTCTCTCCGGCGTCTGCAGCGAGGAGCAGATGCACCGTTAATTTTCTGCCGCAATGTCCATTACTCCGCGCGGCGGTACGGCGATGCATTAGCATCGCAGCCAGCCGAGCCTGACGGTGGGAGGCTGTAAACCCTGTTGCTCGCTGGAAGGATCCATGCCATGCCAGGGCATATTTTTTTTTTTTCACCTACCGAGAGCCGTGGCGGCGGAGGCCAACGCAGGGAAAGCAGAGCAGGTGGTAGAGGTTGGCAGAGTCGCGTTGAACGGCTGGGATGCAAAAAGTGACTCTGGGAACGGCGACAGACCCACGGTGGAGCGTGGGATGGTGGCACTGGCCACGGTGCAGGTTGGGTTTTTTCCATGAGAGTAGCTGGTCTTGGATGGATTGAACAACTGCATGATGATAAACCTAATCATTTTGGAAGGCGTAGCGATGGGCAAATGGGGTGTCCTCTCTTGGTAAGCTGGCGTAGGGTCCCATCTGGACCTGATGTTGGGGCACGGTTGTGTTAATTTGGGTCTCAAACTTCTGCTTGAACCCAAATCCATTGCCTTACAGATGGCGTGTGACTCTGAAGCCGGTGCAGCAGGAGCTGCAGAGGGTGGAGGAGTTGGGCTTTGGCTTGTGCTTTGGCTCCGTCCCTGCAGGATGTGGGAACGCTGCTGACGCACACGCTCTGACCTTGAGAGCTGAGCTGGAAACGGAGCGCGGCTACCAAAGGCAGCGTGAACCTGGCTGCTGTGAGCCAGCCTGCCTCAGTTTCCCCCATCCCTGCAGTGGAGAGTGTCCTTCAGGTGTGCAAGGGGAGCCACGCGTGATGCTAGTGTGTTGTGACGTGTGATGCTAGCACATCGTGACTCATGATGCTAGGGCATTGTGACGTGCCAATACCCTGGGTGACGGGGAGGGACCGTCTCCAAGGGCAAGGAGAAGGCAGCCCTGTGTGCCCCCTCGGGTGGAGCGGCAGCAGGACGCGCAGGTGAGCGGGCAGTGGAGAAGGAGGATTTCTTCCTTCGAGGGGGGGAAAAGAAGTCTGACTCCTGTGCCGTCCTTCCCGACGGCTCTCCCTGTGGTGCCTTCCCTAAATACGCGCTTTTCACCTCTCGTATAGAAAGAGTAAAATATCTGCTGTAACGCATGAAGCTGCTGCGTGCAGAATGAGGTCGCTGCACTTGATCTCATTATGAACTTCTTTTTTTTTTCTTTACGGTTGAAAGTTGAATATCAACTGTGTAGTGGGCACGGAGGAGATAAGAGGAGTATACAGCCTCATGCACGTTGCTGCCTTGAAGTTTGGGGCAGGGGCTTTGGCTGGGGACTCTCTGGCCTTGAAGGTGCTGCTCCAAGGGACAAGCCTGGGGACTCTCTGGCCTTGAAGGTGCTGCTCCAAGGGACAAGCCTGGGGACTCTCTGGCCTTGAAGGTGCTGCTCCAAGGGACAAGCCTGGGGACTCTCTGGCCTTGAAGGTGCTGCTCCAAGGGGCAAGTTTGGGGACTCTCTGGCCTTGAAGGTGCTGCTCCAAGGGGCAAGTCTGGGGACTCTCTGGCCTTGAAGGTGCTGCTCCAAGGGGCAAGTTTGGGGACTCTCTGGCCTTGAAGGTGCTGCTCCAAGGGACAAGGTTGGGGGGTCTCTGACCTTTGAAGGTGCTGCTCCAAGGGACAAGGTTGGGGACTTTTTGACCTTGAAGGTTGTCACGTCCCACTCTTGGGAAAGGGGGAGGGTAAGTGACTTCAGTTTCGTAAATTCCCAACGGCGCGGACTAAGGTGAGATAAATCTCAAGGTCCCTATAGAAACATTTATTAGCTCCCCAAAATGGTTAGTGTAGGTCTTAGTAAGTCCACGATAATTGGTTAGGTATATAACAACTGATGGCAAGTGGTGAGGTCTGCATTGTGTTACTGAACAACAGGGATAGGACAAGTTACAGCAAGCGGTACTTAAGGTCATTACTTAACAACTCTAACCGTTACTTAACAATTCTAAGAGAAAAGAGAAACTGAGGGATAGAGAAAGGAAAAGGCAGAGAAGACGACAGAGACAAAGAGCTCACTGGTCCTGGTTCCAGTGTCTTTTTCAGGGAATCTTCACAGGCATAATCATCTTCTTTCTTGGAAAAATCTTCCCAGGCACGGTCTTCTTTCTTGGGAAGAATCTTCCCAGGCACAGTCGTCTTTTGTTTCTTCTTTGTTCCCCCCTCGGGGCACTTATTTTCCCCTTTAATGTTTGCTGAATTGGCACGGCCCACCCCCCTTGCCGAGGACAGCCTCATCTGAGGTGTCTCCCTTCTCCCAGGTGACGTGTAGCATGATTTGGGTGGAGAGACGAGTGCCATAGTCACACATGTTCAGCGTGATCTCTCTAATCTTCGTTAGCACATGCAGGAGTGTGCGCTTTCATATGCATTTCGCGGAGAATGAAGCCAAGGTCACTCATCGGGCACAACGGCCTCGCGAACTGAGAACTAGCGAGCTCACCACGCAAGTGGCAGAACGATCCTGTCTTCACGAGACAGTTCTCCCACACTTTCAGGCGCCAGAAGTGTGAGCCTCATCAGTTCTTTGAAGGCCAGGCCTGCATTATTTATTTCCTTGCGAGTGTTTGAGGCGTTCCATTGAAGGCTTGGAGGGCCTCCTGCCCCTCGGCAGGGAATTTGCAGTCCGTCTCTTACACAGGTGCTGCTCCAAGGGACACGGCTGGGGACTCCCTGGCCTTGAAGGTGCTGCTCCGATCCTGCCCGATGCTCCCCTGAGATTTCTGGCAGAGAGAAGCAGCCCGGCCAGAAAAGTTAATTCAGTGAGATTCCTGCTTCTGCCTTGATGCAAGGCACTGGGGTCACCCTTCAGGAGTGTGTATAGAGTTAATAAGTGGTTAGCAGATGTTAGAAACATATTGCAGATATTAGTAGTAGATTGGTATAAATCCATCAGTAGATGCTGCTGCTGGTGGCTACGCGCCATGGTTATAAGCTGAGCACTGACTCATTGGCCGAGTATTCGGCAATCCATTAACTGGTAACTATTTGCCTCTGTTACACCTTGTTTAACTCCCTGTTAACCAACTGAGAGTCCCTCTCCGGGAAGTTTGGCCTGACATGACACGAAGTCCAAAAATCTCTCGGTGCCTCTGCCAGAATCTTGGGTAGCGAGTAATTTGTAAATCTGATTCGTGCCTTTGCCTTGGAACCCGCTCGGAGCTCCCTCCTCAGCCCGTCTCTCCCGTTTATTAAGCATCTCTGTGAGAGAGGCGCAAAAAGGAGGTGATCAAAGGGAAGGAGGAGGAGGGAGCGAGATCAAATATTCAATTTCTGAATGTTTTCCGCTAAGTGACAGCGAGGGAGCGGGAATGAATCGAGTGTCCAATATTGCCGCCTTTCAACGGCTTTCTCTTCCAAATGTCACCGCGTAAAAATAAAACTGGAGGGAAAGGGAAAAGCCAAACAGCGAGAGGGACACATCACAGCTTTGCATCTTGCTAAATGACACGCGCCGAATGCTAGAACGGTTTCAGTACCTTTTATGGGAGCTGCTCCTATCTTGGCGAAGTTAATGAGTAGCCAGTTTTCACTGCCTGCTGGGTAATGTCAGGTCTAAAATATGGCAAAGCCTGTCTGAGGCAGCCACTCAAGGGAGCAACAAACACGGGTTGCTGCCAGAGATGGCTCGGAATTGCTCTCCACGGCCCCGGTCTTCTGCTGTGACCAAGGAGCTCGTCTGCTGGTGCCAAGCGGGGAAAGATGACAAAAGTGGCGTGGAGCCAGCTCCTGGTCCGTGGCGTACATGGGGACCGCGTCCTTCGCTCAGCCGGGGAGGTATTTCTGCCTTTCTCTGGTTGCCGTCGGCTCTTCGGTGGCCATCATCCTCCACCTGGAGGTCGGCGTGGGGATGCCCCTCACTGTTTTAATTCTGCGTTGTGGAAGGGTCTTTAAGCATTTGAACACCTTGGTGTACCTTTGTTTTGAGGTTTGCAACAGGTTGGGAAGCCAGGGAAAAACTGATGTAAAATTATTACCCGGGTGGCTCGTGAATGTCTGGACCTTGCACTGACATTTCTGATTTCCTTTATCACCTGCCAGGCCATCCTGCGTGGCCTCGTCTCCAGCTAAAATTTCTGCTTTATTTTAGAATTACCATTGATTTAAGCCTCATCTGGAGATGAGGTGACGTGACCCACGTGGTCCCATAACTTCCCAGGGCTTGTCTGCAGCCCGCACTGTGGCTCGCTGATGGCTGGGGGCTCTCATCACCTGTGGTGTGGCTGGTTGGGATGCATTTGGGAAATGACTAGGTTGGCGTGATGATGAGTTGCTTGCGGCTTAGGGAGAGTGTGATGAGTTACAGGTTGGCTCGTCTCCATCCCACCTCATGGAGGTAGAGGAGGGCGGCAGAGAAGGTGGTGCATGGAGAAGCCATGTTGGGCTTGCACTCAGCTTCCAGATGAGGAACATCATCATTTTACAGCCATCTTAAAGAAGTTCTTTATACTGAGGGTGGTGAGACACTGGCCCAGGTTGCCCAGAGAGGGGGTGGAGGCCCTGTCCCTGGAGACATTCAAGGCCAGGCTGGATGAGGCTCTGAGCAACCTGATCTAGTTGAAGATGTCCCTGCTCACTGCAGGGGGCTTGGACTAGATGGCCTTTAGAGGTCCCTTCCAACTCAACACATTCTATGATTTTGGAAATCTTGCTAGGGGTTTTTAGACTTTTAGGTTTTTAGGTGCGCTCCCCTGCACTTTGCCCCTGCCTGCAGGACTTTTGGGTCCCAACAGAGGAGAAGACCTGGAGGAGAGCTCGTACGTGGTGTTTGGTGATGTGTCCTGGTGGGGTGGCATGAGTTTTCCCTGGGGAGAAAAGCCTGGGCAGCGCTTGCTGGACACCCTGGCGCTGGTAAATGAGAGTCGGGAGTTTGCCAAGTGCTGTTGCCCGTCCTTCATGCAGCGTGAGATGAGGTTTCCTCTGGCCCGGCTGCTGGTCTCTCTGCGTTTCTGCTGAATAACGGAGCCAGCGTGGGGGAGCGTGGGTGGGTGTAATGTCGCCTGTTACCATAGCATCTAAGTGCTTCTGCAACGCTAATGTCTCGGTGAAATGGGTCGCGGTTATTATTCCCATTAGACAGATGGGAAACTTGAGGTGTGGAGAACTTCGGGAACCGACTTGGGCTTGGTGATACTCTCGCTATTTTGGGAACACTGACCCCCCAGGTGGAAACCGCAGCTCTGAAGGAGGTGCTTGGGAGAGCTGGGTGCTAAAAACCTGGGGACACGCTTTTCCCATCTGAAATACGTTCGAATAGGAACTATTTTGGAAATATTTTTACGGTTGCACTCGTTTGTAATAAGCGCAATGGCTTTTTGAGCCATGTTGTGCCTCTTGCGTTTGTTTTCATTTGTTTGTTTATTTATTTATTTTGATAATCCTCCCTTCGCAGAAGGGATGTGCAGCTAGGGAATTAGTGGCCTCTCAAGGCAATTTCTCACCCTCTTCACCCAGGGCATCTGGTTAGTTTACATTCGGGATACTTTAAAAAATAATTGTCTGGAGGCCATAATTCGTCTATTATTCACTTCAAAACACTCATGTATGACTTTGCCTCTTTTGAGTTTTCCCGAGTCTTAAGCAGTTGATGGTTACGGGAATTGTTTTGTCCTTAATTACCTCTATTTTTGATGAAAGAGAATTAAGGCGTAATCAACATCCCCAAAATATCTGAAGTCAGAGAATTGCAGAACACGTTCATTCTCAGCACTACTGTGTATCGCCAGGGCAGCTTTTTCTTTTTTAAATCTACTCGTTGCTTTATTGTTTCTTTATACAAAGCTTGTTGTATATTGTGCTTGAGCATTTTGTATATCTTTCATCTCTTTCTCCACCACTGGTGTCTGCAATGAGCAGGGATGTTTATATTGAATTTCATGCTCACTTATGCTCCGGCATAGTTTTTGCTTAACTGACTGACATAGGTTTAAGAACCATGCCTGGTTACATATTGTGTTTCCAATTTCACTTGGTTTTTGGGTTTTTTTTTAGTATTTTGAGCCATTTCCAGTCACTGTAGCATGCCACCCGTTTATTGCACAGGCGCTGTTTAAACTACCTGTGTCTTGTTAAAAATAAGAAAGGCTTAAAGTGTTATTCTCTGGGAGTATCTTTAGCTGGTAATGACCTTTCTCCTTCTGCCGAGCACTCAGGTGAAGAAAAGACGCCGTTGTTCTTTATTACTGGAGGAGCCTAACGAAGCCGCGTTTGCCAATGTCAAATTGCTGGCGAGCTGTTTGACCTCCTATTTACTTCTAATTTCTGCAAGCTGTTAGGAAGAGCAAGACTATATCAACCTGTCATTTGATCTCGCCTTTTGTGACCGTCACTGGAAGATTTTATACATAGGAGCATGAGAAAGGAACTGAGTAAAACTCCTTAAGAGAGCGTATTAGAGTTTATACAAAGTGTGTAGATAGTTGCTCGGGGATATAAATGGTACAAATTATAGAGTGAGGGCTGTGGGAGAGGAGGAGACAAGGTGGTGTCTACCCTGGAGAAATGTAGGGAGCAGCAAGGGAGAACGCAGGCTTGAAAGCAAGATTTCACCTGATGGGATTCCCCGTTTATTGTTATGGCATGGTTTCAACACCGATGATGGGTTTACAAGATTTATTCTTTTTCCCTTGCTGCTGGGGCTGCAAAATCAAGCTGCATTCACCCTGCTTCTTAGCTCATCACTAATAATAAAGATCCTTCAATGGGAGTTGAGTTGACAGTTGTGCTGAGGACAGTCGTCGCGGGAGCCGGCACCAAGAGGGAGAGCGCGTTATTGTTTGGCGTGAACCATTGTGCCGACATAACACCGCTCCTTCAAAGGCTCTCAAAACGCTGCTCAGCTGTTAAGCTTCTCAATATCTCTGTTAGGGAGCTGGCGTTCAAGATTTCCCACAGCGGGGGAAACGGAGGCAAAGGGAGGATGAAAAGGGAGGCACAAAACAAAGGGGAGATTTTTCAAATTCTGCATCCGAGCGGGGCGTGGGAGGAAGTGGTCCACAGGAGACACGGACCCTCTCTCTGGCGCGGAAAGCATCTCGATTCCCTTCTTTTGGAGAATTGCTGCAGAAATTACAGTCTGATAAGTGCCTGTGCGTTAGGGTGTGTGGGCGCTGTGGTGGGAGCTGGGTGGAGACGGCTTTTTTGGTGGTGGCGAAGTGGCACGCGTAACTTGCTCTGTTGTTCTCCAGCTGCTGGAAACCAGCCTTTGACCGGCAAGCTACTTTTTCTGAGCGTTTTAAAAAGACAGATATTGCACTGATGTATCTGCGCTTGCAAAATCGTGGGCAAAAGGCATTGTATGGAGAACTCATTCTATTATATTTACTGATATATGTATATATAAAACCACTGCAGAAGGCAAAGCCGTAACGGGTCCCTTTAGTAGGTGTTTATGGTCAGGTTCTGCTGTATTGGCATTCCTCTTTCTGTCTCTGAGGAACATTTTGGAGACGTGGTTCTCCAAGCAAGCTGTCCTTGTAAAAACAGCCCGGCAGCAGCTTGGTTCATCTTGGCGTGGTCACTTGGCGGACTTTGGGGAAGCTGGTGGTGCAGGGTTGTAAATGCCGTGACCGTGCAGGATTGCTCACGATGGGTGTGCCTGAGACTAGGGCTTGTCTGCTTGAGTGGGAGAAGAAGACATCCTTTGGAGGCCTGTAGACCCAATGTGCAAGTTCTGCGTGTTTTGCAGTATCAAGAGAAGGGGACTGAGAAAAGAGAGAGTTGCAGTATGAGATAGGGCTGGGAAGAAAAATTCCTGACCTGTTCTGTTGCGGAGATAAGTGAGGTATAAAATTGGGTCCGTATTTAAGTCTGAGGGAGAATTGCTTTCCAAGGATGAGGGCATGCTCTGGCCAGCATGGACTGAAGTGCTGCTGGGTCCCTAACTGGCCTGTTAAAGCGTTAGGGAGCAAAAACGTGGTAATGACCTTCCTTGAAACAAAGCTTGAGAGAAGAGGGAAGACGTGGAAGCATTTTAGCAATCTGTGACTGAGTGCTTAGTGCCAGGCTCTTGGCTATGGGGAAGATGAGGGTGATATCTGTCTCCAAAGAGATAGCAGCATTGTGAAAACACAGCAAAGTAAATCACTGCTCCCTAAGCAGAGCCAGCCCGTATAAATCAACAATAATATCTCAGCCCTTGCTGAGTGCACGTCTGAGACACTGTACACAGCTCCAGTCACCGTGTTACAAAGAAGGAAATTACAGAATAAGAGAAGGTGAGAATTAGGGCAACAGGACCAGAGCTCTGTGAATATCAGGTGGGTTTTTTTTCATAGCACTTCTGAACAATTGAGGTCAGATTGTTTTTGATTTTTCCTATAAAATCAAAGTAACACCTGAAATGAAATACCAGACAGTGGGGAAAAAAAACCAAACACCAAAATGTTTTGAAAAAAATCACGCCCTTCTCCAGGCATGGTTTTTATTTTTCTGGAAGCAAAGATACATTCAGTGGGATCAGCGTGAGTTCCCTCAGAGTTTCAGCGGAGCAAGGTGCGAATTTCTGGTGGAGCCAGTTCTCATTGGCTCGGCCTCCGAAATAGATTGGAAAAAAGGGTGGCGCATGGAGGTTCAAATGAACCTAAACCTCCTTCTGCGTGTCAGATGACAAGAGAGGGAGCAGAGCTGCTGGACGCTGTGGAAGAGGAGAGCAGGGCTGGTGGGGGAGCGGTGTCTTCAGAGGAAAAAACAGTTTGGGCTGTAAGGACAAGGCAAGGGGAAGGAGAAGATTAGAAGCTGGTTTGAGTTGCTGTACCTGCATGATATGCAGGTAGATGGTCATGACTGAAGTAAGATGAGTATTTCTTAGGAAGGCCGGCTTGCCTCCGGGGTTTTGCCAGGGGCAGCATGATTCCCTTGGCCCTATTTCCCGAGGGTGGCAGGGGCAGCAAACCCCAAAACCTGCAGGTCTGGGATGCGCCGCTTTCCTCGTTTATTATCGGCAAAGGTGGGGAATGCAATATTGCTGAGTGATATGTTCGTAGGACGACTCCATTGTTAATGCTGTGTAATGACCTTGCTGGGGCACAGTTGAGTGCCTTGTCATCTGTCCTCATCTTATTAGTGGCGTCGGTGGCATTCGGTGTGTCGAGTTGCGAGTTACTCTTTGTATCTCGGTTGCCATCAATATCGCACGCTGCAGTCGTGTAGTCATGATGGGCTTGTTCCCAAGGGCCTTGAATATGTCTTAAACCCTCTTCGTGACTTGCTATTTTAAGAGTTGCATTTATAAGAAAAAAAAACCCAAAATAGACAGCCGCAGTAGACCAACAATGTCTTTCCTATCAACAGCAGATATATCAGAGATAAAGTACCCTTTCTCCTTCCTTTTGCTGGTGCCAGGCGAGGGAAGAAATCCTGTTGATTCATGGGCTGGGGTTGGCCGTTGTCTCCAAAGCCTACTAATCACAGGTATTAATGGAGCCAACTGGAGAAGTGGGTCGGGGCTCGGCCCGAGTTAGAAGGAGCGGGTGTCACTGGAAAGAAAAATGAGTGGAAAGCTCAGAGATGATGTTGGAGGGGGGGATTTCTGCAGTCAGAGGCTGGGAGAGAGCTGAGAGGAGGAAAGCTCTGGTATCTCCACGGCAGATATGAACAAACATCTTGTGCTGTTGTAAATGGGTGAAATTGAATTGCTTGCTTGCTTGTAAATTTAAAAAGATAGCGTGTTTCTATCAATAACCAGAGGCTTAGATAATAGACTTTGGTCTGGCTACCAATCTCCTTTCCCCATTTAGGGAGAAGTATCTTAGAGCAGGGGGGAAAATCTCCACGCGGCAGCTTGTAGCTCTATCTATCAAGCACCTTATCGGTGGGTGTACTACAAGTTCTTGTACCAAGTCATCATCTTTTCCTTTGTCTCTTCATCCTCTTCTGTACATTAATTTGTGGTTCTATAATGCTACTTACAGGCAGGCAACATGATGGCTCAGCGCAACCATTGCTCAGATTCAGCTGGTGGAAAGGAGCTGGAAGCAAAGCATGTAGGGAATGAAGGGGATCCATGCCTGTGCACATCCCAGCATGGCTATAGGAGTTTTTGGCGTCTAGAAAGAGCCAAGTCCTTCTCTTTTTAGGACACTCCTGTACTTGGGAGCATCACCAGCATTTTACCTGGCTGAATGTTGGCTTTCCCCTGCTTTTCATCAGTACAGGTTGGGGGCTGACCTGCTGGAGAGCAGCTCTTTGGAAAAGACCTGGGAGTCCTGGGGGACAACAGGATGACCATGAGCCAGCAATGTGCCCTTGTGGCCGAGAAGGCCAATGGCATCCTGGGGTGCATCAAGAAGAGCTTGGCCAGCAGGTGGAGGGAGGTCATCCTCCCCATGTACTCTGCCTTGGTGAGGCCACATCTGGAGTGCTGTGTCCAGTTCTGGGCTCCCCAGTTCAAGAAGGACAGGGAACTGCTGGAGAGGGGACAGCAAGGGCTACCAAGATGATTAGGGGACTGGAACACCTCTCTTAGGAAGAAAGGCTGAGGGATTTGTGTCTTTTTAGCCTGGAGAAGAGAAGACTGAGAGGGGATCTTATCAACGCTTATAAAGGGTGGGTGTCAGGAGAATGGGGCAGGCTCTTTTCAGTGGTGCCCAGTGACAGGACAAGAGGCAACGGGCACAAACTTGAGCATAGGAAGTTCCACCTAAACATGAGGAGGAACTTCTTTCCTTTGAGGGTGGCAGAGCCCTGGCACAGGCTGCCCAGAGAGGTGGGGGAGTCTCCGTCTCTGGAGACATTCCAACCCCGCCTGGAGGCGTTCCTGTGCCACCTGCTCTGGGCGACCCTGCTCTGGCAGGGGGTTGGACTGGGTGATCTCCAGAGGTCCCTGCCAACCATTCTGGGGAAGGCAGGCTGCACTTGGGACCGTGCAGGCAGCCCATGTGGTGGGACCTTGCTGGACGTTTGTAAAGTGGGATCCCAAGCGGGAGCTCTCCCGTTGCCTCCTCAGCCGAGCCATTTTGTGCCCCGCTGCCACCCTATTAAAATAAGCACGAATTGAGAATTAGTGCAGCACAGTGGAAGGGACAGGCAAAACAAGTCCGAGGCTCCAAACAACAAATTATTCTTGAATCAAACATCTCATTAATGGCTGCAGTGTCGCCACTCTGCTTTGCATAATTAAGTTTCATGGGGCGTTACAATTAACAGTTGTGCCGCAACGTAGGTAGGAACAATCTCCCGTTTATTTACCCTGGCTGTATCTGAAAGTGCTGTGTGGTGAATAAGACGCATTTACAAGTAGATTAGGGTGCATTCTGGGTCATAAATTGAGTAAGGCTGTAATTGCTTTCCAACAAAGGAGAGCTGCAAATAAGACAGGCCGCCTCTCTCTCTCTCTCTCTCTCTCTCTCTCTCTCTCTCTATTTTTTTTTTTTTCCCCTCCCCAAACCCCTTTTTGCCTGTTGACGTGTGTCTGAAAATTCTCATCCCCAGCTAAATAACAGAGTTATGGCATTGAAAACCTTGCAGAAGCTTTTTCAAGTTGACAGCTCCTACTCTGTAGTATTTCAAGGCATATTTTCCCCCTTCTTCTTCTTCTTCTTCTTGTTCCTTCTTGAGACTCCACTGCAGAGACTTGTTTTAAAACCGCATATTATGGCTTTGTGTGTTATCAGTCGAATATCCGCATGTGCATCCATGATGGGGAGGGGGAGATGCTTGGGTTTCAGGCACTTGGAATTAGCTGGGAAAGAAGCCAAAATGTCATTAGAAGCACTCGGATACGGCAGAATGCAAACCACCTCCAGTCTATATTCAGATATGAAGGCAGGCCCAGGAATTAAACATTTATCAAGGCAGGGGGGATTAAAGCCTGACCACAAATACTCTTCTTGGTGAAGGGCTTTCCCTGCGAGGAAGGAAGGATCCGGAGAGTTAGCAATCCCGCTTGCATGCCGTTTGAGGAGCAAGAGAAGCTCTCGCTGCCTAGAAACTCTCTAGGCCAAATGAGCTTTTCTTGCTTCAAATATTTCTTAATCGTAGTTTCTTATAGGATTATGAAGAGGCTGGTGGAGAATGTTAAAAAAAAAAAAAAAAAAAAAGTGGGTTTCTTTTTTTTTGTCAGCCTCGCGAGTATTTCTCGGGTGGTTGGTAAGACTTGGAGCCGGAGTAGCTCAAAAGGGAGAGAAAGATTCAGCTCCCGACCAGTTCTGCTCCTCGTTACGCACTTAAGGAAAAGCTGCCATTTCCTGCTAAAAACCCATTTGTCTTGCAAATTTCTATAATGAGCAGATTTTGGAATAAATACCATGTAATCTGCAGTGACAGTTCTCTCATTTCTTTTTTATTAGTTCAATCTTCTCAGCATCTGAAACACGTAGCAGCGGAGTCTCAGAAGAGGTTTAGGCAGCTCTGTGGGAGTTTTTTTAACACCTTGGCACATAACTCTGCCAATCGCTCTCCCATTGCATCCCTCCCCTCCCCTCTCCGTTACCTTCCATTTATTTATTCAATTGTGTGTTTTAGCAGCATCTGTCCATAGCCCCAGGCACCCTTTAAGTAATTTAGAGTACACACAGTCGTGCATTAGCTAGACATGCCCCGTCACGTCATCCTCAATTCCTACAACAGCCTACGGAGCTACAGCCGGATGGGTACAGCCGCCGTCTCGCTCCGTTTTCCACGTTCCCAGATGCCTGGGTCAAAAATGGAAGGACGTCCCATGTATCTGGAAGAGATATCTTAATATTTATCATATCTACGAGGCAGATTTTTTGATGGGGCTTGGCAAGGGTGGAATTTCTCGTTGTCCTAGAGAAGGTCAAACTGGTATTGCTGAAAGCAAAGAGTGAATAGCTTGTGTTTGTCCCATGACTGTGGTCTTGGCCACTGGGCTGGAGCTTGGGTAGGACATCCCCATATGGAGGGATGAATTGCTGCAGGTAGAGCTTGGGAAAGATGGATCCTGCTCGCCGCTGTGAGTGCAAGTGCTCCTCCGCGGGCGGTGGGGTGGGTCGAGCAGTTGAGTCCCAGGGAGCAGGGCACCAGGGCTGGTGTTGGAAGCGCTTGATGGAGCCGCCTCTTTGGGACTGTAGAGATGGAAAGCGTGTTGGACCTTGGCCTGGGATGTGCAATATTGCTGTTGGGGGTGGGGGGGGAAGCTATGTAGGAGAAAGCAGGATGCGACACTCTCTGTTGATTTCAGTTTCGGGATGGAAGAGGCAGCTCTTGCCTCTGAAGCTGCATCCTCCTTTTCTGTGGGTCTGAATAGGGAAGGTGGAAAAAAAAAAAGCTAAGCGAGACTGTGAGAAATAAATAAGAAACCAAACAGCCTGCAGGGTGGCCTCTGTGACCATGTGCCATTCAAACTGACCTTTACCAAAGTGTATTTAAAACTTGAGTTTTTCCCCTTTGCGTTTCCTCCAGTCTACAAGTGAATTACAAATTCCATTGCTTTTAAAATGCGTAGTGTTATAATACTTGGTGAACTCTAACCTTTGCTTTTCTTTCTTCTTTTTCCTCATAGGTAAGTGGCATTTGCTTAATGTTGAACTACTTGAAGGTCCAGAGTGGGGGATGTAAAACATCCTTGCCCGGTTGGACGTTCCTCGGCAGGTAAACCCAGATCTTTTTATTGCATTTTTCCACCCCCTCGTCTCCAACCCAAGCTGTTTTCTTTCTTTTCTGATGTGTCTGACGCTGCTGGGGAAGGGCGCGAAGGTGTGCGAGCTTCATTTCCCGTTCATTGCTTTGAGGAATTGAGTTGCGATTTGGATTGGCAGCGCGGTCCGTCGTCTGCACGGGGTTGAGCGTTGCGATGCGGGAAAGCCGGAGGTTCAAAATCCCCCAGGAAGGTGATGCTGGGACACGGCGGTGCTTGATGCGGCCAAGTTTTTTCAACGACACTGCAAACCATCCCAGAGCCTGTTGCTATTGTATTAATGCAAAGGGGTTTGTCCGTGCCAAAGCCGGGGTGGGTGCGATTGCGCTGGGCAGGGCGGGTTCCCCGGAGAAGGCATTGAGTTGAAGTCTTGTAGAGCTTCAGAGCTACGTTTCCAGGAAAATGATGCTTAAACTCGCTCTCACCTCCCTCTGACCTTTTAAAGCACGGTGCCTGCCTCTGCAAAAACAACTACCACGTGCATAGCGTTCAAATATTTCCATTGTACGGTGATTTTCGCAGTTGATAGCAGTTCAGAGCCGTTTTCTCCCTCAAGCCCTTTTAGCCCCCAAACCCCAGGCGAGCTGATATTGTCTTTGCTGGAAGCGCCCCCCCTTGTTTCCTACGCAGCCCCAAACAACCTGGGCGAGATGTCCGCATCCCGGGGCCGGGAGCGCCGTGCCGAGCAAGGTTTCGCCGTGTCGTATAACTCTCAGCAGCTCATTCCCAAGCATGTCACTTTTTCTCAGGTCGGCGGTATTATCTCGCCCTGGCAGATGCAGCGAGGTAGAAATACAAGGCTATTTGCAATGCAGTTTATTAAGACGTGTTTTAGGAGGCGGTTTGAGGGAGCGCTGGCTGGAAATGTTAATCAGCATCTTCGACAATGTATTGACCTGCCTTCTGCCTTACCCCGCTGCCTCGGGGAGCTGGAGGGGAGCGCGGGTGGGATATCGGTGTGCTTCAGCCCTGCCTTCCCCCCCCCCGCCCCCCATCACCCTCTGCGCTGCCGCTCCCGTGCCGAGCAGCATCCATCACCGCCGGCAGAGGGAGGGCGAAACTTTTTACCTGTGGAAAAGCACCTTTTATTTTATTCAATTTTTATTTTACTATTTTTTCTTAATTGTATTTTTTTTTTTTTTGGAGCTGGTGGTTGTCTTGCCGGGAGAAGGGAGTCATCTGGCTTCTGCGGAAACAAATGATACCGCGTGGCTGCGGTGCTGCCTTCTCCTGCTCCGCCAGAAAAGGTGTCATTATTTTTCCCCTTTTGTTTTAGACTTCTGTGAACCAAAAGGGCTTGAGGATTTTAATGGTCTATCTCAAAGATTGAGAGGCCCTTTATATGTCAAGCCACAATCCCATCCTAGGCTGCGCTGGCCTCTGTTTGATTTTATGAAGCTTATTTTGGATAGATGGTATTTTTATAGCTCCTGCCTTGCTTCACCGATAGCCATATTGATGTAGCGCTACAGGACAGGGCTAATAAATAGTTTATAAAACTGTAGGTTCATTCTCCCAAGTGATCTACAGCTGCGTCTGAGCAGACTGCAAATCACCGTCCCGGTGATGCCGAGCCTCCGTGCCACCGTGGTCCTGGGCAGACCCATGGGGTGGGAGGAATGAAAGCAAAGCCAAGCTTTCTCTTGATGAAGCTTGTGCCGAACTTGCCCTTACGGTGATGTTTTGTCCCATTAGTGGATCATGGAGTGTCCAGTTTGGCGTTGGGTTGGAGCAGGCTGTCCCGGTCACATGAGGAGAACGTCTGCTCTCAGCCCTGCCCGCGGGCGCTGTGGGGACGCCATATAAGCACGTCCTTCTGTGTAACCATCCGTTTCTATTAATCTTGGGTGGCTCGTGTCCCAGGACCTACTCCCCACCTTTCAGAGACATGAGCGCTTCTTCCATGCTTTTGCATGGAAAGCTGTTGGCAGGTAGATTATCTCTCTTCTTTAGGAAAGATGTGACCACTTGGTGACAGGGTGTCCGATAAGGCTTGGTCCAGCCTGACCAGATGGACATGGTTCCCAGCCTTTTCTAGAGTCCATCTCTGGACACATCCTCTCTCTGGCCCATGAGTGTATCTATCATCCAGCCTTGAAAGCATCTTAGCTGCCCGTGTTTGATGCAGGGAGTGTTTGTGCGCAGATTTGGGTTTACGGGCTGCGTGACCTGATGGGATCTGCTGAAGGGCTCCTCGATGGCCTGTCTGTGACCACGGTGTCCATGAGGGTTGTACCCATGGGGTTGACGGCAGCTAGCTCAGACCCAAGTGGAGCACTTTGGAAGATCCCACCCTGTTGTTTTACCCCTAAAGGCTTATTTAGAGAGTTGCCTTTTTTGCATGCTCTAGTGACAGGGGATTGTAGGGGGTTCTTTGTTGTGTGTATGGTCGGACTCGATGATCTCAAAGGTGCCTTCCAACCATGAAGATTCTATGATAAGTGCCGAGGTCTGGTGTCTGCCTGGCTTGTTCTTCGTTCTCCATAGCTGTCTTTTTCCTTCTCCCCGTGAGCTGTGTGTGTGCGAAAACCCACGGCTGCCTGCTTGGATCAAAGGCTGGATCACGTTGCTTCCTTTCGGGTATTAGAAATACGAGCCTCCCTCATTTCTCCCACTTTTCAATCTTACGACACTTTGGATTGAAGAGTCAATGAGGCTTTCTCTTTGTGGATGGTGGCATACTCTGTAATGTGATCTTAAAAGGGACGTGAGGCATCTTTATTAGTCTGCGTGTGTTGAAGCTGGGTTTGGTTTCTAGAAACACAGGGGCTGATTTAAGTACTTGTGTGAGAAGGCAGGGGCAGCGGCATGGGTGTGAGATGTACCCAGACGTGTATATATATATATATACTGATTTTTGCCACGCCAGAAATGCCGTGTATCCCCTACAGGGTCTGTGCTGGCTTTGAAGGGGTGTCTGGGCATTAACCAGCAGAAAGGCTTGCCCTGTCATCACTAAGGACTTCATTCCTTTGCAAATAGCTCAGAAGAATGAAAAAAGCCAACCCATCCCACAGCCTTCCCTGCACCCACTGTCCACGCCCCGCTAGCGTTTGGCAAATGAGAAAATATTAAAGCCCTATTTTTTTTAACACTGTGCTCAGTTAGCACATTGTCCTTTTCTTTGGAGGGGAAACGCAGTTGGGGAGACATATGGAGGTGCTTGTTCTTCTGGTTGCCATGGGTATTGCCTGCAGTGTCCTCAACACATGGCTCTGGGTGCCTGGTTTTGGCTTGGTCCCCTCAGCTCCACCGCTGCCGCACGCCAGCCAGGGGTGTTAGTTCCATATTGCTGGTGCCCTCCCTCTCCAAGAAGCCCCTTTTACTGCTTTAGGATATTTTTCCCTGTGAGCTGCGTAATTTGAAGGTTAATTTGGCTGTTACTACATTATTGCTTTTGCCATGACGTTATTACGAGGGCTTATTATAGCCACTGCAGTGATTGGTACTTCTTTAGGTACATCATTGCCACAAAGGGAGGGTTTCAGCCTGGTTTAGGGGCACTCAAGCCCTGTTTCATCCAAGGTGAGCCTAGAGCACCCACAACCTCTCAAAAAAGGGATTATGGCTGCGTGGGAACGGCTAGGCAAGAACGGGAGCATCTCCACAGAGGTGATGTATCCCAAACTGGGACCTCCTGAAGGACCTCTTGGAGCGAGTCCTGGGCTCTTGAGGAATAACTGGCTATAAGGGCTGGGTGGGTGACGCTGATACAGCCGTATTGGAAGCATATATCGTGTTTGACGCCAGCTTGCATAAGAAAAGGTGGGAAAAGACCCATGGGGGCTGTTCTTGTCTTTTAATTTGTTCCCTGAACCAGTCTAGGACAAATTGGCGTGTTGGCGGAGGAAACCTTAGGCTGTCCCCACTTGTTTTGTTCCTTGTTATAACTACCTTAAGGTTAAATTTAAAAGACTTAAGTCTCCAGATAGCTCGGCTGAATGTTTTCTTCTGTAGTACTGTGCATGAAAGAGAAGTGCAGCCCTTCTTCCAGCTCCGCTGTAGAGTTCAATGAGAGAGAGATTTGGAGTCGATGCATTTATTAGTAACATCAGGGCAGAAGAATGTGCACAGATACATCCCCAGCTCCAGGCTTTAAACTGGCGTTTTTCCGCCCCCCCCTCCCCCAATTTAGATTGCTCTCGCTCTTTCTGTGCTGATACAGGGAAAGTCCCAGCATGGGATGATGAGATCAAGTGCACGTCGGTGGCAAATGCAATTTGTAAAGCGTTGGGTTGTATAAATGACATTGTGTATAAAAGAAATGTTGCAACACAACCATACTAATGCAGCCATGTGACACCAATTTAATGCATTTTCCCCATTAAGCTGCTTGTTCAAGGCATCTTTCAACCATTTTGAGTACAGCAGTGGTGTGTAAGGCCTCTATTTTCTGAGTATTACTCATTTTGCAGCTAACAGATGTCAGTGTCTATTTGTCCCTTATGGAAAAGTCCCTGTAAAGTTCAATAGGGATTAAATTTGTCAGGCTCTATAGAAACTAACAGGATTCTATGGAAATTACTCTGCAATCCTATAGAACGTAATAGATAATCTCCTTGTCTCTGGAGGTATTTTAACTCTTGCATAATTGTGGACCAGAATAGAAAATCTCCATTAAATTCAACGAGATGGCTCCAAAAATCCTATAGGAAAATGATCGTTTTCTATTAAAATCAGTGGGACTTTTTCAGCGGCACGTCGGTATTCATCGGGAGGTTTTATTCGTTTGCCAATCCTCCTAAAAAGTGTTTTGTCAGGAGGCTGATACTTGCTTTGTTCTAGGGAACAGTGATTTGTGCATAAATGATGCTCGTGTCCAATGCTGCTATAATTTATGGCGAGGCACTAAATTCCTTTTCAGAGTAACTGGAGCAGGGTGAGGGCGGGGGGGGGGAATAATAATGATAAAATGTTGCTGGGGATTTGGTGAAGGGGCCTGTCTGTGAAGACACCTCGGGGCGCTGCTGTTATGTTATAGGGGTTGTCAGTAGGTGAACAGCAGACCACGGGCAGGGTGTTGCATGCGTGCAGGGATGTGCCACCGACGCAAGCTTTTCTCCGTCATCTCTTGGACTCTGGCGCTGCTTACCTAAATCGTTCAGCCCGGGATGCTGCAAATTAAGGTTGGCTGGGAGCTCTCGGTCTCTTAAACCAGCCGGTGGCTGGTTTGAATGGCTCTGCTGCCTCATCCGTCCGCGGTCTGGCTTTCGGCGGGGTGGCCTGGGGGGCACAGAGCTGAAATCCCAGGGCTTTGCTCCTGGAGGTCATCGCTCTGCCACGTTCCTGGTGGAACTCAGCCAACATGCCGGCCGGAGCAGTTAATTATGGAGAGAAGGCTCTGCTCGGCTTGGGGGGGAGCGTGAAAACCCATCCCTGAAAGGATCCATCTTCCTTTTCTCCAGCCTTGGGAGGTGCTGCTCTGCATTTCGATGAAGGCAAAGCACCTAAGTCTTCAGCAAAATGCTTCCTGAGGATCATCTGCTGTGTCCCGGCGGCATCTTGGGGCACCTCTTGAGCCCCGCGCCGTACCAAGAGCCAGCCTCACGAGGGAGATTGCTCCACGGTGGGGACACGAGCAGTGTGGGCACGGGCATGGTGGGTGGATGATGCTGCGGGGAGCAGGTAGAGCCCATAACCGCTCGCGGGGGCTGATTCAGAGAGGGGAGCGCCGTCTCCGCAGCAGACTGACATGCCGGCGTGATTGCTCTTTTCATGGTCCGTTGTGTAGGAGGATGAGTCATCTTGGAGAAGGGAATTGCTCACTCCTTGGGGGGTATTTACAAAGGATAATTTCAGCGAGGAAGGTTACTTTATTTTGGCAAGACACAAGGAGAGCAGCTTTCTTAAGAGGGTGGCAAATCATCTTGTCAGCTACGCTGTGGGGTGGGGGGACACAGCATCCTGCACCGTGGTTGTGGTGGCCAACGTGCATTTGGGTTTTGGTCTGTACGTGAAACGCAGGACATAGACGTATCCCCCTCTGCGGTGGGGGACGGGTCAGGGAGAAAGGTTTGCATAGCAGAGATGGGATGAGCTGGTAAAGTTGAGAAGGTCGGTGGCCAGGAGAAATTTAATGCCACAAGGTAAAGGTCAGGATGTGCCACGTGGATGGGGGTGATGCAGAGAGACTGGGAGCCGGGTCCAATTCTAAGTGCCTGCATTCCTTTGCACGTCCCCCTGCGCAAACGTGCGCAGAGCGCAGACTATAAAAAAATCAATTGACACAACATATGTAATGGTCTCATTTACTTGGCGAATAGAAATGTGTGTAAATCTGGCATTAAACATGAGTTTACACTGCTCCCCTTCTTGGGAGAGCAATGATTGACGGCGCTGTGTAAATGACATGAAGACACTGGTAGAAGCTGGGAAACATTTACCCTTCCGAGATACGTGTGTACATTGGAGAATTGCTTTGCCTTGCCGTGAGCTTAAACACATCTGGAGGGATCTCTTCTTGCACAGTTCCTTGCTTGTTGCTTACAATTAATACCTTTGTGCAGAAGAAGCGGTGCAGGGAGAAGCAGCCCTGTCTTGAACAAATTATAACCTGTGTTTTCTTTTCCTCCTGAGCCGTGCTTGTTCCCTCCTGGAAAGGCGCTGGAGCGAAAGCTCCTGCAAAACCATCGCGTAGCAGCAGGTTTTCAAACTCCCGAAGCTGGGAGGCTGCGTGGGCGCACAGGGGCTGGCTTCTCCCTCCCGTCAGCCAGCAAGTCCAAGCAAAAAATCCAATAACAGCCATTTGAGATTAAATTCTGAGCACTTGAGTAATCTAAAGCCAGCGAGGAGTCGGTGTCTCAGCAGTCAGTCGAATGGTCCGGGCTGTCATCTTATTAGAGGGAGAGAGAAACTTTGATTTAACCCAAGACCCTTAATTTTCAAACAAGGAGGCGAAGCAATAAACGTTTCCTGGCTCCCACTGGCTGTTACCATCACACAAAATCTTCGGCTTCTAAAATTTTGTGACTGTCTTCAGGGTTTGGACTTCTCAGGCAATTTTCTTTGACAGGAGGATCTGTACAGATCAATTAATGGAAGCAGGGGTGGCGAGCAGTAGGCTGCATGGGTGTTTTGTGTGTGTGGGGGAAAAGTGCTGGAGCAAACTCCCTGGGATTAAAGACAAAAGAGTTGCCATTAGCAATGTCTGTGGGTAACAGTATGGGAAGGAAAAAAAAAACAAACAAACAAAAAACCCACCCCAAAATAGAAAATGCTGCTGAAGTTCCTCCCAGCCCCATTGACCCGGGTTTCGTAGCTCTCCTCCGCCTTTGCGGAGGTCCGGACTGAATTCCGTGTTCCCGGGTGTCCCGGCAGCACCTCCATCCCCGCCTGGTCCCTATGGCGCACGTGGTGTTAAATCACTGCCCTCGAAGTGTTCCCAGATCCCAGCCTTACGAAATGCCTGGGAATTAATTGCTAGCTTAAATACTTCCTTGCCCTTTGACTCTGCTCCATAGTGGGTGAAGCCAAGGTTTTGCCTCATCAGAAAGACGCCTTTCCGAAGAGGGGGAAGTTGTTCTTTTTCCCCCGCTGGAATCCGTTTTCCTTTTAATTGCTTTGTGCAAAGCCCCAGCCCCATGCCAAACATGAAAATCTGCCGGGGGCCTTTTACTCATTTAGCTATACATTTATTTATTTTATTGCAAATCCCCATTTCCCGCCTGAGGATGATTTTTTTTGTTCACCCTTCAAAAATAAGACCCAATGTCCTCTGGGCTGCTTTCCCCCCGCCTCCCTACGCTTGTGAACCGAAAGGGCAGTCAGCAAAGAGGCGTGAATTAGATTGCGGTGTGGCGGCGACGGAGCCTTCCCCCTTCCACGCAATCCATCCCCAGCCGCTCGCTGGCGCATCTCTCGCCTCCTTCGCTGCTCTTCATCGCCCCGTTTCTTGCCTTGGTTTCCGTAGCGGGAGCAGCACCCGGGCTGCGTCCTCCTACGCGCAGCTCTCCCCTGTGATGATTGACCTAGATAGCGCTTTCTTTTCGGACAAAGTGATGAACAGTAGCTCGGCTAACAATGTGCTTGGCCGCTGATTCACGCTGAGTTAGGGTTCGGACGGAGCATCGGAGAAATTGTCACTTGGAGCCAGGTTATCTGAGGTACTTGGATGCCCCCTATTACCATAGTGTCGGAGCGCCGGGCGCCTTTTGAAGATACTTATTTTTGTGTTAACCCTGCGGTGTTATCCTTTTTTTTTTTTATTATTACTTTTAAAGGCTGAAGTATCATAGAATCGTAGACCGTGTTGTGTTGGAAGGGACCTTTCAAGGCCATCTAGTCCAAGCCCCCTGCAGTGAGCAGGGACATCTTCAACTAGATCAGGTTGCTCAGAGCCTCATCCAGCCTGGCCTTGAACGTCTCCAGGGATGGGGCCTCCACCACCTCTCTGGGCAACCTGGGCCAGCATCTCACCACCCTCAGTGTGAAGAACTTCTTCCTAATGTCTCATCTAACCCTGCCCTGCTGTGGTTTAAAACCGTTGCCCCTCGTCCCATCGCTGCAGGAGTGCAAGAAAAGCTCTGGGTGCAGGAGTGGCTTTTTCGAGGGTCGCGTTTCTTTCCCAGGGGTTATACCGGGATGAAGCGCGGGCTGAGCGAGGTGCCGTTGGGGGTGCGAATGTCAGGACGGGTTTGTGCTGCGTCCCCCACCATTCACACCCCATCCAAACAATTTTCCCTTCGCTCGGAAAAGCTGACGTCCTCCTCCCCGGCTGGCGTAAACGGATGGAGCCCAGCTCCATCGCCATTGGTGCCATCACCCCGTGCCCATAAAACTCTCCGAGATGTTTCAGCAGGATCCAGGATCCCTTAAACCCCATCCTCTTCCCTGATGTGGGCTCGTTTGTTGGTCCCGTGCACCTGGAGACCTTTGCCACATTGCAGGGCCGATAATGTACTGTACCGTGCTGCTTCCTTTATCTCCGCTTATATTCGCTTAATGTGGTTGGGAATCCACAAATTCCCTTTTACCCTCTTCTGAACGTAACCTACTAAACCTTAATCATGGTTTGGGGAGCAGTAATTCTTTCTGTTATATGACTCTCTCTCTATTTTTTTCTTATATAATTTTTCCTTTAAGAAAAGATCATTAATCCGTGTTTCTGAGCCTTCCCATCAATCTATAATTGAATCATATAAAAAAAGACTTGATTTTACATCTGTATAAGAAAGAATTCAATTCTCCCTAATGCCTGCAGATTTATAAGTCTTAATCTCCAGATTTCTCTGAATTTTTTTTTCTTTCCTTCCCCCCCCCCCCCCAATAACCCAGCTTGTCTGGAGTTATCTAAATTAATTGTGAACTTGACTGCTAGCGTGATCTGAGGAGATGAGTTATCTTTTCCGTAGAGGAGATGCCAAAGGTTTCACGGGCCCATCTCGCAGGGAAAACAAGCCCACTTCTAATAGCTCCCCGACCTCGGTGTGTCGGGAAGCACCCCTCAGCAGGCAGCTTCAAAAGATGCTCACTTAATTATCGCGCTTTAAACGCCGGATCGCACGGCAGGGCTTTCCCCTCTTTAAGTCGCAGTGTTGCTATCGCCGCCTCCTCTAAAAGTACAAAGGGAGCACGGCGCGCCTTGCGAACTGGGGGAGAAACTCTGCCTTTGCGGCCCCGGTTCTTCCACCAGACTCGCTTTTAAGCCTCGGCTGAGTTATTGCCATCACAATGTTTCAGGGCATCGCCTCTTTTTTTTTTTTTTTTTTTTTTTTTAATAGCAGCAACCCCCCAGGAGCGCAGAGCCCATCGTTCGGCTTGGGTTGGATGGGTGATACCGGTTGGGGTGGACGCCAAGTGCTCCTCAGAGCCCTAATTTTGGATGGGTGTGGTTTAACAGCTTTTGCCGTGGTTTTAGGACAGCCAGACAGGGGTTTGCCGTGCCGCTGTGTGGGTGGGAAAGGGAGAGAGCGAAAAACTAACTGGCACTCGAGTAGATCTGTGAGTCCGGGAGCCCTCTGCCAACCTTCCCTTGGGCTTTGAAACAGCGCCGGGCTCTTCATCCTGAAGTCGGAGCATCTGTGCGTTTGAAGGCACGCGGGGAGGCAAGGGCTCTTGTTAATTTAATAACGCCCCTAAAAAATATGGGGTTTGCATTGATGGAGAGCTTTCCCGTCGGGCTCGTGTATCCAGACAACTTGGTTGGCCCCTGTTTTTCAAGACTTGGCTAAAGCATCCTTTTCCCTGGCTTTGCCTTTGGCATCTCAGGGACGTGCCACCTCAGGCATGCCGAGGAGCTGGCTGCTTCGTCTTCTCCTTCCTCCTCCTCTCTGCCGCAGAGGGGCAAGGCAAAGACGGGCAATTGCGCTGTCTCCGCAGGCAGCGGATTCCAGCCGCGGTGTCTGTTTTAAGCGCGCCGTGTGGAGCCTCGGCAGCGGCACGCCTGCGGGACATTGCCCTGGATTCCTCCCGCCTCCACGGTGTTTAACTCCTGGGAAAGGTGTTTAGAAAAGCAATGCATCTAATATTTGTTCTAAGCTTCTCATACTGGGAAGAAGAGCAAAAGCCGAGGTTTTGCTATACGTGCTTTTACCGAACTTCCATCCCTGTCTTCCCTTGTAGGCTCCCAGCCCCATCTGTTAGAGATTTCTTGCGCTGATGTGCTTTTTCTCTATTTTCATGCCATGCCTGCGCCGCAGATCCATCCTCTTTAAATGAGGATCTGTTAGCAGGGCTCCCGCTGCATCTCCTTGCTGTCCCTCTCTCCTTCCAGACATCCCCATTCCCTTCCCCTCCCTTCTTCCTTGGCCGGTGAGGGAGGGCTGTAATTGGGGTTTTTTGGGGTGTGTAGGAGCTGGGGGATCGCAGGTCAGTTGGGGTTGGTCACTCCTGGAGCCACGGCTCTGCAGAATCCTGCCCCGACAGAGAGCACCGAAGCAGGATTTCCCAGGGGTAGGTTGTGCCCTCGGATATAATTACCCAAATAGCCTAACTATCCCTAGGGAATATTCCCTAGTCCCTAGGGAACCTCGCAGGTCTGTTGGAGTGTTGCAGGGAAAACGGACGCAGGCAGGTTTGTGCTCCTTTTTTATTTTATTCATTACTTCTTCTCCCTTCCTCCTTCCATTCCCCTAGTTGCTTTCGGAGGCGTCCCGAAGTCACTTTATGTCCCCCTGTCTGTCCTGAGCAGAAGCTGTCTGGACCGTGTCCCGTCCCCCCCAGCACATGGGGGGTCCCATCAGGAGTTGGGGTGAGGATGACCCCACCAGTGATTTCTCCTGGATGTAACTTGGGGAATTGCAGGTTGGGAGACTCTTAAGTGCTGCTGCAATGACAGAAAAAGGAAAAAAAAAAAAAAGATGATTTTTCATTACTTTCCCCTTTATTTTGCTGGTAGACTCAGGAATTTGGAAACGTGCTCCTTCCCTTGAGGAGCTCACTCTCCATCTCGCTCCTTTGACGTAGCAGAAAGGGGATGTTGTCCTCTCTTCTCTTGGAAGGGAAGGGACGTGACCATTTTCTTTCTGTATTGTTTAAAACCAGCAAACGTCCTCGGAGCGATCCCGTACTTCCTTAGGGGGAGGGAGAGAACAAACCCCAGCATCTGCTCATCAGCATCGGGGGGCTTTGCTCCGTGCTGCCCGCAGCGCGGGGAGGGACGAGCACTTAAACCCCGCCGCCACTGGGGTCCACCAAAAAGAGCGTCTGCTCAGCCGGTGTTTATAAAAAAATATAAATTACTTTCCTGGCTGGGGTCAGAAGGGAAAAAACACAACGTGATCTATTGCCTACGTGGCCAGATTGTGGATATAAGACATGCTTTTCAGTCTCAGGACACTGGGTCACTTTGCTCTCAGCCTGCCTCAGTTTCCCCATCCATAAGGCCTGACGTGTTCATTCCAGCACTTAACCTTTTTTGTGTGTGCAGTGGGGATGAATACGTATGTAGAAATGCACCTGAAACACGTAATAGGTACATCTATGTGTGTTAAGAGAATAGCATCGTTTCGCTCCCTGCCTGTTAAACTCAAGGTGACGTCGCTGGCGACATTTCTGTGGCGACGAGCCAGATTTGGGGTGCCGGCCCGAGAGATGCGATTCAGGACTCTGTGTGGGTGAACACAGATGTTAAATACTTTCTTGTGATTCCGCCGCCCTGGCTCGCTGGTGTTTTCAGCGGATGATGGATGACTGCTGAACAGCTGAGATTCTTTGAAATGTTCTGCTTGCTGTCAAGCCCTGTCTTTCTGCCTGTCTATCCATCTTCTCAAAATACCCGTGTCCCGCCATCCTCGCACGCACGTGTTCGGCTGGCTCCGCGGGGAGATCTTTGAGGGCGGGATAGCTGCGGGACTGCAAGGATTGCATTATTAAAAGCGGCGTTTGTGACGCTCTTTCCTCTGGAGGGTCTCGGAGCAATTTGCCGAGGTCTCCTTCGCATATGGGGAAAGCAAAGCAGAGCCCGAAATTGTGCGGCAAGTCAGGAGCAGTTTGGAGATGGAGCCCAACGGTTCTCCCACCCAGGGGGCTGTGCTCTTTTCCAGGGCTGAGAAGAACAAAATGTGCTTCAGAGTAGGTTGAAGAGGCGTGTGGTGGACCCTGGAGGGAGGCTGGAAGCTTCACGATGACAAAGCCAGTCATCATGCCGAAGCAGTGATGTTGACTCCATCCTACTCCTCCTGCTGCATTTCTCTTGTTTGTGCTGCCCCTCTGGGAGTCCAGCTAAGGATGGAGGAAATTGCCTGGAAAAGCCATCAGCCCACTTCTAATTCCCTCCTGAGTTGCTGTTTCAGGCTCTGAGAGTTTGTATTAAACCTGCAACTTTGGAATAACAATTCTGTTTTCCGTCATGAGTTGGTTCTTCTGGCTGTAGAGGCCCCTAGGGTCCAGCCATCTCCCAGGTTTGGGCGAGGTTTCTCATTCGGGTTGTCTGGAGAAGCTTTTTCCAAGCGTTGGGACCTGGGGTTGCCCACCGCTGGCTGTCTCTGCGATCCCATTGCTTCCCGGTGCAGCTCCCGGCCGGCAGCAGCTTCGTCTGACGGAGCCCAGAGCTGATGTGAAGCATAAAGTGTTCAAGGCCAGGCTGGATGGGGCTTGGAGAAACCTGGTCTAGTGGGAGGTGTCCACACACAAGCCCCTCAAGACGTTCAGTAGCCCCGCAATTATCTCATAAATCAACTGGAAATGTAAATATTAAATATCAGGAGGAAAGTACCAGCCTGGTTTTCCCATTTTAATTATAGGGTTGCTGCTTTGGTTTGGGTTTTGGGTTGGGTTTTTGAGGTTTTTTTCCGTCTTTGAGTTTTGAGTAACTTTGCATGAGCAAAGCTGTGCGAGAGAGTGTCTCGGTGCTCTGGTTTGTTTACCGAAAATTGCAAAGACTTGTAGAAATCATTATTCTCCTTTGGAAAGCCTGTTTTTCAAATGGGTGGGAAGAGCTGGGGATACAACGAGGGACATCGCTCTCCCTTTTCTGGGTCTTTCAACCGGAGGTATCGAGCCCCAGCCACCTTCCTTGCTCGGGCTGACGTCTGCAGTTTAATTAGCAGCTTCCCTCGCAGGAAAGTCCTGTAGAGTTCCATGGCGATGCTGCTAATGAACGTCTGTGGGAATCGTTCCTGGAACATATGGCAATGAATATTTCTGTTGGGCGCGTCGCGGCTGTCCCACCGAATGCTGCGACAGGGAGATGTTTTCCCCGTTTCGCTTTGAAAGCCAAACGCTCGGCGTGGTCCGTAATGTGTCTGTAGGATTTTCTCCAGAAAGATGAAAGGTGTGAGAGAAAGGGGGCGGGGGGGGAAGATTGTTGATCCTTAATGGTTGTTTTGCTTTAATGACAAGAAGCCTGGGGCACCAAAGAACCAAGTTTTTGCCTTCTGCTCCCCGCCCTGCCCCCTGACGCACGAACTTGGGGTCCTTTCGCTCATTGTCAGGGATGCCCAGAGCCCCGCGCAAATCACAGATTATCCGAGGTATGGTTTTGGCCCTGTTGTGGTCTGACTTTTTGGGGTGAATGGTGCCACGTGCCGTCTGTTTTACTCTTTTCCCTCCAAGAGCAGAGACCCCGGCGGGGTGGGATTTGCCCTGTTGTGCTGGCACGGCACGGGGAGGGCTGTTTCTGTGCTGTCCCCTGTCATCGCAGTCGTATTCTTTCATCCAGAAGATAAACCCCAGAGTTTTGCTGCCCCGTAATCAGCTGATCTAAACCTTACGGAAACCCAGAGATCCTTGGAAGGCGAGAAGCGGTGACGGCAGGGGGGGTGGCCTGCCTTGGACCCCGGGGTGGAGGGCTCCTTCTTTTTCTCCGTTAATCCTGTTGGTAACGATGTGCTTCTGCCTGTTGGGAGGGATGCGCGGGAGCCGGGGCCCGTCCCACTATTTTGCGCTATCCCAGGGTTTGCCGCAGGCAGAGCCGCATCCCCGGAGATGCCAGAGCTCGGCAGCTCGTGCTGCGGTCGCGAAGGGAAGGATTTCTTGTAGCTTTTTGGGCTGGTGAGCAGTGGAGAGTCTCGTTCGGAAACCTTGCGATGGGAAGCTTATTCCGGAGGCTTGAGTTTCTCCTTGGGCCCCGAGAGCTCCAAGTGCTGCAGCATGAGTCTGTGCGAGATGCTATCCAAGGCTTTGCCTTCTTTAATCCAAATATTTAGCTCTTCAACAGCCCTGTGGGACAAGGCAAAAGCTCCGCCAGCTTGGCTTAAAGGTCCTTCATCTGTTGGCCGATGAGCCCTGTGTGGATCGCAGGGTACGGTGGGCACATTCCGACCCCTAATTGCAGCTTAACGAGGAATCCGCTCGCTCCTTTTTTTTTTTTTTATTTATTTTTCTTTTTTTTTTTTTTTTGTTAACCTCTCTGTGCTGAGGTGCCCAGTTTGCGTAAAAGTGCTTCGCCGAGGAAAAAGCTCTTCCCTGCGCACCAAACCCACATCTGAAAGATACTGTGTAAGCTTCTTGGTGAGCAAGTTAACTTTTGTATTTAGGCTGTAATTGGCTTTAAATTCCAAAGGTCCGTCGCTAATGATATTCAGAGCAGTTTAATTAAAGGGGCACTGTCAAGTGCTTCCTTTATAGTTTTTCTTTCCTGTGTGCTCTTAGTTGTAATACCCTTTTTTTTTTTTTTTTTTTTTTTTTTTGCGAGCTAGAAGGTAATAATTAAAGTAATTCTCGGCTGATTTTGTCCTTTTCTATTTGGCAAACTTTGATCCGTTACTCTTTTTTTAATGGGGCCGAGATGAGCGTGGCCGCTTTTGTTCCGCCACCGTTTGGGTTCAGTACGGCGCCTGAGTGCGCCGAGACCTCGCTGCTCTCGTGCCGGTGGCATCGCTTGGAGGTGACACGGATGGAGCTTTGGGGAGGGTTGCTAAGGCAGCCACAGCTCCTGCGCCGCCTCAGGAGTCTCTGAGCTGCCTCAGGCGCTGTTGGGAAGAACCCAAATCTTTGGCGAAAGCTGAGGTTTCGAATTGCTCCAAGTGAGACGAAGGCGAGTCTCTCTCTTCCCTCGCTAGGAAAGCCCATCTTTGTGGGACGTAAAGGTATTCTCCAAGAAAAAAAAAAATAAATAAGGTATTTGCAAGGTGTCAGCTCATAAAAGAAGCAGTCGCCTGATCGAAGTTATAAAAACGCTCAGTTCTAAAGCTGTTCTCTCTGCGGTTTTCAACTCCAGACTTAAATTGGGGATAAAATAATTTGTCTAGGACTTCAAACTCCCCAGTTTCCCTGCTTGTTAAAGGGGAATAAAGAGGGCTGAAGGATCGCGGCCGACTGCCAGGCGGCTTGTGCAGTGGCTCGGCTTGCTCCACACTCTCCCCTTCCCACATGTCTCCTCCCTAGGAAGAGCCGAAGGATGCTTTTTCCCGTCGCCTTTTCCCCGACAGCGTTGCTGGGCTGCGTGCTGGGGACGTGAACCCGCCGAGGGATGGAGCCGGCATGTTTTGCCCGGGTTTCAGGCGGTGATGTGCCCCCAGTTCGCCTTGTAGGGGGGGGAGCGACCGACCCAAACCCCTCTGCATTGGCTCAGAGCTGCTCTGCCTTCCCTAGAGCAGCGGTGTGGCCAGCGCTGTTTCCATCCAGGAGGATAAAGGCCGTAACTGTTTTAAGAAAGATACTCGCGGTGGGTCAGACTTGAAACAACGAGAGCGTGTCCACACGGCCAGTAATTGCTTGTAGTTGCTTTCCCTTCGGTGCTGCCTTTGCCCTCTCTCTTTTACGGGAGTGACTGTCCCCTGTCCCCCCCCACCCCGGCTTGGTTTTCTCCCCACCTTGTGCTGAGCCGGGGAATGTTTGCAACAGGATGCTTCGGTTTTGTTTTTTTGGGTTTTTTTGTTTGTTTTTTTTTTTTTTTTTTTTTTTTTTTTTTTGCAGGCATTGTAAACCGCTCGATTGCACCTAGAGGGATAAAGGGTCCCTTGCCTCCCGTCTCCCGCATCAAATTGTTTGGCAGCGGGTTATTGCAGCGGCGCTGAATTCGCGCGAGGTTCACGTGGAGGGTGCGATTTGCCTGGCACCGGCGGCTTTTTGTATCTCCGGGCAGGGAATAAAGGTGCCAAGTGACGGGTCCGAGGGGGAGGTCGGGGTGTTCTGGAGGGCACCAGTGCGTCCGGGGCAGCGGTTTGCGGGGGTTCCTGTGTGTTCGTGTCTGTCCCTCCGCTCAGCCCTCCGGCCCTCCGAGCCACGTTATCGTTTAGCCCATTAAGGCTGGTTTTCCCTTTTCCCTGGTGAATCAATTTCTCAGTCTTCAAATGGTACCTTCCCCGTGCTAATCATACAATAGGACTGCTAATGAATGTCTCAATTATTTAATGTTTGAATCGAGTAATTATTTTCCTGAGGTTGCAAATTGAAGTTTTCAGGAGGAAAAATACCATCTCCCCCCCTCTCCCCCCCTTCTTTTGCTGCTACATAATTAAGTAATTGTATAGCCAGTGATTTAATAGCTACAAGATCAGGAGTGACATATTTTATTCATTTTGAGCAGGAGCGTTTCTCGTTTCTCCTCTTTCTCCGGAGGAGAAGCCCTGGCCCACCGTCTGGGAAGGCAGGGAAACCGCCTGCAAGCTTTACCATTGCCTCTGTGGAGTTTAAAGAGGTTTTTTTTCCCTCTTCTGCGCTGAGCTGCCTCTCTCGCCGGCTGCCAGCGTGTGCTTTCCCGGGGAGGGTTGTCTCGGAGGGATGCTCTGTGGGTACCACCATCACGGGGTTGTGTCCCCATCCTTCCCGCAGGCACACGGGCTGCGTCTGATGCACTTTGTCTCACGCTCTTGCGGTTTTCGGCGTGTATTTGGAGGGAGGGGAAGAGCCCAGACACTGAGTATGGTTGAACTGGGAGGTGTTTCTGCACTCAGTGGTTGCGAGATTTCCCCCCTCCGGGGTCAGGGGATCCCCCCCCTTCGGAGGAGACGCCCACCATCGGCACCGAGCGTTTGTCACACATCATCCCCGTCTCCCTGTCGGCGAGAGGTGCCGAGTGACAGGCGCGCTTCTGAAAAACCCTCTCGACTCTTTTTAAATAAATAAAGAAGTTAATCACTAGGGAATTACCGTGCTCAGATGCTGAGACATCCTGGGGATGAGAAGTGGTGTCTGAGGAACAAGCATCTTTAGCGTCGACTGAGCGTATATCTGAGTTACCCTTGTTTGCTCGCGTGTTAGCTGTGTCTGGGTATCGCTGATGGAGAACACGAGAAGGGCTGGGTGGCCGTCTGTACAAATAATTCACCTTTTCTACTTGTTTTTCTTCCCCTGGTGGATGGTTTCTTCAGCGCCGGTTGCTGTAGCTGGATAATTTTTTTTGCTAGCGGGGCTTGATGCGTGGCTTGTTTGTAGGTAGCTGCTTGGGAGTAGGGGCTTCTTGTAGCCATCGAATGACCTGATAAAAAATGGATGATGATGTGTCACATTCTTCCGCTGCTGCCACAGACGGGGTGCCAGGCAGGCTGGGATTGCACCCTCCTTGGATGAACGCGACGTTAAGCTGTGCTCCTGGCGGGGAGCCTTCGTGACCGTGAAGCCGAAATGGGCTTTCTTGGCACCATCCCCCCGCCCCCGCCGCTCCCCACCGAATTTCAGACAAGTTCCCAACAGCCAAGTGATTGGCGAGAGTGCCGGCAGAGGGGGGAGCACAAACGTGCCGTGAATCAGTGTCGGAGGGAATTCATTAAGGGCTCTTAATTAGCAAATTCTAAGTGGCGGCGCTCCAGGGAGGAGCAGGACTGGACCTGTCCGGGTCACGGTGAGCGTCCCACCGGCTGCGTGTAAGGTGCCCAGAGGGACATGCGCACACCTGCATCTTCTGGAAAAAAGCCACTTTTTCAGGAATTTGGGGTGGATCTGCCCAGACACATCCCTGTGTGGCCTGTCCCGCTTGGTACCGTGTCACTGCCGGGAATGCCAGAGCCCCCGTCTCCCGTGACAGGGTTAAGCTCCTGTGACGGTGAGCGATCGCTCGCCCGCTGACAAATGGGCCGAGGCTGCGGTGGCATTGCGACGGGTTTTTCAAGGGCTTGGTCTGTTGTTAAGGAAAGAGGGACTTGCTCGTAAGGATGTTGGTAAAGCTCTGTGTCGGGGGCTGCTGCTTCTGCAGCGTCGCACGTCTTTTCCCAGCTGCAGCTTCCCATTTCCCCGCGGTGTTGGAAGCCCCCTCGGATGGGAGTCGCGGTGGCCTTGCCGTAACGTCAGCCTGGGGATTACACAGCCCTTAGGTGCGGCGGCCACCCTTGAAAACCCCAACAGGAGCAGCGGTGATGTCTCCTCGCAACCTTTCCCAGGTATTGCGAAACGCCGCTTCCTGGTGTCCTCGTTTAACACGCACGTTGTAATTAAGAAGAATTTCCCGTACTCCTCTGGGGCTCCTGAGAAATTTGCGAGCTGGAGGGTTTTGTATGTTATGTTAACACGCTTGTTAAAAAAAGATAGGTCTCCTCGGCAGAGCTAAACAGACCCCAGACACCGGCTGGGACGGCTGTAGCGTCGGAGGACCTTTGGGAAGCACGTGGGGTGGATTCGGGCGTGCGGGAGGGAGTGCAGGTATTTGCCAGTGATGTTGAAGGAGAAGAAGGAGGGGAAGGTCAGGGCCCTTTGCTTTGGGAGTGAGCGGTGGCCAGACAGCACGTGGGTATGCCTTTGCCCCCGTGCCATCTTTCACGGAGGAGCTGGTGGATGCTGGATGTCCTGGCTCTCCGCTTCTGGTTATCCTCAGCCATCGGGCCACGTGCGCAGCAAACCTGCCCGTATCATTAAACGATTTAAATCAGCCTGGGCGTGGGGTTTTGTGTTCCTCTACCCAGACGGATTTAAACCACTCGCTTTGGTGGCCATGGTGCCAGCTGCTACGAACGCTTGGCTTGCCCTGACCACGCTGGCGGCATTTGCTTCCCAAAGCCTCCCGAGGGGTTTTGCTGGTGGTGGGTCGGGCTACAGCCCATCCAGGTGCCTGTTGTGAGCTCACTGGCCCTGTGGGCTCAAACCCAAGAGCTGCTGGGTCTGAGGAGGGTGCGAGTATCCTGCTTGGATGCTGCTGGGCCAAGCACGGTGCCGGTGCCAGTGCCATGGGGCCTTTCCTTAGCTGGAAGCTCTTAAAATCACTCACTGTGGGCAAATGTCAGCTGAAAGCTCGGCAGCATCACTGATGTCTTGGGAGGAGGAAGGGACTGTTTTTTTTTCTCCTGGAACACCAGCTTGCTTGGGGTTTTTCTTTACTTTCTTTTTAGTGCAGCTTTGCACAGCCGATATTGATAACGTTAGCCAAGGGTTAGATAGGAAAGGGAGACTTGGGGAGTCTTCGCCTGGGACCAGTTTGCCCTTTCCCTTCGTGGCTCTGCTGCTGCAGCCCAGATGTGCGCAGCTGTGCTTGTCCACCGTGCCTTGCATCCAGCCTGCGAGAGACCCCGCCGTCTTCCCAGCAGGACCTTCCCCGCTGCGGTGGTGCTTGGAGAAAGCTTCGATTCATGTGTCGTGACTTCCCACGCCCGCTTCTGCCGCCGGTAGACAGTCAGCCTTGCCTCTTAGCTATGCCTTACCCCCTCCTCGACACTTCCCCGAGCATCCCTGGGGCGCGTTCCTGGCTGTCCCTAGTGATAACCCTTACCAGATGTTTACGCGTCTTGAGGTGCCGTCGCCAGGGCTCCGTTTCTCAGGCCTCATTTCGTAAGGAGCGTTTGTGTTTTGCAAAATTAACTTCTTCCCTAAATTCGGCTCCTCCCCGGGGCCTCGCTGTGCTGTGTACTCGTGTATTCCCGTGGTGGGGCACCGGGATGCGCTAGGAGCATCCAACCACGCTCAGCAACTCGGTTTTTGGCACCAGCCTGGTGGTTTAGCACCAAAAAGTGTCAGAGGGAGGGATGTTATGGGGCTGACGTCCCCTCCGGTGGCTTGTCCCCAAGATGAGGGTGCGAAATTAAAAGGCAAGATGTTGGGTTTCGAAACATTCCCCATGTGCAAGGTTTCTGCTTGCCTGTGTTGCGGTGATCCCAGTGTAAATCCTAAATATATCTGAGGTAAATAACTTTTTGGAGTCCCCCTTCTCGGGTTTGTTTCTGTTTCTTCCCAAAGGTGAGAGCTGCGGGAGTCCCAAGTTATCTTAATTTCGCCTTGAGCGTTTTCGGCTGCAAACTTGGGGCATTTGTCTTTGCCGGGGTGAATAAAAATCTAAGGTTTCACGCGTGAAGGTTTCCCTCGGCTGAAAACCCCGGTTGAATGAGGAGGGTGGGATCAGACCCCTCATTTAGATCAGTGGTTCAGGGAAAAAAAGGCGAACTCTGAGCTCGTGAAGAAAACCTGGTTGGGGGATAAGGGAGGAGGGGGAGAGCTGAGTTAATGGAAGAGAGATATCTCCAGCCTGGAAATGGATGAAGGGAAAGGGAACGTATCGCGCCTCGTCCTCCTGGGATTAATTTTGAATATCAAACGCTTGATCTCGAGCCGTTCCTCAGGCAGCCGGTCATGTTTCTGTGAAAGCTGTATTTTGAAAAGAATTTTTCTGATGCTTTAAAACAGAGGGAAGCAAAGCAAATGACCTTATCCTGCTTTGCATTATGTCACACTCGATGATATTCTTTTGCAGCACTTGCGGATAGCTTGACACATCGAGGCAGACAGCCCCTTATTATTAAATCTGTTTGCAAATGTGCTCGGATTGCCCTTCACATCCCCCCCCGCCTCCCCTGGTTGCGAGCGGTGGCAGCCCATGGCTGCGCATCACGGGTCCCCGTACCCGCGCGCCGGGCTGCCTCCCCTTCTCCCCGCCTCCCCGCCGAGGTTGCCAGCACTTTAGGAATTAATCAGGCGTCCTACTGGAAAAGGGACTTCTTCCCCCTGCCTGGGATGGATGGGAGGGTTGCTGTAATGCCTTCCTCCCTCCTCATCCTCCCGCGGCTGAGATGCTGACCTTATTAATCCGCCCGTGCAGCCGCCCAGTAAATGGCACTGGATAACCCAGTCCCTTTTAAGCTGTGTCATGTCTCCCTCCGGGTCAGATCAGGCCGTGGGGCTTTTTTTTTTTTCTCTTTTTTTTGTTTCTTTTTTTTTTTGCCGTCTGTTAAAGCTGAATCAATGGTGCCTCACGCTGCCGAGCCCTGCTATTGCCGCCGCCGCGGCACGGAACGTGCTTCCCTGCCAAAGGCCGCGTTGTTCGCTCCCATTTCCGCCCTTTCCCAAGGAAATCCAGCCCCGCGAAGCACCTCTGTCGGCGTCAGCATCGCTCGGTTTGCCCCCAGCAGCAGTCCTTGCGGGGATGCCGCTGACGCTTCCTCGTGAGCTTAAGGGGGAAAAAGTCCTCCCGAGAGACAACGAAGGGAAAATTTCCATTCCTAACTCCGTCGAGAATTGGCCTTGGACCTCTATGAGGAGCTAGCGTTAAATGGGCACCAGGCTGCCCGGAGCCACAAATGCAAAGGCTCTTAGGGGTTCGGCTTTGGCCTCCGTTCGGATCCCAGTAGATTTTTATCTTTGGGCCTCGAGATCGGCGCTCGCGTCTGACGCTGCTGCGTGACCTGGCGATCTCTGTGCGTCGCCGGTAGCTGGCGGCACACGTGGCTTGGGCGTTTTTGCTGAGACGTTGCCCATCGCTTCCAAATTTGTTGGCTTTCAGTGTCAGTGAATCTGCGCTTTTCATTACGGGAGGATGAATAAAAGGCACCGCTTAACCGTGTGGTTTTTTGGTTCTGCAATCTGCTCTTCTCCTTTCTTATCCTCCTCTCAAGTGATACACCCCCAGTTTTTTCATTTGGCATGGAAATGTGTTTAGGATCAGACTTTTTTTTGTTGTTGTTTCTTCCTATGCCTTTTACATGTGTCTGTCTATCCAATGCTGAAGAAGATATCGCAAGTTGAGAACGTTGTTTTCTTCCATTATAGCATCACAATATTTTCGGTTATTGTTCTCTCTCCCTTTCTCACTGTGTCTTGCTTTCTTGGCCACCGTTGTCTGTTGATCAGATGTTTTTGTTAAGTTGTCCAGAGTGATGTGCAGGTTTTTGGTTTTTTTTTTTTTTTTTTTTTTTTTTCTTTCCCTGAGTGGTTACAATTAAGTTCGCATCCATCAATGTGTATGAGTTGTTGGAAATGTTGCTTTTGATAGGCATTACCTTGTACTTGTCTGTATTAAATTTCAGCTGTCATTGTTTTCTTAATTGCCTGTGTTAGATAACGTTGAATTTCCCACAGTCCTCTCTTCCTGACGAAAATGAATAGAGTTTGTATCACAAATGCTTCAAACTTGACACCTTTTTTTTCCCCCCTGCCATTTAAAACTTCACCCCGGCTTGGCTGATTTAAGCTGCTATCAACTTCTCATCTTTTTAGGCATCCATCGCCTTCTTTCCTTTCCGTCTCTCTGTCCGTTTGCTGCTCTGCTCTCGTTGCTGCCCGCTGGCCTTGGGAAGGGTATTTTTGCCATGGTAGGAGGTGTTGTGCACCTTGGATTTCGCCAGGGTGGGTGAGGAATCCTCCAGTTCCCTGCGGGTGCAAGGGTGAAGATGTAGCACAGGCGGTGCCAACCCTGCAGGAGCTCTGGGACGTGAATTTGGGTTGTTAAACTATGTTTTTCCTCAGCCGTGGTGGCTTGAATCTAGCTAACGTGCGTGTCGCCTTGTGTCCTCCTTGCCGTGGCGATGTCGTGCTTGGGATCCGCTCGATGCAGGGGTGGGAGAGCCGTGACTCAGGAGAGCTGGCTTTTATTTCTCCTTCTCCCACGTCTCCGCTTTGTATGGCTTTTGACAAGCTGCTGCTCTTCTCCAGCTGCTGGCTGGTTTGTGTTACTTTCCGCTCCAAATTCCCTCGTTCAAATGACATCCCTTCGCAAGGCAGCTGCAGGAAGATGGTTTTCATCTTCGTAGCCTGCTGCTTCTTCAGGGGTACTGGTTATTATTAATTAAGACATTTTTGAAGGTCCAATAAATTATACCTGCTTTTCTTGAAGGTATTGTTGCCTTTCTCAAAGAACTCGAATAGATTAGAGAGGTGGGACTTTATTTTCTGAAAGCCATGCTGTTTGCCATGTCATGTTCATCTAGGTAGTTTATTACAACTTTCAAACCGCTAATTTAACAAGTTTACGTAATGCTGAAATAAGTCTTTGAAGTCTGGAATTATCTGCTCACTACCAAAGCAAGGAGCGATCATTTCCATGCCAGCAAAAATTACCGAGTAAAATTGTGTGGTAATTTTAGTCTTAATTTAGTTTTCAATCTATGAAAGTTTTGTGGTATTTGGAAGTGACATGAAAGGATCTACTCTGTTCTGCGTTGCCCAAAGTCCTCTACTGCGGCAAATGAAAGCATTTGGTAACGGGGCGTTTATGAGGGACCTGTTATAGCTTTTTTTTTTTTTCTCTTCGTAACACCTCTTGGAGGAGGAACTGGATGGCACGTTAGCTGCTTGGCAGAGCGGACCTTCAGAAAGGGCTGGAGGACCGTAAAGAGGTGGCGAGACCTCTGGCATCGCTCTTGAGGCGGATGAAAGGCACAGGGAGGGTTTACGGCCCCATCCGCAGGAGGAAGGGCGGCAAGCTTGCCGGTTCAATGAAGCTCAGTTGAATCCTTCCTAGTCAGGGTAGATCCAAAGTTAATCGCTAGGAGGTATTTTTATCGCTGCATTTATATTTTATGGAACCATCTGGTCCCATTAAAGCTCTGAAAGTCAGCTTGGGTTGTATTGAGTTTCCCAGGAGCTGAGAAGAGGAGGAGCAGGAGTGGGTGAGGTGTGGGGACGAAGCGTGCCTCATTGCAAACCGAGCACTGATAAACCTGACAGAACATCAGGGGGAGAGGAATAATAGAGATTTTGAGGGCAGCATTTACATCCTGAGTGGTAACGGGGCTCCGTGCTGGTCTCCCCTGAAGGTAACTGGTTTTCTAGCTGTGATGTTCCTCTCCAGCGAAAGACCGTCAACGTCTTCTCCTGTGGGGTTCCTCAGGGAGAAGGAGACCTCGGTAATTCTTTGTGAAACCAATGGTGACAACTTAAAAAATGGCTAAACCAGAAGGCGAGTGCCCTTCCCAGGCAGGTGCTGTGATGAGTTGCTCCGGGACATTAACTCCAGCCGGGTCCCATCGATGGCCCCAGACTGGTGGGATGCACGAAGTGGTCCACCTGCCTCATTCACACCTTGCTTTTGGAAAGCCATCAGGAGAGGAGCTGCAGCCCTAGCGTGGGCAGACTCGCTGCTCGAGTTGTCCTTCTTGTCCTCTGGTGATGCCAGCCCTGACAGCAGCTGCCGAGTTACGGAAACTTGGAGCTTTCCCCTTCTTGTTTTGGTGTTTGCTTGCTTGGGCAAGGCTCTTGGAGCCTTCCAGGCCCATCCCCATCCCACACGTTGCTTTTCCAGCGCTATGGCCTGGAAAAATGGGAGCGGAGGGATGTGAGTGGACTAAATTGCCTTCTGCTTGATGGTTCTGGTGGCTTTCCCGGAGCTGGCTTGGCTCACACCGAGCTTCGGTGGCCATCCCGGTGCCGCTGTGTTTGGCTGGGACACGGTCCCGCTGTGCCGACTTGGGATGCCAGTGGTTACTGTGCGAATCGCCTGCTTTTCAGTGTGTTCCCAGCACCTGTGGTGGTGGCAAAGGAGTTTGTGGGTATTTTATTTTTTAGCGAGCACCTCAGGTGTCGTGGTAATTCGACAACAGAAACGTTTTTCTTTCAGCTGCAAACAAAACTTGCTCTTCCTAGCTGGATCCGATGGTCCCCTGTGGATTTGAAAGGCACAAAACAAAACTTTTATTGATTTCTTCCAGAGAATAGCTTGCATTTCCTCTGTAAATGCTCCTGCAACCCTCTGTGGTTATTGTTATTATTTATTTTTTTTTCAAACACCCCTAACCCGTGTCCACCACTTGCTCCCGCACGAGGATCTTGCAGCGTGAGGGTCCTTGCTCTCGGAAAGGCGGGGATTGAGTGTCTGAGAAGCCCCTTGAGATGCAGACGAAGGTGCCTGCAAGGGAACGACCTGCCATCCCTCGGCAGAGGGAGATTTTTGCCGAACCAAGGGCACCTCCTCTTTGGAACCGATATTTCATGGCAATAACTTGGCCTGGCTTATCTTGGTCACGATTTTCCCTCTTGGCCCCTCGGAGCTGCTGATAACGCTGTGGCTTTGGGGCAGCTGCTCTTGAGCAGGGCTCCCCGTGGTGGATTGGAGCGAATAATTCGTATAAGCAATTTATTCCTTGAATTCATCAGTCTCAAGCTTGGGGTATGTCTGCTGGGCACGTTGCCGTTTCCTTCAATTTATTAGTCATGGAGTCATAACGCTGATATACGTTGAAACTTAGATATTGAAAAGCATTTATAATTCAGAAAGCTGGGCTGGTTGGCCAGCTCGGGATGGCAGATGTGTGCTGGTGTCCTCCCCCCCCCAGTAAGACTGAGTTTTTGGGGGAAAGCCTGGCTGTCTGCAGGCTTTATTTACCCAGGGGTTTGCAGGAGGTGTTGCCAATGGGGGAGAAGCCATTTGCTGGTCAACTGGGAGAAGCCATTTGCTGGTCAACCCAGCTTTTGCAGCCCTGCTCTCTGCGGAGCGTGGCTTCGGGAGGAAGAGGGTCTGATGCTGTTTATAGCCTTAAAACAGCCTGTGCGCAGGGCTTTTCATTCACCCTCCGCTCCTCAAAGAGCAGGGGAATTGGAGCTCCTGTTATTATTTAAGTGGCTTTCCAGCTGCTCCTTCTCATCCTGTCATCTCGCTGCCCGTCTTTGATTAATGACCAGACCGTCCGTTCCAGCACTTCCCTCTCTCCTTCGCTTAATTCCCTTTTTTGTTTTTTCCCCTTTCCCCTCCACTTCTATTTTTTTTTTTTTTATTTCCCTCACACAAACTGCTGATCTAAATGTTCAAAATAAATTATGCTGAATAATGGATGAAGGCAGCTGCATAATTTATGGTGCCACAGGGTGAGAAGAAGCCGTGTGTGCTCTTCCTCCACTTCTTGTCCCCTGTGTCATCCCGGGCCCTTTCTCCGATCCAACCAAGGAGGTAGTGACACCAGGTTTGCTGCAAAACCTCTTTAGATCCCATATTAAGTCCGAGAAGGGATTTAACATCGCGGGATTATGCACACAGGGGTGTCGCGACCATCGGGGATGCGAGATGCTGATGTTTGGCCCATCAAAGGTGGTCCCTGCCTGCTGGGGCAGAGATAATGGGGATTAATTAGTCCGTGATGTCCCCGTCCTTCTGCCTTTCGGGAGTAGGATTGTGCTGTTGGAAGACGTTTTAAAAATCAGGTGAGCAGGGGTGGACTTCTCAGTTTTGGGGTCTTGCTTTGCCCTGCGTGTCACCCTGAGAAAGTGTTCTGCAGTCCTGATGTTAGCTAGCATGGTTCATTTTGGCAAGTTGAGGCAATTTCTTCTGGCTTTTATATTAGATTCAGAATTTCTCTCCATAAGGGTATCAGATGTAATTATAATATGTTGAAATGAAGTACTTCAACCTTATCAAAAGTAACATTTTGATAATTTTGCACTGCAAATGTCAACACAATCAATAGGTTCTTGCAAATGTTTTGATTTCATTAAATTCAGCAGATTGTTCTGCTGGCATGTTTTAACCCACACTAAATATCCTTTTTTTCCGTATTGGGATGAACTTAGATAATAAGGTTACCTTTTACAAAGCCACATGGTGATGAAGTAGAGCTTTTTAGCAACAGCCTTCCATGTTCCTTAGTAAAAGGATGAGAGAGTGGTGATGACTGAGACAGTGAGGAAAAGAAAAGAGGATAGATGGAGAGACATCATTTTTCTCTATCCAAGTTTATTATCCCATCCATTTGCCTCTGTCTTTTTCTGATGTCTTGTCCATCAGCCGCTAAAACCTAATTCTGTAAGAAATAAATACAACTTGAGTAAATTAAGTGAAAAGGCTGCACGGAACCCAATTACTCTCTGTCCCGCGGACGCTTGGGAATGGAGTTCATTTCCCTGTAATGAACAACGCGGTGAGTGACAGCCTGGCAGAACGAGCCATGGCTCAGAGCTGCGTTAAGCCAGGGGCAAACGTGGGATGGGGAGGAGTTAGGAAGGGTTATGTCCATGTGGATGGAGATGCAGGGTCTTCCCGTGGGGTGCTCCAGCTCGCGGCAGCACGCGTTGCCTCCTTGGCCAGCCCAGGCTGGTTCCCTGAGAGAGGTCATTTTTATTACGGAAACAATTTGTTCATAAAAATCGGAGCAGCAGAGGTGGTTAAAGGTGCCCGAGGGTTTCCCTTCGGACTCTCCTGGATTCATTTGGTTGAAGGTCTTGGCTTCCAGGCTGGTGGTGTGCAGGCGGAGCCACCCCCTGCGAGGAGGGAGGCTTGGGAGGACCACTCTGGGTGAGGAGCACTGCCTTACAGCCTATGAGAAGGCACATCAAAAGATGTAAAAATGAGTGTATATGGGGGCTAGAAGGCGGTTTGGCCCAGGAATTGACCTGGGACGCAGGACTCATCCCCGCTCTGTCGCAGCCCTGACTGCGTGACCTTCAGCAAACGGTTTGACAGCCTGCTTCTCTCCTCCCCAGCCGTGCGTCACATTGCTCGCTCTTCTTCTCTCCTTGCAGGCAGGTTTGGTAAAAGATTTTGTTCCTCTGCGTGTGTATTGAACTTTGCACAAAAGCCTCTTGTTCCGGCTGTTGCCGTAATGCGCCTAGTGTGCTTTGTAAGGAAAAGGAGCGTACTGGAATAAGGCAGGAGGGAGCCCACGCTGAAACCCTCGGCTCGTTTTCCATTCTGTTTGTAAGACTAACACCAAGAGCTTGCTTCAGTCAGGTGGAGGCGTGCGGGATAACGGCTTCAAACTGGAAGAGGGTAGATTTAGATTGGAAGTCAGGAAGAAATTCTTTACTGTAAGGGTGGTGAGGCACTGGAACAGGTTGCCCAGGGAAGTTGTCAATGCCCCATCCCTGGAGGGGTTCAAGGCCAGGCTGGATGAGGCTTTGAGCAGCCTGGTCTAGTGGGAGGTGTCCCTGCCCAGGAGGATTGGAACTAGATGATCTTTCAGGTCCCTTCCAACCCGAGACATTCTGTGTTTCTGTGTGTGTACACGAGCATTAGGAGTTTGATCGGTTTCAGAATCGCAGGGGAGGGGATGGGGTGCCAGTCTTGTGTAACACGGGAGTCAGTTCGGTTGCTGTGATTGTTGGTTGCTGGTGACTGCAGAGTTGATTGTACATGTGGTTGCCATAAAGACGATGCAGATGAGTGAAGGATCTTACCTGTTCCCTTAGCCTTTTTGGATGTATAGACTTTTTTATATGTGTTTTATTTGTGTCCAGAGAAGGACAACAGAGCTGGTGAGGGGTCTGGAGCACAAGTCTTGTGAGGAGCGGCTGAGGGAGCTGGAGGTGTTCAGCCTGGAGAAGAAGAGGCTGAGGGGAGACCTTCTTGCTCTCTACAGCTCCCTGAAAGGAGGGGGTAGCCAGGGGGGGTCCGTCTCTTCTCCCAAGGAACAGGTGATAGGACAAGAGGAAACGGCCTCAAGTTGCATCAGAGAAGGTTTAGGATGGATATTGGGAAAAAATTCTGTACTGAAAGGGTTATAAAACATCCGAACAGGCTGCCCAGGGGAGTGGTGGATTCACTATCCCTGGAGGTATTTAAAGGACGTGTAGATGTGGTGCTGAGGGACGTGGTTTAGTGGTGGATTCAGCAGTGCAAGGTTAACGGTTGGACTTGATGACCTGAAAGGTCTTTTCCAACCAAAACAATTGTATGATTCTATGAGTCTATAGAGCTTCCTGAATGTTCCTCCAACTCCATAGGGATTACCCAGGACACTGGACTTGATGGGCTGTCACCCTACGAGTCCCTGCGGCACATACCCGGTCCCTGCTGTGTCCTTGTGTGAAGTTAGGGACGCTGTGGTGAGTCTGAGCCAACGCAGCTTGTTTGCAGGAGTTGTCGTGGTGCATCGAGTCATAACTGCACGAGAGAAGGAACTTGCAGTGCTTTATTATGCGTAATATCCAGCCGGTGAAAGACAGCTGCTGCTGCTCTATGGAGTATTATAGCCCCGTAATCAATATCAGGGAGGAGGAACCGTTGGGCAACCTGTTCCCTATTATGGGCACTTAGGCAATGCTTGGGTTGACAAAGAACCTTGTAGCAACTGCAGGCAGCACATGTTCAACATGCTCCTCATATATCAGGGAACGATCCAGCCAAATGCCCAGATGCTCTTGACAGCTAACTTTGGAGAGGAGCAGATGACAAAGCAGCTTTTTTTTCAACCGAGTGAGCCCCCTTTTCCTTTGGATGATCCGCTTTGCTTGAGCCTTGTGACCCAGGGCAGGGAGACTGATGGGCGTATGCAATTAAGTCAATAAATATCAACTGGGCGGGCGGCCGGAGTGGTGTGATCTGCTGTCGGGTGTGAAGGATTGGGAGCCAGGACTGCCGGGCTATTTTTCCGGCACTGCCACTGATTCGTTTTGACTTTGAGCAAGTCATTTAATCGCTGGGTAATTAATCCTATTCATATAGCTAAATTGAGGACTGCTAGGTACACGAGCTCTCACGGCAGGCGCACCGCAGCCATTCAAAAAAATCACAGCAACACCTATAATGGAAGAGAAGGTGTTTGATTTCAAAGTGTCCCGTCCTGCCACTTGAATCCTTTCCATCACGTACCTACAAAGGGCCTGCGGCAGGTTTCTAACAGCTCCGCTTCCGTACTGCGGGGAGGAGTGATGCCCACTGGCCAGAGCTGGGAAATCCATCACCTACCTTGGCAAATAAGCGTTAACGAAGTTCGCAGGGAGCCCGGGAGGCATGGTACTCGGAAACGGCAGGTAATTTGTGCTATTTTAGAATCGATCTGCTCTCGGGCTCTTGGGTTTGAAGCGCGACAGCCGCAGGACCTCGGTGTCCACGCGAAGACGACCTCCCGCTCTCTTAATCCTCGCGCCGTTTAACCGAGGAGCCGCCGGAGTCAATCAGGGCGAGGTGTTTGCAAGCGGGGCCGGCGCCTTGCGCTGAGCGTTTTTATTAGCTCAATACAAACTGCAGCAGAGCGCTTATCGATTCCAGTGATCCATTGCCATCACTAACATCATTTGTAAACTTTTGGGGAAGTGGGGAGGGGTGGCAAAGCCTGCTGTACGATCCGAGTCGCTTGCGTGTTCAAATTACCTTTAGCAAGTGGAGTATTTGCTCTCTAAGACTTGACTCCAGGCTCTGCTGGGGGGTTGGGAAGGGCCTGGTGAGCAGCGAGTGGCCACAAAGAGCTTCAAACCCAGTTGTTGCCCGCAGCCCCCCAGCCGTGTGGGTTTGCTGTCGGGCTGGTGGCCGTGCATGTACTGCTTAACCTCTGCGTTACAGGGGAAAACGCGACATCTTTTCCATTTCTACCTGCCCGGCCTTGAACTAGTGCTGTCTGGAGATGCTTTGTTGTGCTCGCGATAAGTAAAAATTAAAGATCTTTGGACCCTTAGCTGCAGGGCTTTGCTCAAAGTCCCTCATACTTATTCTTCCTCCTGGCAGACTCCTGTAATTGTACTGTAGTAGAATCACAGAATGGTTCGGGTTGGAAGGGGCCTTAAAGCCCATCTCGTTCCACCCCCTGCCCTGGGCAGGGACACCTCCCACCAGCCCAGGTTGCTCCAAGCCCCGTCCAACCTGGCCTTGAACCCCTCCAGGGATGGGGCAGCCACAGCTTCTCTGGGCAACCTGGGCCAGGGGCTCACCACCCTCACAGCAAACAATTTCTTCCCAATATCCCATCTCAATCTCCCCCCTTTCAGTTTAAAACCGTTCCCCCTTGTCTTATTGCTTCACTCCCTGATATTGTATATCAACCTGCAACCAAGTGGACCACTTTCTTGAATGAAGCTGCTCCTTGGTAGTCCACTAAGCACGTTTCGTTGCCCAGACGCGGCACCGCTGGCCCATCAGGGAAGAGTTTCTCCTCTGTGGAGGTAGATGAGGGACGTGAGTGCTTGGATGGAAATGTCTGCAGTTCTGCACGCGGACAAAACCGACTTCAGGGCAGCTGGGATAACCATCTTGTTCCTTCAGCTTTTGAAAGCGACAGATCTCTCTCGTCTGGAGGAGTTTCTCAGGTAGATGGTGGCAGTGGATCCACTGGGTGCTCTGGGGGAGCAACGGGCTTAATGCAAAGTCAGGACAGTTTAAGTGGGATTTGCAAAGCCACCCAGGGGTCGTGGGAGCGTGCTTCATTTGAGTGGGATTTTAATACCCAGGTCCCCCCGGATGGCTTAGGAAGTTGTGTTACATGTTTTCCAAAAGAACATTTTACAAAAAAACCAAAACCAAACACGGGAAAAACAGCGGTAAATGTGCTTTGCCAGTGAATAACAGTGAATTTCGGCTGGCTGGCTTGTAACTTCTTAGCAGCTATGGGAGGTTGTGGCTTAACAGAGGATGCAATCGTGAAATAAAACTGTAGCTCTCCCCTTCCGTGCGGCTTTTACCTACAATGGAGATGTCAGTTTGCCCGGTGCAATTTAACAACGCGTAAATCCACGTGTGTGCTACATCTGCCTAGTAAAACTGTTTACGTGGTGGGACAATGTGTACTTTTAGCGAAACAAAACCACGCGTAGAAGGAGGAATTAGGAAAAGAAAAGGAAAAAAGGGAAAGCCAAGGTGGTACCAGCGGTACGGCCTGTGGATTAGCTTTGCTGGAGGAAACAATCTGGGCTACGCACTCATCCTTATTATACACTTTCCTTCCCCGCCGGGCCCCCAGGGTCACGTTTCCAGGTCGTTTCCATACTTTTTCTTCAAATATACTTTCCTCTGCCTCCTACTTCTCCCTCGGTCGGAGGTGGTGATGTCTGGTTGGAGTAATTGCTCCGGGGATAACGCCGGACTCTGAGATGGACTGGGAGCCATCCAGACGCTATCTTGCCTCTGGTCCTGCCCTCCACGGGGAAATTTTAAGCGTGTCGGAGTGATGGCTTTGCAGAAATTCCCAGCTGATGGGGATGCATGTTTGGGCTGGCTGGCTGGTCGGGAATTCATTAGGAACTTTTGTGTTTGCAGCTGTCTCTCGGATTATATCTTTATTGATCCTGTCTGCCCATGGCCAAGGGGAAATATGTGGAAATGATGAAGCTCTTCTGAAGGGGGGAGTTCATAATCTTGCTCAAACAAAGCCGGGCCCCCAGAGGGAAGGATGAATGGCCTGTGTGTAGCCTATTTGGAGATGATATGGCTATCACATCTTGATCCCCTTGTTTTACTGGGATAACATTCAATTACCCCTGCCAACGGCGGCTTCCCGTAAGGGCTGTTGAGACAGCTAATCACTTGCCCCAGTTACTCCAAATGAGAAATACAAGTCAAATGCAGACCTGGCTAGGACTGGGAGGACCAGTGGGACCAGTACCAATTTTAGGACTCTCCAGTGGTCCCCTAAAGACCTGGCGTCTCGAGAAGGTCATGGAGCTGGATATCAGCCTCTGCCACGGCTTTGCTGCTTGATCACGGGCAAGTGGCTATGTTTTGTGGCAGGGTGTGAGCCCAAGGCCGCGGATGCTGGCTAGTGGGTTGAGAAGATGGCAAGTTAAAGCCAGAGTTTCTGCTCTGTAGCTATCAGCGGCCGGTGGCCCTTCCCCAAGTCTTGCAGCACGGGGGCATGGAGGAGGACAAGACGGTGGCTCCGTGGAGCGCGAGGGATTATTTGGAGCGTGAGGGGATTATTTGGGCCATGCCCACCTCTCGGGGGGGGGGCTGCCGGCCTGCGTGTTTGCCGGAGGTTCCCTGGGTGTTTGCCGGAGGTTCCCTGGTTCCCTGCCGGGGGCTCAGCATCCTCCGCAGGGAAGCTTCTCGGCAGAGCTGTCAGCAGGTAGCAGCTTTCGCTTGCCATTAGCCCGGGCTGGATTTCTGCAGGCACCCCAGAGAGGCGCAGCCCTCGCAGCCCCGCATCGATGCCTTGACAGCACCTTCCTATTTGTATACCCGAGCAAGGAGACAACTCGCGAGACAGCCGCGCTTAGCCCCTGCCAAAGCCAAGCGCCGGCGAAGTCCCTGATGTATTTAGAGAAACACACTGTCTTGCCGTGTCTGCTTTGGAGAAACCTTGCTAATCCTTCCTGAAAAGCCCAAAGCGGGGGATCCAAAGCAGCTTTTCATTAGCCAGACAAGCCCTACAAGTTCCCCAGCAAAAGACATACACCGGGAGGGATGCTGCCGCCTGCCTCTCCGTGGCAGGCTGAGTGATGGGGGGATGCAGCCTTCGCTGGGAGCATCGTGCATGCCGGGAGAGGGATACGGGTGCCAGCATCCCTCTGGAAAGGCGCGGGGAGCTTTGCGTTGTGGTGAGGGGGGAGGAAAAGTGTGGTTTCTCCCTGGGACCGCGGCTTCTTGCGGGCATCCCCTGGGGCTGCAAACCTCGGCGATGGGTACCTGCTTCCCCCCCCCCCCCCCCCCACTGGAGCCTGTCCAGGTTTATTCCCGGGTTTCCTAATGATGGATAGCCCTCGGTGCCGCCCGCAGGCAGGCAGGGCTGCCTGGCGTGTTTCTCTATGCATGTGCAAACAAGCTATCCCTGACACAGCGCCTTTACTGTACGGAATTAGCTATATCCACTGGACTGGGCTGGGCTGTTTCTTGCTGAGCCAGTAACAGCTAGTGCAGGAACTGCCTGGAAACAAGTCCAAAGTGCGTGGAAAGCACTTATTTAGACTTCCCACCGCATTAACGAAGGGATGGGAATTCATTTCTCGGTGAGGGGAGCCGAGCCAGCGCTGATGGTGGAATATATCCCCAGGACCTGGCGCAGATGAGTGCAAGCTGCGAGGCCGTTAACAAGGCACGTGTAAATACTCAGCTGCTTGTTTGCCTTCGGTGTACCTGCTGTGTGTCGGTCCCCGGGATGCCGTCCCTGCTCTCCCCTCATCTCTCCCACCTGATAGACCCTTGAGCTGCGGCAGGTTAGACGGCAGCCCGCTCGGGATCGGGCGAGGAGGTGATGCTAACAGGTTGTCAGCTCTCTGGCTGTAAGAGGATGCATTTCCCAGGCTAAATCCGGACGGACGTGACTCGCATGTCCGCAGCTCCCCTCTTCCACTTGCAAGACTTGCAGTAGCTGGGAGAGTGCGCTGGCGATATCTGCAGGCATGGCAGAAAATCATTGTCAGCGGTGGGAAGTGACTTTGCGGCATGGATAAAATCTTGGGAAATTACTCGGGGGTAAGAACAATTTGTTTCAGTCTCCATCTCCCGAGATACCGATGTTAGAAACGTCCAGATTTTGCCAGACCTGCTCTCTGTGCACGCACCCTTTTCTAAATGCTGGTTTGATTTATTTTTATTATTTTTATTTTATTTTTTTTTCCTGTTTTGCACGGACGTACTTATGGCCTTGGGGACAAGAGTTCCACTAAAGCAGATAAAGGGCTTTTAAATATGCAGCTTCGCTCTGCTAAGGCATTACGGTGTGATTAAAAAGAATAAATCCTTCCGAGGCCGGGAGAATACCTGGGTGAAATTAAACCCCTGCTGAAGAACTGGGCGTATATATGTACATGCATAAATGTATGTATGTATGCGTATATGCTGGCATATAGAAATCTCGGCATAGGTATACAGGTGTCATCTTGGCGGCGTGGTGCGAAGGGGCTCTCTGAGGGCCCCCACTCACATGGAAAAGTATTAATTTAGATGGTTTTCCTTCCCCTTCCAGGGCTGCTATTATGGTGCTGGTGATGTGTAAGAAAAGACACTTTTAGTGCTGGGGGAAATCAAATAATCTTACACAAACGCAAATGGGTCCGGACCGTGATTATCCTGATGAAATTGGTGATTCAGCTCTGACTCTTGTGTGTCTCCTCGCCTTTTCTTAAGGTGTTTTTTTGCCCGTCCCTGGATTGATAGATTGACACCCGAGCGCCTTTGTTGTCGGGAGTTTGCCATTACGGGTCTGTGCATCGCTTAGAATTTAGACTAACCTGTGCTTTTCTGTCTGGGGGCATATTTTGGGCAAGATTTATGAATTTTCTGAGACGGACCCAAGTAGCGATAATGAAGGCTCTGGGACGGTAAAAGGTATTTCTCTCGAAGAATAGGAAAATACTATGAACCTTGACATCTCTCCCAGTCTGGAGGCAAGCCTGTGAAGTCTTGGTGATGGAGAATTACTAGGTAGTGTTCCCTAGACTCTTTTAGACCCTCTCCTGGCTGGGCAGGGCTGAAAAGGCTGTCTGTAAAGGAGAGCAAAATGATTTTTGTGGGCTAAGGGAGCTCCAGCCCCCCGTCCTCCCTTCCCCGTCAGCTCTGCCGATGCTCAGGGTCTTTGGTCCGGGCAGCACTGAGTGATGCTGATGCTCTGGGGTATCTGAGTGCTTTAGGTGCTCTGTCAGCCCCTGAGCATCAGGGATACTGGTCCACTGGGGTGTGCCCGATGGCTCCCAGTACCACACACCTCAGACAAAGGTGCACAGAACCTGATAGCATCATTTGCCTGGGAAGGATTTTCTCTGCACATCTCAGTCCGTTAGTGATGGACTTCTGTGCCAAAGCATAAGAGTTTAGATCCCCAACACGTTTTTATCCCTTCTAATATAAGGATGAGCTTCCTTATGGGTCTTCTCCCTGTCTTAGTTTCTGCGAAGCGCTGTTTCTGCTCCTCCGTCATCGCAGAGCTCAAACCAGGCTTGTCGGAGGCACGTGGGATGAAAAGCCACAGACCTCTCTTGTTCGAGACATGCTTCTGTGGGTTTGCTGAGGGCTCGGGGACTGTGCTACCAACGCTCTCAGAGAAGCAAATGCGCTTTGTACAAGCCGTTTAACCTCTCTGTGCCTCTGTTTACCCTTTTAAAAAGGTGTAATACCCGCAGAGATGCCGTGAGGATCAATTACTGTTTCTGTATTCTGAGATCCCTGGATAAAAGGGTAGGGAATTATCCTGTCAGTCTGCCTCAAATATTGTTTTCATTAAGATTAACACTCTTCAGTAAACAGAAGCGTTAAAGCTGTGTTAGGTGTTTAATAAGTAATATGTAGTTGATACCCATCACGTTGTCTCATCGTAGTGAGCCGTTGGGTAATGCGCGGTAACGGGCCTGTTGAAGTGAAGCGTCCTGCTCTAATTGCACTTTACTTCATATTTGATTAGCGGTACTTGGGGCTACCTGAGGGTGATTGGGTGGACCGCATCAAAATTCCTCGTTTCAAGGGCATGGAGGCAACAGGGAACACGGGAACAACATAAACAACTCTAGAGGGTATTGAAACCAAGATACTTAAGCTCTGCCTTGCGTTTAGCCTCCTAAATCTGGAGGGAGGCAGCTCAGGGGTGATGGGCAGAGGGCTGCTGGATCCTCCTGCACTTGGCATCCCTAAAAAAAACCCCATAAAAACCAGGTGCTGTGTTTTTCCTGGTGCCTGTAGGTAGTATCTGCACATGCTTGACAGGTAGTTATGGAATCAAGGCTGCTTTAAATGGAGTGTTTTTGCGCTCGGGCTCCAGCAGGAAGGAAGGGAGAGTCAAGTGGAGCTGCACTCCCACCCCCCCCGTCATTGAACTCCCTGGGGATGGCAGAGTGCGCAAGGGGAAGATTTCTTTGGTCTGATGCATCAATTACTCTTTAAATTTACCTAGTTTTTTGCTAGTTTGCGTGCTCCCAGACCCTTCCAGGCCAGGACCTCTCAAATATTCCTCCTCCTCACCTATGGAGAGCGTCACACAGCCTTGACCAGGTCTCTGTGTCTCCCCCCGTGTCTGGGTTTTTCTTGCCTGGATTCGGCCGGCAAAAGCAATGAAACGTTTCCCATGGCTGAAGAAAAATGGACTTTTAAAAGCTGGCAGCCAGAACTGGGTCCTCAGCTGGGTCAAGTGCAAGTGCAGATTGCTGCGCTGATTTACACTGGCTGAGGTTCTGGCCCATAATCTTTTGTGATTGATCGTAAACATTACGTTGATTTAAGATGAAGAGGTCTGTCTCAAACTTGGCCGAGCTTTGGGTATAAATAGCGCAATCTTTGGAAGCCAGCTTCCATTTTGTCCTTGCTGCCCGTGTGGGCAGAACTCTGTCTTAACGCTGGTGGAGGGGATTTTCCTTGCCCACAGTTTTGCCCAAACTTGGAGGCTTTTCCTTTCCAGTGGGTTGGACTGGGAGGCAAGCAGACCCGTGTCTTGGGCTCCTGGCTACCACAGCTGGCTTACTGATGCCGGCTTATAGCAGCAGTTTCCCTCGTCTCTGGAAAAATCAGTGCCAGCACGCGGTGACCAGTTGTGCTGATGCCCGTTCGCAGTTATTGATAGTGGCTGTTAGGTGCTGATATTGTTGTGTGCAAGCCCCGGGACACAACGGGGACATGATTGCGGCGATCCGCAGCATGCATGGAGTTATCTGCCTTGGGAACTCAGAACGGCTTTTAGCCGAGACTGACGTTTGAATAATATACAGGAAAGCCAGTTGGGTTTCTGAGAAATTACCGTAGTCTGAGAGCGTGCCCTGACCCTGTGTGGGAGCAATAGACCCGTCTCCGTCTTGACTGTCGGGTGGCATTCCCAATCTGTGCGATGGGGGCTGATGAAGACGGCTGTGTCCTTTGGCTCGCGGCAGAGCGGCGGAGAGCATCTCTGCTGCACTTCAAGGCAGGCGTGAAATGACAGTGCCCGTAAGCCTTTGGCTTGCGGGTTCCTTCCCCGGAGAGGTATGTACTGAGATATCACTGACTCGGAGTACTGCTCTCCGCTAACTCCCAAGGAAATCCCGTTCTGCCCACCAGCCAGAAAGGGAGTCTGCGGGATTTCTACCAGCCTGGAAATAATGGGAGAGTAACACTAATTAAGAGGACAGGCTCAGCCCGTCTCCTGCTGCTCGGCGGCGAAGATCAAGGCAGGTTTGTCGCCGTTTGAAGGCCGGCCTTTGAGAAAATTGCCGGTGAAGATGTTCTGAAATCGCTCCAAACCTTGTAAGTTGCTGCTGCTACGAATACAAATCAGTTGAGTGGAGTTTCACCTGAAGAGGAGCCGGTGGGGAGCCTTCCCCGCGGCCGGGCGAAGGGCAAGGGAGGTGGGCATCCACTTCCGGGGTGATGTGCCGGCAGGAGAAGGATAAAGCTCGTGGGAGCAGAAGCGAAGTGGAATGAGGTTGAAGCAGGAGGACATGGGACCGGAGCGGCAAAAGCGCGAGGCTGTTCTTTGCCTTGAGCTGGGGGCGAAAAGAGAAGAGCCGAGATTTCCCCCATGGATTGCCATCTTCTGGAGTGGGGTGAGGGCTGAGGAAGGCAGAGGTGGGACGGTATTTGTTAGCTGCGTCTTTGTTAGCTACATGCTCAGGCAGCCTTGTCCCCTGTTGTAGTTGAATATAGGGGTTGGGTTTTTTTCTGCATATGATTGGACTCGATGATCTCAAAGGTCCTTTCCAACCATGACAATTCTATGATTCTACAGAACCAGTGTTCAGCCAGGCATCGCGCAGCATCGGCTCTCTGGGGGCGGAGGAGGAGAGATGTAAAAACATCTCCATCATGTTGGTGCCTCTTTAGTGAAGGTCCGTGAGCGTGTTTTGGCTTTCGGACTGGCAGCAGAGCGCGGCAGCCTGGCGCAGTGTCCCTAGCTGGGCCTCTCCGTTGCTGTGTTGAGGGATGGAGCATGTGGGTGAAACACAAAGACCCAGCAGGCACAGCTGTCCCTGGGCCACCAAGCCATCTTGCCACCTTCTCCGTCACACGAGCTGCAAGGTGCCAGCAAGGAGCTGCTTGGGCAGCGTGTCAATCTGCAGCCCCCGCTGTTTCCAGCCTTCTGGTGCTTGGGCAGAGATGCCCAGAGCTCCTCAGGGTTCATCGGGCGTGTTTTTAACAGTCTGCTTTCTGCCACCGTGGTGTCAGGGCACCTTGATCCTTCAGCTCCCCAGCAAACTCCTGCCATCCCCGGGAGGGGGGTGCTAAGCCTCAGCCCTCCAACCTAGGACCTGGCACTGATCTTTGCCAGGTTTTGGCTGCTCTGAAAGAAGGCGTTGCATCTCGCGAGCAGCTTTATCTGAGCTCCCTTTGATGCTAACCAAGCCGTACCGGGTTAAGCTCTCTGAGTGCCTGTGTTAACTCTTGGCCCCGGGTTTTGGCAGCGGGGAAACTTCACGGAGAGCAAGAGCCGTGTCCATCGCTTGCCCGAAAAGGATGTGGTGCGCCTGGGCTGTCTGCATCTCTGACCCTGTGGTTTATTTAAACCCTCGTTACGGATTCCACCCCACCAGAAACCAAGCCCAAAAGATGGCTCCAACGGTCGGCAGGGCTGAATTAAACATGTGCTGTTGCTTCTTGCAGGCTCTCGCTGATATTGCGCAGGAAGGGAGGAGGGAGAGCTCAAACAGATGGCCCGAGTACCAATCTCGCGGTCTCTTACCTCCTTACTAAATAAATGAGCGGTGCAGAGAGAAATTCGGGATGTGTAACACGCTCTCAGGACGTGTGCTTTCCAGGCAAGGCTGGGCTGTCCGAGGATGCTGGCGTCAGTGTGGATGTTACTCTTATACCCTCTCGTCTTGAGATACCAGTTAATATATGCAGCTCTTGATCAGACTCTCGTTATTGGGAGATTCAGCAGGGACAGCAAGCGTGGGGTTTATTTATTTATCTTATTTTTTTTTGCCCTGCTCCATGTTCATTTACTTCGGTAATTTCTTTCCCTCAGGAAACTCAGGCTCAGCATCTGGGTTTTCAATGAGGTCCATCTTTATTTTACGGTTGCAACAGGCGTTTGGTTTTCCAGCTGTGAAAAAACAACCACCTCCCCTCCCCATACACATGTTTTAAAGGACAGGTTTTCTTTGTATAGTGGTGCTGGGTGCTGTCAGTGAGAGCGATACATGGGAAAAGGCTAAGATCCGAGAGGCAATCTCTGCCATGTTGGGAGGGTATTAGAAAAAGTTTCTTCTATCAGCCAGGTCCATCTCGTAGAATCATGGAACGTGTTGGGTTGGAAGGGACCTTTAAAGGCCATCTAGTCCAACCCCCTGCAGTGAGCAGGGACATCTTCAACTAGATCAGGTTGCTCAGAGCCTCATCCAGCCTGGCCTCGAATGTCTCCAGGGATGGGGCCTCCACCACCTCTCTGGGCAACCTGGGCCAGTATCTCACCACCGCCAGTGTAAAGAACTTCTTCCTAATGTCTAATCTAACCGTACCCTGCTCTAGTTTAAACCATTGCCCCTCATCCCATCGCTACATGCCCTTGCAAACAGCTTTCCCCAGCTTTCTTGTAGGCCCTCTTCAGGTAGTGGAAGGGACTCTAAGGTCTCCCTGGAGGAAGCTGGTGGCCCTGCCATCCCACTGGTCTGGGGGTGGCAGATGGATGCAGCCACCATGGTCCGTGGGCTTCAGCCTTGATCATGTCCCACGGGGACCTGCTCTGTCTGGGCAGGGAGGACAGTGGAGCCTGGCTGCATCCCTGCGTGGCCAACCATCCCACCCGGAGCCTGACGGCTTGTCCGGTCTGGGGCTGTGGAGGAGAGTGGGAGGCAGAGGCGATGCGGGGGAGGGACAGCAGCCGCTTGATGGAACGGAAAATGCTGACATAAATTAATCAAACGAGGCATCTCGCAAGATTGAATTAGATCCTGATTTATGACTGCAGTGCTGCTGCTTCTGCAGTTCCTATGCTCCGCGCTTATTCCTCACCCCCTGATTTATGGGGAGGCTACCGCAGAGAAGGGGGCCCTACGGAAAGAGCGGATGGATGGATGGATGGTGTTCCCAGCTGGGCTAATACCAGCCATCACATCATGTTGTTCCTCAGGACTTCATCTATTCAACTGCTGTATAAGCTCAATTTCTAGGCTTTTTAGGTGCGTTGTGTAGCTCTTGAGAGTCTGATGCCTAGAACAGGAGAGCGCCTTTACTCCTGCATCTTGCTCATCTTCTGGCTCCTCAGTGCCACCAAGAAACTTTCCTGTGACCAGCTTCCCCCAGGCTGCTGCAGAAAGGTCTTTCCAACCCCTTCAGGTTGGGCTGGTTTGTGAGAGAGTCTGGTTTCTCTTCCAAGAGATATTTCTACTCTCCGGGATCCAAATCCCTTCATTTCTATTTCACTGTGAGAGCTCCTGTAGCTACTGGTTTCCTTATCGTGCCTGGAGAGGAGAGCGTGATTTGTCTGGACGTGTCCAATACGCTGTACAAGGCAGCAGGTCATCAGAGCATGAAGTGGGCTTGAGCACGACCGACTTCTCATCCCTTGCATTCGCAGAGGAGCCAGTGTAGCTTGGAGGAGCGTGACGCCAAGGTGGCTTTGGAGATATTTACGGGGACCTCGCTCCCCACGCAGAGGGAGCGAGAGAAGATAAAGGGATTAGGTGAAAATGGAGCGCTTTGGCAATGGACAAGCTCAGAGCAGAAAGTTGGGGTGTGGTTACTGATGGGCGGGGAAGGGAAGGGCCGTGGATGGCGCGGAAAATAGAAATGTGTAGTTTGTGTGGGATGAGTTAGAGGAGGAGGAGCCTCATGAGAAATGTAGAGGGTCCATGGAGCAAGTGAGGTCAGGGCTTTGGAGAGAAATGAGCAAGGTACTACCTACCTGAGGGCTGTCTTGTTTGCTTACCATCTGTGTAGGATACGTTCAGCTTCTTTAATTCCATGTAGGAAAAGCATTTTCCACAGGGCCAGCCCCTTCTCTGGCAGTGAGTGTCCCTCTGTGCGGTGGCTGGGGTGGGGAACGGGAGGACTCGGCTTCAGCGGGAGGGCAGTAGCCCACAGCCTTGTTTGCAGCCATGTTCCCTGGGTGCCCGGCATCAGAGATGAAGAATAGAAACAGATCTTTTGTCTTCCTGCAGCGTATTGATTTTTTGCTCCCTGCTCCGGCCTTTTGCTCGTCCTTTTCAGCAGCTGGTAGTGGAATGAAATATAAGGTTTGAAAAACTAAAAATACAAAAAGTGACAGCTTCATTGCTCCGAGTGATAGTATTTCGAGGGGAAGCGTGACCTGAAAAAACAGGGAGATGATGCCGTCCTGGCCTCCCTCTGCTCGCTTGGCAAGGAAGGGAGAGGTGAATGGAAGGGGGCTTGGGGCTGGGGTGCCGAGTCGTGTTGCTGCCATGCTCAGGAGAGACCCTGCTCCCTCGGCAGAGCAACTCTGGTTTGCTTTGGAGGTTTGAGAATGGGAAGGGCATGGGAATGCAGTCCCAGGATGTGGGATCTGCTATTCTTGTCCCTGACACACATTTGCATGGGACGCATCTGAGAAATGAAGGTAGCTTGGGGACCCTCAGGTGATGGGAGGTGGGGTAGACCTGATGCCCTGTTGCTGTATGTCCGGCACTGCTGTACCTAGGAGCGTGATTTTAAGGCTATTTGCAGGCTTTTGAGTGGTTACCAATTAGCAACTGCCGCAGCTCGCTGCAATGTGGCAGCCTGCCTTCGGTCGGAGAGTGCCCAGCAGGGTTTAAATTACTTGTCATTTGCCTTGTTTTGCTTGGCCATTTGAATGGTTGACTCTCTCCTAATTGGCATTGTAACCACTGGGGTGATACGCTCAGAGGTTCTTGATTGGATTCCTTCTTTTTGGGGGTGGTGGTGTGCGGGGGGGGAAGCCTGGCAGATGCCGCAGAAATTAAGCAATGGAATTTACTTCCTCTGTGTCGTTTGAGAGATGGGCAGTGCAGAAACAAGAAATCCCTTGGGTTTTCCATGTTAGGATGAACTCAGCCTGGGATTTGGGTGGTGCAGGCACAAGGGAGCTTCATCCAAAGCCTGAGGGAGCTTCATGCAAAGGCGGAGGGCTGGAGAAGCCATGCAGTTGGTGTGTTTGAGTTGTACCAGTAGAGACGGGGAATTTTAGAAGGTCTTTTTTTTCTAGGAAGAAATTACATAGCCCAGAATTAAAGCAAGCACAGAAACTGCCCCTGTGCCAAAGTGAGCATCCCAAGGACTGTACGTATGGGATGGATGGTTCCAGCCCCAGGCTACCAGCCTCCCGACTCCCGTTTTGCTGACGGGCTCACAAACTCGAGGGGTTTTGGATCCACGTGAGCCCTCGGGAGTTGCTGTGCCCCGCCGCACATCCGAGCTCAGCGCTGCAATGTGCCTCTTATTAAATCCGATGGCGATGAATGGGACGTGACACCTGCGTATATGACTCAAATCGAGTCATCCCATTACACGGTGTAAATCAATAAACAAAATGTAGCCACTGACAGCGTTTACAGTTCCCCCTATTACTGCCAACCAGACCATTTTCTGTGCGTGAAAGAGGCATTTACACCCCATTTAACTGTGCTTTGATGCGGGATCCTGTTCCCAGGAAGAGTGGTGGCTTTGACAGGTGACATTAGAGGAAGGGGAGATCTACAGCGTTCATTTGCAGAGACCTGAGCCAAGGGTTGTGAGACATTTCTTCACCTGTTTGTGCTGTCCATCACCCTAATTGATGATGTGCGGGGTTGGGAAATAGAGCTTGGACAGGAGGCGGGGTGATGCCGGGAACCTGGGATACAGCTGCGCTGGTATTTCCCGATGGATCATGTTCCCAGGAAAAAGGGAAATGTTGTGTTTCCTCGCCTGTCCTGGCTGGGGAAAGGTCTTTCTCTTGAGCTGAGTGACAGGGAAGAGAAAGGAGGAGGGAAAAGCAGGCTGGGACATGCATTGGGAGACATGGCTCTTGGAACATCTCGACTGTCCAACTTGATTTTATTTAATGGGCTTTGCAATCTGGTGATTAATCTGGTAATCGGAGCAAATGTTACAGTAACGGCTGGCAATAAAAATATAACCTAAAGTAGATACAAACTCTCTTTTTTCTTCTTTTTTTTTTTTTTTTTTCCTCGCTGAGAAATTGTCAGTTGACATCTCTCCTTTTTATGAGAGACGGCAGGAGGGAGAAGGGAGATGCATGCGATAGGAAAACCTGGTCCCTGCTGCATCTCGCCAGGGCTCAGAAAACTTCCCAGCTCCTCGCCGGCGCTGAGAAATTCGTCCACCCTGAATTTAGGCAATCAACACTGATTTATAGAAGTATTTTTTTGGGGGGCTAGGCACAGACAGGGATCAGATCAGCCGCCCTTGGAACTGAGAATTGATAGTTTTGTCTCGTTTCCTGGAACTCCACCAAATCGCTGAATTATTCCAAAAAAGGACAAGAAAAGCCTCTTTTTCTCTCTGCCCGCCTTTGTTCTTGGGTGATTTTGTTGGTGTTTTGCCACTGCAGTTGGCTATGTGGATGAAAAGGGCAGTTTGTGGCCAAGAGGGAGAGATGTGGTTAGAAAACAGCAAACGGGAGCGGGGATTTTGCAAAATGTACTGCTTGAACATCCTTTTGGCAGGGTAGGGACATAAATCCAGGCATGTTTTTCACATTTTCCTACAGATTTCCAACCAAAAAAAGTCCTCTAAAACGCAGCTTGGCGAGAGTCAGCTCTGGTGTTGGTTCTGGAGGAAGAGTATTCCCATATGCTTTGCTTAGTCCAGATCTGCTTCCAGTAAATATCCTCGGCTGCCGGTATTGAAGTTCGACTCTCTGCCAGTCATCCTCATCTAAAACTCGCATTTATTTATCCTTTGCAATTCCCCTGGTGAATATCCGGGATGACTTTAGTCCTTTCTTTCCCCAGCTTCTTGAGCTTTTATCATAACCCTTAAGGGAACGGTGGGGTGAGGAGCCCCTGTCCTGTGGCTCTGAGGGATGAAGGGGATGGGGATGGCATTCCCAGACGGACTCAAATCCAGACCTGAAGCTGCAGGTTGGAGCCCCGTGGAGATTGCGGGGAGCGGGCTGTGAAACGGCAAACAGCGCTGAAACTCATGCCAGAAGTGGGAAAGGGGATGTTTCAACGCAAGGTCTCATTAGAAAGATTAAATACATCAAAACGGGTTGTTTCTTCGTATTAAAAGGGTCAGGTTTGATGCTTCCTTCCTAATTAGGAACAAGTCGAGAAAGATTTGGAAATCTTTCATGTTGATCGCGTTTAGATCGCCATCCCTGGAGGTATTTAGAAGACGGGCAGACGTGGTGCTGAGGGACGTGGTGGTTTTGGCAGCGTTGGGTTGATGGTTGGACTCGATGATCTTAAAGGTCCCTTCCAACCTAGAGTATTCTATGATTCTGTGTTTCCTGGGAGTACTGGGATGCTGGGGCTCTGCAAGGGCCAGTGCTTGTTGGGAGCTTGGTGCTGTGGCCGGTAGAAAAAATAGCCTTGGACTTGATGAGTTTCAACCCAATAAAAGCTTAATGATGGCAAGACAGCTCTCACAAACTCATTACAGCTCCTGGAAGGTGACCTGGCCCTTCTGCAGCAGCGAAGTGAACTGGGGGTGTGTTTTCCTGCTGGTGCGGGGTGATTTTGCACCCTCTGGCAACGAACCCCGTCATTAGTGTTGGCTGATTTCGCTTTGCCACCTTGGGAAAGATGGTTCTTAATGCTGCCGTGTCCTGCGTGCCCTCCTCTGCCCTTCTCCGGGCTGCTGAGCACCATGTTTTCACTTTGAAGGAAGCTCACCCTTCTTCTACGTCTTTCCCATCTTTCCTTGGCTGTCTGTCACCTTTTGCTGCCAAATTTCCTGGACTGTGAAATGAAGCTTTTATTATCTTCCAAGAAGGGGGGGGGGGGGGGGGGGACACGACACACACACGCAGAAATTAAATTAGTGAAATTAAAAAGATGATGATGACGATGACGACTGTAACCTAACTTCAACCCTTTTCATTCCGCCTCACGTAGCGAGACAGCAGGCTGTGTTCTGGGGCTTCTGCTTGGATTGCTGTAAAGAACCGAACTTTTACTTTCAAATTAACCTGTCAAATCATATATTTATAAAGGAATTGAAGGCAGGAGAACGAGGGTCCCGGATATTCCCACGCATCAATTAGGGGGAAAATTAATTACAATTTACTGGCATTACCACATTAGAGCTCCCTTGATTAGAGAGCGGATCGCTCTGTGCTCTGGAAAAAGTTAAAGTAGAGGGTGTAGAAGGAGGGGGGGTTGGTCCCGGGGCGGGCTCTGTGAGCGGGCACCCCTGTGAAAGCAGCCACTCGGGGTTGGTGTTGCCCTCAGAAGACCTGTTTTAGGGCATGAGGACATTGGATGCTCTGAAAATCCTTCGTTAGACCTTGATAGAGCCCGTGGTCTGGAATATTGCCAACGCGGGGGCAGGGAAAAGCTGGTTCTCCTTGGCCTGGTTGGCTCCTCTCACCCCCATCCTGGCGCTGCATCCCTGGGCTGAGGAGATCCCTGCTTTGAACCAGGCAGGCCCCGATGGCCGTGAGGCCTTCTGCGTGTTCATTCTGGGGGGTTATTGAACACTTAATGTGCCTAAATTAGCGCTGGAAGGAGCTCCCGGGCCGTGGTTCCCCCGGTGTTGGCTCACGGGGCTGCTCAACGGGACCCTCTCGGCAGAGACCTGGGGAGATGCAGCGCTGCGTTTTGATGGGAAAGCCGGTATCATCTCCCTGCCTGACTGCTGGGCCGTTAGCAATTTGCTGCCGCAATTAACGGTTTTGCGGCACGGGCAGAGGCCACGGGGCAAGGCAAGGCACAGCCGGTGCCCTGCTGAGGATGGTTCAATCCAATACCACTTGGTTTCGGAGCCTCGGGCAGCTTTGTGCCATGGAGGGGGAAGGTCGGAGAAGCCTTTGGTGGGCTCTGGGAGGGAGGGGAGACAGATACTGTGCTGCAGGGAGGAGGAGGGAGGGATTTCTGAGACTTTGAGCAAGTTTGGGAAGAGATGAGCCTGGTGTGCGGCCACCTTGCAAAGCCCGATGTGGGGTTTTTTTTGGTAATATTCCTGGCATCAGCCGTGAGCGAAGATGAAGTTCATAGGCTCGGGAAGCCCACATTTGGAGGTCGAATCGCAGGCAGCGATGCAAAATACCAAGGTGCCGAAGCCGGACTGTGAATGTAATTACGTGTGGCTGGAGATGCCCTTGAGATGCAGAGTTCAGCATCCCCGGGAGTGAAGGGCAGCGTGTCTGCAGGGCTCTGCGTGGCTGTTTTGTGTCAGAGAGAAGAGTGCCCTATGTGAGAGTGCCTGTTTCCAGGCAGCTGAGACAGGGATATTTAATATTTGGCCTGGGAAGGTGGGATCAGGTGCTTGGAGAAACAGTCCAACTACTGGGACCGCTCCCAGACAGCTCATTTTCCGCTCCCCCTTGCAGACAGAGGTTTGCTTTATGGCCGGGCTGTGCCACCTCTTATCAAGGACATTGCAGCTGTGGCACAGAGTGCCAGGGACAGCGTGGGAGGGGAGGGAGAGCCCAGGGCTGCTCTCCGGCTCCCCGTCTGCCCGTGCCAGGGCGATGGTGGGCGCCATCCGGCCTCTGAGCCGCTGCTGTGCTCGGAGCCGCGCAGGCTGGGGAGGTGGGATGGATGTGCTGGGAAAGGGGCTGCTTTTCGAGTGAGATCCAGCTGCCGCATCTCCTGCTTCTCCAGTAAGAGCCTAAATCCCGGTCCTCGGAGGACTGCCGTGCCCCTAGAGCGAGCAAAATACCCACATCCCCTGCACCCGTGGGGTACTAGCAGAAGAAGGGGCTTCTTCAGCCAAACGCCTTTCCTCCCATATTTCCTAATCCCCTTGTCCCTTGTTTTCAGTCCGTCCCCGTTCTTCCAGTGCAGGAGATTAAGGTCATGAGCAAAATGGTTTGTGTCTGCCGTCCCTCGGTGTCGTGTCCGTGCCCCGGCATGGGTTGCCCGTGGGCTGTAGTCCCTTGGATGCACGCTGTGGGTACGAGCATCTCCTTCCAGGAGATCCTCTCCCTCGTCTGGGGTGTGGAGGATGCTGTGGCCCACCCGCCCCGTGAGCTGTCTTGGCTGAACCAGGCGTTTTGGGGATTGTCCCCTCTGGGAATCTGTCACCCTGTTCCCTTTTAGTTGACCAGCACTTGCTGCTGCTGCCGCTGGAACCCGCCGTGAGGCTGCCGGAGCCGTCAGGAGAGCTCTCTCTGCAGCAGCTCCAGGCTGGTTTACACCAGGGAAGGATTTGGTCCTCCAAGAGAGGCGAGGGTGGGAGAGGCGCCGGGGGTTAGGGACCCCGAAAGCGCGAACATTCCTCTGACAAGCTGTTTGAAGCCGAGTTGATCAGAGAAGGTGACAGCCCTGCCACATCTGGGAGCAGTTCCTGTGTCCTCCTCGCTGACAGGAGGAGTTTGATTCCTTTAATATTTGATGTGTTCTGTCTTTTGCAATGTTTGTTTTTGGCATTGTGGGTTTTGGCTTCTTTTTTTTTTCCTTTTTTTTTTTTTTTTTTTTTAAACTTACCCTGCTTCTCAGAGAAACAGCTTCCCGTTTGCAGCGTGGATGGGAGCTCTCTGGAGAGGCCGGGGGGAGGCAGTACGGTAGCAAATGTGCCATTTGGGTGGCTGGAAACTCTCCCTGACCTGTGAGGTTCCTGCTGCTTCTCCCCGTCCTCCTCCACCCGCCCATTCCAGCTGGAGTTAGGTGGTTGCATCCTTCCCACGTGCGAGAGGAGGCAAGGCACCTGCAAGGGACCACCCCTGCCCACGTGCCACCATGCCAGGGTGCTGGTGAGCCCCGTCCTGCCTGTGTTCATGGGGCACCCACCCGTGTAAGGCACTGTTAAGGTGGGGAGAACCTCTGGAGGCAGCAGGACAAGGGTGGCCGGGGCTGCTGTACTTCTGGGATGGGCTCCCAAAGCTTTCCCGAGCTGGGAAACCTGTTCCCCTTCAACATGGAGCTTTTCTGCCTGTATTCCTGGTGGGAAGGCAGGAGCAAGACCCCGGAGATGATGAGTGAAGGCTCTCCCAGGCTCAGCGCTGGCAGGGTGAGCTCCCTTCCATGCAAAGGCTTCCTCCCGTTGACATAAATTTAAGTGGGTGCCGCAATTACTGCAGGCTCTGACATCTGAAACGAGCGGAGCCACCCTGGCTGCAAGTCCTTGCCAATCTGATTACAAGGCAGAGCAGCGAAAAGTCAAATTATCAAACAAAGCCAAAAGAGAAAGGGGAAAAAGTTGAGCCTTGCCATTCGAGGTCGGGTCGCGGTGCTGCTCTTACGCCCTTGCATAAAGGATGTTGTCCGGGCTCAGGTTTGAAGGTCCATCACATTGGGCTTGGTGGGATGGAGAGGGTTCATCTCTGCGGGATTTGGAGGTGTGGGTGCCGGCGTGAGACAGCCCAAAGCAGAACAAATCAAGGACGTGCACTGGTGGGCATTTGCCTGGGCGAATTTCTCATAAGCTCTTTCTGGAGGAGCGGGGCTGACATGGGAGTTAGTTGGGCTGGAAGGAGATTACTGCTGCTTGGCTCCAGGTCAGCCGTACAAATCCTGCTTTCTGGTTGCTTATGGAAAGCTGGACGCCATGCGCCTGACGGCAAAGCTGTGGCTTGAGCCTCCTGAACCTTATGAGCATGAATTTCCCTGTTTCCCACTCCACGTGCCTGAGCTGTTGGCCATCTCTGCCCGAGGATGCTGGACAACCAACCTCCAGCTCCTACCCGTTATCAGTGCTTTTGAAACCCTCTGCTTGCATTTCCGAAGGGATTTTCCTCCTGCCCGCCAGCTGGGTGGAGGAGGAGGAAGGTGGAAGGCACGGTCCTTCGCACCCACTCCATCTCCCCGCATCCCCCCCGGGGGGCACGCGTGGGCAGGGAGCAGCCGAGTGCCCCGGGGTAGCCATCCATCGCTCCTCTTCTGCTCTGCCCTCCCGCCTCTTTTTTTCCTCCTCCCAAGGTGCGTTTCCACATCTGTCGGACGTGGCGACGTGCCAGCCCGCTTAATTACAGTCTGCTTACCTGAATTCCCCGGTGTCATTCCGCCTGGATAACGTTTATCCTTCGCTGCCCGGCCCTAAAGAAGCAACGGGCGTCAGGAAGGGCTACCCGACCCCTCTGCCTTTCGGGGTGTAAATGTGGGTTTCTTGATGCTCGGAGCTCCCCCAGGGCAGTCGTAATTATCCCTAAAGGCTTCAAATCCGATCCCGTGCCCATTCACTTCCTCGCTTGGCTCCGGGATGGGTCCAGGAGGGCATCCATCAGGGATGGTGGCAAACGCGGTACTTGGGAGCAGAGCTGGGAGCCGCGAGCGTCGTAGGAGGCGAATGAATGCACTTCAGGGCTGCTCTAATGCTTAAGTGGACAAGATAATGCGATACTTTCCTTTTTTTTATTTTTTATTTTTTATTTCCCCTCTTATTGGCCCAACAGATAAGTTATTAATGCAGGCGCTTTCAAGCGGCGCGTGTGATTTGCATGGATACAATAGAGCGAGATTTTCATTATTTGGCGGGGTGCCGCTTGATCGAGGGCTGCTGAAGGGAGCTCGGGGCTGGTTTTGTGCACTAATAATTGTTCTTCGTTACCAGCCGGCCGGGCGCTTTGTCCCGCCTCGGCTCAGCCCCTCTCCAGCGTATCGTTAGCAAAAGAGGAGCATCTCGCCTGCGCCTTGTCGGGTGATGAAGTTATCAACATTCCCAGACACTTTTTTCTTCAGTTGTGGGCCCCGCTTCAGGCTTTGTCGGTGTGATTTGTATTGACAAAAGCGCTCATCTGCCACGCTCCAGATGACATGCGAGCCTGATGGCTGGAGAAGAAGAGTTTTCCCCTAGGTGAACCTACTTTGGCAGGGGGGTTGGACTAGATGATCTCCAGAGGTCCCTTCCAACCCCTGCCATTCTGTGATTCTTTGGGAGGCGGTGGCGGTGGAAGGTCCTCTCTCCATCACCCCGTGCTCCATCTCTGGCCCCTTTCAGGCCAGCCAAGCAGGGGGCTAAAGGCAGAGGAAGGATGCCCTGAACCCCCCGAATCTCATGCTCGTCCCATGGTGTCCTCCATATGGGGCGATGCCCAGGGAAGCAGCAGCCAGCCTGGGATACCTGCAGACCCTGCTTAGCTGCAGGCAGGTGCCTGGTGGTCGTTCATACTCTAAAGCAGCTTTTTCTTTGCTCTGACTCGTTCCTTCCGCGCTCTCTCCCTGGAAGCCGAAGTAATCTTGTCCCTTATTGACACTCTTTATTGAGAGTAGCGTCCAGGGGCGATGCTGGCAGCTCGGGAGCTGGGCTGTCGGGTGACGGAAGCCCCGTTATTTGCTGTTGCCGTTGCTGCCGGCTCACGAGCTGGGCGAGAGCGGTGTCCTGTGCGAGGACGGCGATGTGGGACCGCAGCAGGGATGCTTGATAATGCTAATTGCTCGGTGAGGGGTTTCCCTTGCTCTGGCATCCCCGCTTTATAAACAGCAGAGGTTTTGGGGAGCTCCTGTTATCTCTCCCCGGGAATCGGTCCTTTCCACCCATCTGGCCAGGGCTTGGGGTTCAGGGCTGCTGGAGACGGGCAGGATTTGATATTCAAGGTGTTGGGGGCAAGAAAGCATAGCCTGAAAGGTGTCAGTCCAATCGCACCCGCCTTTGCGCCTTTATTTATCTGAAATCCCACAGAGCCATCCTTCCATCCTTCACTGCAGCTTGTATCAAAATTCATCTGATCGTGGCATGGGTTTCGCAAGGTGGTTTTGTTGTTTGGTTTTTTGTGTTTTTTTTTTTTTTTTCCTTAAAGCCCCAGTTCCTGTGGTGGTGTGGGAATCTCGGGCTGCTTTTTTTTTTTTTTCCTTCTGATGAGAAAGTTTCTCGGAGTGCCAGAGCAAATCTGGGAGAGGTGGGCCTTTGGATGTGAAGCCGAGCTTTCCTGGGGGGAAAAGGTGTGTTCCCAGGCAGGGGTTTGATGCCTGTGAGCAGCTGCCTTTTTCCTGTGCCACCGAGCTTCTCGGTGAGATGCTCTGAGCCAAGCCCTGCCCTGGTTGTTGTGTAGAGTACTTGCGTAGGAGTCTGCATTTAAACTAAGGGGGAAGCGAGGATGCAAAGGAAGCAGCCTCACCTCTCCATCCTCCTCTTTTTACCCCTTATTCTGCCTTGGGAAGCTGAAGGGCAGTGCGATACCTTGTCCCTCCCAAGCCCATGGGTGATCAGGACGAGGTGTGCAAAATGTGCAGGCTGGAGACTGCCCAGGAGCTTGCATCTGGCTTCTTTGCCTTTGGCAGAGACAAAAGCAGCTCCTGGAAATGGCTTGCAAGCTCTCGGCAGGTGAGGGAAGCGTGCAGGGGTCCGGACAGGACGCTGCCGGCACGGCCATGCCAAGGAGGGATGGTTGCACGACAGCTCTCCGAGCTGGCCGGCCCTTCGGCATATGGTGCCGTTGTGCTTGGGCGCTTCGGTTTAAAGAATTATCAAAGAACCCGTCCATCTGGGCCCCCCCCCGCCCTTCGCCGCTGCCGGCCCGGCAGGGCGCCGAGCAGATGGTTTTGCAAACAAAACAGATTTGGGCCGAGGAAGGGATGGAGACCTGGCCAAAGCGGCGTGTGGCCTCAGCTCAGCCCCCGGCGCCGTGAGCACCGAGCTCTCGCAGCAGCGTCTTCCTTGCAGCAGGCTCTGCACCTTGTTGTAGCATCATAGGATGGTTTGGGTTGGAAGGGAACTTAAAGACCATCTCGTTCCACCCCCTGCCCTGGGCAGGGACACCTCCCACCAGCCCAGGGTGCTCCAAGCCCCGTCCAACCTGGCCGCGAACCCCTCCAGGGATGGGGCAGCCACAGCTTCTCTGCGCAACCTGGGCCAGGGGCTCACCACCCTCACAGCAAAGGATTTCTTCCCAGTATCTCCTCTAAATCTCCCCTCTTTCAGTCTAAAGCTGTTCCCCCTCGTCCCATGGCTCCCCTCCCTGATCCAGAGTCCCTCCCCAGCTTTCCTGGAACCCCTTGAGGGACTGGAAGGGGCTGGAAGGTCTCCGCGGAGCCTTCTCTTCTCCAGGCTGAACCCCCCCAGCTCTCTCAGCCTGTCCTCCCAGCAGAGGGGCTCCAGCCCTCCCAGCATCTCCGGGGCCTCCTCCGGCCCCGCTCCAACAGCTCCGTGTCCTTCTGCTGTTGGTGGCCCAGCGCTGGAGGCAGCGCTGCAGGGGTGTGGGGGCCAAGTGTTACGAGTGTTTGTGCCCCTGCAAAAACCCTTCACGATGGCACTGCCAGGGCTTGGGTGGGAAATAACTCCCCCGGAGAGGTCTTTGTCCCCGCTGCCGCGCTTCCCCATCCCTGTGTGCACAGGCTGCCCCGCACGGGCTGGGGGATGTGGGGGTGGATTTGTCAAGGTGGGTGCCGAGGGTGCTCTGCTGCTTGCGGTACCTGAGCTTTCCCGGAAAACCCTCCCTCCATCCATCCATCCATCCGCTGACCCCACGATGTGACAAGCTCGCAGCTCTTGCCAATAAAGTAGTGACTGGGTTGGAATAATATCTGACAATTACGTGCTGAGCCCTGGCATTATGCAATATTTATGCGTGCGTCTGGACTGTAAAACAGTGATTATCTGGAAGGAGTAATTGTTTGCAGTCTTAACGCTGAGTTTCTTTGCTGCTTTGGCCTGGGAGAGCCACACTGTTAATCAGCGGCGCATTGAAACGCTTGCGCCGAAACCAGAGCCACCATTAGCACAGCGGGGCTCCCCCCGTGCAGCGTGGTGGTGCGGCGGCACGAGGCTTTGTGCTGGAGCCCGGTGTTTTATTTATTTTGTTTTATTTAATTTTATCGCCAGGAGCTGTCGGATGGCTCCCGCTCGGGGAGCGTGGAGGGTCCAGCACCCGGCCCCTGCGAGCTGGGCTTGCGTGGGAAGACGGTCTTTGATGTGATGGAGGGCAAACTGGTGCCACGGGCACCCTGTTTTCGGTGGCCAAAACCTTTCCACCCTCCTGTTCCCTCCCGGACACATCGGGCAGCTCGATGGTGGTGCCTTGGAGCAGAGAAATGATTGAAATCTCTCTTTATTCCTCGCCCCGCTCCCTCCACCACGGCAGCCTGCCTTTTATTTTTAATTTTTATTTTTTTTTTTCCCCCCCTCTCCTTCTTTTTCCAAGCGTTGTTTGCTGTCAACCTGGGCCGCGGAGGAAGTCAAAGCTTGAAAAGACAAATGCAGGCTGTCAGATTGCAGGGGTGGGGTGGGAAGGGAGAGGGCAGTGGCGACTCCTGCCCGTCACGCTGGGGCCACGGGGTGGGAGGGCGGGCGACGCTGCTTTCTGCAGCAGAGGAGAAAAGTCTTATTTTGGGGCAAAAACAAAGCTTTGCCGTTCATTTGGTGCTCAGTGGAACGCCAAATGAATGTTTTTTTTTTTTGTTTTTTGTTTCCCCCCAACTCATGCTCCTGTCACCCAGCAGCGGCAGTGTGGTCGCAGCGTTTTGGCACAGGGCAGTATCCCAGTGGAATTCCGGCAGGGATGCTTGGGTTTGAGGTGGGGCGGGGGACCAGGGACGGCACCTCGGTGGGAGCTTTGAGGCAAACAATGTGCCTGGTCAGCAAAAGGAGAGGCCAGGATTACCGCTGCCACAGCTTGTTAACATAAACTAATACAGGCTGCCGCGTCGGACGCGGGGAGATAGGAGGGAGAAAAATGGGAAGCGTGTGCAGGAATAAGGGCCCCGGTAATGAACCTGGCAATGAGAATGCAAAGCAAAACAAACCGGGGAGAAACGGCTTTCCTTGCAGAGCCTGGGCTCGGTCTGCTCCAGCTTCTCGCTGGCCTTCAGAGACTTTCTCCATGGCTGTCCTGCCGGGGGTTGTGCTTTCCAGCAATGCTTCTGGGGGTCCCCTGTGTGTTCCAGAGTTGCGGGAAAGGAGAAATGGTCCTATTTGGAGCCTCGCTGGCCCCAGCCCAGGTCCACTGTCGTCGTGTGGGTGCAAGCAGGGCGATGCTTCGTTGTTGTCTGGTGGGATTTGAGCTCACACTAGAAGAGGTGTGAGGTTATCCGTGACCGGGATGAGTTGTGCACCCTTCCCATCCCATGCAGGACTAGTTGCTGGAAGAGCCAGCGGTGAAACGGCTTTGGCTTCCTGCAGCGAAGAGCAGAGCGAGGTCCATAGCCATTCCCAAGAAATTTGGGGTGAGGAGGCTCCTCGCACACCTTGGCGAGGGAGGGATGGAGGCAGAACGCGATGCAGGCGTCACCCTGGGGTGTGCTGTGTCAGTAGATAACCACGTTGCTGTGTTGCAAGAGGGCAGGTGATCTCCAGCCCCTCTTTTTTTCGGTATGGAGAGCATGGCGGGGGGGACCAAACACCCAGCCCAGCAGCGCGGGGCCAGCCCTTGTTGAAAGGCAGCGGGGGTTTTATGAAGTGTGCCTTCTTGCCTGAAGGGTCCTGTCTTATCACAGGTCCCTCAGCCGTGGACAATTCATCTGTTTTTATGGTGATGACGGAAGAATCCAATCTGCAGCCTGTAGCCGGAAAGTTCAGAGCCACGCAAGGCTGGCTGGGGGGGAGAGCAGGTTTTATTGATGGTCTGGGCTCCTGGAGGTTGTGTGGGAGGAATCTTGTTAATGGGTCCCTTGGGCCACTGCCTCCTGACTCTGCCATACCTCCTTACTCACCCGCCTCAGCTCCTACGGTTTCTTTATTTCCTTTCCCCACCCCTCCCCTTCTTTTGGAGTAAATGTTGGTGCTTGCGAGGGCTTTGGAAAACGCAGCAGGAACGAAGGGCTGAGCCAGGCACCTTCCCTTTGCAGAGCCCTTTTGGGAACGGCCCTATATCGTAGTGGCGTGTCCTTCTGGGGTCGGAAACCGCTGCAAAAGATGCCTCGGGCTCCGTGAGGTGGCTCTGACAAGCCAAGAGCGATGGCCTTGCCACCAAGGTGACCAGGGAGCTGTTGACGGGCTGCAGCCCCATCAGTCTTTGGGGTTGGTTCAAAGTCGGCGGGGGGGATTAGATTAGACCTTGTAGAAACCATATAGAAGCGTAGACCGTGTAGAACTGGTGCTGGGTGGGGAAATGGGGATTGCCGGCAGCAGCCACCTTCTGCCACCCGAATTGTGCGTCCTCCTCGCGGGAATGGTGATGCTCGCTTGAGTGGCGGGGCGTGCGGATCGGGCTCCAGCTTTCCGGCCTGGTTTTTGATAATTAATTGATAGGCGGAAATGTTTGACAAACAAACAGCCAACAGAAATCAAACCCGCTCACGTGCCCGTTAACGTTTCATACTGCCTTTCTTGTTTGTTTGCTTTTAAATCACAAAACGCTGTGATACATTTTTAATCGAAAGCGCTATTGGCTGTTTCCATCGCTATTTCAATAACTTTCTTGACAAAAAAAAAAGAAGTTCAATAGGGGAGTGTAATGGGATATTTTAGGAGGTGGGCGATGGGCTTTTGACAGCCGTTCTCTACAAAGGATTTTTTTTTTTTGTCGGGGAGAAATATATTTAAAAACATGCTTGTTTGGAAGAACACTCTGAGCTCTGGGGATGCTCTTTGATGGCTCCCTGCATCCTTGGTGTCTCGGGAGGGGGGAACAGGATGGGTTGTGTGTGGTGTGACGACTGCTGGTATTTCACCGCTGTCGGTCTCGGTGGCTGTGCCCAGGGCAGGGTCCTCAATTCCTCCACGGCTTGGTGTTTTGTTTTTTTTTTTGGTGTTTTTTTTTTGTTTTTTTTTTGTTGCAATCACACATCGCAGCCCTCCTTAAGGCGCTCTCAGAAGCAAATCCTCCCTGCGGGCTAAAGGCAGTGACTTGCGCGTGACTTTTCTTATCTTGAAAGCTTAACTAAGGTGTTTTTCGCCCCCTCCCCCGTCTTCCTTTCAAAGCGGGAGATGAAAGGCATGTTTGCGTGTATCTGTGTGTATGCAAGCACGGTAAATAGTGGGTGGGGAATATTAATACAGGGCTAAACCCATCCCTGGCACGAATCACAGGGAAGACATATGTTGTGACAACTTTCCGAAGGGGGTTCTGGCCAAGGTAGATACCAAGTGTTCCCTGGAGGGAAGAAGGAGGGAGTGACAGCTCTTTTCTTTCCAAGACTGATGTAATTAAAGAGTTATAATGTCCTTTAACTTCCCTGCCCTTGGCACTGTTGTGCACTGGCTTATTTATTTATTATTTTTTTTAGCACTGATGGGTGGCTAATAGGCTTTATGCGGAGAGGCAGGAGGGCCGGGAATGCAAACAGGCGAGTTCATTGTGTTTCCTTGGGAGTGAGCATCCATCCATCCATCCATCCATCCATCCATCCATCCATCCATCCATCCATCCATCCATCTGTCTTCCCTGCGCGGCAGCCTCTCTGGCTGAGGGTGAGGTTAAAACCACCGTCCTTCCAGCTGCCGGTTAACACGCTGAACTTCGTAAAGGGGAGCTTATTTTAATTTAATAGAAAAATACATTATACATAATCCTCGCAATAAATTCCCATCCGATCTGAAGGAGAATCTACCGGCGTAATGCGTCCGCCCAGCCCAGCCCAGATACCTGCAGGTTTGCGGCTGCATGGCTTAAATAATAACAATAACAATACCAGTAGCAATAATATCCTTTGCTGCCGTCCTTGAGTGACAAAGATGATGGAAAATGAAGTTGTAGATAGCTGGAGATGGCAATGTGAGTATCCTCTACCCATCTTCCAGGTTATTAGCAGGTGTCAGTCACTGGAAGGAATCTAATCATTTCCAGCCGCAGCGATGTCTCCGAACATCAGCCGTGGGGCTGCGGCTGCAGAAAGCAAATGGGTTTTATGGGCTGGGTTCCCATTTTTGCTCAGAACTGTGAGAGGAGCTGGAACGGTGCGGATGCCCGTGGCCACACCGCATTGCCCCCTGCTCCCGGGTGTCACCGTAACACCCGTAGGACACCCGCTACCTGCTGCCGCGGTGGAGTTGGACCACCGATGCTTTCACCCCTTGCTCTGCTAACTGCCCTCACCCAGTTATCCATCCTGGATTAATCTGAGGAAGGTGGTGGCGGGGAGAGGCTGTAGCTGTTGAGGAGGGAGGAGAGCATGAAATCACGCCCTGTGGACGTGGTGTGCATTCCAGGAGCTCTTCTGGAGCCGGTCATAAAGGGAAAAAAATTGCATTGCTCCCTTTGAATCCGCATCCGTGGTGGGCAGCGGGGTTAAATGCGCAGTAACGCTCGCTTTTTGAATGGACGCACAAGACCCGCGATGGGTGTCAGGGCTTGGTGGGGCTGTGGCGGGGGGGGGACTTGCTCCCGCGCACCTTTCCCGGAGGGTCCGGCTGGTCCGGAGGAGCCGGGGAACGGCACGAGTTCATTGTTTTCCAAGCAGGTGGTGCTTTGCGAGCTTAAAGTGAGCACCAGATGGGCAGAGATGATGAAAGAGGCATCGGCGTGAAAGGCTTCCCTCTAGGGTGTTAAATATTACATTCGCCGAGCCCGCCGAACTGTTGAAACCAATAGAACTAATTAGAGAGCCGATGCCCGGGAAGGACGCGCCTTGGCTAACGGCTGAAAGAGATGCCAGATCATACAAAAACCTCCCTTTGTCTGCCCCAGCGTCTCGCCTGAGCCGCCGTTTGGGGGATGGCACTGGAAAAGGGAGCATGTCCCGTGTCCCGGGGCCCACCTTCCAGTGTGGACGAGGGCTGGGAAGCGGAGGGGCCAGCTGGCTCCTGTGCAGCAGGGTTGGTTTTTCCCCCCTCTTCTCATCTGCTGAGCGGCAGGGTCGGTTTTTCCCCCCCCTCTTCTCATCTGCTGAGCAGATTGAGAAGACCTCACCGGCGTTCGCATGCCTTTGGAGAGCTATGCCGTGTCCTGTGCTCATGCAGGAGGTCTGCGAGAAGTTTCCAGGGGATGGGAGAAGGTGCAAGGGGGCCGTGGGGGCTCTGGAGAGCCTGTTTAAAGTCACCGTCACGGGGCTGTCACCCTCATGATATCGCAATGAGTGGCTCCTCCTCTTTTTCAGTGACAAATCAAGCTTTGGAAGCGGAGAGACCTGGTTGAGGTCAGGCTGAGCAAAATCCATGGGGGTTTTGCTGGGTTTGAGGATTTCACCCGCAGCTATTGTGCCCTCACCGGGCTCGACGGGGGGCTAACGGGCACCACCGTACACCTTACCCTCCCAAAAAAAAAAATTAAAAAAAATCAGCTTTTCCCCAAGTCTCCATCGCTGCCACAGAAGCGGGAGAGGCGTCTCCACGTCATGAGCGAGAATAAATCCATTATCGCGCCCTTGTTGGTCTGGGGTCTCATTCTCTTAATGGGCTTGTTAAGAGCCCGCGTGCCAACAGCTGCCCTGAAAAAGGGCAGAATTAGCCAAGCCAGCCCGCGCCATCTGTGGCCGCCACCAGAGCTGCTTCATGCCTTTGTGCAGCCAGTGCCCCTCTGCCCCCCCCTTCCCTGGCAGCCCTCGCCACGGAAGTAATAATAATGATAATAGTAATAAAAGGAAAGGAATTAAGGCAAGTAGGCAAACAGAAAGATGAGTTGTTGCGTGGCGGCTGGGCAGATTCTGATCTCGATGCCAAGGGAGCATCATTCCAGCCTGACGGCATCTTTCCCTGGAAGCGCTTTGGGGTGGCGGTCGTAAAGAAACATGCCGGCTGAAAAATGGCCAAAAAAAAAAAAAAAGAAAAAGAAAAAAGGAAACTGAGGCAGCCCAGGATCTCTATTGTCGAGCGGACAAAGCAGCTGTGATTAGTAGGAACAGGGGAGAGGAGAGGGTAAAAATAAAAGGCGGCTGATTGTGTCGCCGCCTTGTCCGTGTCAAGAGAGGATCTGGCTGTGGTAGGTTGACAGGTTGTCTGGATAAATAGTTTGGGGGCAGAACATACATTTCTGATGGAACTTTCCTTTTTTTAACAGCCGAGATCAGGAGCTCCAGAGGTACTGTCAAGGACGGGCGAAGCTCTATAAATCAGGACAGGCTTTTTTTGTCTGTCTGAAAAGTCTTATCTCGGGAGTTCGTCCAGGCAATTTTTTGAGGTCTCTCTAGCTTCCTCCCTTCCCCTTATCAGAGCGCCACAGCTTTAAATGCAGATAGATACCCTCTAATGGAAGCACAAGCCAGAGCCCTCACTCCTTGTAAGTGCCAGCTCATAATTTAGTTGTGTGCCCTTTGGCACCCGCACATCCATCAAGGAAAGCGGAGGCGGCGTCACCTCCCGGCACGCCGAGGAGCGAGGGGGGGACCGATGGCTCGCGGCCTCCCGGCTGGGCGCGGGACGAGAAGTCTGTAAAATGGGCTGAGGCCGCTGGGTTTTGGTACCGTGGAGGCGCTTAGGGAGCGATAAAGAAATCCTTTCTGGTGTCTGAGGCAGGTAGAGATGAGCAGGGGGTAGCGCGGTTCCCTGAGCAGCCATTTCTTGGAATCTTTTGGTTTTTCCCCCCCCCGCCTTGTTTTTTTTTTTTTTCTTTTCCCCTCCTTCACCCCTGCTTTTTGTATTTCAACGAACTGAGCTGGGAAGGAAGTGCCGATTTTTGGCTGGCCGCGGTCCAGAGGGACGTCGCGCCGCCGAAAGCCGGATGGAAACCGAAACGGGGTGGGTTTTCTCTCCTTTTTCGTGGGGGAAGGCGTCCTGCAACCCCTTGGCTGCCGGAACCCTCCCCAAATCTCCTCGAGCCCTTTCGAGGCTCCTGTCGCTGTCTCTAACGAGCGGCACACGGCTAGTGGCCGCACTTCACCATTCCCGACGGCTCCAGATTGTTAATTCCCCTTGTTTTCCCCCCGAAATAGCGGGTTTGCCTTCTGTTAAAGCAGCGTGTGGCAGCAGCCCGCGAGCTCCTCACCTGTGGGCATGAGAAGGGGCTTTAATAGGTTTCTTCTCTCTGCCCCACTGGGCTGTGACCGGGGGGGGACACAAAGCCACCCGAGCCACTAATTGCTTTGGCCCTGCAACTCCCCAGCGCTGAAAAAAGATTAAAAGGGAAGGAAAACAGCTATTCTATCTCTTTCTTGAAGAAAAAAAAAAAAACAAAAAAACTTGCAGCATGAAAGGCTCATTAATGTCATTAGTGTTTCATTAACCTCTAGCCAGACAAATAAGCTGGAGGTAATTTAGCGCTATAGGGAAAAGAAAGGAAATTAAAAATTACCCAGGTGTAGGTGACGTTCTCCGCTGGGTGCGTTTTGGTGTGGGGGGGGTGTGGGATGGGCTGCCGGGGGCTTGGAGGGCGGAATAGCGAGCGGGGAGAGGCACGGACTGGGGCAAAATGGGATTCGTTTGACCCACGACGACGTTCGAAACCTTGAAAAGGAACGCGGCGCCGCACAATGAGGGGGGAAAAAAAAAAAAATTAAACAAAGAAGGGGCGGTGTGTGTGGGGGAAAGATATTAGTGGCTGCAAAATTTTCTTTGTTTAAGTAAAAAGTTTTCTCCCCTTGTTAATTTTTTTTTTGGGGGGGAGGAGGTTATTTGATTTTTATCTCTCCCCAAGTTTGTGCGCTCCATCCCCACTCACGCGAAGTCCCTCCGCGTGTATAGACGCACGAAGAGATGTATTTATAGGGATGCGAACGCAGGCTCCGGCTGCTGCTCTGTGAGCCCGACTGTAACGCGTTGCCTCCCCCTCAGTTGCCTTCCCTTCAGCGAGACCTTCTGCTATGAAAGGAACGTTGTTAGTGCCGCCCCGAAATGTAAAGGTGGCTTGGAAGCGTAAAGAAATCGCAGTGCTTTCGCGCTCTTTGTTGGAGTTGTGTTCTGGTAGCTTCCAGGATCGCCTAATTAATCTGGGTCTTCCATGAGCAAGTGATAAGAGGCGGTTTCTGCCCATGAGAGAGGTGAGAGTGAAGAAAATTAGGGAAGGGGAGATGTTTCTCCCCATCCCTCTGGTCCCCAGTTGCAGAGGGATGAAGGTGGCTTTGCCCAAGGTCACCTGGAGGAGATGGAGCCGAGCTGAAGATGCTCCTCACGGATCCCGATCCCGCGTTTTCCGCTTGTTCTCCTGTCCCACTACTTCCCCCCCTGCGCGGTTTGCCTGTTTCTGGGTTATTTTTGCTTTGTGGTGTCGGGACCGGCGGGTTTCCTGCTGCTATCCGTGGGGGTGGGAGGAGGACATCTCTGCCGCTTCTTTAGCTCTAATCCTGGCTTTCTGATGTGCTCCGTCTAACTCTGAATAAGTCACCTAACGTCCGTGGCTCCGTTTTCCCTAGCCACCAAATGCGGATAACTCTTTCGGTGTTGTTTGAATTAGTGCTTGTAAAGGACTTTTGAGCGCGAAACATGATGCTCGTGCCGGTTTTTGTGTCTTTACCCACTTTTGCCTGGTGTTTATGGCGACAAGGGGTCTCTCAGCAGAGCGAAATCTCAGATGTTTGCGTTGAGCGGAGGTTGCCATTGGGCCGTTGTGCGGCACAGGGAAGGGATGGGAGACGCTGCATAATGTTGCCAATAGCTCTAGCTCCTCGTGCTTGTTTTCGGTAGCACCTTGAGCCCCGGTGCTGCTTTTAGGGACTCAAAAAACCTGCAATCCTTAGTGCTGCAGGAGCTTTCTAGTGCGGGTCAGCCCGAGACCTCTGTATTTCCCAGGATCCCAAGGCAGCCCGCAGGCACGAATAACCTTTACGTTGTCCTCCCAGCTGTTCGTGTAAACTTGGCTTCTGCTTGTTCCTGTCGTGCCTTATTCCCGTGAGGATGGGGCTGTAGATAGAGTGGGTAAAAACGGGTCTCCCAGGTGGACGGCGAAGGGAAAACGGCAACACTAGGAGGGCAGGAGCCGAGAGCAGATATGGACCCCGCTTGGCCAGATGTGCAGGCGACAAGCCTGATTCTCTCTTTAGGCAGGGCAGGCAAAGACAGGAAAGATCCAAGGGATGTCTTTAAGCATCTCCAAATTAGCCTAGTGTGGTAGAAATCTCAGCCAAATTTCCTGGGTGACCTGGTGTTGGGGAGTTGAACTGAGACTTCTGGTAAGGGGCGGTGATTTGGGGCGCTTGTCCGAGCAGTGGCCCGCGTAGGAGCAGTCACAAAGAGCTTTCTGAAAATTTGGGACCCTTTTCTGACGGATGAACCCTTTGAACGAGGCGGAATTCAAAATCGCTGGGGGGAATCTTGGTCTGGTTTCGCCATCGTGAAACAGCACAGGCTGAACCACTGTAAAGATCATTTTTATTGCCATCTATCGGTGTTTCTATCTGTGTTTCCATCCCGTCCTTTTGACAACAGTATATGAGCAGCCGGCATTTATCCCTTTTCCAGCTAAATCTCTTTCAACCCGTGCAAGAAGCCCAGGAAATGATTTGACGAAAATATACAGTTCACCGAAATTATTCAACCCTCGAGCGCTCAGGTTTAGGTCAGTGTAAATTTGGAATAAATATTTGTTCTGGTTCTTATCTTAGCCAAGCTGATTTACCCAGCAGCGGCTGATAACTCCTTTTAAATTCACTGCAGAATCATCTTCTTCCAAATGCTTATTCCCTCCTTTTCCCCCGTGCCCCTGCCTGGGTTTGTTATCATGGGGTGGCGCACACGGGTGCCAGATTGCTGTCGAGCTCTGCAGGATCCTCAGCTCCGTGGTTTTTTCCAAAATGAAAAACGTTCATGGGAAGCGCGTGGAAATGTCTTTTGTTTTCTAATAGAATTTCATCAGAAAATTGGGAAAAGCTTCTCCAACTTTTCTTTAGAAAGCCCAAATTGGGAACAAATGTCTGACTTGCACAAAAGATAGCGTTTCGCTGGTTTATGATACCTTTTCACTTGTTCAACTTTTAAGTAGAGTTGTTTTTTTCTCTGAACCTAAGCATTTCCTTCTTTGACTACAAATCTCTCACTTGAGGTGGAGAGTGCTTTGTAATAGAGTTATTTACCCATCATTATTTCTAGGAACAGACTTTAAATGAGCTGAAAACCAGGAGCTGCACTTGTCCTGGCTCCTGCCGGCTCTTTGCCCATCCCTTCCTGGCCCTCTGCATTTCCCACATCTGCCCCTCGCTTTGTGCGGTGCAAGAGTATGAGGGACAGCAAGGAGGGTGGTCTTGGAGCATCCCTTCCCAGCGGCATTCCGACCTGGCAGCATGCCATCCCCGCTGCATCCCGGCCCGGCAGCATCCCTTCCCAGATGCATCTCTGCCCGGCAGCATCCCATCCCCGCTGCATCCCTGCCTGGCAGCGTTCCTGCCTGGCTGCACCCCATCCCTGCTGCATCCTGTCTGGGGAGCATCCTTTCCCAGCTGCATCCCTGCCCGGCAGCATCCCGTCCCCGCTGCATCCCGTCCCGGCAACATCCCTTCCCAGTTGCATCCCTGCCCGGCTGCATCCCATCCCCGCAGCATCCCAGCCCGTGCCTGGGGAAGCAGCACCATCTCGCGTCGCTCCGGAGCTGGCACAGCCGGTACCTGCGCGCTTCCCACTTCCCAGGGAACCCGAGGAAAAGTCAGTCCCCAACACCAGCCCTTTCCCAGCTGCCTTGTTCTGCCCTCTCAGGACCTGGACCACACTTTGCTCTTTCTTTTCCTCTCCTGTTTTTCAAGGGCAGGGACCTCTGAATTCTTCTTCTACCTGAGATGATGTTGAATGGTTCAAAAGTGCCTCTTATTCCCCGGGAAGGTATGGATGGATCTGGTGCAGGACATGGAAAGGTGCTGAGGTTTATTTGCTGTTGCTCAGACTCCTGCTATACCAGCCTATTTTATACCTGTCTGAAATAATAACTGCGTATAATGTAACTAGGAGGCCTGTTCTTTTTAAAGTATGGTTTTTAAGGGTATGTAGGACCTAGGGAGTTACCACATCCCCAAAGGGAGTCTTATCCTGCTGCCCCTGGAGACCACGACTGCCGGGGATGGTGGGTTACGAGGGTTTGTGATGAAACCAGGAGTGGGGACAGCGTGGGGTCTGAAGAAGCTTGTTTGGGTCGGCTTCTTGGAGAGGAGTATTTCTAGTGCCGTGAGATGCTGAAAGGAAAAGCCAGCGCGTGGCAGCCCTTGCTGGGCCAGGCGTTGCGTGTGTCGTGGTGGGGAGAGGCTGCACGGAGCAGGACTTGCAGCCGAAGGCCTGGAGATGGCGGGGCTGAGACTTCGCTGGGTAATGCATTTCTTTTTAGAGATGTGTACGGCTTTTCCTCCGTTGGAAACAGCCGAGTTCGAGCCGACACTGAGACGCTGCTGTCTGGAAACGATCAGCTCGGTCCCAGCTTGGGAATAATATCCTCTTAGGGGAAACTGAGGCACGTTGTCTATGAAACAGCGGCTGTATCTTTTGCAAGGCAGCTCCGGGCACCGTGCGTGCCAGCTCGGGTGGGTTTCTGTTAGGAAACCTTGTGCCACGTCTCTGGGAGACCTGTGGGTTGTGGCGAGGAGTTGAGCAGGAGCATCCCACGCTCACGTGCAAGGATGCAGAGGGGAAGCCCGTAGCAATTAACACTGAGAGGCTTCGGTTCCTCTCGAGCATCTCTTGCTGTGACACGAGGCACACGCCAGTTGTCACTTGCCGCCCGGGCACAGGCACCTTTGCTGCCTTGCAAACAGATGTGTGACTTTCCCAGGGCAGAAATCCTATTAAACATCTCCTCTAACTACTCCCGGGGCAGAATTCCTCTTAAACACCTCCTCTAACCCAGCGGTATGTTTGGGATGCCCCAAAAAGTTCTTGGAGCGTGCAAGGTGCCTGCAGCACAGGGGATTGGAGACGGTGAGGTTTTCCAGGCAAGACTTATTTTGCTTAAAAGCTGGGGGGGGGGAGGGGCGTGAAACAAAACAAAGAAAACATCTGGAGAAACAACATACTACAGCCTCCTTCCCACCAGCGAGTGTTTTGTTTGTCTTGTTTGAATTGAGATATTTGCATTTGAAATGCACCTGCAAATATATATATATATATATATATATATATATATGCAGATAGAGCCCTAGAAGATGAAACTTGTAGTTTCAGCAAAAAGACTGAAATAGCTTCGTGTTTTTGCCTTTATTTTTCCATTCTGGCTAGTAAAGAGGCTGCTATTGGCACAAGGCTACCAGGCTGGAGAGCGTCCACCAGTACAGTCCAGTTTCGTGTGTGTGGGGGCCAGCTTGGGTAGATGGATAATAAATATAATTCCCTCTATTACCATGCTCTTCTCTTCATCGTGGCGTTGTTAGGTAGCAGATACCTTTCCCCTGCGTCTTCTCTAACTCGCGTTATGTGAATTGTGTTGTCTAAAGGCTTTATTGGGAAGGGGAGTGATGAGTTTGTAGCCGAGGGCGGATTTCGCATTATGGGGTGGGACGGGAGAGCGGCTCAGAATGGCATGGGGCTGCCTTGAAACGGGGACTTCTGGGGGTTTTTAGAGACAACTCTGCAGACACACTGGGGAAAGAAACTCTTCGCATGATGCTCAAACTCTTTCTTTGCGTGCCGCTCAGACTCTCTTTGCGTGCCGCTCAGACTCTCTTTGCGTGATGCTCAAACTCTCTTTGCGTGATGCTCAAACTCTCTTTGTGTGCCGCTCAAACTCTTTGCGTGCCGCTCAAACTCTCTTTGTGTCATGGTCAAACTCTTTGCGTGATGCTCAAACTCTCTTTGCGTGATGCTCAAACTCTCTTTGCGTGATGCTCAAACTCTCTTTGTGTCATCGTCAAACTCTTTGCGTGATGCTCAAACTCTCTTTGCGTGATGCTCAAACTCTCTTTGCGTGATGCTCAAACTTTCTTTGTGTCACGCTCCAACTCTCTCTTTGCGTGCCGCTCAAACTCTTTGCGTGCCGCTCAAACTCTTTGCGTGCCGCTCAAACTCTTTGCGTGCCGCTCAAACTCTTTGCGTGCCGCTCAAACTCTTTGCGTGCCGCTCAAACTCTTTGCGTGCCGCTCAAACTCTTTGCGTGCCGCTCAAACTCTCTTTGTGTGATGCTCAGACTTTCTTTGTGTGATGCTCCAACTCTCTCTTTGCGTGACGCTCCAACTCTCTCTTTGCGTGACGCTCCAACTCTCCGTACAATGAAGTTTTCTTGCCAGTGACCCTTCCCAGTAGCTCTCCTGTTCCTCCCAGTGCCCGAGACCTGCTGGAAGGCTGAGATGGGACTTCGGCAGGTCCCCAACCCAGGTGCAAGCATCAGGGTGATGGCAGCCGGCAGCGTTTCGCTGCTGGAGGGCCCTGGGGCGGGAGCCAAATCGGGGCTGGATATTGACATTGAAAGTTGGCTTTTTGAAAGGCACAACAGCCTTTGCTTGCTGCAGAGCTAATTATTATGCAAATTCATGCTAATAAACTCTGCCTTGCGTGTTGTTGAGAAGCTGCCTTTCCCGGTTAACATACCAGTAATGAGAGGTAGATTTGTAATTCAGATGCCGGTGGTAATATCCTAAATTACTCTGTGCTATAATGGACTTTATTTCTTTCTCCCCTCAGCTTCTCCCCCTCCTGGCCCCCCCCAGTCCAAATGTCAATGCAAATCAGTTACAACTTTGCATATTTATTGCAGATGTATTTATTGTTGATACAGGGGTGAGACCCTCAGCTAAACAGCTCCCTCCGGCACTCGCGGTGGGGTTTTTACCTGGCTGGCGCCAGCCGCCGCATGCTGCGGCGATGCTCGGGGGATGCTCTGCATCCCTCCAGCCTTCCCCAGCTCTGGCAGCGGGTTCGGAAAGGGGAGTTTTGTGACTCTGGTTTCAAAGAGCTTCGTTCTCCTCCGTGCTGGCCAAGCACGGGGGGCATCCTGCCTCACTGCTTATTTCTTTTTCGCAGCAGTGATTTGCTGGAGGCAAAACCCAGGTGGTGTTTGCCATGGGGGTGGGCAGCCCCAGGAGGGACAAACAGCATCCTCGGCATCTCCCCCTCCATCGCCTTTCTTTTCCTCCCCCCAAGGAACAGCTCTGGAGTGAGGAGAGCATATGTTTTTGGGTTTGGTTTTTTTTTTGGTGTTTGTTTTATTCATTAATTCCTTAGCATCTTTCAGCGCGTGGTTTTACATGACTGCTTATTCCCTGAGTTGGTAGAGATAACCAAGGAAGCACGGATCATTTCCAGCCTGAGCTAGGATTTAGGCCTTAAAGCTAGTGAACTGAGGCTTAGATTAGATGGCATCAGCCCTCTGTAATCTCTCTCTGTAAGATTTTAGCCCAACTTTGTCATCTTAATCAATGGAAAATCATGCAAGTCAGCTGCGCTTGACGTTTCCGCCACCGTTGGGCCGCTTCTGAGCCAGAAATACCCTTCTGTTACTCAGCGTCCCGTGTCGCGAAAAAAATGTAAGCGCAGGTTTCTTTCTGGAGCCGCGAATCAGGGATCAGAAAATCCTGATCTGAGGCCATCGGAGAGGGGACTGAAAAGCAAACCCACCTCCCATCGCACTGCAGGCGGACAACTGCCACCCTCGCTCTTTTTTTTGGGGGGGAAAGGAGAGATCCTGCTCCTTGCTGGTGTTTGGCTTCCATTTGGGAGCAATGGGGGAGCAGTGCCGAAAGGAAAAACCGGTTTGTATTACTTCAGATTTTTGTGGGTTTGAGTTTTCTGGCTTTATAGCTTTTGTAGTTTTCCTTAGGGGAAAACCCTGCCGGAGGAGCTGGGGCTGTTTCAGCGGATTGTCCTTCTCTCGCTGAGCAGAGGGAATGGTAAGGGACAGAATTACATCCAGGTGGGTTTCAGCTTTAAGTGGGATCTTGTTGGTCCCGGCTTTCTGTTTACTCTGAGGTGTGTTTTCATTTTCTTTTTTACCTTGTTGAAGAAGAGACAGCTCCAAATCTTGGGAATATTCATGGCTCTCCAAATCCTTTTCATCGGTATGCCTTGAAAATTGGCTTTTTTGGGGGAATCACAGAATGGTTTGGGTTGGAAAGGACCTTAAAGATCATCTAGTTCCAACCCCCCTGCCCTGGGCAGGGAATAATCTCTGCTTTTGGCTCTTGGGGTGATTATCTGGGGAGGGAATGGTGAGCTCCAGCTCAGCTTGAGCTCTCCCAGCCATTGTTTGTGGGTTGTGCATCCCTCATGGACCACACATTTCCTTCCCTGGGTTTGCTCCATTCCGGGGTCGGAGCACGAGGGACCGGGGAGACCTTGAGCGAGAGTGAGAGTGCGGACAGAAGCAGGAGTGCCTCCAGGCCAGCCCGAATCAAACGCCAGAGGTTTTTGAAGCCTTTGAACATTGTTTTTTAACTTTGCTTCCATTTACATTCTGGCTTCTGCATTGCAAGAAACCAGTCGGGATGAAGAGAGAGGGAGAGGCTTCTGAAAGGGATCAGGAGATGCTCTGCAGCCCGGCTCCTCCTCCTCCTCCCTGTGGTGTCCCTTTGGGGACCAGAGGGACGGTCACCAGATACACCGGGTTTGCTCTGAATCAGTGTTTTCTGATTTTTCCCAAGGCCGCACTAGAACTGCCAGAAATCATCCCTTCCAGCCTCAAAATATCCAGGAGTCACTGCAGAGCAAAGGGGTGCGGAGCCAGAATACTGCGTGCAGCCTCGGGGCGGGGGGGTGTGTGTGATTTAAGACAGGGAGAGTAGCCGCGAGGGCTGTGTGTTATTCCCACCCCCTGATTTGCTTGTGTGGTCCCCACGCGGCCCCTCTGATGTGCCCTGGCTTCATGTCTGCATCTTGCAGGCAGCTGTGCATCCTTGTGCATCGTCACATGCATCCTGGTGCATCTCGTGCATCCTTGTGCGTCATGTGTGTTCTTGTGCATCCTTGTGCATCATACGCGTTCCTATGCATCCTTGTCTGTCGTGGGTGTTTTCGTGCACCCTTGTGCATCATGTATTCTTGTGCATCATGGGCGTCCTCCTGCATCCTTGGGTATCCTCCTGCATCCTCTTGCATCCTTATGCATCCACGTGCGTCCTCCTGCATCCTCGTGCGCCCCGACACCCTGGCGTGCTCGTGGCAGGGATGCTAAGCGTTGCTTTGCACTAAGCAGGGCCCGAAGGGTGTCTCGTCGCGAGGCAGCGGGCCCGTGGAGCGTGGGGATGCATTGGGGGTTACGAGGAGCCGGGAGCGGCATGCAGTGCTGCAGCTCTTCCACACGGTGCTGACAAAACTCCACGGCAGGCGGAGAAGCCTCTAGATCATCATCACTCCTTTCCGCAGGTCCATGTTCTCCCCGCCAGCCTGCGTGCTGCTGTAGTTTCCCCCATCCCATACGCGGGGAAAGGTTGGCAGTGCCTACCCTGCGACCAGGGCAGTGTTAAACTTGACCCCAGGGATGCAGCAAAGGGAAGGAGCTGCTTGTTTGGATGTTTAGGCTGTAGGTCTCAGCTCCTGGATTGCTGTGGGGTCTGGAGACCCGGGATGGTGCCCTCCTCTTGTTCACCAGCTGCTCTCCAAGCCACGGAGTCAGGGTGCACAAGGCAGAGGGTGTTTCTTCTCATTTTCAAGTCGAAAGATGAGTCTGAAAGGGCACGTCCGCACTCTGAGGACTCCCTATATGGTGCGACCTTGTGGGGGGGTTGGAGACAGTCATTTCCTGACTTCGTGGGGTGGCAGAAGCAGGGGGGAAATCTCTCGCAACTGTCTACGCTGTGGCTTCACCCAAGAGCCAGCCTCCCACCGAGTGTCTGCTGCGGCTTCTTAATTGCTTTCTTAACTTTGTTATACTTCTTCTGCTGGCAGTGCCCCGAAGCAAGGAGTCCCCCAGGTGCATTAGCTCTTGCATGCTAAAATTAGCTGCTTTTATTTAATTTTAAAGAAACGTAGCTTCCTTTGAGTGCCTCCCAGCATCTGCTGCGGAAGGGGGCAGAGGGAACGCGCGGTTAATTTTGCATGTGCTGTTCCTTCAAGCACATGTATCCTCCATGTATTATTCGGCCTGCTGAAAGTTTTTAATGTTTCTTGCAGCTGTCCTTTGCGACCCTGCGCAAGTCAGGCTCCGTGGCTACAAAACGAGGGTATGAATACTTCATCTCTCCCGACATATGTCTGTCTGGACTGGTTAGAGCCGACGCTTTTCAGGGCGGGCGCATGGGCTCCGGTGCAGGCTGCAGAGCTCCGGGTTTTAGAATCACAGAATGGTTTGGGTTGGAAGGGACCTTAAAGATCATCTCATTCCACCCACCTGCCCTGGGCAGGGACACCTCCCACCAGCCCAGGGTGCTCCAAGCACTGTCCAACCTGGCCTTGAACCCCTCCAGGGATGGGGCAGCCACAGCTTCTCTGGGCAACCTGGACCAGGGGCTCACCGCCCTCACAGCAAAGAATTTCTTCCCAATATCCCATCTCAATCTCCCCTCTTCCAGTTTAAAACCCTTCCCCCTCGTCCCACGGCTCCCCTCCCTGCTCCAGAGTCCCTCCCCAGCTTTCCTGGAGCCCCTTGAGGGATTGGAAGGGGCTGGAAGGTCTCCGCGGAGCCTTCTCCTCTCCAGGCTGAACCCCCCCAGCTCTCTCAGCCTGTCCTCCCAGCAGAGGGGCTCCAGCCCTCTGAGGTGTTTGAGCCCTGCTGAGCCCCCAGGACTGGTTTTACCTGGGCAGAAGCACAAGGTGGGGGGACATCAAAGTGTTTGGAGACCCCTTCTCTGCCTTGTGTTGCCTTGGCCAAGTCACTTAGGATACCCGTCCCTCAGCTTCTCGCTGTTTGGGGTCGTGTTGGGGTGGTATTGGCATGGTAACTGGAGTAATCTGGCATGGAGAGGGCACGAAGCGTCTCAGAAGAACCTGAGCCAGGAGGGAGAAGGGCTGGAGGGTGTCTCTCCTTGCCAAGTTTCCTAAGCTGAGGCCAGCACACACGTGCGTGTTTTACATAGGGCGCTAAAATAATTTATGGAGAGCTTCTCCCTTTCAGCAGAGGAGGTGGTCAAGACGAGCGAATAAATCTTTAAAAGAATAATGTTTTCAAAATCAGGCTCCTTGTCCTCGAACCCTTTGATGTATGAGAGCAATAGTAGGTAGGACACATAGTGAAATATACATGAGATCTCCCTGGAAGAGAATGGCGGAGTGGAGAAAATATTAGTGTTTACATCAAAACTCAATTGGAGCACTCGTTTCAAGATGATAGTTTATTATATTGAATGCAATTTAGTCCCAGGAGGATGTTTCTTCCGCGGGTGACACCGCAGGCTCGCTCCCCACCTTCTCCCCGTCGCCGCACCTGGCTGATGCACGCTCTCCGTCTCGCTGCAATCTCGGGACGGTTGGGAAGGGAAAAGGAGGAAATCACTGAGTTTTTGGCAGATTTTCTGTTTCTTAGAGGCCCGGGGCAGGTGTCGGCTGGTGTTGACCCCAGGTTGGGAGGGATGCATTGGGAGATGAGAGGATGCAGAGGGAAGAAACCCCTGGTGAAGCGGAGAGCTGGTTTTCAGGCCATCAGTCCCTCCCCTCTGTCCTGCCCCCTTTCAAAACCAAGCCAGTGCCCCGTATCGCTGTGATTAATGGATGGAGGAGGATTACTCCTGCTTCGCACCCCTTTGCTGAGCCTGGACTCGAGCAGATCACCAGTGGGCTACGTTTGCTACGTCTCCAGGTAGACGGATATTGCACCACGTGAAGGGGAGGGCTGGGGAGAAGGAAGGTGCGTGGACTCGGCATCCCCCAGGAGCCCTGATGCCATGGGGACAGGGAGGGCAATACTTTCAGACAGGTGACCCACAGAGACCCGCCTCTTCTGCTCCAGATGCAGCAGGTGCGGAGGTCTGCAGCCTTGCTGGCTGCTTTTAAGACACTTTTATTTGCAGTGGGTGCACAACGTGGCGTTGAACGGCAAGGCGCGCAGTGGCGGGTAGCTTCGGGAAGGCGGCGGATCCTAGAGGGCTTGCCTGAATATTTCCTCCAGACCGTTTGGGGACCCATCACAGGTTGGGTGCCGTGGGGCAGCCGGCGGGGTGCCTGGCATCGCCCCACAGCTGGACGAGGAACCCTGAGCATCCCCAGCAGCACATCAGGGCTTGGGAGTCTCTTAGAGTCCAGTTTTTAGCCAAGGCGGAGAATATTTTAGTACCTCGGGGCATGTGGTGCAGCAGAAGTGTATCATTTTGTTTATTCTTCTTTTTTTTTTTCTTTTCCTCAACGCGCTTTCCCTCCCAGTTATGAAGAGCCGTGTCAGAAATCCCTCCCGCCTAGTGCATTTTTCACCAGTATATTAGCCGGTCCTGGATGGTGGGCACCTCGCTTGCTCTTGAATAACATTGACTGTAATCCGTGCGCGTTTCCTGGGCTGGCGGTGGATGGGATTCCCCAGGGCTGGGGCTGTCAGGGCCGGCGAGCGTGATTTGCTTCGCGGGCAGAGGATGAATGCCGTTAGCAGAGTTATTAGTTCTGCCGATGGCTGCCCTGCACGGGGCAGGGAAACCAGTGGGAAACTGGGAAACCAATGGGAGACCCCCATCCTACCTGGGGCTCTCATTTCTCCTTCGTTTCCTAATGTGCAATTAGTCATATGGATGTAAATTACAGAGGGAGCGGGAGATGAGTGTGAGAATTAAAAAAAAAAAAAAACCACAACAAAAAACCCATAAAAATATTAATTTATTCCACTGCAAATGTTGTTTTTCATAACCCTGTTCCTCTCGGCGGCTGCAGGGTGGAAGGAGGGAGGCGGTGGTGTAGGCGCCGGGCAGCAAGGATGAGGTTTTCAAAGTCACGCGGGAGATCGGGATGCTCGGTTCCCATTAATTTTAATAAGAACGGGACATCTGTCTCATCGCTGACTTTGAAAATACCAGCCCAAACTTTGTCTAACCCTGGGTTCTTTCTCCGCCTGTCGCTATCTTTTAACAATGCTTTGAGGGCGTTTAGCAATAAAAAGCAGCTTTTAAACACCCGGGTGCTTCCTGACCGGCTGCCAGCATGGATTGATAGAGACCTTGTTAAAGGGAGAACGCAGCATTTTTGTGGTTTCAGACCTGCTGCGGGGCAGCAGAGAGAACGCCTCTTGTTCTGTCCGATGGTTGGCCATTAATACAGGGTTAAGAGTATCTTTAATTTATTCTAAAAACCTCCAAGAAGAGAATAATCAGTGTTCTTCCCAGGTAACTCATTCCCGTTAGCGATATGGTCTTCCTTGGGACGTGGCATCCCAAAGTGGATCCCTCCTGCTGCTCCTGCCCCCCTGGACCATCCGTCTGATGGTCAATTTATATTTACCTGCTGATGGACTCTCTATTTGCACACCCCGCGCCGCAGTCCCGCTGTCTATCCAGCGTTTGATTTCTTCGTCCTTACGTGTATTACTTTCCAGTTGTCTTTATTGAATTTCATCTCACTTTTTTTGTTGTTGGGTTTTTTTCTTTATTTTTTCCCCAGCTGTTTGTCTAATTTATTGCGAGTATTTTGAATTCCGAGCGTGCCCCGCTCCTTCCAGTCCAAGCTCCTCTTTGCAAGATCTCAGCTGCTTTTTCTGCTTTATTTTCCCCATCCCTGCTGAAGTACAAAGCGAATAGACTCCGGCCCAGGGCACACAAAGGGAACCCATTTGAAATGCCCTTCCCAGTGACGGGGAAATGCTCGGCCGTTATTCCCTGTGTTGGTTCAGCCGATGACGTTTCCACCCCCGGTGCTGCCCGAGCTTTTTCCCCCCAACTTCTCACTCATAGGGGATGTCATGTGGGACGATGTCAGGCGCTTTAATGAAGTCAAGGTATATCGCATCTGTTGCCTCCCCCGCTCCGATCCATGAGGCCAATTACACCGTCAAAAAAGGAAATTAAGTTGGTTTGACATGATTTGCTATTGACAAGTCCGCGGTGGCTGTTTCTTATCACTCCATTATCTCCTCAGTGCTCCCAAAATTGATTGCTGTGTAATTGGGCCGCGCGTCTGGCAGAGGATAGGGCAAAATGTGTGCAACCCCTCGGGCAACCGACACAGTGGAGGCAAAAGCAGTTTCCTCCTCGGCTTTCATGTTTTCAGCTCCATCTGTGGCCGCTGCTGAGGAGGGTGATGGGTCCACCCGGCCAGGGTCCTCCTGCGGTGGGCGCCTTTGGTGGAAGTCTTGGTCATTTCCATTTTGTTGGTGTCAAAAAAAGGGCTATAGGCTTGCTTATTTAGGGATTGTTGGGATCTCAGGGGGAGCTCGGCATTGATGGGATCTCATTATCCCGTTGACTCCCAAATCCCCGGAGGCCGTTGGCGGATATGGAGTCAGCCGGTTCCGCAGCCCCGCGCCTGCCGTCTCCCTCCACCGGCCTCCCATGTTTACTCTTGGTACGAGCACCACGATTTAGTTTTATGACCCAGCGATCAATTCTCCATCAGGAGCTCGGGAATGGCCACTGATGTGTTTCCGATAAATGGTAACGTCGAGGAAAAAATATGTATGATCCTGTCCCTATCTTGTTTCCTTCTGCGCCGCACCCGCCTTTTGCGAACGTCTCCAGGGGGCAGGATCGGGGACTTGTTTATCCAGGGCGTTAGGAACGAGGGGATATCGATTCTCCGGGGATGGGAGGGATGATGGGGAGGAAATCCATGCAACAAAGTTCCCTGGCGAAGCCGCTGGTCACCTGCGAGGCTGCAGAGATGGGGAACGTGCACCGAGCGTGCCGTGGGTCTGCAAAGAGCGATTGCTCTGTAGTCAGAAATGAAATGTATTGCAGGGAAAATAACTGGAGGCTGACGTTAATAATTAAGCTTTCTAATGAGAGCATTAGTTTTTCTCCGGTAGATGGATTCAGCCTTTCCTGTCCTGGCGTTGTTGTGTGTAAACCAAACTCAATTTTCTGTCTGCCTTTGTTGCTCAGGACAAAACGCAACACGGGCAGGAATTCCTCCTCTTGCCTTCCGTGATGGACAGGCCAGAAGAGGATGGGAGCAATTATATTTCATGTATTCCTCCTCCACGGGCGTTTGGTCCTGCCTCCGGGACCCTCCGCTTTCCTCATCTGTAAAATGGACTTTAGGGATCCTGCTGCTGCATGGATTTTGCTGAAAAAAAGTATTTTTCCGAAAGTCATCTGCGTTTCACTGAGATTTACATTTGTGACGGTAGGAAAGGACTGGAAATAGGGAGGATCTAGTATGCCCCACTTTTTTTTTTTCTTTCTGGGGGAAAATCCAAGCTGAGACATTTTGTTTGAAATTGGCACATCAAAACTTTGCAAATGCGGTTTGGTACGACGCACCGGTTTGATGAAACAAAGCCAAAAAAAAAAAAAAAAAAGTCCCCATTTCTGAATTTCAGCATTGTGGAACTGATGATTCCGGAAAAACCTTTCAACTTCTCACCCTATCTCGAGATGAAAACAAATGTTGAACTACTGAGATTTCCCAGAGGAAGGAAATTCTGCTTTCCTAACACCTCTAACACTTACTTTTTGTTGTAAATCATTTTGAGCTCTACAGATGAAAAGCTCTTGGTAGATGCAAAATATTGCTGCTTTTTATTTTATTTATTATTCATCATGATAGTTCATGCCCAAAGAGGAAATCATATTCTTTCTTTCTTAGCTGCTGGGACCTATGAAAATCACCCAGCTATGGAGCCTGAATGCTTGTAGCTGTGGAAAAAAAAGGGAAATTCATTAAAATTTCATCGTTTCTGGCTTAAAGTGTTTATTTTATTTGACCGGCTCTGCTGGGGGGGATGTCTTCTGGCTCCCAAAGACCCAGTGGGCTTTGGTTTGACAGGGCCGGCCACTTTGTACGGGCTCTTGGAGGGAGCTCCTGGAGGTCTGGGAGAGGAGGAGGAGGCAGTTGATGAGCTTTGCTAATTGCCATGGTTTGCAGGCAGCCAAGCCCCAGGTGGAGGTAGCAGGACCACGTCTTGTCCAATTCCGTGCCGATTGGACTTGCTTTGTCCCAGGTGGGCACAGGTAGCTGGGAAGGGGGGATATTAAAAGGACACATGGCAAAGCATCCATGTGGCGGCGGAGGGAGGGAGCCTTCGATGGAAGTCTCCCCAAATACGCAATCAATTTTGACTTAATAAGACATTTATTGCATAATAAACAACAACTGATTCATGAAAAAATATTTATTGAGGATTTATGGCCGGGTAATGAATTTGTAGCTCAGTTTGCCTTGACTAGATTTATTTACATAGCAGTTAAACCCCAATCAATAATATGCTTTTAATAATCACTATATTTAAGTGGTATTTCAACAATGCACTGTAATTAGACCATGAATTCTGCTGTAATTCTTTAGATTTAGTATACTTTGGGGTTCAGAGTCTCTCCTTGATCGTGATGCGAGTGCTCCATTAACATTAATTAAGTGCGTGCCAATCAAGCAGAGAATAAACCTCACTCTGTGCGCTCCGTCGGTGAATAGCAATAGGGCGGTGGGAGGGAAGCGGCTTGGGCTTCCCGGGATAGACAGCAACCGTTCCTCTTCAGCATCCTTCACTGGCTCCTGTATCTTCAGATCGGTCGCCACCAGGATTGGCTCCTGGAAGAAGGAGATCCAGGGCAGAGACCCGAGCTACTGATGGGCACGCTTCCATCCACCGATGCCGCTTGGCTTTGTCTTGCCAAAGTAGCCCCCAGGCAAGGCTCTGTCTGCTTTTGAGGTTAAATTGCTGGTTTATACCCACGAAGCTGCGACTACAGCTCAGGCCGGGGGCAAAAAGTCCCCGGGAACTGGGTTTGCTGGACATATTTGATCTCTCGCTGGGAGAACAGCTCCTGGGACAGATGGTCCATCGCGGAGGATGCGGGACGGTGATGCTCATCCCGCTCCCAGTGCGGGTAGGGTGTAGGTTTGTGTTGGGTGCAGGGAGTGGGTCCAGCTCTTTGTGGCTGTTTAGCTGCCGGTGCAAGGCAAGTGGTTGCGAGGAGGTCTGGCGCTTTGCTTCCCCTCTGCCCGAGATAATTTCAGCTTGGCTTTTCAGTCGGGTTTAGTATTCTGCTGGGTGCGCTGAGAAACGTGAGCGTGGAGTGGGTGCACTTCAGAGCATGATTCTGCAAAGTTTTGTTCTATTCGCAAGGCACTTGGAAGTCTTTCTAGATGAATTACGCTTTGAAACCACGTTTTTCTCCTGCTCTTGGTCTGTCTGTCTGTCGAATCTCTCTTTGTCTTGGCAATTGTACCTCCTGTCTCTGTCTGCAGCCGATGATATCGCTCCTGAGAAAGATACGGGTGTGTATATTTAGAAAACGTTTCCTGCATTCCTCTCCCACAAGGGACACTTGAAATGGCTTTGGGGAAAAAAAAAAAAAAAGACCAAAAATATGGCCCTTCACTTCTCTTGCTTCTGCCTTATTAGAACAGAGCCCTAGGCAGGAGTGACGCCACAGAGCGCTGGCGGGGCTGGCAGTGGAGGAGGTGATGAGCTGGTGAATATTTACCGAACCTGGAGAAAAGATTCAGTGCTAAGGACTTTTTTCTATTTAATTCGGTAAAACATCTCCTGGCGGCGTTCAAGTGCCGTTGCCGGAGGCGTGCAGGAGGCGGCTGCATCCCCTCCTGATGAAATGGGGCAAAAAACTTGACGGGGTTAAAAGCTCCGTGCAAGAAGCTCCGTGCGAGCTTTCCCCAAAAAGCTTTTCCGTGGAGTCGGGAAATGAAGCGAGACAGCGGACAGGGAAGAAGGATGTGGCGTGTTATGGTAATCGCTCTTGTTAATTGCTTTGACTCCAATGACTAGTCATTTCTTATCCTAACAAAGACATGATAGCCATCCGGTCCTGATCGCAAAGCAAATCCCGAAGGGAGCTACTCTTCTTGCTCCGTCGTGGACCCAAACTGCCTTGCGCCTGCCAGCCCCAAGGCATTGTCGGTGTGGGGACATAGTGGTGGCCATCTGGGGGTCACCATCCCGTGGCGGGCTGAGCCTGACAAACCCCGAGGGGTTTCGCCGGAGCGAGGGGTTGTACGAGGCATCGGTCCGGACACCTCTGTTCCTTCTGCCTGGGATGACCAGGGTATGGAAAGGCAAGGCAGGGACGGTGAAGGCACGCAGGGATGCTGAAGGCACGCAGGGATGCTAAAGGAAGGCAGGGATGCTGAAGGTAGGGATGCTGCCGTCAGTATGGTACCAAACCCCTTTGAGCTAAACAGGATCCTGACGCTCAGCTATACAATTCGCGCTGATTCCTTGGTAAACTCATGCTCTAAAGCCAAGAGGAGCGGGTGGAGAGGTGCCTGCTGCTTTTCAGCTGGGCTTGAGCCAGCGCAGAATAATTGCGTTGACTGTTTCACTCTGTGCCTGACAGTTCAGGGCTTCGAAATCCCCCACAAAAGAGACCTGCATATAGAAACTTGACTCGGAGTCCAAAGCAAAGCTTGCAACTGGCAGAAGTGCAGATCTTCAGGCTCAATCAGATGCATAAAGACGGGCAGGCAAAGCTGAGATGGGAATACGTTGCTTCAGCTGCGCGCAGAAAGCTGCCGAAATTTTCCATATCAGAGAGATGCTTTACAAAAAGGGATAGTCTGGCCTGGGGTTTGCAGGGAGGAAAACAACAGTGATGACGATAGCAGCAACAAAAAGCTCCCCCTGCTTTCCACACTGGTGGGAATTGCTTGTTTATTCTCTTCCAGTGACTTTTCTGAGCCAGCTTTCTCCATTTACAAGTCGAAAGCATCTGCCCGCTTGCCCTTGGCATGTCACAAGCTCCCGCAGCCCGTCGGGGAGGGTGTCTGCCACCAACGTCACCGGGGGCAGTGAACCTGTGTCCAGCCGGGCTGGGGATGCGTTTGGACTCGGAGGTGCCCGGAGGGCGGCCGCGTTGTGGAAGAGGGCTGGCTGAAGCAGTTATGGGTGTTTCTTTTTTTTTTTTTGGATGCGGAATGGTGATTTCATGCATTTCTCCTCATTCTGTGCAATGTGTGCCTCTTGGCCATTAAAGGAGCAGTTCGGCTGCAGGGGGAAGGTGTTGGTCACGCTCTGGATTGTGCTGGAGATTCTTCAAAATGAATCCGAGGAGGAGAGGAGCGCATGCTGTTGCTCTGCAGGAGATTTTAAACTACTCTTAGATATTCAGTCCGAGTAAGAGAGGTCATGTTTTGCGAGAGGAAGACTTTGCTGCTACCAGCAGCATCTTTCTCTCCGGTAAGGAATAGCTCGCCCGGCTCAGGTGTGCAGTTGGGAAGCCCAGCTGGCCCAGCGATGGCCACGAGAGCACTTTCCTCCTCCCTGCTGCATTATAATTCCCCCGGCATTGCAGCAGCGATGGACACTCGGACATCGGTTGCATTAAACATAGGGTCAGTCATTTCCCTGCCTTCGTTCTTTGTCTGTAATTCGGCATCTAATGGCAGCAATTAGTCACTGTCCGAGAAGGGATGAGCAAGCTCCTGGCTCATCCCTGCTCTCTGACGGATCTGCTCCTCCAGAGGGATGGAAAGGTCGTTAGCAGAGGGTTAGTTATTGATCGGCTGGGGGGAGAGAGAGGGTCCAGAGGTGAAGCTCAGCACCTAGCTTAAGCGATGGGCCAGAGAAAGGAGAAGAAAAATAGGCTGGCAGCAGCCCCAGGGAGCCCACAGCCACCGTGCCACAGATGCAAAGGACAAAAGCTTATTGATTGGAGAGGTGTTTCTGGAGGTAGGTTATTTCTTTTTCCTCCCTAAAGCGGGGACCAATTATGGCTTTTGACTGGCAGAGACAAATGCCAGAAGCACCAAGGCTGGGTTTCCTAAGGCTGTCCTGCTTCTCCTTACGGTGGGCTTGCAAACCCATTGTGCTAAAACGAGCATCCCTTTTATTGCCTGGAAGAAAGAAATGATGTCCTGAGAAAGGGGACGGGGCAGCTTTTGGCATGCATTCCTCTGCCAGTTCTGCAGGAGCAGCTCTGCTCCATGACTCGCAAAATGCCGTGTGGGAAAACCAGTAAGGAGTAAGTCGCTCTTGTCTAGGTTCCTGGCGAAGGAACCGCGGTGCTTCGGGCAGTGGCTGTGCTGGAGTTGAGGAGAGAAGGATCCAGGGCGGATTCGACGATTCGATCAGCTCGTTTCTGGCGCTGACTTTAATTAAGTTGTGCAGCAGATAAATTAAGGCCGTTGCTAGTTTCCTAGGAGGGATGTAGGAAGGAGGTTTAGGGTGGATGAGGGCCAGGCTGCCGATGGGGTAGGGAGTCAGGGGCTGAAGATAGGCTGGTGGGCTCTTCTCCCCCACTTTGTCCGTCGTTCACACCTCAGGGCCTGTTAAACACCCTCTGACCTCCTCTTCCATCATGGCCGTGTCAAAAAGAGGGATGAAGTTATAGACGGTGTCAACAGGGCTGATAAATCACGGTCTCCGATCCTGGCATCACAGGATATCCTTGTTCCACTTGAGGTGGGTTTCATCCTTTCTCTTTTGGGTTGAGTTTTATTCAGCTCTCCATAGGTGTGGAGGCAGTGGTCCTAGAGAGACATCAGTAATGGTGCTTCATGCTGCCACAGGTCTTCCTTAGGGCCTCAGAAGTGTTTCTCCTCATGCCTTATGGCTCCTCTCCTCTTACCTGGGCAGCAGTAGCTTTGTTTCCCAGGTGGGCAGCTGCCTGTATTCGGTGATGGGTAGTTTAGCTCCAGGAGGCTCCTTTCTCTTGAAAAGAAGCACGAAACCCTTTTTCCTGCCCCGGGTCAAGGGCTGCACATCAAGACAGTGGCCCGGTGGGGAGCAGGACAGCAGAGAAGCCCACCCAACCCTTGCGAGCAACACTGCCAAGAACCTCCTGGTGCCCAGTGCCACCAGGATGGTTGACAGCCAAGCTCAGCCCAGGTAGAAGCAGGGAAGGGATGGGAAGAAGGGGTGTCTGCACCCTTTCCATGGCTCGTGTTGTCTCCACCCTGCAAGTGATGGAGCACAACCCTCTTCTCTGTAGTGATTATCCTGTCCTCGGAGGCTTCTTTGACCTTCAGCACCAGATGGATAGTGCTGCGGGCAGGCGGGAGGAAGGCTCGGGGAGCGCTGCCTTCAATACGGCTTCGCCCTCCTGATTTATACGGGGGAGAGAGCGGTGCTGATGCACACTACTGCTCATAGATTATCTTCATTCCAGCAGCAGTCAGGCAGACAGGAGAGGTAAACGGAGAGCTATCCGCCACCCTATCCGTCACCTTCCCTCCAGCAGTGGCGGTGGCTGCCGCAGAGCCGTCTCTTCTGAGGGGAACTTTCCCTCTCCATCAAAGACTGCAAAAAAAAAAAAGTCATATTCTGCAAATGGGTCCATGCGTCTCGGGAGAGCTTGTCGTGGCTGCATCTCTCCCCAGCCTGCCTGGATGGGGAAGATGCTGGAGAGGAGCCGATAACCGTGGTCTGGGGGGCAGCAGGAGGCAGGGTTGAGGTCTCCATTCAACCCAGGGCCGTGCTGGCACTCGCGGCTGTCTTTCAGGTAGTTCATCCAGAGGGAAGGTGAATCGAAGGCGCTGGGGGACCCAGTGTGATTTCTTGCATTGCTTTTATTTCTCCTGCCCCTCTCCTCACCTCTCAGGCTTTAGTTTCCGTTCAGGATTAATCTTAATCTTGCTTACCCTAGGGGAGCGGGGCGGCTTGTTCTCTTCATGTCTGGAAAATGCTCCGAAATCCTCCCATGAAAGGTGCTGACGGAGCACCGAGGATTTCCAGGATTCCCGGATTTAGATAAATAGATAGGCGGGCAATTGATGGGCAAGCACTGGGGGCTGAGGAAGTGGTTTTATCAGCCGTGCCGCCGCACCGCATCCTGCACCGTCAGGGCTTGTGGTGCTGGGGAGGACCACTGGCAGCGGGGTCCCGGCAAGATTTGAGGACAAAGGACGTGGAGAAACCCATTTTTTTTAGAGCAGAAAGGCAGGAGCGAGGCGGGGAGCGTCTCAGGAGGAGGGGTGGGAAGCCTGAAGGCAAGTTATACCTTTCTTCTCTTGCTGCCTCTGAGCAAGGCATGAATTATCCAGCCTTGGCCGCCTGGAGACTAGGATCAAACCCAGCCCTGGAGAGCTGGCTTTGCAGACTGGGCTGACAGGGGATGCGCTACCAGCGGGCACGGAACGGGGCAGGCAGGCATGAAACCCAGCGCTCCCTCTTGGAGACCATCCCGTGCTTTGGGTCTGAATTTAATTTTAATCCCTCCTTTTCTTAAAAAAATTTTTTTTTTTTTTGAAAATAGTCATGCTTTAGATCTCTGTAGTCTTTTTTTTTTTTTTTTTCTATCAGCTGTATGTAAAATGTGCCCAGTAGCCCAAACATAATGAGTTGACTCAGTATGGAGCCAAAGTAGCGGCAGAGAGTGCAAAGCCCAGCTCTGCAGGTTCCCAGTGCCGCCGGTTTGCACCACACTTCTTGGGTAGCTCCGAACAAAGTCCTTCCACCTAAACCTCCGCAGGCTTCAGGGAAGATGGGGAACCGTATATCCCAGTCCTTCTTTTTGCTCGGGAGGCCCCTGTTTCTAACACAAACCTGATCAGCATCCCGTGACCGAAGTGGTCTGGGCTTTGGTGCATTCAAAATTGCCCTGCGGCATACGACGAGCGAAATTTGAATGCCTGGTGAGCCGCAATCCATCGAGCAGGAGGATATATTACTCCAAATGGAAATAATTTCTATTGCTAGGGAAGCGAGTGGCCTGTTCTGAGCTATTGCACTGGGCTGCTCGGTGATTCGCGTGGTGCAGATGGGAGGACAGAGCCTTATTTTGGGAGAAAGCTTGAGTCAAATCGTTAGGGAAGAAACATATAGTCAGAAAGAGCCAGGAAGCATAAAGATCAAAGTCAAAAATCATTTACATTTCATCAAAAACTTGTGGGAAAAGGACAAGGAAAAAAACCCAACATCCATCGGTTATGCTGGGTTTTCAGCAAGAGGAGGACGATTTAGACTAGGAGGAAAACACGCACAAATTGACGTTTCCCTGTGTTTTCGAAGTGAGAATTGTCTGCTGAGCCGCAAGTGTTACTGGAGGTGACATTTGTGGCCGTGTTGTGAAAATCAGCAGACAGCAGCCAGCCTTGTTCAGCACCCGGCCGAATGTCACTTGGAGCCCCGCCAGCGCTGTGGTGGCAGGTGGAATCTCTGGCGGGATGGAGGGGCTTGGGAGTAGATGGCGTTGAGGTTCTCCATAAAGGTCAGGCGCTTTTTCGATCTCCTCCCAGCCTTTCCCTTCTAGTTTTTGGGGCAGGGAAAGCCCTTGGCACCAAGCGGTGGGTCCTCCAGTGCCGCCGGCGTGCAGAGGAAGAAGCAGACACAGGCAGTGCGTCGTCAGGATGCAATTTGTCCCCTTGCCCAACTCCTTTGAACGTTCATGTATCGCTCCTCTATCTGTAGCATTTTAATGCCTTTATAAAATGTTTCCTAACGACAGAACGATAATTTGGCTAATGCAGCTCTGCGCAATTAGGTTCCCTAGTTAACATCGTGTTCCTGCGTCAGATGCCCTTTCATCTCCTCGCCTATTTTTCATACCCTCGGTAAATATGTTTAATAATCAATTGGCATATTATTAACGCACAATAACGATCTTACTAAATCGAAGCTCAATCTTTATTTGAGACACTTACAGTAAATATTGACTGTTCTGCAGAATTATGGCAGAGCCCTGAGCAGTCTGTTCCAATGGGAGCTGGATCCATTTTTTAATACTAGTTATTGATTTTTCGGGCAAGCAAACTGCCATCAGGCGTCTGTGGTTTTTCTCCTCCCCTGTGAGCTGGTGGGAGGTGATAGACACGCACCAGGTAGACGATTTCCCTTTGCTCCATCGATAGCGCCGTCGATGGGCAGAGCTAGTGGGCATTTCTCCATCTCCCATCGGAGATTCCCCCAAGTTCAAGGTCACTCCCGTCCCCACGGTGCTGGCAGAGGACAGGTATCTCCTGGCCTTCTCCTTGCCATTATCCACCCCGGTGCAGCTGAGCGAGGAGCGTGCTGCCACCCACCAAGGTGACAAACCGCCTGCTGCGAAGACGCTAGTTTAATTTTCTGCCCTTAATTGCTGCTAAGGAACAAAAATAGGCTGGTTTGGTCATTTGATGAAGATTCCTGCCAGCTCCCATTTTCCTGCTCTCCTGTGGCCTGTCCACACGAAGGCTGATGAGAAATGATGCTCGCTTCTCCCCGCGTGTCCCTGGATGATGTACCACTGGCATCTCCACGTGGAGAGGCCGGACAATGTGCAAGAACATGTGTACAGCCCTGCTAAGAAGACCCACTCTTCTTCCTCCGTGCTCTCTGTGTCTCACCAATTCATCCCTTTAATCAGGGCTAGTCTTAGGAGGAATTTAGGATGAAATTTTTCATTCTGAGGGCGGTGAGCCCTTTGGCCCAGGTTGCCCAGAGAAGGTGTGGCTGCCCCATCCCTGGAGGGGTTCAAGGCCAGGTTGGACGGGGCTTGGAGCAACCTGGTCTAGTGGGAGGTGTCCCTGCCCAGGGCAGGGGGTGGAACGAGATGATCTTTGAGGTCCCTTCCAACCTAAACCATTCTATGACTTTTTTGCATGCTAATTCCTTTGCACATCCCCACGAGTGAGGCCAGTTACTCTGCGCATGCTGTTATTTGATGGTGGTCCCACCAGCTCAATGTGGAAGGTTGCTTTCCCATGAGAAATGGGTTTTAACTCTCTCCCAGTGCTTAAAAAAAACAAGGGAATAGCAGACAGCTCCATTTTTTGCTTGGGTGGGAGAGGAGGGAGGTGGAAATGAATCACATCCCATGTAAGATGCATTAGCAAATGCCTTGGAGGGAGCAGGCAGGGTGGTTTTTCCCTGTTGTTATTTTGCAAGAGCTCTGTGTTCTTCCGTGGAGAGAGGTTTGAAGGGAAGATTGACTCTCAGGGCTGTGAGTTACTACATGGCATGTACTGCACACGTGGAGTTCTTCGGGAATGACTTTGCAGATCGTTCTCATGGTGGGCCAATGCGTCTGTTGAAGCTGGCAAGGGACAAGGAGCATCTTTGCCCTAGGGGTGTGTGTGTGAATGTCCACGCGCTGAATCCAGAGGAGCTTCCAGATTAGGAGGAGCCCTTATAAATGGCTGTGACGCCCCATAAAGATGAGAGCTAATTTACGTGCCATGGACTTGTCCCCACGCCCACAGCTGGGGAAGGGCTGCGTCTTGGCCATAGCTCATTGAGATGTGGAGCCCATTGGCGTGGCTGACTGTCTATGTATATTTATGTAGAAGACTTTGCGTCCCTGGAAGGTGCTGTTGCTTGTTATTTTGACTGATTACAGGAGAGTGACTGTACTACAATAGCAGGAGCCACTCATTAGCTTTGGCGTAGCGAGAGAGAAATCAGCAACTCATTCCAGCCACATCCGCCCCTGGAGGTGAATATTAAACAGGAATTGATCCTGGGTAATGAGAACACAGCCCGGACTGCTGCGATTAGCACTGGTTGAATTTTAAATAGTTAATTATTACAACAGGCAAAGGGAGCTTGCTTGGGGGGTGGGCGAGCGTGGTGCCTTCGGGGTGGCGGGCATGCGTTGGGGGATGAGAGTTGGCGTGGTTGCAAGGTGTGTTTTGGCGGGGGGGAGGATGTGGACGGGTCGTGTTCGGAGGGCTTGTGTGCGCCGGGGATGCTGCCTGGAGAGCGCTGGGGAGGGCTTTTATCTGGGTGAGGAGGTAGGTGGGCAGCCCCGTGCCTTTTGGGGGGATTTGGAGGTATATCTCTTGGGGGGAACAAGTTTTGGGGCAGGCGTTCAAAGAGCTGCTGGAGACGATGGTCTGGGGACATGTACTGCTCCACCTGAGCATGCGGGGTCCGTTTCCATTCCCCCCAGCCTCAGGTCAGATAAAACCTAGAGGACTCAGGGCAGGCAGAAGGTCTGGAAAGCTGCGGTGGGAATATATTGAAGCCAGTTTTTCTTGCGTTTCCCATCTCTGCTGACTTCCTTCTTCTGGAGCACTGCACGGAAACAAAGGGAAAGCGAGAGAAGGTGGTGAGTGCCAGGGGAAGGCGTGCTGTCTGCCTGGAGACAGGGGAATTATCCAGCTTGAATAAATATCTTTCAAAAAAGAGAGAAAGAAAGAGAATTTCGCCCTTCTCCTCACCCCATGCCTCCCAAAATACCAAATCACCATGATTAAAAATTGACTCAAATGGACAAGCGGGCGCGGTAATTGATTGTGGCCTTTCATTCTTGCAGCCACACTTAATTAACCTTTAGACTCAAATACCAAGCACTGGTTAGACAGAAAGGTGTAGGCAGGCAAGAAGAAGACAGTCCCTGTTGGGAGGATCCTGGGCTGTAAGAAGTCCTTTGGGATGAAGATGCCTGGATGACACTGGGATGCTCTAGGGAAGAGCAGGCTACCTAATAACACAAAGCTGGCGGTTTATTTCCCTTTGCCAGACTGTAGAAAGCAGAATAACCCCTTTCCAGGCCTTTTTCCCCCCGCAGTGTGTTCCAGCTCGGCTCCATTTTGCGTGCTGTTACGGATATTTATTGCTGTCGTCGTGCCTAGGACGGTAGTCAGGAGCTGATGCCAAGTTGTGCTGAGTGCCGTAGGAAGCCATCGAGCTGACAAACTATGCACTGGTGGGTTTGTCTTCGTGCTATGAGCGTTACCTTGTAGTGCTGGGGGGGGAAAAAAAAAAAAAGACAAAATGTCTGGCAAGGAGTGCTATAAACGGACTCGCTGGTAGTAAAAAGCTGTTATTTGAAGGGTACTTGTTTTTCCAGTGGCGTGTGAGGCTCAGAGAGGTCAGCACGGAATCTAATGGGTAAGGTGCTCGCAGGATTGCCCTGCTCAGGGTGATTATCGTTGACCATCGGCAGTATCCCGGTTTTTCTCCCGTTAAATCGGTCTCCAGGATTGAACCAAGAATGTGTGATGAGCAGGGATTACTGTGGCCTTTCCATTAGGGAAGCGTTCAACATACACTGTTGGGTATGAGAATTTGAGAGAGTCAAGAATAAATGTCTTGACGTTGGGCTGTGTGGGACTTGGTCTTCCCAAGGGGAAGGGCAGGGGAAAGGCAGACTTTCCCCTGAGGATCTGTGGGAGAGCCTGCTTTGGTGCAAAATGAGTATTTTTGTCCCTTTGAAGACCTGCCCGTCTCCCACACGTCACCTTTTCCTTTCAGCCGCGGCCCCTGTGCTTTTGTGCTTGTGATCATTAATGCAGGGATCCTCTGGCCTCCTTACAGCATGAGTTGTCTCCGCTCTGTGCAATGAAAATGTGCTTTGACCTGCAAAGCCGTTGCCAGCAGCAGATGGAGTAGACCTGCAGGCCAGCTGGTCCATGCCCTGCCAGGTGCTGTGGTTGCTTTGGTTTTAAATGCTTTGGTTTAAAGGAACTTTGAGGCCGCCCTGAAATTGGGGATGTGTCAGAGGAAACTTGGGGCGAGGCATACAAATGTGGACTATCAACGGGGTTACTCATTTCAGAGGAGACAAGGATGAACGATGAGGAGGCTCCAAGTGGTTGATCTAATGAAGGTGATGTGGCTTTGAAACTGTTACGAATACTATCAGTTGTGGTTTGCAGATCAGACCCTGGTTCGGCGTGAAAACAGGATGGCAAATTTGGAGAGTAGGGCTGAAACCCAGAAGCGTGAACACAACACCTTGCGTTGCTGGGCATGATAAATAGGAGGGTTCCTATAGGAACAGTGGCAGCTCTGGAATGTCCATGGGAAATTGTTTGCTTCCAGATGTGATGCTTGAGCATCAAGGAAGCCCGGTCCCAATTTTTTCATAGGATCATAGAATGGTTCGTGTTAGAAGAGACCTCAAAGATCATCCAGTGCCACCCCCTGCCCGGGGCAGGGACACCTCCCACCAGCCCAGGTTGCTCCAAGCCCCGTCCAACCTGGCCTTGAACCCCTCCAGGGATGGGGCAGCCACAGCTTCTCTGGGCAGCCTGGGCCAGGGGCTCACCACCCTCACAGCAAAGGATTTCTTCTTGCGATGAGGTGGAGCGATGCCTGGGCTCAGCTCCTGCTCCAGGCTCCGTCCTACCTGCGTCTCTTTCTGTATGCATCTCCCTGCCATCGGGACTGGGGGGGGGCCTCGGGAGGCTTGGAGACAAATTGCATTTGTGCATATCAGATGGAGACTTTAGGGGTTTGAGCAGGAATTCTCTGCCTTTTGTCTTTTATCATTAGGAGTCAGGGATTGAGGTGACAACAGAGTCATGTATGAATGCAAAGTAAACAAAGCTGTGTGTGGGTGTGATGACATGTTTCTTTTGTCCGTAATGTATTCATCCTCTGAGTGCTCCAGGGTTATGCATTTAATTTGTTGTGCAATTGGCAGCTTTAGAAGTACTTAAGCATCCAGCTATCCTTGCCTAAAAATAACCGAAAAGTGGTTTGTTTGGTTTTTTTCCCCCAGGATGAGGGGAAGAGAGGTGGGCCAAGGAGGGAAATTCTGCAAGCCAGGAATGCGGTACACAATCCTGACAGGTCCACCATGCTTTTCTGGCTATTTTGGTCTCTTCTCCATCCCTTCCCCAGTTAGAAGCAGCTCTGGCCGTGGGCGAATATAAGGGGAGGGAGAGGAAGAGTAGGCTGGTTAGAGCACCAGCTCGGGATTTAGAAGATTTGGGCTGAATCGCTCATTTTGCTGCTGTCTTTCTGTGTCATCCCGGGCTCTCTGCGCCTCTGCGCAGTCATAATAATATCGCTTCTGCACAGGGGTGTTGCCAGAGTAAATATATTAAAGATTGGGAGGCATTAAGGCGCTGTGGAAAGGCTCCTGCATAGCAAGGGAGCGTGCACTTGCAAATCTCAGCAGCTCAGAGGGTCGGCGAACACAACCTCAAATTTATTATTTTTAATATCTCATTATTTCTGAGTCAATCGGAGGATTTTTTTTAGCCGACCTTGGCAGGGAGAGAGACTTGTCTTGTGAGGTCCAAGGCAGCCGCTTTGAGTTTACTCTCTGTGCCATTGGGTCCCGGCTCTCTTTCAGTAGGAGCAGGACCCGTAGGAGGTTCTCCAGCCCAAGGTGGATCCAGTACCCATGATGCTGGAAGTGTGGGCACTCTCTGGCAGTCTTAACTGAGTAATTTAGGGTTTTGAGTTAGTCTGGGTGCTTGGCCCTCCTGGAAGCCCTGCCCCATGGGGCTGGAGGTGCTGGTACCCACCAACACCTCAAACCGTTCATTGATCAACTCGACACTGCAGTGGGTGGCTGCAGAGCTATGGACCTGCTGCTGCTTGTGCCGGGGACCCATGGGGACAGCTGTGCCCTCGTCCAGGTTTCCAGGACTGCTCTCTATCTGTATTTAGCAGCTGCACCGTGCTGGAGCAGTTTCCGAAAGGCTCGCAGATGTGTTTGGCAGCTGCTAATGGGGGTGAACCTTTTGTTTCAGATCCTACAGAAGTTTTTGGAGCTGAAAAACCTTGTGAGCCCAGGGCCTGAACCCCTAGGAAGATTAAAATTCCCTACCCCTACTTTGCACAAGCGCTGCGAGTCTGTCTGGCAAGACAGGTTCATTAACAAATTAATAGAATAATCAGCGGGGCTTTGTGTGTGTTTTGCAGATAAAAAACTGGTAACAGCATTCTTTGGCTCTTTAATGGGGCTGATAAGAGCCAACTATCTGCTCAGTGCCGGGGCTAATCACGGAGATAAGGGAGGTTAAATCAACTGCAGGGCTCTGGTGAGGGTACTCACAGAGGGAGCTGCTTCGCAGGGATGGATGGATGGATGGATGGATGGATGGATGGATGGATGGATGGATGGATGGATGGATGGATGGATGGATGGAGGAGGGAGCTCAGGACTTTTAAACGCGATAAAAGGGAATATGCAGCGATGTAAGGGAAAGGAGAGAAAGCAGCACGAGTTCCGTGAATATTTTTAGGAGCGCTGTGCGAAGCCCCCAAGGGCTGCACCTCTGGGAGGTTCATGCAGTTAAAAAGTGGCTGGAGGGAGCTCTGTCTGCTCTCAGACCTTTCCGTGGTGGTTTGGACCAAGAAGAAAGTGGTTGCAAGCCTCTTCTCTTGGTGATAAACAGCCGGGGGGGTGTTTCTTAGCGGTCCAGGAGGAGGGCGCTGGGCTATGTGGGGTTCCCAGGCTGGTGTAGCAAAGCCAAGGCACTGCATGGTCAATGGCCCCACCACCAAAAGTCCATGCAGAGCCAGGCGTGAGCCTCTTTATGAGGATTTTGAGCCCCTTCTTGTCACAAATGGGACTGGAAAGGGTAGAAATCAACCAACTGGGCTTAGCAGCTGGCACGCTGGGCATCCCCACTGCTACATCCCGGGGGCCGAACTCAAGGGGGATGAGTGGCAGGCGGAGGCGGCCAGGTTGGGAGGTGCTTCCCATCCCTTTCAAACCCAGGTGTCTCATGGTCTTTTGGAACAAAGACCGCAGCCTGTCTCCTCTCCGCAGGCCTTCTGCACCTGCAGCTGGGAGCAGCCCTCAAATTTGCAAGCAGGAGAGCCGCGTACGTGATGGCTTTTGCAGAAGTGTTGTTTTCCCTTCATAAATTACGAACGTGCGCGCTGAAATATTGATGGCGATGTAAGAGAGATCCTTGGGCTTGGCTCGGGAATGCGGTGGCAGAGAGCAGTCAGGATTCAGCGCTTGTTTTGTCTTATGCAGCCTCCTCCGTGGAGGTTTTGGGGTGCATCTGGTGTCCAGGGACCTCTGCTTCTGTGTCGTGCCAAAGGTGGAGGGTTTGTCCTCGCGTCACCTCCCTATCCTGCCAACAGTTTGCTCTTGGTAGGCTGGAAGAGCGGGTTCTGGAAAGTTGGCCTTTGGGGCCACGATGGGAAGTGCTTGCCTCTGTCTTTCCCTGAAGGGCTATTAATTTATACAATATTTGCTTTGTTAAAGAAAGGACATTGTCAGGCAGCTTTCAAGTGATGTGTGAAAGTGACTCTAATAAGATGTTCTGGGGAAGCCTGCAGGCAGCCCCGCCTCTCCTCCAAACCTCTCCAGGTCTCCTTTGAAAAGAGCGTCAGCAACCTTGATCCTCCTCCTCCTCCTCCTCCACTAGCCGAGACTCTCGCTGCAAACTTCTCCGGCGGGGGGAGCCAGGGGTGGAGGCGCCGGGCAGAGTGGGTGGGCTCGGCGGATAATTGCCGAAGAAACAGGGAAGAGAAACGAGGAGGAGACGGCACGGAGGGGTGGGAGTTTTCTTTGGAGGAGCAGATGCAGCTCGAGGCTGGCGCTTGGGTAATCATGGTGGCGTGGAGGAGACTGCAGATGAGACCTGGCTCTTCTGTGACCGAGGGCTTGTGGGCTGGTGGTCAGGGGGTGGACTTGCAGTCTGGGGTCTCCTCTCTTCCCACATCCTTTGGATGGAAAAGAATAGCAGAATCACAGAATGGTCAGGGTTGGAAGGGACCGTTGAAGATCATCTAGTCCAATGCCCTGCTCAAGCAGGGTCACCCAGAGCAGGTTGCACAGGAACGCGTCCACGCGGGTTTGGAACATCTCCAGAGGAGACTCCACCACCTCTCTGGGCAGCCTGTGACAGGGCTCTGGCACCCTCACAGGAAAGTTTTTCCTCCTGTTCAGATGGAATTTCCCACGTTCCAATTTGTGCTCCTTGTCCTGTCCCCGGGCACCACTGGAAAGAGTCTGTCCCCATCCTCTTGCCACCTGCCCTTTAGATATTGATAAGCGTTGATGAGATCCCCTCCCAGTCTTCTCCAGGCTGAACAGAACGAGGGCTCTCAGCCTTTCTTCAGCAGAGAGGTGCTCTATTCCCTTGATCATCTTTGCAGCCCTTTGCTGGACTCTTTCCAGTAGTTCCTTGTCTTTCTTGAACTGGGGAGCCCAGAACTGGACCCAGTGCTCCAGATGTGGCCTCCCCAGGGCAGAGCGGAGAGGGAGGATGACCTCCCTCCACCTGCTGGCCACGCTTTTCTTGATGCACCCCAGGATGCCATTGGCCTTCTCGGGCACATGGCTGGCTCAAGAGGATGGCGAACCCCAGTATGCCATCGCCACCAGCTTGTCCCAGCCCTGGTGTCAGGCTCTGGCTGTCGCGGAGGGGTTTTGATGTCTCCCTGCCAGTGTGTGAGTCAATTAGATTTAATTGCTATTGCTCATACATCATCTTTCTCCTTGACGGGGGACAGCACGTGCTACGGTTGAATATCCCTTGAATATCTGCAGTAGGCCACCTGCCGCGCGTTTGCTGTCTTCTCCAACTCTGGGGTGAAGAGCGGGGTTATTTAAGGTGTTGAGGTTATTATTCTTGCGTCCTTTGCTGGGCCGTTTCCTTGTTTTTATAGGGGAAAGGCCAAAAAAAGACACACAAATAAAAGCAACTTCCTGTGCGATGAAGTGCCAGGGCCAGCGCGTGCAGCCCTGGGAATGTAAATCTGCGTGTGGCAACCTTCCTGGGTAAACCATGGTGGTTTTCGGGCTTTTTTTGTTTGTTTGTTTTTGTAGTTATTGAAGGGATTCACTAATTCGTGCCGTGCACTCCTATCCCCCCTTTCATCCCAGAAACCTCCAATCCCATTACAGATCTTAACGAAGCTTGCAAGCAGGGGGATTTGGGTGGCGAAGGGGTAAACTGAGGCACCGGTCCAAGCTCAACGGCAGAGCTGGGCTCGCTGAGCCCTTGCCCACTCCTCTTCCTCACTTGTCTTCCTCGCTGCCCGCTCCTCTGCTGTCAGTCCCACATGACAGGAGGCCTCCAGCTGCCTCGAACAGGGCAGGACCCTTAATAAAACATCAAACCCATCAAAACCGTTAGAATCGAAAGAGCGAACCGAAATGGGAGATGAAAGGCGATCCCGTGCCTCAGCTCCCTGCGTCCCCAGAGAGATGCTTGCACCCCGGGGCGGGGGCGGTGTTCACTTGTGGAAGGGACTTTTAGGGAAAAAAATTAATAAATAGGTACAAATAAAAGGATGTAGGTGTGGAGCCCAGCTTCTGCAAGGGGACTGTGGTGCTCTGCTAGCCCAAAGCAATTCTTAACTGGGGGGTAAGGAGCCTTAACACGAACTCTGAAAGTACCAAACTGCCTGTTTTTTTATATATTTTATTGTGTTTTATTTTCATAAGGGTTCTGGGGCAGTAGGGAGGCTTCATTAATTAGTTAAGATGTTTGCCGCTGTTATCGTGCCTCCCCTCAAAGGCTTCTGACAATAAATTCTCATCAAGTGGAAGATCTAATAGATCTAATAAGTGCCAATTATTGAAGTTTGCTAATTGCTGGATAATAATAATAATAATAATAATGCTGATTAATAATGCTTTTAACACCACTGTTGATTTCGAATGTGGGTACACGGCGTTGCGGCACCATTGATTTAAATTGTAATTTCTTCTGCTTTGTAGCTAAGTGGGGTAAAAATCAGGTCGGTGGTATTTTTTTATTTTTAAACCCAAAAAGCATATTGTTCCAAGCCCTGTCTATATCTATAAAAACATGCGAAGTTCATGAGCAAGCGGCTTAAAAATAAATAAATAAGTGCTGGGGAGGGGGGATAACGCATCGCGGAGGAGCGGTTCGTTCATTTCCTTGACAAGTGTAATTTAATTTTAATTATTTATGATTCTTCATAGCCCGCTAGTAAATGTTCTGTAGTATATTTTGTAAAACTAATGAAGTCTTAGTAATAGGAGACCTAACTCCAGCCCCGCGCGCAGCGACGGAAAGACGCGGCTTGTCTCTTGCCTTCGGGCTAGTCCGTATGGGTCCGGTTTTGCATCCCGATCCTTTGTGGATCCCGCCCAGGGGGGGATGCTGCTGCTCCACGTGTTCCCGTCGTGTGGGAAGCGCATCCCAAAGCTTTAGTCTTGGTTTGCAATAAATCTTTTTACTTTTTTGAGCCGTAGCGATGGGACAGAGCTCCAGTGAGAGGGAGGTTTACGCTCTGCATGTAGTTAGAGCATCCCGTGCCGTCCCTTGGAGTTTGTGATACTCCTTGGGGAAATTATGAAGTTGGTTTTTCCCTCTAAATTATTCCTTTCTGCTTCTTGCCCCTAAATGCCCCAGAGGGTAAGGAAACGCGGGGTGAGGAGGGATGGCTGTTTGCTTTGAACCTCCCCAAATGAGACGGAAAAGTGGGTTTCTCCACTGGCATCGGGGCCAGGGTGCAGGATGGATGTGGCATGCCAGCTATCCCATAGCCAGGATGCGGGATGTCAACATTCCCGTGGACAGGGTGCGGGATGGATGGGGAATGTCGGCATTCCCGTGGCCAGGATGCAGGATGCTGGCATTCCTGTGGCCAGGATGCAGGATGGATGTAGGCTGCCAGCATTCCTGTGGCCAGGGTTGCGGGATGAATGTGGAATACCATCATTCCCATGGCCAGGATGGGGGATGCTGGCATTCCCGTGGCCAGGATGCAGGATGGATGCGGGATGCCGGTATTCCCAGCCGCTGGCATTTGTGGAGCGGCGGATGGGTCTGCTGGGTGGGCATGCCCAGAAACAGCACGGGGTGTTGAGCGGAAACCTAAATTTAAATGTTAAAAAGCTTTTGTTCATTACTGGTGGCATTTCCTCTCCCTCCCCATTTGTCACTTGGAGCGGAGCTGTGACTCTTTTAATATCAAACAAATAATAAGCTCCCTCTAAAGTGATTTTTCTGACAAGGAGCTCAATATATTAAACTTTATCTATATTTTAATAGCCAATTTCACACCAAACTGCCTTCTTAATAATGTATTTACCACCTGGGGATATTATTCCAACCCATCTGGAAAGAATTGGAAATTAACTGTCCCTAAACTGAGTCTGTGTGTGCTTTAGATGCAGCGGAGATAACGGCGGTGTCATTCCTAGGGGAAGTGGGGGAGGAAGCTCATCACGCACCAAGCAAAATGTCAGCCGCAAAGGCAATAGCTGGCGGGGAAAGGAGCGCTCTCCTTTTCGCCACCGAGAGCCCGCCTTGGGAATATTCAGCCGCTGGGAGAGCGGCCGACAGCACCTCAAGGGCCTCTTCCGTGTTTGTAAGAGCGCGGAGGGTTTTGGTTTCCAAGGATGCGAAGGGGGATGCAGGGCTGGGGGGAACGCTAGCATGGTGGCGGGCGCTGCGGCGAGCTCGAGCTGGGCACCCAAAGGATGGGGAAAAAAAGTCGTGTTTCCCCAAGCCGGCGCCGCTAACGGGGATTAATTTGGTCGAGCAGCGCTTTTTACTTGCCGCTTTTTGTAGCGGTCCTCTCCGGGTCTCTCTGGACCGACGCTGATGCAGACCGCAGCATCCGCTCTCCACGTGCGTTTGCAAAATAGCTTTTTGTTTAGTCTAAGTTGTATATTTAGCTATTGTCGCTCTTTGTTTGCTTCCTATAGTTTCAAGGCGTCGACCGGTTCGCCTCCCTTGGCGCTAGGTAGTGTGTGATAAAAAGCGTGATGGTCCCAAACCTGCAAAAACAGTGTCCCCTCCGGACAGAAAGCCGGGCAGGAGAAAATACCTCTCGTGGCTCAACGAGGGTTGGTTTGGCTTCTTGGGTTTTTTGGTTTTTGCCCTCAAACCAGGTGAGCGGTAGGGTGCCTAGTCCAGAGAGCAGCGTTGTCCTAACCACAGCGTGCCGAGCTGGGTTTAAATCAGATTTTGCCAGTATTTCTTATCAGATATAAGCCTGTGAAGGTTTATCTAGGTGACGTTAGTCACTCCTGGCTGTACGGAGCATCCCTCGCCACCGTGAAACGGAGGACATCAGGGATGGCATTGCGTGGAAGTGGACTTTTCATTTCCTCCCCCGGCAAAAAGCCCTCCCGGGGTGGGGGGGGAAAACCCAGACTTTTCAGGTTTTTGGGCTGTCGGTTTTTATGCCAGACGTGGTCTGGAATTACTTACTGGGGTGGCGATGGGGGATAAAGGGTTTGCGGTGGGAGGCATTGCTGCCAGCATCTCCTCTGCACGTCCTGGCAGCGTAGACCTCCCTCGTGCCCGTCTCCTCGGCAGAAAAATCGCACAGAATTCCGCCGTTTTAAAAGTTTTGTTTGACTGTGTCTGCGTTCGGAGGGTTGTTTTTGTTATTCATGCATTTCTATGAGGCGTCACCGGCACTGGAGCAGATTAATCCCTACAATATTTCCTTTTTGTTTTTAAAATAATTAAGGGCAGCTGCTACTTAAAGTCAACGGAAACATCCTAGTTTTTAGATAAAAGTGCCTTGTGTTTGTTGTTGTAATGAAGCAGTTTGACACGGAGATGAAAGTCGCTGCTGTTTGTGTTGTAAAAACTGGTTTTGACGCCATTTTTGAACAATGTCAAACTGTTCGCTTACATTTTGAACAAGACACGCTTTGATCTAGGGAAAAAAAAAACAACAAAACAACCCCAAGATGTTTCAATCAGAAGGAAGAAGCAGCCAACCCTTAATGATTTTAAAATAGGATCAAATTGTAAAATGTTTCAATCATTTTGTTATGTCACATAATGACGCCCTCGGAGCTGTGCTGTGTGATGCTCAGCCTCGCATTTAGCATCGTGAAATGTTGTAGAAATAATTCAAAATCATCTAAAATGCTGAAATGAAACGCCGAAATGGCAAAGTGACTCTTTTAAAGCGTCGAAAGAAAAATTCTAGTTTCTGGCGGTTTTTGGAGTTGCTGAGCTCGTCGGCAGAAAGTGTGCAGGCGCTTTTGTGGGGGGTTTTGTGGTTTTTTTATTTTTTTTTTTTTCCTTCCGAAATCAAACGAAAACAAAGCGCGGAGAAAGTTGAAAAGCGCCTTGTGAAATGGAAATGCTCCAAATCGACCCGTTTTAGCTCCGATCCTGTATCGTCCCCGGTGAAATGCCGGCGAGGAGGAGTGGGGTTCTCTGGGCTGTGTCACCACCTGGGCTTTGCAGATACGGGATGAGTTCTTGTGGGATGGGATGGGATGGGATGGGATGGGATGGGATGGGATGGGGGAATGATGGGGTGTTTGCACTAAACCGGGCGGGCACTTTTGGGTACCTTCATTCTTCTGCAGTTTCCCGTGGAAGGCGCTGGGAGGGCAGGGATGGAGGCAACAGGGTTGGGGTTTGCATCCCGTGATGTCCAAAGGCCTTGGCGCCGTGGTACGCGTGTCCTCCGGGATGTCTCCGGTGCTGCTGCCGAGCGTCTGGGAGCGAGGGGGGGATGACAATGGCCATCTCCACGGTCCCCAAATCCTCAGCTAAGCACAGAGACCGCCTGTGACAGCCGGGTCAAGGAGGAGAGGTGCATAAAGGCTGCTTTAACGCTGCCAGGGGAGGATACGAGCGGTGACAGTTACCTGGGGACCCTGAGATACCAGAATCCCTAACTTAATCAGACAGATAACGGGAGCAGCTAGAGATGAGGCAGGAGCAGGAACCGCCGAACAATAGGAGCCAGCCCCCCCGGGCCCCCGTGCTGCGCCGGAGATAATAAACTATATAAAAATCTGTCACCCTGCGATAAGTGATGAATTAGAATCAATTATATGTTTAAAATAATAGACCTCCCCATGGTGTTCCCCTCCAGAACGGTGACGGCTTCTGCCTGGGCTTGGCGGCGGGGTTGGCAGGCTGGCTGCTGCCGTCACCGGTGGGGCTGGGGGACACCTCATGCCAGGCGGCTTTGGGGCGCCGGGGAGCTCGGCACGGCGGCGGCCGAAATCCAAACTGGCAGGCGAGCTTTTTGGCGTTCAGTTTTTTTCAATTTTGCGTTTTTCCCGCCGGTCCCAGCCGCATGCAACCGGCTGGCGCGGTGCCCGCAGCGGGGAACGCCTGGTGCAGCCGCCTCCTGTCTGCCACCCCCCGCCCCAGTCCTCGGGATTTGTAGATTTTAAGAGATTTAAGAGATTTTTTTCCTTGCATTATTGGCCACTTCCCACGCGTGGCCTTGCTGCTGCTCCCTGCGTGGAACAGCTATTAGCGAGCCACTGAGTGCTGTTCTGTTAAATGATGCCGCTGGAGTGCGGTTTTTTCCCCCCTCCCTCGTGCACCAGGAGGAGAGCCCAAGGTGTGAAAGTGCGAGATTAACCCCGGGAATCATCCCTCCGACCACGCACGGTTGGTTTGTGAGTGCTGGGCCAGCAGGAGGGGGAATCATCCCGACTTGACCGGCCCCGTTGGGATGCGGTGGTTGGCAAACCCTCCCGGCAAAGCTCTTGCAGGGCATTTCCATCCATCCCGGTACTTAATTTGGGTTCAAAACAGAGATATTTTGTCTTTCGGACATGCTGCTTGCAGAAGGGGCTCAGGAGGAGGATTGGGGCTTGGAGGAACATCTCACCTGGAGGTGGTGGTTGTGTTTTCGAGTTGGTCTGGTTGTTTTGGTGAGGATGAGACTGATGTCCCTGGTTTTCCTCCAGAAGCTCCAGTGCTGTAGCTTGTCCTGGACTCTGGAAACCCCTGGAAAGGGTTTTGAGGCCGCTGGGCTCACTCTGTGTCCTTCCTGGGCGCTTTTGCAAACCCGGCCTTTTCAAACAAATACGTAACCCTGCTCAGGTGTTCTCTGCTTTTGCAAAGACGTACGCTGCCCTAACAAAAGTTGCTGTTTTTCTCAGCGAACACGCAAGGCTGCCTGCTGCCCTCCTCCAGCCACATCCCTTTCTTTCTGCGAGCTGGGGGGGGAGGGTTTTCCCGGCTCCCTGCGCCGAGGGGAGGGAAAATTACGCCTTGTGCATCAAAAGTTGAATTGGAAACCCGTGCCTAGCCTGGCTTGCTTTATTATTTTGTTAAATAGCACAAGTTGCAGCCATAAAAGCCCCTGGAAGCCTGTGCTAAGCAGGGGCGCTGGGACCAGTGCTAATGGATTGAAGCGAGCGGCTCACCAGCCACAGGGGTGCCCTGGGATTTCCCTTTTGAATCTTATTTACATTCGGACTAACAATAGCTCCCCAGCTTGGCTATAAATAATTTCTAGGAAAAGAGTTGTCTAATTAAACGTACAGCGGCAAAGCAAGTACTTTTAACCACAAGGCTGGTGTCCTAATGAACGTAATCACTGGATGGGGACAGCTTAGGAAACAGAACTTGACATCTCCCGGCGGAGGTGGAGAGATGGAGGGGAAACATACTTGGGGAGAATTCCCAATCAATATTTAATTGCGTGGCATGTAATCTGCCTTAGTATTTTTTAAAATAAAATTAAGGCCCCGCAGAAACCGGAGAACCTTTAAAGCAGATTTGAGGAGGGGGAGCCTCTTTTTTCTTTTTTTACAGCTGTCCAGGGAGGGAACAACATCTAACTGCCCCCGTGGGCATGCAAATTGTTCTGTAGTTGGCAAAGTGGTCGGAACGCGGGCTTTGATGGCATGGATTTACAGCCTTCCCCATCCACCGTGGTCTTCCTCCTCCCCCGGTGCCTCAGTTTTGTTGTCTGTAAGTGGGGAATACAGAAATTCCCCTGGACCTCATGGATGTCCAGCTAGGGTTTGCATCTGGAGAGCATTTTGAGAGCGAGAAGAAGTCTGGTCATCCATAACCACCCCTGTGCCCTGGTGTCGCATGCTAAAAGACAACGGGGGCGCTGGTGGGACTGGGCGGTGGGCACAAGGTGTGTGCTACGAACAGATGGGCAGGTAGATCCAGATCAAGCTTGAGAGAGAGAAGCTCTTGGGCAGGTCCTGATGCTGAACTGGGAGGATTTGGTTGCATTCGAGAGTGGGCAATGGTGTCAATGCCCGAGGAAGGGCTGGTCCCTTGCAGGATGGACCCGTGTTTAGTACGGCAGTGTGTCCCCATCTCTCTGGAGTGTCACACCACGCGCTGGCAAGGCGTTGGGAATAATCCAGCATGTAAAGGCGTCTAGGGGCTGTCCTGCCCAGGGAGTGGTGCTGGAGCAGTGGGTGTCCCGCAAGAAATGTGCGTGTAAGGAAGGAGTAATGGAAAATTACCCGTGGCTGGTGCCCGTCGGGTTTGTAATGGACCCAAAGCCTGTGTCCAGGGGTGAAATACAGCAGGGCAACGGAGCTGGTGAGGGGTCTGGAGTCTTGTGAGGTGCGGCTGAGGGAGCTGGGGGTGTTCAGCCTGGAGAAAAGGAGGCTGAGGGGAGACCTTCTCGCTCTCTACAGCTCCCTGAAAGGAGGGGGTAGCCAGGGGGGGTCGGTCTCTTCTCCCAAGGAACAGGTGATGGGACAAGAGGTAAACGGCCTCAAGTTGCCCCAGGGGAGGTTTAGGATGGATATTAGGAAAAGTTTTTACACTGAAAGGGTTGTTGAGCATGGGAACAGGCTGCCCAGGGAAGTGGTGGAGATGCCATCCCTGGAGGTATTTAAAAGACGTGTAGGTGTGGTGCTGAGGGACACGGGTTAGTGGTAACTTGTCAGTGCTGGGTTAACAGTTGGACTTGATGATCTCAAAGGTTTCTTCCAACCAAAATGATTCTATGGTTCTAGGGCAGCTCTGGCAGCCCGTGCATGCCAGCTTGCACCCTGCGGAGTGTTTGGTCTTCCCAGAAGACTTGGAGACAAAATAAGGGAGCCAACTGGTGTAAATTCCTGCATCTCCGGTTGGAGCAGAGATGCTGATTTATGCCGGTGGGGCCATAGTGTTTTCCAGCATGGAGAAGGATTTGGGAATAATAAAGCTCTGAAATGCAGTTTCCCCTGGTTGGTGGCGGCGGCCCTGGCAGGGAGATGCAGAGGAGGGACAGCAGTGGGACGTGGCATCTCTTCTGCCCGTTGCAGCTCAGACTGCGCCGCCAGCCCTTGCTTCGTCCCCAGAGAAAATGCTCCAGCTCGCTGCGATTAATCTAATCGGCCACTGGATGTCAATGTTGCCTCATCCAATTACGAGTGGGAAAGTACTGGATCTTCAGAAAAAGGGGGAGAAAATGCCGCTGTCAGAATAGCGGAGGTTGGATGTTGTTTTCTTCTGCGAAGTTGGCTATTAAGCACCGTAGGGCCATGTACGAAGGTACCGAGGAGCAACCAGTCATTGCTCTTGTTTTGCTCAGCCAGGGAGGGATTTGATGCGGTTTGCGTAAAAACTAAACGCTGATGTGGGACAAAAAGCCTCAGCAGAATGAAAAAGCCGGATACAAAAGCGTCTCCTCTTCTTCCAGGCACGGCTCGGTGCGTGCTGAGTTGTTGTTGGTTGGCATCGGGCCCGCGTGTGATGTTCAGGAGGACGGTGATGCATCTCCTGTGGAGCTGCGTGCAAGGAAGGTTTGAGGACGCGTAGTCAGAAAATACAGCTCTAGAAGGGGAGGGTTCTCAGCAGCGTGTGAAAGCAGATCTGGATTTAAACGTTGCAGCTTGGCCCTCCTGTCTGTTATCCATCTTCAAGCTGGTGGCGGGGAAGCGCAGACAGCAGCTGCATCCTGCCAAGATTCATGATCAAGACCGCCTCTCCCCCACCTCCTCCCTTCCTTCCACAAATATTTTAAATCCATGCCCCAGGTTGGGAAGCAGGTGCAGCAGCTGGTCTCTCCAGCCTGTTTGCGGGCCCAGATGGGGCATCTCTGCAGGGAGACCAAGTCCTTGGGACCCCTGAGTTTTGGTGCAGGTCTATCGGTATGGCCCCGATGGGATGAGCAAGTATGGGGTGAGATGCGTCTTGGTCCTCTCCTGTGTGCTCTACGGCATGAAACCACATATATTTTAGGACAAGAGGAAACAGCCTCGAGTTGCGCCAGGGGAGGTTTAGGATAGATATTAGGAAAGATTTCTACTGAAAAATTCTACTGAAAGGGTTGTCAAGCATTGGAACAGGCTGCCCAGGGAATTGGTGGCATCACCATCCCTGGAGGTATTTAAAACGGGTAGATGCGGTGTTTAGTGACATTGCGCCATCCCTGGAGGGGTTCAAGGCCAGGTTGGACGGGGCTTGGAGCAACCTGGGCTGGTGGGAGGTGTTCCTGCCCAGGGCAGGAGGGTGGAATGAGATGATCTTTAAGGTCCCTTCCAACCTAAACCATTTGTTGGTTTGATGGTTCTGTGATGGCTTTTCTCAATGTTATGCTAATGGTTGGACTCCATGATCTGCAAGGTCCCTTCCAACCTAGACAATTCTATGATTCTATACTGACCTCCCCACAAAGAAGATCTGGGCTTGCATGCCCTTTGCTTGGGTAGTGCATCCTTGGCAGCGAGACCTGGGGGCTGGCTGGGGGCCCCTTGCCTTCTCTCGCACCTCTGCGGCAGTTAAAGGCAGGACATCGCTCCCCTGAGCCGTCAGCCCGCTGCCGTTCTTTCCAAGCAGTAAAAAGGAAGGAGAATGGACTCATGGTTTCCGTCCCTTTGGAACTATTCGCCCCCCTTTCACATTGGGTTCATTTGGGCGCGTTAATATCTCAAATGTAATGATAAGTCTAACGGAATTCATTTATATGATAAATAAGATGTTATTAGTACATTAGTAGCAAAAAATGTGCAAGGACACTGCTAATCTAAGGTGAAAATGCCTTCCTGAGTGAAATTTAATTAGCAGATTGTGTTCTATTAGTGACTTTTATGGGGAGTTCATGAAAATGAATACAAATACGATGCAGGCAGCCGCTCCTGTGAAGCGAGAGCTTTGCTAACCTGCCCTCCCTCTCCCCGCCACGCTGCTGCCAACGAAGGAAAACGCCGGTGTGCGTCCTCTCCCCTTGCCAGAAGAGGACGTTCTGGAGGCAGAAAGGCAGCCTGTGGCCACCTTGCAGCTCAGGGTTGTGGTTGGAGGGCAGCAAGGCTGGGTGTCACGTAAATTCAGTGCGCTCGCAGTGAGTCAAATGGGGTGGGGGAGTCAGAAATGTCCCACCTTTTCTCTCTGCCTGAGCCAAGCGGAGTGTCGGAGCTGCTTTGTTCCAAGAGAAGAGCAGCGATGGAGATCTCCGTGGTGTTCCGAATTTTCTCCCTGGCCAGATGTCCTGCAGTGGTCAGCGCTGGGAGCAGAGGATGCCAGGTCCTGCACGGGGTCCATGGCAGCGCGATGCTGAAATCTCTGCGACGCGCTGGCAGACCTCGGCATTCTTGCAAGCCTGGTGGTAGCTGCAGGGGGATGGATCCCATCCAAGAACATCATACATCTTTTAAAGACTTATGGTCCCCTAACAAGCCAGAGGGTGTTGTGCAGCTGTTACTGCCAGGCCGTGCTGGAGTCACACGCTGTAGAGATGTGCTGGTGTCCCTTTTTGCTGTAGAGATGTGTTGCTTTCCCTTTTCCTCCTCCCTTGCACAGCCAGCGCAGCGGGGGCTCCCATGTGAAGGAGTCGCGGAGGTGACATTGATGGGTCTTCCTAGGTTTTGTGCTAAGCACCAGCTCTTGGGGTGTTTCCAGAGCTGGAAAACGTGGTTTCAGGACCTTAGAGGTGACTTAAGAAGGAGAAACATCTTGGCATCAGCAACAACAAAATAGGAAATAAATAAAAGGCATCTCTGCTCTCAGTCTTTCCTGGGAAGACTGTCTTGCACATCTGTCTTTGGGAGTAGCTGTCACTGTGGCATGACCTTCTGGGACCTTCTTGTCCCAGTCCGTGTGTGGTGAAGGGAGGTATCCCTTGGTGATGCTGCTAGCTCCTTGCTCTTGGGACTAAAATCCAGGGTGAGATTCTGCCTCGGTCAAAACCTGTAGCCAAACTGGGGTGGCCAGGAGGTCTGGACACCGTGCAAGAGGTTGCCCATGGAGTCTTTGTTTGAAAGTGCTTATGAGGGCGTTGGAGCTCCAGAGGAGCAGAGAGAGGCTTTGTGCACAGAGAAGTACCTTGCCAGCCCTGTCCCATCCCTTGTATTCATCCAGAACGGATCCGGTGACCCCTGCCAGGCTTTTGAGGCTGGGGGAGAGTCCATTAGTTGCCGCTGCCAATGTAGGAGGCATCTGGTGGGGGTTGGAAAGATCCTTCCCTCCCATCTGCGGGTGCAGGATCCAGCTCTTGGCGATTTCTTTGCTGAACAGAGGCGGAACAGCAAAGCGAATGCACGGGGAGTCATTATTCATGCAGATGATCCTCACAATTCAATAGAGGTAATTAGGAGAATGATGGAGGAAATTAGCACTTTCTGCGGGTTTATTAATATTAATAAAATGATTCCACAGTTAAAAATAATAATAATAATATTAATAAAATAAATACAAAACTGCAGAAGAGCTCTGCCTGGCTACTAAATACCAGTCTGCTCCAGGCAGTGATCAACCAGTAGCTTGAATTAGTCTTCAGAGACAGGTTTTTTGCCCTCTCTAAAGAGGGTATCACAGAAGTCAGAACAGATTGAGGCATATCTGGGCTCATTTCTTGTTCTGCACTTGTGTCTTCCCCATTAGCAAGAGGAGCTGAAGCTCAGCAGATCCATGAGACGTTGGAAAGTTGAGTGGCTTGTCTTTAGGGTGCCAGTGGTCTCGAAAATAGGATGTTTTCTCAGAACTGCCTGTTGTCCTCCTGCTTCTTCACCTGCTTTGTCTTTTGTTGCCTTAGCAAGGAAAATATTCCCGTAATATTCCACCAGAGGCTTGGTGGGTGGGTTCCGGGGTCTGCCATGAAGACCCGTTTCCAGGTTGTCCTCTCGGTGGCGTTTCCCGTCCCCTCTCGTATCGGTAACACGGGGGCTGTGGACCACGGCCACCGATGCGCAGCGTGGCCTTGGGAGCTGGTCCAGCTCTCTGTGCCGCTGGCGTGCCAGATATGCCAGAGAATTTGGGGGAAGTTTATTTGCAGACGGCGAGGAGATTATCAAATTAAAGATGGCACAGAATGTTATTAATGAAAATACACGACAAATGTATTTAAACATGTAAAAATTTAATTAGAATTTTTATTATTAAAATATGGCTAAAAGTGCTTTCTGAAGCCCTCTGCTTTCTTTTGAGATCAAGGCTTTTTCAGTTCCTTGCATGCTAAGAGGAGGATTTGGGGTGAGGAAAGGAATAATTGGTACCAAGTGGCTTCTGCAGAGAGCGCTGGGATGTTTTGCCTTGGATCTTGGATGCAGGATTAGGCTTGGCTGTACCCATGGGAATACCTGGCTGGACTTGATTCTTTTAGGAAGGCATTAATGGGGTTTTGCAGTCACGCAAGCACTTTTTTGCTGGCTAGGAGGGACATCTGGAGAGGTTTGGGGTCAGGATGGGGGCTGTGCTTTATTCGGAGGCTGGCAGCAGGCTGCTGGCATCGCTGGGAAGGGCAGGAAAGACCCTGGATGGGTTGTTGGACTTGCGTCCCCTTCTCCATCCGTGGGAGATACGTGCGCTGACAAAACTTACTGGGGGGGCAAAGGAGAGGATCTTTGGGGTCCCAAGCTGCATGGTCCTGTGCCCGTTCCTCCTCAGCACACCTAGAATCTCCCTGCTTGGGGCAGTGGGAGCAGCTCGGTGTATTTTCGCTCCATGGGGAGCTGTGAGTATGCCGGGAACAGCCTTCTCCTGGCTGACCCGGTTGCATTCGCGCTGCCGAGTTAGAGGTTCTCCGTCCCCAGCGCTTCTCCGTCCAGCTTTATTTAAATGGGAAAAGATCAGAGCGGTTGTACCCATTACTTCAACGATAGATTCCATTACGTTAAATGATAATTGCAAAAAAGCGGCTTCTATAATTAAAAAGGGGCCCCTCACAGCTAGACATGGTGGCTTTCTGCGTGATCTCCATCTTCTTGCGGAGGATGCTCTCGTCCTCCCCGCTGCTGGGTCGCTCGCGGTTGGGGAGAGCATCCAGCTCCGGGATGGGGAGCGGGATGGGTTTCCCTCTCCCATCCCCTGGTGTCTCGGGAGCCGTGCCTAGGGCTGTATATCGCGCGCTGAGGTGGCAAAGCTGGCGAGTATTTCCATTCCAGAGGAATTTGCAGGGCTGGCAGTTTTAAGGGAGGAAGGGGAGAGGGGGGGCAGGGAAGCAACCCTATCTCCCAACTTGTAAATTAAGCAGATCTGGTCAGGAGCTGTCACCGCAGGAGAAGAAATATGAAACCTCTGGGGTCGTGTATGCAGAGTAATTTTTCTGACTGTAACTCTGCTTAAAAGTAAGGATATGATGAAAATGCTTAGAGCATTTTAAATGGACCCAGCAGAGATCTGATTCAGCTCCAGCGAAGTCTGTACAGACGTTATTGGGTGTTGGCTTACTCTAAACTTGCTAACACCAGATTTTAGTGCGTGGCAGAGAAATAAATTGCTTCCTTCTCCTTATTAACTGAAAATATTCTTAGATGGAGAAGCAATAGTGGGTTGAGTTTTTTTCCTTTTTTTTTTTAGTTTTGGTGGGTTGCAGTGTGGGAGAGCGAGGAGGTTGGTGATGTTGAGGTGAGGCACCCAGGGTGTTTGCTCCGCCAGGGTGCAGGGTGGGGGGGGGGTCAGGGCAAAACTGGGCATGGGTCAGGTCTCCAAGTGATGGAAACCCCCCCCCAGAGATGAACCTGACCTTGAAAGGCATCCAAGGCTGCCTAGATGTTTTTCAGGCTCCCTGCAAGAACGCAGACTAGCCGTGTGAGAGACTGCAGGATAAGGCTTGTTTTAAGGAGACTTTTTTTTTTTTTTTTAAAAAAAAAAAAGAAAGAGTGGGCAACTTCACAAAACGTAGCCCAAGATGAGTGTGTCGAGGCAGAGGCAGGCTGCTGGGCTCACCGGGGTGGTGGTGGACGGAGCGAGGGGCGCCGTCGCTCCTTGGCGCATCTCTTGTGAGGTTTGTGGAGCCGTTCGGGACCCCACAAAACGCGGTCCTTCCCTCGTGCTGCCAGGCAGAAGGAAGGGTTTGGAGCTCACGGCCCTCTCTGCATGATCAGCTCCCTCCGAAGCGCGACGTCCGGACCAGGCGCATCATCCCGGGCAGCAAATGTAATTCCCTTGGTTGGCTTTGGAGGGGCACAGAGAGGGCAGGGTGGAGAGAGACGTGGCAGGCAGCCTCGTGGGACCCTCCTTCTGCTCCGGCATCAGCCATCCTATTTCAGGGGAGGTTTTTAAGTGCCCAGGTTGGACCCCCAAGGGAAATCTCTCCTTTTCCTTATCTTTTCAGGGAGGTAGGCGATGCCCCCAAATCACTGCCCCGTAAGAAAACGATGGGGCTGATTGAAGACGGGGCAACTGTGGGTGCGTTTGCGTAGCCCTCCGTGAAACGTAGCATCGAGATATTCAGGATTGGGAATCCTGAATATTGGAAACTGGGACGGAGAGAAGAATGAAAGCCACCCCAGGTTTCCCCGTCTCCCTTCCTGCCTCCCCTGGATTTCGGTGGTGTGAGATCTTCACCCCGTGCCTAGGAAACAATATCTTGGAGGAGCCTTGAAGCCATTTGTTTTCCGTTTAATTGGCTGGTGGGGAGAAAATAACGAAGGGAAGTCATGCAGGGGAAGTTCTCATCAGTGCTGTTTTTGGCAACAGAGTCACAACATCCTAAATTTATTTATTTAATTGCATTATTAAAAGTATAAATAAAAATAAATCCAGGAGAGCAGCCGGATCTATGCTTTGCATCTCTAAAATAGAACCATAAATGCCAGGGAGCGGGGGGGGGGAGTGATTTATTAGCCTGTTATCGTGAGTGACTGGGACGCTTTCGATGGAGTCCTTGCTAATTTCTAACAGCTGCATTAAATCACAGATGCTATCGGCTATTATAAAATAATCACCCAGCGGTCTGCAAACCAGCAGGAGCCCGGGGTCAGCGCTGGAGCCCTTCATTCCTTTCCCATCTCAGCCCCCTCCGATGCCTGCCGAGGGTGGGAAATAAATAGGGCTCGCGGCGGCCTCATTTTATCATCCTGGAGTTGCCGATAAATAAAACCTCTATAAACCTTTTTCTAAAAGGAGTTGGGACTGGAATTTGCAACGAGAGGAGAAACCTTGTTTTTGGGTTTAAATACGGCCGGGTGATGTCAGGGCTCCTGGGTCCTCTTTCTGGCTGGAGGAGGGAGCCAGATTTATGGCTGATTTACGGAGGAAAGGGAGGATTTTGGGGTTTCGGCTGCAGGGCTGGAAGGAGGAGGGAAGGTCCTGTGGCATTTAGGGATGTCTGTCTCGGCTCCTCCGCCTTCGCTCCGCGCTGCTGTTTCAGACAAGTCGCTTAAATTTCCCTACAGCTTGACTCGCCTTCCTCGCCGGGTTGACAAATAACGTGTGTGTTTATGTGGCTGGGCTCCGGAGGGGGTTAATACTTGGCCTGGAAATCTCTTTTAGAAGTGCCAATTTGTAGCGACAGAGAAAACAACAATGGATGGGAGAGCCTGCGAGGTCCAGAAGAAGTGAGCAAGCGGCTGCTTATCAGGACGGTGCCTTGCAGAGCCAGCCGCAATAGCAGGGCTAGTTTTAAGGGGTGAAGGAGATAGGAAGGGGGTGGGGGGGGGAAACCCCCCCCCCAAATCCCAAATAAATAAAAATAAAGCGGTTAGGAAGAAAACGATCCGCACCGCTCGTGTTGGTTTTGCTTTATGTTAGAACAGCTGCTTAGCGTGAAAAATGCCGGCTTTAGTAACAAGGTACGTGAGGAGATGCCGGCGAGCGATGGAGCTCTTGAGCTCCTCGTGCCATCGGCCACACGTCCCTGGGGATGACGGGCCCCGGGCAGGGTGGCCGTGGTGTCTCATCCCCCGTCGAGCCTGGGAACAGCGTTTTGGAACTGGTGCCCGCCGCTTTGGGAACAGTGGTGGGTTTGCAGCGATGCGTCCTCCTTGGAATCGGTGGTAGAAGCAGCCTCAGGGCTATTTGTTGGGGGAGGAACCAGCTCCTGGTGGCAGCCTTGGTTGCTCCAAGGCCGTGTGTCCGTGGGGAACGGTGCGCATTGGAGGGACCCTGGGCTTCCAAGGTGGCCTTGGGCAGGTCTCTTATTCCTTATTTTTCTATTTGGGTTCCTTGGTCTCTTCCTGCCTCGTTATTCTCTCTGCAAAACGGGATAACGGGCTTTGCGGGTTGTTCCCTGCCTGCGGTACGGGAGATTGTCGGGTTGTCAGCAACCTGGAGATCGCCGGGATTGCTGACAGCGAGCAGAACCGAGGCAGCGCTGTGTACAGAAACCTCGCTCAGCCTTTGAAACTGCAGTCAAACCCTCCCCCCAGGGTTCCTCTCGCTCATAAAGCACGCTTCGTTTCGTTTGCTGCAAACCTAGATTTTAATCCCGGAATCCAGGTGGACCTGGGCTTTGAAGAGAATTGGGTTGGAGTCAGAAGTGAATGGCTCCGACCAGGCTGGCTGTGAAAGATGGATTAAAACTGACCCGGGAAGATGGAGATGCTCACATCCACACCCCGGCTTTGCAACTTGCATATTTATGCCGGATACCGCTGGGAATAAATCAGCAGCGAGACACGCGCGGAGCAGATAGACTGGCTCCGGTGGCGGGGGGACCTGCACTGGCATTTACCTGCAGTTCAAAAATCACGCTCCCAGGGAAGTTTTCCAAAGCTTGCAGGAACTGAGCTCCTTCCCTCACCTAATGTTGGGGTTTTTTTGTTTTGTTTTTTAACCCCCTTTGCTTCAGCCCTTAGAAGCGAGAATTTCAAAGGTAAAAAAAAAAAAAAAAAAAACCATCATCTGCACTGGCCACGGAGGGGAAAGACTGAAAATGCTGAGAATTTTTATTTCTTCTGGGACTTGCAGCCCGCGAAGCCCGGGTAGTTCAGATAGGCTGAGAATAAGCGTCTAGACCTTCACCTGCTTAACACGATGGCCAAACCTGCCATGGGGAGCATGCAGGGACAAGGATGGGGAAGGTGCTGCCACGGGGAGCGTGGAGGGACAAGGATGGGGAAGGTGCTGCCATGGTGACCATGAAGGGGCAAGGATGGAGAACGTGCTGCCATGGGGAGCATGCAGGGACAAGGATGGGGAATGTGCTGCCATGGTGACGATGAAGGGGCAAGGATGGAGAACATGCTGCCACGGTGACCATGAAGGGGCAAGGATGGAGAACGTGCTGCCATGGGGAGTGTGCAGGGACAAGGATGGGGAAAGTGCTGCCATGGGGAGCATGGAGGGACAAGGACAGAGAATGTCCTGCCATGGGAAGCATGGAGGGACAAGGATGGGGAAGGTGCTGCCATGGGGAGCGTGCAGGGACAAGGATGGGGAAGGTGCTGCCATGGGGAGCATGGAGGGACAAGGATGGGGAAGGTGCTGCCATGGGGAGCACTGAGAGACAAGGATGGGGAAGGTGCTGCCACGGGGAGTGTGCAGGGACAAGGATGGGGAAGGTGCTGCTATGGGGACCATGGAGGGGAAAGGATGGGGAAGGTGCTGCCACCGTGACCATGAAGGGGCAAGGATGGAGAACGTGCTGCCATGGTGATGATGAAGGGGCAAGGATGGAGAGCGTGCTGCCATGGGGAGTGTGGAGGGACAAGGATGGGGAAGGTTCTACCATGGCAAGTGTGCAGGGGCAAGGATGCGGAACGGGGGCGTTTTCCTCCCCAGTTCTGCAGGGCCCTCACATAGGTCCCCTCTGCTCCCAGCCCTCCTGCCCCTTCCAGCAGGCAGGAGCTACCCCATCAACAAGACATTTCGAAGGCTTGTGCACATCGTTTGGTTGCTTTGGGGAGAGCGGGGGGGTGTGTAGGTGCAAAAATGAGTGTGTCGAGGCAGAGGCAGGCTGCTGGGCTCGCCCGGGGGGGTGGTGGAGGACAGGGCAATGGGCACATTGCACCGTGGTGAGATCCATGGGGGACCATCCTGCCTGAGAGGAGAGGACTTTTTTTGGAAGGGATGAGGGGTGCGTGGTGGGCAAGCGGAGCCCAAAGTGCGGTGCTTCAGCTCTTGTGCTGCAGGGCACAAACCATCGCTCGCAAGGGAGAGGCAGCTTTTCAAGCTCCCATTCATCTCTGTGTAATTAGTCAGGCGTATTTTTTTTTTTTTCTTCTTCCCTCTCTCTTTATCTTTAAATCTTGCTGTTTTGGCCACTCTGCCGAATCCAGGACAGGTCTGAGGTTTGATGCGGGCTGGCAAACCCTACTGCCCTGTGTCGGAGCGGGGCTGTGCAGGGCACCAGGGCTTGGAGCCAGTTGCGGATGGGTTTGCTGCTCATCCCAGCGCTGGGGGACGCCTGGTCCTCCTGCCTCCCAGTGTGGGAGTAGGTTGTGTTGGCCCTGCCAGCCCCGAGGTGGGTGGCTCTCGTGTCATCCGGGTGTGAAAAACACCAGTGCACGCTGAGGAGAGATGATTTCCCTTTTCTTTCACCTTCTGAATATGTGCTGGGGGCACATTTCAGAGCCTCCCAGGACAGCCAAGAGCGTGGGGTTTCCCTCTTCCAGCATCTAGCGTAGGTGGCACAACGGCGTTCTGATCATTGCTACGTCTCCGTATTTTGTAAATAAGCCCAGAGGCTATGCGATGGCTTCATATTTAGAAAGAGGATAAACAGGGCTATGTGCTATCTATTTATTTGTTCTTTTATTCATTCAGTTAAGAGCTCGCAAAACACTTTGCAAGCGTCTATGAAATGAGCCTCGTAATGCTTCCAGGAGAGGGAAGAAATGTTCCTGCTCCACTTGGCAGGCTGAGGGGCTCGGAGAGGTTCTCTGTCTTGCCCACGGTCAGGGCAAGACCATGGTAAACGCATGAGTAAATCCCGGGTCCCATTTTCCATTTCTAGTCTGTAATGGCTGCAAAGACTCAAATGTCCAGGCTCAGCAATGCCCAGCCATCTGTGATCAAGGTCCTCTTTTCTGGTGTTTCTCCTGCCTCACAGACTAATTTGGGAATGGGATGGTGCCTCCATGCCTTGTGCCAGCGAGGAGTCATTAGGTGGCACATGAATGTGGGATTAATGATGGAGAAACCACGCCAAAGCCAGCCTGGCTCCTGTGCTATCAGAGCGCATCCCCATCTGCACATCTTCCTTTAACTCCTCCATCTCAGAGGTGCCTTCAGGCCTGTCCGTGCTCCTGGCCCCTTGGGCCTCGGGGTGGCCAGTGCCCTCAGTAGGCAACCACCATCCCGTGCATGGTCACCTCCTGGTTGCTCCCCCTCTTCCCCCTCGCTTTGTGGTTCAGGTCCGGCTTGTGGCCCTTGAGCATTTGCTGTGGCTTTTGCCAAACTCAGACTTACACCTCCTGGCACCGAGTTGGGCTCATGCGTAGGGTTTGGGGTGAACCTGGCGCCGAGTTGGGCTCATGCGTAGGGTTTGAGGTGAACCTGGCGCCGAGTTGGGCTCATTCGTAGGGTTTGGGGTGAACCTGGCTCTGAGTTGGGCTCATTCGTAGGGTTTGAGGTGAACCTGGCTCCGAGTTGGGCTCATTCGTAGGGTTTGGGGTGAACCTGGCGCCGAGTTGGGCTCATTCATAGGGTTTGGGGTGAACCTGGTGCCGAGTTGGGCTCATTCGTAGGGTTTGAGGTGAACCTGGCTCCGAGTTGGGCTCATTCGTAGGGTTTGGGGTGAACCTGGCGCCGAGTTGGGCTCATTTATAGGGTTTGGGGTGAACCTGGCGCCGAGTTGGGCTCATTCGTAGGGTTTGGGGTGAACCGGAGATGCTCACGCATGGTGGGGACCCAAGTGCACGTATGGCTTTCTCTAGGCTGGCAGACGATTTTGCACCCCCCGTGGGCTCCCATCCCCTGCGCTCACTTTGGGGCTATGGGGGCCCCTTTGAGGTGACAGTGGGGGGAAACGAGGCCATGGCGCTGCCCCGTGCTCTGAGCAGACGAGAGCCTGTGGGAGCGTGCAGCACCGCTGCCCTGTTTACAGCAGCTTGTCTGCCTCCGCTCTTCGTAACCTACTTTCCCTCCTTTCCCTCTAAATAGGGCTTTTGGGCCGTGGGTGGATGGAGCAGTTCCTCCCCCTGTCCCCCTTCCCCCTGTCCCCTGCAGCTCAGGGGGTTCTGAGCAAAAAAGGGGCATTTTGCAACCTCAAACTTGCCCACCCTGCCCTTGTCTGGGGGAACATGGGCTCTGTCCCCAACAGCAGCCCACCCTTACAGCCCTGTCCCCATGCACGGTGGCTGTCCCCAGGAGCCCGTAGTGCACACGTGGGTACCTGTACCACATTCAGGTTCCCCTGAGCCACCCCGCTATGGAAAACCCGTGTCTTTTGGGGTGTTGTGGAAGCAGGTAGGCTTTTCTTTGCTGCTCACTGTCCAAAAAAGGGGGTGTGCTTTGTGGGGCCAGGCCGCCTCCCTCTCCCTTCCCGCAGGTGCTGTGGGGCTGGAGCATCCCATGTGCAGGGAATTGTCGGCACCCTCTCATTAAGGGGGAGGCAGGGACTATCTGTGGGCTCTCCCCGCCCCCAAATAAATTCGCCTTAACGGCTGTGCCCTTGCAGATGTGTAGCCTTTGAGACTTCCCCCCAAACAAGCAGCACAGGCTGTGGGTCCCCTCCGGTCCCCCCCAGCATCCCCCCTACCTGCAGCAGGGTGACCGTAGACCCCCATCCTTGGACCTCCATCCACCCCGAGGAAGCCCGGATGAAGGTATTTCCCCCACCTTGCGCTTTCTTTGTCTTCTCTAATGCTCCAATTCCCTCCTTTTTGGCCCCAGTTCCCTCCTTTCTGGCCCTAATCTGATTTTTTCCATTTTTTTGGGAATTTTGGGAACGGGCTCCTTGGAAGCAGGATGCTGGCAAACACTTTGCAATGCAGTAGGTTTTGGGGTTTTTTGTGTGCTGTTCGGCAATTCCGCTGGCCAATTATATTTTATTTTTGTTTGCGAGACAACGTCCTCCATGAAGCAGGCTGAACTTTGGCATGTTTTGATATGGAAATGTTTTGGCAAGGAAGCAAAATGTCGCGCGTCTGTAATGGCCCCTTCCCTCGAGAGTCGGGTTTTTAAGGGAAAAGACCGCGTGGGAGTTGAAAACTTGCCCGAACGCACTAAATACCAACAGGAATGGCAACCAACAAAATCTTGGCTTCGCCAAGGAAATCTTAACATTTTGCTTTGCTTAGAGAGGGGAGAACAACAAAAAAAAAAAAAAAAAAGGAAAAAGTAAAAAAAATAATCCTGGGTCGTTGTCTGAAATACTGCTGGAGAACGAAAGCCTCGCCTTTCAAGCTTTTCGGGCGATGTTGTGACGGCTCCGCACGGTTCTGCCAGCGCCAGGTGTCTCAGCCCCGTCGAGGTTTGTTTGAGCAGCGCAGGGCTTTTTTCAGAGCTGGGGTTTTTTTTTTATTATTTTTTGCCTTTAATAATATTTGGCGTAACGAGGGGGAGCCACTTTTCGCTCCGCAAGAGCGGATATTTTCAGAGCCCGCCTTTTTTTTTTTTTTTTTTTGAATTTGAGTGGGGTTTAAGCGTGCCGTGTATCCGTGGTTCGGCCGGGGATTTTAGCCGCACACTGAGCATTAAGTGTAAATTAATCCCCTTGAGATCCCCAACCATCGCCCTGCAGTGGAGAGGGTCTTATGGGTCCTCCTGAACCCCAACCTGCCTCGCCACGCTGTCGGCGCGACCCCAGCCTGGGTTTGTACCTCTTTGGGTGGATTTTATGGAAGCTGGGAGGATTTACGCATATATTTAGGGCACGAGGATGGTGTCGGAGGGGCTACCTGGGCATCGACAGCTAAACCAGCCCAGCAGTGGCTGGGCTCGCCATGCTGTCAGCCTTACCCCAGGCTGGGTTTGCACCTCCTTGGAAGGATTTTTATGGAAGCTGGGAGGATTTAGGCATATATTTAGGGCATGAGGATGGTGTCGGAGGGGCTACCTGGGTATCGACAGCTAAACCAGCCCAGCAGCGGGGTGTTAGCGAGGAGCAGGAGGCTCCAGTTTGCGTTTTCCACCCAGGCAAGCTCAAGCATCTGCGATCAGTTTGAAGAATAGGCTGCGGTTTTGTTTGGGGTTTGGGGTTTTGGTTTGTTTGTTTGTTTGTTTTTTCCACAATTACCTCAGCTTTTTTTTTTCTTCTTCTTCTTCTTTTTTTTTTTTTTTTTTGGAGGGCTAAATTCATGCGATAAAATGCATTAAATGTAACAGCACGGAAAATAAAAGTTCAGTTTGCGGAGAAAGCCTGATTTAGTGTGAAGATAAAACGAGATAAAACAACTGGAAAAATTAAGTGGGATAAATAAATTCTGCTGAAGAGAGACAGAGGGGGAGAGCTGCGTGTGTGCCGTCGGCCGGGCAGCGGTTGATCCGGCTGTAAATGGCTTTTCCAAGGTTTTTTTTTTTCCTGGGAAAAGAGGTGATGCTTTGCTGTCCCTCCCCGTTCCCAGCGGCTCAGCTTTATCCCGGGGTGGGGAGATGCGATGCTCTCTGCCGTGCGGCTCTGCAGTGGGGTGTGCGCGCTCTGCTCCTCCCGCCTGGTCCTCTCTCTTTTTGGGTGAAGAAATGAGAATATTCGGCAGCCAACGGGAAAAGCAAAGCAGCAGGGCGGCGGGGTGTGGGGGAAGAGGTGTCGGGATGGGGTTGCCAAATAGGCTGGGGAAAAATTAGCAGCTGCAAGTGTGCAGAAGAAAAGGTGGAGAAGAGGGAGAAAAAAAAAAAAAAAAAGGGGGTAGGGACAGATGGAGAGAAGGAGGGAGAGAAAAAGGACGTGGGAGAAAAGGGAGGAGGGGATAATAGTGCGGAAAGATATTAGTTAAAAATCTTATAGCCCCGAGCCCAGGCGCCATCTGTACATAGCAGGGTACCAACAAGACGCAGCTCTCGCTTTCTCCGCGCCGTGGAGGTGTTACGTATATCTTGGCCGGGTAGTGAGGCCGAGATGTTCAGGATGAGATATTTTGCGTGCCCCGGGCGAGAGAATGCCTTTAGAGGAGCCCCGGTTTTGGGAAGCAGCTGTCTGCAAGCTGGGGGACCGGAGAGGAGCCGGCGTCTCTGTGAAAAAGCTTGTCCAGGGTTTTTCCAGAGGGAGATCTGGAGAACTTCCACTTCCACCAGCGCTGGGGGGCGAAGCCCTGCGAGCAAGGATTAGCTCTTTGATTAAAGAAGCCCACCTTCTCCAAGGACTGCTCTCCCCTGCAGCTCGGCTGGGTTTTTTTTGCTGTCCTGGGTGCAGCGTTAACCCCTTTGGTGGCCAACAAGGCAGAATGGCTCAGAGACACCAAAGTGCATCTCAGAGGAAGGGAAAAAAGCTATTCCCTGTGGTCTTTGCCTTAAGATTTGCAGTTTTCTCTGCCCGGTGAGGGCCGTTTTACCTTTCGGCGGGGACATGGTGGTTTGTTGTGTCCCCCACGGGAGAAGCTGCTGTCCTGGGGTGAAGTGCACCTCGCTGTGTCCATGCTTCCTAGGGTTCCCCTACCCAGACAGGGTGCTCGTGGGAAAGCCATGGGCTGTGAATACCTGTGCCATGTTTAAAAGGTGTTAGAAATACTTTTTGGAGCTCTTTTGGAAGAGGCAGTGTCCTTGAAAGGGCGCTTGTGAGCGGGGAGGTGACACTTGGTGGCCAAGTGCGTGGGGTTTTGGTGTCACTGGTGTCTCCCCATCCCTCCTCGCGGCAGCTCGTCTCAAGGGAGCTGGACTTGCACGGAGAGCATCTCGGCATGCCTCGAGCTGCGCGAAGAAGGGGAAAATAATCCGGCGGCAGCAGTGAGGCCGAAGGATAAAATCCAGGGCGACCGTCTGTAGGTCCTGGTGGCTGCTGCCATTGAGCTGTTCCGCGGCCCCCGGGCTCCGGTCCCTCACTAATTACTTCCAGGCCTGTACTCTTGACATTTGCAAGCTCCTGATTAGAGCAACGAGGGAGAAATCTCCGAGGGAGACGGAGGCCAAACTGCACCGCTAATAAAAGCCGAGATTGACAATCGTCTGGGAGGCGAGAGACGGGGAGGTGGAGGGACTTCGTCCTTGCAGTCTCGGTTTCTTTCTGAGCCTCTGGGATGATGAGAGAAGGTCAGGGCTTGTTAACGTCACCGTGAGGAGCAGGATCCGCCACTGCCATATGCCTGGTGCCCCCAGGGCCCGTGCCAGCCTCTGAGTCCCTCTCAGCGAGGGGGATATTTTTAGACGTGGACCTGAGCTGAAGCCACCTGCACGAGTGCCCCATACGACCTCGGGTCTGCAAACTGTCTAGCTACAGAAAGCGGCTCTGCTTTTTGTGTTTTGCCGTCTTTGTGCCTGCGTCCAGATTTTGTAGCCCCCTGGATTTCGAGTTCTTTCTCCCATGCCCTTTCCTCCCCCGTGCCCCCACTTGCCCCCTCCGTTTGACGCCCGCGCTGTCATGCAGCGGGGAGCGTTAACCGCAGCGGTGGCACCGGGAGATATTTGTGATGGGGTGGATCAGAAAACCGGGGCAGGAGAGGCTGCTCTGGCCCCCTGCACCCGCTGTCGGGTGCCCGAAGCGCCCAGTTGAGACGTAGCGCCTGAAGTCTCCTGCATGGCTGTTCCAGGCTGTTGGGTGCCTGCCCGGTTAGGCAGGTTTCTTGTTACGTAAATATGTATAGCGTTCCCTTTCCAGCGCTCCCTTTCCCCTCCCTGGTGCCCCATATATACTTACCTGCCTGTATCAACCAGTTCAGCGGTGTGTCTATCCATTTGTGCCCTGCCTTTACATCTGTTCATGTAGCCATGTCTCTCCAGCCTCCTCAGAGGCTCCTTCTGAGGCAGACAGGCTTTTTTTTCCCCCCTTTAAATCTCCCCTTTCCTGAATTGCACCGGCTCTGGCAGGCTTTCTGCGACACGCACTCTATGTCTACAGCTTCCTATCCCAAGGGGTAAACACCGTTTTACCCGGCGGAGCTTCTGGTCCCTGCAGCATCCTTCCTCCGGAGCTTGTCCTGCTGCCGGACGAGGCTCAGCAGCGCCCGGGGTCGGGCTGCCTCCCTGGTGGGAAGCCGCAGGGGGTTCATGCTGACTCCTTTCTGCTGCTGCTCCTTCCCTGCCGGCAGCCCCGGTTCCTCTGTGCCAGGGTGGGAGCAGATCGGGAAGGAGATGGGGTTGTCCTTCCTCCCCATCCCTTCTCCCCCCACCCTCCTCCTCCTTGAAGGATGCTTGGTCATTGAGGCAGCCAACCCGCATGTTCAGGGGTTAAGCCAACTTTTCGGCAGCTTGAAGAGCTTTCTGATGGAAAACTCAGCCCTGCTTTTCTCTGCGCTTCCCTCGGCTCCTAGGCTGTCCTATTTATCCAAGCTGCAGCGAGCATCCCTCTGGTGCCTGCAGCCATAGCTGGTGCCGGGAGCCAGCACGCGTCTCTGCAGTGCTAGCCCGTGGCTAGCGGTGTATTTAGGGTCGCTGTGTCCCACTGCCATATACAAAGGACCCGCTGTGCGGACAGCAGGGCTTGGGAGCACTGAAAAACCCTTTCAAAGCCTCTTTATTGGTTTTAGCAGCTGCGTTTGGCTCTCGGGATGAGGTTGGGGTCCCGAAATAGCTAAAACACTTTCACTGGTCGTTGTGCTCCTCTTCTAGCCCCTGGAAGAGGGGGCAGGTTCTCCATGATGTATTCAGTAGAGGAGGAAGATGCCCCTTGGAGGAAGGCACCCAGCTGTGGTCCAGCCTGTCTTGGCTGGGGCGCGAGGAGCTGTGCAGCATGCTGCGGGGAGATGGCGGCGTGACGTTGGTTGGCTTTTGTAGGCACAAAGACAGATGTGTCCGGATGGTCACCGAGGTCTTGGTGCCCTCGGTGGCTCTTTGGGGAAGCAAATGGTGGCCTCCGGGTGCCTCCAAACAAGGAGATTTGTTGCTGATGTTGGGTTCTGCCCTGGGTGGAAAGCCCTCGCAGTGGTCTCAGTGGGGACAGCAGGGATGTGGCGGGGAGATCCTTCGGAGCCCCCTTCCAGCCTTACACGATCCTGAGGGGCGAGTGCACGGTGGCAGGACGCCGTTTTGTCACCGCCCTGCCTGCGGGCAGGCTCCCAGCTCCTTAGGAACAGGGGAGAAAGCGGCGCACGCCGCGGGGTGGGAGACGCATCAACAGGTGGATGCAGAGAAGGGGAGCCAGCATCCTTCGGCTTTTCGGGGGCTGCATGGTGAGCGTGAGGAACGACACCCTCATCTTGAGCCGGGCTTGAAAAGGTTGAAGGGGTGTGTGTGTGTGTTTGTGTGTGTGTGTCTCGGTTCCTGAGCGTGGTGCGGAGGGGGTTAAAGTGTCGAAGCGTGCGTCCCCGCCTGCCTGTGCTGTTCGGGGGGGGCGTGTGTGTGTGCAGTGGGGGGGGTGTGGGGTGTTGTATGTGCGGGAAGGCGAAGTGCCGGTCAGTGATGGAGCCGCTGCCATGACAACCCCGGGAAGTCAGCCTGCGCGCCGCCCGGGGATGCTGCCGGCCAGCCGCGCCGGCGGGGCTGGGATGCTGCCGCCGCCTCCCCCGCTCCCCCGACACCCCTCCGCCGCGATTTGCGCCTGAACCGGAGCCCCCCACCCCTCTCGCCCCATCCCCTTCCCCACACCCACTTTGCCGAGCCTCTGGCCCCGCCGCCGGGGGGACGTCGCCTGCAGCTCCGCGGGGAAGTTTCGATCTTGCGACATTTTTGGGGAGCTTCTGGGTTTTGGTTTTTTTTCTTTTTTTTTTTTTTTTTTTTTTTTTTTTCCTTTTTTCCTTCATCTTCGTTTTGCCGTTTCCCTCTATGATTTAAACGAAAGAGCAACAGCCGGCAAACAGCCCAACTCCGAGCCCGGTTTTGCTCCCCCCAGCCTGTATTTTTATGGCCGCCCTCCCTTCCCTGCCAGAGACACTTACGTTTCCTCCTTGGGTTATAAACTTTTGATGCCAGATCTCCGCAGCGCGTGCACAACTGAATCTTAAAGTAGCGTCTCGGAGCAGCCACACATCTGTGACCTTCATCTCTTGCTCTGCACCTCCTCTCCTCCTCTTCCTCCTCCCCCCCGGCCCTCCCGTCCTCCTCCCTCACCCAAGGATACTGGGGACTCCCTCCGGATGCCGCTCGGCAGGCTCAGCGCTCGCAGGCTGCCTTGCCGGGGGCTCTCCTGATCTCCGTGGAGCTCCGCATCGCTCGCCCCGGTGGTTTTGCTCCCCACCATCCCCGCACACACGCACCCCTTCCCTCCTCTTCCCCCCCACCCCCACCCCCCTTTTCGCTCCTGGTGGCCTTGTCGGGTGTGTTTTTTGCCTGTTGGAAAAGTCCCTGCTGGCCAGGATGGGGGTCGGTGGGTGCTTAGCCCTGCCCTGGAGGTGCCTAGTCGTCCTCTGTCTCAGGCTGCTCTTCCTTGTGCCCGCAGGAGTGCCCGTGCGCAGCGGAGATGCCACCTTCCCCAAAGCTATGGACAACGTGACTGTGCGGCAAGGGGAGAGTGCCACGCTCAGGTAGGAACAGCTGGATTTCTGCTTTGGGGGGGGGCGGTCCTGGCTGCGGTTCTCGGGGGATGCTGTCCGTGCGCCGAGCGGGGCTGCCGGAGGGTCCTGGGACCAGGTGGAGACTTTGCCTGCATCCCAGGGGCTCGTCCCCATCGCGGCAGGGGACACCCCGGCGGAGCGGTTGAAGCCGGGGGGGACACAGCGATGTGCTTGTGCTGCAGCGCGGGGCTGGCAACCTCCCGTCGGTGCTGGCGGGGGGCTGCGGGTGCCAGACGAGGAGGTGACGAAGGGGCTTAGGTGGCAGACAGTGAGTTAGCGCTGCCTTGTCGCTCCCAAAGTTGTCTCCGTGCGTGGTGGCTGTGTGGGAGGGGAGGGTGGGGTGGGGGGGGTCCGCACTGCCTGCGCCGATGCCAGCCTGCATTGCCAGTGGGTTTCCAGGGCTGCGATGCCTCCGAGGTGTCAGCGCTTCGCCTTGATCACTTTATAGTCTCGGCACGGATCTGTTAATATCAAATCAATCTTTTACTCCTGGGGTGCATCTTATGAATTCTGATGGATGCTTTACCTTACGCGGTTTGCCGTAGGAGAAAGGCAGGCGGCTTATATGCAGATGGGCCCCTTCTACGCTGCACAATACGGCAGAGCATCCCCTTTTCTGTTCCCTGAATGAGTTACAGGTGTACATGGTGCATTACCCGTGTAGGATAGCGGCTCTGAGTAGACATCGCAGCGTCTATTGGGACGTGGCTAGATGAACAGATAGCAGCCCGGCTTATTTTTTTGGAGCGTGTCAGCTCGCGTCTGGGGCTTTGGGTCGTGCTGTGCGTGCTTCAGGCAGCCCAGGGAGGACTTGAGCTGCTCAATCCAGCTGGACGAGCAACCCTGGGAGTTGAGGGGAGATGCAGGGGGATGGTGGGACGTGAGTCTGGAGGAGTTAGTCTGCCGCTTTCTCCGCAATAGCCAGCAGCGCGTCTGCCCCCCGCGTGGGGCTGGCTGCTCCCTCGCTCAAACTGGGAGGAACAGGGCTGCAGCAGAGAGGAGATGCTCTTCCCACAGCCAGGCGGGAGGGTTGGCATCAGCCAGCCCAGCGGGTCCTCCTCTCCCTTAGCCGGCACGGGGATGGAGGAGCGTGTGCCGGTTTGGGCAGAGGATGCTCCGCTCACCCATACGGGGGGGTCAGGCGGATGCACGGGCGGATCCGGCATGTTTTCCATGGTCTCTGTAGAGAGGAGATGTTGGATGCGTAACGTGGTGGTGGGAAACCGGCTCCGGCTGGAGGTGGGTGCTGCCGAGAGAGGTGCTGGTCGCTTGGCTGCTCATGGATTTCGGGATGTTGCCTGTGCCGGTCGCATCCCTATTCCTCGGTCTCAGCCAGGGACTTGCTGGGACCTCTTTGCCATCACCCCATGTAACTGGGGGGGGGGCCATGGCGCAGCAGGAGAGCAGAGGGCACTTTTCCTTGTGCTCTTCGTAATTGAACCACACGGATGGTGATTAGCCTGAGCTGGAGCGAGCAAGGCAGTTTAAAGAAGAGTAGACAACCTTCCCCCCGGGGACATGCCTGTGGCCTTGGTGCTCTTTTCCTCGCCGTCTGCATTTTCCTCCCCGTTATAGCGCAGGGTTTGGGGCTCTCACAGGCAATGTCCGTGGAGGGCAGAGCAGGATGGGTGCTGAGCCCCTTCCCCGGGGAGCCCCGCGGCTCCGGCACCGTCCAAGGCTGCTGCCAGCAGAGGGCTGACTTGGATCTCCTTTTATTTTGTTGTTTTGGTTTTTTTTTTAAAGCTTCTGGCCTCTTTTCTCTGCTGTTTGCGAGAGGGGATGTTTGTGAAGCAGCCAGCCCCGGAGCGATGGGGTGTTTTAGCTTTACTGTAAGAAACTCTGCATCCCCCGGCGCTTAGAGGAACGCCTTGCCCCAAAAGCACTTGTTCTCCACCCGTTTTCACCCCCTCAGCATCTCCTCCTGCCCAGGTTCTCCGGTGCGTCTTTTCCATCCTCTCACCCCTTCCTTTTGTCTTTTCAAGTTTAGCTTTCTCTGGCTGCAGTCGGGTCTCTGGCCTCCGGCTCCCGTTTGCCCTCGGTTCTCCCCATCTCTTCTTGAATTACTGTTCCCCAATGCCCCCCACCTCCCCCCCCTTCTCTCCCATCCCACAGTTTTCTGTCCTCCCTTGGGGGCTGGAGATGGGCAAGGCATTGAATGCAGCAACCCAAAAGGGTGGCATCAACCCGGGGCAGGGGGGGGTTGCACACAGGAGCCCAAAGATGGAGAATTCCGAGGATTTATTTGCAGGCTGACATACCCTATGGAGAGCCAGGGAGGGGAAACTGCCCTGGGAAGTCTTTCCATATGGGTGGTGCTGGTGGTAGATGTCTAATGTGGAGCCCCTGATGGGTTTTTCTCCCAGCAAATAGTCCGTGCACCCATCGGAGGAGCAGATGTGGTGTCCTCTGCCGTCCTCCCTGCAAAATGGCATTTTTTGGGGTGCTAAAACCGAGGGGTAGGGCCTTGAAAAACCGAGAGCCGTAATTCCAGCTCGTTGCACTTGTAGAATTAGCCACAACCTTGCTTGGTCTGGAGGGGAGAAGTCCTTTCCCATCCTGCTGCTGCCTGGTCGTGAGTTGGGCCGAGCCTGAGCATCTCCCCGTCTTCGGCAGGGCTGATGGGAAGCTCTTTGCTTTCCAAGACCAGCGCTTCAACCCCACGTTGCTTTGCAGAAAGGAAGGGAGAGAGGAGAACCGCACGCCTAGCGGTGGAGGAAACCTCGGAGGCTTTTCAGGCTGGTTGTGGTTTTCCTGTATTGGATTTGGGGCGCTTCCATTTCCAGCTCCCCACTCTTTTTCCGAGGGAGGCTCCGCGTAATCCTTGAAGAAACTGAGGCTCCATCTACAGGCAACTTCTAGGTCGTCTTAGATCAGCGGCAAAACGATTCCCTTGTTTTAAGCAGAGATTCTTGATAATTTGCTACTTTTTACTGTAAGAAGGAGCAATTCCCATAATAGTCATGCACCTTTCCTCTCTGGGGAGCCCAAGGCAGTTTGCAAATTCTCCGTGTATTATTAAAATCAAGCTGCCTCTTACCTGACGCTGAAATACAAAGCCTTCGGCCGTGAAGCGGGGCAGGTGTTGAGGTGGCAGCGATAACCCGCGCTACACACCAGTTTGGGATGCGAAACGGAACAAGGAGCCCACTGGTAATGGACGGGGAGGTTGAAGGAAGGTGGCTTTTTAATTTCCCAGCTGGGATTTGGTGTGGAAACGCAGATTAAGCCTCTGCTTTTGGGAAGAGGGCCACCGACTCTCAGCTTTCTACGCACGACGCTTCTTGGATGCGCGTGCCCTGCGAGCCGCGGGGCGTCCCTCCGGCCCCCAGGTCGCTTTGGGGACATCGCTGAGCAGGTCCCCAGCGCCGTTAGCCCATCCCGGTGGGCTGACCCCGGCTAAGAAACCTTGGGTTGCGTTTTATCTCAAGGGCAGTGCAGTGGCGGAAGCGTCTTCCCCACGGCAGGGGGCGGCCAGGGCGATGCGGGCGGCGGCTGAACCGAATATTCGAGGAGTGTGTTAAAACGGGGCCGTGCAGTAAACGGCATCGTATTGCTTGTGCCGCCAACCGACCTTTTTTAACAGGCATCAGAACAGTTCATAAAGACGTAAAACAACAGCTGCTCAAAATTTCAAGGCTTTATAGTTTTATCTGTATTTAAGAAATATTGGCTTTTTATTTATCTTTTTTTTTTTCCATAAGGCAACGAGAGTGTGTTTCAGTAGCTGGGAGACAGAGCGTGACGGCTTTTCTCCTTGGCTGTCGCCACACCTGGGCTCGAGGCCTCAGTTTCCCCATCTGTAAAATGGAGCCAAGGGCAGTTGTTTCCCAGCGGTGATTAGAAGAAATGAGCGTTCATAGGTGGTGCTAAGGTTGTATAAAAAACATTAAGGCATGTATAACCAGGCTTTTCTCTAAACTAAATAATACAGAGATGCTTTTCCCCTGTATTTAAGGGCAGATTTTCAAGTCACATCCCCCTCTGCCTTTCTGTTCTCTTCTGGTGTGGCCTCCCCTACGGCTTGTCCATAAAGGGGACCAAAAAAACCCAGGGTAGCTTTGCTCATTCGCATCCAAGACTCTGCGCCAGGCTGCGTTCCGTCAATTAGCGAGTATGAGAACAATTCCAATTAAAAATAAAAAGCCAGAATCAAACATCACGAGATGCCGTTCTTCCATTTATTTTTGCAATTATAGTTTTAATTATTTCTGACAATGCTGCTTTCTTTTTTTTTTTTTCCCTTTTTTTTTTTTTTGGGTGTAATAATCTACCGCAGTCCATTTCCCAGCGCGCGACAAGGCCTGAGTAAAATAGAGCCAGCGGGGGCGGGCGGCAGGACCCCAGTTTTGGGGCATAGGTCTGGGAAGTCGGGAAATCAGATGATTTTCGGGCCTTTTTTCTCGGTCAAAACGCTGGCCCCCAGTTTACCTACCTGTTAATGGGGGTTGTGACACCCCCCCCACCGCCGTGCAACCGCGGTAGCCGGCAGAGCGAAGAAACGTTAATGCGTCTCCGCTGTTAAATCCTTGCTGAGAAGTGGGAAAAGAGTTGCCGCTTTTTTTTTTGTGTGTGTGTGTGTGCGTGCAAACGCTAAAAGCGTGGGGATTAGCGAAGAGCAGATTAGCGGGGACATGCTCCATCGCTGCCCCCTCCCTCCTTCCCTTCTCCTACCCAAAAAGTTTTCTGGAGCAGCTAAATATATACCTGCCGTTTCCAAGGTAGAGTTGGCTGCCTGGCGGAGCTGTAATTGGCGACTCAGTGAAATTACAGCCACGGATTCTGGCATTTGGATCCTCCTGGCTGGCATCATAATTTCTCCCTAGGTAGCTGGTATTTAACTTGTCTTATCTGCTCCTGATAGTTATAATTACAGTGCCCGCTAATTTCCCCTGGCATATTGCAGCCCTCGGGAGGGTGGTTGGAGAAAGGGCGAGGGGGTTGCAGGAGGGCTCCCTTCACCCCAGTTGCACGAAGGCAGAAGTAGCTGGTGACCTCCCTGGTCGTGTCCCCTTCCCACCTTGGTGGGGCTGGAGCAGCCTCACAGCCCCCCCACCGTGCCATTGCCCTCGTTGGCATCAGGGGAGGAGGTCGTGGAATGGTTTGGGTTGGAAGGGACCTCAAAGATCGTCTCGTACCACCATGGCAGGGACAATTTCCACCAGACCGGCTTGCTCCAAGCCCCGTCCAACCTGGCTTTGAGATGCTGGAGGGAGTCTGAAGTCCTGGTGTCCTTGCTCGGTCTCCGTCTCGGGTCAGGGTAGGGCTTGCTGCTTTGCGTGGGATGCCTTTGGGGTCGCAGGGGGAGAGGTTGGTTGTCCCTTGCTCGGGAGCACTGTCCTGCTGTGCCAGGGGGACGTTCGGGGCTGGCTTTGGGGAGTTCACCTCCGGCTGTCAGGGCTTCCTTGCCCCAACACCTCCCCCGCCGAGCTGGCAAGGCAAGAGGGGCTTTGCCGCGGGTGTAGGACCAGACTCGAGCGGCGGAGAGCTAGAGCCCCGCCGACGCAGAGATCGTAACCGCAGCAGTGCGGTTTTTACTTCAGAAAAGCCTGGTTTTGAGAGCGTGGCGAGCTGGTCCAGCTCCGCAGCAGGACGAGGAGCTGTTCCTCGTCACCCCTTCCAGGGACAGGCTTGCGAGGTCCTCATGCCTAGCAAAAAGCCACCCCCCACGCTAAGTTTTTGAGCTCCGCTGGCCAGGAGGAGTCATAAGCGGTGATGTTCAGCTCGGGGGGGATGAGACAGAACTGTTAATAATCCTTTTGCTCTAGGGTACACACCATCTTTATTTTTGCAAGCATAATAGACGCGGTGGGATTGCAGGCGGTAATAGCCGTCCTTCCCCTGGATCACGCGCGCTGCTCCAGGAGCTTGGGTCTTTGTTTCTGGAAAAGGATTAGGTGTTAACGCTGCAAAATGAAAACGGGGGCACGGCGGCTATCTTTCACATTCCCGCTTTCCGAGGAGTTTTCTCTGTTCCCTCGACTGCTCTCGCAGTTTGCCTCCTCCTTGCGCTTCTCAGCCCTAAAGCCATGGATGCTTTTTACAACAGCTGGACATATTGTTTTAAGCGATAATCTTTAGATACCGCGGCCGAGCAGACAGTTCATAAGGAATATCTGATTCGGTGACTATCACTTCTTTTTCCGTCCTTGCGAGCAGGCTTTTGAGGGTTAGGATGTTCTGGTTTTGCTTCTTTTTTTTTTTTTAATGAGAAAAATAATTCCCCCCCTTCCAACAAGTCATAGACTGTAATGGGTTGTTTACTGCAGGTTTGATTTGATGCCTCGGTCTTGTCTTCCCTGGCAGACAGAACCCTTGAAGGTTGGATCTTTAGTGCAAAATACTCACAGACTGTACTTCTGTTTTCCTATGAATATTTCCCAAGGTTTGCTCAAAATGGGTTGTTTCCATGACGGTGCTCGCCTGACGGACTTGTTCCTGGGGATGCAAATGGGTCTCGAAGTCTGTGTCTCTGCTGAGGGGGAGGATAATGAGAACAACAACTGTGGGTGGCGTGGGATCAGACGAGTCCCTGGGAAATTGTGCTGACTCCCATAAGGTGCTTTGTGCAGGTGTGGGGTTCAGAGCGGGGAGAGCCGAGGAGCTGTCGCACAGGGCGTTTGGCTTTTTCTTCCCTTGGCGGAAGAAGAGGAATGGGACGCCAGGAGGGGGAAAGAGGAAGGAGAGAGGGGAAAAGTTGGGGGGGGGGCAAAGAAAGCGGCGGGTGCGAGAAGGGAATGAGTAAAGGGGAAAAACAAGAGTGGTGGAAAGGGTGAACTTGAAGGAAAGGGCGGTAACTCCCCTGGCACGAAGTTTGAGGGCTGTGGGATGAGTTCCCAAATCACAGCCCAGCAGTCGGCAGGGCCAGCTGGACCACGGGGATGTGCCGGCTGCTGGGAGCTGAGATGCTGGGGGGACGTGGTACCCAAAACCTGGGAAAAGTGTGTCCCCCCCCTCCTCCTATTTGTTTGTATTTTCTCTGGTTGTGTGTGTATGTGTGTGTGTATATATATATATATATTTTTATATATATATATATAAAAATCTAGCAAATTTCTAACCCATATAAATCCAATTACCCATGTTTTGCCTGCAGGGAGCGAGGAAGATTAATGTTTGGTATTTTGGCAGGAATGTAAAAAGGAATAGGTGGTAATAACAATGAAGGCTCATAAAAAGGAACCGATAGCCGTGTCTGCGCCCGGGAACCCGGCCGTAATTCTCCTGGGCATTTGCCGGCAGGCCGTCCTGCTCCCGCCGGGGGCAGGGAAGAGCCAGGAGTTTCTTCCTGGGCACCTGAGCGTTCATCCTGTGAGCGGAGATGACGTTAATGGGTTAATAATGGAGGTTGATAAAAAGAAAGGGTTTGTGCTGCCAGGGCACCTTCTCATAAGGCATCCCGCTCTGCGCTGTGGCTTGTAAGAGCCACGGGAGCGTGTTGCTATTAGCCCCGTTTTGCAGCGAGGCAGGAACGTCCCGAGAAAGGAGCGTGTGGGGTTTTGGGAAGGAGAGATGGTAGCTCAGCTCTTCACCCTTCGTGGTGAGTCTGTGGTTGCGTTGGTCCTTGCAGATCTGGCTTGGAGTGACACAGCCCAGGGTTTTTCGGGCAGTTATGGCTTTGGTAGGAGTCGGGAGTACCAGAGTTGTGCTCTGTTGGAGAACAACATCTCTCGTAATTTTTTGCCTCCGCTCCAAGCCCTTTTCTGCAGTGTCTCTGCATGCTGAGTTTACCCCAAGTCTTTCCTTTCCCCAGCATGAACCCGCGCACGCGAGATGCCTTTTCCCTGCAGCCCTCGGTCAGGGGACAGTAGGCTTGTCAGAGGATAATGGAGGAGGATGGCTGGAAAGCAGCCCTGAGGAGAAGGGCTTGGGGGTGTTGGTGGACGAGAAGCTCAACACGAGCCAGCAACGTGCGCTGGCAGCCCAGAAACCCCCTGCAGCCTGGGCTGCACCCCCAGCAGGGCGAGGGGTGGGATTCTGCTCCTCTGCTCCGCTCTGTGAGACCCCCCCGCAGTGCTGCCTCCAGCGCTGGGGCACCAACAGCAGAAGGACACGGAGCTGTTGGAGCGGGGCCGGAGGAGGCCCCGGAGATGCTGGGAGGGCTGGAGCCCCTCTGCTGGGAGGACAGGCTGAGAGAGCTGGGGGGGTTCAGCCTGGAGAAGAGAAGGCTCCGGGGAGACCTTCCAGCCCCTTCCAGTCCCTCAAGGGGCTCCAGGAAAGCTGGGGAGGGACTCTGGAGCAGGGAGGGGAGCCATGGGATGAGGGGGAAGGGTTTTAAACTGCAAGACGAGAGATTGAGATGGGATATCGGGAAGAAATTCTTTGCTGTGAGGGTGGTGAGCCCCTGGAACAGAGAAGCTGTGGCTGCCCCATCCCTGGAGGGGTTCAAGGCCAGGTTGGACGGGGCTTGGAGCAACCTGGGCTGGTGGGAGGTGTCCCTGCCCAGGGCAGGGGAGTTGGAACTGGATGATCTTTAAGATCCCTTCCAACCTAAACCAGTTGATGAATCTATGATAAGCAGCCACTGCAAGGCTGTACCCATCACATCGCGTCGGTGATTGCCTTCGTCCCCTTCTCCTCCCCAGTGGCAGCCCACGGTCTGTCCACGTGGGGAACGCGGTTGAGAGGGTGTCGTGCGGCCAGGCACCTCTCCTCCCTCGGCGCTGATGCTCTGGAGCCCAGCCGCTCATCATCCTTCATCGATACCCTCCCCTCCGCCGCCCGGGTGAGGTCCCCTCTTGGGCACAGCGCTGCTCTCTGTGTCCCCGTGGCGCGGGTTCAGCGCATCCCGTGGCATCCTGCGCCATCGCCCGCGGTCAGGGATTAATCACGGTTCACGTATTGCATCCCTACGGCGCTTTTCTGCCTTCTCTGCCGGCTTTGCATCAGACTCCTTGCTCTCCGTTTATTACCACCACCAGTTTTATAACCCACTTTATCAGATGACTTTTTTTTTTTTTTTTTTCCCTTTTCCTTTTTCGCCTTTCTTAAAGAGCATCACCCATGAGCAACTCATCATTTCGGAAAGAGGGAGAGCGCCGTTAGCGGAGGAGAAAGCCTCCATGCTCATGCCTTAAATGAAGAGGCTGCTTTACCGTGTTGTTGCGTTTAATTCAATCAAGGCAGTTAAAGCCCAGATTTAAAGTCCTTTGTGCCGTTGCAGGAGTTGCTCTGATGCAGCAGCAGGTAGAGGAAAAGACTGAGCCCATTTCCAAGGAGACTCCCAAGTCACTGTTGGAAGCAGCCAGGCCCGGGGCTTCACTGCGGCAGCGGCTACGGTGGGAAGCTGTTAGCATTCACCTCGCATCCCATCTCTCTCTCCCCGTCGCCCTCCCTGCTCTTGCTCCTTCTCCCCATATATTCCTTTAAGTGGAATTGATTAGTTTGGCTTTTTTTTTTTTGTCCCCTCTTTAACTGGGGGGAGGGCTGTTTTTTAATTAATATTCTTAACTGTATGATAATTACGCCGGCTGGTCCCATGGCTGTCTGAGTCACCCTCTCCTCCCTTGTTCTTGTGAGAAGGCTGCTTGGACTTAATTAAAGTTAGGGATCCAGGGCTAGCGGGAACAGCGGGAGTCTTGCAGGGCTTTTGATGAAATGATTGCTGTGGGGGAAGCGGCTACTTCCCTCCCGGAGCTGTAGATCGCGATGCTGAGACGCATTAGGACCGTCTGGTTTGTCACAGGCCACTGCACCTCATCCCGCGTTTCCCATCCTGCGCCCGCAAACTCCTCTCGGGTGCCACGGCCCCTATTTTGGGGTGAGAGGAGCCCAATTTTGGTGTGTTGCCGCTGCTTGGAGATATCTCCCGTTGAAGGAGCGTCTCTTTGGGCGACACCAGCCGAGCTCCCCGTGCCCATCGCCGCTGGGGGTGGGCTTTGCAGGTCGTGGTGGTGGGGGACGTTGGAGGGATAACGGAGGAGCTGCGTGGACTCGGCGGGTCTTTTTCCATCTCGGGTTTTCGTTGCTCGTCCTAGCAGCCAGCGCTGCCACCAGAGCTCAAATGCAGCCCAAGCAAGAGCTTAACAAGCTCCGAGAGATGTCCGGAAAGTTATCCTGACACCAAGTGACAGACTCTCAATTGATATCCTCTGGAGACTTTAAACTCACTTCTGCGAGGTTTCCAAAGCTGGTTTTGTCTCATACCTGAAGAGTCCTTTATCTGCTGCGACGCCTCCCCTGCCTTGTCTCATTGCTCTTGACGTTTCTCTTTGTTGCCTGCTGCAGCACGGGTAAACTCCGCCGCAAAACTGTTTAAGAGGGGTTTTTCTCACTCTCTGCTCTGCTCTACTCTCTTGCTGGGGTTCCTGAATAAATTGCCTGGGCCGATGCCGTTCCTCCTTGGCTCTGTAGGGAACTGGCTGGAGCAACGTCAGGACCACTGCTGCTCATCCCGAGAGGGCAGGGGATGCTCCAGACTGCTGGGAAGGGCAAATATAGTGTCTGGGGTGGAAAAGGGAGGAGAAACGGTCCTAGGAAATGGCTCGCCTTCCATCCTGAGGATGCTCCGGGGCAAAGAGTCAGTCAAAATTTTTGTGAGCGGCTAGGAAAGGAGGAGGAGCTGTGCCACAGCCAGCGGAGATTTGTCAAAGAGAAGATGTGTCAGATTAATCTAATATCCTCTGTACCACGGTGTAACAAGCCTCGGGGATGGGGCAGGGGGAAGCAGGAGGTGCCTCAGACGGTGTCCCAGGCATGGCTGTAGCTGCTGCCCTCGGAGATGATGGGACACCCAAGGCGGGAACCGCTGTCCGGAGCAGTCCGTAAGGAAACCGGCTGCTCTGTGGTCCTTCCCTGCTTTTGACACCCAGCCCAATATGAGCTCTTTGCCCAGCTGATAGGAAAAGCTGCCTTTGCAGTCGTTTCGGGCTGCGGCTGGTCGATGATGTCCTGCTGGATTTACATGGAGGGCTTGGGGACCATCTTTATGTCCCAGATCCCCTTGCACGGGATTCCTGGCGTGCGGGTGCGTCTCTTTGTATCGCTGGGCTGGCATTTTGGGATGCCATCGAGGACTTTGAATGCATGTGGAGCGGCAGTGTGCAGTCGCTGATGTCTCATTATATACTCCATCCAATGGTGCCCCACGCGAGAAGGTCCAGAGTGGACAGTGTTCGCTGGTCTATGCGGTTGGGTTGGTTTTCCTTCCAGGTGATGGGGCTCGCCAGCCTGTTGTAGGATGGCTGCTGGCCTCATCCTGCTGCCTTTTGCCATCTTTTTACGTGGTCCTGTGCAGCAGTACTCCTCCTCCCCTTCTCGCGGAGGGTCTGGTGCTCCGGAGCCATCCAGCCCCCGGCAGAGCCCACCGACCCCTGCAGGCCCGTTACGCACAAGAGAAGGTTTTAAGAGGCAGCTGGGGCCTGCCCAGACTCTCTAACGGAGGCTGTAGACTCTCAGAGGTGTACTTGGAGCGTTTTCCTTGATTTTTTTTTCCTTTTATTGCCCCGTAAATCAGTGATGGGGCCAGCCCGTCTGCGGGAAGCAGCTCCCCTATGGAAAAGGTGCTGGTTCTCCGGCTGAATCCCTTCGCCGTCCCTCTCCTAGCCCACTGCCCCAAGGCAGGAGCCATCGAGGGTGGCCGAGACGGCGTGGTCCTGGCCGCGGGCTCCCTCTGGGAAGCAGCTCTGCCATCTGCTCGGCCTCACTCTCCGAAACCCTTGCTTTGTCCTGCAACTGCTGAGCTTGCAGCTGGTTCTCACGAGCGATGCTGCACTTGGCGGGGTGCTGCCAAACCCACGGAGTCCAGCAGGTTATTTCCCTTCAGAAGCCATTCATCTTTCCCCTTTCAGATGCGCAGCTTCTGCCTCTCATCTTTCTTCTCCTCCCACGCGGGATGGAGCCCGCTCCTCCCAACCCTCCCAAACTGCTGTGGCTGGGCATGGGGTCAGACCCCATCTGAGGAGCACGGGGACATCCAGGGGAGGAGAGGCAGCTACGGGGAGCGGGCACCAGCGATGAGGGGGGTACCAGGGCTCGGTGGGCTTCTGCGATGCTGCTTGACATCTATCGATTCCTTTCTGGTTGTTATTTAGAGGGAGATCACTCCGAACTTGAGCTTCTTGCCGCGTGGCTTTTCTCATCAGGGTTTTGGATGAGGCTGCTCCGCTCTGTATCTGGAGGGGTGCCAGCAGGCACCGGGCTTGGGTTTGAAAGCTTTGGGTTTGTTTTTAATTTATTTTTTTTTTCTGATGAGGAATTGGCTATTCGTCTCCGTTTCTCCCAGGTTTGCGTGGAGCAAGAGAGAAGTTGAGACGCAGAATGTCGGGCGGGAAGTTCAGGAGCGCTTTGGGGCTCTGCCACTGCCTCTCACTATGGCCTTGGGCACCTCACTTACCTTGGGGTTTGATTGCCTCGATTAAAAAGCAGGGGCTCCGAATTTCCTGACTTTTGTTCCTGTTCGTCATAGTTGGAGGACTCTCATCCTCAAGTAGGGTCCTGCAGGCTGCCGAGCGCTTCCAAATCCCATCCAAAAGTTGCTTTCAGGAACAGCAAGCACACTTTTTCATTAAAAACTAACTTAATAGTAGAAGAGAACACTGTGTGATGGTTATTAAAGTTTAACAACTGTGTATATCTGTTACCTAGCTGCTAAATCTTTATATGCCTTAAATAATCAATTGATATTTAATTAGCATACAGTACTATTACTGCCGTCCTAAATCTATAATGATAAACCAAGTTACAAGTTATTGGACGTTAATTACTAACTGATGATTAGGAACAGCGAGACATTTACCAGCATCATCCCAGATATAATACAGCGTGTCCGCGCGCGCTGCAGAGCTGAACCGCGCTTACTGTCTCTTAATAATCAATGGGTGTTTAACATGCAATATTTGTCTAATTAGCACTAAATTAAATCCTCATTGACAACACTTCAGGGTAAGAGATCTGCATCAAATATGATGGATTAGACACGGAAGGGCTGTTATTGTAAGCAGGAGATGTGCGTGTCATTTGCTTTGCTTGTCATGGCTGGGACGTGCCTCCCTCTGACTGTCAGCCCGGTCCTGCGGGGGGGGGGACGACCGGTGATGGAGTGATGCCTCGGTGATGGATTGACAGCCCCGGCCACCCCGGGTCTCTTTTTGCTCAAGCCGTAGACACAAACAGCTCTTCCCAACACCCTTCCCATCCCCGTTCAGCCAGGGATGGGCCTCCACACCGGGAGGATGGGCTTTCTGGGGGGGAAACAGGGTGTTTTCCGTGCCTTGTGCTTTTGGCGCAAGCAGAGATTCGCCCGACCGTTGCGAGCGAACATTTCTCCTGCGTTTCGTGCTACTGGCTAATGTTTTGGGGGGAAATCTCTGTTTGGGCAATGAGGATGGGGGAGATGTTTGCGGCCATCGGTCTGACCTCGCCTCAAGGGATGCCGGGTGAAGCTGTGGGGGGGAATTTGGGGGTGAGAGGAGCCCCCAGAGCCCCGCGGGGTGTGGGAAAGTCCCCTCGGGGCAGCGTCTTGCTGCGGTTTGTCGGCAAGGGTGGAAGCTGTTTCGGCGAGAGCGGCGGGATGGATTGCACGGCCTCCGGGGCTCTTTGCAAGAACCAGCCTGTCCTTCACACTCGGCGTGGGTGTAATTAACTGTGCTGATAGGATGTTACGCCAACAGCAAAGCAGAAAACAGCAGAAAATGAGTCAGAAGCCATGCCGGGGCTGTTCGGCACGGAGCATCGCTGCAGCTTTGCCTGCATCTGGTGGAGGGCAGGGTCGATGCTCCGGAGAGGCTCCCTGAGGGGTCTGGCATGGCTTTGGTGTACCCTGCAGAGGAGAAGAATGGTCCCTGGGAGGTGTTTCTCTCCCTGGGTGCATGGATGGATATATATGGATATATAACTTCCAGCTCCTAGCCTCCCTCCTTTCAATCCTTTGCAAGGAATCGCTATCCTTGCTGCGTCAGGGGAGGCTTCTGTCCACCAATTTTCCTGCCTCTTGAAGCCTGAGAAGCTCCTTACGGGTCTTGATCTGCCCCCCAAGATGCCCAGATCCCACAAAATGCAGATCCTCGGAGGGTGGGATGGATGTCCGCACTTGGCAGGAGCTGGGATGAGAAAGAAGGAAGGGGAGGGGGGAAAAAGACTTCCAATTAGCAATTGAAATTGTTCTTAAAAGAATTTGCCTATTCTGCAAGGAATGTTTCGTAATTGATAGCAATTTCTAGCAATTAAATACAAATTAATTCGTGCTACTGAGTAGCAGCTTATTTATGGCTCTGTATTTATGGGCACTCCCTCTCCTTAAAAATATCGGCGTTGCTTTTTGATAAGTAATTAGAGTTTACTGAATAATTTCCCAACGTAGGTATGAATTTTAAATAATTTTTAGTACCGAGCAAGCGTTTCATTGTATTGCTGAGCGAGGGATTGTCATTATTTATACTGTAGTAGGGCCTGGAGGCTGGGACAGGCACTGTGCAGGCGTATAGCAAAGAGACAGTCAGTGCCCGGAATGGTTTGCAGTGATTTTTTTTTATGTCTCGGGTCTCCGCAGCAGGCTCCTGAGTGCGTTTCCCAAGAAATAAAGGAATAAAGGTTTGCATCAGCGCAGGATGGGCTGCAAGCAGCGGCTTGGCTGCAACCGTGTTTCTCCTTCCTCTCAATTAGTGGGAGATAGTAATTCCCTACTAGTAACAGCGATGGTTAATCGCTCCAAAGAAGGAGGGTGAAGCCCCGGACCCGTGCGGTGGTGAACAAAAAAGTCACGTCTTTCGATTAGTTTACTTAACGTTTTGGGTTTGAGGTGCCTTTTATTTGCTTAGTGGTTTTCTTTGAAGATGATCTCGGATGGCGGTTGCAAACCTTTAGCGGCGCTCCTACATGTGAGCGCTCTACGAGACGGGATCTTCCTATAATCCCATTCCCAGGACTTGCAGATTTGGGGGGAGAGGGACAAGCTGCCCCTGGTTTAATGCTGTGGGTGGGAGCTGGTGGTTCGACAGCAGACGTGGAGAGAAGAGCTCTGAGCAGAAGAGCTGATTTTTGGTTTGGCTGCATGTCCCAAACGCCTTCTGTTGGGATGTGCCGGTGGGTCTGCGACTCCTCTTGAAGCATCCAAGGGATGCCCGGGAGGGGGCAGGACCCCTGGGAGGGCTGGTGTGTGAGGGGGAGATGTCTCCTGATGTGTGATTTAAAAAAAATGCGGTAGTCGCCTTAAAAATGCTCTAAGCAAGAAACTAGCCAGACTGGAGGGAAGTGCTAATTAAAGCACGTGGTGAGAGCATCCATGAAGATCCTGGCGAGAGGGAGAAACCCCAGCCTGGAGAGCCAGGCGATGAGTTTGGAAGTGAGCTTGGGAGCTTGGCAGCAGTGTTTGGGCTTGTAGTGCCAAGCAGGTGTGCGCTCAAAACTGCCCTAAATGTGTTTTTGGGGGTCCTGAGGTGGAGCGTGCTGCTTTTGCTGGAGCCTGGGAACCTCGGAAATATAAATACCCGCATAAATAAGCATTCATGTATAGGGGAGAGCTTTGGGATGTCCCACGTATGCTTGTGTTATAGCTGAGGTACCCATGGGCTATTTGGGAGCTTTGAGGCTGCTTGGAGCGTCGCAGAGGTGCCCGGCCCCACTGCTGCTCCTGTCCCCTTCGTCACCAGCGGGCCGAAGGATCGGTCCCCCCCTCTCGTTCTCTATCCTGCCTGTGGCTGCGCAGCCTCTGTTCTGGCTCCTTTCTGGCTTCGTTACTGAGCTTGATTAAATGGCACTTGTACAGCCAAGGGCTGGGAAAACACACAGAGGGACTTTTCTCCTCATCTGAGGCACTTGGATACTGCGGAGACAGATGCTGAAGGGACGGAGAGGGAGATGGGGTTTGACATTGCGGTCGCGGTAATGGAATTGTAACCTGTTAGGGCAGCATCCCCCTGGGGTCCAGACACCTCCGAGGAAGGGAAAGGGTTGAGACAGAGCCTCAGGACACGGAAAAGGCTCCGTCTGAAGAGGAAAAGAGCGAACTGGAGAGTTGCCCTGTCCTTGAGAGGAGCTGGGGACAGGTTGCTGTGGCTTTTGCAGAGGGTGGGGTTGGGAGGAAAGGAAAGCAAGAAGGTTTTGACCCCAGTATCTCGCTGTATCTTGTTTTATAGAGTCTCTGTGTGCAGCCAGGGAATATTGCTCATACGGTTAGAGGGCAGAAAGCTGGATTTATCCATCGTCTCGCGGGCTGTGCGGCTGCTGCAGCATCACGGCACACGTACGGCGCACGGGGTGATGCTAAGAAAGGAGACTCCTCTTGTCGCCTCTCCCCGAATCCTCAGGCGGGGTGCCCTCTCCTCGACCGTCGCGTCAAACTTGGCTTTGGGAAAGGCTGCAGCAGGAGGTGGCAAATCTTATTGCAGGGCAGCAGTCGGGGAGTTTGGCCGGGTCTGGGACAGACCTCGGGGTCCAGCCCAAGTGATGACATGCGGCTGTCGTCTCGGCAAAGACAGGCAGGGGGAGCGACTTTTAAGGGTGAGGAGCAACTTCAAACCAGCCGCCGTGTGGTCTTGAACTCTCCTGGTCTGGCCGTCTTCCCTTAGATCTCTCAGCCCAATTATTTCCGTGCTGTCCTTCCCGCGCTGGAGGAGCCGGGGAGCTTTCCTCCCTGCCCATCTGCGAAAACCTCCTCGCACGCTTCTCTTAAACGTTTCCCTTTTACCCGTTCCCTGCTGCTGCGAGGGTCCGGGGCACGACGAAAGCTTTCATCTCCTCTCCTTTCTTGTGATGATTCAAGAGCTGGTGGCTTTTGGCCTCTGCACCACGGGTCTCCGGTTTGTTATCAGCTGTCGCGAAGGCGGTTTGTGGTGCGCTGGTACCTGGGGGAGAGATGCTGCGGATCCTTTTGGATTAATGGGCTGCCTGGCTGCGAGGGATGAGACCCGGTGACCCGGTGGGTCCCCTTTAGGAGCTGCGTGGCAGCCCCCGCCCCTCCCCACCTCTCGCCCTGTGATCTGGCACCGGACTGGCGTGTTGGAGATCTTAGGAGATGGTTGAGACTTTTAACTGCCGTCTGTGGTGGCCCCGGCTCTCCCTTCCGGCGACTGGCGAGACGCTCGCTTGTGTGATTAACTTCACATCCCAAAAGTCACTGCCTCTGTAAAGCTTCGGGACTCCGCCAAGTGCTTCTTGACTGCTTGAGTGCCCTGCAAGCCTCCAGACAAGGGTCAGCGCGGCTGCCGCTGTCAGAGGAGCTCAAAGGCTCCGGGTTTGAAAGCCGAGAGTACTTTCTCCGCTCTTTGATGGCAGACTGGAACGCTCGCGGAGACTGCGAGGGGCGTAAACAGGGAGTTTGAGCAGCCTTGCCGTCGCTAAATTGGTGTTCTCGAGTTGCCTCCGGGCAGAGCTCGTCAAGGGAGATGCCAAAATAACCGTGGGATGAGCGGGAGGTTCCCGGAGGGTGATGGTGGTGGCTGTGTCCAGCCCCAAGGCTGTGTCCCTGGGGATGGGGGGAAGGAGCTGAGCCCTCCGAATCCCTTCGGGAATGGTCAGGGTTAAACTGCCCCGGCAGGATTGCTCACCGGTGATTCATCGCGCTCTGCTGCTGGTGCTGGGGCGGTTCTCCTTTGCTGTCTGCAGAAATAACACCTGGGGACAGGGGAGGGGGACCTGTCATCCCCCTGGGGAGTTTTCGGTGGCTCCGAAGTGCCACCGCGTGGATAACGGGATAGCCGGGGGGCGGAGAGGAGGAAATTTGCAGAGCAGGTGCCAAGGGTGGAGGTGGGAGCGCTGCTGGCACCTGACTCTGCGGCGTCTCGGGGACCGCGCGTGGTCCAGGGATGCTCCAGCGCTGGGCGGCGGTGGGTGGACGCTCAGGTTTGGGGCACAGAGATCGCTACCAGCGGCTGCGGTGGGGTTTTGCCTTGGCCTGGCTCCCTCTTTTTTACATTTGAGAGCAGGTGGCTTGAACTTTCCCCGTTGCGCCCCTCGAAGTAGCGCCTGAACCAGACGAAACCCGGGCAGACCCTGCAAGTGAATCTGCCAGGTCCGAGCCTCCCTTCCTCTCCCGCTGTCTTCCTGACAGCAGCCCGTCCCTCCGCCCGCTAAAAATTCCGTGCACGGAGCCGGTTAAAAACATCAATTAGCTCTAAAACAATTATTATTTTTTTGAAATGCCATTTTATATATGCAATAACACAACACAATAATCCTGGGTTATTTAACAGAGCATTTGCCATGAAAACAGTCATTACTCTTTAAACGCTGCTGACTGTACAAGCCTCTTAACACTAAATGGCAAGTGAGGCAGAAGTCTTGCCGTCAGAAATGCCACATTCCCCGGAATATATTAGAGACACTGTGCCCGGGAAGCTCGCCACTCGGCTGGGCGGCGTTTCCCACCCCCGGGATGCCCTAGGGATGCTGCCGGCACCCCACGGAGCGTGGCGGGCGTCGCCTGAATTTTGCCGCGTTGGTTTAAATCATGCGTCGGGGAGGATCAGACGGGTTCGGTCCAACGTCGCTGCCGCCCCGTAGCTTCCCTTTGCCCCCCATCCCTCTCTTCTCTACCACCCTGCTCGCGAGGGGTAGCCCCGTATTCGTTATCCAGCCTCAACCCAGCGGATTTAGCTATTTTCATACTGTCGATAGGGCCTATCAAACGGCACAGATCAAGACGTTTTTGCTGCTAAGTCAATAACGACGTTGGTAGTAAATTCTGCTTCCCCCCCCCCCACCTCCTTTTGTGGTTCTAGGGAATTGTGCTGGATGTATATTATTTACTTACTTATTAGACCTCTTCTAGATACCTGGCATGAACCCGGGGGAACAGGTGGAAATACCATTCTCAGGCTACCGAAAGCCTTTGGTTTAAGCAAAATAGTTGTGTTTAAAGATTAATTTAAGATGCTTTAAAATTTGAGCAGGCCATGCATTTTTAATATTGATTGATATTACCATAAAAGATTCAGCTGCAACTCTTCTCACCAGGACTTCTCTTGGCGCGCAGACAGCGCGGTTGTCTGCGAAGGGACACGGCTTGGTTATTTTTAATCTTTGAGGCTCGTTCTTGTGAAATTTATGGGAAGCGTCGCCGGCTGTCTGGCACGCCGGAGCATCCTTGAGGCGGGGGGAGCTTGGGGAGGAGGTGATGCTGGATGAAGGGCCGGTGATGGTTGGAGCCCCCGTTCTCTGGTGGACGAAGGAAAAAGGGGATGCTCCGGCTTATTCTCAGAACTGGGAGCAAAACTTCTTCCGCTAGGAGAAGCCTCAGCGCAGCAAACGCTGAGGACCGGAATAGACAGAAGGTAAAACCCGCCCAACAGCACGAACATTTGGCTGTGCTTCTTACAAACCTCCCCTATTTTTATATATATATTTATTTATTTATTTTTTTAAGCGTTTTTTTTTTTTAACGTGGAAGTGGAAAAGAAATACTGGCACGGCACCCAGGGCTGGGTGCCTGTTCTGGTAGTGTGGTGTTGGCGAGTTAGAGAGACGAAGCAACCACCCCAGCCCCGGAGGAGCTGGGTTTGCTGCCGAGGGAATAATTCTCCAAATTGCATTTATTTCACAGGCGTGAAAGGTCACAAAGTGAAGGGAAACAAGAACTGTATTCAATTAGACAATTCGATCAAAATAAATCTGTCAAGATGGCATTCCTGCTGAGGAATCAATTGACTTGGAAAATGAAGGCAGCTGCTGCTGTTGTTGTTGTTATTGTTGTTATTATTATTATTTTAAATTAACTCCAGTACCTGACACGAGTACCTGAGTTGGAGTGCCTGAGCGGTTCACATCATCTATCACTCTTATTAGATATTAATACATCCTCCTCCGCCTTGCATTTAGTGCCCTGTTAATAGTCAAGTGGCCCCGGAGTGCTTCCTGGGAGGTTGATACGAATGATTAGTAATGAGAAGGGATGGCGAGGCTTTTTCCAGGCAGAAGGTTAAGGGGAGAGGAAAAAAAAAACAAAACCGAGAGCGGGAGAACAAGCAAGCAAGCGGGCGGCCGGTGTGCTTGGTCAGATGCGTTTCTTGGTGCCTCTAAATCAAGCTGAGTAATATCTTGGCGCCTTCTCCTTTGTTGGTGGGTGGTAACGGAGAAGGCACCCAAATAATTTACCTTGTGGCTGGGGGTTGGGAGGAAAGGATTTTGTCTCCCCACGTCGCTGCTGTTTCCTGGGTCTTCTGGCTTGGTAGTGCCGGGGGTGGTCCCCACGCCTTGATGGGTGAAGGTGTTTCTGAAGGGTTCTACAGGAGGACAGGTCCATTTGTCCATCGGGTTGGAGGGCGAGGAGAGGCTGAAGTGGGCAGAAGCCGAGATGAGATGTACCCTCAGGGAATAAATGATTTTTGCAGGGGAAGGAATCCTCCTGTTGGCGAGATCTTGAAGCCTACACGGTCCACTCCATCATCTGAGCTATTTAAAACTTGACTTGATAGAGCGCTGGAGAATACAGCAAAGAAACAGGCCTGCCCCAGCTGGATGAGAGCCGGGATAACTCTGACAGATCCTTTCCAGCTCTGGCGCTTCCCTCTCTGCTGCTGTCAGCCCTTGGCGGCTGCACTGGCGTCGCCTCCCCGCTCTCCCAGGGATGCCCCCTCTTTGAACGTACGGTACGGGGAAATCAAATGTGAAGGTTTCCCAGGGCTGTCAGGTAGAAGTTGCTAGGAGTGTCTGGGCTGCCTGTGATGGGAAAGGTGATGAGAGAAGTTTCCTTCATCTTTTACCAACTGGGGTATTTTTCTTTGTATTGGGCAGCCTTAAAAAAAAAAAAAAAAGGCAGAAAAGAAAGAAAACCTACCAATCTCCTTTAAAGACAGACTTTATCACAGCAACGTACTGATCTGCTTTCCCACTGCCTTCAGCTTGGTGCAACTCATCAAAGATGCTCTTCCCACAGCGTTGGCTGCTGCCAGCGCTGGGAGGGTCCCAGGGAGTCGGACCGGGGGGTTCACCCAACGTGGCCCTGGGTTCTCGTCTCCTCCATGTCTCAGAAGGTGGCTGAAGCATTAGTGTTTGATGGCAGGGGGAAAACAAAGTCCTCCTGGACATCTGGTGGGTACCAGCACACTGGTCCAGTGCTGATGCTGTGCCTTGTCTGGTTTTTGTGGGTGTGACTCCATCCTTCTCCCCTGCGTGCCCTGGTTGACTCCATCCTTCTCCCCTGCGTGCCCTGGTTGACTCCATCCTTCTCCCCTGCGTGCCGTGGTTGACTCCATCCTTCTCCCCTGCGTGCCGTGGTTGACTCCATCCTTCTCCCCTGTGTGCCGTGGTTGACTCCATCCTTCTCCCCTAAATGTCCTGGTTGACTCCATCCTTCTCCCCTGTGTGCCCTGGTTGACTCCATCCTTCTCCCCTGAGTGCTCTGGTTGACTCCATCCTTCCCTAAATGCCCTGGTGCTGCCTGGCTATCAATCTGCAATGTAGCTCATAGAGCGCTGCTCCATGCATTAAAATGAGCGTAACTGTGCTTGCCTTGAGACTTTGGGGATGTGTATCCATAGCAGGGCTGAAAATGCCTTTATATAGCTTTGCATGCAGGCGGTCTGGCGTGGAGGGCAAGGGACACCAGCCGTCACCTCCTCCTGGGACACCAGTGACCGCCGCCGCCTCCTCTCTTTGCTTGCGTTTTTATTGACTGGTGATGACAAACTGGTTTATGGACAAATCTTTTCTACCCGCTAGGACTCGGCAGTTATTTTTGAGATGATGCTTTGCCTCAGAATCTTCCTTCCTTCATCCTTCATAAATCTTGAGCGAGGCTGCTGCATTCAGACCAAGCTTAATATTCTTCTTGCAGATCTCTGCACCAAAATGGCTGGATCTGAGCAGGGAGGTGGAGGCGGATTCCCTTCCACCCCTTTCCTCTGCTCAAAGGGCAGCTGTGCGCTGTGTTAGGGTCTGTAAAGGGGTGTGGGGTCCTCGGACGGGGCAGGATGGTGCTACTTTGGGGGTGTTTTGCAGGAGGATCGTGATCCTCCTTTACTCTTCCCATCAGGGTGTGGGTTGGGAATAACGGGTTGGAGCATGGAGGTGACGTTGTTAGCTAGGGAAGACCGAAGGAGAGTCATGGGAATAAGAGACAAGGATAAGGAGGAGGTAAGAAGAGGGTTTGTGTTGCTGTTGTGGGCTTTTTTCAAGTAAAAAGCAGAGGAAAAAGAGTCTGGCCCCTTCATTTCACCTCTCCTCCACTAATGCATTTGGTTGCAAAGGACAAATCCTGTTCACTTGGCCTTTCTCCTCTCCTCATTAACTCTGATGACCTTGGGGCCGTGGTGAGAGCAAAGCGTTTATCCCAACAAAAGGATTATCAAAATAAATAACCAGGGTTTTCAGAAAGGTCATGTCCCTCGCAAGCCCGGGCAGAGGCAAAACCTCTGTGCTCAGCTGAGTTTGGACCGGCTTTTCTTCCCAAAGTGTCGGGTGATAAATCCCACTTGTCGTCACCTCGCCCGTGAGCATCGTCTCATCCCAGCTGTCCTCACGGCAAAGCTGGAGGATGTTTTCTTGGGAGTGTGGGGAGGGGGGACAATGCTGAGCATCAGCACTGTGCCCCGGGGATGTCTGAAAAGCCCTGCAGGGCCCCGGTGTGGAGCTGTCATCGCCATTCCCCTTCCCAGGGCATCCCAAGGATCTCCCGGTGGGATGTGACCAGCAAAATAAGCCCCCAGACTCCCTCTTAGCAGGTCAGCGGAGAGGTCCTCCTGTAGACAGGCTCCAGGAGATGAAGTGGTAGAGCTCAGACGGAATGAAATGCTGGAGAAGGTGTCTACGAGCTCCTTGGCAAGCTTTCAATAAATCCTCACCAGCATCAGGCAAGGCGGGGAAAAAAAAAATTATCAGTGGATTAGTATTTGTCCAATTTTGTTTATGAAACACCTTCTCAGCAGACGCTGTTCAGAGCAGCCCCAGACCTTGAGGGGTTCCAAATCACGGCGGGAGCTGCTGGCTGTGGGGCAGGGCTTTGGCGAGAAGAAAATTGAGGTGCTGGAGCGGGTCTGGAGAAGGGCAACGGAGGTGGTGAGGGGTCTGGAGCACAAGGAGAAGGGGCTGGAGAACTTCTGAGGAGCGATGAGGGATCTGGGGGTGTTCAGCCTGGAGAGAAGGAGGCTGAGGGGAGACTTTCTCGCTCTCTGCAGCTCCCTGAAAGGAGGGGGTAGCCAGGGGGGGTCGGTCTCTTCTCCCAAGGAACAGGCGACGGGACAAGAGGAAACAGCCTCAAGTTGCATGAGGGGAGGTTTAGGATGGATATTGGGAAAAATTTCTTCGCTGAAAGGGTTGTCAAGCATGGGAACAGGCTGCCCAGGGGAGTGGTGGATTCACCATTCCTGGAGGGATTTAAGAGACGGGCAGACGTGGTGCTGAGGGACACGGGTTAGTGGTGGTTTTTGTCACTTTTAGGTTGATGGTTGGACTCGGTGATCTGAAAGGTCCCTTCCAACCTGGGCGATTCTATGAAAATGAAGGGTGTGATACGAAAAGAGGGTGCACGTGTCTGGGTGCGAGAGCTGGAGGCGGTTCCTACAAATACGCATCCGTCTGCGTGTGTACGCGTGCAGAGCTGGTTCCCAGATAAGCCACAAAGTCGTAACTCCTGATTTTGGACTTAAGAATAATAATAACGCCTCTAATTTTCGTGTCATTTGGCGTCGCTCCCCTGTGTGCTGTGCTGCCGGGGCTCAATGGGGCAGGTCTTACCCTCAGCTTATCAGACAGCACCTTCTTTAGGAGATGGTCTTTTTTCTCCGCGTTTCCGACAGCAAAGAAAACACGTTTCTTAGCTGCGCCGACCCTCTCCTGCTTTCAGTTTCCCTGATAAAAAAAAAAAAAAAAAGAATAAAATACATTTTTTTGCTGGCGCGAATGAGTCTGGCTGCTTACAGTGAAGCCCGTCGCAGGCTGTCAGCAGAAGGCAGGCGTCGCGCACCCGAGTTTTGAAAACCCAAGCGATGGGCTCATGGGGAAGGGGGGGTAATACCCGTCTAGGGGGAAGAGGAGAGCCGACTCGCTGCTGGAGGCTTTCTCACATTGCGGGGTGAGATCCTGGGTGGGATCCGAGCCTGCTCGGCAGTTCCCTTCTGCTCCTCTCGGCTCCGGGGGGCGGGAAAAAAGCACCTGCTTTTGCTGTCGCTGCCCGAGTGAAGTGTCATCAGGTTTTATTCTCCCTCCTGTCTCCCTTTTTCACACCTGTGTACCACAAAAAAAACCCATCTCCTATCATCATATTCCCTGCGAAACTCTCCCGGAGCGTTTCTCTCTTCAGGAGAAATCGGGGAGGATGTGATTTTTTTTTTTTTTTTTTTTTTTTTTTGAGGCTGGCGTCCCTCCCTCCCTCCCTGTCTTTTCATCCCCTTCTCTTCGCCCAGTGGTTTAGCATCTCAGGAGTTGGAAAGAGCATCCCACTTTCTGGAGGCGCGCCGGCGCGCGTGCAGGTGGGAGGTGTCGTGAAATCCGCGAATAATTCCCCGCGCGACCAAAAAAGGGCCCATCAAACGATGAAAATCGGTTGCCGTTCCAGGGGAGAAAGATGTTGTCGGAGGTGTTTGCTTTGGCTCTGCCTCGGCGTTGGGGTGACGGGAGCAGGAGTGACTCGGGCTTGGGGTGATGTATGGGCTGGCAGAGCGGGAAGCCGCCGCAATAAATAAATAAATAAATAAAAAGGTCCAGATAGGTGCAAGAACAACCCCGACAGCTTTCATTATTTAAACCGGAGACGCCCTTCTCCGGCAAAGAGGCAAAAAAAAAAAAAAAAAAAAAAATAAAGGTCCTTTTGTTGCATTGCCAGAGAAATGACATTTTCTTTCATGGCCAGCCTTTTGTTGGGTGGGAGGCAGATGCGCCGGCCGTTCCCCTCTCCTCTCCCGGAGCAAGCGTGGGGCAGCCCCTGCCTGGCCAGACCTAGGGATGCGTGCAGGGCAATTCCGTGCAAACCCCCCTTATTCTGGTCGGTGCCAGGGCAGCTGATGCCAGGAGGGCTCTACCCACCGGCATCCACAGCCAGGGATGCTCCCACGCTCACTCCCACCCCCTGTTTTTGCCACTGATGCTCTTTTGCCACCCATCTTTGCTCTGCTGCGGGATTTCCCCTTGGATTAGGCACCAGGAGCTAGACACAAGCCCAGCTGGCAGCTCCCGCCTTGAGCCAGGACGCTCACCGAACCCCCAGATTCCCACTTTTCGCAGTGAAGGTGATGCACGGTGGGTGGGAAGCTGTGCTCCGGCCGCTCTGCGTTGGGTTGCCGTCTCCTTTTGGTGTGAACGGGTGCTGAAGCAGAACCAAGTGCTGCCATTTACGGGGCTTAGCCTGTTTCTCTCCTTTTTTTTTTTTATTTTTTTTTTTTTTTTTTTCCTTCTTCTTTTTCTTTTCAAGCATGTCGAGAGCTGGGAGTTAATTCTGGAAGCGTCACTTGTGCGAGGATGTTTCTGGCAGGCTCGGGGTTGCTAAGTGTAGTTAAGTGCCTCGAGCATCCGTAACTATTCAACTCTCCCTTTTTTCTTTTTTTTTTTTTTTAAATTTTTTTTTTATTTTCTCTCCCCGAAGAGAAACTTTCAGAAGGGGAAGAAGGGAAGCGAGCGCAATCAGCCGGGTTCTATAATACCGTAGGGTGCTGCAGAAGGGTGCCACCAGTGCTGGCATGGGGGGGGGGGCTGATGCGTTCCCCATCTTTCACCCCCTCCCTTGGCCTGAGTGATGCCTCTGTGAACCTTTGCCTGAAGTCTTTCCCTCCAGATCCATCTCTGATCTCCTCTGGCTCCTTTTGCCAGCGTTTTTCCCAGCAGGAAGGCGTTTGGAGCTGGGTTTTGGCGGACCCTGTGGAAGAAGGGGACTTTGGTGGCTCCGAGTCCACTCGCTCCCGGTCACGCCGGCGCACAGATGGGTCGGGGTTGGGATGTTCAAGGGTGGAGAGCTCTGGGTGTCAGCTTCAGAGGGCAGTTGGCACCAAAGAGATGTACATCCGTTATTCCCTCTCTCCGTTATTCCCGCGTGCTCTGGGATATCAGGCGGCTATTATATTGGTGCTGGGGTGGGTTGAGCCTCGTCCCTTCACCCTGAAGACCCTGGGTGAAGGACGTCCGTTCTGGGGTGACGCGATTTGCCTCCGGTGTTTTCAGGAAGGATTTTCTTAACCGTTTGAACCTGGTAAATTGCAAATGACTTAACAGCGTGTTTCCGAGCGAGGTACAAAAAGCAGGCTCCAAACCTTTTATAAGTGTTTTTTAACAAATACAAATTTCGTTTTCCATTAGGATCTTGGACTTGGTTTCTAAGGTGGTTAATGCCGCTCTTTGTAGCCGTTTTGGGTCCTGTTCTTGCAAGCGTAGGGGCCGGCCCCATGTAATGCGGGCTAAAAGCCAAAGCTGATTGCGTTGCATGGTTGCTCTTCATCTCCTGGCTCCTGTGGTCATACCTTTGGGGGGGGTGGGTTGGAGCCCCCGTTGGGCATGAGCTGGGCTGAAAAGCGTCGCTGGTAAAGGATCATTCCCATCCCCAAGCTGCTAATGCAGCAAAGCAAACCCCCTCTTGCCCCTCTCTTCCTCCCCCTCTAGTCCCATTTCCAGGGGACCAAGAGGGAGCAAAAGACCTGAAGCCTCCTCTACCTTCCTGCCTCTCGAGCTGCAGACATTAATAACAAGCCTCGACTCCCGAGACCGTCCTCCTAGAAGCTTATTTATACCTGTGCTTAGTGTTGATTCAGTTGCCTTGCCACCATCGCTCAAATTCACAAGAGCTCTTCTAGAAAGGAGAGACGAAAACCGCCCTACCCTGCTCCTGCCCCTCTTTTCTCATTTCCCCTCTCCGGCGCACTCGCAGCACTTGCCTCCTTGATTCTTGAGCACGGGGGGGAAAGATGTCGGCACCGTTAAAGTGGTTTTAAACCCTCTGGTCGAGACCTCGGTCCCCGCTGGGGGCATCACAGCCTGCAGCATCCCTCCTGGTGAGGGCTGGCCGCGATGAGCCGGTCCCCGCGCCTTAGAGAGCCTGAGCCTCGCGCTGCCCACATCAGAGAGGAGAGGAGAAAAGGCCCGACAGGTGCCTCCTCGGCCTTTCCAAATATCCCACCGTCGGCACATTTGTATTAGGTATTGATTTCTGTTTAATAGAATAAGCCAGGAGAAATCGCACTCTTTGTTGGCGTTCAAAGGATAAACCATAAAAGCCATTAAGAAGTACTGTAAGCGGCGGGATGATTAATGAGACTTTAGGTGCCTTCTACTGACTGCTTCCAGATAATGTCTTTGAAAGATCCCGTTGCTTCTGGCTGCGATTCAGAACTATTTATTTGCAAGGCGAAGCTCTGAGGAGCGGCGCTTCCAGCCCTGCCCGATACCGTTACGGAGACAAACTGGATGCCCCCGATTTCCCATCTCCGGAGGGATCTTTTTCGCTCTGTCGTTTTGCTCGGCAGCCGTGCCGAGATAGCGGGGAGGTCCAGCGGTGAAAGACGTTCCGTCTGCCCTCAAATCGCTGCTTCGGCTCTGCCGTGAGATGCTGCCTTAGGCCGGGCCGTGGGGTTTAAGGCTTGTAGGAAGGAAGCCCTTATTGGGAGATATCGTTCCTGTTTGGTTGTTGCTTGGGTTTTTTTTTTCTGGGTGCTAGCGTGTCTTTCTGTGGCTCCGTATGTCCGAGGCGAGCTCTCTTGTGGTTGGGCTGGCTGCCATCCTTCTGCACCCGTCAATACCCTCTTGGTTTCAGCTTGGGCAGGGCTCACAGCTCTGTACTGCCGTATCCGGGGCTGAGAACCCCCCAAAACCTGTCTGTTTGGTCTCTGTGTGGGTCAGCATCCCACCACGAGCCCCAAAGCCATGTGTCCTTGGGCAGCCGTGCCTGCTGGCACAATGTTCTTCACCCCGGGCAGCACATCGTGTTGTCCGAAGCCCTAGAGATGTCACCAGGGAGCCCAGCAGAGCTGGAAACAAACGTTTCCTTCCATCCTTTTCATGGCATCTCCGTAAGCTTTTACTTTGCGGGGTCCATAAACTGGGTTTTACAGGAACCCCTTGTTTTTCAGCAGATGGGCTCTCCACGGCAAGCAGAGGTGTGGTTTCTCCTCCCGGATAAAAACACGGTGGGGCAAAGGGAGTCTCAAACTTAAGGTCTAACCCATTCTTTCCACTTGCCCGCTTTGTTTGCCCAGCTTGCCCAGCTTGCCGACCTCTGGGCGTTGTGTGCGGAGGGATGGGGTGGATGGAGGCGAGGAACTGCCTGGGTTTCTCCTTGGGAGGTGGAAGTTACTGCTGTCGCAGCAAATCCTGTTTGTTTCTAAACCGAGCCCATCTGCGGCGAAATAACAAACAGAACCCAAGGAAACAGATAAGCAGAGTTAAAAAAAAACAAAAACCACAACACAAAAAAGCTGCACTTGAAATGGTGTTTCTGTTTTCTTTTTTTCCTCCTTGGGATAAAAGATCCTTCCCCGCGGTGGGGCAGGATACAGGAGGCAGGGATTTTCTGTCGAGGGAGCGGGAGCTGCTGGAGTTTGTCATCAAGAATAATAATAACAAGCAAATGATGACTGGCAAACTGTCGATGAGGGGGTAATGAGGATATAATCCAGTGCGGCAGAGGAACAGGGAGGGGGGGAGCAGGCAATATCCCGTCTTTAATGAACAGTAACGCTGCTGGTAGGAGGGGACGGGCCCGATTCTGCGATTTCCTTCCTCGGTGGCCGCGCTGCAGAGAGAGCTGGAGAGAGAAACCCACCTGCCTTAAGCAGGGGGTTGGTTTTTCCCCATTAAACTCAAAGATAAAACTCTGCTGCTAAATTGCTGTCATTGTTTTAATTCTCCCCGGCTCGCCACCTCCTCTCTCTCTCCCCGCTCCCTCCTCCTTCTGCTTTTCTCCTTTATTTCAGTCTCCCTCTTTCTCCTCTCCGTGCCTCTCCTCCATCTTTGTTTCGCTCTGTCAATCTCTTCCTCTTTTCTAAAGCTCCCTTTCCTTCCTCTGCTCTCTCATCTCTGTTATTCCCTTGAAATTCCTCGTTGCTTCTCTCTCCCGAGCCCTCCTCCTCCTCCTCTCTCAGCATCCTCTCCCTCGCCGGGCTCTGCATCCTCTCCCCGGGGCCCTCCGCTTCTCCAGCCCTTCCCGCGGCTGATTTATTGGCTCGCTTGGAGGAAATCGGGACCTTTTTCGGCTCCTCCAAGATGCTGCCGGCGGCTGGGGATGGGAGCACTATAAAAGGGCAGCTGGTTCATTTTTAAGCATCGCGGTCAAGTGCCGTCGTTTGGGCTGGGTAACCTCTCCTGGGGGGGGCAGTGGGTTTGTTTTGGTTTTATGGTCTTTTGGTGTTCGGCGTCCTCTCCCTTTTTATGCCTGCCCTCCAGACATGAGCTCCGGAGCAAGGTGCTCTCCAGGCTTGGCTTCTTGCACGCGCTCAGCACTTAATAAGCAAGAGTTAGTCGTAAAAACGGCAAGCGGAGGGATGCGCGGGGTTGGGAGCTCCGAGGTGGGGGATTTATAATGTTTATGAGCTCCGGGTTTGCCTCTGCCACTGAGTGCAGCCGGAGATTTAGCAAATCCTTTAATCTCTCTCCTTCCTCAGTTTCTCCAGTCGGTTAAGTGAGGATAATGAGCCATAACTAACTTGCAAGCTGTCGAGGGAATGGTTTAATTAGCGGCTGATCTTGCTAGGTGCTGTGGGGCTTCGGTTCGCGTGGTGCTACGGGCATGAGAAGGCTCCGAAGGGCTCGGGACCTGCAAGATATTTGCCTGCCTAAATGCTTTGGATGATCCAGGCCCCAGTTTATACAGCAGCCCCTGGTGTTGTCTCCTGAGGAGGTGACATCCCCGGTCCCCTGGCCGGCTGTGCCCCGTGGTAGGGTATGGGGGGGGGACCTTCCCTTTGCCGTGCGTTTTCCAGGCAATCCCGCTCCTTCCCCATTCTGCCTGCACGGGGGTTAATTCCCTCCTGCATCTGCCAGCCGCAGGGCTTCCCAGCCAGCACCGCTCTTCCAGGAATTAGAGGCTCTTGGTTTGCAGCTCTCTGTCATAAATCCAAAAAAAAAAAAAAAAAAAAGAAAGAAAAAAAAAAAAGGAGAGAGAAAGAAGGGGAGGAAATCTATTCCTTCCATCCGTCTCTGGCTTAATGTGGCTGGTCAGATGCGGTGGTTTCTTTTGGAGGAGGCAGGAGGTGAAGCGAAGGTGGTGGAGGAAGAGAGGTATATAGATGCTTTTCCATCGCGGGGGTCAGCTGTGGACCCTTGCATCATATCTTCCATCCTTCCTCCATCACAGTGTTCCTTTGCTTCCTTTGGGTGCTCTCTAGAGCCTGGCTGCCTTCCTATGGCGGGGTGGAAAAAACACTGCGCTTGATACTTGTTGCGAGGTGGGATCTGACTTTTACTGGGGTTGGGTCTGTCGTCTTATCTCCGTTGGTTTTTAGTTGTTAACAGCACGTTAGAGGCACGACGGGTGTATCTGTTACGGGTCCCTGCTCTCCATGCTGGTGCCGCCTCGCCTTCCCGAGGATTAGCTGACACCAAAGCAAACCACATCCACTGCTTTCCTTCTGCCTGCCTGCCTTAGTGCCGGAACAAACGCAATTATATTTGTCTTGCACCATCTTTTTTTCTCGAGATGAGCCCATGCTGACTAGTGCTTACAGTCCCATTCTCTTTTCCCCTGCCAAAAACGCAGGGGAATGGTATTTCACATAAAAGCCTTTGAGAAGCAAAGAAGCTCTCGAAATCTCACCCTGGAATGACCTTTTTCCCCCCTTCCCTTGAGCAGGCAAAGGGCATCGCGTGACCCGTCCACTCAATCCTGTAAATCGTTTTTACGGACATGTAAAATACCGGTGGAAAATACTTCATCCCTTTAAAGAGAAAAATAAACAGTTTCTCTCATCGTTATACAGTTTCCAGGAAGAAAAGCACAGTTGGTATTGACAAAGCTTAAAAACAGGGGGAGAGGAGGGGGGGAAGAAAAAAGAAAACCCAAACCCAAGGTGTTGAACTTCTCGCAAAACAACCTGCCTTTGATATTTGCAAATGTCTAATTTGCTCCTTGTCGGCTTTGGTGTGAACTTGTCGTCAGCGGGACCGGGCTCCGGCGGTGAAACTCCCCTCCCCAAACCACTCGTTGGCTGATATTTGTTGGCTGAAAATCTCGTGGGAGCTGTTGGATGTCTTTGGTGATCACTGTGTCTCTTGAGAGGGTGATTCATTGCACCCTAAAAAGTTGTCTAAAGCTCATTTAAAGGGTGCTGGAAGGGACCTTGCCCTTCCAACCCAACCCATTCCATGGCTAGTGTTGGCCATTGCTCTTCGTCAGCCATGGTGGGAGCTTTGAAGGTGAACCTGCACCGAGGTATCTGGCTTGGAAAGGGCTGTAGTTGTCTGAGCTCAGCGCTACCCCGAGTGTCCAAGGCGAGGTGCTCGCCTGGGGTTCTGCATAAGAGCGGCTGCAAGTAGTAGTGTTTTATCGCTCCGAAATTCCCTTCCCGTCAGCTGGGATTGATTTCAGTACATGAACTTGACTTCTCTTGCAACCTGTACTTGACTATGGGCTCCGTTATGTTTCAAAGTACTCTGAGAGCCGTAGAAACGCAAGGCCTTGTCTTTTGCCATTGAAATATTTTCATTCTTTTCCCCTTCCTGGGTTTATTGCCTTTGAGTTGTGCTGGTGCCTTTGAAGTAGGGATGAATTTTAGCCACGGAGTTTCATCTCGGGGTTTAGATCCACGCTCAAAGGAGGGAAGCATTCACTACATTTTCTGTTTCCTTTCAGCGTGTTACAGAGTTGGACCCAAGCTGTGAAATTCAGATGTAAAATTCCTCCTAATCCTAGGCACGGTTTGATCGCCCGGCTTTTGAGCTGCCGAGCACCAACACCCGGGAAGGGAAGCTCAGGGATGCTTTCCTTAGAGATAGGAGTGACCACTGACTGCGGTCCCTCCGCATCCAGGAAACGAGCTGGGAGTGGGACTGGTGTGAAGCTGCAGTCTTCCCATATTCGGCATCCTAAGGCTAGGCTTCAAAAGGCTGTTTCAGCCTTTTCTCTGTTTTTGGAGGCCGTTTCTATCACCTCTGAAACGAGTCAATGACGTAAGAGAGATGCGAGGTGAGGCTGAAAATGATGGGAGCCAGCTGGGACTCTGGTGGGGGGGAAAACCGCCATGGGATGCCCCATCACCACCCTGAAAGCACCCAAAAGGAGAGACTTCGTCCCCAGTCCGTTGTCTTTGGGCTCAGCCCCTGTGGGCGAGTGGGATTTCCACGTGGCCTCGCCGGCAAAGCCGCCCTCGGCCAGTGGCTAATTGGCCGTAGTCGCAGCTCCCGGCTCACTCCATTTATATCCGCAAACGGGGATTACTGGGAGCCGACCGACTTCAATGCCAGCTGCGGAGAAACGGAGGGGGAGAGGGGAGAGCAGCAAATGAGCCGTGTAGATGTTGGAAAGTGAATTAGCCTTTAAGAGCGTTTTCCGTGGCGAGGCGGTACGGCAGGCGAGGTAAGAGGGAGCGTGATGCTGACAGCATCCCTCCAGCAATCCCTCATATTTACCGAGGGATTGAGATGAGTTTGTTCCTCTTCTAGCGGATCGAAGGCTACGGAGATCGCAGAGCCTCCTAGGGTGCATGGCAGGGCTTAATAATAAAGAATGAGTGAGGTCTTCAATATTTTACACGAAGGTACCGGGCTTAAATAATAAATGATGCAAAATTAGTCAAGGTGTAGCGGAAGGGAGACGCGGACGTTCCAACGCAGGGAGCTCGGGAGCAGCTCGGCAGCTGTCAACACGCAGCAGAAATGAAGTTGTTCCTAAAATGCAGCTGGAGAGGAGTCTCTAGATGTTGTTCCTCTTCCTTTAAACAGCATCATTTGTTCGGAGATTTCGTGTTAAATGATCCACTGCTTCCCACGACCAAGAAGGGGGACTTCTCTTGGAGAAGTCGTGGCATTTCACAGTCCCAGCCTTGTCTGGTGTGCGGAAAAAGCGAGCAAAGGTAGAAATAAAAATGTTAACGGGGTTGATCATCTTGAGTGATGCCGCGCAGGTGCAAATTCAAGCTGGGCTTTGGAAAAGGGGAGCCGTCAAGGCACGGAGATGCCTTTCCCTGCCTCCCGTTTTCATCCCTTTCCTGCCCTCCAATGCTGCCGTTTCTTCTGCTGGTCCCTGCCAGCCTCGTATTGCCTTCACGTCATGCCCAGGGGGAAGCGGGGAGGGAAGCGGGATGGATCCCGGTCTCTTCTCCCTCTGCGTTTGATACTCTTTTGGAGCAGACAGACCCAGACATGAAAGCGCCTGGGCTTATTTCCATTTAGATGATTCAGAACAGCCTTGTGGGCTTAGATGTTCATCGTCCTTTGACTTTCGGTGGGCTTTGGGTGCCCAGCTCTCGGATTCCTTTGCAGATGTCGGCTTTAAGCCCTCCGGCTTCCCTCTCCAACGGAGGGCTCCGTTTAACCTTTCTTCTTGTCTGAAGAAAGCACATCACATTAGCCCATGCACGCAGATGGAAAATTGAAGAGGATCTTTGCCCTTTTCCTTCTTCGAACGTAACGACTCAGGGATCCCCCCTGTAAAGGCTGGATTTCCCTTACGAAGCAGTTGGTGGCAAAAGGCGTACAAGGTAATTGGAAAAGTAGCCAGGTTTGAGATTAAAGTTGTTCCGTCAGCTGAGACGTTTGTCGAAAGCTTCCCCTCTGGCTGATTTACATAATGCTCCTAACCATTTCGGGAGGAGTGTTGGGAATCCCATAATGCAAATAACCCCCGAGCCTATATAATCAAATGCCTTCACCTGATCCAAGATGAGCGCAGTAAGAAATTTGCCACATGTTTTACCCAGCTCAGCAATGTCTCCTCTGCAGACGGAATTGCTAACAATATTCCGACCTGTTGGAGCACAACATTGAAACGTATAGAAACAGGACCCGCAGCCACGTTCTGCAATTCAATCTCGTCTTTATTGCGGCGGTGGAGGTGTGCTGCATATTAGCGAGTATTTTTTTTTGTTCCCCTGACTAACCTTGGCTAGGTCTCATTACCAGTTCCCGGCTCTGCTGGGTCTGCGTTGGGTCCTTGTCCTCTCAATGGGAAAGGCACTGGATGATGTGGCGACTCAACGTCAGTCCCCGTAAACCTTGTCCTGCAAACTGTCTGGTTGGAATTGCCATCGATGGCCAAAGTGATGGCACAGGACATGCTCTTGGCTTCTCTGGATTTTGGTGATGCTGCTGCAAACTGATGATGCCGCGTTGACTTTGGTGCCCCTACGCAGATTTCCCCCTGCTGAGGATCTGTGCTCTAATCCTCTCTTCCCCCCCCCCCCCCCCCCACTTTTATCTTCTAGAGAAGAACAATATATCTCTTACCCGCTTGGTAGTTTCCTTTCTGTTCCTCGATTGAATTATACAGAGGGTGCACTCGAGTGATTTTTAAATCTAAATGAAAATGTAAAGAACCCTTTGCCGTAGCGCCGAATCCTACAATAAGGCAAATTGTTTAACTTCTTTGCACCCCCATCTGGCCCTAATTGATTCTTGTAACCCAACTGTGATTTCTAACATGTTCTAGGCAGGGAAATCTACCGGCACTAATTCAGCACGGTGAGCGTGGGTACGACGTTTAATGCGACGATGAGATCAATGTCCCTTCCAAGGGAGCCATGCTCTGGGGCAGCAAGTGTCAGCGGAGCAGCCTTTTGCCAAAAACTTTGTTTCTGAGAATGGGAAAATATGGGTTTTTTCATCCTCCTCTTCTCCCCCCACCCCATGCGTACCTGCAGCTCTTTCTTTCCCCGTAGAAATCCCACGGGAGGAGGCTGCTCTTTCGGGAGCAAAGATTAAAAGCATTTTAGATGAGCCTGTGTTTGCCATACCCCTGCTTGCGAACCCCGGGATGTTTTGGCATTTGGATTCAGCGTGTGGCTTGGGCAGAGGTTGGATCCTGATTCTCTGCAGCGGCTTCTCTGAGCCTCAGCCCTGCTGTGCACAGCAGGGATCCAGGGGCTGTCGTCCAAGGATGCTTTCACTCAGCATTACAACTTGTATCCTCTTGAGCCGTGCTGTGAATAGGAGGGTGGCTTTTCTTTTTTTTCCTGTGATTTTTTTTTTTTTTTTAAAAACTATGCTAAAAATATTGGGTTTCTGGATATACTTGGCTTCTTAGTCAATGGGGGTGAGAGCGTGGACCTCGTCCAGCTCTTGCGTTGTGCTCTGCTGGGAAGAGTGGGAGGCCCCAGAAGGAATTCAGCCAGGTCTTTGGAGCCACAGAGGAGCTGGCCGTAATATCTCTGGCACTACAGCTTTCTGGAAGTGTTAACGTTGATCTCCTTGCTCTGGGCTTTGGATGTCAGTGAATGGGAAGCCGTTTACCCATATCTTTTAAACAAGAGGAGTAAGGGCTGTGTTGGTGGGAATATAGCCGCAAGGAGTAGCTGGAAGTCGTAGGAGAAGCCCTCGTGGAAGGGGATCTTCATGGAGGGGATGTGGATATCGCTGCTGCCTCCATAAAAGTGTATAAGAAATGCCTTGCGGCGTGGTGGTGGCGATGGGGGACAGTACTCCCCGATGTCAGGCTTGGCATCAGTGCTAGGACGCTACCGTTGCTGTCTCCATCCCTCATTGCCATGTCATCCCTTTCCCACCTCCTCTCCTCCAGGCGTCATTTCTAGCTGCCAGCTCTGGGTTAAAACAATGCGGTATTTCAGGGCGGCATGCAATGTGACTGGCAGGTGACAGCCTGCTTGGTGGCAGGGACCGGCGAGAAGCTGAGCTCCCGATTTAGAATCATAAAATCATAGAATTGTCTAGGTTGGAAGGGACCTTTAACATCATCGAGTCCAACCATCAACCTAACGCTGCCAAAACCACCACTGAACCAAAATTAGAGCTGACCGGTCCAGCCGACACCACGCTGTGTGCGTGGGCTGCTCCTTAGCCATGCCGGGAGGAGCAAACAGTCTTGGTCAGTGCTTTTGAGTTATCCAGTAGTTGCACCCCTTGCTTTCTCTTCCATGTTGCTACACTTACATCTCAGGATAAGACCAATCTTTGTCTAGGTGATGGTTGGAGGCTCCTTTTTGACCACACTCAACCAGTTGAGTTGACACCAGGAAGCCAGCATTGGCCATGACACCAGTTGGCTTGTCCAGGCAAAGCCCAGGCTCCCCCTCCCAAGGACTGGAGACACAATCACAGAATGGTAGGGGTTGGAAGGGACCTTTGGAGATCATCTAGGCCAAACCCCCTGCATTTCTTTGTGTGCCAGTAGGTGTGTGTGGTGGCAGGGATGGTGTGGATGGGGAGCAAGCTCGTCTGCTCCCAAAGCAGACCTCGTAACGCCGGCTCCAGAGTTGTTTGCCGTAGTTTCTCTCAGGCTAGCTACGCTGAGATTGAAAAGAGCAGGAAAAAAACAGATGCTGGAATCTATGGGAGATGAGATTTACATATATAGAAGGACAGAAAAGCTTCATTTTTGTTTGGTTTTGTTCCTGTTTGTTTGCTTTCTTACTTTTCTGACTGTTTTTTTGCATTAAAAATTCAAGATATGTCTGTCTTCTGTTTTGTGGAAGGCTCAGAGGACATCTGGAGAACTTGTTAGGATTATGTTGTTTGAGGCATGATTTCTTTGGAGGACGAGGGATAGATGGCTGTTTGAAACCCCACTTTTGGGGGTGGATTTGGTTGTCACCTCCTTTTTTAATGATTCTTTTGGAGAAAAACTCATGAGAGAGATATCCTCGTTAAACCCTGCACTGTGAAATAATGGCTCAGAAAACCTCCAATTTTGGGGGACCTGTAATGAGGCTCCCCAGGAGACAGAGCTCTGTATTCCGATTTTGTCTGAGGTAATGTGAAAAAAGACGAGGCGAGTCAACTATCGAAAACATTGTTTCAGGTAAAAAAAAATAAAGAGAACAGGCAACCTCAAACCCCACCTTTCTGTATGCGCCGCTTGTAAGTCAGGAAAAAAAAAGGCAGCACCCCGCTTTTTCCATTAAGCTTCTTCTATAATGTATTAATAGAGAATTATATCCTCGCTATAGGATTATTAAAAAAGAAGAGAGATAAAAATGATAGAAATGAATCTGTATGCTATTATGCGGATGACAATAGATACACTTAAGCCTTCCAGCCCTGACCTTGGCACATGTTTCATTTCAACTCTGGGAGAGTCTGAAATTGATACGCTGACACTTACCATTAATATGAAGAACCATCATCTTCCTTCCCCCAAGAGCACGAGGGGCTGGGAAGGATTTTGCCAGTGCTGCGAGGGGCAGGGCAGGTCCTCTTCTTGTCTCGGTGCAAATTCTTATGTCCCGTCCCCCCCCTCCATGGTTTGTTTCGATTTTTTTGTTGTTGTTGTTGTTGCTTTTTCAATTAAAGCCATGCAGATCTCTGTCCCACATGCCAGGCCACCTCGGCAGTGCGAGGCGACCTTCTGTCCAGCCGCCCCCAGGTTGTGGCACATCGACGTGCGGCTGATGGATGCTAGAAAAAAAGACTGTGTGGGAATGACTGAGACCAAAGCTGAGATTATTCCCCCCCCCCATATATTTAGCAATTTGAGTCTCGCCACATCTGGAGGCGGCTGCGAACTTTTCCCCCTGGTGCGCTGCGCATCCCTTGCGGAAGTGCAGCAGAGGTGGTACCTCTGGGTGCTCTCCATCCCCTCCCGTAGCATCTCTCCCCTGACCACTGGGGACTTCCCTGAGCTCAGAGGGGGAAATTTCTTTTCCGGGAGCCACGTCTGGTCTCCGCAGTAGGAAAGGGGGCGAGTTGCTGCTGTAGATTTGTGTAGACCCGGAGAAGGTCCGTCATTGATGCTGGGCAGCATCCTCCAGGCTGGGGCTGGGGCTGAGCCTCTGCCTCCCTGGATCCCAAACCCGCGCGGCTTCCCCAGCCTCGGGTTGCCAGAAATTTTTGCCGTTTTTCACAGCCCGCGTGGTGGAGGCGAAAGGTTTTCCACTCGCCCTTCCTTCCTCGCACCAAGTTTGTTTAGCCCTTAAGCTACCGTGAGCACTGAGAGGGGAGAAAGAGCTGCGTAACGTAGTGACAGCTCTGCTGTGGTGCCGCTAATGCAGATATCACTTGATCAATGCGCTCCTCCGCAACCTCTTGCGAGGATTAACAAATGACAAACGCTTCGCTCGAGTGGGAAGCGAGGGGCAGCCGACTTTGTTAGCCGAGCGCTTCAGATGGGAGCCGGCCGCCCGCAGTCCCGCCGGGGAAAGGGGATGAGCGATGGGCATCTCCGGGAAAACTCTGCCCCTGAGGTGCTGCCCGAGGATGCAGCAAATGCGGGGACGGGAGGGAAGGGAAGCGGGAAGGTTACAACCGGAGCCCCTCTGCACCCCAAAAAGAGGGGAGGTTGGCTGCAAAGCCTTCCAGTCCCCACGCTTTCGGGCATTGGCGTGGGCTGCTCTCGTGCCGCTGGTCGCACGTGGTACCGAGTGCCCGGCTCAAGGTAGAGCATCCGATCTGGCCACAAAGGGACAAATGCAGGAGAGGTGAGAGGGCGCACGGGAGGACTCCTCTCCTGGAGGCTTAGCTGCCTCTAAACCCTGCGTGCGCTTCTTTCTTTGTCTCTCATTTTATTTATAACCCTAGTTGGCTTTTTTTTGTATTATTATTATTATGGTGACTCCTGCTGAGCTGTAAAGTCGTTGAGGAAAGAAAGAAGGAAAAAAAAATATATTAGGGCAAGTGTGTCAGGCGAATTAAACTGGCTTGTTATAATCAGCTGCTTCTCCTGTAGCCTTTGCTTTCCGTGGCTCTCTGTCCCTGGTCCCCGTGTACATATAGATGCTCTCCCTCCTCTCAATTTCAGTGTCAAGAACTTTATTGGCATGACAAGATATACTGTGTTGCTGGAGTTAATACAGTCTCAAGTGTGTATGTCTGAGAGAGGTTTTCACAGTAGTAATTGGGTTTTATACAGTGTGTCCGGTTCTATATTCGGTGGCTGAGGCGCAGCTATATCGGGAAGCCATTTCTGCCACCTCTGCTTGAATTATGCAGATGATTTTTTTTTTAATTTTTTTTTTTTCCTCGCTTTTAAGGGCGGAACAGAGCGGGGGGATTGTGCAGCCAACTCGCTCCTTGCCCTTTGGCTTTGCTTTTGACTTTCCTTGTCGTCTCCCCCATCACCTCCCCTCCTTCACCCCATGGGGACGTATCCTGGCCCCATTGCAACCACCCCAGCAGAGGGGGACGGTGGCACGCGGGCTGTTTGCAGAACTAAGGAACAAACGGGACCGGGGACAGGCAGTCCGCGAGACGAGGAACCTTTGCTCCGAGAGGCGATGAAAGGCGGCAGGAATTGGAAATGATTTTATTTCAATTAGATTTTAATTAGCCGCCATCTCCGAACCGTCGGATCAGTCGCCAAATAATTGAAAAGCAACAATATTTGCATGTGGCGCCTCGAAGAATAGCTGCGTCTCGTCCGTGGCGGGGAGGATTTGGGGAGATAATTCCCAAGGTCAGCTGCTCCTCGCCGGTAGTTTAGCGTCGGCAAGTTTCTTGCAAATAACCCACTGTAGCCTCGCACTAATTTTACAGTAAATTAATGCCGAGCAGGCATTTGTATGGATTTAATTAGCAGGCAACACAAACTTTTATAAACCTTTTGCAGTGGCAATTTAAACCTGATTGCAAAGTTATTAAAGGCAGCCATGGCAGGCTGCTTCTGGGAGCCTGCAGGGACCCGGGCGCACGAAGGCGCGGGGACAAGAGGTGGTGGGTCGGTGCTGCTGGAGCTCTCTACGGCAGGGGCAAACGGGCAAAACCCCACCGGCTTGCTGGAGATGGGCAAGGGTGGGCTCAGGGATTGCCTGATGTGGGCATCGCCTGCCCTCGTGGCTGGAGAAGAGCCTTGGTGGCCATGAGTCCTGTGTCCCCCAGGTCACATCCTTCAGAAAAGGTGGAGAGGGACCTTCATCAGGCAGTGGAGTGGTAGGACGAAGGGTAGCAGTTTTACACTGAAAGAGGGGAGATTTAGAGTAGATATTGGGAAGAAATTCTTTGCTGTGAGGGTGGTGAGCCCCTGGCCCAGGCTGCGCAGAGAAGCTGTGGCTGCCCCATCCCTGGAGGGGTTCAAGGCCAGGTTGGACGGGGCTTGGAGCAACCTGGGCTGGTGGGAGGTGTTCCTGCCCAGGGCAGGGGGGTTGGAACGAGATGATCTTTAAGGTCCCTTCCAACCCAAACCATTCTGTAATTCTAGGAGATCAGAGATATTGGCTCTCAAATCTGCCCCAAATTGCTCTTCTGCCCATTTCCAGGCGCTGCCGCATGGTTTTTACAGTAGCTACAAATAGTTGGGAGGCGGCAGAGCCCATAAAAGCCAACGCTCGCCTCTCAGCACATGCAGTTTATGAGCAGGTCTGTTGTCGGTGGCAGTAATGTGTTGCGTGGTCCCCGAAGAGAGCTGCTAGAAATCACAAGATCATGAGTTTCACAGTAGATATCTATAGCTGGTGTCACAAATAATTAAAATAAGCGGGTTAGTAGCCTCGGTTGGGCGCGCGGGTTACAGCTCCCGTAATTCAGGGTGGGCCACGGGTGTCAGTCCAGCCGTGGCTTCAAGCACGGGAGAAATAACCCTGCCACGGTTGGACCAGGCTGGATGGCTGCGTTAAAGACATTAAAAATATTTGTGTAGTCTGGAATGATGGGAGTCCTTTTTTAAATGCCTGCAGAGTGAGGCCATTTCTTGTTTTACAAATAATTACATTTAAAATCTCCCTACATCTGTATACGTATGCGTAGATATATAAGGGGAAACGCAATTCTTGACAGAGCAGATTTAATTGCCGACCTGCCTTTTGTAAGAAACGGGAAATAGCAGGTTTTAATTACGGTTGAGGGTTTTGTGTGGCGAGTCCGGGACACCTCTGCAATCAACCAGAGAGCTTCTGTCCTCCATGCTCCCCTCCTCACGCCCTCGGAGGACAATGGCAAGTCATTAACGAACTATAATGGGAAAAGCCGTATCTAACGATTACATTCTCTTAGCGAGGCCGGGCGGGTGGCAAACCGCTGGCGTACTTTTTCTTCCCTTTTTCTCTTGGCTAATAGCGTTCTCGCCGGAGCCAGTCAAATATAGCCCAGATGCTGGGCCGCTGCCCGCCGTGCTTGGCTTCGGGTGCGGCGTGATTGAGTGCCGAGCCCTGCTTTGCTGTCTGTTGCACCGTGTAGATCTGGAGTCGCTCCACGGGCTTGCATTTGTCTGACATAAGTGGGAGCAGAGCCTGGCCCGCTCCAGCCCCCTTCCCCTGGTAGCTGGAGGAGAGCTCGGATTCATGATTGATTGCCGGTATTAATTTGCTGCGTGTAAGAGGTGTCCAAGGACAAGTGTGAAATGGCTTCTGCGCGTCCAAGGGGAGTCGGGAAGAGCTGATGGATTCAAGGGGAGCCGAGTGCCGGCAGACACCTTTCCTAGGGCGGCTGAGATACACAAACCCCTTTGGGAAGGTTTTGACGTGGCTGGTTATACCTGGGTAGCTGTGGAGGAGTTCTCGCTTTAGCTTCTCTGTGCCCTGTACCCACCTTAGGTCCGTGGAGACACAGCCTGGCTTTCAGAAATGCTGGGCTAGTGTTTTTCCCTACAGATGGAAACTCTCTATTTCCATACAGGGAGAAACTCTTGGGTGTCCAGCGTCTTTAGTGCGGGGCTGAGATGTTCGGGAGGGGGATTAAGGTGGGCTCTGAAACTCCAGGGATGCTGGCACCCACCCCTTGGGTCCAGCATGGGCGACGGGCAGGAGAAGGCTTGGATGCTCGTGTGTCTAGAGGAGCAATTTTTGAGGTCTCGGTCAGAAAGGGCCCAGCTTTTAGATGCTCTGCTCATAGAGAAAGTGGCTGCGGCGACCCCAGACCCTTCTCGTTTCTAACTTGCTGGTCCCTTCTGCAAACCTGAGCCTGGATCTGGAACGGGGCGAGGTGAGAAAGAGGAGAGGGGAGTGCTAAAAAAGCCAGGAACGCAGGAGTAGAAGATGTGAGAGATATTTCCAGATGGATGTGGGTAGGAAAATGAGAGAGAATGCTATTTGCAGCTTGCAATTAAAATAAATCTGAGCAGGAGAGGAGATGGCAGTGCTGAGTCTGTTGATGTGTCTGATGAAGCAAAGCTGATTCACCTAGAAGTTGACACAGCTGTGTTAATGTGCCTGCAAATAGCAGCTCCTGTCTGCCTGTGATTAAGCCGCGATGGAAGGCCGGCCTGTCACCTGCGGGGTTTATAAAAGCTGATGCCTCCCCTTTGACTGGAGATGGTTTCTAACCGGGTTCCCACGCACGCACCCAGCTCCGGCTCCCGCTGCCGGCCAAAGGAGCAGCAGTAGGTTGGCTCCAGCTCTGCCAGCCGGGAGCACAAGGTACCATTAACCGTGTAAGCATCGCAATTGCCACCCGTGACTCTGTTTGGCAGGACGCGGGCACGTGTGCGGAGGGGCGGGGAGGAAGGACGGGGGTGGTGGTGGGGGGAACGTGGCTTTTTGAGGGTAATTGCAGCCATTTACCCATTTGCTGTTGGGAGCACAAGGGAGTTTTCAGGCAGGGGTCTAATGCCGGCTGCTCCCCTGCCATCAGGGTTTCGGGAGGGAAGCGGGGGGATGAAAACCCTCTGTTGGGGGGGTAAAGGATTCACATTTTCCCCGTCACGCTCTAAAAATACCCCTCGGTAATCAAGCTCCTGCCGCTCGCCATTGTGCTCTTCTCCCTTGCTGCTGGTGCTCATCAGTCCCCGGGGGTATAAATAGCAGCGCTCCCGACGGAGCCGCTCGCTCGTGTTTTGACATCCCCGTGGCCGCGGTGGCACGGACACCGGCCTGGCACACAACCCCGGGAACCAGCTCGGAGCCTCCTGGGAGGAGGCAGTAGCCCGGGACTGGGGCACCCACTCGTGGGGCGTTGGGTGGGAGAAATGCAAGGGTGGAAGGGGATGCAGCCGGATGCATATGGGGAGTAGGGCTGGAATGCTGCTTTTTGAAGTCTTTCTGTTCCCTGAGCTAGAAATGACCATCAGATATCAGTTCCTATATCCTTCCCCACCCCATATCATAGAATGGTTTGGGTTGGAAGGGACCTTAAAAGTCATCTAGACCCAACCCCCCTGACCGGGGGCAGGTATCCTTGGGGCTCGGGGACTTCAGCCCCCGATAGAACTCTCGGAGCAGCAGGAGAAGGAGGGAGCGGATCTACAGACCAGCTCCTCTCCCTGATGAGCACGACTTGGGCGTTTTGTGTGAGGCCAACAGAGCTCCCGGCAAACTCCTGAGTGCCATCCATGGGACCCGAAGGCGAAAGAGGGAGATGCGATCTTGGGTTTTTTTTCCCCAATATGTCAGAAGTTGTTATAGCAAAGAGACCGATCAATGGCTCTCTGTGTCTGCTGCGAGACAGAACAGGAAGGAATCGGATTAATTTGCAGTAGGGAAGATCAAGGTTAGATATTTGGGAATTGCAATCTTTCCAGTAGCAAGCATCGGAAGGCTTTGGGAGAGGACAGCGAGAGCGATCGGTGTGTCTCGCTGCTGGGGGCTTGGAAGAGCAACGTCAGCAAAAACGTAGTGGGGATGGGATGGGTAGAGCTGGTGCCGCCTCGACGGCGGAGTCCAGGACGGGGGGTTTCATGAAGGCCTTTCATGAGTCTGCAAGCGTCGGCTTCCCGGCGCGGTGTTGTGCCTCACCGCTAGACGCGGGCACAGCAAACGAGGCTGCTGCGATACAATGCTTATTAAGCAATTACTAGGGGAAGCGGAGGGGGTGTCTTCAAACTGGCTGCTCGGCAGATTTCCTGTGAAAACTGTCTCGCTGAAATCCAAATGTCATCAGTCATCAGCAGCTGAACAGCCTCTCCGAAACCTCCAAGTGGGGACGTATGCACTGGTTCATTACAGCTGTCATCCTGCTGGTGCTTGGGTTTATTTGTGGCGGTGGTGGTGTTCACAGAGAGCCTCTGCTGTGCTTTTTGGACACGAACGCTGGCTCTGAGGGCTGGGATCTGACAAAAGTTTCATCTGCTCCGTTGGCAGGTGCCGTGTCAGCACCCACCATAGTTTCCCAAAAATCATGCAGTCCTGGCCCCTTCTCTGCAAGCAAAAGCAGCAACCTCCATTGCGTCCTCCTTGCTCTCTGTACCTTATCTGCAAGGCCTTGGAGAAGACTGGGGGGTTTCGTAGAAGGATTTGAAGGGGCCAGGGTGGGTTTCCGAAGCCGTGGTCCTTCTCATGGTAGCTGTGGCTTGGCTTTCTCCCGTGCCCGGTGGTGATTTGGAGCAGATGGGCAACCCAACGGTGTCCCCTCGGGTAGGTGTCCAGCATACAGCTGCGACAGCAGCTTCTCCGCTTAATCAGAAGCTTTTTTTGCCAACAAGAGAGAATCTCTTGAGTCCTCCCCGCGATGCTCGGAGCTCAGCACCCCGCAACGCATGGACACTTGTCTGAACTCTTCCCCCTGTGGCCCACTGCAGGGTTAAAGTATATTCCCCGCTGCAACCAGAGAGGGGATAAAATGTGGAGGCAGGAAAGAGGAAACCTAATGGGTAGGTAATTAAAGAACCTGCCAGGGGATAGATGGATGGCTAGAGCGGAGGGAGGATGCGGAGGGGCTATAGAAACACATCGATACACATATGAGGAAGGGAGAGATGGACGCGAAGATTAATTTATGATCGTTCCTGTCTATTCTTATTCTGAGTCAGAGGCTCAGATCACATCTGGAACGTCTCCAAACCTGCCCCGGTGCCGTAAGGTTAATAGAAGGCCAGTGGCTCCTCCGAGATCTCCCGGGCTCGGAGCCGGATTAGGCAAACACCGGCTGAAATCTAAGGTGGGCAGATAGGGGAGCGAGAGATAAGAGGGTGAGCTGCGGGGTTAGAGGGCTTCGTGGCTGGGAGTAGCGAGCGATGATACGCACTGGCACTGGCTTGGGATCATCAGAGAAGCGTTATCATCCAGGCTGGCTGCAGCGGAGAAGCCTGGACCTGTTTTTGGAGTGGAGGAGGCAGCACGTTGTTATTTGTGTGCCTGGATGGGGTGGGCTTTTAGTTGGTTGCGGCCCCTGCTGCTCTCTCTGTTTGCTGGATTTGGACGCTGCGTCTCAAATGCCTCCCTGCCCCAGAGGTGCTTCAGCAGTTGGTGGCAAGTAGGGTTTCGGGCAAGAAAGACATTGAGATTCTGGAGCGTGTCCGGAGAAGGGCAACGGAGGTGGTGAGGGGTCTGGAGCACAAGTCTTGTGAGGAGCGGCTGAGGGAGCTGGGGGTGTTCAGCCTGGAGAAGAGGAGGCTGAGGGGAGACCTTCTCGCTCTCTGCAGCTCCCTGAAAGGAGGGGGCAGCCAGGGGGGGTCAGTCTCTTCTCCCAAGGAACAGGCAACGGGACAAGAGGAAACGGCCTCAAGTTGCGCCAGGGGAGGTTTAGGATGGATATTGGGAAAAATTTCTTCACCGAAAGGGTTATCAAGCATCGGAACAGGCTGCCCAGGGGAGTGGTGGATTCACCATCCCTGGAAGGATTTAAGAGACGGGCAGACGTGGTGCTGAGGGACATGGGTTAGTGGTGGACTTGGCAGTGTTAACGGTCAGACTCAATGATCTTAAAGGTCCCTTCCAACTTAGAATATTCTATGATTTCGGAAACCTCTGCTGCCCAGGAGCTGCCCTCCTTTGGACCTGTTATAATTACGGTCTTGGTTGACTCTCAGGAGCTGGGGAATGTTGAAGGACCTTGTCGCGTGTGGACCCCGAATTAAGACCAAAGGGAGGGGTTATTTTGCTGTTCGCTGTAGCTCAGGGGAGTAAGAAGCAGTGACGCCCGAGCAGCGATATGGCACGCTCCTGGCACCGCTGCCTGGCAGGTTACGTGCCACGAAATGGCCTTTTCTCCTTGCGGAGGTTGAACAAGTGGCTCGCAGGCAACCGTAGCATTGCGGCTGCGGTTCAGAGGCGGTGTGTGCTCCACGGAGGGGTTTCAGCAGCTCAGGAAAGCTGAAGCGGTACTTCACAACAAGGGGCGAGACTTGTTGAAAACCCCAGTCGCTCGATGCGGGGTCCTCCTTGGAAACCTTCTGGGCATTTTCCTTTCCCCTCCAGCTCCGCGGGCTGGATGAGCTGAGCAGCGGTTCCCTTTCTGATGACACAGGGAGGGTAAAAAAAACCAAACCTTTCCAACCCCAACCAAGGTTTGTCTGCCGGAGGCATGACCCTGGTCCGAGGCAGGAAGGACGAGGGCCCATCGCTGCGTGTTTATTCCCCGCTTTAATAATCGTCTGATTAAGTTGCATTTCTATTTGGTTTCAGCGGCAATCAGATTGAGAGCGGCAATACCCACTCACCCCTCGTAATTACCATTAATTTCTTCTCTCTCCCCTCCGTGCGAGGCAGGGCCGGGGAGCGTGGGTGAATCGGATGGCGGCGTTTTGCATGTTGATGAGCCGAGGCAGTGCCCGCTCCTCGGCGGGGGGCCGAGACAAGGAGAGAGGGGGAAACTGGGGGGGGAAATCCACCTTAAATCCCAGACAAAGGCGAGCCCCGGCAAAGTGTCGGAGTCAGCACAACAGCCTGTGCGAGCCTAATTACCATAACGATGTGAAAGAGCCCAATCAGCAATCTGGGGCTAATCTTTCATGTATTACAGGTCTCTCTTTCGGAGCGCTCCACAGCTAAATGCATTTTTAATGAAGATATTCCTAGACTCGCGGATAATTTCCCACTCTTTACAAGGAGGGTATCAGAGCTCATTAAGCGGGTCGTTCTCCTTTTTATATATATATGTATCTGTGTGTGTGTATATATATCCCAGTTGTTCGGGAGGCCAACGCCACCGGCAGCAGAGGGAAGACATCCCTGTCGCAGGGAGGGAGGGAGGGATGCTCTCGACGGGGAGGTTTGCTCTCCGCATCCGCCATGGGTTCAGGCGCTCCTTCCCTCTCCTGGCGCAGCCCGGTGTGTTGTAAAATGTAATAAAAAGATGGCAAGAAGTGGGGATGAGGGTCGCTTGGGAGGAGGATGGGTTGTGGCCATGCCGAAGCCAGAGGTGAGAGGCGGGTGCAGCTATTGCCTCCTTGGCTATGGCCGCTAAGGGACTGTAATCGTGTTATTGCTCCGACGGTGATTTCTCGTGATGGTTTCTAAAGCGCTGTCAGATGAAATCTGGCTGGAAATTAAAGGGGAAGCTGAGGACGAGTTATATGGGGCTGTTCTCCTCCCGCTCCCCACGGCTCCCGTCTCGCCGGGATCTCTGCAGAGGCTTTTGCGGGGAGGGGAGGAAAAGAGGGAGATTGCCTTTAAAGCATCAGACAGCTGGCTCCTGACAGGGGGAGGACGCGGAGGGTATGTTTCCAATTATCTCTGTAGATGGGGCCAAATCCCAAGAGAGAGGGGATGAGTCAAAATGAAGCCGAGGAATTGCCAGAGAGAAACGGGGAACGATGACGGGGCTCGTCCGGCGCCGCGTCCCCGAGCGCGGCCGGCGCGGGAAGCGTCACAGTGCTCAATTATAACCTGCCCGAAGGGAAGAGTCTTTGAACTGGAGGGAAGAAGCGCTCGCCGTGTTGCCTGCGTGTGGGGAGGGTGTGTGAAGTGTGTATCTGATGCCGGCTTGCATGATGCCATGCATTGCCAAGGCTGTCTTTGAGCCTCGTCGGTGGTGCTGGGGGCCTCTTCCCTCTCGGGATTTAGCTTGTGAACCTCCAGATGGAAAGGTCTCTGGGGCGTAAAGCTCTTTGAACGCGGTCTGGAGATGGGCTGGAGCAGCGGTGTGTCAGGTGTGATCCCTCGCTTGTGGGTCCGAGCCTTGCAGCAGCTCGCTTTGGCCCACAGCTGAGCCAGACTCAGCTCTCGGGGCTGAAGGCTGGCTTTGGGTGGCCCTGCTCCTCCGGGGCCTCCTTCCAACTTGCAGGGAAGTTTGGTTTCTGCTTGGACTCGTTTCTCGTCCCCTTCCCTCTTGGTATTGGGATTGCAACCCAATATCAATACCAAGCATGTGGAGGTCAGGCGATACAAGGGGTCAAAGGCATCTGTTCAAGGCAGGAGCAGAGGTTTATGGAGAAAATGTGCCGGTGAGGATGGCGAGAGAGTCGTTTCTACATCCTGGGGGAATTGCTTCCTCCTCAGCCCGTCCCAAGGAGCGCCCAATGCGAGGGACGCTGGAGACTGTGGGCGGCAAGGGGTTAAAGAGGTAGAGGAGCGAGAGGAGGACGGCAGAAGTGTTTGCAGGGATGATAAACGCCACCCAGGAGGATTTTCTCTCCGCAGAGCGGGCCATTGATCTGTGATTAGAGTAGCTGAAGCTTTTACGATCAATCAGGTAGGAAATCACATCATTGGGAGGTTCAGAGGTCAGAGAACCTGGGGAGAGTGGGGAGGAGAGGGAAGAGCTGCCAGAGCATTTCGGAGAGCTCTGGAAAGATGAGGAGGAGCCACACAGATGCAAAGTTTGGGCATGGTATAATATTTTTATCATGCGTGTTGGCTTTGAGAGTCCTCAAATGTACGACTAAGGGGCTTTAGCTTGGTTTGGGTCGTTGGGTTGGGTGGTTGAGTTGGGAAGGTTGAGGCTTTCCTGACCTCTGCGTCGAACATTAGTCCGTTGTCTTCTGCACTGTGGACAACTTTCGGTGTCCAGACCAGGTCCGCATTCATAGCTGTGACCTAGAGATAGTTTCCCTAGGTGCTCCTCTTGGAGTGGATAGTAAAACCTGTGATGGGCTGAGGGTTGTGCCGGGAACAGCCATGTGGAGACATCACCCGAGTCCATTTGGTAACTGGGGCCGTGTTGTCCGACCCCAGAGAACTCACTCCAAGTTGTCCTTCTGTGTTTGCCCCTCTTCTTGGAGATGCTTCTCAAGCTGAAGCCCTTCAAGCACCGGAGTTTAACCCGGGCTGGGTTAAAAATACATCGCGGAGCTGGTGGTTGCGATGCGGCGCTTCGATACCGCGCGGAGGAGCGAATAGATTATGTGTGTGCTTTGGTGGCTGCTGTAAATAACTAGCTACTGCAGCCAGGTAGGTATTACGGATTAATTCAGTAATTGGTCCATCTGGAGCGTCTACGTACAATATCAATTTATCTCTGTGCCTCCTAATATCTTGAAAGGAGCTTTAGGAAGATGCAGGCAAATAGCTGGGAAAGGAAAACAGGGGAGAGCTCGTTTAGCAAGGAGGTGGAGAGGAAGGTCAGGAGATGAGCCGTCAGGTAGGTTGGTAAAGGGTTACTTGCAGGCAGATCGATCACGTGTAATCTGGCCTTGCAGTGGGGGGGGGGGGGGGGGGAAGAAATAACAAAGGTAGGAGAGATTAAATAGAAGACAAAGGCAGAGCGTGTGATTACAGCTGCCCCTGTCCCGCTTTTGCCTCGCCCTGTGACGGCAGCCGCACCTCTCATTTTCTGCCTGTTTTTTTGTCTCTGGCGTCAGCCCCACGGCTTCTCAGCAGGGTGTGTTTAAAAATATGGTATGAATCTGTTGCCTTCTGTGTTTGGAGACCCATAGCAGGCACTGACCTTTCAAGTCTCTCCGTGATTAAAGCTCTTATTAATTTCCTGTGGGGCTGCAGACACTCTGAGGCAGTAAAGTGTTGGGAGTTCATTAACATGTGGGGCTTTAATTAGTCGGCGAGAAATCCCTCTCTGTCCTGATTTGACCAAGGAAAAAAAGAGGGAGGGTAAAAAAAAAAAAAAAAAAAAAAAAGGAGAGAAAATGATGTTGAAGTAAAAATAGTCGCAGCAAACGTCTTCACAGTAGGAATAGATTTCAAGGCTCACGATGCATTTATCGGGGACTTTAGACCTGTGCGCACGTTCCCCATGCAAACCATCAGCTCTTTCGAGAAGCCGAGATGTGCTCCTGGGGGAGAATGATCCCACTGGCACCCAGAGCAGTAAATCACAGCGTCAGGAAGGGGACAGGGAGAAGGGTTTGTGGAAGAAGCCAAGTGAACCCTGTGCTGCAGCCGGGGAGCGCTGCCGGTGCCCATCGGTTGCACGCTCCCAAACTTCCCGGGGCGTACGTTTAGCATCGCCGCAAAACCCCGTGCGACCAGCATTGGCGTGCTGGGACTTGACCCTTCCCTCTTGAGCCTTTTTCACAGCGGTGCTGTTACCCACAGCATCGCTGTTCGGACAGATTTAGATGGAGCAAAGAGCAGCCTTGGGCACGCAGCAGCCCAGGAGAGGCGCTCGCTGCGGGAGCCCGCCATCAGCACGTGGCCCTTTTATTTATTTAAACCTCGGGTGGAAATAATATATGTTTGATTGCCCAGTTGATCTATTTGTGACAAGTGTTAAAACACATGTGCATTGATTTTCTTTGAGGAGCGTATTTCTAAGGGTAATTTAATAGTGGTATTGAGCATAGCTCTTACTGGCCGGGGAAGAGGCGGAGGGAGGGGATTAGATGAAGAAGAGAGAGACGCTAATGGCGTTTTCACAATGCAATTGCTTAGGTCAGTGAAAAGCTGTCACAGTTTAATGCACTCGCTTGTTGGGGATGTTATCATATACGGGATTAAGCCGTTCCAAAACATGAAAACAAGAGCAGCTTGTTAGCGAGGGAGGCTGTTAAAGAGCTGCTGTGGCCAAGTGACGATGGCCGCGCGGAGGGAGTGACGTTGGGCTCCTCCAGCTGCCGTGAGCTGGGCGAGACGGCGGGGATGCTCGTGCCTTCTGGGACCGGCTGCTCTGCACCTCCCCTGTTCCTGGAGGAGCTGGTCCGTGGCATTTCGGACCCGGATCCGAAAAGGTCGTTAGGCGACAGGCGCAGAAAGGCGAGGGGTAAATCCTTGAGCATCTCTTGGTTCCAGGCTGAGGCCCGAGGTGCTGACGTGTCTTGCTGTCATGACGTCATTAGTGACCAAATCTTGGGCTCTTTAGGCATGTTTTCCATCTGCCAGGGAGAGCGCATCCAATATTCCCGGAGACTTAGCAAGTTGGCTTTTCATCTCTTTATGAGGAAAAGCAGATTTTTCTCCCAGCGCGGGCTGGGATCTGAAAGTCGAGCTGGGTCTCTTCCAGCTGAAATACTGTCCTCGTCCGTACCCACGCAGGCTCCGTGTCTCTCGTGGGGTTGCAGAGCCGGTATTCCGGGTGGCAATAACGCCGTTCATCATGCGTCAGGCGGGGGAGGCTCCGGCTCCCTCCTTCCCGGCTGCATCGGGGCTGACAGGAGCAGAAAGCATTACAAACTCGTCTGTGTCACCCAAAATCAGCAGATCCGGCTCCGAATCCGTATGGGGAATAGGAGGGAAAGGCTGTTTTGTCTTCCCGTTGCCGCTTTTCGTAGCGGGGTTGTATTTTAGTCTAGCATGTAAGCTCCTCTCTACCATATGTAATATTTAGTCCTTCATCCCGTCTAGTTTGAAATGTCGAAAACAATGGAGCATCTCTTCCTTCCTCCCGGGAGACGGTTGCACAGCCCTGTAGATCTTGGCATCAAGAACTTTTTTCCATATTTATACTTGACCTAAATTCTCTCTCTCTCTCTCTCAAATAGCCATAGTTTTAGCCCTCTGGTACTTACACCCCTTCTTTGGAGTTTTCACACTTCGAAATACTTATGGGTTGCAATAATATCTGACTTTTATATGTGTCTTAACCAGGCTATAAATCCTGCTAGTTGACAAGGTTATTGTTATCTGGCTTCTGCCGTGACCCACTGTTAAAACCCATGACATAAATTACACAGAACATATCATACAAGCCATTTTTCCTCGTATGAAGCCTGATAAATATTAATGGCCCATTGCTGGAGCTTTGTACCGCCGTTGTGTCGGAGTCAATGAGGTTGATCCGAGGCGCGATAATTGCTAGTGGACACGGACCCTAGGCAGCCGCCGAATTAACGCTCTCTCCAAGCGCGATGAACTTCTGGAGCTCTGAATTGCGTCTTATGGGGTTTTTTGGGTGGGTTTTTTTGGCGTCTGCTGCGTTGGACTCTGTATCATAGAGGGAAGACCCACGTTGGACGAGACAAGAGTCAACCCAAGGCTCTTCCCATGTCTTAGCCGCTGACTTGTCCTCACAGTTGGGTCGCGTGTAATATTAATTACATGCGTGCATCCTTGCCGCGGGGTGGCGAAGCGTGGATGTCACCTCTGTCCCCAGACCCACGTCGCTGCTCTTCCCTCACGCCCTTGGGACCCGCCGGCCCGCACCTCCCCTTATCTCCCCAATCTAAATGCACGGCGCTTGCCTCCTGTAAATGGCACTTTATCCGCTGGAAATGTGAATCCGGCCGGTAGCGTCAGCTCCGTCATGCTTATCAGAAATACATTATCAGGTGGGGATTAGACAGAGCCTCGCGCTCCTGTTGCCATCCACGCTGGGCGAATAATGAATAATGAAAATTCCCGGGACCAGAGACAAACGCACTTGACAGGCAGGGAAGCGCCTGCGCCTGCCTTTCACTCAATTTAATGTGACAAACATGGCTCCTTCAGAAATCTTTCCACTCCATTCACCATGACGTGGCTTGTTCTGCTTTTTTTTTCCTTTTTTTTTTGTTCCCCCACCTCCTCCTCCTGCTTACCCGCTCTCCCAGCCCCTGAGCCCCTCTGCCACGGAGAAGGAAAGGGTGAGGATGGACTCGGGAGGCCACCACCAGCCCTGCTGGAGTCCACTTTGTGGTTGGCTCATCTCATATCGGGATGCCGCGTGATTTGGGTCCTTATCTACTTTGAAGATGTTGCGGAGTTTCTCCCCTGTTGTTGGCTAATAAGCTTTTTGAATAGGATGGAGCATGGCAGAGCTGTCTCTCTGCTCGCACGGCTCTCATTTTTTGTGGCCGCGGTTTGGTGCAGAGAAGAGGGAAGGGACCGCGTCTCCCCGTACATCGGTCCCGCATCCTTCAGTGCTGACCTTCCACAACCCTCGCAGAAGTGCTCCCTGCTCCCCGGGGTGCTGGAGACCCATCCCTGCCTCGTCTTGCGCTGCAGACATCCCGGTCATCTCGAGCCCTTGCCCTTTTCTCAGGGTCGGTGGATGCTCGGTTTTATTCCGTCTCCTACCATCAGCAGCATCTCTCTGACCTCCCCTTCCTTGGACATGGAGAGACCATAGACTTTCCCTGGGGCTGACCATCTTTTTTTTTTTTTTGCCTTTGCTGGGTGCGTAACGCAGGAGGACCGAATTCCTTTTCACGGTCGATATAGGAAAGGTAGCAGCAGGTCCTACAGCAGCGTTCCTGGGCTCAAGAGAGAGGGGTTTTTTGGCATCGTTGTCCTCTGGCTGCCCTGTGCCATGTCTGTTATGTACAATTCACACGTATGGATGGATGGACGTGGGTTACATAGTGATGTACAGCCTGGTGCGGGTGTACAAAGTCCCGGGTCTCCAAAGCCCCTGGACATGCTGTAGCATTCCCCGGGAAGCTGTAGGTGACCTGTGGAGTAGGGCTCTTGTCCCAAAGGAGCGTGCAAAGCAAGATGGGGCCATGGAGAGGAAGGGGTTTCTTCACAGCCAGGGACGGGATTTTTCAGGGCGCTCAGGTTTGGCCTGCCTCTTGTCTCATGTAAATCAGCCGTGGCGATGCCATCTGTAAAGGCTGTGTCTACACGAGACGCGACTCCAGCATTGGGTTTTTTTTTTTTTTTCCCCCCGCAGTTGTCATCTAGAAGCATGCAATAAATTTTATGGACCGGGGTTTATCGAGCACAGAGGATGAGGAATTGAGCTGCCTGGCTTGAATCTGAAGCTGATGTTCTGGAGAGAACAAGCTCTTTCAGACGAGTGCTTCGATCACTCACTGCCCACTTTCGGGAGGAAGGCGAATGACCGTGTCCCGTCCCGGCGTTTCCCGGGGAGGGGGGAGCGGAGAGACGGGGTGCCAGCCGCCCCCCTGCCGCCTTTGCCTTGTCTATCACAGGTGACATCTGTCTCTTTGCCAGCTTTTCTCTTTTAAAAACACATCCAGCCTACTGCTGGGAGGACGTCTCGGCTTGGCACTGGCGGTGACAATCCCTCTTGACGCAGTCTTCCTGGACGCGTTACACAAACTCCGTGACTCCAGCTCTTTTTCCCCCTCCCTCCCTCCCTCCCTCCCTCCCTCTCCTCCTCCTCCTCCTCCATCCACCCGGCGGGGAGGGAAGGAGCTGTGAGCCCGCATCACATCTGCTGCGCCGCGTGAGTCGTTGCCAGCGCGATTCCTGCTAATTAATGTCAAACTTCTTATAGCAAATAATGCACATTATCTCGTCCTGCGGGAAGGGGTTGGTGTCAGCGCCGATGGCGGCAGCTCCGGAGGAGATGGGGCTCCGAAGCGTTGGGTTTCGGGCACGGAGCGAGGCGGGGATGTGCTGGGTAGTGGGGATTGCTCCGTTGGAGGCAATGGTGTGAACATGCCTCTGGGGTTTTGTGCCCGGGACTCTTGGCCAAACATGCGGTCCCGGCCGTTCTTTCATACTCGTGAAACCAGTTTGTGTCCCACGGCTCGAGCGAGAGCGGACTCTGGAGTTTTGAAGCCCCCTCACAGACGTGTGGAGTGCTCCTTTGGTCTTTACCTGTAGCGAGAGGTTTATTTGCTTTTCCCTTCAAGCATATGGTCCTCCTCTTCTTGGGAAGCCGGAGGGCGAGGCAGAGCGAGCCCCAGTCCTCTCCTCCCTCTCCCAGTGCTGCAATACTCAGTAATCCATGCTTGCGGGCCACGTGCTGAAGCACGGCTAGTTGACCGCTACCCCGATTCCCTGACTATCGCGGAGTGGAGAAGAGCTGGTGATTTATTGTTAAGGCCAGAAAAAAAAGTAAAATCAGGCTCTGGCAACGCTAGCAGGGTCGCTTCTGAAAGCTGAGACAGCTCACCTGTTTTAGCAGAGCTAATATTTCAAAGATTGCCACCGTTAGTTGGCTATTATCTTCCCCATTTTTCACACGAGTCAATTGAGGCACGGGGAGAAAACAAGCACGGTAGATACGGCGAGGGAAAAAACAACCAGGTGTCCTGGGCTTGCGCTTTTTTAAGCGCGATGCTCCTTGAAGTGATGGCTGAAGGGACGTCCTTTGTCTTTGCCCTGTGTCAAGGCAATACTGGCCATCTACTGGCCCTCAGTTGGACCTTCAAGGCGGTTTTGTCCGTAGGGTTTTAGTGGAGTTATAGCCGCTATATGGTCTAACGCCGCGTTATGTCCTTAGTTGTGGACTCCTTTTACCTTATTGGGACGCTTAGAGTTGGAAGTTAATGCAAGTGATTTACTCCCCTTTAATGGCAATTTCCATTATTGTGCCATTTTTGTAGAGACCGCCCTGAAGGCGATGTGCAAGGCTGGGTGACCGCTTGAGACAGACCGGTGAGCTGGGATAACCCGGAGGACACGCTCTCTCTTGTGCTCTAGCTGGAGGCACAGGAAGAGCCACGGGAAAGCTGAAGAAATTTGGGACTAGAGCTCGGAGGAAAATTTCCTTCGGAGCATCTTTTCCCCAACAGAAAAAAGGCCGCCTCTGTCAAGAGAGACACTGACGTGTGAAACATCTGTTCCGTGCTAAAAAAAGGGAAAAAAGGCGGATAGAAGCAAAAACTCTAGAATGTGATTTCCCCCTCCCCCTTGCTTGTTAACCAGCAAAATGAAAAAAAAAAAAAAGAAAATAATTGTGAGCGTATGGGGCGAAAAATAATAAACAGATGAATAAAGTGAAATGATTTTCTGGCTGGGCAGCTGATTTTTTTGGCTTTTGTTTCATTTGATGTCAGAATTGGTGTGGGGGGGAATAACGTAGCGTCTGGACTGGCGGACTGTCAGTAAAACGGGCAAAGATAGACCAATTAGAGGAAATTAATTGCGGCGCGCGCAGTAGGCTGGAGGTGGAAATAACACCGTGTTGAAGGGGGCTCTGAGCATCGCCAAGCCGAGCACTCCCGACCTGCCGGGTTGAAGGTTGTCCATGCAACCCGAAATCAACCCCCTTTGCGTTAACGGAGCCTCTAATTACCCTTGGCTCGCCATTCCCAGGGGTGAATTCATTACCATCCCGTTGTAGTGGAGCGGAGAGATGGGGAGATGGCGGGGCATGAGCATCCCGTGGTGAGGGGCTGGCGTAGGAGATGAGCACTAGACGTGGAGAGCTCTTAACAGATGCCGTGGCTGAACTTTCTGCCTCACTTGAAGCCAGCGGTGATTTTTCTCCGCAGTCCTAGAGGGAGGGGGAAGAGGGAAAGGGATAGGACGGAAATTAAACGCCTGTTCGTCTTCTCCCAGCCTGCCTCTCGAGCGGTGCCTGGGGAGCATCTCCCCAGCTCTGCTGAGCTGGCTTGTCCCCGGGGGGATGCCACGCTGCGCGTACCCGAGATGGGGGCTTGCGGGGTGGTTGGCCGACCGGGGACAGGAGCTGGAGCAGGAGCAACGAGGGCAAAACGTTGCGTTTGTCTGATCCGGGGCTTGGTGCGAGCACTTCACGCTCGCCCGCCGTGCTAATGCACCTGTTTGTCACTGTCCCTGCTCCTCCTGACAAAGCGGCCGTATGTTTCAATCCAAGAGGGGAATCTGTCTTCGTAGCTTGAGAGAGGAGAGGCAAAGAGAAACAGCTCAAAGCCTGCAGGAGGACGGGTATGATGCGATAGGCCCCCCTGAATTTCAGCTTGACAGCGACGGCCTTTGCCAAGCGGTAGCTGAACCTCCATCACGTCTAGTCTGCGTGCTGGTGCTGGAAGCCATCCGTCTTGTCATGGTGTGTGCCCACACCTGATGTCGGTCACTCCTCAGGTCTCCTTGGGGGAGCAGAAGGCCCCCAGGGGCGTTAGCGTAGCTGAGGGCAGCAGGGCCCTATTGCTTGTAGGGATGATAGCATCCTGGCCATGGTCCCCTACATGCATCCGTGGGCGCGTGGGCACCAGGGCGACGCCAGGACCGCGTGTCCTACAGGGTGCAGGCGTAGCTGCTCTTCAGAACCCGTGAAGACCAGGCACGGGGCACTCATCCAGGTCTCCCAAATCCTAGGAGCAATATCACAGCTGCTTCTTGTATCCCGCCATCCCCGCAGGCGAGCTCTCCTCCCCGAAATCTCCACGCTCGAAGTCCCAGCCCCGTTTCTGGCTCGGTGCGGCATCTCCCTGGGATCACAGGGTCGGGGTCCTCTCCCTCCCCGGGGGCTGGAAACTTTCCTCTGGCCACCTGGTGCCCTTGCCTTTGGAGGTGCAGCTTCTCCTGCTCGTTAGCTCATAAATAATATGGACTAGCAGCGTTCAGTGCTAATTAATTTTGTGAACTGAACCGGGGTGAATGGGGTAATTGCCCGTGGCGTGTGCGGGCCGTCAGGTGAGCCCTCCTGCTTTCGCCCTCCTTGTTTACCAGCTCTTCTGTGTTTATTTTAAGAAGCATTTGGTCCCCTCGCCGTGCGAAGAAGAAAAGCCATGTGATCCAACCCAGAGAGAGCGCAGCAGGGGCTGAATATTAAATTAAAACACATCCTCGCTTATACACAAAAAAAGCCCAAGCTGGAAAGGTTAAGAGCTAACAGAGATCCTCAGAACAGTCTCTGTCTGTTTGGAATGAATTAATCAGACCATTAAACAAATCTTTTAATCTAAAGTATCCCTTTCATTTCAGTACTCTGTAAAACAAAGTGACTGGAGTGTTGAGGGAAGAGTTTGCCATCGCTTTGCCTTATTTGTATCGCGGAGTACGTTGCGGGGACTATGATTTGTTCCTCCCTGTCCTCTTTCAGAAGGAAAAGCGGGGTTAGATAGAGCGCCTGAACTGGGACAAAATGGGCACGGAGAAGAAAGGAGCCCCCGTGGCTCACGAGGTGGGCCGAGAGCAGTTTTTTGGTCTTGGGGAGCAGAAAAAGCTCAGGAAGAGGCAACGTCTCAACCGGAGATGAATAATACGTGGAAAGTAGCATTGAGCAGAAGTCTCGGGGCGGCGAGGCCGGGGCAGGGTGGGCAGCGAGCGTTACTGAGGTCTTGCAGCCCAGAACCGGGAGAGATATTGCTCCTGTGAAAGCTTAGGGGAGTTTTCTGCGTACAGAGCTGACCGGTCAGGGCTGGGGAGGCACCGGTAGGCGCTCATTCAGCGTGTCATCTCGGAGACCTTGGTTGCAAACTGTAGCACAGGGTTTCTTCAGGCAGGAGACGTAGCATCCTTCCCTCTAAGGAAGGCTCCGGGTGGATGTATGCGTGGCAAAGCGCTCGGGAACTGTGCGTGCCGCCTCGGACCAGTTGTGTGTTTCGAGACTGGTGCTTTCCAAAGCCCCGAGCTCTATCGGGGCCTCTCGAGGTGTGTTTTGAAAGGCACGCGTGAAGTTGGTGGTGCTTGGAGCTTCCCATTCCTGTCGGCTTGGGTTGTAACCTCAACCTTAACGTCCAGCTCTGGTCTTTGGGGTGGAAGCATCTGTGAGGGATGAGCTCATCCCCTGATCTTTACCCTTTGGATATTGTTTGATGGGATTTTGAAAGCCCTTTCTGGCGTTTTTCCCATCTGAGTCCATGCAGGGCTGTTGGGAGGACCTACCCCGGCAAAGGACCCTTTTTTCCTGGGCGCAGCTGGTGTCCCACCACACAGCCCCACGCTTCGGTCCTGTCCTTGGTTGGGGAGGGAGACCTTGCCACGCCGGTTGCGTTTCACCCACCACCTCTCCCCGCTGTCGCTCCCACAACACCGGCTCAGACAAAGATTTGAGCAAACGCTGCTATCGCACTCGCATCTACGGGGGAGAGACAGAGAGAAAGGGAGGGCAAATCCGGGTAAAAGCAGGCAATCCTGTTTCAAAATCAAATGTATCCTCTTTTTTTTTTATTTTTTTTTTCTCCCTTTTTAATACACTCTTCAAAGCTTGCGAAGATTAAGTGCGCGATTTATCTTCGCAGAGTTGGAATTTTAAAAGGAACAGCCAACTGTGTGATCGTATTATTAATATTTATACCTCGTCACCGAATGTTGACAGATTAATTATGCAATATGGTATAAAAATCAGCAGGCAGCGTGGGAGGGCGGTGGCAAAGTTCATGTATTAATAACGCAGCGGGGTGGCTCGCACGCTCCCCGCGTGGCTCGGTGTTATCAGCGCTGCATCCCGCGTGCGTCGAAGGCGCCTTCATCCATCCCGCGCGGGGCTCGTGGGGACGGGGATGCTGCCAGCGGGGAGGGAGACACAAGTGACAAAGGTTGGCAAGTCCCAGCCCCTTTGGACTGCCCCATGAGCTTTCTTAGGGCCAGAGAGCGGGTGTGAGGAGCTTTGCGACCGTTCTTGACCTGTTTTTGGCCCGAAGAGCGTCAAGAATTGACTTTGTTGACTTTCTCCCAGCGGAGAATCTGGGTCAGGAGTTGGGAGCTTGCTCCGAAGCTGCAGCTTTTGTCCTGTCTCGTCGTTTGCCCTTCTCTTAGCAAGCGGTGCCGGCCCTTGGCACCGAAATAGCTTCCCTCCGCGTGTCCGTGGCGGAGGGTGCGGTGTCCTCTTCTGAGGTCTTGAACAGCGCCAGGCGCTTTGGAGAAAGCTTTAAATCTTCTTTAGTGGACGATTATGAGGTGGCCGGCTGTACAGGGAAAGGCTTTTTCTTCCCCAGGAAGCCGACTTGGGTTGTCGGGGCCGGCGTCTGATAGATTTATATAGGGCAAAATAGGAAATTATATTTCTGGGAGCCCCGGGGGCAGGAGCAAAGTCATCTGACAGCACCCTCATCTCCTTTGCTGTCTGGAGAAGTTTAGAAATTGGAGATGTGTTGAGAAGGATCAGGTAAATGTCGCCTCTCTGAGCCTGCTGCGTTTCTCTTAGAGATCTTGCGCAGGCGTAGAGCCCGGGGCCTCGGTATCCGTCGCCATCCGCTTCGTCGAGATGGACAGACAGATGTTAAATTAAGATCGGGTGCATGGATGATTCATGTTGGCCAGCCCGGCTGGACAGCAGAGGTCTGCGGCTGGCAATAGATCCTTCCACCTGGAGACGGTGACATTTGTCATCGGCAGAGCTCGGGCTGTGCCCTCCGGTCATCCTCGAGAGGAAGAAAAGCTCGCCCTCCCCAAGCCCGTCTTGCGGGTTGCTATTTCCATCGCAGCCTCTCTGTGCCTAAGTGCTGCTCTTTTCTTTTCTTTTTTTTTTTTTTTTTTTTTTCTTTTTTAATGAATCTCGGCGTGTCTCAGGGGGATGTTTTATGTGATCCTTCTCGAATAATTTGAAGCAGCGTCTGGGGTCAGGCCGCGGGGATGTGGTTAGGCTGGTTGGGATTTCTTTGTCGGCGAAGCCCTGGTTTTTTGAGAGGCAGAGAAGGCGTTGGGGATGCGTCGGCGGCGAGTACATCTCTCCTCTCGGGTCCCACTCCTGTTCCGCCCTGCCACAAGCTCCTTTCTTAAAAAAAACCCGCCCGTGTGCGGCCGCACTATCGGGAACAGGCTTTGGGGAGGTACGTGGAGGCATTTTGAGACAAATGCCCTGGCTCCGAGGAGGTGTTTAACCCGCGGGACAACAAAGGAAACCGAATTAGGTGGGCTTTTGAAAGCCTTTCCGAGGATTTGGCTTCTCGATTTCCATTCAAATGAACTTTCCCTCTTCCTGCGCATGCAGCTTCCCAATGCCTCTTTTCACAGCCTCGGCCTTTCGGTCTTAATTAAAAAATGGAAAGAACAAAGGCACAACTGAGAAAAGCACTTAAGGAAACGGTTGAAGTAACAGATTTTCTTAGGCTTTCGGAGCGGGCTTAGAGGCGCTTCGGGGCTTTGCTCCGTGAAATTGGGGTCCTAAGGCTAGTGGCGCAAATCCCTCCTGTTTTTTCTCCCCCGGAAGCGCCACCACGTTGGTGGGAAATGTTGTGGTCCACCCCGAGCAGGTTCTCGTCTCAGAAACTTGTGGGGTGAAGATTTGTGTCCGGTTTTTATGGGTCTCTTTTCTACTTGGGATGGAAACAAAGACAGAAGCCTCGGAGTTGTTTGGAAAAGGAGTTTTCAGGTAGTGGCAAAGTTTATCACCTTCAGGGTGGCCAGGGAAGATCTGTCATCGATACGTGTCAGACGCGCAGAGAGCCCTTAACTAGATGGGAATGTGGAAACGCGGAGGGTTAGGGAGTGGAAATTGGGAGCAAGAGGTGAGGGGAAAGGCAAGGAATGTCCAAAATGCCCGTGGACGGAGCCATCTCCTGCAGCTCCCCGATTGGAGCTGGATCTTCCTCCAAGCTCCCTCCCGCCTTTCCGGATGAGAAACGCTGGATAATTGATTTATTCTGGCCTGGCTGTCTGCTGCCCCGCTTCCCCCGAGTGCCTTCAGTTGCTTTTCTGGCCCCGCTCGACCGCTTTCCCACCACGCGAGGACATGGTGGCTTGGCAGGGAGCAGATGGACAACCCGTCCTGTAGACATCGAGCGCGGGAGGCTTAGTGCTGAGCTCTTCGGAGGTTGACGGCTCCCAAGACCCCGGCATGTTGCAGGGAGCGCTCGAGTGAGGGCTGTTTGTCGGTGGGAAGGCGGCTTTTGCTGGCTGAAGGTCCTTTTCCAAGTAGCCCTCAAGGTTAAAGTTGGATGCTCCTTCCAGATGGTCTCCATCTGATGCATCTCATTACGGGGTTGAGCCGCCTCGCAATCCTGGCCTCCCAGTGCCAAGAATAACAAGGAATGGAAGCCAGCAACAGCGATCGCTGCTGTTAGAAGGGCAGAAGATGATTTAAGGGTCAAGACAAGACCATATGGCCCATGAAGGCCCCGTCGTAACAACCCGGAGGAATATAAAACAACTTGCGTTGGCCATCATCCTTCCTGCCTCCTGTCAAGGCCGTTTGCTGTAACCTTTGCAAGTTCAGTTCCCCGGCTCCTTCTTGCTCCGATTCCTGCCCTGAGCTGCTTTCCAGTGCCCTCTGGGTCCCCTCGTGGGGTGTCCTCGCTGGAAGGGGGAGCAGAGGCGTCACAGGGTCTCCATCCGAGGGCTCAGTCCGCGTGTCACCGTGTCTGGCTTTAGGGCGAGCCAGTTGACCCTGCGCGTGTCGCTGCGAGGTTGGGTGGGATCCCTGTCGGCACCCAAGGGTGCGCCGGAGGATTTACGGCCTCTGCCAGGATTTCCCACGTTCAAATCGATCCGAAGTGGTCTCTCAGCGTTACTGGTGGCTCACCCCTCCCCTGCCTCCAGCCCCTCCGCCCTCAGCCAGCCCATTCGCTAAGCTGGGTAAGCCGAATCTGGCTGGTCTTTCCTCAAGATTTATGAGCCCCTGGAGTGCGTTGTCTTCTCCGAATAGTCTGGGGCTCCCCCGCGGGCTCCCAGCCTTCCTTTACCAAATTTTGATGTGGATATTAGCTGCCAAACGATAACTCATTCCCGTGGAGGTTGCGCTCTCAGGGCAGCGGGGGACCCCAGCCCTCGGTCGGGAGACGGGTACATCTGCACCCCGTGTGCTTGGGGACCAAGGTGAAGTGAGGCACCTCGGCACGACCTATCCACGTGCTGTGGCCACACAGATAAACCCGTATTTCCGAGGGCGGAGTTGATGCTTTCCCAGAGTGCCGGCGGCAGCGATGCTCCATCCTATTCCCAAGGCTTTTTCCCCAAAAGCCTGTACGCGTGGATGTCTGGGATGGTGTGGGCAGCCACACCTCGGGGCCGCGGCTCCTCACCCCAGCGCCGTGTCTGGGTCCCGCTTTGGTGCCAGGAGAGCCACCGTTCTCCGCTCGGCACTCGTCCCGCAGTCCATTTGCCCAAGGGAACACTTACAGCGCTGACCTTAAAGAGCAATTTCGGGCAAGCACAGAGCAGCTCAATTGTTCATAAACCTGACATTTATGTCTCGGAGATTCTTCCACTGCAGGATGCGCCGCTCTTTATGATTTTATCAAATAAAATGCCCCTTCGCCTCCCACCAACCTCTTTCTCCTTCCCTGATGTTTTGTAGGGCAATCAGCGCGAACAGAGGGCTCGAAGGCATCTGCCTGTCCTTAATGTTGTGGCGCGGAGAGGGTTAGGGAAATTGTGTATGCGTTAGGTAGCGCGAATGGGTAAGACTGTGCTCTGGCCCTCTAATGTTGGTAATTACCGAGCGGGGATTAGGGACTTGCACTTCGCGCACGTCGAGAAATGGAGTATTAAATGTAAACAGATCAAACTACCTGATAGACCCGACGAGTTTATTCCTGTGATTTTCACCGCTCCGCCGAAACCCTTCCCCTGCTCTCGGGTCGTCTCCCTGGTTTTCACAGGGATGAAGAAGCCCTTGGCCGCAGGGCGGGTTTGTAAGGAGCGCTGTGTGCGTGTGAGCCAACGTAATATCAGTGTCATCCTGAAACGGCGGCTAGCCGGGGGGCAGGATAAGTAGCTGGGGTGCAGGGAGCGCGTCTTCAGCTCCTTGCTTCCCTTCGTGTTTCCATCTTACGAAGCCGGAGCAGCAGCCGTGGCCAGAGGCACCGGTGCGAGATGCCGCGGTGCGACGCGGTCCTGGCCTGGTGGGGATGGTGACCTGAGACGGGGTGCTAGCCCTGCTGCTAGCCGTCCTCCCGCCAGGCTGGTCCTGTCCCCCGGCGCCTTCCCGCTTGCCGCACGGGGACCCCCACCGCATGAACAAACACCGCTTGCTCTGCTGACCAGGGCACCTTCTATCGTGTCTATTAAAATCAGCTCCGCATGGAGAGCCTGCTACCCTGGAAGTGTTAATTAGCTTTCTCCCTCCTCCTTCCCATATTTTCCCACCTCAATCTTTAGAAGATCTCTGAACCAGGAGATCAATGCCTCCCGCTAATCGGCTCTTCAGCAGCTTAGAGAGGCACCACGGAATACTCTGTTTAATTCTCCTCCAGCACCTTTGCTCATCATCCTTTCCGGCCCCGGAGCCCCAGGCAGACGCCCATTGACACCCATCTCAGAGATCCGGCAGGACCTGCACACTGCGGTGGGAGGAGCAGGGCTGGGAGGGGACGAAGCAGCGGGAGAGAAAGGAGAAGGTGGTCCCTCGGGATGAGTTACGTGGCGTGGGCGTGCAAAGCATGCGAGAAGGGTGAAAGTCCTGTCTCTCAATGCTCTTGTTGCTTCCCGGTTGCGTTGCCTCCCATCTTGTCCTCTCCCTCAGTGGCCGGGGATACAGATTGTGTTGTGAAACTGTGCCGGTAACATCACAGGCAGCAAACGCTCCTCTTGGCCACTCCGCGCAGTGCCGGAGACTGGAAGGGCTTTTCGGTGTGGGTCAAACCCCCGAATCATGCGGTCTGCAACGAGCTGTCTCTCCGAGTGGTCGTCCCCATCAACAGGGAGATGCGGGAGGACACGGGAGCGTGCAGTCACCTTCCACATGCCGCCACGGTCCTTGTGATACCACCCATCCTTAGGCTTTTTGGGTGCCTTCAGCCATGGGCCATGGGCGTTAGGAGCTCTGCCCTTCCGTCGCCTCCCCAGCCGCTCGGCTCCCGACCATCCTCCTATGGCCGTCCTCCCTTTTGCGGGAGCAGGACTTCTCCGGGGTCACTTGCCTTGGGTTCATGCCGGCAGCGCCATGCGGTGCCAGGGAAGTAAAAAACCAGGGCAGCGTAAATAGCCTGGCGTCACTCTGGGGTTTGGACAGAGTCCCCCGTGGGTGACAGTCGTCGTGCTTTGGCTCGTCGGCTAGTGCTAGACAGGTTTATCAGAGGCTGCGTCTTCTCTGTTGAGAAGACGGTGGCCTGGATTTAGCTGCAAGGACCTTAATAAGCCTTTCCATCTCCGACTGCTGTGATCCAGCTAAATGGCTGCGAGCAAAAGCCCGCGTGGAAATGAGAATGCATGCTAATGAGCTGTGTTGCCAAAACCAGAAGGAACCAACTCTACAGGGAGTTTGTACTCTTTATTTTTTTTTTTCCCCGCTACCCAAGTTCAATAGCAGTGAATTGCATATTTCTCTGAGGCTTCTCAACAAACAATTTACAGTGTAAATATATTTGTTGGCATGCAAATCACTCGGCATTATGAGTCTTGATTAATATTATAATGTGTTGATGAAAGCCTGTAAGTGGTTCTTGGAACGAAGGTTCCTGACAAAGATCGGCTGTTTGGGTGCCCAGTGTTTGTGGAACATTAGATTAGGGTGCTTTTTTCCGTTGTTTTGGTTTTTTTTTTTTTCGCCCCCAGTGTGTGTCGTTTAATGAATTGTTTCTTCCCCCCCTCCCTCTGTTGACGCCGCCGAGCGCCAAGCGGCAGTGGCGCGCTTCAAACATCAATTAATTAATGCGACCGAGCTCTTCCCCGCACCGCTGCGACCCCTTTCTGCTCCTCGCCCCCCACGTAAGAGGGATGCTGCTGCCTTCCACCTCGCCGCGGGGTGGTCCTCAGCCCCCGCCGCCGCTTTCGGTGCCGCTTTCAGTCCTATCTGCTGGTGATCCGGGTGGCCACACGTGCGTGATGCTGGGGAGGGACACGCCGCAAAGCTAATAACAGGGTTATTAGCAATTCTTGTGCTCGCCGGTAGCCGGGCCAGTACGCGGGGCGGCAAATCGGTGTGTAGACTGAGTTGCTTGATGAGGAGGGGAGTTAATGAGGCTCAATTGCCTTCGGAGCCATCTCCTGGCGCCTCGCCAGTGCGGAGGAAGGTTTGCGGGAAGCACCGGCCCCGGTTGCCCAGAGAAGCTGCGGCTGCCCCATCCCTGGAGGGGTTCGAGGCCAGGTTGGACGGGGCTTGGAGCAACCTGGGCTGGTGGGAGGTGTCCCTGCCCAGGGGCGTCATGCCCATCAACGACACCATCTTTAAGGTCCCTTCCAACCCAAACCATTCCGTGATTCTATCCTCCTCGCCCAAAGCGGGCCGCTCTGGGTGCTGGGTGGCCCCAGGGGACGAGGATGCATTTCCAGCCCCTCTCTGGCATTTCCTTGCAGAGACGGTAGAGCGCAAGCGGTGACAGGCTTCGGGACGCGTCCTCCCCCCGCTGGCCCGTATGACGGCTGCTCCCGTTGCCATTTTCCTTCTACCCTTTGGAGCTGAGCTCCCGAAGGTGTCAGGACAAATGCCACTCTCATCGGTGCCGATGTGCTGGGAGATGATGCCCAGGCAGGCAGGCGGGAGCGGGGAGAAAAGGTGCGGGGGGGAAAAATAACCCTCTTTAGCAGTCGACGGCGCCGGGTTTAGTGACAGCCTCAAGTTTTGACCTTTGTTAACTGCTGTTTTGCTCAGAGAGTGACAGGGAGCGCCGCGAAATACCGAGTTTTGTGCTTGTACGGCTCCGGAGAGCTGTGCAGGTCGTGCAGGGCTCTGCCACGATGTGCCAGCGAGGGCTCGAACGCTGTAAGAACTGGCAGTTTTGGGGCACCATCTCCCCTTTCAGCAGCATCCCGTGCTTGAACCGGCTCCTGGGGTTTGCTCTTCTTCCTCTCTCTGGAGTCCTGAGCGGTTTTCCGCAGGTCACGGCGCATCCAGGGTCAGCAGGGTGGCACGGCCACCGTCCCCACCGCGCTCGTTGCCCTCCACGCGTGGCAACTCGCGCCGAGCGCTCGGAGTCGGAGCCTGGCAGGGAAAACGCGGGCACCTAAAGGAGAGACGGAGAGAAGCGGAGGGGGGAAAAGAGCGAATGAGCACACGCGTGCCTTAAAAGAACATATTGCCTCTTCCCCCCCGCCCCTCCCTTCCTTTTCTTTTTTTCTGAAAGCCTTTTTCCAGCACTTTTAAATGGTTGCCAGGGAAACAGAGCAAGGGAGAGTGGAAAGGTTAGATGGATATTGGACGAGGCTAATGCACTTGTTTCAACCAAGAATTGACAGGTGCTTAGGACACCGAAGGTCCTGATAACTCCTCATTTGCACGGCTCCTTTGCCGAGCCTCGAGTACCTCCCTACCGCCATTAATTGTGTTTTAATCATTGGCCAATTATAATCCATCTCCATCAGGGGATCCCTAATGGTGGGTTTATGGAGCGCGTCCGCATGTTCCTTAGCCCTTCCGGGACACTGGGGATGAAATATTGGGTACGTTGGGCCCTGCTGGAACGGGCCGTCTGGCTTGATGGGAGCTTGACGCCGGCGGAGATCCTGATGGAAAACGTGGGAATTGCAGCTGGGCGGCCCAAACGCGGGATGAGAAGTGCCAGAGGGAGCCGCGTTTGCACATCACCGGCTGCTTCTCCCAGTGAGGAGACTGGCGTGAGAGCGATGGTGATGGGAAAATCCGGTTCGTGCATCCCCTCATCCCCTGGGACACATCCCCAGCCCCGTGCCCGGCGGTGGCAGAGCTCCCGGCGGCTCCCTGCCCACCAGCAGCTCCACAGGGCTGGTGGGACCCGCGGTCCCCGGGCGCTAGCAGCCCCCCTTGGCTTTTTCACCTTCCTCCGGGTTAAAAAACAGAGAGGAATGACTCGCTATGGATTTCTGTCGCCGTTGCAGCGCTCGGAGGGCTTTTTCCTCCCTCCCCGCCCGCCCCCATCCGCTTTAGGTTTTGTTTTTGTTTCGCGTCTGTCTTGTCTAAAATAGCAGCTCCATCTCCGGAATAACCAAGGGGCTTTAAACTAGGCTGTTCAGGATGAGCGTCACATCTGGTATTTGCAAAACACAGCCCGCGATAAATAGCTACGGTGTCATAAAGCGCAGGCTCTGGAGAGGCAAGGGTGGCGAGTGAGGCTTTTATTGCTTTTTGGGTTTTGTTTCGTGTTTTCCTGGGGAGGGCAGAAGGTTATCGGTTAAAGGAAAAATCCAAGCAAAACCCCAGTGGTGTTTGGGGGTGTGATGGCGGAGAGGAGCGACGGCGTGATGCTGAGGCTCTGCCCCTGGTACCCCGAGCCCCACGCGCATCCATCACCTTCCAGCACTGACGGATGCGGGGCGTCCTCCCACCCGGGCCTTTCCAGGGTGACTTCGGGGGACTCTGCCCTCATCCTGCCACCGAAACGCCTCGCTGAGACCTCAACCCACCTTTTTCTGAGCTGTAGCGAGCCGGGGAGGGAACAGGTTTAGTCTTTGCCTGGAGCCACAAATAGAGCTGCTCGCTGATCCTTCTTGTCAGCGGCTTCCCAAGCCCGCCGCCTATCCATCACGCTTGAGCGATGGGTACCGGGCCAGCGAGGAGATGCGCGGCGCTCAGATCCCTATTATGACATTGTCGGTGTCACAGCTGAGTGTGAGGGACTCGTGAAATGTCACTTCAGGTATTAGAAAATGACTGTGCCTCTGCCGCGCTCTGGCTCGTGATCCGAAGCGCTCTTCCTCCCCGGCAGTCCCGACTGGAAGGGACTCTGCCTTTGAACGCGGTATCGACGCTTCGGGGTTTTTAGGGAAAAGCGTGATTTGAGCGGTGGTGCGTGGAGCGACACTGGCAGCCCCGGGCACGCTCAGCCCTGCCAGGTCCTTCGTGAGCATCTCCCCCTGCTTTGGAGGGAGCCCGTGCTCGCGAGAAGCGAGGAACTTGGTCCTTGTCACCGGCTCCGTCAGGAGCGACGTTGGAGCATCCAGCACCCGGATGCAGCCGCGTCTCCCGTCCCTTCCCGGTTGTGCGTGGAGTTGCTTTCTCCACCGAAAGGCTGTTGAGTGAGTCGTGCCGCACGTGACCCCGGAGCTGGAAAAAATAGGTTATCCTATGCCTGATGCGAGCCCGGCTCTTCCCGAAACCATTCATGAACCTTAATTCAGGAGGTATGGGGTGGCGAGACGGAGCAACGGCTTCAGCGGTGGCACGGCAGCCGCTGCAGGGCTGCCTCGCACCGAGATGAGCTCAGAAAGCGGTCGCTGGGTGGGAGTGACCCCGTTAGCAGCCCAAGTGGCTCCTTCTCGGTGCCATCTGTCTCTCCCAGTCGCATGGTCCCGTCCCCTCGGCGGCAGGTCTGGCTCCGGCGGCGTGTCCCAGCAGCGCCCACCCGAAACGTGCCTCGCGGTGGGCAACGGGCTCCCCGTCGAGCTGGCGTCATCCTGCTTGAAAGAGAGATCAAGAACGGGAAAGGGGTTGGGGGACGAGGAATGATTTGTGAGGCATCGGTTGGCCAGGCAGGGCATTCTCAGCATATTCCAAAGTAATTTAGCATCATCTATTCCGCCTGCAGTGGGAGCTTGTTGCGGAAAAAGACAGAAAGGGAAAAAAAATAAAAAATACGCCACATAAAGAACTGAGAAACCCCCTTGATGGGACGGTTAGAGCTTGAAGTTTCTGTTTTTCCTGAGGGCGGCTGTCTCCTCTCCCCGGTTCTCTCTGTAAATCAAACCGCCGTGTGTCGGATCGGCGGCTCCGTCTTTCCCGCGGCCGCTTCCCCGCGGCCTCCCCGTGCGCCGCGGGGACGTAATCGCCACCGAGAACGGCTTGAAGGACACAAGCGCGGGAGCCGAGAGGACGATTTGTAGTGAATAATTTAGTGGCTGAATTTAAAGCTTTTGTTCTCCTCGCAAATTACCTGCGAACTGCATGGGAAGGCTTTGATCGTACAAATTCATTTTACATCGTCTCTATCTGCCAACAGACCCACCTCCCCGCTTCGCCGGGGTTTTAACCGATGGATTTTTTCCGTGCCCATCGGTGTGTTTTTGGGGGTGGGCTGGACCCTGCTCGCTCCTGTAATTAGCCTGTCATTTTGGTGGGTGCGGTTGTAATTACTGCCACAGGATCCGGCTTGCACTGGTGTAAGTGGGAATAATTTCATGGCGTGAAGACTTTGGTACCCACCATCCCCTGCGTGTCACGGGATGTCTGCGCAGCCCTCGGAGCATCTTGCTTTTAGGTGGAAGGGGAGAAGATGGGCAGGGATGAAGGCAGGGATGCCCAGGATGGGATGCCCGGGCAGGGATGCAGGCAGGGATGCCCGGGCAGGGATGCGGGCAGGGATATCCGAGCAGGGATGCCCAGGCAGGGATGCAGGCAGGGATGCGGGCAGGGATACCCGAGCAGGGATGTGTGTAGGGATGCCCAGGCAGGGATGCCTGTAGGGATGCCCAGGCAGGGATGCAGGCAGGGATGCAGGATGCTCGGACAGTGTGCAGTCCAAGGTTGCCTTCCCCCTCCTTGTCCCGGCAGCTCTCCTTTTGCCCCATCCAGGGGCTGTTCTCTGCATCCCTAGCCTTTTTGTGCTTGGTATGGATGGTTTCTGCCAAAGCTCTCTGCCTCCCCCGCCGTTCAAGCAGCAGCGGCTGTTTGGGGCTGGGGAATTCAGCAAAGTGCATGTGAAGGAGGCCGCGGTCCGCCTGACGAGAGCTGCCTGAAACGAAGTTGTATCGCGCTCCGAGAGCAAATTATCCTTCTCGGCTTTTGGGGAGAGGCCTCGCCGCAGCCCCACGCGAGAGCTCGCCGCCTCCTCCTCCTCCTCGTCTGGCTTTATATCCCCGCTCCCCTGGCAGGCGCTGCAAATGCTCACTCATCAGGGCTTGCTCTCCGTGCTAATGGCCCTCTATAAATAAGCCCCAGCAACAGTGATAGAGAACAATCATAAAAGGCAGGCGCATAAATTAAAGCCGATGTTATAATAAACTAGACAAGCCCTTCATGGAGGGTTTTATGTTTCTCCTTGAGTCGGCAGCTTTGCCAGGAGAAAATGATATCTGCGCGCCCGGGCTCGGTCCTCCGTCTCCCCGCTCCGTAGGTGCGCGCGGTATCGCCATCCCCCCACCCCCCTTTTTTTTTTTTTGGCAATTACGGGTAGAAAAGCCTCAGGAATTTCCCAGAACGGCTCTCGGCTTCCCTTTACTCGGGTCCTTAGGCTGCCGGCAGGCCCGCGGATTAACCGTCTGGGGTGGCTTTGTAGCTTTTAGGTAGCTATAAATGAAACGTAATGCCCGTGGGTGGCTGAGATTGCCAAGAGCCCAGCCCTGTGCCTCCAGGGAAAGGTGGAAATCGTTGCGTTCGCCCCGGTGAGCTGCGATGAAACCTTTCGGAGCCGGAGAGAGATGCCCGGGTATGAAATAGCAGCATCTTGGCGCGGATGGAGATGCGCACGTGTTATCTCTGAAAGGCTGCTCCTTCCCCTTTGCCCCGAAGCGTCTCGCCGGCCAGCAGAGCACGCAGCGGTGGCTTGGCGCGCAGGCTTTCCGCCGTGCCTCGGGAGCGCTATACGTACCGCTCCCAAACTCCGGCCTCTCCCAGCGAGTTCATAGCTGTCTCTCCGCATCACGTCCTGCATGGTTGAAGCTTGGCAGGGCGAGCGGGAGCCGCAGACGGAGCCGCCCGCTCCCAAAGTCCGACTTTTCCCCGCGGTGAAGCCATCCGGGAGGTGCAGCAAGTCGTGCCGCGGCCGTGGGGTCATTCGGGGCTGGAGTTCGCGCCCCAGCGAGAGCAGGAGTCGTTCTCCTGGCCCTGCGGCCACGGCATGGTGCTCTTGGGGGGAGCTTTGGCAGAGATGGGGTCTTGGTGAGGTCCCACCGGCTCAGCCCGTTCCCAAGCCCCGTTTGGACGCTGTGGAGGTGAGCTAACGGCCCTGAGAGCCAGCAGTGAGGATGGAAAGTCCCAATCCAGGCTCCGAGCTTGCCTTTGAGCCAGTCATCCATCCCTTACGGTCCTTGTTGTGAAATCTAGGTAACGTCCCTAAGGTGGTCGGTTGGGGATGGGGAAGCGGCAGCAGGTTCCTGGGCATCCTGCGGGCTCTTGTGCCCCAAGCGCGCTGGGTTTTGGCTCCGCAGAGGCCGCGCCGAACATAAGGCACGTAATTCCCCGTGTCTTAACTACTTCGGTGGCAAGGAGGGGCTGGGTGCCATCAGGGAGGTGTCACCCCGTGCCTCTTGCAGGACGCAGGGGGGGACAACCAGGTGGAGAATTCTAGGCGTCTGGCTCATCGTTAGGTGTTCAGAGGATTGCCAGGACACGTTCAACTCTGTGAACTGCGTTCAGCTCTTCATGCAGCTCCGTGGAGTGGCACGGGTGCGAGGAGGGAAGATGCCGTGTGGGGTTACGCGGGTCTGGGGGCAGCTGGAACCGCGTCCTCCTGGTGCTGGAGCATCCTCTCCCTCGGTGTGGCCAGTGGGATTATGTGCAGGAGGGCAGGGGGGAAGGAAGGAGAGGAGGGAGAGGGATGGAGGCAGAAAGGGAGGGATGGGGCGAGGGGACGTGCAGGTCGGCTCCGCTTTCCGCTCCCCCGCACGCTCTGGCCCGAGCTCCCCCTCGTGTTCAGCCGCACATATTTCTCCAGCGTTGTCCCGATGGTCTGTCTCCTCCGAGCGAACGCAGGGATGTACGATCTTTCCTGCCACGTTTGTGCCGGAGGAGCCGGTCCCCCATCGGAGGAGCCGGTCCCCCATCGGGCAGCGGGCTCGCGTTTTCCTGCGACCGAGGCATCCCCCCTGCTCCCCAGGGAAGTTCCAGCGTCGGAGCCACCCCTCGCCTTCCCGAATATTCAGGCTGGAGACGGATACTCGGACGAGCTCCGGCGAGAGCCAGAAACCCGTAGTTTTGGTGGTTTGAGGGGAGGCGTGTGTCGCAGACGTGCCCCGGTGTGTCCACCCCAACGCTGCCATGCCGGCACGGTGTCGGTCCCCTCCGGAGGCTGCTCCCTGTCACCCCCGCCGCCGCTCACCAGCCCCTCGCTGGTCTCGCATGGGGTCGTTTTCTGCTTCATTTCGCCCCCCCCCGAGCCTTGGATTATTCCCCCCCGCCCCGACCCGTTCCCGAGCTCTCGGCTTTCTTCTTCGTCATCCCGGCTGGGATGAAATATGACTGGAGCCACGCAGCGCCGCGATGGCAGCTCCCCTCGGGGACTGTTTGCCCGCATCACCTGTCGGATCGGGAGCCGGCACGTCCTTGGAAAAATATGTATTTCGGGCCGCCGGGCTGCTAATTTGCAAGGCCCATTACTCAAACGCAACATTAAAATGGCCATCCATAAAGCAGCGCCTTTATCCGCGCCTCCCCCTCGGTCTGGACTCCCCGCGCCAGGTATAGGCTTCCTGTCAAGCCGAAGAGCCAAAAGCAAAGATTTATCGATAGGTACCTTGACTCCGGCTTGCATTTTAATTGTGTCGCCCTCAGCCTGTGCCGAGAATAAACTCGGTGGCTATCGCGTTATCCTCGCTTCATCTCCCCGGATGAAGGCCCCGGGAGAGGTGCGGGATTATGGAGTCTCTAAGAGGGTTTTTCCCACGTCTTTTCCTCTTGGATCGTCCGTACGGATTGGCAGCCGAAATACCATGAAGATGGGAGGGAAGGAGGCGGGGAAGGAGTCCCGAGCATCCTCTCGGTGCCTCAGTCTCCCTTGATGGAGGAGCTCTGTCTCACCCTCTCCCAGTGCAGCGAGGCTGCAGGGTGGGCAAGCGCTTGCCCTCGGCGGCCACCTCCGCTGTGCTGGGGCGGGAGGCAGAGGTGCCGGAGCCGAAAGAGCTTTTTGGAGGGCGGGATTTCACGCCTGGCGCTGCCAGGAAGGGAGAAGGCAGGCCTGTCGGGGAGGAGACGCGCCGAACTTTGGGGTCGGCTCGTTCATTCGTTGGTTCGCCGCGTAGCTTGGCGCGCGGGGGTGTGGGGAAATCCTCCTCGCCTGCGCCGCACGACGCCGGTGTCTCGCTTAACGCGGGGGCAAGGTTTGACCCGGCGCTTTCCGGCGGAAGCGACGCGTATTTATTGGCGCATCCCTCGCTCGCTCGGCGTGGCAGACGCTATCTCAGCAAAACGGAGGCCAGTACGAAAAGCAAAGCAAAGCAAAAGTGGCTCGGCCGTGACCGCGTCACTCTTAACTTGGGTGCGGAGCCACCTTTTCTTGGAGCAGGAGGGAGGACCAGCCACAGAGGTGATGCTCGCGGGATGCTCCCAGCCGCGCAGGGACCGGCCCTGCCAGCTCCCGCCCGCCCCGGGCGCCGGAGCTGGTCCCCTGCCTCAGTTTCCCCATCGATAGCAGTGACATAGAGAAGTGACGTACGTCTTAGCCCGCGGGGGAGCGCGAAATGCTCCCTTCGTTAATAAGCACAAGGCGCTTTGATATTTTTAGATGGAAGTGCCACGTATTGATATAATATTACTGTACCTCATTTGACTTCCTTCTCGATCGCAAGCCCCCTCTTGATCCCGTTACCTGCGGTAACAGTTATCTGGCTATATTTTATCATCTGAATATTTCAATTAAATTACTTTGGGGGGGGGGCGGCAGGGGGGAAGAGCCGTCGCCGAAGTTGGAAACGATCACTGTATCACTCCAACTTCCCTCCATTCCCAGAAGGTTAATTGAAAGGCAGCCATCTTGGTGACGTTTAGACAAATGAGGATAATTATGTGTTCTCCAGCTCTTTGAGAGGTTAATTGCTTAGATGTACGAAGACTTGAAGAACAAAGAAGGAATAAATCAGAAGCGGGACGGTGATCTGATAATGTAATTTGGTATATTCACGTACAACTCAAACAAATAAACCCCCTAATTGCACGAAGTCGTTGGGCGGCGCGGGGTTGCCGGCATCGGTGACCCAGCCCTCGGCAACGCTCGGAGACGGGCTACCAGCGGGAGACGGAGGTCTCCTCGGCTGGCTCCCGCCTAGGGGTGGTGGCTGTTCACCTCGCGTGGGTCGTGACTTCTTCATCTGGCGGGGCCACAGAGCCGTCGTCCGGCTCCCGGGCGCCCATCACGCGTAGCATCCATCCCTTATCCCGGCGGCCAGACGGCGGGTGGAAAGCCCGGGGGTCGGCGGAGGCGCGGGAGCGGCGAGCGGAGGATTTCCTCCGGTGGGCTGTGTTTTTTTGCCTAATTGCCAGTGAAATCTCTGCAAATGGGCAATTAGGTTCTTGGGCTGACGGCTTACCCAGGCCGTTTACAGGTGGCGCGTTTGGCAGGAGCGCTTCGCGGCGGTCGCCGTGAAATAGGGCTTCACCCTCCATCGGCAGAATTTCCCTCTTTTTAGAGGTTATTAATTCTCCCCGTGCGGATTTCACGCTTGGAGAGGGATCATCCTGAAAGCAGCTCATTTTTTGCCTTTTATTTCGCCCCGGTGCTTGAGGCGAGGGTGCCAGCGTAGCCTGGGAGTCGGTTTGTCCGTCCCTCCGCCCCTCCATTCTGCTGGGACGGGAGGCGGGAGGCGCTGGGAGCGATGTCCCGGCGCCAGGGACGCAGGCAGAGGGCGTGGATTTTCCCCTCGCCCATCCCTGGAGGGTACCGCAGCACAGAGCTGAGTGCCGGGAAAAATCGGGCTTTTATCGAAGGCTCGGGGCTGCGCGAAATGCCAAGCTTTCCAGCCGGTATCAAATACCGCTTCGTTTTTCAGCCGTGGGGGTGAGGAAAATGGTGGGTTTGGTTTTTTTTCTCCGCCGTGCGCTTGGGGGTGAAACATCTTCATCAGGACCCTCCTTTCCCCTTCTGCCGGGTCTCCGGGGAAGATGGAATTGATTTCAAATGAGAAAAAGCCTCCCCACCCCTGACGCGCGAGGAGCCCCGAGCCTCGGCCTCCGAAACACTGGCGTGCGCTTTTTCCCGACTATCTGTCAGGCCTGTCTGAAATTGCAGTTTAATTCTCCGTATTTGCTCTTGTATCGTGCATTAAGATACAGCGAGTTTATCCAGCAGTCCAGCTGTTTTGAAGATAATTACTACAGAACTCAACCTGATGTAAAATAATCCTCCCGGGCAAGCAGCCAAGAGCCGGAGACTTATCCTCCGAAGACTGAAACCTCTCCATTACCCTTAAGAGCCGCCGAGATAGGAGCGGGCGTCTCATGACAAATATATTTTCGGTGGTAATTAACGGGGGGGGGTCGGGAGAAGAGGTTTGCCTTCCTCCCCCCGGCTTCTATCGGGCACGGACCGACCGATAGCGTGAGGACCGTGGGCGATGGAGACCTGGATGGGTTTCCATCCAAAGCCAAACCCTACGCGCCGTCATTTCACCCAGGAAACCATGCGGCGGTTGTCACCTACGCGCCTTTCTGCCATCCCCCTTGCCGCATGGGCACCTCATCCTGCGCCGGGGTGGCTTCGGAGCGATTTTCCCTCCTAGAAGCCAGGGATGGATGTACGATCGCTTTGCTGGGGCTGTACAGCAGCTCCTTCTGTCGCCAACACACCCCGGCCCGTGTTTTAATCAAGCTGCCAACATCCTTTCTTCTGTAGCGTCTGCGGGATGCTGCCGCGGCCGCTCTCCCCCGGGTTGAAAGCGGCCCCCTCGCCCGGCTGAGACGGAGACGGTCGCCAGTCCCATCAGGACGGCTGAATCATAGCGGTCGGAGCCTCGTACTGCCGCGCGTTCATTACCGGTGCTTAACTACATGGCTAACTGCAACAGCGAAACAGTTATTTCTGGCTCTCCCCGCCCTGGGAAGGCGGATGAAAAAAAAAATAAATATAGAGACAAAAGGAATAGCAAGGGAGAAACCCAGCCCCAAAAGCCCACCGCAGGCGTAGGGGGCTGCAGGTTCTCGCCTGTACGGGTCCGCTAGCCGCGCCGGCAAGAAACTCCGCGTTTCTTCTTCTCCTTTTGATTGAAGAACACTAGAAATCAGCCGGGGCGCAGGTGCTGCATTGTGTTAGATTAGCGCTGATTGAATTCGTACACGGGCGCTGATTGAGGCGCGGGGCTCTGCCGAGCAGGGGGGTTTGCCGGATCGCGCCCCTCCGCCGGCACCGCGACGCTGTTGGGTCTTTTCTTCCCCGTCGGGATGTAGGGCAGAGCTCCGGCGTAGGGTTGAGGGGAATTTGGCTTCCCTGGCGAGCAGACAGCTCTCCGCCGATGTTTCCTAGGATGGGTGGCGATGCCTTGATGGGAAATGGTGGTGGTCATCAATCATCCCTTTGGAGAAGAGCTGCGATCCTCAACCCGCAGGACGGCCCGGTGGCCACCAGTGGGTCGATGTTTCCTGGGACAGGTAGCGATGCCTCGGTGGTAAATGGTGATGGATGTCGGTGGCATCTTTGGAGAGGAGCTGGGAGGAGGTCCCAGCCTTCTTCGGCCCGGAGGACAGCCCGGTGGCCCCGAGCAAGTTGGGAATCGGTGCCCGACCGCGTCAGGGACCCGGCTTTGGGCAGAGAGCGCAATCGCTTCGGTACGGTTTTGAGCAAGGAACGATGCCTCTCGCTGCACTTCTTGCCACGGCCAGGGTGTTCCTGGACTGGCCGCCCCGACTCAGCGCCATCGTTTTCCGTCTCTCTCTGGGAGACCAGGCGTGGACGCCAGCATCGACTGAGTCCGCTGTTAGCATTGAAGTGCCACCTGCTCTATAAACATCCCCAGTGATCTGCTCTATTCAAAGGCCTCCCGCTTTATTTCTTCTTCTGCCGCCTCATATTTCCTTCTGAAGGTTTCTCCTAAGCTAATAACAGCCGTGAGCCCTTGGGGCCGAGGCCAATGCCCGCCAACCTTCCCCGCCGCCTCCCGGGGGCGCATCCCGACACGTGGAGGCGGCCGGAAGGCGGCTGCGTGGGGAATCGGGAGCTGCGAGACCATAGCCAGAGGCAGTTCGGGAACCTGGCGCCGTCCTGAGGGCAGAGAGCGTTGCTGTTATTCTCCAATCGGCGATGCGTTTGGGAGCAGATTGCAATCGCCGTGACTCGCGTGAGGCAGGGAGGGCAACCGGGAGCTTTGCGACGGGGAGGGATGCGATTTCCCTGCGGGAAAGGGCTCGGGTAGAGCCCGGATCTGGAGCGTGCCGAAGGCAGTGGTGACCTTTCGAGGGGCCGCAGAGCCTCAGTCACCGGGATACGGATGCATTGTCATGTCAGAAATGAGGGACTCATGGCGGGAAAATCCGGTGGGACCTAGGAGCGGAGGGCGCCCGAGTGTCTGTCGCCATCTGACTACCCTTCGCATTGCCCACGATGTTGTCAGGGCAGCGTGTGTCCCCCGCCAGCTGGAAGTAAAAGCAGCGAGGAGCGAAAGAAGGGCTTTAGGAACGAAAGGGAAAGGCTCGCTGGCTTTAACAGAGCCGACTGCGGTTTCTGGCTTTGCGCGATGTGGAGCGTTAATTCAGAAAATCCCGAGAAGGGCTTTGGGGAGAAGACGCGGTCAGGTCGCGGCGGCGGCAGCCGCGTGCAGCCGCTCGTCTCGCCGCTCGTCCCTTCCCCGTGCAGAGAGCGGTCCGTTTCTGAGCCACGTGCAGCGCAGCTCTGCCTGCATCGGCCTTAGCATCGCAGCGGTGCCCGGGTCCATGGTTCCCAGGCTGGGATGCGGGCGCAGGGCAAGCCCCTTGAAAGCCAAAGACGGATGCCGACACGGCTAGAGCTTCGGAGCCCCCGGCTTGTCGCAGGGGCCGCCCAAAGCCCCGCGGATGCTGGGAGCCAAGCAGCCGGTGGCGTTCTGCGCGGTGTGGCACCCTCGGGGACCGCACGTTAAGTCTGGACTGGCTGATGCCTGGTGCGGGCAGCTCCCGCCCTCCTCATCATCTTGCTATCAGTCTAATGCCCGGCAGCGGCAGTCGTGGACCAAAACACCATTAAACTATCTGAAACGGAGCAACTCGGCAGCCCCTGCCCTCGCGGGCTTATTATCTTTGCAGATGGATGTTTTATATTTAGCAACCTCTAATGTATCCATTCGGGGCAGGGATTTTTCACGGGGAGCAGCTTCTACTCCCACGCTCGGTAGCGAGGACGCAAAGAGCCAGCGCCGGGGAACCGGCAGGGAGAAACACACCCCGACAAGCCCCGAGCCTTTAAGGGGGGGCAGGAGGGTCCCGTAGCCCTCAGAGGGAAGGGGAACGATTTGCCGGTGGTCCGGAGCTTGTCGGAACGGCATTGGGAGCGCTCGGGGAACGGGAGCGGCGCGGTAGCGATGGCGCCAGGCAATTAATGCAGTTTGGAGAGAACGAGAGCCGGTGGCACATGGCTTTGCGGGAGGTAACGAGCCGAGCGGTTTACGGCACGGAGGGAGGGAGGTTATGGGGAAAAGGGGAACCGTTTAAGGCTGGCCGAGCTCCCTTTGCATCCCACGTCTTTTCCCACGGAGGCGCGGCGACGGGTCGGGAAAAACTGGCCGCTCGCGGCCTGGATGAGCAAACGACCCGCTGGATCGAGCACCGGCTGGACGGGCGGTCCCAAAGAGCGGCGGTCAACGGAGTTAAACGCAGCTGGCGGCCGGTCGCAAGTGGCGTCCCTCAGGGCTCGGTGTCGGGGACCGTTTCTGTTTAACGTCTTTATCGATGATCTTCATAAGGACATAGAGCGTATCATCAGCAAGTTTGCAGATGACACGAAGCTAAGCGGGAGTGTTGATCCGCATGAGCACAGGGGAGGCTCTACGGAGAGACTCGGATGGATTGGACTGACGGGCCAATGCTAACGGGATGAGCTTCAACAAAGCCGAGCGCCGGGTCCCGCACTCGGGCCACAACAACCCCACGCATCACCACAGGCTCGGGGAAGCGTGTCCGGCAGAAAAGGACCCGGGGGTTCTAATTGACAAGCGGCTGAGTACGAGCCAGCAGCATGCCCGGGCGGCCAAGAAAGCCAACAGCATCCTGGCTTCTATTACCAATAGCGTGACCAGCAGAAGGAGGGTGGTGATTGTCCCCCTGTACTGTGAGGCCACGTGCCTTGAGTATCGTGTCCAGTTGGGGGCACCTCAATACGAGAGAGAGATCGAGGCGCCGGAGCGAGCGCAGAGGAGGGCAACGAAGCCGGCGAAGGGCCCGGAGAATAAATCCGACGAGGAGCGATGGAAGGAGCCGGGACCGTTTAGTTTGAGGAAGAGGAGGCTGAGGGGAGACCTCCTCGCTCTCTACGACGACTCGAAAGGACATCGTAGAGAGGTCGGGGCCGGTCTCTTCTCACAGGTCATTAGGGATAGAACAAGAGGGAACGGCTTCGGGCCGCAACAGGGGAGGTTTAGGCCGGACCTTAGGAAAAAAGTCTTCCTGGAAAGAGCGGTCAGACACTGGAACAGGCTGCCCGGGGAGGTGGCGGAGTCACCGTAGAATCGTAGAATCAGAGGATTGTTAGGGTTGGAAGGGACCTTAAAGATCACCTAGTTCCAACCCCCCGCCACGGGCAGGGACGCCTCCCGCCAGCCCAGCTTGCTCAGAGCCCCGTCCAGCCTGGCCTTAAAAACTTCCAGGGATGGCGCTGCCACCGCCTCTCCGGGCAACCCGTTCCAGTGTCTCACCACCCTCGTGGTGAAGGACTTTTTCCTAATGCCCGGTCTGAATCGTCCCATCCCTAGTCCCTGAATGCGTTTACGGGTCGTTTAGATGTGGCATTGGGGGATACGGTGTAGGGGAGAACTCTGTAGAGCGGGGTTGACGGTTGGACTCGACGATCCTGAGGGTCTTTTGCAACCCGTGTGATTCTGTGATTCTATGATTCTATGACTCGGTGAGCGGGTGGCAAGGGCTCGACGAGAGGTGGCGGAGGTGGGCAATGCCGAGCGGCACATCGCGGTTCCCCTCCGTCCTTGGGGTGCCCGGATAGCGTGGGTCCGCGCACCCCGCATCCAGGTGCCGGGAGGGATGGGCGAGATGGGAGCAGGGATACCATGGGTGGCTCAGAGAGGGCCCAGGGCGCCAGCGGAAGGGACGGGGAATGAAGACGAAGCGCCTCCCACCCTCCGCGCTAAGAATAAATATCGGGGCTGACAGTGACGGGGGGCCGGCGGCGCAGGCCCGCCCTCGGGGAGCCGTCGCGCGAGACCCGCCGTCACACACCGCAGATGCCATCGTAGCCGCGGCTCATTTGACGCTTTGCATTGTTGGGAGAGGATTAGAGGAGCCGCCGGGTTTCGACGGCCCGCTTCTCATTTGCATCTTGAACGAAGCGGGAGCCCAGCCAGGTTGTGTTCTTTTGTGTTTACTTCTGAGGAAGCGTGTTTATTTCCGATGATTACAAATAAATCTCCTCTGCCTTTGCTCCAGCCGCCCGCGATAAAAGGCGTCGGGAGCCCGTTAGCTGCGTAGCCAGGGCGAGCGCCGGAAGGGAAGGAGAAATCCCATTAGGCGTCCCCTGCGAGCGTAATTAGCGATTTGTTCTCAAGGAGGAGGGGGCCGGGGCGCGTGCGCCGCCCCCGTGACAGGTGCCGTCGCTTGGAAACCTCCCGGGGCGAAGCATCCCCCCGGCGCTGCCGTGGGGCAGCGCTCCCGATCCAGGCGAGCTATTTTAGCCGCCGCAAAGTGGGTCAGGCGGCGCGTTTGCGACCGGTTTGGGCACCTCCATTTGTCATTTTGACGAGATGCATTGCCTACAGGAGAGAAGTTGAAGGTTTGGGCTCGAAGGGCCGTAGAAGTATTTAGAAGCAGAGCGTCATCGGCTTGCGTCAAGAAGAGTTCTAACTCAATCCAAAGAGGAGCATCTTCCCTTGAGCCTGGCCGGGAAGCAGTCTCCCGGACTGCCGGGGACGCGCACTGAGCTGTCGGGGTCCCAAGCATCCCATCCTTTGGGAGATTTGGCACCCACAGAGAGGGATTTGCCAGACTTCCGTTATGCCTCCGACTCCGCGCGTGCCGTTTATCCTGCCAAACTGTTGCCAGGAGCGCGTGCCAACGCCGGGCACGATATTTCCCTTGGCGCGGGGCGGATGCTGAGGGCGGCCCCGGCGTCACGCGGATCGGCTCGGCGGAGTCGGGAGCGCAGAAAAGGTCCGCGATGCCGACTGGGAAAGGTGGGGAACGAAGGGAGCGGTGCAACGTCACTGTAACGTCCCGCGAGTAGGAGAAGCGCCGTCAGGGTCATCGATGGACCCGGGCGGGAGCCGGCGGCGAGAGGGATGCGGGGGTCTCTCCTACTAGCTCCGGGAGGAGGGAGCCGGTCACCGTGTGCCACCGAACAGAAAGAGCGCGTCGGCAGAGTTACGCGTCTTGTTGACACCAGGTGAAATGACTCCTTGGCAAACGTCAAAATTAGCATTTAAGGATGAGGAATAGGGGCAATTCGAGGGGAAGCGGCGCGGCGGCGCAGCCGCCGGCTCCCCGCCTCGTGCATCTTCTCCCGCCACCGCGTTCGGGTTCACGGCCCGAGAGGCCACGCGTATCGGGGGGGGCCGGAGCTCGGGCGAAGCCCGGCGTCCGAGGCTCCTCGGCGATGGGTCTGGTGGCGAGCAGCGTTGCGGGAGGCACCCGACGGTGTCGAAAAGTGTCTACTCGAAGGCAGCGAGGGTGAGAGCGGGACACGGATGTGGAGGAGAGGAGGGGACGGGTCACGCTGCACGAAGAAGGGACGAGGTGGCTGCCGGGCTCTTGCGTTTGGGATGCTTTTAGGTCCCCAGATATTCCCCCCGCCTCGCCGATGGGTTTTCCGCAGGTGAGATGCGGGATGGGTTTATTTCCTTCCCGTCTGACAGGCGCTTTATTGTCTTTTGTCCCTCCCGGCCTTGTAAGGCAGGGTTTCTCCCGGCGATGGCTACAGCGCCTTCAGGAGACCGTTAATGGGGGCTTGTCTTTGTTCTTAATTAGATCCCTTCAAGGGAAAACCTCCCGGCCCGCTTTATTATCCGGCTTTGTCGGAGCTCGTCTGCTTTATCTAAACACTTTGCAGAAGTCGCTTTCCCTGTTTGCTTACTGGAGACATTATCATAATCCTGGTCAATTGGAAATAGGTAGCAAAGACGGCTGGGCGGACGAGGGGGAGCCGGCGGCGTCGAGGCTCGCGGAGCTCGCTTTCCGAGCCGGCTAACGAAGCTGGCGGGGGGCTCCTCGCGTCGGGACGTGGCACGGTGTTTGCCTGCAGAACAGCGATTCCCAGGGCGCGGGCAGTCTCGCAGCGGGAAGGCGAGGCGGGGCACGAAAGGCGCCTCCGGAATTGCCGTGGTTGCCGTGGCGGCTGCTGAGCGGCGGCTTTTCTGCCGGTCGGTTCCTCCGACACATCATCAGGAGGCGCAGGAGGGATGGTGTTTGGAAGGAGGGCGGTTTGTCCGGTCTCTCCGCGTGTGTAGGGAATGGGCCGGACTCCAGGGGAAGACGGGCACCGTGGGAGGCACGCAGAGCCGCTGGGACTCGGTTCCAGATGAGCCGTTGAGCGGACGCTCAACCGAAGAGCGAGGGGGAAGGATGGGGAGGAGGTGCCTTTGCCCCCTTGCTCTTGGCATGAGTTTGTTCGAAGGAGGAGTCTCCGAGTTGCTCCCGCGCGTTTGTTCCGAGTGGTTCGGAGGGCGGTACTGGTCGCCAGGCGCCGGCGGCAAGGGACGGCGACGCCGTCCTCGCCCTTCCTTGCGGGAGCGTGTCTGCCCGTGTTAGGGGCACGACTTCTGCAGGTGCGGCCCCAGGCCATCAGCGCGAGCGGCAAAGACGGAACGAGCGACCCCATTTCTCGGGGGTCCCAAAGCAGCCCCGGACCTCCCCAGGGAGCCAACTGGGTGCGCACCGGCCGAAGGCGGGCAGGGCCGGCCGAGCGTACGCGGCGTCGGCAGGGCCTCCTCGTCCCCGTCGCTTCCAACCCTAGTCCTTGCGCTTCGCCCCTAACGAGGCGACCCGAGAGTACCTCGCGGGGCCGTAGTCTGGATATTTATACGGGCGCAGACACGCACGTTGTCTGTTTTACATATCGCTGCCCTGATTTTGCAGCGCGCGCAATGAATAATTTACCGAAGCCGTGTGTAAGTATCTCTTTATTATTCATTATAATGAAGTGAGACAGCAGTAATAGTCCACTAGACTGGAATCCCCCAGGGCCGAACTTAACTCGGCCGCGCTTAGCTCTCCCCCAGTTAATTTGGATGAAGGGAGGGCTCGGCTTCCCGACAACGACGGCGCCGGCACGAGGCCGGGCGGGCTCCCGGCACGCCGTCCGCTCCACGGCGGGCACGGAGAGCCATCCGTCTTTCCCGGCATCCCCCCGCGACGCGGCCGGCGGAGATGTACAGCTCCTGCGAGGGGAAAATTACTCGTTGGCGGGAGGATATACGGCTCGTTCCCGCGAACGGAGCGCCTGGGGGCACCCTCAAGCACGCCAAGCGTCCCCCTTCCCTCCGCCCGATTAATAATCTCAATGGAGGTGACGCGCCACGATCCCGGCAAGGGAGGCGTATAACACCCCCGAAGCCCGTGCGGCGAGGACGGGGACGGCCCGACGGCCCCTCTCCGAATTTACAGGCATGCGGAGAGGGACTCACACGCGTTTCTCGACGGACCGTTTTCCCTTTTCCCTAAGATCTCGTCTGCACAAAGCTGCGGCAGCGTCGGCGGCACAAGCTTGCGCCTAGTTGGGTTTTCCCGGTTTGCTCGGAAGCCGACGAAAAGCTCCTTCGCCGCAGTCCTCGAGCAGGGAAAGCGGAGCTCCTGAGAAACCCCGGGCTCTCAATGTAGCCAAACGCTCGGCATTTTTACTGCGGGGGCGCCGGCGGCGAAGGCCGGCAGTAAATAGAATGGCAAAAATCTATCGAAGGGAAGGAAAAAAGCCGCATTCTCTGGGCGCATTTTCATTCCCTTTTATTCCCCGCTCCCCCGCCCCGGCTCTGTTCTTTGCCAAGGGTCCATCAGCGTCGCGGGCCGGAGCTGCCGAACCCCCGCCCGTCTCGGAGCGGGGAGGGCGGGAGCCAGGCGGGAAATAAATAACGGCAACGGCCGCGTCGCGTGTCCGAGGCGCTCGTCGGATTTACGGCCGCTTATCCAAATGTTCCCTTCTCGTCCCCGCGCGCCGTCTCCGGCTGTTTCTCTTCCTCCCCGCTCCCCCCGCGCGCGCCCGGCCCCTCTCCCCGGCAGCGTGCGCGTATATCGCCCCGGGGATGGCTCGAGGGTGGCGCCGGCAAACCGAACCGTCAGTGAATTTTAGAGCTTCATCTGAAATTCTCCGTGTGCGGGGCGGGTGGCGCAGCGTCGGCGTGGCTTGCGGCGGTCAAACGTAGTGAGAATTTTGTCTGCGGCTCCTCGTCTCTGTGTGAACGGAAAAGGCAGGGCTGGGTTTGTGGTGAATGTGCCGTTCCTGTGAAATCTCAGGGGGCGTGGGATGTGGCGCGCGCCATCTCCCTGCCAGCGATCCGGCCGAGCGCGACGGGGAGCCCGAGCCGCAGCTCCCGTCCCGCTGGCGTCTCCTTTTAGGACGAGCGTGACGGGGAGCCCGCGCCAGCGGGCTGGCGTCTCCTTTTAGCGTCCGGGATACTCGCCATCGGTCGTGCCCCTCGCGTCGGTGACCCTCTGTCTCTTCCGTTGCAGGTGTACCGTGGATGACAGGGTCACGCGGGTGGCGTGGTTGAACCGCAGCACCATCCTGTACGCCGGCAACGACAAGTGGTCTATAGACAACCGGGTGGTCATCCTCTCCAACACCAAGACCCAGTACAGTATCAAGATACACAACGTGGACATCTACGATGAGGGCCCCTACACTTGCTCCGTGCAGACAGACAATCACCCCAAGACTTCGCGCGTCCATCTCATCGTGCAAGGTAGGTCTCGATGTACGGTTGCCATACGGTTTGATACGGAAGGACGCGTGGAGTCGCGACGAGTTCGGAGGCCCTCTCGGCGACGGAGACGTAGGGACGAGACCAACGGGTGTCGCTTTGCGGGCGGGACCTCGCGGGGACGGGGGCGTCGGCCACGGGGGGGAGGCGGACTCGCGTCGTCTCAGCCTCGCCGCGTCGTCCGGTCATCGCGCGGCGCAGGGGACGCCAGGCCGGCGTCCTCCTCCCGCCGCTCCCTCGCCGGTCCCGTCTGCGAATCGGACCCGTCCCTGCTGCTCGGGACCCACGTTGCTCGGTTCGCGCTTTCAGGGAGGTGGCAGTAAGGCGCTCGGGCACGCCTCGGAAGACGCTTCGGCGCAGCCAAAAGCCAAGCACTGCCAGACGCAGCGGAGGAGCTGAGTCCGAGGGCACGAGGCCCCCGGGTTTTGGGAGAGAGGGCAGGAACATGCGGAAGTCGCGGCGGGATGGCGACGGGCCGTCGGCGCAGGGCTTTGTAGGTGAGGATGTCGGCGTAGCAGACGCCGTCGGGTTGGGAAGTGGCGTTGCTGAGGCCACTGCGATGGGGGCTATCCGTGCGTCAGCAGATCGGAGGTGCCCGTAGCGCTCCGGCGGGCGCCGCCTCGGGATCCCGGTGGCTTTGCACCGGCTGCCGGCTTGTGTCCAGTCTGTAGATTAATTTTTCAGAGGTAGCGTTAGTTCAGGTTAGATAAAGATAATGAAAGTTTCTCAATCCTCTTAAAGAAGATTTATCTGGCCGAGTAGAAAGCTCTCGGAATACAATAAAGCGTGTATAAAACCGGGACCTAATCTTTCCTTTAATTTCAAACAGCTGATGGGTATCGATTTTGCAATGAGCAAGCTGAGAAATTTCTCGGCCTCGACAGGTCTCCGAGAAGCCCTCGGCACCAATACCCGTCGATTTACGTATCCTTCCCATGTGGAGGAGGCGGGGTTCGATCCGGGCCACCCTTCCGCGGGCTTTTCGGGGCCGCTCCCGGCGGGAGCGCCTCGGAGGGGCCCCTCGGCTCGGGAAGAGGGGAGCGGCGGACCGCCGGGAGCGTCCCCTCCGTCCCTGGCGGCGGGGTCTCTCCCGCGCCCCCCCGTCGGAGTGGCGTGCAAGCCGTCTGTCCGTCCATCCGCGAAGTTTAATCCGTTTATCCCGTCTCCTCTCCGATGGTGCTAATCCGTCTGGTCAACACGGGTGAAGCACCCAAGCGCTTTGCACCTAATGACATTAGGCAAGCAGGCAGAGTCGGTCCGTATTTGCTCCCGTCGCCCCTTTTTCGGAGCGGGGTCGGCAACGTAGACGCTTGCTGGGCTCGGGCGGCCCGCGGCGGCGGACAGCTCGCATCCCGAGCGAGGGTCCGGCGGCGAGGCGTTCCGAGATGTGGCGGGAAGAGCTTTCCCCCGGCGGGCACGAGCCATGTCGAACGGGTCCCGCCGCAGCGATCCGCGCGGCCGCGGGGAAGCCTGAGAGGAGGCAGGGACGGGCGGTTACAGAGGCCGAGGCGATGCGGACCGCGCCGGGAAGATTTTGCGTTTGTTTATTCCGGCGCTAAGCTCAAGCCAGGCGGTTCGCCCAAGTCGTGGCGCCAAGAAAATGCACATGTAGATAGACGTGCTCTTGCAGCGATGGTCACGTCCGGAGAAGGAGATCCTTCGTTGCTGCGTTCTCGCTTCCTCTGCAGCGCAGTCCGGTGCGTCAGACGCGCTTGCCAGTGGCTCGGAGCGAGCGGCATCGCCTGCGGGCCGTTAGCCCCCGCGCCCGCGTGCCGGGGAGGAGGTGGTTTTCTACGGGGGCGGGTAAGAATTAGCTCCGCGGTCCGTGCCGGGAGGAAGGGAGCGGCGTTCCGAGGAGGCAGGCGAGCCGAGGACGTGCTTCGCAGGGCAGGAGCGAAGCCCTCTTTCGGCGGTAGCTCTCCCGGCCCTAAATGTCGGCTTCGACAAGAGGTTCGGCGTCCTCCTCCGTCAAGGAGGCGGCCAGGGTGGGAGGAGCACAGGGGACGGCCAGGCAGGGCCCGGCACGTGCCGGCGGAGCAGCCAGCGGGCAGCGGCCACCGGTTAGCGAGTGCCGTCAGGTCCATTAATTTATACTGGCCCTTTGCAAAGGTAAAAGTTGACTGGAGAGAGCATCGATTCTTCGTCCCCGCGTTCAATGGGGTTTTAATTGCGCTACGGCGGGGCCTGGCCTTCCCTCCCGGCAGCCCGGCGATAAATCTGCCGGGGAGTCGCCGTCCACGGTAAACGTGTCCGTCGGTGGCAGCGTTAATACGTTTCTCGGATCGGTGCATCGCAGCAGCCGCCAAAGAGGGCCCGTAAGAGTGTAGATGGCAGCGGGCCAGAGGGGTTCTTTTGTCTCCCTTTTTCTCCGGTTTCCGGGGGCTCCCTCGCGACGATGGGACGGACGCTTTCAGGGCCGTGCCAGGGCGTTTCAGGGGGAGCGAGGAGCGCGGGGAGGCTCGGCGTGTAATCTCGTATGAGCAGACCAGGAGGCACCTTGTCGCCTTTGCGGCCTAGACAGCTGGCGCGGAGGACGCCGCGGGGACGGGGATACCTCGGAGGCACGACACCCCCCCGCGAAGCCCACGTCGCCTCTTGGGAGGCGGGAAGCGTCGCGGACGAGCCGGGAAACCCCGCGGCATTGTGCCGCGAGAGGGTTTCGGCGCGAGGGGCGCGGCGGACGGTAGCCAGGGCTCGGCCGCGCCTCCTCGGCACGGGGAGTTTCAGGACGTGGGGTATAGTTCATAGCGTCAGGGAATCGCAGAGCTGCCTGGGTGGGCAGGCGCCTTTCGGATCGTCTTTAATTGCGGATCGTCGTTTCCGTGCGAAACGCGGAGCTCGGGGTGCACGTTTTGGTTTAGACGGTGGTTTTTGAGGTCAGCGTCCCGGCGTCCTCCTCATTCAGGCAGCCGTAGGGAGGAGGGAGTACGCATCGAAGGGGCGTAGCGTAGCGCGGCACCGTTTCGGGGCCCACGCGCGGCACGACACCCCGTCCGCGACACCCGAGATCTCGGCGTTGCCCGTCGATACCGGCCGTCCCTACCTCGGCATGGTCCGCGGTATTCCTCAGATGTCCTCGGTTTCTGACGTAGTTCGAGACCCTGCCCCTGTACTGCCTTAATCCCGCTCGCCACGGATTTTTGTCATCGAAACCTCTCCCGGCGGTCGGCGTCGTTACCGTTTGGTTCGCCTCAGCGTGATCCGTTTTCCCGTCTCGGCGTCGTGCCGCGTTCCTCGACCCAGGGGCCGGGCGGGGTTCGGAAGGACCGCGGCCTTCGTTTCCGGTGGCGAGGTCCCGGTCGTGCGGTTGGTCCTCCCGAGTCCGAGGAAGGAAGCGCTCCCGGCTCTGATCCCGTGTCCCTCGGCGCAGGCGCCGCCTCTCCAAGCGGCGGCGATGCAGGCGTAGCTATTCCGCCAGCTTCCGGAAAGCCAGGTGAGCCGATTTCGTCCTTCGTAAGGATAACCGCCGGCTCCTGGAGTCTCAACGAGGGCCGCCCCTTGTTCCGCTCTTCTTCCCGGACGCGGGCCGCGCTCCAGGCTCGCCCGGCACCGCAGGTTTTGCGACGGCCGCAGTTAATTTCGCGATCGTTTATCGCGCCGGCTTTGACGTCCGGGCGGGAGCCGAGACGGCGATAGCTATTGAAACCTTACCCGGGGCGGGGGGGGCCGTACGGCGGAGGGCTGACCGAGGAGGCGCGGGGAGCGGCGCGGCCTTGCCGGCTCGTCACGGGGAAGAGTCCATCGTTGGCACTAAAGGTAGAAAGCGCTCATGTTGTAAGCGTTCGGATGCTGCAGTATTTTGACGCGAGGGGCGCACGCGTGGCACGCGGAAGGACTCCAGAGAAGGGAAAGGGTGGTAGAAAGTAGCGCCCGGCAGGCGGCGACCCGCGCAGCCGGCTCGCGTCCTCCTCAGGAGCTTCTTCTGCCCCTCGGGACCCCGTCCCAATCGGCGACGGCTTGGGGTTTTTGTGTGCCTACGGAAGAATACGCAGAAAGAAGGAACAGAAGGGAAGCGGCAAGCGTAGGGGGAACCCAAACAAAGCCAGAGGGACGAGAAGAAATGCCGGGAGACTCGTAGAGGAAGGGGAAGAGCGGAGGAGAGGCGCGTGCCCAGTGGAGCAGCGGGCGTCAAAAGAGCGGGAAGCGGCAACGGGGAGAAAAGAAAAGATGTTGCAAGGAGCCCGGAGAGAGGGAAGGTCTGCGACGAGCGAGGGGCCGACGGGCAGGAGGGAGGCGGCACCCGCCGCCGCGGCGGGAGCGGCCACCTTCCCTAAAGTGTTTGTCATGACGCGCTAGTAACAGCCAGGTCCGAAGTGTGGAGGGGAGCGCGGAGGAGGGGCAGGGCGGGGAGCCCCCAGAGGGCGTCCCGGGGCTCCCCTTCTCCGGGAGCCTCGGCGTGCGGGAAAGGCCCCGGCAGGATCGGAGCCGCGGGGACCGGGAGCCGACGCGACGGAAGCGCGGCGGCAGGTGATTAATTACAGCAGAAAGCGAGGATGAGGGAGAGGGGGGAGCACCGGAAAAGTCGTTTCCCCATTATATTTCCGATCCGAAAGAAGGTTTTAGCGCGCGCACACAAATAGCTCCCTGGGAAGCACTCTCGCTTGCTAATTGTTCATAAATTTACTGACAGGTGGTTTACACAGTAGGTATAACGCGCCGAGTTTTGCTCTTACGGCTTCCCCCGTCTCGACGCGAAAACCCGGAGAGAAAGGGCGCATGGCAAGTGGTCGGGAGGCTCCGCCCGGCACAGGGCGCCGGATGCCGGCGTCGAGTCGGCGCAACGGCTCGCGACCAGTCCGTCCCCGTCGGGTTTCGCATTTGGTCCCGCGCAGGGGCCCGGGCCGGCTCGGCCGTTCCTTTTTGGGATCCGGTGAGGTTTTCTTGCGGGGTTTCCACCCTAACAGGCGTCAGAGCATCACGGTCCGGCCCCGTGGCAGGGCTCCCGCCGCACGTGGAGACGGGGGACGCGCTGCGGGACGCTCCCGGGCTCGGAGGCCATCATTGAGGAGCGTTTACGACCCAGAGAAGGGAGAGGGGAGATAGTCGCCGAAACGCGGAACCCGCAGCGGGCGCAAGGCGGCGGCGCGGCGGCGAGCGACTCGGGCGGGCACCGGCGCTAAGGGGCAGCGGGGAGGCGAGTCAGCGTGTGTGCCGTGGCGCGTGTCAGCGTCATGTGTCGTCGACGGTCACGCCACGAGGACCGGCGTGCTGTCTCATCCCGCACGGTCGAGCGCGGCAGAGGCGTCCCCGCCGGCGGGCACCGGACCCGTGCGGTCGCGGGAGAGGCCGAGGCTGTCCGTCGTTGCCTTCGGCGCGTCGGGCGGCGGCTCGCGAGATCCGGTCGCGTCGGCCTGCGGGCCGCGGAGCGGCGGCAGGGGCGGCAGGGGCTCGGGCGGCCCCGGCGACCGGAGGAGGGGCCGGGACCTCCAGTGCTCGGGAGGGTCCCCCGGATCGCCCGGCTCTGCCGGCGAGGGACGTTGCCGGCGTGGCACGTAGCGTCAGGAGGCAGGGCAGCGTGAGGGAGGCGCGTGCCCGCGGCCAGCCCCCCGGGGCGGTTTTCTCGGTTGCAGAGCAAGGGAGGGACGGCACGTCTCCCAGAGCGGCACGCGCCGGGGCCAGACGGGGCGCGCTCGTCGGCACATGGGGTGGCGCAGCTCTCGAGCGGTAAAGGAAGGAGATAAATCACGGGCTTATTGTTATTGAATTTAGTGGCATCGCTTTCACATTCGATTTCTCTCGCCGGCTTTGCGGAAAACAAGAAATTACAGTGCCAATGCCTTTTGTGGCCGACGGAACATTACGCATTAGCTTAGCCGTGATTAATATTACGCGGGGTCGATGCAATCCTGCGCGGGCCGCGCGCCGTTCGGGCGAGACTGTGCCGCCGCCGGCTTCCTCGGCATGTCGTCGCCATCGTGCGGGCTCGTAGTTGCGGTCTCGTACAAGGAAGGGAGGACGATGAACGAGGCGGGGGACGGGGACCGCGCGCCTCCACCGGGCTTTCTCCCCCGAGCTCCTGAAGGCGAGCGTCTCGCCCCCGTGCCGGGAGACGCCTCGGGGCCGGGGAGGGCCTCCGGGAGGGGTCGCGGCCGCGTTCGTCCGCGGCGCGTCCCGGCACCCCCCCGGGAACGCAGGTGCCGTTCCTGACGGCGGGTGAGGACAGGTCAACGGCGGCGGGCATCCCGCACGTGGGGGCCCATGCCTGTCATGGGGTTACTGTGCGTGAGCGACGGGGGAGCCGCTCGCCCTTTTTTCCTCAGCTGTTGCGTGGCGCGGGAGCGGAGCGGCGGGAGCTGGCCGGTGGAGCCAGGTGTTACGCAGTCTCTTGTGCGCACGAAGACATGTTAGCGCGTCAATAGACGGAGCGGGCGACGGCCCCGCCTCTTCCCGGCCGAGCGACAGCCCCGCCGTCTCCGTTCTTCTAGCTGGGGGCGCGTTGCTGTGGCCGTTCTAGAATCACAGAATCAGGGAACGGGTTGGGTCGGAAGGGACGTCCAGTGCCGCCCCTCTGCGCCGGGCAGGGAGACGCCTCCCAGCAGACCGGGTCGCCCCAAGCCCCGTCCAGCCCGGCCTCGAACCCCTCCAGGGACGGGGTGGCCACAGCTTCCCCGGGCAACATGGGCCGGGGGCTCACCGCCCTCACAGCAAACAATTTCTTCCCGGTGTCCCGTCTCCGTCTGCCCTCTTCCAGTTGAAAGCCATTCCCCCTCGTCCCGCGGCTCCCCTCCCCGACCCAGAGTCCCTCCCCGGCCCTCTCCGGGGCCTCCTCTGGACCCCGTCCAGCAGGTCCGCGTCCCGGCGCGCCCGCAGCCGGACGCAGGACTCCGGGTAGGGGTCTCTCCCGAGCGGAGCGGCGGGGCAGAACGCCCCCTCGCTCGCCCTGCCGGCCGCGCAGCCAGGGAGGAAGGCCAGGCCGCGGGGGGCTTTCTGGGCAGGCGATGCCATTTTCGGCGTTGGGTTGAGCTTCTCAGCCGCCGCCTCCCCCCAGGCCCTTCTCTCCGGCTCGATCTCCGCGTTTTCTCTGCCCAGGTCGTATTTGTGTTGATCCTGTAGGTGTGGCGAGGAGAGGGTGGCGTCCCTACGGGCTCTCGGTAGGGCAGGGGGAGGCAACTGTAAGGTTCCAGGGGTAAACAGGGGAAAGGGTGCTGGGGAGCGGGACACGAGTCGGCACAGTACGTAGGAGGGTGGCGTGACCCGTCCCTTTGGGGACGTGGAGGGCTCCGCGCGGGGATGGGAAGGAGGACGGACCGCGCGCCCAGCTCAATCCTTTGCGAGACAGGACGGCTCCGGCCGGACGCGATGGTCAGAGGAGCCGTGCGCACGCCTCGGTCGTACCGGCCTCCTAGCGCCCGCAGGGCATGGCCGGAGCGCCGTTTTACCTCCCCGGTCGCGCGTGTCACCGGATTCCTCCTGCCTGGCGGCGCTCGGGTCCGGCCTGGTGCCAGACGCGTCCGCGCGTGGACCCGGCCGCCCGCCGCCTCTCCCACGGCATTCCCCGCGCCAAGGGGAAGGAGGCGCGCCCTCGAGATGCCGTCCTCATCGGCCTGGCCGGCGGGATCGACAGCAACGTCATCGGGGGCCTGAGACGTCCTTCTCCGAGCCTTGGTGACGTCGTAGGCGACGAGGGCTGCGGCGGCGGGCTATGGGGCGGCGGGACGGGGTCCCGAGCTCCGCCGCACGTCCCCGCCGCCTCTCGGCGGCATTTCCCCGGCTCCTCGGGCTTCTGGCTCGCGGCGGAGGGATTTGGGAGGCGCCCTCGTTCGGCGACCCGTGCCAGACCGTCCGCGTCCTCTGCTCCGGGTCCGGGTTGTAGCGGCGACGCGTGTATTCGTGTGCCTTGCCGCACGAGGAACGGGCGCGCCGGGGCCGCAGGGATCGCATTCGGGATCTCTTAGGGCTGCGTGAGCTTTTGGGGCTTCGGGATGCTTTCCGTATCTGTAGGAGCTTTCGGCATGGTTTGGCACTTTTGGGGCCTGGAGGAACCGTAAGGGTTTTTTTTTTTTTTTAGGATCCTTGAGGGCTGCAGGAGCTCTTTGGGCTTGCGGATGCTCTTCGCGTCTCGTAGGGCTGTGGGAGCTTTCAGGGAGTTTAGGAACTTCGGGGGCTCTAAGGAACCGTATGGTTTTTCAGGACCTTTTAGGCCTCGTAGGAGCCGTAGGGTTTCTTGGGAAGCGTTAGGGCTTTTAGGGGCCTTTTTTGGCCAGGAGGGAAAGTGTCGACGCGTCGAGGAGGGGGACGGGCTCCCGCCCGTGTTCGGCGTGGCAAGTTTTGTGGGGGTCCTTTGTGGGTGCAGTCTGCGAGCCGGGCGACGGGAGGGGGACGCCGGTCCCGAGCCGGGAGGGCGCAGACGCACATCCGGCTCCGCCTGACACCCCGCCCCCACCTGTTGGGTCCGGAGAGTGTGACCGCGTCCCAGGGGCGACTCGCCAGAGGCGAGCGGGATGGCAATCGTGCCGGGGGCGAATCCGGAGGGAGCCGGGCTGAGGGCGCATCGGCGTCCCTCGGCCGGGCGCCGTGGGGTCCGTCCGCCCACCCGCCCGCCCGCGATGAGACCGGGCGCTTCTGCGCAGGGTCTGACGGGAGCAGGGCCGCGCGGAGGAGACGGGAGGGTTCTTGGCGGGCTTGCCGAGCGTTGAAGCGTTGGCGTGGTTACTGTCAATAGCGAGGGCGTGTTTTCTCTCCGGTCGGATTTTAGCGGGGTGGCAATGTTTTACTCTCGCGGCCTTGGACTGGTTTCGGCGGCGGCTCGGGGGTTGTCGTCGGCCCCGTTTGTCGTGTCGGAGACGGCGCACGCGTTGTCTCGTGGCGCTATCGGAGCGGTTTGGGCGGAGGGGGGAGCATGTGTTGCGTGTCCGAGAACCGTTTAGTATGAAATACCGGCTTCGGGAGGTGGAGACAGAGGTTTCGGTCCTCTTGTTCTGGGGCGGCGGGGGAAAAACTCTAACCGGAGATGTAGTCACCGGTCCGTGGTTTACAAGACCGACGTTTCTTCTAAGCTATGAGAGTGTTTTCGGTAGTTGCGCATTGTGTTTTCGCGGGTCCCGGCGATGGGCAACAGGAGCAGTAGGAGGGTGAAGCCGGTGAGGGCGGCGAGTCGTCTGATGTCACGGAACGGGCGTTCCGTGGCCCGGCCGCCCGCTCACGTTAGGACGAAGAGGTCGGCGGCCCGGGCTCAGCGCAGGAGCCGCGACAGGGGACGGGAGGTTCTTGCACGTCGGGTGGATTTGTGGCGCAGGGGGCTTAGTGACGGGACGCGCAGGGGGGCCGCTAGGGCCAGCGCGCCTCCCGGTTTGTTGGGGACAGAGCGCAGGATAGCAGATGCGAATAGGAAGTGGCGTTCGGGCTTGATAGGCGGGGGCGTAACAACGACGGCGACGCCGACGACGTATCTGTCGGGGGCCGCGGAGCGCCCGGGCTTCCTCGGACATACGGTATTCTCTGGTTTTGTCGTGTGAGCTGCGTGTGGCCGTCCCCAGCGTTCGGAGTCGGGGCCTGGGGGTTCGCGACGTGTGGGAGGCGCCCGCTCCGCCCCGGCGGCGCGCCGGCCCGCCAGCAGCGGTGCGTACGGGGCGCAGGGCTGTGAGCGGCAGATAACGTGTGCAGGGGTAGGCTTCGTGGCGTCTCCGTTGCCGGCCCTGTTGTCCCCTCGGATGGAAGCGGAGCCGCGAGAAAGCCGGCCGGCCGGCTCACACGCGGGCGGCCGAGCGCGGATCGTGCGACGCCTCGTGGCGGAGGTCGACGTTGTTTGCTTGATGGTCCCGGTAGTCATTTGAGGTGCCGCGAGCGGAGGGGAGAGGCCGAGGGGCGCCGGCCATCGGGGAGGAGGCGAGACCTTTGAGGGAGCAAGGGGTTTCTGCAGCCTGCCGGTGGCACAGCTCGTCGGGGCGGCCTGAAGGCCGAGTCTGCGTTCTGGGGCTCGCCGGCACATTCTCGGTTTTTCGGGTCGCTGCTTTCCCCTGAAGGACTCGGACAAGCTCGCTGCGCTCGTAGGAGACTATACTTCTGCAGTAATGTGTCGAGGTGCGGGGACGTTGACCGCCTTGCGGGGCCCACGGGGCCGTGGAGACCGCGCCGGGCGTGCGCCACGGCGCGTCCTTGAGCGTCACCTCCGGTGCGCCGGGGAAGGAGGCGGTCGGCGGAGGTGGCGCGGAAAAGGCCATCGTCTCCCCCGTGCCGGGGAGGCTGCGCGAGAGGGATGGGCTCGCCAGGGGCGGGTTTTGTGGCATATGTCAGCGAGGAGCCCGGCGGTTCCGGGCGGTTTTGGCCGAGCCGCTCGGGGCACGCGGCCCCCGGGCGCGCCGCCGGACGTCCCTTTGTCCGGTCCGCTTGGGGAGCGGCACGGCAGCCCCAGCAGGGCAGGGACGGTCGCCGCGGGCACGAGGCCTGGCCCCGGGCTTCGATTCCAGGCGGCGCTGGCGCTGGCCGTGGGGTTTTTGAGGGAGCATTGCATCCTTGCGGCATCGGGGGAGAACCCTCGGCGCGAGGGTTGGATGCGCGGCGGCATGGGTAGCGGGGCCCGCGGCCCGTCCAGCCTTTGGCGGGGGGGGGGGGGGGGGGCAGGGGGGGTGGCACGGGGCATCCTTTGGGGTCCCGTCGGGGCGGTGTGTAGTAGCGTGCGCCTAGTTTCGCTTGTTCTCTCTTTTTGGGGCGGGTCCCTTTTGGGGGCGGCGTCTGCCGGCCCGGCGGCTCAGAGCCCCGGGGTGGGGCATCGGTGCGCGGGCTTTAATTGCTTTTCGCTGGGGCCGGGGATATTTATGAGAGTGGAGATTGCCGGGTTATTTATGCGAGGGAGTATCTGGGCGCGGAGCCGTATAAATCACCGCGGCTGGTATCGAACGGAGCAGGCGCTCAGTAATTGAAAGAGCTTTAATAAATATGCTACAATACGAGCCGGGTCGGAGAGTGGGTTATCGGGATGCGGGCGGGCGGGCGGCAGGCGTGTCCGCCTCCCATCCCTGCCGGGCGACGCCAGCTTTGAGGGACGGGGTCGGTGGGAGGAGAGGGCGACAGGGAGGAGGGCGGCGGCCGTCGTCGGGGCGGGTCTCGGGGCCGGCGCTTCCCGGGGGTGCGCCAAGGCATCCGTGCCGGCAGGTGCGTTGACGGCGGCTGGGGTTTTTCTTTTTGTCTTTGGCAGTTCCCCCGCAGATCGTCAACATCTCGTCAGACATCACTGTCAACGAGGGCAGCAGCGTGACCCTTATGTGCCTGGCCTTCGGCCGACCGGAGCCCACCGTCACGTGGCGGCACCTGTCCGGGAAAGGTGAGAGCTTGCTGGGGGCTCGGCGGACGAGCCGCCCGGCCCGTGGGGCACGGAGGGACGTCTCTGTCGAGGCGGCCCGGGCGAGGGCGAGGCGGCGGGCCGCAGGGAGCGGCCCGGTCAGAGGGCGTGGGTGCCGGGGTCCCGCACGCGTGGCGGCGGAAGGGTGACGGCGCTCCGTGTCGGCGGCTGTGTCCCAGGGCCCGGGTTCGCAAGCGAGGACGAGTACCTGGAGATCACGGGCATCACGCGGGAGCAGTCCGGGGAGTACGAGTGCAGCGCCGTGAACGACGTGGCCGTCCCGGACGTGCGGAAAGTCAAAGTCACCGTCAACTGTGAGTGAGGGGGACGGGGGAGGAGCGGCGGGGCGGGCGCACGGGGCCGGAGGCGACAGGGCTGGGCGTCTCCGCAGACCCGCCGTACATCTCGAACGCCAAGAACACGGGCGCCTCGGTGGGCCAGAAGGGCATCCTGCAGTGCGAGGCCTCGGCCGTCCCTGTGGCGGAGTTTCAGTGGTTCAAGGAGGACACCAGGTGAGGGGCGGTGAGACGGGCTCCCCGTCGAGACGGGGCGGGGCCGGGGGGGGGGGGGGACGGCGGCAAGCCTAGGGGCGGGAGGGCGGCGAGGGGAGGCGGCGGCGGCGGGTCCGGCGGCGGCAACCCGGAGCCGCTCTGCTGCGGTCGTGTCTGAGCACGGGGCCGAGGGCGGAAGGGGCCCGGCGGCACCGCGGGGTTTCTCCCGGCGAGGGCGGCCGCGGCACGGAGAGCAGCGGGCGCTTTCGCCCGGCGAGGCGGAGCCTCGGCGTCGGGGGGATGTGGGGCCGACGGCGGCCCACGCGAAGGGGGCTCTCCGGGCAGGGCCCCGGCGCCGTCGCGGAGGGCCCCCGCCTTTCCTCGCAGGTTAGCGAACGGCCTGGAGGGCGTGCGGATCGAGAGCAAGGGCCGCCTGTCGACGCTGACCTTCTTCAATGTCTCGGAGAAGGACTACGGCAACTACACGTGCGTGGCGACAAACAAGCTGGGCAACACCAACGCCAGCATCATCCTGTATGGTAGGTGCCCCTTTTTATTGCAGCAAGGTTCGGCGAGGCGGCGGAGCCGGAGCAAGAGGAAGAGCACGAGGAGGAGGAGGATAAAGGGCGGCAGGAGGAGGCAGGGGCGAGGCGAGCGGCCGGCCGAGCAGCGGCGCGGAGCTCGCCGCGATAAAGGCGGCGGGCTGTTTGTGGAGGAGGACGAGGAGAGGAGGAGAGCGGAGCGGCGAGGACGCGTTGGACAACGAGAGCGGCCTTGCCGGAAGGGGCCTACGAAAAGGGTGGCGGTCGGTGGAGGGCACGGCGCTTGCGGGCTCACGGGTGTTTAGGGGCAGGCGGCGGAGGCGCCCGTCGGCGCCCGAGGAGACGGCGCCCCCGGCGGAGAAGAGGCTCCCGGCAGAGCCTTGCGCGTCGCTGGAGTGCGGGGCTGAGGAGGGGGCCCGGCCAGGTGAGTGCGCGCTTCGGCTGCCCGGCGCGGCGTTCGTCCGGGTGTCGTACCGGTCGGGGCAGGTCCGGCGCCGCCGCGGCGGAGGGCCGCGGCGGCGTGCGGTGCATCTGGCGCCCGTGGCCCTCCGCGGGCGTGGGAGGGTAGGCGTCGTAGGGCCGGTGGCCTGGTCCGCCGTCCGCGGAGTCGCTGCAAGCCGGCCTTTGTATATGCTGTTGGCCTGTCCCAATGGTGACGGCCTAATATACTGTAAACGTGACTGGACCGATAGGGGTGAATTGGGCATCACTCGGAATGTAAACCCAGCCGCACCTAGCCTCCCACCGTGGTGAGGAGCGTTAGAACGCAAGGGGGTTTACGTTCTGCCAAAACTAGTTTGCCTACTAACGCATCGGGCATCGCTCGGAATTTAAACCCAGCCGCACCTGGCCTCCCGCCTCGGCGAGGAGCGTTAGAACGCAAGGGGGTTTACGGTCTGCCAAAACTAGTTTGCCTACTAACGCATTGGGTATCGCTCACGAGGTAAACCCCGCCGTGCCTAGCCTTCCGCCTCGGTGAGCGGCATTGGAACGCAAGGGGGTTTATCGTGTGCCAAAACCACGTAGCTGCTTTCACGCGACGGGTCGTCACGGGATGGGGAGGAGGACCGGCGGCGGGTCCTCCCCTGGCGGCGTCCCGGCTGGGGTGGGAGCGGAGGGCAGGGCCCGAGGCGGGCGCCGGCGTCCGGGAGGCAGGCTGTGCCAGGTTCGTCCCGTGGCTGCTGGTGACTGTGGCCTCAGGCGATCGCAGGCGTCGTTGTTGATGCAGTTGGGGAGGGTGGCGTGGACTATGGTAGTCGTGAGAAGCTGTGACGCGGGTCTCGGTCCAAAACGGGACAGCGATGAGGTTGGATTCTCCCTGGGAAGGCGTCGCCACAAGAGGCGACGGCCCTGGATGCCGGGCGGTGTCGCGCCCAGAGGACGGGGAGGTGCGTAAGGAACAGGGAGATGGTCGGGCGGTTGCTGCACGGTCGAGGGTGGAGCCCCTCCGCTCCCCGACGTCCTTTAGGGCGAGGAGTCGGGGCGCGACCCCATCGGGTTGTAGTGTCAGAGGGCATCTGGGGCGTACGCGTCGAGGAGTCTCGGCGCGCAAGCAGTCCTTTCTGTCACGTAGCTGAGATTCGGAGGGGTAGCACGCTCCAAGGCAGTCTTTGCGGCTATGTCCGGGCAAGGACTCTTTCCACGGGGAGAAGTGTGCCAGAGAGGTGTCACGACCGGAGGCGAGAGCCTGGGAGCGCGGGCGAGCTCGATGGCCGTCGAGGGCGCGAGGCATACGAGGAGCGGCGACAGGGGCTGGTCGGCCCCGGGGCGCGCGTCGCTCGGGTCGGCCCTCGGCCGCCGCGGCGGCATCGGGTGGGGCCCCCGAAGCCCGGGCGACGTAGCTGTAGGCAGGTGCCGCCGTCCAGGGCCCTGGGAGGAGTTACATGTGAGGTGGGGTGATGGGCTGCCAGGGCGCGAAGGCGCTCGGGAGGGGGGCGGCCGTCGCACGAGGGCGGCGGGTGCCGGGGCCCCTCACCGGGGGCTGTTGTGCCTGTGAGGCATACGGGTTACGGGGTTTGTGAGCCCCAGCGTCGCGGGGTGTCTCAGCCCTATGAAGAGCATGGGGCGATGCGGGCCGACGCAAGGGGGATGCTTGGGGTGCTATGGGCGAGGCCGGCGCCGAGGGTATGGGGCCGCACGGAGGGGGCGTCTCGGCAAGGGAGAGGGCGCTGGGCGGCAGAGCAGCGGAGGGCGGCGAGGTCGCTCGTCCTGGGGCGGGGGTGCGGTCGAGAGGTGCCCTGTGTCATTTTTTGGGGGGCAGGTGGCGGAGGGGAGGCGTGAGCGTGGCAGGGCGGCGCGGTGGGGCGTGGGAGTTGTGGGGGGTGTCTGCGTGGCCGGCGGTGCAAAGGGGCTGGTGTGTCAGAGGGGACCCGTGCGAGGGGGTGCTCTGGGGGTGGGAGACCTCCGGTCCCCTGAGCGATGGGCTCAGGAAGAGGGTGGGGGCGCCTCGTAGGCTGGGAGCAGGCGGCGCATCTGTGTGGCAGGGAGAGTTTGGAGAGGTAGCCCTCGTCAGGCGGGGGCTCGTCCGCGGCCAGCGTGCCGGGGCGAGTAGCGTAGCGCGATGCTGTAAGCGTGGTGGGTTAGTCGGAGCAGTTGGTCTGGGCATGTTCCCCGTAGCATCGCACGGTCTCGGGTGCCCTTCTGTTGTGCTCTGGGAAGGAGCGATCGGGAGATTGTCTAGTGCAATTGGACTGGACGATCTCTAGAGGTGCCTTCTGGGTGGGCGTGTTCTGTGACGGTGCGCCCTGCTGGGATGCCGCGGGCGGGGAAGCTCTGCGTTGCCGGCGGGTCTCGGTCTCCTTTCTCGCCCGTCGCGGCCTCGTCGTCGGGATGCGGGAGAGGAGGCGCGCGTTTGTGGGCGGAGATCGGAAAGGCCGGGTGAGGGAGGAAAGGAGGGTGGCGACGCGGCAGGTCATCCATCGCTGTCATTTTGGGGCAGGGTAGGGTGTATCGGCGGGGTCTTGAGGGAGGCGAGGGGAACCCTGTCTGGGTGGCAGGGGGGTGGCGGCCCCGGAGCACCCGGTTGACGCTCGTCGCGGGCCTTTGCCGTGGTGCGTCATCTGCGCGGCGGAGAGGCGGGGTTTTGGGGGCAGGTGGCGTAGGGGCGTCGTGAGCGGGCAGAGGGAAATGCGTGTGGAAACGGGGCTGGGGTCGAGGCGGAGAGGAGAGGGGGTGATGCGGGGGGAGGGTTGCGGGCACACGGGGGGGCGGCGGGCGTCTCCGATGGCCACCGGAGCCCCCGAGATGGAGGAACGGGGGAGGCGGGGCCCAGTTGTTGTTTTTTGCCTTTATTCACGGAGCTCGTCTGGGGAGTGTTGGGGCTGTCGTCAGGGGCTCGTGAGGGGCGTCCTGGCAACGGCCTCGTCGGCAGGCCCTGGGGAGGGGCCAGTTGCCGGGCGTGGGCCAGCTCATAGAATCGTAGGATGTTTGTGGTTGGAAAGGACCCCCGACATTGTCGAGGCTGAGCGAACGAACGACGGCCTCTGTCGCGCCCCGTCTAGACGTTTCCCGAGCACCTCTCGGGACGGTGACGCGGCTGCCTCCCCGGGCGGGCCCTCCCGGCGCCTGTCCAAAAGGTCGTAGGTGGGATGGTGGTGTTGGACGGCCAGGGGCACCGGGCGCATCCATGCGGCGGCAGGGGGGGCGCGTCTCGTTCTGCGGGTTGACTGGGAGCGGGCTATGGGCGAGTTGGGGGGACACCCGGAGGAAGGTGTCATCGGAGCAGGGGTCGGGGTGCGTTCCTGGGGGTCTGTCTGGGGTAGACGGGGCTACGGTAGTGGCGTCGTGTTGGTGGAAATTGTGCCTGGCCCCCTCTTGTTGGGAGGGCACATCCGGGGAGAGGGGCACTATGGTGGGAAGGGGTACGGGGTCACCTGGCCTTTGGCTGGCGTGGCGTCAGGGGGCGTCTTGTCTCGCCGGTGGGCACGGCGCCTTTGTGGAGGGATGGTTGTTGCCGCCTATCCAGGAAGGTCGGGGAGCGCCCCGATCCTCTGGCGGGCTTCCTCCCGGAGCGTGCGCTCTGGGATGGGGTGCTGGCTGCATAGTGGCGTTGTTGTCGCTGCGTGGTGGGGGCTGGTCGCCTACGGTGTCCCCATAGCCCGGCTTGGGGGACTGCGTGTTGTTGATGTTGTGTGCCGGCCATGTGGTGCTCCAATGGGCCATCGGGCGGTCACGTGCGAACGGGGATCGGACCCGGTGGTCCCCGGAGGCGTAGGAGGGGCATGCGGGCAGCAGGGGGAGAGGGCCCAGGCCCTGGGTCGGTGCATTGAGCGGAACAGGTGTCGTGGGGCAGTAGGTGTCGTGTTTGGAGGCCGGGGCTGCGGTCAGAATGGTGAAGCGGGGGATATTGTACGGGAGGAAAGTGTTCCCGGCCCGAGGGGTGATTTTCTGGGCGAGGAGAGGAGGGACAGGGTGCTGGGGCCATATCTAGTGGTGGCAGAATCTGTTCTGAGATGCCGTGCTCGGCTGTGTTGCATCTGGGTGGGTCGTAAGGTGTCACACTCGTGGGGTGGTGGCCCGGGACGCTTCCGGGGGGGTCTGGGAAAATGGGACGGCGGGCGATGGGGCGTTGTCTGGGTAGGTGCAGTGTTTTTTGAGGCGACGTGGTTCTCTGGTCGGCCGGGAGGGGGGCGGGCCCTTAGGCCTGAGGGGCGTGGTCCCCTCGGGGGTGGGCGGGGCCGCCGAAGGTGGTCGACCACAGGCTGGCCGGCCTGCCCGTCAGGGCCCGGGGGCCCAATGGGGTGGCGGTGCCTGCCGGTGCGGGGGCAGGGCCCGAGGGAGGCGGCAGGAAGTGGCGGGGCGACCTCGGGAGCGAAGAGGGACGGAGCAAAGAGCGACGGCACTCTGGGCGACGGCACTTTTCATGGCACTTTTCATGGCACTTCGCATGGCAACGAGCAAGGCAACGAGCAGGGGCCCTGGCCGGCGGGCTCCAGCCCCAGGAGCCCCCCTCTGCCCCTGCGCGGCCCCAGGGGCAAACCCCAGGCCCCGCGGTAAGCCAGGCGGAAGCCAGGGGGGAAGCAGGGCCGCCTTCGGCAGCCCTGCTTCCCAGGCAGGGGGCCCTGCCTCCCAGGCTGGGGCTGCCTGGGCTGGGGGGGCACTGCCCCGGTTCCCGGGCCTGTCTGCGGAGGGCCCCTTCCTCGTGTGGACCGGCGCCCTGCACCAATAAAGTCGATACCCCCCCCCGTGTGTGCTCTTTCTTGCAGGACTGTCGGGGCCGGGGGGGGGGACGGGCCGCACCTGAGACGGGCGTTAGCAGGCCTGTCGGGTATGTCCGTCAGCTGAGGAAGATGAGGGTCATTGGCTGGGAGGGAGGGAGGAGGCAGGCCAAGGAACTTTACTTACTTACTTAGTCAGGAGGCGAGGGACTCGGTCGGGGCAGTCAGGGAGGCAGGCGAGGGACTCAGTCAGGGAGGCGGGGAGGCAGGCGAGGAACTCGGTCAGGGCAGTCGGTCAGGCGAGGCACTTCTGAGGCAAGAGGCAGGCAGGCACCTAGCAGGGCACTCTGGCAGGCAAGGGACTCGGTCAGGGTGGCCGGTCAGGCGAGGCACTTCTGAGGTGAGAGGCAGGCAGATATCAGGCACTCGCTTCCTTAGGCAAGAGGCGGGCATGCACCAAGCAGGGCACTCTGGCAGGCAAGGGAGTTGGTCAGGGCGGCCGGTCGGGCGAGGCACTTACTTCTGAGGCGAGAGGCAGGTAGATATCAGGCACTCCCTTCCTTAAGCAAGAGGCGGGCATGCACCTAGCAGGGCACTTACTTACTTCCTTCCTTAAGCAGGAGGCAGGCGAGAGGCTCCAGTCAGGGAGTCGGCCAGAGGCAGGCGGGCACTTACTTACTTGCCTAGCCGGGAGCGGGGCGCTCTGGCAAGAGGCGGGCGGCAAGGAGCGAGGCACAGATGGAGGACCTGCCTGACCCGAGTCCCACGTGAGACGCCGCCCGGGGGCCCTCTCTCGTGAGGACGGGCGCCCTTCGAGGGGCCCGCCGGTACCTGAAGGGGGCCGACGAGGTGCTTTGTCAGATGTCGGCTCGCCAGAGACTAGAGGGAACCCGGCATGGTCAGAGACGAGTCGCCGCGCCTCACCCAGCAAGGCGGCAAGAGCCCCATCGAGGACAACCCGACAATACACGGGTATATACACGGTACGTCAGAGGGAGGGGCACGGCCGCACAGACGGGGCCCCAAAAGACTACAGGAAAAGAAAAGTCAGGCGCCGGAAATCGCGCGGCCCCGCGACGCCGTAGGACCCGAGCGGAGACGCCGACGGCCTCGTGCCGAGAGCGCGCCTGACGGCGTGGACCCTGGGAGGCAGAGGCGCCCCCGGAGACAAACGCCAAGCGAGGCGACGATGCAAACTCCTGCACGGGCGCCCGACCTTAGGCGTAGAGGGAATTCCACAGACGGGAAGACCTCTCCTCTACACAAAACACAGACGCCGGCCGGCCGACCCGCTTGGGACGCGGCGGGGGCTGGGGGGCTCGGACAGAGACGCGGTGGCGCCGCCGCAGACCGATGCCAAGAGACCGACGCCGACCCCGCCCACATAAGGAACATTGCCGTAGACGCGGCCCGAAAGACGTGGAGGGGATTCGAGACGGCCGGCGTGGCTTCGCCAACGCCCGCTCCCGCCTGACCCGCATCGTGCCTTTCTAGGAGGGAGCGGCCACATCAGCAGACGAGGGCAGAGCTAAGCCTAGCGTCCGGCCGGACGCCTGCGAGGCCCTTGACGCTTCCCCACGACATCCTACAGCCCGAGCGGGAGAGACGCGGACCTCGCAGGGGGACTGCTTGGCGGCTAGATTTGCGGAGCCCGCCGTGCGGGCCCGTGACGCCCGGCGGGTCCGGATGGGGCGTTCTCCCCCTCGGCTCTGCTCTCCCGACGCCCCGCCCGGAGGGCCGCGGCCGCGGGACGCCCTGGAGACGCTGAATCTCCAACATCTCCGGAGGCGCCGGAGCGCCTCTCCTTTGAAAACGATCATGCAAAGACAGAGGGCTTCGGCCCGCGGAACCGAAGGCGCCGGGGAGGCCTTCCGCCGGCCGGCGCGCCCGCCGGAAAGCGGCGGAGGAGCCGTCGGCGACGGCGTGTCCCGAGAGGACGAGGGGCGACTTTGCCTTAGACGGTGCAAAACTACTTTACAATGACGGCCGCAAGGCGCTCGCGCGGGATGCCCGGGGGGCCGGGAAGAGGACGGGGGCGCGCGCCGGAACGCCATCGTGCCATCCGCACGGTCGGAAAGGACCCCCGACATCGTCGAGGCCGAGCGAAAGACCGGCGGCCTCTGCCGCTCGGGCGTGCCCCCGAGTGCCCACTCTAGACGTTTCTCGAGCGCCCTCCCGGCGCCTGGCCGCTCCTTCGGCACGCTACTTCCTCCCGAGATCTAACCGAAACCTCCCCGGCCTCAGCTTCGGACCGCTTCCTCCGCTCCCGGCGTCGTTCGCCTCGGGGAAGAGGCCGGTGCCCGCTTGTCTCCGACCTCCTCGCGGGGAGTCGTGGAGGGCGACGAGGAGGCCGAGGGGAGGCCTCATCGCCCCGGTAAACGCGCCCGGCTCCCTCGGCCTCTCCTCGCGCCGGCCGGTCTCCGGACCCCTCGCCCGCCCGGCCGCTCGCCTCCAGGTCCCCTGACGGAACGCGGCACTCGAGGCGAGGCCTCGCCGGCGCCGCGATCCCTTCCCCGCTCCCGCCGGCCGCCTCGGCCGCACGGTGTCTGCTCGCGAACGGTCGGTCCGGTGAGACCGTCTCCCCTGCTTATCTTTTCGAGGCCGCCCGACCGCGACCGCCGTCCTACAAACGGCTAAATGTGGCGAGGCCCCGCTCGTCCTGGTGCCGCGACCTTCCCGTGACCTCGAGGGGCCCTCCGCCGGGGCCCTGGACATCCGTCACTTCCTAGAAACGGACCTTCGTCTAGCTGGCGAGGGACCTTGCCCGCGACGGCCTCTGCCGTCTGCCGGCCGCGGCCGAAACCGCTGCCGCCGCGCCCTGAACCCGGGCCCCGCTTCGCCCTGCCTTTTAAATCCCTTCTAAGGGGACGGCTCGACCCTGGCCCCGGGCGGCCCGGTCCGACACTCCGAAACCCCGCCGCTGAAGACGACAGGCAAAATATGCGCGCCAGACCTGCCCGGACCCTGCGTCCCGCCGACGGCCGCTATCGCGGGCCTCCCCGCTCGGCAGAAGACGCTGATCCCCGCCTTGCTACGCGCCCCCGTCGCGTCTCGACGCCGAACGCCTTACATCGGGTGCCGCCTCGCCGGCGCCGCGACCCTTTCCCTAGGCCCGCTCACCGCCCCGTGCCCGACGAAGGCCTCGATGGGATCCGCCCGCTCGGCTGCCCGGCCGGCTCCCTGGCGGCCGCCCGGCCGTCCCGGTCGTAGAATCGTTGAGGTTGGAAGGGACCTTTAAGATCATCGAGTCCAACCTTTAGCCTACCCTGACGAGAGCCGCTTCTAAACCGTGTCCCTCAGTGCCCCGTCTACCCTTTTTTTAAACGCCTCCGGGGATGGCCGACCCGCCGCCTCCCTGGGCAGCCTATTCCAATGTTTAATAACCCTTTCAGTGAAAAAATGTTTCCTAATATCCAACCTAAACCTCCCCTGACGTAACTTGAACCCGTTTCCCCTCGTCCTATCGCTTGTCACCAGGGAGGAGAGGTCAGCCCCCATCTCTCTACAACCTCCTTGCAGGTAGTTGTAGAGGGCGATAAGGTCTCCCCTCGGCCTCCTCCAGGCTAACCGACCCCAGCTCCCTCGGTCGTCCTTCGTAAGGTTCGTCCTCCGGACCCCTCGCCGGCTTTGTAGCCCTTCTCTGGACACGCTCCGACGCCTCCATGTCCCTCTTGCGGCGAGGGGCCCAAAACCGAACGCGGTGCTCGAGGCGGGGCCTCGCCGGCGCCGAGTACAGGGGGACGTTCGCTTCCCTAGTCCAGCTCACCGCGCTGTTCCCGATACGGGCCAGGATGCCGTTGGCCTTCTCGGCCGCCTGGGCACGCCGCTGGCTCGTATTCGGCCAGCTGTCGACCGACACTCCCGAGTCCTTTTCTGTCGGGCTGCTTTCGAGCCGCTCCGCCGCGATCCTATAGCGCCGCGTGGGGTTGTTGTGACCCAAGTGCGGGACCCAGCATTTGGCCTCGTTGAACCTCGTACCATTGGTCTCGGCCCACGGGTCCGGCCTGTCCGGATCCCTCTGCGGAGCCGACCTACCCTTGAGCGGATCGACACGCCCGCCTTAGCGTCATCTGCGAACTTACTGAGAGTGCATTCGATCCCTTCATCCGGATCACGGATAAAGATATTAAAGAGAACCGGCCCCGGCACCGAGCCCCGGGGGACGCCGCTTGTGACCGGACGCCTACTGGACTTAACTCCGTTCGCCGCCGCTCTCTGGGCGCGGCCGTCCGGCCGGTTTTTTTTACCCGGCGAAGAGTACGCCCGTCCGGGCCGTGAGCGGCCGGTTTCTCCAGGAGGATGCTGTGGGAAACGGTGTCAAAAGCTTTGCAAAAATCCAAGCAGATAACATCCGTGGCTTTTCCCTCGTCCGCTAAGTGGATCACCTTATCATAGAAGGATATTAGGTTTGATAGGCACGACCTGCCCTTCGCAAACCCGTGCTGACTGGGCCTGCTCACCCTGTTCTCCTGCATGTGCTGTGTAATGGCACTGAGGAGGATCTGTTCCGTGACCTTCCCAGGCACCGAGGTCGGACTGACTGGCCCGTAGTTCCCCGGATCCTCCTTCCGGCCCTTCTTGTGGACGGATGTCGCATTTGCTAACCTCTGGTCAGCCGGTCCTTTTCTGCGAGACGCCTTTCCGGACGCTCCCGCCCGAGTCCCCCCCGCCGCCTGGGGAAAATGGTTTCCCCGGCGCGGCCGACGGCGCTCGCCCTCGTCGACGCGGCCGCGGCCGGCCTCGGCCTCTCGACCTGGCCTCTGCCGAGCCCTCTGCAGACCACGACCTCCCTCCCGTCGAGCTCGCGGGGAATCACAGAATCACTCGGGTCGGAAAAGACCCTCGGGATCGTCGAGTCCAAGCGTCGGCTCTGCTCTACGAGGTGCTCCCTTACGCACCTTATCGCTTAATGCCGCATCTACATGGGTCTTAAACGCGTCCGGGGACTCTTCCCGTGTCCGACCGCTCTTTCCGGGGAGGATTTTTTCCTCGCGTCCGGCCTAAACGTCCCCTGCTGCGGCCCGAAGCCGTTCCCTCTTGTTCGATCCCTAATGACCCGTGAGAAGAGACGGCGGCCTTTCGAGTCGTCGCAGAGAGTGACGAGGTCTCCCCTCGCCCTCCTCTCCCTCAAACTAAACGGTCCCGGCTCCTTCGGCCGCTCCTCGTCGGATTTATGGTCCGGGCCCGTCGCCGGCTTCGCGGCCCTCCTCCGCGCTCACTCCGGCGCCTCGAGAGCGCTCTCGTGTCGAGGCGCCCCCGGCCGGACGCCGTGCTCGAGGGGTGGCCTACCCCGTGCGGAGCACGGGGGGATGATCGCGGAATCGCGGAATTTTTCAGAGTCGGAAGGGACCTCCAGAGCTCGTCTAGGCCGACTCCCCCGCTAGAGCGGGATTGCCTACGACACGTCCCTCGGGGCCGCGTCCGGTCGGGTCTTGAAAGTCTCCGGAGACGGGGACCCCGCGACGTCCCCGGGCGGCCCGTTCCGTCGCCCTCGCCGTAAGAAGTTTTTCCGTGTCTTTGAACGGAACTTCCTAAGTGCTAGCTTGCGCCCGTCGCCCCTCGTCCCGTCGCCGAAAAGAGCCCGGCTCCGTCCTCCTTAAACCCGCCCTTCGGGTACTTGTAAACGTTAATCGGGTCCCCCCTCGACCTTCTCTCCTCCGGGCTAAAGAGTCCCCGGCTCTCTCGGCCTTTCCTCCTAAGGGAGGCGCGCCTGTCCCTCGGTGGTCTCGGTCGCCCTTCGCCGGGCTTGCTCCGTCGGCTCCCCGTCCGGGGGAACCGGGGGTCCCGAAACCGGACGCGGCGCTCCGGTCGTGGCCTCGCCGGGGTGGAGCGGAGGGGGAGGATGACCTCCCTCGACCTGCTGGCCGCGGTCTTCCCTGTGCGCCCTGGGACGCTGTCGGCCGCCTTGGCGACGAGGGCGCGCTGCCGGCTCGTGGATAATTTGCTGTCTGCTAGGACCCCCGGGTCCTTCTCCTCAGAGCTGCTTCCCGGCGTGTCCGCCCCTAACCTATACTGGTGCTTGGCGTTCTTCCTTCCCGGGAGCGGGACCCTACGCTTGCTTTCGTTGAACCTCCTTTGGGTCTTCTCCGGCCGCCCCTCCCGGCTCGGTGTCGTCGGCGAACTTGCTGAGGATACCCTCTGTCCCCTCATCTAGGTCCTCAATGAATATCTCAAACGACATTGCACCGAGCATCGACCCCTGAGGGACGCCGCCGGTGGCGGGCCTCCGGCTGGACCCCGTGCCGCCGATCGCGACCCTCCGAGTCCCGTCGCTCGGCCGGCTCTCGATCCGCCTCGCTGTCGCCTCGTCTGGCCCGTGCTTCCTCGGCTTCCTAATGAGGACGTTGTGGGAGACGGTGTCGAAAGCCTTGCGGAGGTCGAGGGAGACGACGTCTATGGCTCTCCCCTCGTCCGGCCGACCCGTTGAAACGTCGTAGAAAGCTCTCCGATGGGTCGGGCGTCGTTTGCCCTCGAAAAGCCGTGCTGACCGCTTCCGATGATAACTTCCCGTTCCTCTGCATGTTGGAGGCGACGTCCGGAATGAGTCGCTCCGTTACCTTCCCGGGGACGGAGGTGAGGCAGACCGGCCTGTCGTTCCCCAGGTCCACCTTCATGCCTTTTTTGCAGATCGCGGCGACGTCGGCCTTCCTCCGGTCCTCGGGCGCCTCTCCCGTTCCCCGTGACCTCGCCGAGACGACGGAGAGCGGTCCGGCGATAACCTCTGCCGGCTCTCTCGGCACGCGCGCGGGTGCCTCCCGTCGGGGCCCGTGGATCGGCGAACGTCCGGCTCGGCCGAGCGGTCTCCGACCCAGTCTGCCTCGACCGAGGGAAAGTCTTCCTCTCTCCCGACCTTCCCCCTCGCCTCCGGGCTACGGGATTCGCGACGGACGGCTTCGTCGGCGAAGACCGAAGAAAAGAAGGCATTCAGGAACTCTGCCTTCTCTGTGTCTTGCGCCGCTAGGGCGCCCGTCTCGTTCACCAGCGGGCCTGCATTTTCCCCGGTCTTCCTTGTTCTGTCGATAGACCGGAAAAATCTCTTCTCGTTGTCTTTAACTGCGGGGGCCGAGCGGAGTTCCGATTGAGCTTCCTTCGGCCCTTCTAATCTTCCCCCCGCGTGGCTTTGTCGTATCTCGATAATCCTCGTAAGTCACTGAGCCCCTTTTCTGGACAACGTAAGCCTTCCTTTTTTTCCTGAGGTCCGGCCGGAGCTCCCTAGTTAGCCGGGCCGGCCTTCTTCCCCGGCAGCTCGTCTTTCGGGACGTGGGGATGGCCGCCTCCTGTGCTTCTGAGAGCGCCCGCTTCGAGCGTGACCGGCCTTCCTGGGTGCCTTTGCTCTTCAAAACCGCCTCCCAAGGGACGCTCTCGACCGGGCTCCTGGGCGGGGTCGGGTCCGCCCTTCGGAAATCCGAGGCGGCGGTGCTGCCGGCTCCCCGCCTCGCCTCGCCGAGAATCAAAAACTCTTTTGTTTCGCGGTCGCCCCGCCCGAGACGACCTCCGGCCTTGACCTCCCCCACGAGACTGTCTCTATTAACAAACGGCAGGTCCGGTAGGGCGCTTCCCCTAGTAGGTTCCTTCGCCGGCTGCGTTCCTTCCGCGCGCTCTGGGAACCTCCGGGACCGCTCCCTCTCCGCCGCGTAGTATTCCTGACGGACATCTGGGACGTGGAAATCCCCGGCGAGGACGAGGGCGGACGATCGCGAGACCTCTGCGGGCCGCTCGTAGAATACTTCGTCGGTTTCTACGTCCTGATCTGGGGGGGTCTGTAACGAACTCCCGTCGCCACATCTGCCTTGTCGGCCTTCCCCTTGATCTTTATCTGTACGCGCTCGACGCCCTCGTTCGCGCTGTCAAGTTCAAGACGTTCTAAACCGCCCCCGACGTAGAGGGCCGCCCGGCCGCCTCTCTTCCCTTGCCCGTCTCTTCTGAAAAGCTGGCGGCCGCCGATTACGGCGCTCCGCTCGTGCGCGTCTTCCCGCCGCGTTTCCGCGACGGCGACCGCGTCGTGGTTTCCCTGCGGCGCGACGGCCTCCGGCTCGTCCCGCTTATTCCCCGTGCCGCGTGTGTTAGCGTCGACGCACTTCCGTTGGGTTAATTGTCCTGCCGCTTTCTCGGGGGGACGGGCCCCGATTTGCGCCTGATCGCTCTCGGACGCTACCATAGTTACCAAATTGTCGCTGCTCCTCGCGTCTACGCTGCCACGCAATTCGCTATCCCCCACCGTCGCCGAGACGGGCCGCGAGGCCTCGCCGTCGCTTTTACCCGCGAGCGCCGCTGCGTTGCTCCCGGGCACCGTTTTTGTGATCCTGCTTTCGTCCCCGTCCCCCGCCAAACCTAGTTTACAGCCTTAAGAATGAGCCCCGCTAATGCTTGTCCCGGTCTCTTTCGTCCCCTTCGGGTTACGCTTCCCCCGCCCGATGCCGGCGCGCCCGGTTTCCCGTAGATCGGCCCGCGTTCGAAAAAGCCAAAGTCCTGCCGGACGCGCCGGTCGCGGAGCCGGGAGTTAATGCGCTGGCTCCTCCTATTGATCGTCTACCCCTGCGAACGGTGCGATAGAGGAGAACGCTATTTGTGCTCCCGATCCCTTAACCGGCCGTCCCGGGCCCTAAAGTCGGCGCCCGTTCCGATGTTCCGTAAGCCTCGGAGGGAGCGAAGTTTCTCCCGCCGTCCGTCCTAAAGCTCCCCCGGCGCTGCTTTACGCCGCCGCCCTCCCGACCCGGCGCGCCTCACTCCGGAGGAGAGACCGGCCCCCTGCCTCGCTGCGGCCTCCTCTCGGCCGATCGCGGAGGGCGCTCCCGTCTCCCCTTGGCCTTCTTTTCCCCGGGCGGAACGACCCCGGCTCCCGCGGCTGCTCCTCGGAACGCTTCCCCGTCCGGACCCTTCCCCGCTTGGCGGGCCGCCTCCCGACGCGCGTCAAACGCCCGTCGAAAAGCCCGTACGCCCTGCCAGGCTCAGGGAACGGGCAAGATCGTGCGCTCGCCCTCGTCCGCTTTACGGTAACGACAGACATGATCGACTCTGCCGAGCTTCGCCCGCCTTTTAACAACCGGCGGAAACCTTTGCGGCGCCGACGTCGTCCCCGCCTCCGCGCTCGCGCCGCCCCTGCGGAGGCCGCGCCGGCTTGCCTTAGAATCTTACTCCGAGCAATTTCTCGAGGGCTGCTAAAGACCCGTAAGATCGTCCCGGCGCCTGGGGCGGTCCTGACCCGAGCGCAGGCCCCGACGCTGGCCCCGGTCGAACCTCTTGCCCCGGGACGCGTCTCCTCGACCCCGTTTCGCCGCATGCCGCTGTAGAGCCCTCCTGTCCTCGAGCCGTCCGATCGTCCCGCCTATGAACTCGCTCCGTCCCCTCGCCCGGAGCGCGGACGGAGACGCTGAACGCGACCGGCCCCTGCGCCAAGCCCCGCGGTTCGCCGCTCCTGACCCCTGGATTGGCCCGCCCGCTGGATCGTTCGCCGCTGCTCTGCGGCCCCGCCCGTCCATTCGGTTCTTGACGTGGCGGAAAGCACGCCCGTCCGAGCCGCGGGCGACGTGGTTCTCCGGGAGAACGCCGTGGGAAACGCCGTCGAGGGCTTGACTGAAGCCCAGGACGATGACGGAGAACGGTAGGACGTGTCGGGTGGGAAGGGACCTTCGAAGGCCGTCCGGTCCGACCCCTCCGCCGGTAAGCGGCGACGTCTTTCCCGAGGTCGGATGGCGCAGGCCCTTCCCTCGTTCCCTAAAGAGATACCCTTCTTGTACGAGGAGATCGCGTTCGTCTGGCGGGACCCGCCGACTGCGCCCGATCCCCCGGCGGGTGCCCCGTGACGCGGCTCCAGAGGGGCCCCTCCCTAACCTTCCCGGGCGCCGAGGTCAGACCGATGGGCCCGTGCTTCCCGGACTCCCCTTCCCGACCTTCTCGGCGACCGACCGGAGTCGCGTGGCCTGACCTCCGGTCGACCGGGCCGCCCCGGTGAGGTGTGACCGCCGCCGAACGACGCCGGGTCGCCCGGCCAGCGCGTCCGCCGGCTCCCTCGGGGGGATCCCGTCCCCGCCTTCCGCCTCGGGGGAGCGGCCGCTCGGGGGAGGGCCGGTCCCGCTGCCGGAGGCCGAGGCGAAAAAGCGATGGGGTACCTCGAGACCTTTCCCTCGTCCTCGGTCGCCGCGTTTCCCCCCCCCCCCCCGCCCTTTTAATTCGGGGCGGGCATCCTCCTTCGTCCTCCTTTTATCGCTAAACGCTCTTCACGGAATTCGGTCGCGGCCGCAAGGGACCTCTAGAGATCGCCGAGCCCGACGCCCCTGCCGAGGCGGGATCGTCCGGAGCGCGTCGCTCGGGACCGCGTCCGGGCGCCTCTCAAAAGCCTCCGGACAAAGGGGACTCCGCGACCTCCCCGGGTGGCCGGTCCCCGTGCTCCGGCGCCCTCGCTGTAAACAAGTTTTTTTCTCCTCGGTGCGGAACTTCCCGTGTTCCGCCTCGTGCCCGCTACCCCTCGTCCCGTTGCCGGGAGCCGCCGAAAAGAGTCCGGGAGCTTCGTCCTCCCTCGAGCCGCCCGTTTGACGCTCGTCGACGTTAACGAGGTCTCCCCTCGGCCCGTGCTTCTCCGGGCGCCGGAGTCCCGGCTCCCTCGGCCTCGCCTCCCGAGGGAGACGCTGCCGTCCCTCGGCCGTCTCCGTTGCCCCGCGCCGGACTCTCTCCGGCGGTTCCCCATCTCTCGCGAACCGGGGAGGCCCGGGACCGGACGCGGCGTTCCGGTCGTGGCCTCACCGGGGCGGAGCGGAGGATGACCTCCCTCGACCCGCCGGCCGCGCTCTTCCCCGTGTGGCCCGGGACGCCGTCGGCCTTCTTGGCGACGGGGACCCGTCGCCGGCACGCGGATAGCTCCCTGTCTGCCGAGACCCCCGGTTCCTTTTCTTCGGAGCCGCTCTCCGGCGGGTCCGCCCCTAACCTCTCCTGGCGCCCGACGTTCCTCCTCCCCGGTGGCAGGACCCTCCGCCCGTCCTCGTCGAACCTCGCGAGGCTCTTCTCCGCCCGGCTCTCCGGCGCGGCCCTCTGGGGTGTCGGCCGCGCCCCCCGGTTCGGGATCGTCGGCGAACTTGCCGAGCGGACGCTCCGTCCCCTCGTCCGGGTCGTCGATGAATACGTGAAACGAGACCTGGCCGAGTATCGACACCTGGGGGACGCCGCCGCTTACAGGCCTCCGACTCGAGCCCGCCCCGTGCATCGTGACCCTCCGAGTCCTGTCGCGCGGCCGGCTCTCAACCCGCCTCGCCGTCCCCTCGCCCGGTCCGCGCTTCCTCCGTTTCCGAAGGAGGACGTTACGAGAGACGGCGTCGAAGGCCTCGCCGAAGTCCAGGTAGGCGGCGTCTGCCGCCCTGCCCTCGTCCGGCCGACCGCTCGAAACGTCGCCGAAGGCTATGAGATCGGCCGAGCGTGATTTACCCTGGGGAAATCCGCGTTGACCGCTTCCGATGACCTTCCGCTCTTGAACGCGCTTGCGCGGGATGTCCGGAACGAGTCGCTCCGTTACCTTCCCGGGGACGGAGGCAAGACTGACCGGTCCGTGCTTCCCCGGGTCCTCCTTCCCGCCCTTTCGGAGGGCTGGAGAGATGTTGGCCTTCTGCTGGTCCGCGGGCGCGGCGCCTCTCCCGTCCTCCGTGACCTTTCGAAGGCGACGGAGAGCGGCCGAGCGACCGCGTCTGCCGGCTCTCTCGGCGCTCGTGGGTGCGTCTCGTCGGGGCCCACGGACTCGACGCCGCTTCGGCCGAGCGGTCCCCAACCTCATCGTCCTCGGCTGGCCGAAACTCCTCCTCTCTCCGGACCTCGCCCCTTGCCTCCGGGGCCCGGGGTGCACGAGGGACGGCTTTAGCGGCGAAGACCGAAGCGGAGGCGGCGTCGGGTAGCTCCGCCTTCTCCGCGTCTTCCGCCGCCGGGGCGCCCGTCTCCTTCGTCAGCGGGCCTATACGTTCTCCCTGGCCTTCCTTTTTCTATCGGTATTCCGAAAGAACCTCTTCTCGTTATCTTTTGCCGCGGTGGCCGACGCGAGTTCCGCTCGGGCTTCGGCCCTTCTAATTTTCGCCCTGCGGAGCTTCGCTACGGCTCGGTGTCTTTCAAAAGGGGCCGACCCCCTTTTCTAAAGATCGTAAACTGTCCTTTTTTCCCCCCGAGGCCCGGCCGCAGTTCTCCGTTTAGCCGGGCCGGTCGGCTTCCCCGTCCGCTCGGATCTCGGGACTCGGGGACGGCCTTCTCCCGAGCTTTTAAGAGGTCCTCCTTGAAGTAAGACCGGCCTTCCCGGGCGCCTTAGCCCTTCGGTACCGTCCCCCGAGGGACGCTCTCGACCGTGCCCCCGAGCGGGCCGAAGTTCGCCCTTCGGAAATCCGAGGCGGCGGTCCCGCGGGCTCCCCGCCTCGCTTCGCCGAGAATCGAAAGTTCTCTCCTCTCGCGATCGCTCGGCCCAGGACGGCCTCCGATCTTTCCGTCCCCTACGAGACCTTCTCTGTTAACGAGCGGCTGGTCCGGGAGGGCGCTTTCCCTGGTCGGCTCCCGCGCCGGCTGCGTCGGGAAGCCGTCTTCCGCGCACTCCGGCGACCTCCGGGACCGTTCCCCCTCCGCCGCGTTATGTTGCCAGCGGACGTCGGGGAAGGTGAAGTCCCCCGCGCGAACGATCCCGAGACCTCTGCCGGCTGCTCGTAGAACATTTCGTTGGCCTCTGCGTCCCGGTTGGTGCGGGCGGGGGTCTGTGACAAACTCCCACCGCGACGTCCGGCTTCTTGGCCTTCCCCTCGATTCTTCTCCGTAAACGCTCGACCGTGTCGGCACGCGTGTTGTTGAGTTCTTGGCGTTCGAAACCGCCCCCGCCGCAGAGGGCCGCCCCGCCACCCCTCCTTCCTCGCCCGTCCCTTCGGAAGGGTCGGTAGCCGTCGATCGCCACGTTCCGGTTGCGCCTGTCTTCCCGCCGCGTTTCTGATGGCGGCCGTATCGTAGTTGCCCCGCTGCACGACGGCCTCCGACTCTCCCCGTTCGTTGTTCGTGCGGATGCACTTTAGCTGGGCTAATTGCCTTGCCGCTTCGCTGGGGGGACGAGCCCTTCTTTCCTGCCCGCCCGCGCTCAGACGTTCCCGCGGTTGCCGGCCCGTCCCTGCTCCTCGCGTGTCTTCGCTAGCGTGTGCGTCGTCGTCTCCCGCCTCCGCTGCGACGACGGGCCGCGAGACCTTGCCGGCGCCGGCGTGCTGCTCCCGGGCGCCGCTTCGGGTCGCTCCGCTTCCGTCCCCATCCCCCTTCGAACCTACTTTAAAGCCCTTTCAACGAGGCCTGCTGACTCCCGTCCCGGAATCCTTCCTCCCCTTTTGGTTAGGCTTTGCCCGCCCGTTGCCGGCACGCCTGGCGTCCCGTATAGCGATCCGTGATCAAAGTAACCGAAGTTCGGACGGTCGCGCCCGTCTCCGAGCCGGGAGTTAATCTCCTCGCTCTGCCTGTTGATCCCCTCGTCGATCCCCGCAACTGGTGGCACGGAGGAGGACGCCACTCGCGCTCCCGATCTCTTAACCGGCCCTCCCGGGGCTCCGAAGTCTCTCTTCGTCGCCCTTAGACTTCCGGTAGCTATCTCGTCATTACCTGCTCGAAATAGCAGCGGCGCGTAATCGTCTGAGGGCCGCACCGGGGTAAGGAGTCGCCTCCTCCATGCGTCCCCGATCCCGGCCCCGGGGAGGCAGCCGGTTCCTCCGTGGGATGCGTCCCGTCGACGGGTAGGGCCCTCCGCTGCCCTCGCGAGGGAGTTGCCTCCTACGATCGCCTTCCTTTTTTGCTGGGTTGAGGACGTCCCGAGTCGTGGGGGCGAGCGATTAGCCCCGCGTGACTCGCCAGGCGGATGGTCCTCTCCGTCCTCGTTTGCCTGGCCCTCGGATTCCGCGGCCCCGATGCCTGTGGCCCCTCTTTTCTTCCTCGGGGACGTGGTGATAATACAGGCGTACCGCCTTTCGGACCGTGGAGGCGTCTCCGGCAGAGATTTCCCGTCGTCCGCGTCCTCGTTCGACGGGCCTTCCTCGTTCGGTACCTCGTATCTGTTGTTCAGAGGTACGACGGGGGGGGGGGGGGCGGGGGGAGCGAGGCGAGGGTTCGCCCGCCGCCCCGACCGCGAACTCGCCTCCGTTCCCTCCCTTCGTTTAGGCTCCCGCCTTCTGCGTGGCGGGAGCGGGCCGCGGGGGCCTCCAGTTCCCGGCCGCTCTCCGTCGGGTGCTCCCGTTTCTGTTTCGAGGAGGGCGGAGCCCGGCTCCGCCCGGTCCGTTGCTTCCTCAGCCTCCCCGGTGCTTCTTAACCTTTCCGCTTCCTCTCTCGGCTCCGCCGCCGGGCCGAGCGGATCCTTTACCTGCTCGCTACGTAGGCGACGGTTCTAATAGCTGCCTCCCGTCGTCGGCAGAAGGCTCCGGCGCTCCCCCGCGGCCGGCGATCCTCGACGGCCCGAGCCAAATCACGTTCTCCTCGGGCTTTCGCCCTTCTCCATTTCTCCCCGCCTAGCCTCGCGACCTCTCTGCGGTCCCCCTGAGCGGTCCGCCCTTTCTTCCAAACGCCGTAAACTCCCCGTTTTTCCCCGACTTGGACCGGAGCTCTTTGCTCGGTCGGGCCGCTCTTTTTCCCCCGCGGCTCCCCTTTCGGCGTGCGGGGACGGCCCGCTCCTGCGCCTCTCGATTTCTTTCCCGAACGACGCGTGGCCTTAGAATCGTAGACCGTGTTGGGTCGGGAGGGACCTTTAAAGGCCGTCTAGTCCAACCCCCCACCGCGGTAAGCACGGACGTCTTTAACTCGCTCGGATCACTCGGAGCCTCGAGGATCCCGGCCTCGAACGGCTCCGGGGAAGGGACCTCTGCCGCCCCTCTGGGGAACCCGCGCCGGTGTCTCGCCACCCTCGACGTAAAGAGCTTCTTCCCGACGCCTCGTCGGGCCGTGCCCTGCTCCGGTTTAAAACCGTTGCCCCTTGTCCTGTCGCCACGTGCCCTTGAAAACGGCCCTTCCCCCGCTTTCTCCTAGGCCCCCCTTCGGGCGCCGGAAGGCCGCTCTGAGCTCTCCCCCGAGCCTTCTCTTCTCCGGGCCGAACGACCCCGACTCCCTCGGGCCTGTCTTCGTAGGAGCAGTGCTCCAGCCCTTTGATCGTCTTTGTGGCCCTCCCTCGGGACCCCCTCCGACGGGTCCGAGTCCCTTCCGGACCGCCTCCCGAGAAACTCTCTCCGCCGGGCTGCTAAATAGGCCGACGTCCGCCCTCCGCGACTCTGAGGGGGGGTTCTGCCGACCCGCCTCCTCGCTTCCGCAAGCGTCGAACCCTCTGTCGTTTCCCGATCGCTAAGCCCTGGACGGCCCCCGCCCCCGCGTCGCCGGCGAGCCCTCCGTGCGCGAACGACGGGTCCGGCGGGACGCCCTCCCCGAGTCGGCTGCCTCCCCGGCTGTGTTGTGAAATGATCCTCGACACGCTCCGGGTTTCGCAATAGAGAGTCGCTCGTCGGCACGTGCGTCGCAACCGCGCCGTCGGCGGTAAACGCCCACGGTGCGCGACCCCGCTCGACAAAGCTCCGCTCGAGACGCATACCCTGACGGCTGCGCGCTGCCGTCCTCCTCCGACGCCTTTGCCGACCTGCCTGCCGACGGCTGCCCCGCCCTGCGCCGCAAACGCCCACCTGAGATTCCGCATGTCCCGCCGACGCGTTGGAGAGCCGTTCTCGCCGCCCGTCCGTCCCGCCGCTCCCGAGCGCTGAGGTCTCCGGCTCCGACCGTCCGGCGCGGCTCTCGGTTGGGATCTTTCCGATCCGTTGTGACCCGCGTCCCAACACCGTGACCCGCCGCCGGCATGCGCACCCGCCCTCTCCCAGTGGCGTGTTTGTGTTGCGTGTCTGTGTCGCTCCGTGATATTTCTCGGTAGCTCGATGGCGTGTCTCCGTCGCCTATCTCCGTCGCGGATCTCCATCGCCCTAGAAATATTGGCCGAAAACACGAGGCCTCCTCGCTGCGACGTCTTTCCTCCGCGCGCCGGGCGTTCCCGCGGCGTCCCTCGCCTGTCATGCTCGCCGCTCCGCTTTCCTGACGCTCCCCTGGCTGACCTGATGTCGCGTGAAAGGGGCGAGCTGTTTTGGCAGAAAATAAACCCCCTTGCGTTCTAATGCTCCTCACCGCGGTGGGAGGCTAGATGCGGCTGGGTTTAAATTCCGAGCCATGCCCGATGCGCTAGCGGGCCGACTGGTTTGCGCAGAAAATAAACCCCCTTGCGTTCTAACGCTCCTCACCGCGGTGGGAAGCTAGGTGCGGCTGGGTTTAAATTCTGACCGATGCCCGATTCGCCCCTATCGGTCCGGTCGCGTTTAAGCGATGTTAAACTGTTGCGCTTTGGATATGCTGATAGCGGACTGCACCTTCGGTCTAGTCGTGCTCGTGAACTGGCACGGCCGCGCTCGAGCCTTTGGGAGCGTTCCAGGAGAAACGGAAACGGCTAGCTGCTTAAACGGTGCGGTTTATTCGAGCGACGGATACGTAGCTTCTTACGAATGCCGGTGCTAAATACGCTGTCTGCAAAACACGTGCAAATAAAAGTATCGTTAAATATACGATATGCGCGACAAAGTGATACGCGATACGGCCTGGCTATAAAGGTAAGAAAGAGACTCTCTAGAGAGACTTCTCATGGAGGCGTGTTTTGGTATTACAATGACGCTACGATGAGCAAAGTTCGCGCAAAGGACGGCGTTTTGTCAAAATGTGACGGAACGGTGGCTCGGGGTGGCGAATCGGCAGCTCATCGGTTCCAGAGTGCCGTCTCGTTCCCGTATCTGCTATGCGTCGCGGGGCGAGGCCGCGGAAGGCCGCCTTCCGTCCCCCGTGTCGCTTCGCGAGCGATACGGTACGGGCAATCGCAGACGGTCGATTCTTCGCGTGCCAGCTGCGGCTGTATTCTACCTTAGAAGCCTGGTGATTTTATACCTTTCCTTAATGCGTGAACGATGCTGTATTTTTTTGGCCGTTTTCGTAATGATTCCACGCCTGACTGCCTGCCAGACAAAAACAGGCACGGAGCAGCACCTTGCGCCCGCGCCGGCCGGACGCCCCTCCCGGCTTCCTGGGAGCCCGTCGAGACGGCCCCGTGGGCCCTCCCCTGGACGTCCGATCTCCTGGCGTCCCGTTCCGTGTTCTGCATGCGCAGCACCGACTCCCCGCTCCCCCTGACTTACGAGTACGCCCGCAGGGCTGGCGCTGCCTCACCCCTGGCCCGGCCGGCGGCGGAACTCTTTCCGTGGCCGGACCTTCCCGTCCCGAGGGGTGACCTGCAACAAATGGCACGCGAGTTGACCGCCCTGCCGACTGACTCCCGCTGCCCGGGACTGAAAAACTTCGAGGCGCCGCGTACTTTCCCGGAGGCGCGAACCTGCCGCGCTCCCCGTTGCCCTGCGCTCGGCTTCCCCGGCCTGCCGGCCCTCCTCGGCTGTCGCTACCCACCCGTCTGCTCCTTTGCTTTAGGAGCAGAAGGGCCCCGTCGACCACAAAGAGACATGCCCTGCTCCTGGCCCTCCCCGCTGCCGCCCGCCCGCCCGCGCCGCAACGCTCTGCTCTGGCGTAAACCATGTCCCCGGCTCTTCGCCCTGCTCAGCTGCCGCCGTCTCGGGGACCCGTCTTTCCCAGCAGGGTCGCGGCACCTGGGCGAGCTGCTCCGGCCCCGGACGCGCCTGCCCTGGGCGTCCTTCTCCTCCAACGAGAACCACGTCGCCGCTACAAAACCCCCTCGACACCGCACCGCAACAGCACCGCTCTCCAAAGGCCAAACAAACCCACCGCCCCCCTGGACGGGGCGGGAGGGAGGCGACTCCCCACGTCGGTCCCGGGAGACGTCTGGCTCCCGGAGCGCGATGGGGAAGGGGCCGGGGAACCGCGGGGAGGGTGGGGAGGAGGGGGGTGCCCTTTACTCCAGCGCACTTGCGCTTAACGCTGTCCTCTCTCTTCCTCCTCTTCTCTCCCCGCACAGGGCCCGGAGCCGTGCACGACGGCGGCAACGCGGCGTCCCGGGCGGCCGCTGGCCTCTGCCTCTGGGCCGCCCTCCTCGCTCGCCTCCTCCTCGACTTTTGATAAGGGAGCGGAGGGTCCCGGGAGGCCCCGCCGCCCCTCTCCCCCGCCGCGGGCTTGGCCCGCCGCGCCGCCCGGGGACTCCTCTCCGTCGGACGGGCGATGCGCCGGAGGATGGGCGGCGGCGCCCGGCGTCCGAGGATGGCCCCGCCTCCCACGTGCCAGGATCGTTCTCGCCGCCGGTTACGCGCTGTACAGACCCCGCCACGTGCCACCAGACTGCCGCCCGCCACCGTCGCCCTGGGGATGCGGACCGGCGCGGACGGGGCTTCCCGCGGCCGCCTGCCCCGGCCGCCTCATCTGCCGCACGCGGGGAGTGGAGCCGTCACCGGGGATGTCCGTCTCGTCGTCTCGCTAAGCCGCCTATGCCCAAAAAGACCCCTGGGCTGAAGCCCCCGGGCTCGGCCTTGAGCCCGCTTGGTCCTGAATGTCTGTCGTCGCCACCAAAGCTCATCCCTAAGTGCCCCCGACATCGCCCCGACCTGTTGCCTGGCCCTGTGGGGCGGCCCGACTGTGACCCTCCCGGCCCTGTCTGAGCAGATTGCCCGACGCAGCTCATCGTTATCCCTCAAGGTCCAGGCACCTCCCGCTACGTCTTCTCCCCACTGCCGTCACGCCCCGCCTCCCCAAAACCCCCTCGCCTTCCTGAGGGTGCGAGGCTGCTCTCCCAGGAACGTGAGCCCTGGAGGCCGCCGGCAGCCCTCACGGGGACGACGGCTGTCCTGGTTGCCGAGCCGTCGCCCCCTCCTCGCTCCGGACCCCGGCCCGCTCCGCTGCTGCCCCCCGAACGCCGGGACCCGCCCCGCGGCTCTCGCCCTGATGCGCTGTCTGCGCCGATGGGGCGGGTTCCCCCCGACTCGTTTCTAAAGTGCTTTCCGCCCGGCACATCAAAAGCACAGCACAACCTACACGAGGCAGAGACGCTGAACTACACGGCCGAACGCCACGCGACAAACCCCCTTTCCTACCGCTCCGGCGCTCCCGTCCCCCTGCACGCGCCCGGAGGGGACGCGATGGCGTGCTTCCCGCCTCGAGGGCCCTGCCTCGGCCGCGGCGTACGTCCCCGGTCCCTCTCTCGGCCTGGCCTCCCCGTATCATTGAGCCAAGCGTCTCTGCCTCCCCAAGGACAGCACAAATGCAAGAGCCGGCCCCGAGCTGCAACGTCCCCACTCTGCCTTTCCTCACGCCCGCCGCGTGCTCCTGCCCGAGGAGAGTCCGATGTGTTTGAGCCGGCGGAGGAGGCTCCGGCTCCGCCCGTTCGCTGCCGCGTCGTGGCAGGGCCGAGGATGGCTCCTCTCCCCGAGCTCGCTGCCGGCCGATCCTCCCTGCCGCAACAGACCTTCAACACCGCGGTGGATGAGCCCCTCCTCTACCCTCTGCTTCCTCCGGCCACCCTGGAACGCTCCTCCCCCCCTTCCCCGCTGCCCGCTGCGGCGACCGCCCTGCCTCCCTCGGCAGGTACGTGGCGGTGGCCCCGAGCCCTCCCGCCGCTGCGTGGGCGCCCGGGAAGGCTCTGGGGCCGCGGGTCCGGGGACGGACCCTCCTGTCCCGCTCCTGAAAAGTCACGCACGATGCCAGACCCTCTACCCGCAACAGGGACGCGACTTCACGGCAACACGCTGAGCGAGCACACAGAAACGGTCCTCGATCCCGACCTAACGCCTACCCCTGCCGGGACCTTTCCTTCTCCCTCCGTAAACGAGGTGGCTGAAGAACCTCGGCCGCGCACGTGCCGTCTTTCCCTTGCAAACTCTGCCGCTGCCCGGAGCTCCTCGCCCCGCCGTCCCGCTTTCCCTGGCTGTGAGGAAGCCGGGCCGATGGCCCGCGGCGCGTGAGATCTAAACCGATTCCCAACCCCGAGGCCGCAACGTGCTGCCGCTCCGTCCTCTGTTCCGCCGTGTCCCCGCTCTTGACGGGCCACCCGGGTCCTGCGCTGACTGGCGCATGGCGCAAGGCTGTCGCCAAAAACAATCAACAGCTCCGCAATCTCCGTCGACGCTCCCGCCCCCCCGGCACCCTGGATGTTCAACGTGTACCGCAACTGACCGGCAACGAACACGTGGCCCCGAGACGGGGGCCTTGCCGGCGCCGGCCCGACGCACTGGCTTACCTGCTGGGCTGGCCGTGGCGCTGACCGGGCGAGTCCGCGTCGCGCGGTCCCTGTGGTGCTGCTCCTCTTCTCCGCCGTCATCCCAGAAAGGCGGTACCGGCTGCGATCCCCGTCCGACCCCGTGGCCACGGGCACCTTTGCAGAGCCGGGATGCCGCCGTCTTCGGCTGGCACGGCACCGCCTGCATCCTACCCCGTGTGCCAGCTCCGGAAGTACCCTTGGGCGTGGGAGACGCCTCGCCCCGACGCCGTCGGCCCGCCTCGCCGCCCCCCTCTGCTGCCCCCGGACCTCGCTGGGTCGGCCCCAGATTTCTCTCTCCCCGCAGCAGAAACGCTAAACTGGCCCCGGTCACGCGGGGCCGGAGGCGTCGCAGAGAGCGGAGGTGATGACGAGACACCGTGGCGCGCCCCGAGGCTGGCGGACCCGGCGCTGAGGAGGCCCCCGCCCCGTCCTTCTCCTCCCCGGGTCTGCTCCCCTGTCCTCGTCCGCCGGGACGGCGTCAGACTTTCTCGTGCCGTGTAACGTGCCATTGTGTGGAACGCGTTGGCCGTCCGAGACCGGCCCCGCCGCGGCTCGGCCGGGCGACAGACCCCGTCGCCGCCGCGTTCGGATGCTCGGGGCTGGGGTGGGGGGGACGCCCCGGGCGCCCGGGGCAGAGGGAGCGCGGCTCCCGGGGAGGGGGGGAAGTCTCTCCTGCCGACGGCCGGTCTTGAGTTTCCGTCGATCATTGTATTCCAAGGGTGGCTATACTACCTGAGATTTGTGCATGTTACATTGTAGTTGTAACCTTTTCTAATTCGGCAAGAATAAGAGATGGTTGTGATTGTGCAGTGTACCAATAAAGTTTGACGAACTTTGTACCTTCGGGGCTTTGCTTCGCGGACCCCGCGCGCCCAGGGATGGCTCCGTTGCTTCGGTTGGAGCCTCTTTCGATCGCCCCCTCCGACGGCAGCGCTCGGAGCCCCCGCGACCCGGACCCTGGTGCCGTTCGGTCCATCCCTCGCCTCGTCCCTCGTGTCCCCCCCCGCCCCGGGAAGCGGCGTCGCGTCTCTCCAAAGGGTCCCCGATCCCTCCCGCCTCCTTCCCCGGCCGCCAATGAGCGCGTACCTGCTGATGGAGCCCCGGAGGGGTAAGGACCGCCTTCGCTCTCGCCGCTCACCTATGTTCGGCAGAAGCGGCGTGGTCGGGGGGGGGCCTCCTTCGGGCGACTGAGACGTTCCCGGCGTCTTCTCTGTCGTCTCGTTACGACGCCCGCTACGACAACTAAACCTACCCCCGCGCGAGGAACGCCTCCGCAGACAACGTGCGCCTAAAGACGGTGTGCTCCTGTCGTGACCCGACAGCACGTAACACAAAATGTCTTCGTCGAACGACAAAGACGGCCGAGACCGGGAGGAGAAGGCGCCGTGGCCCTCGTCGGCTCCCAGGCGCGGCGACGACCGCCCCCTGAAAACGCGACTCCCGCTCTCCCGGAGGTGCCGCACTTCTCTGCTCCATCAACCAGGAGAAAACATTCCACAAGCTCCCCTCCTGTGGGACTGGATGCCGGGACGCTTCGCGATCCGTGCCTCGCCGACCGGCTCGAGCGCGAGCCGGTGGGTGGCTCCGTTGCCCCCTTGCCCTGGCCGCCCGGTCCCCTCGTTGCCGCGTGCTACCTACGCGGCTAGTGTGGCCACCGGGCGGATCAAAGACCGCGTTTCCCTAGAGAAATCCCAAAGCGGACGTCTCTTGACCGTACATCCCGGGATGGGAATGCCGCTGGTGGCACCTGGGTTGACCTGGGGGGACCGGGGGCTGCAGGACTACTGCAGACCCATCGGAAGCGTCGCTCGCTTCGAACGATCCCCTTGGTGGGACTGGACCTCCCTTTGCGCACCCCGACGAGTACGTGAAAAGCCCGGTCCCGACTTTATCCCTGAACTCCGCAACGAACCGCCGTGCCGCTGATGGCGCGTGTGCGGCCCGCGGCTTAGCAAACGGCCCCGTTCCGGCGCTGCTACGGGCTACTGCCACCTCGCACGTCAGGGACGGCTCGGCTGTCCCCTGGGAGCGAGCCCTGCGCAAAGGTAGGTCCTTCCCAAAGCCCGGCAGCGTCCCCAGTAAAGGGGACCGGGAGGGCTGAGCCGTCCTGCCCGGGTGGTGGCTTCCCTGCGTCTTTGCGGGCTGCCTGAGCCCGGAATACGGCCTCCCGACCTCGGGCGCGGGATGAGCTACGTCCCCGCCTCGACGCTCCCTTTCCCATCCGCGCTGGGGACGAGAAGCTTTCCTCCGAGATACGGGCGGCGAGTCGAGCGGCGTGGCTGGGCGCCGCGAAAAACCCTCTCTGCTCTGAGCCTCTTCCAAAAAAAAAAAAAAAAAACCAAAAAAAACCCAAACCCATAAGGGAGCCAGGACTGATAGAATATAACCACAGGTACCGCGAAGCCACGCTCGCCTCTTGCGCGTGCTCCCCCCTTGCTAACGCTTTCTGTTTTACCGTGCCGGTTCTGCTGGGTATCCGGCAATGGACCTGCCTCTGCTGCAGACGAGCGCGTGCAGATGCCTGAACGCCCTGGCTGATGGCACGTCCCGCTGCCTCGCCCGCATCCTCCTCCTCTTTTGTACCGTGGCCGAGCACCGAGAAGGCGACGCGGCCCCGTTCCGCCTCGAGCCTGGCCGCGGTGGGCTTCCTCTGTGACCCTCGGCAATCCCGACCCGTGCCTAAGGATGAGGACCTCGCCTGCTACATCCAGAGGGATGGAGGGCGCGTCTCAGGCCGTGAACCTCCGTCCCTCCCCAGCAACCAGAGACACCGGTACCTCTGTAAATACTACAGATACGTAGCCGTCCGAGCAGCCTCTCTCTCTTTAGCTTGCTCTTTGTCCCGCAAACTCTGGCGTGGGACTCTTCTCGATCGCTCACCTAGACCGCTTAAAAATTTACAATTGCAGAGAGGAGGTGAGGGCGACAGCCCGGTCGCCTCCGTACCCTTCCTTGGATGCCGGCGGGATCCCTCCCCGCGTCCTGCCGGGCTCTGGGCGCCGCCTCTCCCGCCGGGCTGGCTCTACCCGGAGGCCAAAGACCTGCGCAGAGCCCTCCGCCGTCTTTTCCCCTGGGAGAGGCGGAGGTACGTCGGCCGCAAAAGACAAAACCGGCTGCGACGCTTTCTCCTATAAACTGTGGGCACTGGGAGGGCTGGCTCCGGCCACACGCCTCCTTCTGCGCCGTCCCGACCTCGGGATGCTCAAAACTGCCCGTGCCCGGCGGTCCTGCCCCCGCATCCTCGCCACCCTGTCCCTTACCTGGGACGCGCCGAAAACCTTGGAGCGCGGCTCTTCCCTCGCCCTGCGCCGGTATCGCTCGGTCTCTGTGTGTCACGCTGCCAGGCTACTCCTGACCAGCCCTTTGTCCCTCTCCCTGTTCTCCGAGCTCGTCTCGGGTTACGCCACCTCACGGTAGGGTGCACGTGAAAAAAAACCAACCAACCAACCCCAAAACGTTCCCACCGTCGCTAACGCACGGCTCACAATCGGCTTGCGATCCGACAAAACCGTGCCGGCCGGCTTGAAGAAGCCGGCACCCCAGAGCCTGCGGTCGAGGCTGAGGACCAAATCCACCGAAAAACGTTCTGCGCGTCAGCAAAAAAGCAAGACGATAGCCCAGAAAATCTTGACATGTCCTCCGCCGGCACGGACGGCGAGTTGCACCTTCGTCCGTGTGCAGCTTTGCCCGGGGGCACCCGGTTTCCTACACCCGCCTGGCATCGCTCCATCGCTCCATCCCACGGGACTCGCATCTGCCGCTCCGTGAGCATCCCCTGCAATGTCGTGCCGCCGGGGACGAGGGCTGCGCGGAGCGCTTTTGGGGCGCCGAGTGGCCGGGTGGGATGCTGTGCGTGGCGAATAGGGCAGAGCTGCCCCCCATGCCCTCCCCATCTACTCACCGTGGTCTTACCTGCGATGGCATCCCCTCTGGGCTCGCCGCCGAGGTCCGGGTGACCTCTCTCCGACGTTCTCCCGGCCCGGCGCCGCGATTCGGTGCTCCCGCCCCACGTCCCTCCCCCGGTGTCCCTCCCCGGCGGCGTTTCAGGGAGCCCCGTCCCCCACGGCAATGAGCACCACAACCAGACGGAGCGGCCACATGGAACAATCGTTTTAATGGATAGGCAGAGAGAGCCCCCTCGCCGCCCGCCTGCCCGC